>NC_086158.1:75890815-77124565 GCF_035149785.1 Candoia aspera
AAGGTGGAGGAGCAACTGTTGTTGCAAATCTGATGGAATTGGCAAGCGCGGCGAGCAGCTGGGAGGCAGGGTGGCTGGCGTTTGCGTATGATGCGCACGGGTTTGGCTGCGTGTTACTGCTGCCAAACTTAATTGCTTTTTGGTCCAAACGGTACCTTGGACAGTTGGCCCCGGGCCAGCATCTTGGGGTCGACGGGAGAGCGCATCAGCTAAGAAGTTTTTCTTGCCTGGGATGAATTTAAGGGTGAAGTCAAAGCGGCTGAAGAACTCTGCCCAGCGAAGTTGTTTGGGGCTGAGTTTTCAACTGGTGCTTAGAGCCTCCAGGTTCTTATGGTCAGTCCAGACTTCGAAAGGGTTGGAAGTTCCTTCCAACAAGTGTCGCCAAGTTTCTAAAGCAGTTTTTACAGCAAAAGCCTCTTTTTCCCAAACATGCCATCGCCTCTCCGTGTCGGTGAATTTGCGTGAGAGGTAAGCACAGGGTTTTAAGGTACCAGAGTGGTCAGATTGGAGCAAGAGTGCTCCGATTGAGAAATCAGAAGCATCTACTTGTACGACGAACGGTTTGGAGGGGTCTGGATGCTGTAAAATTGGCTCAGTGGTGAAGATTTGTTTGAGCACTTCGAAAGCCTGTTGACAGGTTGGAGTCCATTTAAGGAGCGCTCCTGGGTTTTTCGAACGGCGCGTATCCCCCTGCGCTTTAGTTTTTAATAGTTCAGTGAGGGGGAGGGCGATTTCAGCAAAATTTTGGGCGAATGCCCGATAGAAATTGGCGAACCCAAGGAAACTTTGTAATTGTCTCCTGGTACGTGGGGGCTCCCATGCCACAATAGCCTCAACTTTAGCAGGGTCCATTTCAATGCCCTTAGCGGAAATTCTATATCCTAGATAATCAATTTGGGATTGATGGAAAGCACATTTAGACAGTTTAGCATACAACTCTGCTTTTTTCAATTTTGTCAGTACTTGACGCATCAATTGAATATGTTCTGACATGGTTTCTGTATAAATCAATACATCATCTAAATATACCAATACTCCCTTAAATAGGTGGTCATGCAAGACCTCATTGATAAGTTGCATAAAAACCCCTGGCGCCCCCGACAAACCAAAGGGTAAGACTTTGTATTGAAAAGCCCCGAGAGGACAGTTAAATGCCGTTTTCCACTCATCCCCCTCCTTTATGCGTATACGGAAATAGGCTTCTCTCAAATCAAGTTTTGAGAAGATTTTGCCTCTGGCCAGATGTGATAACATATCCTTGATCAGGGGCAAAGGATATTTATTTAATTTTGAGACCGCATTGAGCCCGCGAAAATCGGTACAAAGCCTCAATGACCCATCCTTTTTTGGCCGGAATAGGACAGGAGCTCCTACCGGGGAGTTAGCAGGTTCAATGAAACCCCTAGCTAGGTTTTTGTCAATGAACTCCCTTAGCGTGGCGAGCTCTTTGGGAGATACGGGGTATATTTTTGGTTGGGGTAACTTGACGTTAGGTAAGAATTCAATGGCACAATCTGTTTTTCGGTGGGGTGGCAAGCGATCTGCTTCCTTTTCCCCAAATACATCAGCTAGGTCTTGATATTGACTGGGCAGCCCCTCAAGAGGTTGAAGTGTTTGCACAGTGGTGTGTGCCACCCCTCCACCCTCCATGTCGTCTAGGAGATCCTTTTCGGGTACTTTGTAAAACCCATCTGCAAAAGTAACAGTTCTATGTCGCCAGTTGATGAAAGGATTTTGTTGTACAAACCAGGGCATACCTAAAATAACCAAAGGACCCCCCACTGGAGCTACAACAAAAGGTAGTTTCTCCCGATGGGACCCCATTTGTAAGGCAACCAGTCCTGTAGAATGAGTGACTGCTTTCCCCCCCGCCATAGTTCCATCCAATTGGGTGAAAATCATAGGTCTTGGTAAAGGAAAAGTGGGCAGTTCCAGAGCTGCGACGACATCAGGGTGCATAAGGGAACGGGAGCAGCCCGAGTCGAGCATTGCCCAAACTTCCACAGTTTTGGTTTTTGATCCTAGTTTAACTTTTACAGTCAGTGTAGGAAAATTCCCACTCACCGAATCGTGGTCACGCCCGGTTTCTTCCACCTGCCCAACGGCGCCCTTTAGGGCAGGTGGTATGCGTTTCCCGCCGGCTGTTCAAATTGTAATTCCTCGTCCTCTTCCCCGAATGGTAGCTCTTGAGGGTCGAGCTCCGCGATGGCAGCTTTCATTTTCCGTGGTGGGGCAGACGGCTTCACTGGAGGTTTCGCCTGTCGTTCCTCTGGCTGACGTCTAGGGCACGAAGTAGCGCGATGTCCTTCTTTTCCACATCTCAGGCACTGACCTTTGGAAAATCGTCGCTCCTTTTCCTCTTCCCAGGTTTTTGGTTTGGGGCGGCTGGTCGGTCCAGTCATCCGCGCTCCTCTGGCCAGTCAGGATTGTCTAAGTTCTTTAGTATGGGCATAGGTTTGCAGGGC
This sequence comes from Candoia aspera, assembly GCF_035149785.1. Lineage (NCBI taxonomy): Eukaryota > Metazoa > Chordata > Lepidosauria > Squamata > Candoiidae > Candoia > Candoia aspera. The sequence goes on from NC_086158.1 coordinate 75,893,281, forward strand.
GTTTTCAGCGCTGCCTGCCAACTGAATCCATCCGTGTAGCGTTTTAGGGTCGTCTCTTCCCAGCGCCCAACGGAGGATTTCTGGTTCTAGCCCTTGCTTGAACATCTCAATGAAAGTTGGCTCGGACCAATCTTCCACCTTCCCTGATACGGCTTTAAATTCAAGCGCGTAATTTGCAACAGAGAGGGATCCTTGATAGAGTTTTCTTAGGGCATTTTTTGCTGTCTCTTGGGCTAAAGGGTCCTCGAAGTGTTGTTTAAGAGCCCAGAGAAAGTCATTGAAGTCCTCTAATTCGGTTGCCTCGGCTTGGCACAGTTGCACATACCAATCAGCTGCCCTCCCTCTCAGTTTGTTGGAAATAAAATTGATTTTGCCATGTTCTGAACGAAAACTCCGGCCCCAATCCTCCATGTAATGCTTGGCATTAGTGATAAAGAAGGAGAGTGTGGTGGGATCCCCATCGAACTTCACCCCAAATGGTGGGAAGTTTCTTACCGGCTCGGCTGGCTGTGGCGGCTCCGTAAACGTCAACGTACGCCGAGCCCCCAGGGGTGGCCGATCTCTTGGCAGTCTTGGCTCTCGTCCTCCTCCCTGACGGGATGCTCGAGTCCTGCTCCTTCCCCTGGGTGGTAGGGTGCTGTGTCTTGGGTAAGCCAGCTGTGACGGCTCTTCCTCCCAATCTTCCTGAGTTGGCTCTGCACCCCTGGGGAGATCCTTAAGTATTGTCACTATCAGGTTCATTTTGTCCTCGATTGCCTTTATGCGAGCCGGAGTGACCGGTTCTTCCATGGGTTGGTTAGTTACCACCACCCTCGGCGACAAGGGGATTTCGGGCTCCCAGGATAGTTGGGGGGACCCCCTCCCTGTTGCTCTTTCCACTACGGATTTGTGTTCACTCCTGAGGCTCTCCTGCATGGATATCAGTAATTCATCTAATTGGACATCCCGCATTTCTCGACGTGCTGCTCTTTGAGCTCTCGAAGTTAGAGCGGGCCGGGCTCTTGCCCCATCCTGCTCTTCCTCGCTCCCTTCACTCACGCGAAGCTGTTGGTCGGTCATCGCTAGCGCTCCCTCTTACCCAACGAATGGATGGGGCTAGCGGAAGATGATTAAAATGATTCTCAGCTTTATGTAATGGTTGCCTAAACCCAAATACTCAGTCTCACAAGCTTGAGCTTAAGGATAACTGATTTATTAAAGGAATAGTATGCAAATACAGAGAAAGCTGAGAATGAGCAAAAGTGCGCCAAATACAAACTTAAAAGCTTTGCCTGTGAGCCAGTCCCGCCCCAATCACCCGTCAGTGCGCACCCCCTCCCAGGTGCTAGAAACCGTTACACGCGCCTGGGAAAGTAACCTTGAACAGGAGCGCAAACCCAAACACACATTCCAAGGCTTCAAAACATCGGAAGGCGGAGGAATGGAAAAAGCCTGCAAGGGCGACTGAACACGGGAAAGAAGTTGACATGTGAAACGTTACAATGTTAACAGAACATTGAAATGGGGAACATGACAGTTGTGTGGTTTCAACACATGACAGCCATGGCACCATTACCCTTCAGAGAGGATAACATCTTCATTGATTATTGTAGTTATTGTTGTTCAAAAGGTGTATCAGCTATCTCTGCATAGATCCAAAGATTTCTGCTACATGAGAAGTCACATCTCATCTTGTTAAAGCCTCAGGCAAGAAAAAGAGACCAGCAGCCCTTGGTCTGTTTTTATGCCAAACTCAGCCAACCTCTGAAGCAATTTAGTTATCTGCCCTTTCCCTGCATCTTGTGAAAAAGGGAAAAATTTGGACACCAAGAAGAGAATGAAAAAGGAAGACAAGGTGGACATCAGAAAATGTAAAAACAAAACAAAACAAAAACAGAATGTCAGAGAGACCATGTTTATTCAGCCTTCTCCCATTTTGGAGCAAGTCCCCAAACGCTACTTGCCTGGCACCACCTACAATGTGGGCCCTGACAGGTGAAGAAATGCAACCGTTGTTAGAAAAAAAAAGTTAGGCCTTTGTAAATTCAGACTGAACCAATTTGAATGAGTCCAAATTGTTAATCTGAGGTGTCAGAACTGGGTTCATTCAACTGATGCATGTGAGAAAGCAATCCAGTTTGAATCAGTTTAGGACACCGAATCTGATTCAACAACTCTAGCTTGCATTGTGGTTTTTGATTCAGAGAGTTGCTTCATTTCAAGGGTTCAATCAAGTCATCATCAGATCCCATTTCCAAATCAAAGATTTGTGTAGCCTACATGCCCACCACAGAGGCAAGAATCCTAACAAGGAGTAAAATTAAAATATCTGCAAGACATTTCCTCCCTCATATCCACAATTAAATTTATAGCCCTGTGTAGTCATCAGAAAAACTTCTAAGATCTCATCCAGTTCTAAGAGAACAACATTTTACTGGTAGAATTTGACCATTCCAGTGGCTTATTCTAAGAAAGTGATACCCTTTTTGCTAAGGCAGACCCATGAAATTTCATAATAAACAAAAGCCGTTTTGTATACTATGAGGCAAGGAGAATCATCTCAGCTACAAAACTGAAGGTTAAAGTGTAAATTCCTTTTGCATGGTCACATTAGGACTACATTTTCATATCACCCCATGCAAACAATGTTCTGCAACTTCACTTTTCTTATGCAAGGAGAGGGACCTTTATTTGTAAAGAGAGAGTTGACCAAGAAGCTTTGGAGAAGGGCAAGAAAACACTGAGTTGAACATGAGGATATGTTGCGACTTTAGTTTGGAATGCAAAAAAGTACAGCTTGTTGAGATTTGTGCTATTGCTGGATAGCAACTTTTAAAAAGTTTATATGGGGAGGAAGAGAACGGTAAAGAAAAGCAGTGACAGGGAATGAGAGAGATGAACTTGACAAGTGGATTAAAGATAACAGATGGAAACAAAAACACCCCTGGCTCTTCCAAATTCACCCTTACACCTCCCACACTCTGGCTCAGCGAGCACAACGTAATGAAATCAACTGTTATATTTGCCAGAGACATTTTCCACAAACGAAGCAGGGGTTGTACAAGAACACCCAACAAGTTTGATCTTAGTGGGATCATTCCTGAAAGGGAAGTTTTGGGATCTCGCAACAAAAGTACAAAGGATTGGATTCTAAGAGACTCTTTGATGTGGAGAGTTACTGTGATTTTCCTCTTCATCAAAATTATTCCTTTTCTGATTATTTGGGCACTGTTACACTACAAAGTGTTATTAATTATATATACAGATTTAATTATCATGGGTCCTCAACAGATAATACCTTGAAGTGAAATGTCATGTGGAGCTGAGCGTCATCTATTATTTATATGTATTTGAATGTTAGAGTTACATCCCATCTTTCATCCAAGGTGGTTACAGAGCACTTTCTCCTCCGTTTTCCCTGCAACAACAATGCTGTGAGATATGTTGGGCTGAGAGACAGCAACTGGGCTAAAGTCACCCAGTGAATGTCCACAATGGAGGTTGGATTAGAACCTGGGTGTTGCTGACTTAAAAACTGCTCTCCACTAGCTTTCCTACATCACAGTCCTATGCTAACTTGTACTCTGACTTCAACATACTACAGTTACAATAAGAAAGGGAGAAAAAATAACAAATTCATCTAACCCTGAAATCTTATGTAGTCTATCTCAGAATTAAGCCCTAATGATTTCAACATGACTTTCTCCTGATAAATTTGACTTGCATTGGTGCCTTCATCTCTGACATGGATATACTGACTTTCTTGCTCACAAGGCTCCTTACTTTTCTTTCTCCCTTTCTTTTAACTGTTGAAGGAACATCATGTCTACTCTCTTCACAAAATGATGTGTGTGGAACTGAATGTCAGGGTCCTTCAGGCTGTGGGATCCTGGACCTACACCTAGTGGTCCTACCCTACCTGCACCACTGTTGCTTGATCTTACATTCTTCACTTGCTACTTATTTTATTTATTTATTTAGATTTATGCTCAAAGTCTAAGACAACAGTAACTATAATAACAACAATAACAAATTATAACTACCAAGAAAAATGTACTTTTAAAAAACAGAATAGAAATACTGAAGTTCTCAAAATTGCTATACAATTCACTCTCTAAATAGTAATAATACACAGTAATCTAGTAAATCTTCTGGAAATTTGTTACCTGTAATTTTACTAGTATTTTCTTTTAGCCGGTTCAATTCAGCAGTGTATAACTAAGACAAACAAATAATTATTGACATCCTGATAAACACACACAACATATCTATTTTTCTTTCTGGAAAAAAAAAAAACAGCAGGAGCAGTGATGAAATCTTTATCACTTGCCGCAACATTATGTACTTTGTTTCCCAAGGGAGTTTTTTGGGAGGTAAGGAACCAAAAGCAAAGTTTGGGTGCCATAATGGTTTGTGTGGCTGATGGAAGTAATCAATTCACCTTCCCACAATATTTTTGGGCCTGGAAAATGAATGCCTTCTTATTGTCTACTCATCTCTCTGACAGCAAGCAAAATGTAGACACCAGTTATGTTCTAGATAAGGAATGCCTTTATAATTAATGGCCTGCTATAAAAGTTGGCAGCCTGGTGGAATTAATAACAATGGGTATAACAGAAAGAACTGCTCACCCGACTTGCATTCATCACTGCCATAATAGTTGATCTCCAGTAAAGAGAGATAAATCTAAATGAATGCTTTTGAAAACACTTCACAACCCAGAAGCCTATTTCAGAGGTACAAGTCAGTTCTCAACAGATAAACAGAAAATTGCCATGGACAGACACCCTCCCCCCTCCAGTTTGGTGTCAGATAATGTTTACAAGGTATACTGCTTGTCGTCTAATCAGAAATTTTGTCTCCAATCCTAACTGGCTGCCTCTTTGCAAAGTCACAAGTGGTGTTGATTTTGGCTCACCAGCTGCAAGAGGAGCATCACAGGACAAGGAAAGAATGCTGTCACTGCTGAGACATAAACTTAGGGACTTAAAAAACAAGTTGGGAAAGATGAGTAACCAGTTTTGGTAAAATGGAAGCAGAGGAGCACTATCCTTACAGAACATTATCAATTACAACTTGACCATATTCCTCATTTGTTCTGAGGCACACAGTTTAAGAAATAAACTAGGGCAGGTTTCCCCAACTTTGTTTCCTCCTTTTAAAAGGAGACCCAAGGTGAAGCAAAGCACAACTAAAGTAGAGCCGCACCTGCAGGTTACGTTTTCTGGGTTTGATTAAGCATAGCTTTCTCTTTTAAAAGAGGTATCATTGGCACTTCCCATTCCCATAATCATTCCAGGAAGTGCATTATTCTGGGGAGTCACATGGTCAGTTCAAGAAATTCTGTGGGTGGAGCATGTATCTGTATGAAGAGCCCTGCTATCAGCATGCATAGTATTTTTGCAATATAATTATCTTTAATGTATTCCCTCCTTCTGTGCTCCTAAGTTGTCCAGTGAGGAGTTCCCCCCCCCCCCGGATTCTTCAACAACATTCTAGTGGAAAAGCAACGTTTTTGAAAAGTGAGCAGATAAATGGAGTCCAAATTATAAAAGTAACAGTTCCACTTTAGTCCATATTGGTCAGACCCAATCTCAAGTATTGTTTCATGCCTATATCTGAGCACAAGTCCTTAAGAAGAATACAGACAAACTGGAACAGGCCCAGAGAAAAGCAACAGGGATTATCAGGAGAGTAGAAACCAAGTCCTATGGAGAAACAGTGAAGAAATTCAGAATATTCAGGCTTTTAAAGGAAAGTCTGAAGGGGAGCACTTGAAAAGATTTTACCTAGAAGATCACAATGTGTTCACTCTCACCTCAGAATCCAGATGACAAAATAATGGCTTTAAGTTGCAAATGAACATTAGAAAAAAAAACTTTCTAACAGTAAGAAAGGTTCAACAGTAGAACCAAGTGCCTAGAGAGGTGGTACCCTTGCCTTTAATTAATATGCTTAAGAGGAAAGATGAGACAGCTATTGACTGGGGTGCTTTACTTTGGATTTTATACTGAGCAGGCAATTAGACTTGTTCACACTTACTGTATGGTTCCTTGTGACTCTATGATTCTTTGATCTTTATTCCCTATTGGAAAGTTTCCCCCCTATTCTTTCCCCATCCCCACCCCACTAAAGATGCCTTATCTTCCATTGGGCCTGCTATGAGACCAAGCCAGGGAATATGGCAGGATGGGGAAAGGTAACAATAAAGGAAATATTAACATTTGATTTAATGGAAAACTGGAGAGTTTCTCAAATCACAGGCAGATAGATTGCATCATACTATTTTACAAGCCATCACTTGGATCAGTAGTTTTAAACCTGGCAACTTTAAAATGTGTGGACTTCATCCTGGCTGGGGAATTCTGGGAGCTGAAGTCCACACATCTTCAAGTTGCCAAGGTTGGGAAACACTGACTTGGACTAACATGCTTGGGGAGGAGAAATATAAGGATGGTTGCATTTAAATTCTTTAGACTTCAAAATGTATGTATCTGTGTATTTATTTGGTGGGCTTATGTGGCTGCCCATCTCACATATGAGACTCTGGGCAGCTCACAAAATTAAAAATAATAAAAATCCATACAAAAAAAATATATATAAAACCTATAGCAACTGGGAAAACAATTACAAAGCGACAATCTAACACTCAACATAACCAAGCAATGGGCCCCGTCCCACACTCAGGTTCGAGCACAGAGCCATGTCTTCAGGGCTTTATAGAAGGCCAACAGGGACAGGGCCATTCTGATCTCTGGAGGGATGACATTCCAGAGGGCGTGTGCCACAACAGAAAAGACTGTCCTCCTGGGCCCCACCAGCTGTCAGCCTTACCAGGTGGACCAGACAGGAAACACAACCAGATGAACTGATTCTATTTTATTGCAAGGTCACATTAACAGAATCTTGCAAGTCTGAAAGTACAAATCTCCCACCATCTCTTTTTACAGCCTGATAAGTTAGGGAGGGTCCCTCTTTCTCTGCCCTTTATGCCTGAGAAATTAGAGACGGACTCTTCTGAGCCTCTTGCCCCACCTACTATCCAGCTGTGGATTATGCTGTCTCTTATCTGGCCATTCCCTAGGCAGCATCTCTGGGCCCAGTCTCCCAAGGTCATTCCAACATACCATTGCACCAGCCAACACTGTACACTGAACACTCTTTAAATACAAAATTGTATTTAAAACTTGCAATCACTGTAAGCAACATCTCTGTAGTATTTTTAGAGTTTACTGCTGCAATGTCTACAGCTGGTAGTAATGCAGCTGTGCTGTAAATTGTGTATCAGGACCAGCAGATCAGTTTAGAAATGGCATGGGTGGCCAACATTCAGCCCAGGCTCCATATGAAAGCCTGGACCAAAAAAAAGGAAGGGGCCCCACTCACTTGGATCTCCCATTCAGCACAATCAGCAAACTGGTTGGAAATGATGGATCCCTGGTTTTGCATTGTTATGAACAACAGGAAATCAAGCAATCAAGTAAATTTGCTGATGGTGAGAAACATGGCAATAGCAAAACTAGGGATGGAAGAAGGATGGAGAAGAAAGAACATGGCAGGAGAACATGGGAATAAGAGTGCACATGCCCAACATGGAAAAGGCATGCATGTGTGGGTTCCAAACTGGTGTTGTGTGAAGTCCTTAAGGTTAGCTAAAAAGTTGCTGATCCATGGCTACAAGAGACACCATATATATTAATTAGATCCATTTGCCCCCTCCCATTTTGCCACAGTTCTTGCTGATTTTTTTTTAAAAAGAGGGTGCATGTGGATCCTACACTGAAAGACAAAGGTGAATGTCAACTGGACTTCAACATCAGCTTTTATGATTATGAGTAGGGAACACTACGTAACGAGTACATTCTTTATAGTTCTCACAAGCATCTCCTTCTATAAAAGCAGAATTATGTGGGACAGAGGGAGATTTCCATTCCCCAGAAGCTTTTGTAAGAGACTATGTCATAGCTGCAAGCAGAACTAGTTCAGGATTGCAGCACCAGAGACCATTTTGCTATTTTAATACATAATAAAGCAAAAAGATTCAAGATGTAAATAAGAAGAGGTCAAGATAACCCAGCACCGCAGTAGGACCCAGCCTCACCCACAAAACACTCTGTAAAGCTAAAAATTGAATTCAGCAAAATCCTTACTGAAGTCAATTATTTTGTTTAACTCTTTATTTTTAAACAATTTTTTAATGCTGATGGAAAAAAAATAATCTTGCAGAAACCGTGGTTTCTATAATAATAGAAAATGACATCTGCGTTTGAACAAACCACAGTATATATAATGATGCTGCATATATTGGACCCCCACGTATTTTAATGGGAGGCAAAGACATGTGTAATCAGTGCAGATAGTTTTCCCTTGAAATCAGTGGTTCTCAAATTTGGCCAGATTATGGCCAGTTACTGTGAGCTTTCAGATAACCCAAGCCCTATTTAATACAATGAAAGCAGCGAAAGAGCTATTGCAGCAAGATATGGGTTCTCCTAAACTAACAGAGGGGGTGCTACAAGTTACTCATAGAGTAAAGAACATTTTGTAAGGCTGAATGAAAGTTGTTACGGAGCAGCCATTGCGCAATATGGGGTCCTCCAGACGTATTGGTCTACAGCTTCCAACATTTCACGGACACCAAACATACAGGAAGATGGTTATAGCAACATGATAGTTGTGATTTGTTTGTAAGAGCTCCTAGCTGTAGGATGCAGTATTTTGTTGTTGTTGTTGTTGTTGTTAAACTTCATAGAGTTTAACTCAGTGATTGTTTATCAATAAAGAATAAAGAGGCAGATATGATTTATGGTTTTTAACATCTTCAAGTTTTGTTCCTATTCCTTTTTGCATAAAGGAGCAGAAATTATGCAGTGACTTTTTTTTTTTTGCCTTTTATGCACGTATTTGAACATGACAAGCACTTGATAAGTGAAGTATTGGTCCTTTTGATCTTACCAGAGAGAATGGGAAAATCAGGCTTAATTTTAACATGACTGAAAACCTAAATTCCTGAATAGGCAAAGATGCCAGCAATAGCCAATACTGTTCATCTGATGGGATCTCACAAGACGTTAGGTAATGTCATGGGAAGAAGAGGAAAACATAAGCTAATTTCTGCGTAAACAGCTGTGAAATATTCAAATGTCCCTATGTAGAAACACGATATTACTTTCTAGGTGTGCATTTCTAGCATTTTCTTGCAGGCGGTTTGCTCATTTGTGTCCGGCCAAGCCTCGAAACAGAAAATAGCGGGTGAATATTGTGGATATTTCAGACCCCACACTTCTTTCATGCTTTAAAAATCAAAGTACTGGATTCTAAGTCAACCCCTGAAGACTAGATGCTGAATATGTGACTTTGGAAGGAGATAACCAAAATGGCTGAAAAAGATCAGAGAGGCAATATACAGTAGAGCAAAGACAAAAGCTGAAGTAACTTTTCCCATTAAACTTTTGGACTTGAAGGGGAAAAAAAAGTAAGAGATCACAATTCATTGTACATACCAGAATAGCTGATGTCATCATTATCATCGTCCTTTTACTATGTTTTTGTTGTAAGTAAACTTTTTGTTAGTTGTGGCTTGCTTTTCTATTGGGAGCTGTGCAGCCTGCAACTATCATATTGTCTCTTCGACAAGTGCTTCAGTTGTAGATAGGATCAAAGTTTTGTCACAACAATTAACCAGGGTGGTGCCACTGCCAAATAAAGAGCAGGTAAGCTCTGGCCTTTTGTTTAGGCAAAAAGCTGGAAAATGTATCCAATGAGTGTTAATGGATATAATACAGTCTATCAGTATGCTTTGGTGGCTAATAGCCATTAATGGTTGGACTTACTGTGTATAATGGGTGGAAATGAATTCTGAAGAAAGGCAACTTGACAGATGGACTGTAGGAACAACAATATTCACAGTCCATGGGTAAAGACAGACATTACAATTTTTTAGAGCAGGGGAGCCAAATGAACTTTAGATAGCATACAGGGTAATCAAATATCCCAACTAAATAAAGAAATGTCCTTAATACTTTCAATCCAGCTATGCCTTTTCCCTCCAGATTGAACTGAACTGAAAAAATAGCACCAATTTTTCAACAGAAGCCAAATAGACTTCAGGTTGATTAGAGGATGTCTGTGTTGCTATCCTGAACGTCCTTCTCTTCATCTGCCTGAGGGGAAGAGACAGATGAAACATGGGGTCTAGCATTGTTGTGAGGAATAGAACTGGTTAGGGCTTCCAATAGTGTGTTGCTCTCTTTGAGAATCTAACAACTTCTTGAAGCACAATCTTGTCTGGTAGTATGCTTATAGGTCTACCATACTGCCTATTTGGAATACAAACAAACAGAAATTTAAAAAACGTATCTCTCCAGTCAGAATATTGACTCTCAGCAAGGCATTCCTGGTAGTTCCCTATCACTTACACAAGTGGGAAGAGAGAAAATTTCAGTGCTGTTATGGTGTGATGATTAGAATGTTGTTCTGTGATTGAAAAAAAGGGACTATTTCAAATGACTCATAAAAAGGAGACATTGGATCATGCACTATTGTCACCCTAACCTAGAGTAAATGCTTATTAGGGAACTAAAATGGTCAGATAAATATAAGTTTACTAGGGAAAGAGTAAATGTCACAAATAAATTTAATATGAAGTGCTGAGTAATTATATGTAAATTCTTAAGGCAATTCAGAGTTTGCCTCCCTCTTCCTATGCAGAACTGCACTCTGAATGATAAGTGAAATGTTTTACAGGACTTTTAGAACTTTTCTTCTGTGGGATTGTCATCCAAAAGTAAGGTGAGGTGCAAGAGCTTCTGATCTTTTCTAGCTATCAGCTCTATCAAGTCTATCAGTTACATTTATGTACATAATTGCACTACCAGGTGAGCATAGGTGTGAAGTTCCTAACCCTTGGACCATGAAATAATGGCAGAACAGGGGTAGATGTCATGTGGCATTCCTAATGTTAACTATCAGCTCCCATTATCCTTCACAATTGGCCACGCTGGCCAGATCTGGGAATTCAAACCACCAAGAGGACTACCTCTTTTCTTATGTAATGAATGTCAGACTGGAATGGAAAAATGTGATCTCTTAAGTGTCATATTATTGTGATATTGAGATGTCTCAATACTTCTGAACATCTGGGAGATCTAAAGGTATCACATTTTTCCTCTGATGTTATTGGGGCAAGCAGTTATTATTTGGCAGCAATTAATCCAAAACTAGTCCGAACCATATTATCTCCACACTGAGAGCAGAAGAGAATGGAAATGAGTTTATTACAATTGGTTAGGGAGAGTAAGGCCATTAAATAGAAAGAAAATAAAAAGAGAATTTAGGATGAAAAAGTAAAACACCCTTAATGTAGAGGTGACTGATACAGGTTCCTTTGTGGTTTCTTAGATGGTATGTATTTCAATTTAGCTTTAAACCTTGGCTCAAGAAGGATTTGTTTTGCTAAAGTTTGTGACACCAATCAGATTGATGAATGCCAATTAAATCTGCAGTCTAACTTGGAAGAAAATTCAGCTCAATATAAACAAGGTTTGATTCCAAGGCGTTCGGGTCAAAAAAGCAGGGGGTGGTGGGTGGAAGAAAGCTGCACTACCTTACATAAAAGAATGCAGCTGCTGGAAATGCTTGGATTAAGGTCTAATAATAAATAACACACATAAAAATCAGAATCCCTCTCTGACTAAGCCTTGTACAAAGGTGCACTTGAAGTAGCATGAAGATTTCTATAGGAGATCATCATGGTACCAGTTCCAACTCCCTAAATTCATCGAGAGAAACATAGAACAGAAAGGTCATTATGATGTATACCTCTTCGTAATGATAAAAGAAGAACAATGAATTAGACCAGCCTAAGAGGCCTAGTGGTATTTCAACACCTTAACACTGCATAGGTGAAAGATGGGAGTAAATCTATCCTTAGGAATCTCTACATAGGACTGACTGGAAATCAGACTTGAATCTTTTTCTTCATGTCAAAGATGTGTTGTTTAGCATTTTCAGGATTCAACCCCATGACAAACACTGAGGAAAAGCCATATGTTTGAAGCTTCTTGTTGAATGTCCTCTTCCAAGTAGATTTAGATTCAACCCTACTGAAGGGGGCTGGACGAAAAATAAGTTTCAACCAAAAGAGGATGAGAAGGAGCCAAACCTACACTTCCACTGAAGGAGACCCCACCTCCAGACATATGGCCTCATTAGGGACATAGTTAGGAACTGAGAGGACCAAGTGTAGGAATTTAGACAGTATACGTGTAACACTCTACAGACCCTGAAAAGACTCCCTAAAGCAGCTGGGATAGCACTTTGACTTCCAAGCTTTTTAAAGCAGCAGGGATATGGTGGACCTCCTTGTACAGAAGAAGCAAAACCAAAGCCACAAATGGCTGTTGTATTTGTTAATTGTCCATTGCTATACCCCAGCCAACTGTAGAATTCTAGTCTGGTGAGTGCTGTGAAGTCTTGAATTTTTCAAAAGCTACTCTGTTTAAAAAAAAACAAAACTAGGAGACTACTAGACTCTAGCAGATTATTAGCCACGTGTGTAGGTATTAGGATGTTCAGGTCTTAAAAGATTCAGGAATGTTACTTTGATGGAAGTGGTAGAAGGTTTCCTTTTAAGCAGCATCTCCAGCCCATAAAGTGTCCTTGAGAACTTTATTAAAAACAGTGGCAAGAATTCTATTGCTCCATGCTTCAACATTTGAAAATAAGGAACATAAGAGGGCAATGGTGGGGTTCTGCTGCATCTGGTTCTACAGAAGGGTAGCATATACTGTTTCCCCACAGCTTCCATTTTCATAACAGGAAAGGCTGTGCCTGTTTACCTTCCACATGTCAAGCACCTGGTAACAGTACAAGATCTGTATTCAGAAAACAAGTAAGTGCCAATCCTACAGCTATCCCTAAAATAGCTTTTGGATGTGTGTCAGGTTGTACTTTAAAAATATATGGGCAATGATGAGGTCTGTAAAGGAAACATGAACGGGCTGTCCTCTTCCCAAGCTACTTTCCATATAATTGTCTCTAAAAGTGGAATTCTATATAAAAATCAGGGATTCCTAGGCAGGTAAGAAAGTGTAAAATAGTTTACCTTCAGTTAAGAAGTTGAAAAAATCCTTTAAAAAAATCTCCAGTGGGAAGACCTAATTCATACTTTTCTTCCACACCATCTTTAGCAGACTCCCAAATTGAAAGTTTACCAATACTTTTTCATAGCCTAAAGCTACACCCTTACCCAGAAGTGCCATAGTAAATAGGAGCTACAAACACAGAGCGGAAGTAATAATTAAGTGCATTTTAAACAATTCTAATTTTATCTCTTTTGCAAACCTTGTACATCCTACATCAACCAGAGTTTCAAAACGAAAACAGATCTTGCCTTGGATGTAAGATTATTTTGGCTGACCTATACAAGCATGAGGGGATTTAAGAGGAACATAGCATAATACCACAACCTAAATCTGGTATAAATATCAACAAACACAAAGAAAGTATCTTTCACAAACAGCCTCAGAGCCTCAAGCCTACAATTTACAAGATACAAAATGTAGACAGACTTTGAACAGATTGTGACCTACAAAACTGTAAGCTTTGACCAGGCCCAAAACAAGATATTGGAAGGGAAACTATTTTCACCCTAATAGGTTAAAAAAAAATCCATTGAACCTTATCTTGATTTATCGAGAATGGTAGATAGGCTTCCTTGAAAGTTCATAGCTTGATCAGCATCCAGTGTTAAATTTTATCAGCAGTGCACACAAGAAACTTGGGGTGTATTTTAATAATTTTCAGTCATGTAAAGCTTCCTTCCAGAGCAGTGTCATATTAGCACTAAAGTGTACCTTACATTTTCTAAAATTCTCTGAAACACACAATTCCTTGGCTAATGTTGAGAGCCCTCACCTAAATTTCTCTTTGACCTCCCCACCATGATTTTCAAAGCCTGAGTACAGCAAAAGTAGAACCCAGGACAAGGGAGGGCTAATCTTACAGAAATTGTATCCCACTGTTGCTTTTCTTAAAAACCACCTCCTCCAAAGTTTTTTTAATTAAAAAGAATCACACTCCCCAACATTGCAGTAGAACAATATACTGGCTCTTTTTACATTTTTTCCATGTGAAACCTTTACTGAGAGAGCTGCACTGGTTACTGGTTGATTCCAGGGGCAATTCGGATGCTGGTTGTCACTTTTCAACAACTTGGGTATCTTCAAGACAATTTTCTCTATTAGTATTTGCCTACCCAATAAGAGTTGGAAGAGCTTTCCTCCAGGTCCTTATTCCTAAAGAGATTTTTCCATCACAGATTACAGAGGGCTGTTCTCTGTTAGTGCTTCCCTTTTCTGGAACAGCAATTTCTCAGAGACCAGGTTACCTGGAACCTTGTTAGGATTTTGAAAAGCTACAGAGACCTGACATTTGCAGAAGGATTTGGGGGATCTGATCTGAGTTTATACTGTCCTGCAGTAGGAATGTTGACTGCCTGTGCTCTGTTGTTTCATTTTGGGTTGTTTGAAGAAGCAGGATAGGAAGAGTATTGATGCCTTTGAACTTTGGTGTTGGAGAAGACTCTTGAGAATCCTGTGGACAGCCAAGAAAACAAACCAACATATCATCGAAGAAATCATCCCAGAATTCTCATGCAAGGCACAAATGACCAGGTTCAAATTATACTACTTCAGACTCATTATGCAAAGACCTAGCTCTCTGAAAAAGCTCTAATGCTACAAAAGGTGGAAGGAAAGAGAAGAAGAGGATGACCATCAGTCAGGTGGATGGACTCAATTACAGAGGCAATGGGTGCACTATTAGAAGGCTTGAAGGACCAAGTTAGGGACAGATCATCATAGAGAAAAATCTATCTATATGGTCGCTTAGTGGTCACATAAACAATAAAAAAAAATCTATTGGTCACTATGTGGTCACATAATCAATCAAATAGGATGGGGGAGAATGTTAGTCACTTAGAGTTGCACAAAACTAGAGTGGCATGTAAGCCCTGCTAAATAAATAAGAAAAAAATATAATAAAATAAAACAAAATAATCATGGGAAATTCTGGTGGCTATAGAAATGGGTTTGAAAAGGGGATGCATGCAATCCACAAACCATGGTGTTCCCACCCAGCATCACAATGTAATAAATAATTTTAAAAGAAAAATATAAAAGCAATTGAGCCAATAAAGTTGGTATAGAAATATTTATAGGCAATAATGAAATCAATAGAGTACAATAAGAGAAACAGAATGAAATCACACTTTGCACAGTCATGATCATCCAGACTTTGAACAGGTACATAAGGGAGCAAACCATATTCCTGTTCCCCTCTCTTCAGATTTCAATCAGTGGCCCAGGCCAGGATGGCTCCATTTGTACTAATCCACGTAGAAACAACAAGTTCGCATTTGCCACGAATCATCCATGACAAGAAGCATAACCAATGGTGGATTTCTTGTTAGCACATGTAGGCAACATTCTTTTTCAATCCCAGTTTTGTAACGTTCACACCACATTTTTGGTACTGTATGCCCTTAAAGATGTTTATCTTACTGATGCCTGTGATCATCTCCATCCCTGCAAATTTTCACTTTTGATACTGATGCTTTTTTGTACTCAATTTCCATATTAGGGATTTTATTTTATCACTCCTTAGTCGTGGTCTAGCTGTGCAGGGCATATTCAGAGACTAAGGGCCTAAACATGTAATTACAGCAAAAATTATTCTACTTTCTTGCATCCATGCAGCATCTACTATTGTAAACAATAAGTTTAATTCACACTTGTCGCCCATCTAACACCAAATAAATCCTGCCAAATGTCTGAGTATGTAAGTAACTGTATTTTTAAGGGGCTACATCTGATCTTGATTATAATTAAGTAGACAGCTTCAAGTGATTATGGCTTATAGCAACTAATGTCTTGGCATTCAAATCAATGTACAATGTGTTTCACAATATCAGCTCCTCAACAGAGCTAGATTAACCACAATGTAGAATAAGCTCTAGCTGAAGTCCCAAACCAAATTCCAATTTTCTGATATGACATAATTATGGGAAAGTGTCCCAGTGGGAAAAGAGTGTCCAACTTGATTTGCATACAACAGTTGCTTTTAAAAGTGCTCAGAATATCAGGTCTGGCTGCTCATTGTGCAACATGGAAGATGCAGAGGAGTAACTCCTTAACCTTTAAGGCTGAATTTTTTCCCACCCTTGCTAACTTTGGATCTGGACCCCAATGTGGGCACACCATCTACCAACCCTTTTGATCCCAATTTAAGTTCCCCAGTTCTGCAGCTTAGTCAGATTAATTTGGAAGATGGTGGCAAATCCAAACTCCTTTTGTCCCCACTTGCAAGACTATTCCTGTGAATGAGGGGCATGTCCAGATAAAACCCACCAAAATCCACATCCCTGGCTGATTTTCCTGTTATTCAGCTAATCGGGTCCTTTAGGAATTGCCTGGAAGACACCTTATCAAGTCATACAAAGTTCCTGATAATTTAGATAACTAAGTTGGGTAAGTTTTACTAAATCAGAGTATTATTTATTGCACTAGGCTTATATCTTGCTCCAGTCGTGATCCTGAGCAGCTGACAGACTCCACAACAGTTTTAATAAGATTAAAAACTAAATATAACAACCTAAAAAGAACAGTAACACCACAAGTTCTGAGGAACACTGTAACACCATCAGTCATCCAGGAAAACCTAAGATGACTCCCTCAGCCTGCTGAAACAGCCACGTATTAATAGCTTTATGAGCTATTTGTAGAGAGATGGGGTCAGCTGGCTATCAAGGGGAACACTGTTAGGGGGGCAGTGATGTAGAAGGCCTGACCCAGGGATCCCTACAGATGACATTCCCTAACAGTCAACCCCCAAAGGGAGGCAATGTCTTGTTTTATTTTAAAAAGCAACTGATCATTTCTCACTCTTCTCTGCTTGATTCTTTAACAAATTGACTGGATTTGGAATGGGATTTATTTCAGTGTTTGGGCCATCCTCAGGAGTGGTGTTACCTATGGGCCTGACAGCTGGGTGCACCTGGTTATCTGAAAACAAGACAAAAGCTTTGGAAAAGGAGCCTCTTTTCTTTCTGTACAGGTGAAGTTCTCAGGACTGGATTCTGTTTTGTCCAGAGTGAGATTTAGCAACTGGAATGGTGGCAGTGGCCTACCTGGAAAGGTATAGCAAAGATGCTCTTACAGCTGGGTCTATCTCCAGTGGGTAGAGATGTAAGTGTCCCACTCATATCTTACAATGAAGAGCCAGGAAAGAGAACTGAATCCAACTTGTGCTGGATCCAGTTTCCTGATGCCTTTCATGGGCCAGATTACATCAGGAGCTGAAATTTAAGGAAAAGGACATATACCGCTCCTGTCTTTCAACCATCCTTTTTCTGGAGCAATGGAAGTTCTCCATTTGACTGGAGGAAAGGGGAATATATCTGGAAAGGTTAGTGATTAGTGCTGGGGTACTGGGAGGTTTTAGTA
Organism: Candoia aspera; assembly: GCF_035149785.1. Taxonomy (NCBI): domain Eukaryota; kingdom Metazoa; phylum Chordata; class Lepidosauria; order Squamata; family Candoiidae; genus Candoia; species Candoia aspera. The sequence continues at coordinate 75,910,764 of NC_086158.1, forward strand.
CATTAACAGCCAGTTAGGTGTGGTGATAGCGGACTAGAAATGGGAAGCTGTGAGTTCTAGTCTTCCCTTAGGCATGAAAGCCAGCTGGGTGACTTTGGGCCAGTCACTCTCTCTCTCAACCCAACCTGCTTCATCAGGTTGTTGTGGGGAAAATAGGAGGAGGGAGCATTGTAAATGCCACCTTGAGTTATACAAAATGAAGGCAGGCCAGCAGGCAGGCCTGGAAGACTGAACACTCAAGTAATAATGCTGAAGTGTATGATTTCAGAGCATTCAATTAGTGACTGGCAATCAGAGCTTCTGATCTGAGAGGAATTCAGTCAGATGTGAGATATATTGGAAAATACTTGGTGAGTTAAACTGAGGGAAAAAAAGTTCATTTATGAAAGTCTCCTGGCAATTATTATATCTCAAAAATAATGGATACTACAACTGGATACCACATTGAATATATCAAGGATATTAAGTTGCAATGTTTAATTATCATTTTTTAATTATTACCAATGAATTATTGACCAAAGCTCAGTTTCTCCAGGTGTGAAATTATGTAATATTGATTCATTTCTCTATCAATCGATTCTATGCTGCCTCAATCACAGACAGACTCTAGGTGGCTTACACTGTAGGATTAAGACATCAGGTAAGTAACAACTAAAAACACAGAAAACAAAAATATTGAAAGAAAATGTGGCACATATTCCCCACCCAACTACTATCAGGAAACAGACCATGCCCTCATACCCTATCACTGTCCTACCTCAGGGCCTAATGAAAGACCCAGATATTGTGCAATATGGATTTGTGTAAAGGCCCTCCTGGCCATAGCTGCCACCTGCTCACTGAGCAGGACAGGGAATGCTGGAGAACTTCCAAATTATGTACTTGTTCTGCATAGAACAGTGCCACCCCATCAAGAATGAACAATGGTAAATCGCTGTGTCCAGCAGGTCCCTGAAACCAAAGCCACTTGCTGGGTTGAGCCTAAGTCTATTCCTCCCATCCAGATCATTTCAGCTCCAGACACCATGACAGGACTTCCATAGAATTGTTGTCCAGTGGTCAAGATACAAAACTGGGTATCATCTCCATACTGGTGATATCTGACCCTATGCTAGCAGATGATCTTGCCCAGCAGCTCCATGTATTGTAGATGTTGAAAAAGGGGGAGTGTTGAATCTGTGGTTCCCCACAAAGTAAGGATCTTGAGCTGGATCTCTCCCTATCTACAAACACTGACTGGAACTAGTCCCAAAAGGAGGAAGTGGACCATTGCAAAACAGTGCTTCCCCTTCCCAACCCCTGAGATGGTCCAGAAGGATATACTGAGATCCAAGAGATCAAGCAGGATCAGTAGAGTCTCACCACCATGTCCTAGTTCCATCAGATTTCATCAGCAAGTGCAACCAATGCCATCTCAGTGCTATAGCCAGACTTACAGCCTGACTGAAAAGGACTCACATAATTTCCTTCCTTCAGAGGCCTCTGGAGTTGTCATACCAACACCTTCTCCACAACCTTTCCCAAAAAGGAAGATTGGAAACTGGTTGAAACTTATCCAACATTGCTATGGCTGCTTGAGGAGATGAAGCACCACTGTCTCATTCAAGGCAGGCAGGATGACCCCTTCAACTGAAGATGAATTAAAGGCCACTTGAACCCAGTGGTTGGTCTCAGGAAGCCTCAACCAACCAGGAGGGCCGTGGGCCTAATACCCAGGTTGTTATGGGGAAAATAGGAGAGACTTTGTCCACTTCATCAAGATTCACAGGCTCAAACTCCTCCCAAATAATGGGGCAAGATCCTTCCACAGTCAACTTGCTAGGCTTTATCCCACCAGCAAATCTGAGCAACTTTATCCTTCAGATACCCAGTATATTCCTCACCAAGGTCCTTGAAGTATTCTTCCTTTCCCTCAACCCACATGAGAGACTAGTAATACTTCAAGTACAGAAGGGAGCACCTGTGTGTAGAATTACCTGTGACATGTTTAAGTGAATGCTATCAAATGCTGTAACAGGTAAGATCTAATAGAAAAGTGGAAAGGCAGCGATGTTATATATTCAGGAACTGATTGCTGTATTAATTGAATGGAGAATTGTTGTCTTCCCTATGTATGTCATGCACTGAGGAATAACAGTGAATATTGAGTTGTATAATCTGCTCTAAACTGCTTTGGGGATCATTTGAAAATAAGATACATATTTATAAAATTTTAAAAATGCATATATCACAACATGTACTGGAGATTGAAACTGAAAATATTTGTCAAGATAGAATATTTGAAAATATTCTAACTTGACAAGGGAAACTAGCCTGATTATCAAGGGAGGGGGCGTGGGAGCATCATCAAAAGCTTCTCTAAAGTGTTATTTCTTTCACTTGCTAGATTTATATCCTGCATTTCCTCCAGAAGTTCTGTTTTTTCCCCACAACAACAACCCTATGAAGATGAGAGTGACTGGCCCAAAATCATCCAGTGAGTGTCCATGGCTGAAGGTGGATTTGAATCAGGATTTTCAGGCCTACTCGTCACCTTAACCAGTACACCATTTTTGTTTATGAACTGGTAATGGGTTTAGTGGCAGATAAAGTTCTCAGTCATATTCTTACCTTTTGTATAGTACCAATATCCTAAGGTTGTGTTTATCTGGAAAAAAAATAATCATCAAACAGCAAGATGTAGACTGCTTTCTCTATGCAAAGTGTAGATGAGAATTGATTGTTCCCTACCTCTTCCAGCCTGAAAAAGACAGGGTTTAGTTCAGGAGTGAAGTTCTTTATCCTCAAGTGCCATCATCATAAAGGCCACTGAGTGCGTATGGGAAGATAATCTGGTCCTTAAGCAACATCAGTTTCCCCATGTTCTAGATGCTCTCTTACTTCATTAGGATTATCCAGAAATATTTACTACAAAGATAGCCATCGCTAGAAAGCGAAAAACTGTTAATCCCTCAATTGAAATTAGTTAGCCAGAATCTCTCTCACTTTCTCTCTGGATGTCTGTTTTCCTTATATTTAATTAGCTCCTTTTTAATACTGGAGATAATAACATACAGCTTAATGTTTCACAGGGGTTTTTTTGCTAGGGGCCACCCAATATGTTGGCATTGCACTTCCCATAAATTTCCAGTTAGCACAGCCACTTTCTATTTTATGTGACTTTTGGTTTGCATGTTCTTTCTGCACATACTTGTTTAAAAAATCTAGTTGCAAAATGAGAACTGCATGGCCACATGAAAAGCCAGTGGATGCAAATTCTGTTCCTTTGGTGGTGCAGAACACATGGATTGCACCATGCATTACACTCTCAAATCAGATATTACCTGATGGGCCCTTAGAGGGAGAAAATGACACTCTCCACCCCTCCAACTCAGTTTAGATGTAAACAATCAAGATTTTGGCACCACTTTTATATCCATTTTAGATAACTCCAGAACTCCAATTGCATTACCTGAAATTCCCTGGTTCTTTACAATCACTGTTTAAGAGAGCATTTAAAAGCGAGAAAAAGACTCAGAAATTATAATGCTCAGCCAAGGTGTGTGGGCAAGAATAATAGCAGAGTATTTGTAAATTTTAATGAGTCCTCCAGCTTAAAAAAAAAAGGTGAGCAGAAACAGTGGGTAAATTTCTTTACTCCTACTAGAAGTTCCTCAGACAAAAGTTAATGGCACTAAAAGTACTACAGTGAAATTACATCAATGCAAACCAAGCAAGCATCAGAGCTTCTAAGTTGCTGGGAAGAACATTCTGCCCTTAATTTTTCCTCACTGAGTTTGCTGTAGCATAAGAGCAAGCCATTGAGACCACAAACAGATGTCAAATTCTGGCAAGCAAGTTTTGGAGCACAACATCTGGTTGGCTCCTTCCCAGTCATGTTGTTCGGCTCCACAGCTGGCTACTGAGGTGACTACATCATGAGGTCTTCAACAGGATCGCCTAGATGCCAGGTTCTTGTGATTCTATGAAATGGCTATGCCATCCCTTCTGTCATGAATACTGATGGCGAGCTGGAAGGGGCCCCTATCCAGGGGGGAAGACGCATGCATAGTACTGAGGAATTAAACAGCCATTAAAAGAGACACAGATCAGACCCGCCTTGACTTTTGGGGTTTATCTGTCTGGGTTTTTCCCACGCTTCTTCAGTTTGTTAGGATTCTGTTTTATGTAGCAGTAATAAACACTAGAGACCTACTTCTCGTCTCAGCGTGATTTCTGACTGTTAGGACACCTTCACTTCCTCTTTATAATAATGCATTTTCCAGGAGGTAACATTTGTATCTTCTTTGGGATTAATGTGATTTGCCAGCAGGATGAAAACTGTATCTTTCCACCAACTGTGAACAAACTGAACAGTTAAAGGAAAAGTCCCAACAGCAGATGGTCAATCAGCCAAGTGACTGTTTGGAAACTCGGGCTGAAAAGTTTAGATGTGCAGTGTCACTTGAGCAAAGTGTTGCTCTCCTCATCAGACTCCAGCCAAAAGCTGACAACAGCGGATGGTTCATAAACTGTAAAGCATAGCAAGAAAGCAAGACTACATCCCCAGACAATAAGTAAGTATGAGGAAAATGAAAAGACACGTATTTGCTTTGCATACGTAGAGGCCTACTGAACATTAGAAGATGACAAGAGGAGGCTAAAATAAACACTGAAAACTGCCTTAAGTAAAACGAATGGTCCATCTGGCCCAGGGCTGTTTGTATGGATTGGCAGCAACTTTATAGATTAGCATTTTCTTTCCAGCCATACGTTGGATATGCTGGAGATTAAATGTGCGGAATGTTTGTTTGCAGAGTAGGTGCCCTTTCCTTGAGTCATCCTGGGTCATGTTCACTAAGGACACCCTTGCGTTCATATTGATGCCTTGTACACTTAAAATTAATACAGAAAGCTGACATGTAGGGCTGGCTTTACCATTTCAGATTCCACATGGAGAATCAAGTTTGAATCATCTCCTACATTCGTCTCCTCCACCAACGTTCAATTCAAACATCACAGAAAGGCTTCATTTTGAATCTTGTTACAATAAGCTACTTTTGTACAGCTTTTTCAGGAGATTTTTTTTTCTGAACTGGGAAAAGCCACATGTGTGTATGTAAGGCCAGATTCCCCACCCTCATCTGTTCCACCCATCACCCTCGACCAACAGCTGCTGAGTGACTTCCCCTACAGTGCCAGTTGTCTCGAGGAGTCCCAAGGCACAAATTGTTGTCAGAGGCTGACTACTGAGATAGTCAAGTAGACCTTTCTATTTAAAAGAGTTCTCCCAAGGGAAGCTCCAGAAAAAGAGAAAGAATACTATGGAGGTGAGTAGGTTGTGGGATTTGCAGTGCCTGACATCTGCAAGCTATTAAAAGAAGCTGAATTGCTTGCTTAGTGGATGCCCAGTTTCATCCACAGCTCTCTGGCTGTGCTGTTGATTTGCAGGAACAAGAGGAAGCCAGACCACCGTTTTGTAAGTGGCACAAACCTAAAATCCCACCACCAGCAAAACTGACATTTTCATTGTAGCTAAGGACCATGCCAAGATCTGTGGTTTCAAGAAATAAAGGGTTTGTGGCCTCTCTTTTCCAGATTTGAAATTCTCAGGCAGGTTATTCATAAACAGATTGATAATAGCTAATCTTACCTTCTGTCCTTGACAGGCAGTTCCTAAGTCAGTTTAGGCTAAGGCAGTGTTTCTTAAACTTTTTGCTCTCAGGATCCTTCCTGCTTTTAAAAGTTATGGAGGACCCCAAAAGAACTTTTGTTTATATGGGTTATATTTATCAATAGTCACTGTATTAAAAATTAAAATCGATGCACTCATAGAATATTTATTTATTGAATCATGTAAAACTAACAATATTAAACCCATTGGATAGAAACGTAAAGAACAAATTTTTCACAAAAAAACCCCTATTGATTTTAACAAATTAAAAAGTAATAATGAGAAGAGTGTTATTGTTTTAAATTTTTGCAAATATCTTCAATATCTGGCAATTTTGATTTCGAGGACCTCTGAGAGGGTCTTGGGGTCCCCCCAGGGGTTGTAAAACCACACTTTAAGAAACACTGGGCTAAGGCAAACAGGGTCTCACAAATTATCAGGTTGAATCTACATATGGGACCACCAGCCTCCAGAAAACAAGCCTTTTGATCCCAAAGTTTAGGAACTGAGGCTAAAAAGGAAATCAGGACCAGAGAGAGAACAGCAGAGGAATGTCCACAGAGCTGCTCAAAGAGAATCAACTTCATCTTTGAATTCATCCAGCTTCCTTATCTAGGGATGTGGGAGAATTTCTTTCACATCATCTTTTAAGGCAAAGCCATAAAGCCAGTTATCCTTTGACATTTTTAAATTTGATGCAACTTTCCAGTCAACAATGCACATCCTTTTTAAGAAGATGTTTACAAAGGGGGTGTGTGTGTGTGTTAATGATGTGCAAAAATGTCCTTCTTAAATCTGTACATAAAACTGCATGCAATAGGCAATGTGCATGAAATAGCATATGAGTTTGCATGTACATTTTAAAAAACAGTCCATACATACCCATCACACTTTTCCCTTCGGGGGTGTGAAACACTATGCAAAATGCAGAGAGAGAGTAAAAAATAGTAAGCAAGAGAAATCAAAGGCATGAGCTAAGGGAAAAGACAAGGAGATATAGTCTAGTTTACACCAATACCATTCATTATAACTTTCTTGCCTTGGAAGGATTTAAAAGCAACTTTCTGAACATAATACAGAAATGGAAGAAATAAAGCATTAGAAAACATGGACAAATGAAAAACTGAAATGGGCAGATTCATCCATCCCAATCTACCACTCTGTCTGCCATTGCTGACAGGCTGCCCATAGGGGAAGAAAGATATCTCAAAAGAGGAAGGAAAACAAGCCCTGTTTTTCTCAAAATCTTCTCAGACTCCCAACCATTTAAAGCATCTGCAGTGAACAGAGGGAATGACCTTGATGGATGGGAGGAAGGCCCACTACCAAGACAATGGTCAGATAAGAGGGGTCAAGAAAATAATGTGAGAAAATCTCTCAGGCAAGTTCTAGTTCACTTGAAGATATAGGGTGGGATATAGGGTAGGATATGCATTCAGATTCTGTTACTATAGCTTTTACAATAAAAATAGTCCTGACCTATATGGCATTGTTGTCTTAGTCTGGTCTACCATGTTGGGCTGACGTCACCAGACTAAAGACAGAAGCATGTGAGATCCTGGCCTGCACCAGGTCCTGCTTAGGACTCAGTGATAATACCAGTCATGATCAGTCCAGGAAAGGGAGTGAAGAGTAGATTTGTTGCCTTAATGGTAGACATGTTACCACATGAAAGTAACCTTTTTCATTGACGGCAGTAATTCTACCTCCTTTGTTGTAGCTCATGTGGTCTATTTGTACAGCAGAAATTATCTGGAAATTATTGGCAAGTAATGAATTACTACTCATTAAATAGGGGAGATGCATATGGCTTTCACACGACACAATCCGATCTCAAGACTTAGCATATATATTAACTTAACAGCTCTAGTGTCACAACACGCAGCTTAGTGTTAACCTTGATTAGTTTTATGACTCAGCATTCAGCTCAGCTCATTTGGTTAGATTAGGGTTCAATGTAGTATACAAAATCACAACATCAGTTAATTGAGTAACCAGGTTGAGCATACTGTGTAAAAATAACCAATCTGTAAAGATTTTGTGATGGTACACTGCATCTCCAAATGTCTATGCATTCCTTCATGAGCTCCTAGAAGTTAATTCACGCACATAAAGAGTAATAGACTGGCTCTAGCCTCTTTAAATCCCCAAATATGCATGCATATTTATTTATTTATTGCTTGCTTGCTTGCTAATAGAAATTAATGGTAGCCATTCAACTTTTATCATAGCAATTAAGGGTGGATTTAAACAAAGCACTAAGTGATGTGATACTATTTGAGAATCATCTGTTCAAAGGTGTTTTCATTCATGCTACTAGAAGAAGAGCAAGAATGAATGCTGCAACTAATTACAAGCTCAGGCACATTTAATACAATTCTGGTCCAAACATTTCGTACCTAAATTAATTTGATATGCCTCCTTAATGGCAGTAGCTAAAGCAGAGGTTGAGCAGTTTGAGGTTCTCCACATTTTACTGATTACTAGTTTTACTGATTACTAGTTGCAGATAAGCAGCATCTAAAAGGCCACAAATTGCTCAACCTTTTGGTGGCCTATGCCTACCACCAGCTTTATTTTCAGCACTTATAAGCACAATCATCTCTTTATGTGCAATATCTGGGCTACAAAGCACTCAGCTGATTTGCAGTAACAAGGTATTATTCAAAAACCCATGGCCTGTTCTAGCTTCTACAGGGTGGGGGAACCTCTGATTTCATCTTGCCTTTAGCATCATCCCAGTGCATTGGATCTAGCAGGCCTAAGCCCTTTAGGAGTTTATTCAATGGTCAACTTGCTTCTAAGTCCCATAGCTTTAATCATTCAGGCCTTCTTCAATCCTATTACAGGCTTTTGAAAAGCCTTTGCAAGCAGCCTGGAATATTTAATACACTGGTTGTAAAATTCATCTGACAAATCTTAACTAGAGCACATAGATTGAATTACATGACTTTGGCACCAATATGAATTTGAATTACGTGATTTTAGCTGCCAATTTATTTTCACTCGGTTCAGTAATGCCTTTGACCTTGAAAGCAAAGTGATCTAGACAGCAAAATTATTTAAGAACCATCAATTTCCCTATGAATCTGCCCAAATTTTATGATCAACACCTTTAGTCCTTCCTCTGAAACATTACCACCAAATGTTGGATGGATGGTTAAAGAGGCAGGAACTTTTCTGCAGCTGTAGACAGAGGATAAAACGATTCTTTGTTGCTGCTTTCAGAAGGCAACTAAAATTCATTTTGTTCAACAAACATAATGCAATTAAATAGAATCCGTTTGTTTCAAAAAGGCTGTTGTTTTCTATTGCATTATGCCGCTCGCAACTTGTTCTCATGATCAGCGATACTGAACCTGCATAAAAAGTCATTGAAATTAAATAAAAATAGCCTAACCTTGTGCACTGATGGTATGATTTCATGCTTTCTACCTCTGCATGCATCAGCCATATCTTGATCTATTCTGTGACATCTATTCTGTGACATCAGAGAAGCTAAGCCAATGGCAACAAGGCAAGCCATGAAACTTCTCTGCTTCCCCAAGCTAGAATTAGAATTTGGTCACCCAGGAACCTCTGACCAGAAAGCCAGCAGAACCTCAATGTTGCATGGCACCCCGACTGCTAGTCTCATGGGCTTTTAATTAATGGCAGCTGTGCCACAAAGAAAGAAGCCTGTGTCTTACTTGTCCTGCCGCTGCTGCCTTTATCCCTTTGCCAAAAGCCAGCTCCCAAGGCCCACAATAGTTGCTCTTCCCCTGTCCAAGGTGCATCAACATCCAGAGTCAGGCTTGCTTACCCACAGAACCTCTATGCACATGGATACGGATGTGGGGGCTGGGGGCTACTATCCAAGTTGGAGTTGAGTGAACTCTTAGGCTTGCGAAGAAAACTGCTGTTAATGAGTTGCAGCAAAGATCCAGGCTCGAGGCCAGTGTCAGGAAAAATCATTTTAATGGGCAAAGCAGATGTTGCTCGAACTCATTGCAAAAGTCAGGTGGGCTCCAAGCCAGGAACTGTTTGAATAGAAGCCTGCTTTCTTCTCCTTTTCCTCCTGAGAAGAGACGTGGATGTCCATGTTATGAGCGCTCTGAGGTGAGCATAATCAGATTGGCTTGCCCTGTCAGCAATGGCTGGGTTGCAAACAGCTCTGGTACTGTTATTGCCCTGCCAACTAGCAGGACTTCAACAGGATAAACCTCCTCTATAGCAGTGTTCTTCAAGCTTGGCAACTTTAAGATGCGTGGACTTCAACATGGCTGGCTGGGGAATTCTGGGAGTTGAAGTCCACACAACTTAAAGTTGCCAAGGTTGAAAAACACTAGTGTAGGTGATCCCCTCCAGATTTATCTTCCTGAGAAACCTGTGAGCCACACCTGTGTGGCACCTAACTAGGTGCATGTCAGTGTTTTAGTTCATGCCAGGGAAAGAGACCACTCTCCAAATCTTTCTATACTTCACCTACAAGTAGCCAGCAAATTTGACACCAATAGAGCTTTCCTTAGCTCAAGGATTGGTGGATAGCACTTTAATTTGAGGAAGAATCCTGTGTGATCAGTTTATGCTTCAGTGTGTTATGTGAGCCCCCCAAACTAGGTTGAGGAGTAAACCATGGGTAAACTTGTCATTCAAGCACAGCCAATGGGTCACATAATAGGTCTTACATTTGGCAGTGGGGATATGCTATAGCAGCCATTCAGGTTCCTGTTTGTTCTGGACAAAGCTTCAATTGTGCAAGGTAGCCCTGCATTTTAGTTCATCTTTGATAGCAAATTATTAGAATTTCAACAATTCAGGCCAGTAATCTGTCACACCAAGGAATCTAGAGGAGTGGACATCCAGGCAAGGTGGAGTTTGTAGGCAGGTTCTCCCCAGCATTCACCTGCCCAAACAGTCTTTCTGGCTGGTTATGGTAAGAACTACAACTCTAGCAACCAATGCTAGAGCTTGGGTTGTTTCTTTTCTTCTTCCCTCCTCCTCCCCTTTTCTTTCTGTGTCATAACGTGCAAGTCTGAAGAAATGAATTGAACTGTAATGCTGATGAGCTACCCTGGGAGTCTTTTTGTCTAAAGAGCAAGGGGCCAACCTTTCAAATAAATAAGCATTTATAAGGCTGCAGTAGTATGAAAAAATACTCAGTTGCCCTATTCACCCCGAAGAGTTCACCAACAGTTCTTAGTGGCAGAACCACTTTGAAATGTACTCTTTTTCCTCCATCTCTTAAAAGGACAGTGGTGATACAGCCGTTATGTAAAATGCCTTAAAACAACAATTTTCTCTGCTTTCGTCCCACCCTGGTACACACCGTTCTGTATTTCATTGTTTTAATGGGCTAGAGCGATGTTATTATTGCATTTTAAATTTTCCCCTGAGTAATGACTTATGCTGGGGTGAGGCCTTGCGGATTGTAGGAACACAATTTGTTAGGATTGCATAATTAGTTATTTAACACTTTATGTGTTCAAAGCACTCCTCAGTAATATGAAAGTTTACTTCCATGTTGCAGGTTGATGGCTGAGCTCTCAAGTCTTGCCGAAGGCTGCTGTATGGGAAAAATCATGGTTCTTACTTATTTTGATTTACTAGATTTGCATCCTGCTTTTCCACCATTAGTCTATGTGATTTTCCTCTCCCTCCCAATTTATCTCCCTGACAATCCTGTAACCCACAACTGTGTAGTATTTAACTAGGTGCATGTATGGGTTTTAGCCCATGCCTTTTATACTTCAGCTCTAAGTAGCCCCAGCTACCGCTGGCAGTAGTGAGGGATGCTGGGACTTGTAGTTTAGTATCGCCTGGAGGGTCACCTAGTCACCATTTCTGCCTTAGTCTGGGCCAGGGGTGCTTCCAAAGGGGCATCAAATGAACAAGCAGCCAGACTTTTCTCTTTAAAGGTTTGTTTGTGCCTTTGAGTTAGTTTTTGACTCCTGGTGACTGCCTGGACAACTCCCTGCAGTTTTCTTGGCAAGGTCTTTCAGGAGTGGTTTGTCAATTGCTTTCTTCTTAGGGCTGAGAGAAAGTGACTGGCCCAACATCACCCAGTTGGCTTTGTGCCTAAGGCAGGACTGGAACTCACGGTCTCCTGGTTTTTAGCCTGATGCCTTGAACATTAAATAAAACTGGCTCTCTCTTTAAAGGTATGGTCACTTATAAATAAATAAGCCATCAGCTATGTGTGTGAGAGAAGGATATATGCATCTGTTTTCTTTCTTGTGAGGGCTGTCAATAAGGCTTTTAGACCTAAAGTTGTCTTTTGAAGCTGTCTTGGTGCCAGAAGGTTACTTTCCTTTTATTGTTATATATTTCAAGTGATATATTGGGCTGCATTTTTTGATGTTGACCAAAATTGTGAAGTTGGAAAGGGCCACTGTGGTCATTGAATCCCACTCTCTGCTTAGTGCAGGAATCCAAATTAACCTATCTCCCACAGATGTTCACGCTGCCTCTGTTGCAGACATCCAGTAAGGAGGAGCTTACCATCCCTTACCATCACCAATTTCTTCCCAACATTGAATAATATGCAAATCTTAGCCAGAACGAAGCTACTGTTGACTGGGAGTAATGCATGCAATAAATGTTTCTAATTCCTTCCACTAAGATCAACACTGTGCCTCACCATTCTGGTATTCAGAGTTGCTGAGGTCACCACCAAGATGTCAAAATCTGTCCCAGAGACTCTTAATATAATGTCTTGGGGGAGCATTTCATTTTTCACTTGAATGGCTCTGATTTGGAATGAAGGTAGCTAATGAATGGGGATAAATATTATGAGAGGTAACTACCGCAGTTCTTTATATGGTATATTCATATTATGAAGGGGTCCTGATACCAAGTGCAGAGTTGCATATTGCAATATTTGGTGGGGAACCTGGGGTATGCCAGGCTACAGCTGCCAGTCAGCCAATGGTGAAGGATGCTAGGCTTTCAACACAGACACTTCTGGAGAGCCACAAATTCTCCATTTCTGCTCAAAGCTCCCCCTGTCACTGAACTGATTGTGAGGACATCTATTTTTCTTTGTAGGAGGATCAGGAGTGTAGAAAAAAGTAGTTAAGTTGGCATTTATTTGCTCATTGGGATAGGATGGGTGATAGTAAGTACACTGGGGAGGGCACTTGACTGTGAGCAAAGAAGGCAGATATTTAAATCTTACTTGGTGTTACCAACTCTGCATAATTCCATTCCAAGCTCTCTTCAGTGATGAATGTTGAGATCTTCCTTAAATATACATAAATTACAACAGTGTTTTTCAAACTTGGCAACTTTAAGATGTATGGACATCAACTCCCAGAATTCTCCTGCCAGCTGTATGTCATCCCAAAAAATTAAGGTAGCCATCATGGCCAGAACAAAAAATACTTCTGTGATGCATAATTGGACAGATTACATGAGGTCTGTCTGCAAAACTTTGTTATTTGTTTGTTTTTAAAATTTAATCTACCTAATTTGGTTTGCTTTTGAATTTCTGATTTTCATATGTCTACCTTTATGCATTTATATTGGTATTAATCCACTGCTAATTTAAAATCTATGATCTATTTCTATTTCCAGTCTACCTAGGAACCTGTGTGTTTGCTAAGGATAGATAGATGGTTCAAAGTAATAATAGTCTTTTAAAAAAGGGGGGGGGTTGGAATTGACAATTCCTCATTCCTTCATCCAAGATAAATTTCTGGGTACAGTCTGAAGCCATTGTTCTGCCAAGTGGAACCAAATTTGAACATCTGCATCTCCATCTAAGGCTATAACTAAATGCAGCTTTTTTTTCCTCCCACTGTTTTTGTTTTGTTCTATTTACTATTTTACCCAATCAGGAATCCTAATAGATATGAAAGGGACTATAGATTCATCTATTGAAAGGATGTGGAGTCGATTTTTCCTGCTTTTCCATGTTTACCTGTATTTATTTAATTAAAAGAACAGAAAAAGAAAAAAAGAGTGGCCGAGTTTTTTCATGGCCAACCTGACTACTATAATGGGGGTGGGGGTGAAGGGATGAACTTTGTATATACTTTGTATATTTTAAGGATACAGGATTAAAACTAAAAGCAAAACCTTAGCACAAACCCATTTACATTCCAATTACCGAATTAATGGCAAAAACTCCAGGTGGATAAATGTCAAGCCGTCCGTTAGTTCTCTCCATTACTGGTTGATTTGCATTCTTAAAGGACTGAGCCTTTGATCTACTGCGTCCTATTTGGTTTTGAGGCATTTGTTTTGTTTATTCATTTGTTTTCATCTTTCCTGGTCAAAAAGGCATTTTCCCACATATCCAAATCTGCCTCAAAGAAAAACCTACTTGCTGGCTTTCCTTTCAGGCAATGTTTGCTTGTGCCCCCATCCCCCAACACCACCGATCCAGCATTAAACCTAATTTACAGTTCGTAACTCTAATAACTTCTCTGGAATAGCCACATACTTTGCTTGGCCTCCTTCTCAAATTACTGCTCTCAGCTTAAAGAAGCCAAACAAAATCTAAACATTTATGGAAAGTTTGCCATACTTGAATTCCTTTGCTAGACAAGGAAGTTCACATAGCACTGAAGAAATGGAGAAATCTCTTCCAAGCAAAGAGAAATAAACACAGTGTACTGAATCACAAAACACAAGTGTGCTCCATGGATAGGGAAGAGCCTTCCTTCCATATAAGTTGTTCACCCTTTAATTTAGGACAAGATACAAATAAGAAGAAAGGGGATCTTTTGGTAAGAGCGGAGGCCTTGTCAACCACTCCCGTCCCCCTTCCACACCAACTTTAATTGTACAAGCAAGAGAATACTTGAATATGTCTAGCAACAAGGACATTTCTGGAAACCTTAGAAACAAACACAGTCAGAAAGCAGCAGCATCCAGTTGGTGGGGACACTAGAATGAGCTGGATCAGTTCACCATCACCACCATTTTCCGTACTTCCTAAAACTTCATTAAAAAAGGAAAAATTGGACCTAGTTTAAAAAAAACACGACACCTTTCAAAATTACCTTTGTTGATTGTGCTATTGGAGGAAGTTACCTGCTGTTTGCTAGATACTCTCTAAGAGATTTCTCCAAGATTGCTTTTATTCATACCTGTCCTGACATCTCCAATCTTCAGGGAAGACTGGGCATCATAGCTTGCAGAGACTGCCCTTAGCTTTGGGGGCACCTGTCCTATGAAACTGCTCACTTTCTTTGGTCTGCTAGGGTCCAAAATTGTGGTATTCTACATATTTTCAGTTACAATTTTATGTTTATATTACAATGACAAGCCACTTCAGGGTTTACTCACATGAGAAGCAGCAGATAGCTATTTTAAATAAATAAATCCTTTAAAGATTACATTCTGAATTGTAATTTACCATATGTACTTGCATATAAGCCCATCCACAGATAACCTAATCTTTGAATTTTTAACCAAAATACTGTGAAAAATGCATCGCCTCTAGATAAACTGAGCCTCGAAATTTTTGTATGTTTTACTGTTCGCAATTGGCTTATCTGTGGGTGGTGCATTTTCATGGTATTTTAGTTAAAAATTCAAGGATCTGCTTATCCATGGATGGGATTATCCACATGTATATATGGGATATATAGGTATTTTTTAAGAAGTATTACCATATGTACTTGAAGATAAGCCCATCCATGGATAAGCCAAACCCAGTTTTGAGGATGTATTTTGGCACCTATAATTCTCAGCTTATCCACAAGTATATACTGTACAGTAGTTCATATTTATTTATTTAATTTATTTATTTATATCTCGCTTTTATTATTTTTATAAATAACTCAAGGTGGTGAACATACCTAATATACTGAATGGAAGTGTTGCTAGTTCATCCTGGGGAACTACAGAAGCCATGGAGAGTGGACAGGAGCAGAAACCCAGACCTGATGGCTCCTTCATCAATATTAAACTATACTGTTCTACCCCAGGTTCTGTTTGCACAAGAGATTAGTCTGGAGTAAAATGGAGTAAATAGGCAGAGAGTTAGCATATTGTAAGAACTCAGACACTGTCTTGTATGTTCTATGAACTAGCCTGTCAAGCCAGAATATGATTTGTTTCAGCATTGCATGTTATATAGTTGTAGCCTGCTAGCATGGTTTTAGGGTGTTTTGTGAGTCCAACCAGTTAGGTCCACAGAGATATGGGGGGGCGGTCAAGAAAAGAAAAGTCATCCTACTCATAAGTTCCTCCAACAAATCACTGAGAGGCTCAGAGAGAATTATGTTTGAGGGAGGGGAGGTTTAATTTAGGAGCTGCAACATTAATTCATATGCTTTGGGCCTGTTGTGCAATTGCCCAATTTGGAACTGAAATTCACAGGCTGCCAACCTAATGTAGGGTTTCTTGCTTGGCAGTATATGGAATCTATCAACATTCTAAGAGTTATGAATACTTTACATATAGGATGAACTGTAGATAACTAAAAGGGTTGCAACAGTGGATTGTTGTTCTGTGCTCTTTGACTATAGACGTGGCCACATTTTCCTGAGTTAGTTTATGACTCTGTATTCATGTAACTTCCTTTCTTTTCCCCCCATGTCTGTTGCTATCTTGCAAATTTTAGACATTGTGGTCTGATGTAGAATCCTTCTATGGTAGGGGCTTTTATTTTGCTATAGTTTTCTTAAGTTTTAATGAAGGAAAAACAGCTGTTGTCCTTCATGCAGTCTCGGTCCCTAACAATGCTCAGGAAAATGTTTGTGGTCAGCCAGGAAAAGGGGACAGATGAGATGGATGGGACTATGGAGGAGGCTGCATGGAGCGAATGTTCAGTGCATGGGCTCACACACCCAAGCAACTACATCCTACTGGTCCATAAGTGCTACCATGGATTCCAACTTCCTAATTAGAAAGCTGATAGATAGACTTTGTTGTTGTTTATTCATTTAGTCGCTTCTGACTCGTCGTGACTTCACGGACCAGCCCACGCCAGAGCTTCCTGTCGGTCGTCAACACCCCCAGCTCCCCCAGGGACAAGTCCGTCACCTCTAGAATATCATCCATCCATCTTGCCCTTGGTCGGCCCCTCTTCCTTTTGCCTTCCACTCTCCCTAGCATCAACATCTTCTCCAGGCTGTCCTGTCTTCTCATTATGTGGCCAAAGTATTTCAGTTTTGCCTTTAATATCATTCCCTCAAGTGAGCAGTCTGGCTTTATTTCCTGGAGGATGGACTGGTTTGATCTTCTGGCAGTCCAAGGCACTCTCAGAATTTTCCTCCAACACCACAGTTCAAAAGCATCGATCTTCCTTCTCTCAGCCTTCCTTATGGTCCAGCTCTCGCAGCCATATGTTACTACAGGGAACACCATTGCTTTAACTATGCGGGCCTTTGTTGTCAGTGTGATGTCTCTGCTCTTAACTATTTTATCGAGATTTGTCATTGCTCTTCTCCCAAGGATTAAGCGTCTTCTGATTTCCTGACTGCAGTCAGCATCTGCAGTAATCTTCGCACCTAGAAATACAAAGTCTTTCACTGCTTCTACATTTTCTCCCTCTATTTGCCAGTTATCAATCAAGCTGGTTGCCATAATCTTGGTTTTTCTGAGGTTTAGCTGCAAGCCAGCTTTTGCACTTTCTTCTTTCACCTTCATCATAAGGCTCCTCAGTTCCTCTTCACTTTCAGCCATCAAAGTGGTATCATCTGCATATCTGAGATTGTTAATGTTTCTTCCAGAGATTTTAACTCCAGCCTTGGATTCCTCAAGCCCAGCTTGTCGCATGATGTGTTCTGCATACAAGTTGAATAGGTAGGGTGAGAGTATACAGCCCGGCCATACTCCTTTCCCAATCTTAAACCAGTCCGTTGTTCCGTGGTCTGTTCTTACTGTTGCTACTTGGTCGTTATACAGATTCTTCAGGAGGCATACAAGATGACTTGGTATCCCCATACCACTAAGAACTTGCCACAATTTGTTATGGTCCACACAGTCAAAGGCTTTAGAATAGTCAATAAAACAGAAATAGATGTTTTTCTGAAACTCCCTGGCTTTTTCCATTATCCAGTGGATATTGGCAATTTGGTCCCTAGTTCCTCTGCCTTTTCTAAACCCAGCTTGTACATCTGGCAATTCTCGCTCCATGAACTGCTGAAGTCTACCTTGCAGGATCTTGAGCATTACCTTACTGGCATGTGAAATGAGTGCCACTGTTCGATAGTTTGAACATTCTTTAGTGTTCCCCTTTTTTGGTATGGGGATATAAGTCAATTTTTTCCAATCTGATGGCCATTCTTGTGTTTTCCAAATTTGCTGGCATATAGCATACATTACCTTGACAGCATCATCTTGCAAGATTTTGAACGGTTCAGCTGGGATGCCGTCGTCTCCTGCTGCCTTGTTATTAGCAATGCTTCTTAAGACCCACTCAACCTCACTCTTCAGGATGTCTGGCTCTAGCTCACTGACCACACCGTCAAAGCTATCCCCGATATTGTTATCCTTCCTATACAGGTCTTCCGTATATTCTTGCCACCTTTTCTTGATCTCTTCTTCTTCTGTTAGGTCCTTGCCATCTTTGTTTTTGATCATACCCATTTTGGCCTGGAATTTACCTCCAATGTTTCTAATTTTCTGGAAGAGGTCTCTTGTCCTTCCTATTCTATTGTCTTCTTCCACTTCCGCGCATTGCTTGTTTAAAAATAATTCCTTATCTCTTCTGGCTAACCTCTGGAATTTTGCATTTAATTGGGCATATCTCCC
Source organism: Candoia aspera (assembly GCF_035149785.1). Classification (NCBI taxonomy): domain Eukaryota; kingdom Metazoa; phylum Chordata; class Lepidosauria; order Squamata; family Candoiidae; genus Candoia; species Candoia aspera. The sequence goes on from NC_086158.1 coordinate 75,929,107, forward strand.
CCTATCACTGTTGCCTTTTGCTTTCCTTCTTTCTTGGGCTACTTCTAGTGTCTCAGCAGACAGCCATTTTGCCTTCTTGGTTTTTTCTGTCTTTGGGATGTATTTTGTTGCTGCCTCCTGAACAATGCTGCGAACTTCTGTCCATAGTTCTTCTGGGACCCTATCTACTAAGTCCAGTTCCTTAAATCTATTCTTCACCTTCACTGCATATTCCTTAGGAATATTAGTGAAGTCATATCTAGCTGATCTGTGAGTCTTCCCTAATCTCTTTAGTCTGATTCTAAATTGTGCAAGAAGAAGTTTGTGATCTGAACTACAGTCAGCTCCAGGTCTTGTTTTTACCGACTGTACAGATGTCCGCCACCTTTGGCTGCAAAGGATGTAGTCAATCTGATTTTGGTGTTGTCCATCTGGGGAAGTCCATGTATAAAGCCGTTTCTTAGGTTGTTGGAAGAGAGTGTTTGTTATGCAGAGTGAATTGTCTTGGCAAAATTCTATCAGCCTATGTCCTGCTTCGTTTTGTCCTCCCAGGCCATACTTACCTGTAATTCCAGGTGTCATTTGACTGCCCACCTTAGCATTCCAGTCTCCTGTGATGAAAATAACATCTCTTTTAGGCGTGTTGTCCAGTAGGTGCTGCAGATCCTCATAGAACTGCTCTACTTCAGCTTCTTCAGCATTTGTGGTTGGGGCGTATATTTAGATCACTGTGATGTTAGATGGCTTGCCCTGAATTCGAATTGAGATCATTCTGTCATTTTTTGGGTTGTATCCAAGCTCTGCGTTAGCCACTTTACTATTAATTATGAAGGCTACTCCATTTCTTCTGTGGTCCTCTTGTCCACAGTAGTAGATCTGGTGGACATTTGATGTGAAGTGGCCCATTCCAGTCCATTTCAGTTCACTGACGCCCAAAATGTCTATCTTTAATCTTGTCATCTCACCAATAACCACATCCAATTTGCCCTGGCTCATAGATCTTACATTCCAGGTTCCAATGGTGTGTTGATCCTTAGAACATCGGATTCGCCGTTCACCACCAGCACCGTCAGCTGGTAGCCGTCCTTTCGGCTTTGAGCTAGCTGTGTCATCACGTCTGGGGCTAGTTGAACTCATCCTCTGTTCCTCCCCAGTAGCATTTTGACCATCTTCTGACCTGGGGGTCTCATCTTCCGATGGTATACCGACATATCTCTGGTTGTACTGATCCATTTAGTTTTCACGGCAAGAATACTGGGGTGGGTTGCCATTACCTTCCCCAGGGATCGCATTTAGTCTGACCTCTCTGTCATGACCTTCCTGTCTTGGGTGGCCCTTCACGGTTTAGCTCATGGCGCCACTGAGGTGCTCAAGCTCCAGCACCATGACAAGGTAACGATCCTTTGCTGAAGGATAGATAGACTTAGACTTATACAACATTTTCTAGATAGATCAATATCTCAACTGCCATCTCTCCGTCAGAACCAAGGTTGCCTCTGACTTGGAAAGTGAAACTATTTCTGAGTCAGAGGAAGAATTGGAAACTTAACATGCTGAAATCGGAGAAACGAAACTCCAGCATGACTCAGCAGAGCGGGAAGAATCCACAATGCTGATGGGCGAGATCCGGAGGAGGATGTGAATACATCAATCAGCATGCACCAGAGATGGGCTGAAAAGAGCACAAAGGAGAAGGCAGACCGATTGGCTACAGGAGACTCCAAGCGCCCCCACAATCAGGATAAAAGGCAGCTGCACGGAGAGCGAGCTGCCAGAGACTGTAGCAGAGTGTGCTGGAAAGCATTTGGCCCAAGAGATCAGAAAAATCACACACCAGGCATTACTATAAAAATAAATGTATTTACAGAACACTTCTTATTTAAACATATTTACAAGCTTGTGCATTCACACACGCTCTGAGAAGACTGGGAGGAAGGCTGTGTAGAAAGGAAACTGAAACTAACAAGCCCAGGCAAGCTGCCCTCCAGGCAAATCAGGAGCTTTACCTTATGTGGTCATGCCTTTTCACACCCAAAACTAAGGATACTTAAGTTTGACCTGTTCACCCTGCCAGAGTGATTTGTTACCATAGTAACCTTAATGGCTTGGTCCTTGTGAAAACAAAGAAATACCAACAGAGACAACCAATCCTCTAACCCTGCAGCTTCGGGAGAAGAGTCCTTACCAGTATCAGAGTCAGCGTATGTGGCCAAAGAGGAACCAGTGCTCGAGCTTCATTCTGAAGACGAACTGAACCCTGCATTTGCTGTCAGTGAGGAAACGGAGTCAGCTGTGACCAGCAGCCTTTGCCTTGCTTCGAGCCATGAATCTTCACCATACCCTCAGCAGTGTGAGTTGGCTTCAGCTTCCCAGCACAACCGCTTGTCAACAGTTCTATGTGACTGCGCTTCCCAGACTCCAGCATGTTTTGAAGTTTCACACCTATCTTGTTCAGGATCCGGGTTCGTGGCCCATGTGGTTCTTCCAGCCAAGTTCAGCCTAGTTCCGAGTTCCAAGCCTTGTCTTCAAGTCAGAGTACCCAGCCTAGTCTAGAACCCCCAGTCAATTCTAGCCTTGCTCTGAGTTTGAGTCCTGCTCCAAGTCTCCAGTTCATCCCTGTCTGTTCATAGTCCTGATCCCAGATCCAGCGAGTCGGAAATTCAGCGTCAGCGTCGTTCCAGTACTGTTCCAGTTCAAGAACTGTTGCCTCCAACCTTCGTGTTCCATTCAGATCCAGTAGGCCCAGTTGGGCTTGTTCAACTCAGTCTCGCATATCAAGGACTTACTTATTGTAAATAGTTGTTAATAAAGAATTTTCTTGAGAACCGGTCTGGTGCTTAGTCTGAACAGGACAGTCTCATAGCTTTTTCATTAAAATTAGAGAAAGGGGAAGGAATCATGTTTGAATAAAGAAACCTATCAACATCTAACCTTGTCAAATAATTAATTTCCTTCTCTCTAGATGATAAGTAATCCAAGTGATAAGATGTGTATCAATGCAAGTCTACGTATGTCTACTCTGATATGAGGCCATTTGAGTTCATTTTCCAGGTAAGGGTATTTAGGATTTCAGCCTAAATGGAACAGAAAATTCCCTCAAACATTCCAGCCCAATCAGCCCAAATGAATTGAACTTAATAATACCCATCTAAATTTCACAATGACTTGCTCCCTGCATTAATTGGTATACCGGTCTCAGATTGTAGCTGTATTTCATTGTCATTCATTCATTCATTCATTCATTCATTCATTCTATTTATTTATTAAATTTGTATGCCACCCAATTTCCAACAATTCTGGGTGATTAAAATCCACGTTTAACATAAATGGAAACCTGTATGATGTAAGACCATCTTTCTACAACAGGGTGCCCTCCTGCTGCTTTAGAATTGCTGGCTAACAATTCTGAAGTTGGAAGTGCAGCACATTTGGAAGATGCTTGGCTGGGGAAAGCTCACACAAGAGGGAGTGGGGTTGTCCTCTGCATTGCACACAGCAAGCCATTTGTAAGGGCAACTCTGGGAATAATCCCCTGGTGCAAGATGATGAACTATCAGGTGTAGAGAGTAAGTAAGAAGTCCTTGACTGAGATATGCCAGAACCATTGCCTAGACAAAAGAGGCTGAAGTTTTTATTTAAATATTTATGAATATAAATTTATATATATATTATCCTGCCTTTATTATTTTTATAAATACCTCAAGGTGGGGAACAATCTAATACCCCTTCCTCCTCCTCTTTTCCTCACAACAACAACCCTGTGAGGTGAGCTGGGCTGAGAGAGAGCGATTGGCCCAAGGTCACCCAGCTGGCTTTCAGGCCTGAGGCAGGACTAGAACTCTCGGTCTCCTGGTTCCTAGCCTGCAGCCTTAACCACTAGACCAAACTGGCTCTCTTTTTTAAAATCCAGAACAAGGTAACATTCAGAAGCAGCTCAGGCAGATTGATTTGATTATGTGCCATCAAGTCATTGTCAACTCTTTAGCGACCCCATAGATTTATTCCATGACAATCTGCCCCTAACCTGGCCTTTCAGGTCTTCCAACAGTGCACTCATCACCACTGTAACTGAGTCCATCCACCTGGCTGCTGCAAAGCCTGTCCAAGTTTCTCTCTGCCCCATGTTATATGATTTTATACCAAACAAAGTCAAGGTGGGGTTATCTTGAGTTTCTTTCTCACACTTTTTTCTATGTCTGGACTGTGTAACCTCTTCTCCAAGTCCCTCGTTAATGGCATGCTCACACCTTCCTCAAGGTCAACTCTAAATTCCTTTACACCAACCTTCAGATGCTGGGTTAACTCATAATTTTTATTGATAGCTTTTACACTGCTCATTAGTGCCTGGCTGTTACTTTATAGATTTGTAGTATGTTTATTGCTATATGTCATTATACAGCATTGTAGAAATGCAACTCAAGTATTTTAAAAAATGCTACTTTAAACAAAGACAGTTAATACTTCTGTGTGTGAACATGAAAAATACACAGTATTGTGCAGTCCTTTTTAAAGGGTTAAGCAAAGACTAATGATTAAAGTAACTTAGCTAAAGACAGAAAGCTTTGTTAACACTCAGCTAGAGGGAAATTCGTTTTCTGTTTTGTACTAAGCACAGTGGTTGACATATTTTCTGCAACTTAAAGCACTATCCTCATTCAGTGAGGAGCCATCAACAAGTCCCTTAAATTCCTTATGAATTACTTTCAGTTTCTCACAACTGTCTACTCAACTGGAACAAAAGAACCCCACATTAACTTAAAGCAGGCTTGCTCAGATTTGCAGTAAAGTTCTTAAAAACGTCTGGCTACAAGGTGAAGTTGAGCGTTGGATAAGTCTTTTTACTTGTCCCTATTTCTCTGATTTTGCAAATACACCCCAGTATCACCAGGTGGTGGTGGCATCTCTTTGAAAACACGCACATGATATTAGCTTCCACTTAAAATCCAAGGATTTGTACTGAAAAGAGTTGCACATATGAAGTGGTCCAGGTTACCAGCCAGTGAAGGTTAGATACCAGAAGTATATTACCATGGAAAGGTAGAGCAAATGATGAAAAATTGGATAACACGCTTAAGCTCAAATATAATTTGGTTGTAATTTTCACTACTTCACTGTAAGAATAATCATTAATCAGAGCTAGTGCCAGTTAGCAAAGAGGTGTAAAATAGATGGCAAATTCTAAGTTATAAACCTCTAGGTTTGGTAATTGATTTTTCTAAATCTATATTGATACATCAAATCTTTTGATGAAAGCTATGATGGGATGTAAGAGAGTCTATGCTACATTACTTAATAATTGGCATCTTTATTTGTTTGTTTGTTTATTTACTTATTTGATTTCTATAGCCACCCATCTCAGCAAGTGACTCTTGGTGGCTTACAACAATAAAACTATAAAACAATTAAAACAGTTAAAATTAAAACAGTTAAAATATAAAATAAATACAAAATAAATACAAAATAAATATACATGGCTGCCAAGTGAGCAATGTATGGATGTTAATACAGCCAAGAGACGGGACCATCCACACGCTTGAGGCCCCAGGCCCGGGCACAAAGCCAGGTCTTCATGGCCTTATGAAAGGCCAACAGGGTCGGGGACATCCTAATTTCTGGAGGGAGGATGCTGCAGAGGGCAGGCGCTACAGAAAAAAAGGCATGCCTTCTAGTTCCTGCCAACCGACACTCCCTGGCTGACGGGACCCGCAGCATACCCAACCTACTGGACGGGCAGAAACAACTGAGAGAAGGTGGTCCCTTAGGTAACCCGGCCCCAAGCCATGAAGGGCTTTAAAGGTGACAACCAGCACCTTGAATTGCACCCGGAAGCACACCGGCAACCAATGCAGCTCAAGTAGCAGTGGTGTTACATGTGTTGAGTATCGGACACTATTTACTATCCATGCAGCTGCATTCTGCACCAGTTGAAGCTTCCGAATGCTCTTCAAGGGCAGCCCCATGTAGAGTGCATTACAGTAGTCCAGACAGGAGGTCACGAGGGCATAAGTGACTGTGAGTGAAGCCTCTCGGTCTAGGAATGGGCGCAGCTGGCGCACAATCCGAAGGTGTGCAAAGGCCCACCTAGCCACGGCTGCCACCTGCTCTTCGAGCAGGAGCCGTGAGTCTACAAGGACCCCCAGATTGTGCACCGGGTCTGTCTGGGGCAGTGCAACCCCATCCAGGACCAAAGATGGAAAAACTTTAGCACCAGGAGGCCCACAAACCCAAAGCCACTCAGTCTCGCTTGGGTTGAGTTGAAGCCCATTGCACCCCATCCAGCCCCTTACAGCCTCCAGGCACTGGGTCAGGACATCCACGGCATCACCCAGGTGGTCTGGGGTAGAGATATAAAGCTGAGTTACTACAGAACATCATGTTTCTTCGAAGTCTAATGAAGACTTTTCCCTTGAATTAGTTTCCCTTGAATTAGTTTCCTTAATTGATAGGAATGTGCCAAAATCAGTTCTGACAGACAGAAACAAAAAACTTCCTAAAGATTAGTGTAGATCCTGACTGTGATTAAATATCCAAAGGCATCTTTTTCAGGAAATTAATGGATTCTACTAATTGTTGGGGGTGTATTCAAAATGTAAATTGGTTCATGTAATGTGATGACATGATGGACAATGACTCACAAAAGGATAAAAGATTTTTCATCTCTTAATTGTGGGAGACTTACCGGCTTTTATGCATGCACTTTTCAATTTATAAAATGGTTTCAAAACAGTAGAAATAATTATTGCTGTTTTTTTTAACTCCAAAATTTGATTACTACAAATTTGGAAGCACGTAACTTCTCTGTCAATTGTATGTTGAACTGAAGCCCTCCTTTTTGTTTCTATATTTGAACAATTTTCTTTTTTTTACTAGCAGGAGTCCCAATGAGGGAGGTCTACCTAGAAATTTAAGAGTGCAAATTACACTAGATGTTTAATGTCCTATTTTTCTTTTTGTTTTCAAATGTATAATAAATTGTTTCTATGAAAACAATTTCCAACCTCCAAAAAACATTGTCTCATAATGTGAAATTAAGTTTATCCAAAGTTTATCAAAATCAAAAGATCATCTGGGTGAGCATATATGTAACATCTGTAGTTACTTATATATTCCCAGTACTGAACTCTTAATATTTAGTGATGGAGGACTATTCATTTTTATTTGGTTATTAACTACTCTAGCACGAATGCCAGGCAGCTAACAAAATGTAAAAATAAAAACAGATGGTATATTTTGGAGGGTGGGGGAGATTAAAACTATTGATAGAATATGTAAAACCTGGCAAGAGAGATGATGTGCGTGTGTGTAAACATACCCATGACTTTATTGCCTGGGGAATAAGCAATGCAGACATGCAGAAATGGTATAAAAAACAGTGAGCAAAATAAAGACGTAAGAAAAAGGAAATACAGATAAACCTAGTTCATACTAACATCATTCACTCTAGCTCGTTCTATCCTTGGAAACCATTCTTGTTTCCACATCTGTACACCTTCATTCATGCTTTTTCTTTTAAAGTCCTTACCTCTCTTTCTGAGGGTTGCATCAACCAAATCCTTGATTTTCTCAGTCTCCCTTTCCCCTTGACTTACTCACTCCTCTTCTATATTTGCTTTGGGATTTCATCCCCATTCTATGTAACCAAACTACCACAACATACATTCCTACCATTCACTTTTCTTTCAATCCACATCCGTTCATCCCCTATTCATTCTTGAGCATCTCTCCTTGTTTTATTACAAAAATTTAAATAACCCATACCCACTGCAGTCAGCTTCCTTTTATGTTTCTCATTTCCATATAACCTGAGATCCCCACAGAGTATCATCAAAAAAGTCAAGATGGTGGCTGCAACAGTGTGATTGAAACTCAGGCCATTTTTAATGTGTCACGCATAAAAAACTGGTGGGGCTTTGATTGCCACATTGGAGGCATGATCTTGACTGTTTTTTACTATACCTTGCACAAAGTGGGCAGATGCATGGTTTTACACACAGCCATGTTTGCTTCTTCCAGCAAACTTTATTCCTTGCAACAGACCATATATTACCTATAATCTTTTAACCAGCATTTGCACATCCTAAATTCCTCTATTATACCATCTTTAGTAAGCATACTACCAAGGTGCACAAATTCAGCTACTTATTGAACTACTAGGGGTTTTTTTTTTTGCCATTTATGTATAATTTCATTCCATTTTCCTTATCAAACTCAACTGTCCTGGTCTTTCTTACATTAATTTTCAGATTCATATTTTTCACTATGTCATATAGTCTAATTTCCACCGCAAATCATTTTTCTCAGCCTATAACATGGCATTGTCTGCATACAATAGGATTTATACTTTGATGCCTGTGATCTGCACACTTCTTAATTTCATCAGGAACATTCTTATAGACTTATCCATGGAGTAAACCAAGGGAAGATCACACATACTTGTCTTACTTCCAGATCAGTGTGAACCATTCACTAAACTTTCCATTTATACTTATGAATGCTTTATTTCCATCATATACCATTACTGCATTCACAATTCTTACTAACCTTCAACTCCATATTCATGCAAAACATTCTATATTCAAGCCTACTCATTGTATATTATTTCTAAATCAGGAACTGTACAATAAGCTTTTTCTCTTATATTCATGCATTTCCCAATGACCTGTATACCTCCTGCTCAGCACTGAAACTATACTGCACTTCCAAATGGTGCTCATTTTCACTTCTCATACCCTTTTAAACAGAAATCAACCAAACAGCTTCCTAGGCACATTTAACATACCCATCGCTCTGTAGTTTTTGCATTCACTCTTGCTAACTTTCCTTTTGTACAAGGGAACAATAACAGCATTATTCCAACTGTCAGGCACAAATGCACTCCTCATGCACACTTAAATAAACCCACTGCCTAAACATTAGAAGAGCTGGGGCCAAACGTAAGTGCTGAGGAAGTGTATTCTATAGCTTGGGACCAAGTTAGGAATAGACCCTCTCCTATGGGTCAGAATTATGGATTTTTGACCACAACAGCATCTCTCCTGCAATTCGTAACAACCAGTAAGGTTAACAACAGGAGACAAGATCCTTTAAATAGTTTTCTGCAATGTACTGTTCCTCATACTGCACTTGGTTCAGAATGGGTCTGAGCCACAGCCATAACCCTAATCTGCTCTATCAGCTGTACCAGGTCCATAATAAATTATCCCTTCGGTGTCTAAACAGATGGCCGGATTAAATCTTTTCCAATACTGTATATACTTTTCTGACACCTCTATGTAATGAAGGGAGACATCCTTCATTAGTGACACTGTTACAAAGCAACCTCTTGAGAAGTTTACCTGATGCTACTTTCATGTCTTCCCAGTAGCAAGTACAGATACTTTGGTTTACCCAAGCCTTTTCAACAATTCACATAGCCAGGGCATATAACCTGTGCTTTACGGTCCTGTTGTTTCATTCCAGTTGTGCTTTGTTTGTATTTAAACTTGTTGCAGGTAATAAGGGGAAAGGCTTCTCCACTTATAAGCAAAGTCCATCAAAAAACAAAGATGGAGCAAGGAGTTTAGCAAGCCCCAAGGGAGGAATACATTGATACACCGGGGCTTATGGCCACCACCTTGGTAGCCAGATTCTAAGGACACTGAATCTCTTAAATTTGATTGAGGCCCTTAAAATCTCTGTGCCTGATCCTTATGGGAAAACTATGAAATGATGAAAACACAACATTGAATTCACTGACCTCAGATGATGCAGAATATTCATGCCTGGCAGATACAAACAACTGTGAACATCACTATTCACACGAGCAACCCACTGTGTTTGAGAACTATTCAGCAATCCTGCATTAAACTTGTTGCACCATAACTAGCATGGCTACAACTAGAATGGCTACATTGGCTTCTGATTGCCATTAGGAAGTACCTCAGCAATTGTCCTCTTGAGGACAAATCTTCGGTGGCACAATGCACTAAGATAATGTGACAGCTCCCTTTTTAAACTGAGTTAAAGAATGTTAAGACATTAACTATTAGCATATTAATAGGAATAACAAGGAACATTCAGAATGAAGACAGTGGCAGAATAACACTATTTACAGAATCCAATCAAAATGTTGTGATTTCTCAAGTAAAGATCAGTAATTAGCTTTGATAGAACACTCTACTTCGGTAAATAACTACATTTACTCAAGAGTGAGGAAAGGATTGTAGAAATTACTAAAATTATAGTTAAAGAAAACATTTTCAGCAGTATTACACTGCAGGAACAAATGTCAGTTAAAATCCTACTTGATTTCCCAAGGTCATTTTAGATTTAAGATAAAGATTTGCATATTTTCTAAGTAATATAATGGAAAACATTCAGAGTCAAAGTAAGGAAGCGCTAAACATTCTTAGTTATCTGATCAAGTTAAATGGGAATGTGAAAGATCTTTCCCATTCATGCATATACCCACTCACTTATCTTGAATGGCAAGGAAAATGAAGCATTGATAGTTTGTTGGCAGCTGTGGACTTGACACAGCTTACAGGCACAGCCTGATGTGGGCAATGGTAAGATTTCCATCAAATACATCTCTTTTCAAAATCACATTGACTTCCTGATTTATTTTTTTGCTTTTTTTGGTTTCATTGAAACATTTTATACTTGAAAGTTTGCAACTGCAAGAAATTCTTGGTTTATATCCACTGATGCAAGGCTTAAGACTGCATCAGCTCTGGGTGGAGCGATTTAACACACAAGCAGGAAAGAATAAAAAAGATAACAACATGAAAAGGTCCTAGGTAAAAGCTTATTTTGCCAAACTCCCACTTTAAGTTATCAATCCATTCATCTCCATCATACTATTTTCTTTTGAGGTAAGCAGTATGATGCAAAGTGAAGGAAAAAAGCAAGCCGAAGAATTAAGGCATGAGGAAAAAAAAGCAGGTGTGGGGAGGAAATATAGATTTACTGTATCCCCATTCATTATACCTCTACATAACTTACTATCCCTGCAAACCATCCTTGCTCTTCCTACATCTGTACACCTCTTCTTACACTGCTTGTTGTTCCTTAAACTTCTCATATATTTTTTGAGGATCTCAACAGATCCATCCAAACAGAACTTTCTTGGTCTTCCCTCTTAACCCAGTCAGTCTTTGTCTATTTGGGTGGCAGTCTAATTCTAATTCAATCTTTCTATATGACTGAACCATCTCAATGTACTTCTTTTGTACTGGTCACTCACCTGTATATAGAATCTACATTCATTCAGCACCCATTCATTCTTGATCCTGTTTTACCACACACACTTCTCAATTAACCCATTCCATCCAACTTATTTCTATGCCTCTATTGACATACCCAGCTCTCATTTCCATGTAAGAAAGTGCAAAGAATCACAGTTAGACACAGCATGTTTGCTTCTTTCAACCAACAGTCATTCCTCACAATAAACCATAGTACCCACTATCTTTATACTAGCATTTGCATGTGTTAAAAGTTCTGCATCCATTTTCTCATCTCTAGTAAGCATTCAAGAGAGCCGGTTGGGTCTAGAAGTGAAGGTAGAGTGAGAGTGGGAAAATTTAGGAGTTCTAGTCCCTGCTTAGGCGAGAAGCCAGCTGGGTATCTTTGGCCCAATTACTCTTTCAGCCCTAGGAAGAAGGCAATGGCAAGCCACTTCTGAAATTGCTGCCAAGAAAATTGCATGGACCTGTCCATGTAGTTGCCAGCAGTCAAGTCTGACTAGAAAGCAGGAAAAAAAAATTAAGTTTTCTACTAAACAAATTAATCCTCATACACTAGGTTGTTGTTGTTGTTGCAACAACAACTTGCAATTGTTCATTCCATTTTCCTTGACAAATGCTACCTTGATCTTTAAGGGGCTGATTTTCAGATCCATGCTCCTTGTTGCATCATACAACCTATCTAACATTCACTGAAAATCATTTAGGTTCTCAGACAACAGAACTGCAATGTCTGCATACAAAGTATATGGACATTCATGTGCCCAACCAACACGCTGCTAGCATCACCACAATCAGTCCTTACAGATTTATCCAGAAATACATAAAAGAACCAACACATTTTTCTTTTACTCCTAGTGCTGAAGTATACTATTCACTAAATATTCCATTTATTCTTGTGCATGTTTTACTTCCATCATATATGGTAGTAACCTTACGATATTCAGCAACACACCTTCTATTTCCACTATTTCATAATTCAAGCTTATCAAATTTATGTTTTCTTTAAATCAACCAATGTACAATAAGAGTTTGCTCAGATTCTTGTCTTTTACAGTAAAAGTAAGTATTGGTGACTAGCATGGTAAAGCACATGCAAATGCCTAGATGCAGTTACTAGCAGAAACTCAGAACATCTCTTTGATGAAATTTGTAAGATTTAAGCTGTGCCTGCATTTCCGCTGCTGCTGCTGCTGCTCCAAAGTGGTAAGAACAGTTGTGAGACTTTCAATCTTTGAAAACAAGTACAGCATAAAAGGACATTTTGTGCAGAGCTCAATACATCGCTCAAGAATGCTACAAACTCAGATCATCTCGACATTCAATCGAACTTGTCTGTATGTATTTAATAGATGTCCAATCATATAATAAACCTGAACGATTACTATAGTTTTAAACAAGATTCTTACACTGGTTTCCAACAAAGCTATGCGTATTTACTTTAACCTTGTAAAAGACTTTTGGAGCAGTTTCCAGAGATATTAACATTATAAATGCTTCTGCCATATTTGATTCTTGCATGGAAAGAAATCATTTGCTAAAATTGCTTGTTTCTAGTGGTGATAAAAGATTCAAAGGCTGCTGGATTAAATCCATCCAGATCTAATATATTCAACCTAACACCATGAAAACAAAAAGACCTCTATTAGACATTTGATGTACATTCAGACTGTATTTGTTCAAGTCAGTTTCTCAACTTTGCCAACTTTAAGATGTGCGGACTTCAACTTCCAGAATTCCCCAGCCAGCCATGCTGGCTGGGGAATTCTGGGAGTTGAAGTCCGCACATCTTAAAGTTGGCAAGGTTGAGAAATACTACTTTAAGTGCTCTAGTATGGAATGGAAATAAAAGAGCTGCCTTACAACCCAACCAGAATAGTGGGCTATTTAGTATACCATCTTCTTCAGTTTTCCTTGACCTCAGGCAGATTTCTCAAACTTTTGAGTATGATTACTTTAAACTGAAGAACACACCAGAATCTTTTAAACGTGTTTTCACATGCAACTTTTTAATGTAGGGTTAGGCACGCAATATCCTCCAAATGTCTTGGACTTCAGCTCTCATGAGCCCCAGCTAGCCCAAAAGCAAGAAACTTAGAGCATTGTGGTGAAAATATATATGGAGGACACCATGTTACCTGTCCCTGCTTTAATGCAAAGCTTCAGCTGCAACGCAGTGCTATGCCCACTCGAATGCACCCAAAATAAAGAAGGTGTAGATCCCAAACATGAAAAGTTATTTATAGCCATATTCATACATTCGTAATGGAAAACTCCATGACACTCTAAACATTACAGGGAATTGTTCCCTTTAAAATCCAATTAAAAAAAGTAACAAAATCCCACCCATTTGCCTTTTTAAGAAACTTGAAATTTGGCAGTGTTTTTAAACGTGCTTACTATGACTCACATGACTTTATAGAAACATAAGCATTTTATTCAATATACTTCCATATATTTATTTTTTTTATTTATATATTTAAACAATTTATATGGCCGCCCATCTCACAAAAGTGACTTAATACACCCAACACAGTGACAAGAATGAAACTTTAATCAGTTTTAAGTGGAGTTTTAACACTAAGATAAAGGGCTGTTAAACACAATAACAAACGGACATCTGATTCATATGAGACATTAACCTGTACATGTCATTTTCTTGTTGTGTGCATAGCATTACACACAGAGCCACTGTTGCACAGCACAATAGTATCTGAAGAGGCTGAATCAGAATAAGGCTGCTTAAATAGATTTTTTAAAAGTGTGTGTGTGTGTTCTATATGAAAACGGACTGAGAATTTTGAACTGGTGGAGTATAGAGGCAGCTCTACCCAACACTGCAATTAAAGCCTCCGTTTAGTGCACAGTTCCACCCCTTCCATCTGCATGCATGACACATTTTAACAGTATTTTAAAAAACGTAAACGAGGCACTTTGTGGCAACCACAGGCATCGTTAACATATTGCACGTTGCTAGAATTTAAACATGGAACTGTACACTGGCACCCTAAACTTATTTCTTCCTTTTTTCCTCCCTTAAAGCTGAAAGCAATTGATGCTGCATATAAATGACCCTTCAGTTTACAACCATGCCACAGCAAAAACCCTTGGTGCTAATTTAGACAACTGCCCTTTAACTATTGTGACAAACTACTGGAAGTTAGACTACAGATGAGGAGGGATGGCACAGGGCCTAACAGTAAGCTCCTGTCAAAATGCCTTCAAGTAATTTCAGACATGTAAGCTACTGTACATCCAAGAATTTAAGCACACAATCCCAAAACTCAAGAAATTACCAAAGGAGAATGCATTTTCATGCCAATGATGACTACTGTTATAAATAAAGTTTGAATTAGGACTCAAACCTTTCAGTCAGAAGAATTCTTGCCATGTTCTATGGGATGGTAGCCGAAATAAAGTATAGGAGTATGCATAATATATATGTCATACATACATACAAACATATATATGTATATATAAATAATGACAATTTCCTTTCCAATGACTATACCATTAAAACATAAGCAAGGCTTCTCAGAACCACTGACACATTCAAAATCCAAAACCCTTACTCAGACCTTCACACTCCAAAGGAAAAACAACAGTGCAAAAAGCCATTCAACAATTTCCAATCTGGCGCTCCCTGCTAAATAGCAGAACTGTACAAGACATTGAACACTGTCAACATCCAAATATTTTAAAGCACTACTTTTTTAGGTAGCTAATGTCGCTTGCAAAATTGTTGAATAAAAGCCAAGTTCAATGCAGTTCACTGGACAAAAGCCAGAGGTAATTCTGAAGTCACCTCTTGCCAATCAAATCTCCATCTTCCGTACTGTAGAACTGTATCAACTTAGGAAGCCTGAACATTAGCTTTTTAAAAAGTTTACATAATGGATGAAAGCTATGATTCTGTGCAGCTACATGCAAGCTCTACTAAAATCAGTATAAAATTATAGGCACAGAACTATACACAGGATTAGGAAAGATAACAAAATTCACCAATGAATGTTGAAGGAGCAAGCTTGCTCCTTTGTCCAGTATTCAGCCTGAGTTTTGTCTTGACTAGTTGCCACTACAATCTTATTAATGCTAATGGACTGGCACAATGGATTTCAAATTCGTTTACTCAAGTGGGATAACTAATAATGAACATGTTAACCAATAAGCAAACAGGTTTTTACACAGAAAATCAAAATGGCAATTCCAAATGTTTTGAAAGACAAAAAAGGATGGGGGTGGTGGGGGTGTTTTTTAGGAAAAATATTGCTCCAACATTTATCATCCAAAGCTTGGGGAATGGCAATTGTAACACACAAAACAACTTTGTAAGCCCGTTTCTGCTAGATAACCATCACATAGGTATGATTAAATTATTACCGTAGCCCTTTGCAGGCATTTGGACTACAAACGTATCCCAAGGGCGAGGGTGCACAGGTGAGCATCACCCGTAACATCCTTGTGCCTACAGCAGGAAGATCTGCAGGGGGTGTTGGGTTCAACCAGATACACCTGCAACTCTTGCAATGGGGACTCCAGCCTTCTCAAGCCTTCCAAACACTGAACAGCAATTACATTCTTTGCAGCACTTGTAACTCCCTACAGATCTTAGTGACTACAGGTAGATGTGAAATTCTGCAGAGGAGCTAGATGTGCAGGGATGTTGGGGTGGAGCCTGTATGCACACTCATTCACCCCACTTTCGACCCTCGTGTGTGCAAGCTGAAAACCTACGGTTTCATGTATAACCACATTTTTTCTCCCTTCATTAATAGAGCTCTGATGATGCCACTGAAGGTTCGTTCCTGTTCCCCTCCAGCTGCCTTTTCTAGCACCATTATGCTTAAAAAAATAAAATGCACAAACAAGCAGTGACAGCAGCAATTCCTCAAATGTCCAGGATTTATTACTGTAGCATGCGAAAGAGGTGCATGTAAGCTAGAAATTGTACAGTGTCCAGGGTCCAGCATAGAACATTCCTTTCTCAGCTTCTCCTTCCACACTCCTATCCATGGTACATGCATTTGAATGTAGTAAAACCCAGTAACTTCTCTGAGCCAACTGCAGACTTAGTCTGTTGCCACAAAAGTGCAAAGAAAGGGGCAGGATGTGAACCTGTGTATTAGAAAGAGCTTTACAGGAACTTCAGTTGGTGACAGAACACAAAAGGAAGATTCCTACGTATACACATCAGATCTGTCTCCACTTTTATAAAACTGGAATTAAATGGGAAAGTGCCATTTTTGTGTATTCCTAATTGAAATTACAATGTCCTCTTGACACCAAAAGGTATATACATAACATAGCTACGTAACCTTTTTCTTTTTTCAATGGGACAAGTGTCAAGCCAAAGGCTTAATAGGGCAAAACGAGATTGGTCAAGAAAAGAACTGTTCCTACGACAGATAATTCTGACACAATGTCCTATTGCCATTTTAAAAAGTCCATAATTCAGTTTATTCAAGTTTTCTTCTTCGTGGTATTTTTTCCCAAATAAAAAAAAAATATTCAGACTTTAGTAATCTGTGTATGCTGATCTTCATCAAAAGGTTCATTCTCTGGATCAGAGTCAGTGGTGTCAGAGTATCTATAGTGATCAGGTTCATTATCACTAACATCTGGTGTGACTGAAGTTGAGCTGCCAGCTTCTGGGTTTGATGGCTCTTCTACTGTTTTTGTGAAAAATAGCTTCACCTAGGAAAAAAGAGAACAGAAATTAGGGTGTATGTGCTTAGAAGAGCTACTGCCTGGCCCAGCTGTAACATAAAAGGCAAATGAAGTATCTGATACGATGCAAATATCTATTTAATTAAGTGCAAACTAAAAGGATCAGAGTAACGTTACACAAAAAGCAATGGAAACCTACAAAAGCAGCATCAATTATGTCAAAGACTTTATTGATTTGAGCATTCCCATTAATTTGGGTGTGTACGATTCTTTTCTCTGCACTTTGTGGCTCAGAGGTTTGGCCAGAATGGACTTGCATCTGGCCAACTGAAGCTCCAAACATCTTTCTTTTTCAGGGTTTCAGCTGAGACAAGTCTGGAGACATCTTGCTGTGTGTGTAGAGCAAGGCTGATGCATCTTTCCCCTTTTTTCCTCTTGATTCTGACAAGTATCTGAATCAGTGGGTCTAAAAGCTCATTGGGATTCTTACAGAAAACAATGGGACAAAATAACATTCCTTCATGACATACATGTGTGCTTATGAATTCCAAAATAAAATTAAGAAAACCCATTTTCTTTCCCAAGCATTACTGAACAGATTTCAATAAAGACCAGATTATGCCAAAATAAGGATAGATTTTCCAGCATAGATGTATTAGTCTATTAATATTTTTAAAAATCAGTGTTTTAATGTTTTCAATGTTAAAAAAAGGTTAAGAGGAAACTTATTTGAATATATGTCTGTTATTTACATAAAGACACTGTTTATTATTAAAACTTAGATACTGTTGAATATCCAACACATCTACCAGTAACTAATCCGTAGCCTTCATTTTTAAAGTAAGCCTAAATTCAAGAAACTGACTACAGTATCTAGGCTAACTTGGACTTTTTATTTCTTCGCTTATCTGATTTTATACCACTTTGCCTGATGAAAACTTTTAGAGAATGAAAAGCTGACATACCCTCTGTGTAGCATTCTGGTTGATCTAATAAAGGGACTGTCCAACAATTTTAACTGGGTGCACTCATTACTTTTCCCCCCCATACATTTACCTGAAAGCTTATGAACTGGCTACTTCCCTTTCTTTGAGTTGTCATCAGTGAATTCAACACATGGGTCCATTCTGAAGCCTTCCAGAGTTTACAGAATTGTTTGCCCCACCCCATGCAACCAGATGCAACATGCACCTTCCAGTTCCTAAAACCCAACCTGAAGAAGTGCAGCTACAGGTAAGCAACTGGTTATTCTTCACTGTGGCCTGTGATTCACATTCATAGGTGAATCTACAAGCTACTTAAAAGGAGATGTCTGGTGACATAAACAGTGAACAGAAAGGATGGTCCTTTCAAAGTACAACCTACATCGCCAACCACCAGAACTGCTAGTGGAAATACCCCAGAGGAAGACTGGTGACATTGCCAATACTCTTGTGAAGTAAACATGGATCAGAAAGGAACCTGGTAAGCTTGTAGCAAAACTTGATTGTTGCCACTATACATTTGTAAAAAGTGAGAGCACAATAAACATAGCTGATCATTAAGTATGCTGCCGCTTGCAGGTATTTAATGCTGGATTCCAGGATGAAGATAGATATCCTTAATGTTGCAGACATAACATTCCCTTCCAGCACTGCCTGTGTGTGCACTCAGACACTGAAGTCAAGTCACTGGCCAAGCTGTTACCAAATTACCTTACATCGTGCTGGAATGAGTTTATTAAACTACTTGTTAGCAAGCTTTCCTACATTCCATAAAATGAGATTGCTCTATGATTAGCTAAGTCTGGGACTCTGTTTTTCTCTTTATTCTTATATCCTTTGACTGCTTTGTCTCTGTTTCTTCTAATAATCTCTGTAAAAGAATTTGCCAGTCATGACAACCTCTGCTGGCCTCCACTGAGCTTGATTCACTTACATATTTGGTCTTCCATATAGACATGCCTTAAAAGATTTGGTATGCCTCTCAAACTTTGAGTGGTTTTTATTGTGTCTTGATGTTTGCAGCTGAAACAGGTAACTGCAGATGCAGAGTTCAGAACATTTTTAGGGAGGATCTATGTGGAAAGGAAGGAATGAAAGCAAGGTAACAGGAAGATTGTCTGAAATTATCCACCAGTGGACACATTCTTTGATGCAGGGCAGACTAGTTCCAGAATCTGCCAACCTTAAAACTTGGTATCAGACAGCAGCTCATGAATGAGAAGAACAATTGTGACAAACCTGTTTAGTGAATGTTTGGCAGTGTTACTGCACAAATTTCACCAAGGCAGAAAAGCACACTTTATGTCCATCCAAGAAGGAAATCTGTTCCCACAACATTAGAACTTGGGAAACAGAGGGCATGATGTGCTGATGCACAACTCAAGAAGTCTGCAGAAAAGCTGAGAAAAATGAGGAAAAAATGAATAATACTGATAAGCAGAAATAATATCAGCTCAATGACAAATGTACTATTGCTGCAGCAGTTTAAAGCAAGGGTTCAGTTGCAGCCAAGCTTAGTTGCATCGTAACTGGGAGAGATGGAATTCTCACAAAACAATTCTGTAAGTTCTAGAAAGTTCTGAATAGGCCTCTGTGCAGGGATGTAAGCCATGTGTGTGAATCAGAGACCACATTGTACAACATAAATTGCACACATTTCTGTCCCATTACTTGACTGCTTTGAAGATACTTACTCTAAAGTTTGGAGAAAAATATCGATTTGCCTTGTCCTTATTTGCCTTGTCCAAATCATTTTTTGTTAGTGTAAGGATTAAATATTCCTTGTCATTATCCGAACGCTCTGTACTGAAAATTCCATCAAGTTCCTGATCTCCAAGAAGACTTCCATTTTCTACTTTGTCAGAGTTTTCTTCTAGTCCTGGTATGAAAAATGTATTGACCCAGAAATGAAACATTTTGTCCTAAAGATAGAAAAGGAGATTGCTTTAATATAGTACAATAACCATCTATTTACAGTCTTAGGTTTAACTGCACAAACATAGACATAAGCACAACATATCTGCAAAATTTTACACCGAGGAGAGATCTGCTTCTCTTTCTGTTTCCATGCTGGCAAACAGTGTTACTCCCACCCCCCATGCTTCTATTGGACTTGAACATTTTGATTTTGTTTCTCCAGTAACTGGATTACTACCCAATTAAAAGTATTTCTCCTTATAGTTTGAAATCAGGGATGGATGGAAGGCGCCTTCCAATTGACACCAAGCTGAAGTACTATGCACACCATTTCCTGAGAAGAGAGAAATTGCTCTGTAATTGGCATTTTAGAATCAGCATTGTGCAAAGAGGATCACAATATATCCCTAAATGCAGCCCTGGACTAAAAAGTGGATTACAATTACAATGAATACAGTTCTGGGATTCACAAACTTTACATCTGGAAATCTGGTCCTGCTAACTTGGGACAAATTGTGTTCATGTATGACAAGAAACATACTAAGCAAAGACACAGCAAGATAAGCAAAGATAAACAAGACTGAACTTCAAATTAAATTTAAAATGGGCCTGGAGAACAAACTATTCTCTTAAAAATACCCCAAGGGGAAAAATATTTGATTTATGCTAAACCTAATTTATACAACAGAGAAAACCCTGTGGTGCCTTGATGATCTCACAGTGAGGTCAAATCAATCCTCAATTGCCCCCCTGTCAAACTTCCCTGAATTTTCCTGATATACAGTAATTTTCCTTATGCCATGAGCAAACTATGCACTACCAAGCTAATGGTGGCTGGATTACTGACAAGGCAACACCAACTTCCAAACACTTCTGGGAAGGAAGATATATATATTGGAGTTCTTGGTGTTCTCTGAACTTGGTTGTTTGCTTGCAGACATTTCATTACCCAACTAGATAACATCATCAGTGCGGGGATTATTTTTTTCTCCCACTCATACTAAAATATGAGCTAGGGGGTGCAATACTTGTTCTTTTATTGAAAAGCAAGCACGGAATGGATGTTTATAATCTTCTTTGAAAGTTACAAATTTCACAGACTCTCTAGAAACAAGTGCAATAGATAAGAATTGTAATAACACTTTAACTAAAATAAAAATAAACCTGATGTAAAAATTGTCTGTCTATCCATTCCTCCCTCCTGCTGGAATCAAAAAAGTCCCAACAACTTACACAGAACACAATAAAAACAACTTAAAATATCTACGGTAGCATATAAAACCACACAAGAATTTCACAAGTACAGCAATAAAGATAGGTATAATATTTTCTTTATTTTGATAGCCCTAAATAGGTCTATTAGAAATTATCAAAAGCTATGACTGTTCATAAAGCTGAATTATCACTGAAATACATTTTTATTGTACTGAAATATTTTTAAACAAATTTTGGATGATAGTATATTGATTGCTTTTGTTTTTACGTACATATATGTATTAATGTAAGATTGTTATTATGTATAGTTGTATTGTGTCTGGCCTTAGGGCTGTAATAAACGTGGTTGACTTGTACTGAAAGGTACAGTCAGCAAGAATGCAATTTCCACTAGTTTCATCCCCAATTCACCATAATGGGCATAAATATTTTACCTAATGTGGATTTTCCATTATAGGTTTATGGGTTTTCTTTAAGTAACTATATGATCTGCAAGTAGGCAAAGGAGCCCATCTGTCACCAGTGCAACACTGATATAAAAAGTTGTCTCATCAAAGAACTATTTTTCAAAGTCATGCCATTACAGTTATTTCAATAAAAAGATGCAGAAGGTCTGAGTTAAAGCCTCAATGTGCATCTCACTTGTTTTTTTCTTCTTACAAATCACAGAAACAAAATGCTTTAATACCTCTAAAAACTTGTCCAGTTTGGGTAAATTATGCTAAGGTAATTTAAAAAAAGAATTCAGTCAATTGAGTATTGTAAAGCAAATGATATTTTAAAGATTTATATGTCTTTTGCATTACTTTTCTATTTAGCAAACACAAAAAGGTATTACTATTTCTAAATATTATATTGTTAATAACTGACCAAGGCATTTCAGGGCAGTACACATCATCCATCATCCTACTGAAGTACCTTGCAAGAACAATCACATAAAGCAAAAGAACAATATAGGAATATTAAAATATCTCTAAAATTGATTGAAATTTTAACGTAGTTGCACTGCTCACCATCCAAGATAATAGTTTTTTCTTATAATCTAGCTTTGAGTATACAGGCATTAAATTCTCTACAACCCTCTCAAACAGGCCTGGCTTTAGCACCAAAACTCCAGTCCAGGCTGACTTTTGCCAAGATAAAAACTACCTTATTTTGTTTCTTGTATCTTTTAATGCAATTTATTAGTAGTAGAGCAAACTTGGGGAGATGTTTTTTTTATGAAGGTGATGCACTCATCACTGAGAAATGTTATGTTGTGCAGCAGAGAAATATGAGAACAATTAGATGTTCAAGCTTGTCCAGAAAATTGGAAATTGTCTCCCTAATCTATGTTATGTAGCATACAATGATATATATTTTATGGTTTAATAACTAGGTTTTAACTGATACAATTAAATTTAATTAATTAATTTTAATTAAATTAAATTTAAAATTTAAAATTAATAAAAATTAAATTAAATTAAATTAACAATTAAATGCAAAAATTGAAGGACCCATATTTTTTGCATTTTAAAAAAAGAATATTCTCTATTAAAATTGCTTAGAAAAGTAACCAAGTTCTCAATAGGATCTTTAGAAGGAATGCATTTTTATTCCATGGGTGAATCCTAAGAGCTGTCAAAGACCTGATTTAAAATATTAAATCTACTGAAATACACATGTACAAAAACAAATTCCTCTGTAGATGTGTATTATGATTGGCATACTTACGATTCTTGACCCTGTGCTAGCAGATGATCTTGCCGAGTGGCCTCATGTAGAATTTTATATAAAAGTGGGGAGAGCATTGCATCCTGTGGGACACCACAAAGGGTCTTAGGCTGAATCTCTCCCCACTGACTGAAACCACACCCAGAGGAAGGAGAACCACTGCAAAACAGCATCCCACCCCACCCCACCCCTCAGAGACGGTCTAGCTAGCAAATATATTTACAATTTCCCAATTTACTGTTACAACTACTACTCTTATCCCTATCAGTTCATACGGATATAATTTACTTGATTTGAAATTATTTTTCCCTAATTCCTGCTTAGTTTTTAAGCCAATGAAGACATTTAGTATTTTAAGATGCATACTATTAAATGAAAGACATTATATTTGCAAATATGCATTTATTATTAGTAATAACAATAATTTATTAAATTTATATGCCACCCGACTCCCAATGACTCTGGGCAGTTTACAATTGTTAAAACATTTAAAACAAAGCCAAACCTTTAAATCTTAAAAATTTCTCCCACGTAAATTAAAAATTTCAATTGCACAAATGTCCCTCACAGAGCACAAAGCTAATGCATTAATTTATTGTATCTTTAACAATGTATCTTTTTTGTAGTGAAATCTAAAAGCAGATTCCAGTTCGAAAGTTTTTTTTCCCCCAATTTCTACATATAGAGGTCCATCAGTATATACAGGCCCATTCCATACTAATCTGAATATAATAAGCTGCACCACCCAGTACACAAGGGGAAGGTCTCAACAAAGGTGTTTTTAAGGGAAAAAAAATTAGAAGTGGGGACCCCCAGCAATGGCCCAATTATAATTCAATGGCAAAGAGAGTTAGACTGGCACATGAGAGGGAGGGAGAGCTAATAAATACAAAGGAGAGGCAATGAAACACAAGCCACTGGAGAAAGAAGACAAAGAATAGCTATCTCCATATGCAATTTCCTGGTTCACCCTGAAAAGGTATTTTAAAATGTCCCGAGATGAAGTGGGAGCTATTTATAAATATTAATGGAGTCATTTCTACTGGAATAGCTGGCACAGCAGCCACTGTTTTGCTGGCTATTCCAGCAGAAGTATCCCACATGTGTAGACACACATATTCAGAAGTCCTGAAGTAGCCACACCAAGCCTTTGAGCAGCCACTTTGAGGACCAGGACCAGAGGGCGCTTTGCAAAGTGGCTTGGTGAATTATTTCCAAAGCCGTATTAAGTTTCTTTTGCTGATATGAGGACAATGATAATGGAGTTAATAAATTTGGGCTTTTCCCATCTAGTATAATAGATCACAGCAATTCAAACAAAAATGAGACATACAGATATAGTTAGGCCAGCCTCTTATGACACTAATTAGGTGTTGTTAATCATTTCCAGAGGGACTCCCAAGTAAGTGAACAAATGACCACAATCTGCTCAGGATTTACCTTGTGACATTCGATTTTGTTTTCCTGTTTGTACAAGAAATGGCCAGATGAAGTCTGATGAAGTCAGTGGAAAGTCTGATCAGGTGCCATTAAGATTTACTTCACATGCTATTTATTTAGCCTTAGTTGGGATCCGGGTTTCTTGCACAAGCAGAAGGCAATTCTGCCAATCCTCCTTCTGCTGCAGCCCCCAGCCTTCCACTCTTTCCACAGGGTCTTTTGACCCTCAAGAATAGCTTTGAGGAGCACATGCAACCAAAAGGAAGAAATATATATGAAATCCCCAAAGCTCTTTTCTAGATTCAGTCTTTTATCTGTGGGCTTTGCCATGCAACGTCATTTCTAATTACTGAATAAAGTCAAGCAATTTTCCTGCAGTCTGGCACTTTCCCCCCAGAACCGGTCCGAAGAAGAAAAATCAGCTTATTTTGGTGGTGGACTGGTTGGATCCTCTTGCTCCACTCCAAGTAAGGACTATTGTGTTTACCTCTTTATGCATAAATGTGATTTATGAGCAACAAATTTATATACTGCTGTTACATATACTTTGATGACTGAAGAATTTGCAGAACCATTGCATTAGTTGGACATTTACACAGGAGAAATAGCTAAGAGTATTCCAAATCCATCTAAGTATAAACTTGCAATCCTTTTAGATTCTGTATGAACTAAAATATTGCAGCAGTTGTTTATTCTAAAAGAATGTTGGGAAATGTCACATGCTGCAAATTAAAGTTCTAAAAGGAAAATTTCATGAAATACAAAACAGAAAGAACCCTTCTGTACTGGCTTTCCAAAACATTTCAAACAATACAAAGTGAATAGGTGTTACACACATGCTTCCCTTTTTCACATAAAACCAAGCTGCAGTGACAGGAAAAGCATGAACATCTCAGATTTGTTGAAATTCAAGGGGAATGCCTGAAATAAATGAACAGGAGGTGAATAAACTTAGCAATGGTGAAGAATTAAAAATCAAACATTGATCAGGTTAAAAAACAAACCTTTTTCAACATCTTGTTTTGCTTATGGAAGAATTCCACCTTGATATCGCCACACACTGGCAATGGCTGAGGGAATTCAAAGTACATGTATTTGTCTTCACGTCTTGTAGGTCCTGAAGAGGAGGTGAATATCTTTACCTTAAGCTGGTAGACCACAAAATGAGGATCTGTGCAGTAAAACAATTTTACAACAAAAAGATTAAAGAACCAGCCTAGTTCTAAAAGAATTGTAACAGTAAGCAAAAAAATAAACATTTTAAAAAGGCTTTGGACAAGAATATCTCATCTCTCTTATATTATGCTATAAAGTTATACTAACCCTGTACTAGTAACTTGGGAAAACTGCGAAAAGTTCCTGATGCTTCCACATCAGTTCAGCACTAAACAGAAGTTGAACACTTGTGGGAGCTACCTTCTGTAGAAAGATAATATAAGGACCAAGTGGCTGGCGGTATCGGAGTATGTCAAACTAATCACAGAAAAGCAATATTCGATAGAAGCTTTAATATAATTTTACAACTGCAGATAAGCAACTGTTTTATCAATATTTTGTTTATAGTCCTCTTCTGCATTATCACATCTAAATTTACTACAGTATCCAATTATTTATACCACCTGTAACGTCAAAGACTTGAGATCAGGAAGTACAATTGTGAGAAATATCCTCTTGATGGCCTCAACTGACAGAAAGTACAGGAAGCTTTCACCTTCCATGAAACTTGACCAGCAATTTAAAAAGCAAAACTAAATCCCATCTAAGTTCATTTGAGAGCAGGTTTGCTTTAAGTCAGTGAAATTTACTCAGGAAAAAAAGTGCACAGCAGTTTAAGTACTGATTTTATATTAAAAAATTGCATATTATACTAAGCTCATTATCTGTTCTTGTACAGATACTAAAATCAAGGCAGGTATAATGAAGTGAAATCTGTAGAGCATTTAGAAAAGCCTGTGACTTAAAAAAGATGGAAGCCAACCTTTATATAAATATTATATTATATTTAAATAAGGATTATAAACACAGCTAGCTTGCCATATTAAGATGATTATTTTCAGCTAAGAGAAGCATAACAAATTTTTATTACTAGTATGTAGGCATCACATTCAAGATACACCCTAACTCAGTTCTGTAAGATATTCTGTGGGGCAAACAGAAATGCTAGGGAAAAAGTTACAGAAGAATCAAGCTGAATTATGGAATTTCACCTGCTGGAAAATATGGAAAAATCAAAGTTGGGAGATGTTATCTATATTGCCATGGTCACCCAAAAGGAGTTAGGCACAGGGGAAGAAGGGTAAAGGAAAAAGCTGACCAGGAAACACAAGTGAGGAGTAAGGGTAAGAAATATATACTCCAAGAATCTGGAAGGTATTTAATCAAAACTACTGAATTTTTTAACATTCTACTTGAAGAGTTAGAATTATCTTATAGTAGTTAATGTATACAAATTTCAATTTTTGTAAATAATATACAAACATTAGGTATAATTCCACAAAGTATAATTGCTTAAAAAGTTACTTACTGCAAGTGCCCCCACTGAACATTGGAATTGTTTCAAACATCATTTTATGAAACAGCAGTGCTACCGGTCTGTAATCCAGATGATTCTTTAACAGGTAGCTATAATAATATACATAGCGCCTCTGACTGGGAATAGTTACTCCCTTAAAAAAAGAGAAAGAACATTTATCACATATAATATTGTCACAATTAGTTAGCTGAACTGACTTTCATAAAGTAAGTTCTAAAAAGAAATTTAGAACAGCTATGTGCAGGCAAATCTATCAATCTCATACATATTTGATGACAGCTTGGGAGATTTAGTGTAACTCTTCTATGCTGAATTAAAAACCCAGGTCTATTTTTCCTATGAGAATCTACAAGATCTGCCTTCAACATACACATTCTATACACCAAATTGCAATAAAATTTAAGCAATCCAAGCAAGAGGGCAGTCAATACACATTGGCCAGACGCTGTTACAAGACACGCACAGGAGCAAAGTATACTGAAATACTATTGCTGCTCCTGTACAGGTTTATGCTGTGCATAGCCAAGAAACTAGCACAGAATTTTTTTTAAAAAAATGGCCGTGCATCTTTATTTCTTTTTGTAAGCATACAAACAAATCAAACCAGTAAAGGAATATGATTTGAAATCTGATCTACAAAATCTATTGCTGTGATTCTGTCCTAACAGACAGGTACCACGCAGAGACGAGGAATAGGTCTCTAGTACTTTATTACTGCTACATTAGACAAAAAATCCTAACAAACTGAAGAAGCATGGGAAAAACCCAGACAGATAAACCCCAAAAATCAAGGCGGGTCTGATCTGTGTCTCTTTGAATGGCTGCTTAATTCCTCAGTACTACGCATGCATTTTCCCCCCTGGATAGGGGCCCCTTCCTGCTCACCATCAGTACTCATGACAGATTCTTTGCTTACATTCAATGTCTCCCACAAAATCTTAAGCTTGTAGCCTGTTATAAAAACGATATTCATCATTTTTTGCACCACAACCAATTACTCTAATATTTTCTCCCCTACCATATGATTTTACATACTGGTTTCATGTCTTGGCTGATAATTTTCCAAATCCCTATCTTTGGCCACAACACTGCTAAATGCAATTAGTACATTAAATATGGTATTTACACAACAGGAAGATATGAGGTTCCTCCTTAGTAAATTATCTGTGAATGGAGTCCTCTTACATTCATTACTATTCATGGTTAAAAGCAAAAGAATGAGAGGAAGTGAAAAATAACTACAGACACATCAGTGCTGAAGAATAAGGATGACATACTCTTGCTGGGGATAGAGGCTGCGCTGCCCACCTGGGGGAATTTTAATCTATTTTGTAACCTATTTTGTCTCTCTTCATTTCCTTGTCCTTACACTACTCATATTACACAGCCATCCAGTTTTGTTCCCCCCCCTTTTCTTCCCAATAAAACGATCACTTTCCCTTAACCCATTTATCATCCTGTTTATTTCTACCTCTTTTTTGCTTTTTGATCAAAGATTGGTACATGTGCACTGCAGTCTTTCTGTTCCTCTGATTAAGAGTGAATTGTGTTGAGAGAGATTGATATATGCAGGAGAAAGAATCAATTTTATAGATGAGGTGCTATATTTTATAGGTAATTAATTTCAATCAGTAGTTATTAATTCCATTTTACGTTCTTGCCCAGTCCCTTTTTGGAATAATATTTCTGGCAGATGCAGATACATACATACACACACTTGCAAACACCTATGAGTGTGATGCATACACAGATCAATTGCGGGGAGGGGAAAATCTCCAGGAACAATTTTTGGTGAAGTTGACAACCTTAGATTGATAAAGTGGAGAAGATGGGAATCACATAGGAATATTTTTTCTATGTCTACTGCTTTGGGATATGATCATCTTAAATCCATCTTCTGTCATGAGTAAGGATGGCGAGCAGGGGGCTCTCACCCAGACTGTCAAGCGCATGCGTAGCACTGAGGAACTGTTCAGCCATTCAAAGAGACACAGATCGGGACCGCCTTAACCTTTGGGGTTTATATGGCTGGGTTTTCCCACGCTTTCTCAGTTTGTTAGGATTCTTGTTAAGTACTACTAATAAATATTAGAGACCAAGTCCTCGCCTCAGTGTGTTTCCTGGTAATCTGGACATCTTCTTTTTAAGTGAAAATATAGTGGTTCCATTAGAAGAAAATTAAAAAAGCATGGAAAGTATTAAAACTAACAACATATTCCCAGAATTTTAATCTGCAATAAGTTTTTATGAAAAACAAACATTATGGATTAAAGAACAGTAGTAATTTTTTCTGTAAGAAATTCTATTTTTGTCTCCTGAATGCAAATGCTAATGAAAGAAAATTGGTCTAAAGGTCAATCATATTCAAAATAGATTCTATACAATATATCTGCAATTCATAGTTGAAATGTTTTGCATAGTTCAATCATCTCTTATTTAGAATTATCCGAATGAAACTGGAGTATGGTGTAAGAATCAATCACATACATTGGGTATTAAAAAAGGCAAATTGTCTGCCTGAGTTCTGCTTAACTACTGGTAAATGCAGGGATGGCAAACTGGCAGGCAAATACTGTTTTTACTTCCCTGCCTAGCCTATATCCCTGGGATCTCCTGATGGTTTTCCATCAAGTATTAACTAGATTTGGTTCTGCTTAGTTTTTCAAGATTAGCCAAGGTGCACTATTTTACACTGGGTAGTTGAGGCAGAGCTCATGTTGTAAGCCAAGCTGGCTTTTTGCTGTAGTAGTCATTCACCATTCTTCCCTGCACAGACCTGCTACTTCCTTGCATGTAAATATACCTCATTTTTGAAAAAAATGTCCAGAAATTGCAAGTTAAATCATTATTCATCCCCTGCAATAAAAACTACAGTTATGATATTCTGAAAATAGGCTATCTTCCATATTATCTGAGCTCCCACATGGTAAACAGAACGAATTTTGTTTTGTGAAAGAAATAGTGCTTCCTTGATTAGCATGAAGTGGTCTAAAAACTTATTTTCAACGAAAAGTATATAACATCAATATATAAACCCTTTCAGAGTAACTTCTGCAAAACTATAGCCAGGGAACACAAATCACAATTTAATTTCACAGATTGTAAAAGAAAATGTATCATGCAAGGTATTTTCTAAGGTAGGTAAAGGTTTCCCTTGACATTAAGTCCAGTCGTGTCCGACTCTAGGGGGCGGTGCTCATCTCCGTTTCAAAGCCGAAGAGCCAGCGTTTGTCCGTAGACATTTCCGTGGTCATGTGGCCGGCATGACTACACGGAACGCCGTTACCTGCCCACTGAAGCGGTACCTATTAATCTACTCACATTTGCATGTTTTCGAACTGCTAGGTTGGCAGGAGCCGGGACTAGCAACGGGAGCTCACCCCGTCACACGGATTTGAACCGCCGACCTTCCGATCAGCAAGCTCAGCAGCTCAGCGGTTTAACCCGCAGTGCCACCACATCCCACTGCGTCCCAATTTAATTTCACAGATTGTAAAAGAAAATGTATCATGCAAGGTATTTTCTACCAGATTACAAATTTGCAAGAAACTTGTTAGTTGTTCCCAGAAACTCTTCACGTGCAGCTCAGACGTTTTCCCCATCTATATGTAACTGCAACTTTCCATCAAAACAATAGTATTTTTGAATCAGGAATCAACCTCAATAGCATTGACTAAGATAGCCAGTTCCAGAAATGCATACCCATCCCAATCCAAAAATATGCACCCACTTCAGAAAGCCAAATGAAGACAAGACTTTACCTGCAGGGCTCACGAATTCTACTCAATAGCTCATCAAGAACATACGGCTGATAAACGAAGAATGAGGAGACAAGATTTCACCTTGATCTGACCAATGACACCTGATCAGCACCAGCTAACCTCTCAGATCTCTTCCAGTCTCTATACTCTCTCAATCTTCCTTCTCATCCCAGTTGATCATGATTGTTGTTTCTAGAACTGCCTTCTACTTTACTTTCCTCACTCTCTAGCACTGTCTTTCTCCAGTTTTGCTCTTGTTCAATCATCATTTATTCTTTTTCAAACAAGACATTCTCCCATCCAACTTGTTGCCCCAACTGGATTACCAATCATCAATATTTCCTCAGACACAGAACCAGGCATACATGCAGGAATTGCTGAGACAAGTGGGAACAAAAAGATTCATGGTATGGCTGTAACTTCAAATAAAACAGGCAAGAAAATTACTAAAAGTAGGCATTTTGGGGGATCTCATCTTGCAGAGCGTGGAGGGCCTATCTGGTGCTATTCAGGTGTTCGCTTGTTTGCTAGCTTTGAAGGAGCTAGAAGGAAACATACTTATTTTCCCCTGTTCTTAAGGGGAGCAAATAAAACAAGAAGCATCCATCTGATGCTAGTTAAGTACAATTATGATTTCCCTATATGGATCTTTCAGAAACAATGGAAGGAAACAACCTCTAGGTCCACAAAAAATTATGAGAGCTAGAATAAAGACTGACATGACTGGAACCACTTAAATCAATCAAAAGTATAAACAGACTTTGTATAAAAGGAGTGGATTCTGAGAGGTAATAAAAAGAATCAAAAGGGCAAAAATGGTTTCTATTACTAAGGCTTAATGACTGTAATTCTGTTTTGAGACAGACAAGACTTTATTCTTCTCAGATGACTGGAATGAAAAAGTAACAAAAAGCAAACTGAGTGTAACTATTGATTGTTTCTTTTAGTGCTATTTTAATTCTGAAACATCAAATTTGTTTTTTTTTTAGATGAGATATAATACTCAGTTCTGTCTATTGCAAACATACCATTATAAGCCATCTTGGAATATTTGGCGACCTTAATGTGTTTGAGTATGTCATGATCCAATTTCCTAAACAGGGTTACAATAACACCCTGTTTGAAAAACATAAAATGCCCCCTGCCACAAATTCTCAATGCATAATCACTTTTCAAGAAAAGGTCTCTCCCCACCTTTATTCAAGTTTAATTGGAAATGCACTGAACCAGTACCTAATTCAAAGTATTACTATGTTATTTACAACCAGCCTTTCTCAACCTTTTGACCCTGGAGGAACTCTTGAAATATTTTTCAGGCCTGGGGGAACCCCTGCACATGCAGGCTGAAATAGAGGCCAGAAGTTACAAAAGTATTATATTTGTTTCATGGGTAGGCCTGTATATTTGCATTAATGGGGTTCTTAAATTAAAAATAAAGAATGAAACTGAAGTCACCCGAATTTGAAATAATTTCTTAAATAAATCATGATCTCCCAGGGAACACCTAGTGTCCTCTTGCGGAACCCTAGGGTTCCACAGAACGCTGGTTGAGAAACCCTATTTACAACTATATATCCCAGATGAAGGTAAATTTTTATGGGGTCATCAGTTACTGCAGGGAGGACTGTGAAGAATAGTAGCTAGATGATACTCTGGGACTTCACCTTGGCATCTTTTGGCCACCAATGTCCACAGTAATGCCTCCATTGGCATATTGGACCCTTTTACCAGTTCTGCCTTCTGGTAAATAGCCATTTACCATTTTGTGGTAGCCATTTTGGAGGATGCCCATAAGATGCTTTCGAAATTCTAAATATACCCACTGAAAAGGCTAGGGATCCTTGACTAGCCCCTTCAAATTCTGAAATGTATTACTTTGAGTAAGGCAGTATTCTTCACAGAATACGAGAAGAAAGCATTAAATAACTCTGGTTATTCACTCTTTGAAGCATGCAACTTCTTAAAGCACAGCAAAATACAGCTAGTTTGATTGTACTGAATCATTCTGAACCCTAAATGGCCATTGCAAGTGTGCTGAGCTCAGAACAAAACATCCAGTGTTTGTCCCAAGATCAGGACAAAGTGAAGTGTTTGCTCTATGTCATTCCAAGTGTTCTGGTGCTCATCTCTGTACTCTTCTAAGCCATAGAAATTTAGAAAATGCACTAATATTAAGAGGTTCCATTTTTGCGCCCACTGAATGGAACTAGTTGAGGGCAAGAGAGGAATCTTTTAATAATCAGTGCAGCATATATTGCTTTTTGCCCAATAGCTAAGTTTATTGCTGTTTTTAAATTCTTTGCTATGGGTGATATAGTTCTAGTTAAAGGTTGCACAGTAACATTGTCCCTCTGTGTTGTATGTGTACTGAGCTTTCTTTCTCAAGGCACATTGCCAAATACAAAAATATGTGCATTACAAATACTTTTCTTATTCTGATGAGCTTTCAGGTGCTAAAAACAAAACCTATACTCCTTTGTTTGTTAAGCTTAGGTTACTAAAAAAAAATGGGCACTGTTCATGCCCATTAGGAAAACCCTTATTGAAGCCAATAACTTGATTTTCTGCTGTGCAGCTAGCTGTTCATGGGCTGTGCTGAAGTGAGTATGTTGCTATTGATTCTTTGCTGGGTTGGGTTCTATAGTTACTTTCTGAGCAGGTAGTATCGTAAGGGTAGTTGTGGGGGGAGGGAATGAGAGAGCACTATGTACGCTTGAGCTCCTGACGAAATAAGTTCCCACTGTTTCCTGTGTCAAAATAGTAAAAATATAAATATTGCTTTGGAATTCAGCAAAATATTCTGACATGCTTTTTTTTTTTTTAATTTGGACCTTGGGAGACGTTTTGTATCCATGCTGTGTTAGAACATTTAAATACAAGGCAGGTGCCATCTTTTTATTATTACTGGGGAGAAGGAACAACCAAGGACGATATTTCAGTGGCCTCCCTGACATGGCCATGACCAAATTTTCTGGGATATGTTTCTCAAATGCTAGGCTTTATTGGATGTGGTGTTATTTTCAGGTGTGTTAAGTCTACACAAAAGCTTATACATGATTTTTTTATTGTTTTCTGCTAAAACAAAAAAGCGGAAAATGACACTATTTGGTTGTGATTGAAGGCCACAAAAGAAAAGTACAAGCTTGATGCAGCTGCAGGCTGCCCATTTCCAATTAGGATAATGTACTTGATAAAAGTACTCTCTGGAATATCTTGCCCCCGGAGGTGAGGCAGGCCCCTTCACTCCTGACCTTCCGGAAGGCCCTGAAGACCTGGTTCTGCCGTCTCGCCTGGGGCGGGAAAGTGAATAACCATTCTTGGGGATGGCTCACACCCTAGAGTCCCTCCTACCAGCTTGGATTTTACATCTCTCTTGGATTTTATTTATTTATTGTGTTTTATCATGATTGTTTTATGTGATTTTAATGTTTATGTTTTGTGTGGGATTTTATTGTAAACCGCCCAGAGTCCCTCTTCTGGGGGAGATAGGCGGTGGCTAAATTTGAGTAATAAATAAATAATAAAGAAAAAAAGAAAACCCAGAACTATGTCTGTTTTGCATTTGGGCTATTGCTCTTTTATCCTCCCAGAAGCTCAACAAACATACCAACTGCTTGTAGAATAAAGTACAGCTACTTCTACACCAGTTTTTCCCTTTCTATCCCAGAAAATTTTACCACAGAAATGTATCAGTCTGTTAATATAAGGTAAAACCTTGCTGAAATTGTAACTGTAAAGAATTATTTTTTAAGTGAATAAAGCAAGATATAATTTGATTCTTGGAAACCAATCAAACTGAAAGACAGCAAGGAGCAGCCAGTTATTTTGGATATAGAAAAAGTGAATTCAACATGCAGAAGCACATGGTAGTTTTCCAGGTTCCAAGTCTGTATAATCCAGCTAATAAAGGGTTAAGTTGATACAGAAACAATATTCTGTCATAAGCAACCACGTGAGATTGAAGAAAATAATGTGGTTACATCAGTACAGAAAACTAAAATAATGAGAGAAAATTTGTGGAAGTATCCATAATCCTGCATTTCTGTAACCTGCAATGCAATCAGAGCTTCTTCTAAGTCTAATAAATAGATTCTGATTAAGAAAACACACCCAAAACAGGATACTGTGTTGTGTCTTTACTGAATATATTGAGACATTGTCTTTGTTGGAAAAAGTATGTAAAGCCCTAGGAAAATTAGTTTTCTTACAGGGGTAAACAGAGTTAGATGTTCCAATCAATAAGATGACAACTGAGGGTGAGTTAGAGAAGCCTCACCTATAAAGTACTAACAAATGTTGGTTCAATCCACAGTCAAAGAGAAAGTATATAAATGGACGAAGTACACCATCATTGTTACTTTTCCTAGGGGTGGTCATCCAACAAAAAATATGCTAAAAGCAAGGCATAAAATACTCTGGAGGTCACAAAGAACCCCAGGATAATGACAAAGGATTTGTAAATCACTTCTGCATCATCTCATGTCAATGTTCATGAGTCTACCATAAGGACAACACTGAATAAAAGTGGTGTGCATGGGAACATACCAAGGAAAACCACTGCACTCCAGAAAATACAACGCTCAAGTTTGCCAAAGACCACCTAGATGTTCTATTAGGCTATGAGAACATTTTGTAGATAGATGGGACGAAAGAGGAACTTTTGGGCATTTATGAGAAAATTTCCTTTCAAAGAAAATGAAACACTGAATTTCAATTTTTTAAAAAAACCTTACCCAGCCATGAAGCAGGGCAGTGGAAGTATCACGGTTTGAAGCTGCTTTGCAGCATTAGATCACAGGTAGCTCTCAATCATTCTGGATAGTACCAGAAGTTCTATCGAAGACTGTTAGAGTATCTATCCATGAGCTGAACCTTATGTGAG
Organism: Candoia aspera; assembly: GCF_035149785.1. Lineage (NCBI taxonomy): Eukaryota > Metazoa > Chordata > Lepidosauria > Squamata > Candoiidae > Candoia > Candoia aspera. Next base: position 75,964,422 of record NC_086158.1, read on the forward strand.
TAATGAACATGGCAACGATCCTAAATACTGAAGTAAATCTACAACAGAAGGACTGAAACAGAAGAAATGTTGCATTTGGAATAACTGAGTCAAAGCACTGACCTTAAACCAACTGAAATGGTTGAGGCTTGACCTAAACTGAACTTTACATGCAAAACAGCCTGAAATTATCAATGATTTGAAATAGTTCTATAAAGAAGAATAAGCCACAATATTTCTAAGCCAGTATGTAGGACTGACCAACACGTGCAGAAAACTTTCAGTTGAAGTCACTGCTCTTTAAAGAGGTACCACTATTTTCTAAATAAAAATTTTCACACATTCTTTCCAACAAAGGCAGTGAATGTTGGCATAATATGTTCAGTGAAGACAAGATACAGTATACCTTTTGTGTGTTGGCTTTTAACAAGAAACACTTTATCAACGTCAATAGAACATGCGAAGGATTACAGATAGTTCTAAAGGGTTCACAAACTTTCTCTCACAACTGTTAAGACTTTCTACAATTTCTGTAAGATACTCTTTCCCATATACTCTTGAATGGAAGATCACTGAGAATACTGAGAAATCATCTTTGTAAATGTGACAAATATGAAGAGTTCTTACTTATGCAGATTGGCAATTAATCCATATAATGGAATTATATCATCCCCGTTACATCAGCCCGTCCCACCTGCTCATGCAGAGAGGGCATGCTACGGACCCCGTCTGCAAGGGAATTCCATCTGGCAGGGTCCAGGAGGCGGGCCTTCTCTGCAACAGCTCCCGCCCTTTGGAACATCCTTCCCCTGGAAGTGAGGTTGGCCCCCTCTCTTCTGGACTTCAGAAAACAGCTGAAAACCTGGTTTTGTCACCATGCTTGGAATGGGGAGAGGAAGAGCCATTCTTGGGGCTGGTTGGTTCCCTAGTCCCACTGGGACTGGTCTTATCCCCTTAAGGGTAGAATTAGATCTGCCATCACTTGGATTTTATTGTATTTTATATTGGTATTTATTGCTTATTGATATTATTTATGATTTTATTGAATTTTAAACTGTTTTTATTGTGAACTGCCCAGGGTCCCTCGTGTGGGGGAGATGGGCGGTGATAAAAATATGATAGATAAAATTAATCCATATAATTGAATTAAAGACTATTAGAAGCTATAATACTGTAGGATACCTTGTATGCTGTGTAGATGACGAGCATTACATTTTTGTTTACAACCACAATGTAATTCAGACATAAATTCCAGCTGGAATATTCTAGCTGTTGTATTCAGATAGCAAGAATGCCTGCTATGCTAAAAACTGTATGGGCAAAAACAGGAGAATATTGTTCGTTCAGAAGCGAACAGAAAGGCCAATATAAGGCTCTATGGAAAACCAGGTTAATGCATTTCTTAAAGGATAGGGTTTCATATGATATTAAGAAGTGCCCAGTGAGATGTCTCCTTATCAAGAAATCCTGACAGAAATAACTGTCACTTGGAAATGCAAGATTTATGGGTGAGAAAGTATAGAACACTTATCAGCCATGGAAAGCAGAGAAGTTGAAATATGTTGACAGTGGTGTCTCCCAACTAAACACAATGGGATGACATGACAATAAACATCTTTCTCAAGAACCAGAAATGCAAAGTACATGCTCTTTTCTAGAAAGAACAGATGGCTTTACCCTCAGCAAACAAAACTTCTAATATGTTTGTTTAGATAACCAGATGTATGCTTTTCTCTCTGACATTATGAATTACTGACTGAAAAACTCTTGGACAAACTTCATAGGGACAAATTTTATCCCTCCTCAAAATGTAACCAATGACATCTGAGACCAAGAATAGACATTGGACCGTCAAAATTTGCACAGTAATCCAAAGGAATTGGTATTAGCAGCATAGAATAGGACATCATGTATGAGGGTTGAATGAAAAGTAATGCCCCCAATGATTTAAGTTGCTAACAGATGGCAGTACTAATGTGCTAGAAGCTCTGACATGTTCTTTAACATCTGTTCTTTCACTTCATTTCACAGGAAGTTGCTATGAGAAAATACTGTGCTGCTGTTGTTCATGAAATGGGACCCTGCAGTTAAGTACTCATCAACGCACCTTAAGCAATGCACCATGATAGAAATTTTTTTCCTGCTGAAGGAATCCCTTCAATTGAAATTCACTGTCACATCAGGTTGTTTATGGTGATGACTGTGTTGATGTGAGTACTGTGCATCACTGGCCAAAAAATGTAAAAAGATAGTGAAGTGGAAAGAGCTGGTATGTGTGATCAAGAACAGGGTGGATGGCCTGTGATAGCCTCTGATGAATTTCACATGAGAAAAAGTTGATGAATTAATTAAGCGCAATCAGTGGATGACTCAATGGGAAATTGCTGTCAAGCTTGGCATGTCACAAGAATAGCTTCACTTGCACACACACACACACACACAAATGAAAACCAAGACTTCAGCAGGAAAACTACTATTGCATGTTTTGGAATGCAGATGGTATCAATCAATCAATCAAGTCTTTATTAGGGTCACAGACCAATACAATAGTGTTGTTCTGTAAGACATACATAGTCATGCTTGAGATATTAATGCAGATGGTATTATTCCCTTGGATTTCTTTGAACTGGGCACCACTATCAACTCCAAGCACATTACAACATTAAACGTTTTAAAATGTAGGCTCACATTTATGAGCCACACTAGAAGCCATTGCAAAGCTGGGATCTCACTGCCTTACTTCATCTGCCATACAGTCCAGACTCAGGGCCATGCAACTTTCACCTTTTCTCCAAAATTGAAGGATCTGTTTGATTAAAATTAAGAGTTGGAAAGGACTGTCAAGATTGGTTGAAGAGATAAAGCATGGGTTCTTTTGTGACAGTTTTAAGAAGCCTGTCCACTGTTGACAGAAAGGTTTAAAAAGTGGTAGAAACTATGTGGTGAAATAGATACAAGTAACAAAAGATGTCATTTCAAAGGTTATTTTCCTGTTTCATTTATTAAAATATCCCTATTTAAACTAAACTTATGGAAGTGCAGGTATTACTTTTATTCAACCTTTGTATATCTAAACATTTCACTGAGAAAATGTTTGGATACAAGGGACAGAGATATTTGATTGAATTAAAAAATCTATTTGGAGAACTGATGATCCAGGTGAGAGCTTTTTTTTTTTAAGCCATGAATTCAAGAAAATTATACCTGGATGGATTGCATACCTGCTTGGATGGGTTGCAAGCTACTATTTCAAAAAAGGGCCCACAGCGACTACAAAAGGCTAGAAAATGTTTACATTGAAAAGAACTCTCACAGAGTCAGCCATAATATTAAATTTTATTTTTATATTTACGTTTTTGATCAATATATTTAGTTTTCCCTAATTATAAATAAAATCAATACAGACTGTCATGTCATATTAAAACAACAGAAATACAAAATAAGCATCTACTGTTACCTCAAACTTCAAAATACTTCGAACTAAATTACACACTCTGCCCCAAAGACTCATTGGTAAAGTCCAGTTTTGAGTGCTTTTTGAAAATACAGCAGGAAAGGGGCATTCCTCACCTTGGTAGCAAGGTTTCTATAGCAAAGGGGCTGTCCCTGAGAAGGTCTGCTTCTTGGCTCCCTTCCCCTTAACTTCTCATGGTAGATGAATTCTCAACCTGACCTCTTGGCCTGCATGGAATGAATTAGATAGTTCCAGTGGTAATTTGAATTAGACAGTTACAGTGGTAACAAGGATGTGAGTCATAGGGGCTTTATAGGCAATAACCAGCACCTTGAATTGGCCCTGAAAGCATATGGTAATAAGTGCTGCTCCCACAAAATTGGTGATATTCTGTTATCCAGTATTGGCTGGTCCATAGGAAGGCAGCTGCATTCTGGACCAGAGAAAGTTTCAAATTGCCTTCAAGGGCAGCTCCATGTAGACCGAATTGCAATAATCCATCTACAAGGTAACAAGGATAAAACTTACTATTATCAGAGCCTTCAGATCCAGAAATGGCTACAACATGTACAGTAGCTGAAGCTCAGTAAAGTCCTCCTGGTTACATCATCCATTTGCTGTATTAACAGGAGCTATGAGTCCAGAAGGACCCCCAAGTTGCAGATCTTTTACATTCTGTGCAGAGCTAAAAATAATGGAGTTCTGGAACACAAAGGTTTCTGAATAAACAGTAACTCTGTTTTGCTGGGATCCATACCAGTATGTTGCATCAAGCTCTTCCCAGTCACCGGGTCAAGATTTCTACCACATCTCTGGTGGTAGAAATATATAAAGCTGGGTATAATATTGATGATTATCTCAACCAAACCAACAGATTACCTTTCCCCAGTTGCTTTATATACATTTGAAACAACTTGAAGAAGGGAGCTGAACACTAAGGCATCCCCACATTGATGGGCCCAGAGCTCAACTTCTTGGCTCCACCAACCCTGACTGGAACTGGAAGGGGGGATGTTTACTTTATTTATTTATTTATTTATTTTTCACATTTCTATTACTGCCCATCTCCCCGCAAAAGGGGGACTCTAACCAGACTGTTTAAAAGCTGGAATTACATCTCCATACCCATTCTTATTTTATGTCTATCTTCCTTCGTCCAAACTTACGATAGTCCCAATATCACTGACATCTCCCACTCTTCTGTAATGTAATCACTTCCTCTTTCTTCATCTATACCAATTCCTGAATCCGCAGTGGTGACAACCAAAGGACAAAATGGTTGTATTCATTGTCATCTCCACTGGTACACAATTTAACAATCCTGTTTCCACTATTCTTGCCAAATACATCATCCAGACCTCTTCCCCAATGCTTCATCTAAATGTTCCACAACTTCAGCTTTCTACTGTTGCTGTCTTCAATCCATGACTCTTTTCTGTCCTTCCTCCACTCAAACTCTGTTTCTCCAAGTCTTCATTGTTGCCTCTCTCCAAGTTTGTCTCAATACTTTCTCTCATTTCCAACCAGTTTCACCTTCATTCCGCGCAAATCCTCCATCCTCCACAAACTCCAATAAGATCTTCTGCTCAATACTCAATTTCACAGAGTAGCTGACTCCTATATGTACTGTCTCACTTCACTGCTCCAACAGACCATGGGTAATCCAGAAAAAGCTACAAAATATTCAGATAATAAAAACTGCAAATCACCACCAAAAAAGGAAAGGGACATTATTTAATCCCTGGAGTTTCCAACCTGTAAACTACCCAGGCCACCATGATGGCGAAAAAATGGTGGTGGGGCGGTAAAGTGTTACATTTTGCTCTGTCAAGCAGAACTGGGGTCAACAGCATGGAGTCCATAGTCACCACTATACTAGTTACGCTATGCAAACAGGCATCCATCAGTTATTTTTATTTGCCAGTGAATGAAATGACATTTCCATTTACATATTGGGGGGGGGGGTGCTTTCTTGCCTGAAATTGACTGGAGAAGAGGTAGAAGCCCTCCATTGCAACTGTCCTAAACAGAGGGTGAACTTCATTTCTCCTGTCAAATTTCAGCAGATATTCTCCCATCCCCCAAAGCAAGGCAACGGAGTCATATTTCTACAGATATGCATTGAGGAAAATCTCTACAAATGTACATTTTATTGTAAAAATAAATAGCGGCATTCATTTTTCAAACAACCAAACCACAAACTGGTAGCCATTAGGTTGCAGGACATGACAGTATAGCTAACCATGGCCCCTACAAGTAATAGTAGTAGCTGGAGAACATCCAGCACAAACCACCACACACCTAATTGCGTTCATCTTATGTTTAGTTACCTTAGAACCCTCTAACTGAAAGTGTGAGTCAGGTTTTTTTTTTTAACCATTTGAAGTTCTGAATGCATCTTCAAGCCTCAGGCAACTTTAGTATTTATTCTCTATATGTGTAAGCATCATTTCTTGAAAAGAGGAAGGATATTACTCTGGAATAATTCTGAGGTAGTTTCAAAATGATCATTTAGTGTAAGAAAGTGCAAACTTTTTGCAGCTGAGAACCACACTTTTACCTTTCTCTGAGAGCTGCATAGGGTACGGCTGGCCTTATCACAGGAGAGTGTTAAAGTATTTGGCTGGGGAAGACTAGGAGATTAAGGGCAAAACTGTGGTTCTGTGCTTACACCCAGATTCTCCTCTAGCTGCTCATGCCTTAAGCACCAAATGTTTGGACTACTGCAATATGCTGCCCTTGAATACCATACAGAAGCTTTCACAGGTCCAGAATGTACAGTAGCTATGTGGGCAGTTATGGGTGTGCCTCAGTACACCCATTGTCATGAGTAAGGATGGCGAGCAGGGGGCTCCCATCCAGACTGTCAAGCGCATGCGTAGCACTGATGAATTGTTCAGCCATTCAAAGAGACACAGATCGGGACCGCCTTAACCCTTGGGGGTTATATGTCTGGGTTTTTCCCACGCTTCTTCAGTTTGTTAGGATTCCTGTTAAGTACTAGCAATAAATATTAGAGACCAGTTCATTGTCTCAGTGTGTTTCCTGGTTGTTAGGACACCCATGTAACACTTCTACTGTACAAGCTGCATTGGCTACTGTGAGATTCCAGGTGAAATTCAAGATCAGTGATGACCTATGAAGACTTCATGACATAGAGCTACCCTCACGAACTGCCTTTCTCCCATTTTTCTGCCCACCTTGTAATATCCAGAAGAGTGGGTATGTTCTGGGTCTTCTCCTTGAAACAATGTCATTTAATGAGTCTCAGAAAGCATGCCTTCTTTGTCTTGGCTCTTCCCCTCTGGAACAGTATTCCTCCCCCCACCAAAAAAAGTTTGCATTGCCCAACCCTGTTATCGTTTAAATGAGCTTGGAAAACCTGGCTCTCCCCAGGTATTGCTTTTGCTGGATGTTTTTGCATAATGAGGTCTTATTCTTTTTGGTTTCTATTCTTTTTATTCTGGTTTGGCTATCTCACTGGGATTTTTTACTGATTTGTTGTTGCTGTTGTTGTTGTAAGCTGTCTGGAATCAGTTGACATGGGCAGTTCTAAACAATAAATAAATAAAATGCATACGTACATACATACATTCTGGGTTAGGAAGTGATTCATGGTGTTCTGGACATGGTACAATTTATTTTCTACATCACCAGAAACCAGTGTTAAGTGCCACAAAAATGTAGGTCTACTTTGTTTCCATTTTCAATTAACCTCAATTAAATTTTGCATTTGAATCCTGAACTGTGATTAATTTTAAATATGGATGATTCCTTATTTAATCCAATAGAATATGTCACTGAATACTAAAGTAGTCCCAATGTTGGATAGCTTTTCTTCCTTGAAATTTAGAATCAGAATGGGTAAGTTGAAATATACATTGGGAAACAGACATTGTTTGGGAAATTGGGGGGGGGGGTGTCAAATTTCTATTTTGTCTAATTTTGCATAATCTGAGGCCAACAGCACCTAAACTATCCAGTCCACTGCCTCCATCTCAGAACTAGCCTGAAACTAAAATCATATGGATTTAATCTACCCTAATTTTTTAATTATCTTCTTTCCCACTGTTTTTCTTTTTAATATTAGCCTGATGAGGACTTCTAAAGAATTCGAAATCTTGAGCATTTTTGGTGGTTGACTGATTCTAGAAATTATTTGGAATGGATTCTGATTATTTTGTTTCACTTCACTCTGATTAAAAATCCAGTAATGATGAAACATGAAAGGAATTGTTCTGACAACTTTCTTGTTTACTCTTAATAAAACAGATGGATCTACCAAGGCAAATTAATATTCCACTGGATCAGTAATGAGAAGGTCAATAATTCAGAGCTAGGAAAACTGCAAGGCAAAAAGATTTATGCTAACATTTGATCCTAGCCATCTTTAAACAGGAAGGCCTAGATTACAGAGGAAAAATGATAGGATTCTGAAATAACTATGGCTCTGGCAGGTAACCACAAAAATGAAGTAAATCCCATAGAAGAGAGCTAGAAGTGATGTTCTGCATACATTATGTCTGAAAATCAAGGCGTGAAGTGGCACAGCCAATATGTCATGGCTTTATCAGTGAACGTTTTGGACAGCTTAGAATTCTTACTAATATCACAAGCAAACAAAACACATATTGTGTAGGAGACACTTGGAAATTAATTGCTGCATTTTAGGCTTTGATCATTCTCAAAACAAAACTTAAGCCAGAAACATGGAAGGAAAAATGAAATAGTATCAAAGTCAAATCAACCAGTAACAAAGCTCTGGAAGGGAAGTTCCTTCTTGCTCCCACTCCCATGAGATCACAAACAAATTAAGAAAAGAAATCATTAACTGACTCTTGGCTCTACAATTTACTGTGCTTGGTTGGTACAGTATTGGTACAGCGAAAAGGTGTAAGGTCCCCTGTGCAAGCACCAAGTCATGCCTGACCATTTGTGGGGATGCTGCTTTCGTGACATTTTCTTGGCAGATTATAGCGGGGTGGTTTGCCATTGCCTTCCCCAGTCATACAATAGCAGATAAGTATTTCTAGTCTTCCAAAACCTGAAAGCATCCAAAACAGTTTTCACATGTGTATTTACAAATGAAAGTCTGCACAGAACTACCAGTAAATTAGCCTGAATAAGTTTATAGATAACTGAAAAATATGTTTAAAATAAAATAATTGTTTTTTAATCTTTGAAGCATACTTTATTTCATGATTTTTAAATGATTATTGTTATTTTGTGTATTAAGCACAGCAAACACTGTAAATCCCCTTGAGCCTTTCACTAGATATTTCTACATATAATTTATACACTGCATCTGAAGATAGTGAACTTCCTGCCCAGCTTTTTGATGAACCTCTCCCTGAATGGCCTCCAGTTTCACTCCCAGAAGTCCAAAATCTAATTTCTCAATTGGAAAAAAGCAAAGCTCCTGGTAAAAATTTAATCTTACCAGAATTCTTAAAAATAAATCCTACATGGTGGACATCTGAGCTTGCTCCCTCTTCACAGCCATAAATAATTCCTTGTGACCCCCTAAAGATTGGCTTAACTCTATTATTATCCCAATTTACAAGAAAGGTAATAAATGTGACTCCCCAAATTATAGGACAATTAGTCTTCTATCTGTAATCAGTAAATTATATGCTAGATTTCTGTATTACAAACTTCTGGACTGACTGTCCTCCAAAAACATTTTGGCCTCAGAGCAAGACAGTTTCAGGTCTGAACACTCAACCATGTATCAATATACCATTTTACATCATTTAGTCGAGAAATATTACAGTCAGCCCAAACTGCCTTCTAAGTACCCTTTATAGACTTGAGAGGAGCCTTTGATTCCATTCCACGACAATATACTGCCATCTTCTTAGGCTAATAATGCTGTTATACCAAAGCATAACCACTCAAATTAAGGATAATATCCTTGATGATCTAACTGAACCCATCTTCACCAGCAAAACTTTTAAGCAAGGCTGTATCACCCCACTATTATTCAACTTTTACATTAACAATATTGTTAAGATGTTTGCTAAGCCAGAATTCCATCCTCCCTCCCTTGCCCCCTGCCCCATCTCTATTCTCCTTTATGCTGATGATGCAGCCATACTGTCTGTAACCCAAGTAGGCCTCCAACGATGCATTAAAGCTCTATCATTTTACTGCTCTAGAGAATACCTCGAAATAAAATACTCTAAAACCAAAGTATTAGTATTCTCTAGGAAATGTGTTAAGGCCCCAATTAGATGGATGATCAATGGCAAACTCATCAACCGGGTAAAATCCTTTAAATATCTAGGTCTCTATTTTCAATATTCTACTTGTTGGTCTATTCAAACAAGAGAGCTTGTTTGGCATGCCTTGCAATTGCTAAATTTATAGATCAATTTGGTAATAATTATGGCTTAACATCTATTAAACTATTTAAAGTTTAAGAATGTTAAAGAACTATTTACAGCCAAAGTTCTGGGTTTGATGCTATAGTATATGGTGCTTAGTTACATATTTATAAGGAGTCTCCTAGATTAGAAGCAATACAATCAAAATTCTTGAAAATCTTACTACAAGATCCTTATTAACTTCTAATACACTAACGTGACTATTAGGCTGCATTTCCTTTGGGGCCTGATTAAGACTTTGCCATCTTAGATTCTGGTTGAAACAAGTTTATTGGGGAACTTCCTTAGTCCATCTTACCTTGCTAGATATGTTCTTTTCTAGCCCAAGAAGACAAATTAGTGATGATTTAATGATTTAATGTAATGATACTACAGGCTCACCTTGTCAGCACTTTGGGACTTGATAAAACCCCAGCTGAACTAAGCAAAGGAGCTGGGATCTAGATATCCAAAATGACAGAGTCAAAGTCTCCAATCCCTTTTATAGCACAACTGCTCCTCTTCCTTGGACTGTCCCTAGGTATTTCTTTAACATCTTATATGTTCCATGTAGGAGATTATTTAATTTGACCAAATTGCACTACCTATTAGGGCAACAACTGGTAGATATATATTGTGTTTGGTCTTGGACCATAAATAAATTTTGATTGGTCAAAAAACAAAACAGTGTTCCAGAAAACTAAGAACTTTCACAATTCAATATTTTCTGGTTACCGCAAAAGGTCTTCTTACTCATAAATTATTGAGGTTATAGGTCAATTACCATTTCACTTTGATGCACATTACAGAATCAAATTCTTACATTGCATAAATGGTAAGAAAATAAATTACACACATTCATTTTATGGAAGGCCAGGTTTTTCAAAACAGGTTTTATATATTTTATGTAAGTGTGTGTGTGTGTGTGTGTGTGTAATTATATATATATATATATATATGTATAAATAAAAATATATACTATATGTATGTGTGTGTGTATATATATAATATTTTCATACATTGCATACTTTCAATTATTACTATTTGGATACATAATATTTGTGAAAAAAAACCTCAGACTTCAGGAATATCCTAGTCTGTTACAGTTTGAGAAAAGAGGTTTGGAATATGGAATCACTCTGTCAGAGATACCACTTTTTTCCATGAGTACAAATGTGTTATAATTTAGTCCGGGTAGGAAACATCATATAAAATGAACTACACTATTTACTACCTTAGTAACCTGAGCATCTGGAGCAGGGATGCACAAATCATTTAGATAGAGAGTGATACTTGGTCTTATGCTAGATAATGCCACATTAAAAGGTGGTATCATCAAGTCAAATAAATTTACATTAATCAATTAAAATGATCAGTCTCCATGCATACAATAACCTTATACCCTCTCTCACATTAAAGTCACAATTTGGTGCTAACTTTGGGGAAGCTATGGCATTACAAACAAATTGCAAAACTCTAGGGAGAAAATATGCTTCCTGAATTTAAGGATCAAATAATTTTTGATTCAATACAGAATACTTTTAACATAGGTTTAGGTGATATCTCTGACTCAAGAACTATTTGATATGTGCTTAAAATTAGTTGGTATTTTATAATATACATTATATATTAAAGACTTAAATAACATCAATAAAAATAAACACTATTCTTTTCTCCAGGACACTAATCTGTGAGCAGGGTTCTTTTCTACATTAATTTTTAATAGAAATAGGAAGGTCTGTTAAATAGCTACAACTTAATAAACCACAAAACTGGACAACTTTTGTCAATTGAAGATATACCTCTTTCTGAAGGTGCTTTGTAGAATCTAACCCTGCTATAATCCCTTTCATCCACTCAATATAATTTATAAAATAGAAAAAGGCAATTTGCAGCATTAGCTGAGAGTACATGATCCATGACAATTGTGCCATATTTTGAAAAAGCAGAGTTTGGAAATGATGGTTACAAACTTCTTAGTTTTAAAATTGAACCTTTTAGTTTCAACCCTAAAAGGTAAATTTTTCAACTTTCAACCTATTAAAATCCTTTTGCTTTAATAAAAACTTGCACTCAATGAAACTGAGCAGCAGATGTTTTGAAGGGACGTACTTACTAATGTATTTGGAAAGCAGATGCTTGTTCTCATTATTAAGAACTAATGTATCTTCAGAGATATTTGCATGTTTCACCTAAAAAATCGTGGCTTTTTTCAGAATTTTCTTTTACTCATATGCAAGGTTAACAGATCAATTAACTGAAATTCATACAATGAATCAACTAAGGAAATTATATCTTATTAACATATAAGTGGGAAGCAGGCACATTAATGTGGCTTCCTTCCCAAATGAAACATAGCCGTGCCCTTAACAGCTGCATCAGTAAGATAATCCTATGTGAGGCTTGCATTATGTCTATTTCCTCTTTTAATAAATATTGCATTTCTGACATGGATCAAAGGAGAATATGTAATTTTCCTAACAAGGTAAGTCTCCTTCAGATTAAGCTTGCATTTTAATGACAAGGCTGATATTACAATAAAGTTTTCTTGGCAACAAAGCAAGTTATTTGCTATTGCCTTTTTTCTTTCAACTTCCCAGCCTAGTCTATGGCCTTGGGATTTTCTGGCGTTTTCCCATCTAAGACTTAACAGGTCTGATTTGTTGAGCTTTTTTAGATCAGATAAATTCATATAAGTGCCTCTACTTGCTGTGTATTTAGTAAAAAAAAATGGTCATACTCATATGAAAACGGACAGTGGAAACAGGAAATACAGTAAGTTTACTTCTCAAATATTACAATAATTATATATAGATTTGTTCATTGTGAATACCTGTCAGATAACAAAAGAGAGCATTCACTAAATAGCTGAATGCTTAGAATAACCAGATTACAAATCTAAAAAAGTAGAGCAAAATGCTCTCTAGAGAATCTGAAACCTTAAAACACTTTTCACTTTTGTAGTGCAAAGAAAAACAACACATTTTTTCTAAATGCAGTAGTTTCTGATCACAAAAGTGAAAGGAAATTAAATAACACTAAAATATTGTTAATTGTACATTCACCATCCATAATACACTAAGGACAAAAAATAAAATGAAATCTAAGAATCAAGCCTCAGCAAAGAGAAGAACATCAATATGGAAAAGGCAAGTTTCTCACCTTTTTATCTCTGGTCCTTACTTCCCCATAGAAATCTAGGGCTTCTTGTGCCTTCTGAAACCTTCCTCGATGTAACAAATAAGCACAAATCATTACACCAGTTCGTCCCTTTCCTGCTTTACAGTGAATTGCTGCAACATGATTGCCATCTTCACTAAGCCATCGATCAAGATCTTCACAAAAAGGTTTGATGAGCTCTAGCTGTGGTGGGTTGTGGTCTTCAAAAGGGTACTGTGCAACTATAGAACAAAAAAATTGTATTACTAAACCAAATGCCAATTTTCAACGGTATTTACAGTATTCCTTGCTAAAAATGCTGACATACAATTTCTTGAGTAAAAAGAACTGGGTGTTACTGAGTCTAAATCTATTAGAGATTATCATGTACAGATTATCTTAAAAACTCTGGCTTCACAATTCAAAATAACATCGTCATCACTCTCCATTTCCTCCAGGAAACTCCAATGAAAAAATCTAGATACTGAAAACTGCCCACAATTTGGTCTAAATAATCTGACCATGTAGTTTTTTAAAAAATTAGGGATACTTCCTTGATTTTATACATGTACAGAAACAATAATTGCAACTAGATATAAAACTTAAACACGATTTAGTAGCATATGAACAAGCCTTAAGCTCATTAACTCCCTCTTTCAATTTTTCTATTTAAGACTAATGGAAGACTCTGGTTTTGTTTCAGTCAACTATATCTAATAGATTAAAAAGCAACTGAGTTTAACTGAAAATTAAAGCAAGTTTTCTACCACCTCTCAGCAGAGAATGTATGGATAAAGAATGAACTGCACACAGCACTAAAACATAGTTTATAAATTATATCAGATCAAGTTAGTTGATGGTAAAGTAAATGTATTTGATAATGAAACTGAGATAAGACAATTAGCTCATTTTCCTCAGTTCAAAATTTTTCTGCAAGGTGTGAAATCAGTGAGACAAATCAAAAGCTAGCAAGTTGGTCAGCAACAAAAAATATTTCACCACAAAATGTAAGAAAATAGTCTTCTGGATAGCATCAGCTTGCATATCACTGAGTACCAAAAAATCCTTAAATCACTGAATGTAACAGAAGAAGACTGCTGAACTTTCTACAAAAGATATATTCACTCTTGCAGATTGGCAATTCATTATGTTACAGGACAGGTTCTTCTCACCCTGGCAATTTATCTGCATTGCAGTGTTAACAGTCCCTTAATTCCTTTTTGAGAGTGGTTGGGAAAGGGTTAGTTACATTTCTCAGTGACTGAGGCAGTCCAGGAAAATAAAAAAACTTTTGATGAGATCACTACTGAGAAGTTGTGTTACAGTGGACACTTTTAAACAGAGGCTATAAGCCTTCATGATACCCAGATCATGAAAAAATGGAGACCTTATTCAGGCATAAATTTAAACATGTGAAGGGCTCAACCTGGGTACAGAATTGGCTGTACACATGGGCCCCATACTGTTTCTGTCTAACTCCACCCCTTCAGCTGGAGGGTTGAAGGGCAGCTGTTCTTGAATTCAGTTTAATTAACCACTAATCACAACATGCAAAACAATATTCTTTATAGTTTTGAGATATGTACTGCTTTCGCTTTCTTTCCATAGTAGTTTCCCGTTTAAAAGTACAGTATACATATTTTACATGCTTCTACAGGAAGCCTATTTGCTGCTGCTCTTCAGCAGTTGCCTTAACTCTTAAATATAGGTCCATTCCCAATCAGACACAGAATGAAGGGTCCCCATCTTTTAGGATCTTTAAAATTTGAGAAATGTTATGCCCACTCTCAGAAAATAGCTATCTCAATGTGCGTGGAAAAAGCAAAACAACCATTTACGTACAAGAAAGCAAAACAGTGATGCTGTTCCCCTCACCATTATTTACACCTTGCTTTGTGTAACAACAGTTTACCATGTATTTTACTGGGTCAGTGGGCACACTTCCCAAAGAGAGGACTGAGGTTCAGCCCCCAAAATGTCTACTTTCAATATGCCTCAGGGGTATATGCAGGGCCCACAGCAATCTTTGGAACTAAATGTCTGAAGTGTTCTGCTTTGGACTGTAAGAGTCACAAGACCCTCTGCAGGCTATGGATATTCATAGTGTTTCCCCTTTCTTTAAAATTAAAGGAATCCAAAAATAATAAAGGAAAATCATATAGGATATGGAGCCCAGCAAGTAACATGTTGCTGGTTTTTTAAATCATATGATGAAAAACCTACTGTATCAAATAGAAGTACATGGGCACACAGCTACAACAGCTGATATGTTAACAAGATAAATTCCTTGCTTATTGTATGCTGGGGTATACAACTTGTCGTCCATGGGTTGCATTAACCCCTGAATGCCCATTTTGTGACTGTAGGGTATTCCCAGACTACATACTGAAGTTATTTACTTATTTATTTGCTTTAGAATATGTATGTTGAAATTGAGAGCAAAAGAGTCAGGTTCTTTTGCAGTTACTTTTCCTAGGGTTTCTCCCTCAAACACACACCTCTCAGAGATCTAAGATACCTGCCTTCTCTCCAATGTGATGAATTTTACTCTTCTTCTTTCAAAGAAACAGAATATTTTATTGCTTCAATCCTCTCTTATCAAAAAGCTGATAGAGTACACTCTGGAGATACGATCATCTCATTAGCTGAACGTCTTGTTGCCCTCAGAGATCCAATTAAAATAAAGTGCAAATTCTGGTTATAAAGAAAATATTAATCCTAATTTACTATCTGAAACTTATAAAGAGCCACAAATAGATATCCCATATAACATCAATCTCTCTCTAAGCATTTTCAATATATGGACAAGTATACATCTACTCGAAGACAGCTGAGCTGCTAAGGAGCAACTAGATAACTATGAGGCTGTGTAATCATCTGTTAAGTTAAGAGTAAGCAGTTTCTGAGGAGCTGGGGGACACAATGAGCCTCCCAAAACATCTGGAGGGTTGCTGAAAGGGCAGGGGCAAATTTTCAGTCTTTTTGAATTGTTTGCTTTGTGAGTATTTAAGAGTTAGGGCTAAGGATACAAGGGACTAAAAACTGAGTTCTTGGGATTGCACTCCTGCATGATGTTCAGGGAGGCATTTGGCGTGTCTGGAAGACCTCTGTGTCATGAAATGTTTGTGAAGAGGCCACCCCTCCAGAATTAACTTCCAAAATAATAAAGAGGATACAACAAGGAAGAGAATGTATTTTACTAATATTAACACGTAACACTCCAGATGTGAAATGGAATTATTATTAAAGGCTGTACTTGCTCTCTTGTTTCTTAAATTCTGAAGAATACAAAATAAACCTACCTCTGCAGTTAAATTTGGCGGTGTCATAATGTCTTTCAGCACATCTGAAAGAAAAAGTTACACTTGCATGAAGCATTATTTTATCATTTACTAAGGGGACACACTTATTATATACAAATTCCTTTCTACAATACTATAATCATAAAGAAAAGAGTAACGGACTATACTTCTGTTCAGGTGCTCTTCATGCCATAAAGATAAATACAGGTACAGCTAGTCCTCGCTTACTGACTGCTCGTTCAGCAACCGTTCAAAATTAGGACAGTGCTGAAAAAGGAGATTTTTTCAGTCCTCAAACTTGCAGCCATAGCAGCATTCCACCCATCACGTGATTGCGATTCGGGCGCTTGGCAGCTCACACACACTGACAATTATTGCAGCATCCCGCGGTCACATGATATCCATTTGTAACCTTCACAGCTGGCTTCCAACAAACGTCAACGGGGAAGCCAGCAAGAAGCTGCAAGTCATAGTCAGGTGACGTTGAGCTTAATGACTGCAGGTGCTTCGCCTAACCACAGCCAGAACTGACGTCGTAAGCCAGACGCAGTCCTGTTTGCTTAGCAACAGAGTTACGAGTCCCAATTGCAGTCAGTAAGTGAGGACTACCTGTACATTTAAAAACATAATAGCTATGTACAGAACACTTTCTCTTACTTGTGACATTAACGTGATAATCATTGTATACCTAAATCCTAATAAATTTCTAGGCAAAGTAATAAAATTACAGTGCACATAAATCTGAAGGTAGTAATAGAAAAAATGTGTTTATATAGGAAAGGTGAATTATTCAGATAAAATGAGAGTTCATTATCACTGTTCAGCCATGAAGTTCCTAGGCAAACCTTCCCTAGTAACTCTCTTCTACCAGCAAAGAAAAGCAGCTCCCACCTAAATAACACTGAGCTAAGCAGGCAAGGAGGTTATAAAGCCCCTTCTTTCTATTAAATATCAAACCGAGATTTTAATATGAATATATTGAAATTTTCTTTAAAAAAGACACTAAAAATCAGTATTAAAAAAATATTTTTATACCTGCTTTTCCTAACAAGGATCCTTAGGAATAAACGCCAAACTCTCAATTACTTTAGGGAATAAAATATTCCAACTTAAGAGTTATTAATGCTTTAATTCTCTTTTTATATACTATGAAGTCGTTCATTTATTAAAACTAAAACAATTTAGGTAACGTATCATTGCTTTTTTTCCTGGCCTGCTCAATTATACTTCTTGATAAAAAAAAAAGTTAAGTGTTATAAAATAGAATTCTTGTTAATTGAAAAAAGAGCAATAACGTTAAGCCTGAATTGCAATTCTGCCCTTATCAAATGAGCTCGCCATGCTCACATTCAGCATTTTAAATGTTTAACTCTTCACTACATCTTAATATATTTAAGGCCAGCACATATAGAAGCTACATACAAAAAGCATACTTACAGATTGTATATCTTGTAATGGTTTTTATGTTTTGAATCCAGAAACCTTAAAGGAAAAGTCAAAGGTTAAACTAATTTGGGTGCTATTTTTTTAAAAATAGCATTCAATAAAATATGTGTATCATTTACAGTGAGAGCAATTTGGTCAAAATGGTATTTCATCCATGTAACATATCAACTGCTGCTTCTTTTTGCTCCCATCATCTTTCCCTCTGAGTTATAAATCTAGAGACAATTTAAATTTTACTTGTATATATAACTCTAAAAAGTATTCCTGTTACTGAACTCAAGAAAGTTCAATTTCTAGTACCATCTAAGCTGAAGTTTAATTTTAGGTTTCATACAATCTGTCTGAAATCAAAATAAATTCAACTCTACTTCACAACAGAAAACAAAGCAGCAGCAGCTTCAAATTGGTCTGATTTCAGTAGGAAAAATCCCAACTTCAAATAATCAGCTTTCAAGCAAAGGTGTGGTTCTATGTATTTTTAATTACATCCAATATACAAAATGTACTGATTTTCTTTCAGTATTCTAAGAAAGCCCAAGAATTGACAATTATGGTTAAAACTTTAACTCACATGCTATTTGGTTAATGGTATTTTAACAATTTAAATAGTTCTTTCATATGCCGGGGAATAAATGGCATTGCATCATTTATCAAACACCACTCATAAAATTTATTACACGTATTTAGACAGATGTAATTATTTCTTGCAAAATCATAATCTGACTTCATGAATCGGTATTTCTCAAGCTGAAAAACAACTTAACAGAACCAGTTCCTAATACATTAGACCTGAGTGAGATTTAACAGAGGCTATATCACTGGGAGTTAAGATGGGGCCTGAGTTTCTCAGGGCAAGTTATGTCAATGAGCAGCCATTGTCAGTTATGTCAATAACCAACAACTTCAAGACTGAAAAGTCCAAGGCAAAAATCCATTAAGCTATGGGAAAGGCAGGAAAAAGAAGCACCAGATTTAAGCTGCAGTAAGGATAAAAGGAAGCTATATACTAATGTTGGTAGAGGCAATCAACTGTTTATATTGGCTTCATCTTAGTTTGCAATAAAGATTCCTATCTAGTCTTGTTGTATAGACTGTCTGGGAAGCTTCTGCTGAGTCCTAGCTTGGAAACCTGACAATATCTGTATGCTATGGTAAACCATCAATTCAGGATTTCAAATTCATTTATGAATTCTTGTTTACTTAGAAGTAATTCAATCTACATTGTTAGTATCAAGGAAGCTGTTTAATCGTGGCTTTCTTGGTATTTGCCTGCTCAGATGAATTGATTAAGCTCTATGCATGAGTACATTGCCACTGCAGACTTGTTAAGACAGAATTATTGGTTCAGCTTTACATGCAAAAATGGACAGAAATACTTGTGACAAAGTACTTATCCACACATGCCAGCTCAACAAATTATTGTGATTATTGCACCCATAAATCCCAGGGAAAGTTTATAAAAATATATTTGTATAGCAATGTGCTGAACCACATGCAAATGCTCTCTACAATTATCAAATAGTCATAAATAGTTTTAGTACAAAAATAATGCAGTTTTCAAATAGAACTGCATAACTATCTGACTCAATTTTGTCAGTGATGTTAGGATAAAGAACCAGAATGCCACTCCTCAAAATCTAGATCTCCCTGTCCAAAGTATTATACCACAGTATTAGTACATGATGTAGGATAATTAATGTTTTTCCAGTATTTCTCCCTTCAGAATACTTGCTATCATTACAAGTTAACTGTGATTCTTTAAAAAAGTCTCTTTTAAAACTGTAAAAGATTTTAGGTTTGTATTTAGTTCATATATTTATTCTAAATCGGACTACTTTTAAGGGAAAACTAAAGTCTAACTTAATTAAAAATTGCTTCAGAATGTTAAAGTTTTAGTCACCTCAACTTCATTTGTGCACCAGTTACACCCTTTCCTGGATCAAGAGGCCCTTCAAACGGTCACTCATGAGCTGGTCATCTCCCATATAGACTATTGTAATGCGCTCTACATGGGGCTACCCTTGAAGAGTATCCGGAAACTACAACTGGTCCAGAATGCAGCCACGCGGGCGACTCTAGGTGCTCTAAGATCAGCACACGTAACACCTTTGCTGTGCGAGCTGCATTGGGTTCTAGTTTGCATCCGGGTCCAATTCAAGGTGTTGGTTATTACCTTTAAAGCCCTACATGGCATGGGTCCAGGCTACCTGCAGGACCATCTCATCCCCATTACATAGAACTGTCCCACCCAGCCATGCAGAGAGGGGATGCTGCGGACCCTGTCTGTAGGAGAAGTCCATCTGGAGGGGTCCAGGAAGCGAGCCTTCTCTGCAGCAGCTCCCGCCCTCTTGGAACATTCTTCCCCTGGAGGTGAGACAAGCCCCCTTTCTCCTGGACTTCCATAAAAAAACTGAAAACCTGGTTTTGCCAGCATGCCTGGAGAGGGAAGGGGAATAGTCATTCTTGGGGATGGCTGGCGCCCTAGAATGGCCCCTTTATATTCACTGACCAGTGTAGAATCTTCTGCCATCTGGTTTTATTGCATTTTATATTTTTATCTTCTATTTTTATTTTTATTTATTGTATTATTTATAGTTTGTATTGAATTTTAAACTTTATTTCTATTGTAAACCACCCAGAATCCTGCCTTAGGGGGGAGATGGGCAGGGATAAAATTTGACAAATAAATAAAATAAATATACAAAAAATTAGTTTAATCGGTATATAGCATCTGAGAAATAATATATAATGAAGCTCTCTCTGTTTGAAGCTTTGTCATTTATCCATGATTTGCTGTATACCTTCATGCCAACTGAAATATGTCTAAACAAATTTGACCTATCTGTGAAATGTATTCTTATAGATCAATTCTAAAATCCTAACTGATTCTTGGTCTTTTTGCCAACTTACTACCCACTTCATAGTCTAATAATCTTCATTATCAGGTCTCTGGGCAAGAAAACAAATCAACAAAAAGCTGCTAAATTTAAACCACAAATGTAACCACACTTTAATAATTCTGATATAGAGGTGCTGTCCTGACTAAGCAAGAACCACGCCGAGATGAGGAAGAAGTCTCTAGTGCTTTATCATTGCTATAGTAGACAGAAAATCCTACCAAACTGAAGAAGCGTGGGAAAACCCAGACAGATAAACCCCCAAAAGTCAAGGCGGGTCTGTTCTGTGTCTCTTTGAATGATAGCTCAAACTCTCTAAACTACTCATGCGTTTTAGGGGCCCCCTCCTGCTCACCATCAGTACTCATGAGAGGTGCTTATTTCAGGATTCCTTTGTTTGCTCTATCTAGTACTTATTTTTAAAACATTTCGATTAATCAGACCAATCATACATGGTCTTTGGCAGAGGTGTACCCTGTTCTTCCGTTTTGCTTCTTAAAATTTTTTTATCCTTCGCTAAACCTCTGTATCACAAAGACTTCCAATAAATCGATGCAAATGCAATACCAAAATTCTTGCAAGCTCTGTATCATTTCCTACCAGAAATGGTATTATTTCTGTATATTTGTTTGTTTGTCAAATTTTATCACCACCCATCTCCCTCCTAAGGAGGGACTCTGGGAGGTTTACAGTAGAAATAAAGTTTAAAATTCAATACAAACTGTAAATAATACAACAAACATAAACAGATGATAAAAATATAAAATGCAATAAAATCCAGATGGCAGAAGATTCTATACCAGTCCGTAAATATAAAGGGGCCATTCTAGGATGCCAGCCATCCCCAAGAATGACTATTCCCCTTCCCGCTCCAGGTGTGCTGGCAAAACCAGGTCTTCAGTTTTTTACTAACGGATATGCAGGATCACATTGATTTTTCTTGTACAAAAATACAATTTATATCAATAGTAATAATGAGTGGAATTAGTCACTGTGAAACTTTTATTCTCAAGTTTAAATCAATTACAATCTCTTAGACCTCTGGAAATCAGGTACAAAGATTGCAAGGCTTCCTGTTTCACAATATGCATCCAATGTGTGATGTACATATATTATATACAGTATAAGCAATGCTGTTATTCATCAAATATGAATACAATTTATCTTGTAATTACAGTATTTTTTTTCTTTTTCCTTTTGAATTTTTATATTTAATCTTTTTTCTCTCCATTCTATTTTATTAAATATTGATTGATAATTATGTGCCATCAAGTCACTGCCAACTATTAGTGACTACATAGATATTTTTCCAGGATTTATTAAAGAAAGCAAAAACTCCTGATCTGAACAGAAAGATAGTTAATCACTTTATCACAGCTTTTTCTTGAAGATATTTTAAGTATGACAACTGGAATGGCACTGAGGTACTAGTTCTACCACAAAAATAATCTGTATGAACTTTAGGCAGGATAACCAAGATAGGAGGTTGGTCTGTATAATATTTAAAAAGCTGTCTGAATTGTTAATCTAGAGACCATATTCTCTAGTGATCACGTTTATTCTCCAGGTTAGAACTGAGGATGTCTGAGGCAAGTTTAGTGAAGTTTAGGAACCCGTGTTGGCAGCCACATCTCCCAGAACAGCAGCTGCTTTTATAGCTTTCCCAGGCTGTCTCTAGGTGCACCTTGGGGCACGGCCCACAGTTTTAGGGGAAAGCGTTGTCTCTATGGGAAAGCAACCTGGGACAGCTATAAAGCAATTGTGCTATGCTTTCTAGAGGACACGACTGCCTCAATACACTGAGGAGAGCTTCACTTCACAAAGTACCTCTCTGAAAGCTTTACACAGCCCTAAATTAAACATGTGGTTCGAGGATCTCGTCCTCCAAATTATAACTGTGACATAAAGAACTATGTCTATATAAACCTTCTCAGGCCTATAAATCACATGCAATAAAAAACTGCTGGCTCTGAGGGGCCACAAGATTTTTTTTTCTGCAGACTGACTCAAAGCACTACTTATTTATGACCATTAGGTAAAGGTAAAGGTTTCCCTTGACGTAAAGTCCAGTCGTGTCCGACTCTAGGGGGCGGTGCTCATCTCCGTTTCTAAG
Organism: Candoia aspera; assembly: GCF_035149785.1. NCBI lineage: Eukaryota > Metazoa > Chordata > Lepidosauria > Squamata > Candoiidae > Candoia > Candoia aspera. The sequence continues at coordinate 75,987,137 of NC_086158.1, forward strand.
CCTTGGAGCCGGCGTTGTCATAGACACTTCCGGGTCATGTGGCCAGCATGACGACTCAGAACGCCGTTACCTTCCCGCCGAAGCGGTACCTATTGATCTACTCACATTTGCATGTTTTCGAACTGCTAGGTGAGCAGGAGCTGGGATTAACAACGGGAGCTCACCCCGCCGCGCGGTTTCGAACCGCCGACCTTCCGATCGACAGCTCAGCGGTTTAACCCGCAGCGCCACCGCGTCCCTACCATTTATGACCATTACGAACCCCATTTTGTTTCTATGTCTCTTAACGCAATCCTACCTATCTTTACCACCCTGCCCCATACATATATACTGTGCATATAAAATTACAGGGATTGACTCCAACTGATGACGCAGAATGATCCACAAAAGCTTGTGTGATAACAAAATTAGGTAATCCTTATGGTATCATAAAACACTTTTTAAATATTAGATTGTTTTGTATAAATTTCAGTTCTCACACTGAAATGAAACATTTCTAAGCTCTCACCTACTATTTCAAATAATTTATTTTTAAATTAAGCAACTGCGTCTAATTTTTTTTAAAAAATTAATTGAACAAAGGAAACACCCACAAGTAAAAAGTAAAACAAAAAACCCCAATTTGTTTGCTATATATCTGTAGGCTGACACTGGAGTAATAGGTTCACAGATAATGGGAGATTGAAATGGTACTGAAATTTGTTACACTTAACACTCATATAGTAAGCAAAATAAGTATTATTTGAAGCCACCAAACCCATTCACCACCTTTCTGGCTTGTGGTTATTTGTTAGTGCTTTGATGGAAACTTGTCAAACTTTTTTCAAGGTATTAAGATAATTTCAGGGAAATTCTCATGGGTGGGGTAGTAAGACTTCTTGTAACAATGATCTGCCTTACATGAATAATCATCTCCCCAGTGAACTACCATTTCCACTGCTTCCTCTGCTTCAATTACATCCCAAGGGACGGTATCATGAAATCGCCTTTTCAGATTCTGAACCGTGGGCAGCCAAGGAGGCTTTAGAATTATGGAGTGTAATAAATATGCATAATGGGGGGGCACCAATAGCACTCAGTACAATATAGCCAATGCCAAACATCACGAAGTAAAAGAGGGAAAACCAACTTTCACCAAGAAAGAACTGAATCTGACACAGTTTTTAGTACTATTCAAGCAATACTTAAAACATTTAATTCCTCTATTGTAAATTTCAGAGCCACAAAAGACATTTGCTAGACTGAAATAAGGCTAACAAACAGCACCAGCATACTGAAAGCTTAATACAATATAGTTCTACAAAATCATCATGTGAAAGAGCAATTCTACTGTTTATGTCCGAAAACTAGAAGATGTATTAATGCTTCCTTTGTTTCAGTTGAAAGGGAGGGATAAGCTAATTTTTTGATGGCTGAAAGGGCATTCCTAGCAGAATTAGGGACTTTAAGCTTGTCAGTGAGATAGACATTGAGAACACATTCTTACCTTACAACGTCATCAATATTGTTTCTGTACACTCCTTCAAGTCGTTCTGCAGGAAAACCCATTGCAATGATATTTGGATAAATATCTGAATATTCATGTTAAGGCAAATATTTACAAAATTGCAGAATAACTGTGATAAATACTTCAAGTATCTAATTATACAGACTGAACTTAAAAAACAATTGCTCGGCTACATCCTAATCCTAACTCAAGCTTAATTCATCACTAAGTTGTGCTTTCCTAAAAATGGCCTATCATTTAATTAACTGTCCAACTGTAAAAACAACAGAACCTAAAATGACTTACTAGTACATTTAATAAAAACTGTACTTTCTTCCCACATTAGTTACTCTTTCAGCAATATAAGACACAGAATAACAAAAAATCCTTTCCAAAGAGTCAAATAAAAGCATTTGCCTTCAGCATGTACAGTAGTGCTTACTTTAAAGATATGTCCTAAAGGTCAAGCATTATTATTACATCGTTATTATGGAATACATAGAATATCCAATTATAGCCTATCCTTAAACTTAAGAACCAGGTAAAAGGTTCACAGCCATGTGATTCCATCTTCACCACCAGGGATAGCAAAACTTGTGCCCAGCTAGCCAGTGAATAGCCAGCAGCTCCCACAACTCTCAAAGCACAGATTATTAGTACTAAAAGATTAATGCAATGAAGAAAATTCTTATTAACAAAATCAACTCTGACACTCAGTACTAAATGTCAAACATCTCTTCCTGGTGTTCACAGTTGTGTTATTTTCACTGCACTCAAAGAGATCATTATTATTCGTGGCATATCAATGTTCTTACAAGCAAAGAAAACTATTACCAGGCATGCAATCAGCTGCTTATTAGGGTTAAGCAGACATACATGCTTACATTCTCGCCCTCAGAAACTTTTTCATCAGTGCAACTATTCCGAACATTGTTTTAATGCAGAACGCTACACTGAGGACACTAAGCTTGGCTACACAGAACTTGTAGGCCCCATGGCACAGATAGCTAAGAAACAGCATCTATGGGATGCCACAATTAATTTGTGTTCAGAATCTTGCAAGATCACCAAATCTTACAAGACTCTGGTATTTTCATCTGGAATCTTGAGAGTTCAGGCAAGAATACCAAAGCTCGTGATGTCTCAAGTGAGAATGGCAAACTGTTGAAATAACTGGGATTTTGACCATTTACATTTAATAACAATAATTTATTACATTTATATGCTGCCTGACTCCCAGTGACTGAGTGGTTTACAGATTGTTAAAAACATTTAAAAACAAGGGAACAATACAAAAAATACAAAACCAACACAAAACAAAAGGAACAAAGTTGGTAGAGAAAAATAAACCCGGATGGGAACAAAGAAATCTTACTTTATATATCTTACTTTGGTGCCCATACCCATAATATCCTTGCAGACTACACTAGAAAACACTGCACTTGTGCTATGCTCCTAAGGACACAACTGATTGTTGCATTTCCCAACAACAACCTTCAACACTTAAGCAAGCTTGCAAGAAATTAAGTCAAGTAACTTTTACTGAAGAAAATAAGAAGCCATAATCGAAGAATTTCAGCAAGTAAAATTCAAGGAGGTGGTCTATAAATTGGAACAATGTTCAAACCCTCTTGCTTATTTCCTGTCCCATGCAATAGATTTTTGAGCAGCCTGGACTATCTCTATTCTCTGCTTTTACAAATGCAAGATTTGCCAGCTATCATCATTTTTCACTGAACTTTCACACTAACCTTAAAAGTGTAGTTGATCTTTAAAAACAAAATAGAGAATATAACAAAGGAAAAAAAAAGTTTTTCCTCAATAAGGAACTCTTTGCTATGGAGAAAAATCCTCTTAACGCTGCTTGAAAACCCCACCACTACAGACTGAATTGTAAAGTCAAAATAACATCTTAGGGCAATGACAAATAACTTCTACACTGTTAGCAAGAACATAGGTTTCTCCGAATAATTGAGGGAGACTTGATTTTAACAGTTCTGTCTTGCTTGTTGGTACCCTTTTCTTCTGGCCACAAAACAGAAAGACTTGTAAGACAAGCCCGTATTACAATACACTATACTTAACAGCTAGCACTTGCCATAACAAGAAGATACCAGTCTAATGGTAGAGGTAGGATAACAGGCAAGAGGTGGAAATATGAAACAGCATCAGGACTTTAAGGAACATTCTCCATATAATCATTTTCTTCATGTATCAAATCACCACTGACTCCCAGCGAAGCGAAAGAAACATAGCATGGACAGAAGAATCTTTTCTCTTGATAGGACATTTTCTCACTAACCATTTTATCTTGCTGGACTTCTATAAATTTAAGTCTGTGTAGAAAAGCACAGATTCCTTCTGCCATGGTTGCTCTGCTTCTGCTTCCTTTCTGAAAGGAGGGAATTGCAATAGCCCAGATTAGACCATGTTGCTATCATGTCTATTTGCACAAGGAAAGCCATAGTAACTTTTATTAATGAAAAACAGAATCATTTAATCCTTTATATAACAGTACAAAATGGAAGCAGGGCACGAAAGTAACAATGCTAATGGTTTCCAGTAATAACGTAATTTTTCTACAGCACTGAAAAAAGCAATAAAGAACTATTAATAGAAAGAACAGTTATCAAACCTGTCTTTTCTTAAGTTATACTTCCGTTATCAGAAATAATCTAAGACCTAATATACAATTCAGCAATACCCAATTACATATTGCATTGCCAAATCTTCGATTTATAAAAAAGTTGAAATAAGATATTATCAACTTAATTTACTCAGTTTATGAAATCCTTCCATTATCATTACTTTGGCAAAATATTACTTAACTGATGCCACATATCAGTACCCCAACATTCTTTTAGGCACACTAGCGGTCAGCTATACTGTAATGTAATAAAAAAAAAACTTTTTACAAATAGTAGCAAGCTATACTTGAAGATCTACTTTTACTTACTTGTATTTCCAATATTAAGAATAAATTCATTTGTGCTATTTTCAGTATCCTCCTTTGGCAACTTTTTAGTATGGAACAATAATTTGTGAAAAGGAATAAACAGGCTTCCATGAGAGAAATATGGCATCCAATATATATGAGATCTGCAATCAACGTTTTAAAACTGGTTTTAATCAACATATCTGACATTTTAGAAGAGGTCATATTCCATTTCTCTGCATTTCACACTAAACTACGACACTGTGGCTGAGTATTTCCCAAGCATCTTACTCTTTTGTTAGAATTACACAGTGCAAGGAGTCTACAGAAAATACTATTCTTAACTACAGTCCCACGTAGACACTAACTTATGGCCTTTTTTCTGAGGGGGGGGAAAAATGCTTTTATAAATAGTCTGCTAAGGCCAGCACTGGACTACTAATCCCAAAAGAAAAAGACTGAGGATCAAGGGCTTTTTTTTCTTAAATTATTTTGTACTATTAATAAAAACAAAAATGAAACAGTTATAGAAGGCTTGCTGTAACACAGAACTATAACATCTCTATATTTTCATTTAATTTTACTGAAAAAGTTGCCTTTCACAATTAGGTAAAGAAGCCCATTTCATCCATCCTTGTCATTAAATTTTAGCTATAAACACTACACAAATTTCATTATAAATACACAGAATTCTCTTATTTGCCCAATGCTATTTTATTTCAAGTGGAAAGTAAATTGTGAAAGGTGAAAGGTTCCCTGTGCAAGCACTGAGTCATGTCTGACCCTTTGGGGGGATGCCACTTTTGCGATGTTTTCTTGGCAGACTATAGCGGGGTGGTTTGCCATTGCCTTCCCCAGCCGTCACCTTCCCCAGCAAGCTGGGTGCTCATTTACCGACCTCGGAAGGATGGAAGGCTGAGTCGACCTGAGCCGGCTACCTGAGAGAGAATCCAGCTTCCGCTGGGATCGAACTTGGGTCGTGGGGGGGAGTTTCGGTTGCAATACTGCCACCTACCACTCTGCGCCACACGAGGCTCTGGAAAGTAAATTACCAAAGGAAAATGTACTGCAAATCTGGATTTCTGACTAGCAACATAAAAAGGCTAGTAATAGATGAAAAAAGAAAATTAAATATCCCAAACCCAACTAGGTAAGTTTGCATTAATTAACAAAAAATATTAAAGGTTATAAACTTATTTTTTAACAATAGAAGAACAGATAATAATGAACAACAGATAAGAGTGAGAAAGCTTCATAGGTCATGGTAACCAACGGACAAGGCAAATACGAAAAAAAGTGAAGTATATTCAAATCAAAGCAGCTTAATGAGTTCACTAAAGACTCCATCAGAGCTAGCTGGGTTCTCAGAATCATGAGCACTCATATATGACAACTTATGCAAAATTGAGGAAGATGCTAAAATATTCAAACAGAATCTTTTAATGGGAAAAAAGAGAAGGGGTAAGAAGGAAAAGAAAAAAAGCTAAAATAGTTGTGACTATTTACTATTAGTATTTATTGTATTATTTATTGGATTTGTTAAGTCTGTCCAACTCCAATTAGATTATGGACAGTATAAAATAAATCAAATACGTAAGTTAAACACACAACTAAAAAGCACATGACTGCCTGAATCAAAACAATACTCCCCAATCTACTGTTTCTAATACATTGTAGTAGCAACATGTTTTGCCTTTTCAGTATTATGACTAAGTCAGGAAGACAATGTCCCATTTACAAAGAGTAATTTTGCAGTCTTCCAACGAAAGTCTTCAGAATGATCCCATAAGAATCAACTGCAAAAGTTTTTTTTTTTAAATCACAGAGACTCTAAGAAAAATCTATCAATATACTGTAAATCCAAAAGGGATATCTAGCAGTGTATTAAAAAGTCCTTTTAATAGATTTTTATCAATAACTCAGCTATAGAATATGACAATAAAATAAAGAAAATCCAAAAATGATCCAAAATGAAGAATATGCAAATTGTATTTCTATGGAAAGTCAGGTATATTAAACTTTTCTCAGAAGAAAAAAAAAGTTATCAATATGCGTGTGTTTATTTGTGTGTATGTACAGGTTCACATGCACATTTACACATAAATATACACTCCCAATGGAGAGAAGGAAATACAACCAGCTGCACTTCTACGGAAAATGTAGAAATAACAGTTGATTAAATGATTGAGAGTTAAATTATGTAAATGATATGCTGTCACAAAGGACCAATGCCGTCGGAAACCACACTAAGTGGAGCACTGTCCCAAGATTCAGTACTGTCTGAAAGGTTTAAAATCATTGTACCTTTGTATTCAACACTGATAAAAATCTAATTTTTGTTTCTGAGTATAAGAATTCAATATAGATAAAATACAAAGAGTCATAACATGGAAACAGCTCAGTTACATGAGAACAAAGGGACATCTAGTTCAGCATCTTGTTTCTAATATGGCTAGATGCTTCCAGAAACCTTCATGCCCTGCTTGCAGGCTAACAGCGTTTTTCCTGCTTACCAGCTGCTAGTAATCAAAGAAGTTCCATTTAGTAATCATAGTTATTCCAGTGCTGACAAATCTCTTCTCCTCAAATTTGTCTTATCTAAATCAGAGGACAGTCATGGAAAAGGAAGTTTGAAATTATATCACAACAAAGTATTTTATGAGCCAAATATATTCAGCATGTTCAGGATAATGACAATTGGAAGCAACCCTTTCAACAGAGGGAAACAGATTTAGGTTCAACTTTAGAAAAAACTTGCTAGCATAGGGAGATGAAAATTTATGGATCTAACAAAAATACCTGTTTTATTTTAACTCCAGCTACCTGATAGAGATTGATCTCTTGTAACAAACTCAACTCCTGAACAAACATGCTCATTTCCAGTTTCTAACATAACATTGCATTTAAGAAAGATCTCATTTGTGGAAAAAAATAATTTAGTACTATCTCAGTAAACTGCCATAATCCAAGCAAGAGATTTATGGAACTTAGAAGACAACAAAACAAAATACATGTGCAATACTTCCCCATGTGTATTAAAATTTTGGGTTAGTTTAACAATATATATTTTCAATATAAGATGAAGTAGGGAAACTGGACAAATATTTCAGATTTCAAAATCAGCAATACACTGGAACTTCTATTTTAGCAAAATCCTTTGCATGTTTACTTCCATCAAAGTTGGCAGAGAAGTGAAACCTGACTGTACTCTTCTACTGAGGGTTTCTTGAGATGTAAGAATGTGAGCCAGGTCACATTTTAGTCATCACTGTTGTTGCTGTTCTATTTTGATCATTTTTGTAAGCATCCAGGGTTGCATTGTCCAAGTTGAACAGCTATATAAATTCTTTAAATAAATAAATACCTAGTCAGTTCATTTGAGATTTAAACCAAAGTGGGCAGACCTAGATGCCCATTTACAAATAAAATGGCAGAAATTCTAGAAAAGTGGTGATAATTTCCTTTCATTCTGAGGTGGGAAATCAAAAAACGTATACACTTTTTAGTAGACTTGACACTGTTCTAAAAAAATCCTCTACTCCTCCCCAAACCGAGGAACAAAATGATCATTTCAGCTATATATATGTAATACAGCTTCACCCATTTTGTGTCATCATTCAACTGCAGCCCTCAGCATACACACACAAGCACACATGGGCAAGCAAAGCGCAGCTCACCAGCAAAAGTTGTCTATTCCTGAAATAATTTTTTTATTATTACAAGCTCAGTGGCATGCACATGAGACTCTCTCATTTTAACCTCAAAACTGTAACCATGTGCCAAGAATAGCAACTAACCCAAAGTAACCCAATGAGCTCCATGGTTGAGTGGAAACTGGAATCTGCATCTCCACAGTACCAATCTGAATTCAGAGGTTTGGAAACCAAGAACATTCTGGAGATAGTGTGCTCTGTCTTGAACCAAAGAGAAATTTTGAAAAACAGAGAAGCATAGTTTAGCATAGGAATAACACAAACAGATGTATTCTCTTTTTTTAGCAGAATGTAATGAAATATACATATAAACCAGAGCTTTGTGAGCAGATGAAGTATGTCCTGCTGCATAAAAAATTGTATTGGGCTTTCAGGCAATATTCTTTAAAAGCTTTTTTTAAACACCTCTAACTTCTGTCTCTGCTGAAATTTGTAGCAATAGTAGCTTCTATAGTAAGGGTCATCCATGCTAAATTTCAAATGGATTGAAGTATTTTTGAGCAAAGAGGCAGGGTGTTTATAAGGAATGCAATCCATTTCTGAAGGTACTGAAGCTGATTTCCTCAAGAATTCTAGTGAAAACATAAGGAATGAGCTTCCACTTTTCCCCCATTATCTATTCTTTCTGTATGCCATGCTGGTTATAACAATGGATAGGGTTCATGAAGTTTCTGAATTAAAAGTCACAGCATAAAAATTATGCAACTGATACCCCATGACAAAACTTAGCAGGAAAAGAATGTGACAATAAGGCACAACCACACAAAGTAAATACCTTTTAAAAATGTATTTAAAATCTCCTAACCCTTAAGGTTTCTGTAGTCCCAACCCCCTCAAAATTCTGTAACCAATACTGGTTGATTTCTAAAATCACTCTGATAGAACACACCTTTCATTCACTTAAATCCAACACTCCCATCTCTCACAACAGGATTTTTCATAAATGACCAAACAAAAAACAAAAAAACTCTACAGCTGATTTTCACTCCTAAGGCTCAGAATTATTCAGGGCTAAATTCAGACCTATTTCCAGAATACTGAATATCTCACTGAAACTATCCCATTCTGCTGCCTCCACTGATTGAGCTAAATCAGATGCATACTCCTAGAAATTAGCCATTAACTTTTTGTTCCAAGATTAATAGAAACAAGTTTACGTTCTTAACAAATCAGTAAGCTTAAAAAGGTGCTCACACATCAGAGTGCTGCATTTTCTACATCAGATGGAAAGAAAATAGGGAGGTAACAGAGTTCTTGCATATTAGTATAGTGTATTTCCTCCAAAAATACAGAACGTAAAGGTGGTGGTGGAGGTTTATAGACAAATATGTGACATGAGATTGCATCCTGAATAATTCTTAGTCAAATGGTTATGTTTTTAAAACCCAATGTTTTATTTTATATGAATAAAACACAATGAAGTGAGAATAGACAGCCTTTACAGAACGGTGGAATGATGATGAGGGGGACTGTCCTCCTATGGGTCTGGATGCTGTGGCTGCTCCTTGGGGTACTGTTTCTTTGTTTTGCTATTGATTATTATAGCTTTATTTTAATGGTTTGTTTGTTTGTTTATTGTAAGCCATGTTGAGCCTTGTTGGATTGAGCAGCAAATTAACTGTAGTAAATAAATGAAATATTGTAATGGTATATTAGGAATACAAAGCTATAGTATTTCTCTGTAGAAACTGTGTTAGTGAAGACTAAGCCACAGGTAACAAAGAAACATCATGACCAGCATTGCGCTGACCACTACCGCCAGCAGCAATACGGATTTTACAACAGAAGAAGCCACAGCTGGAAAATTATGTAGTCAAAATGGCACTGTATCTCTTACTTTAAAAGGGCAAGTGAATTTCCTAGCAGGACAAGAGAAAAGCATAACCTCTTATTAGCATCTTTGCTAAAGGAACATGCAAAGTAGAAGGTCTCTTTTGAAGGTACAGCTATCATTTAGTATTCCATAGTCAGCAGAAGCAGAGTCCAAAGAATGCTTGTATCATAGTTACTGAATATGTTATAGGTAAGATTAGGTTTATGCCATTCCATTTATGTGTTTTATAAAATACAGATAACAATGGGTTAGGCCTGAAACTATACATGTGGAAATCTGCTTTCATAGCATAATTTCCCTTTCCTCCCACTGAACCCCAAATCTGCTCGAGAGAACACAGCTTCTGTTCTGTGCATCTTCTTACATGGATAGATAACCCAATAGAATTGTATCCCCACAAACAGGCAATTTTCATTAATTGAGTGAACTGGGATTCAGCAGAGATTTCTTGCTGAAACTAGGGGTGGAAATGATTTCCTTCTCCAGCAGTTGGCAGCAGTTGGCAGTGCGGCCATCTGGAGGTTTCCCAAAGCCTCCAGAAAGGCTGGGACAAAGCTGAGAGAAAAGGCACTGCCATGCCACTCCATATCTCTAATGCAACTCCCTTGACCACAGTTCTGAAATCAAGGCATCGAGTGACATTTATCTTACCACAAGCAATCCATGACTAATTGTTCAAAGATAGATGGAATAAGTGGATAAAACCTCGAATGTCTATAACAACTTCCAAATCATCAGCTTTTTTAAATGATAATGTCAGTTCAAGTAACACAGAGATGAAATATTATTTTGCTTTTAGCATGCTGTATCTCAGTTATTTACAGAAGATTTATTTTACTTTGGGTATTACAGAGAAAGCTAGTTTAAACTTTTAGACTTCAAGGTCACTTATACAGTACTGAATACCAGCATATTTATTGACAATATTTATATAAATAATTTCTATTGAGTAGGTTTTTATCATCAAACAGAACTGATGACTGGCATTGTAATATTTCATTTTTAGTGAAAAATCTATTTCTATCCTGGAATGTTCCTGAACTACAATTCCCATAATTAGCAACCAAGATACCAATGCACTGAAATGATATGAGCTGTTATAGACACCAAGCAGCAGATATCAAACAGTCCACCAAAGTTCAACATACAATTGTCAAAAATTATTGTACATTTTCTTGCTACCCTGAGGTCTGAAAACACATGAAATATAAAAATACCTAAGCACAGATCCTCCCTAGCACTTTATACTGTTGCTCTACCCACTGAAGCCCTCAGCTTTCCCCCAAAAAGCCTTAACCAGTGTATAACCTAAAACACCATAACACTGCCCACCTGAGTTACAATACAGCCGCTTGCCACAATGTGTTTACTTTTTTGAAAATATATTATACTGCAGAATATAAAACAATGACAAATCATTTCACATTGTTGCCAAGAAAACTATATGGCTGTGTCCCTGAAACCCCCAGGAGTTGAGCTTGATTCAAAGGAGACTTTACTTTTAATTAATCCTACTTATTTGTATATTTAAGTTCATACTTTCATCCCCACACTATATGGGAGCAAACTAAATTACGCTTATAAAAATAAACATATAAGCATCAGGGGACACACTTACCCATACTTCTGCAAACACAAGCACTCATATTTCCACTTAAAAAAAGATTTGAGAAAGATCCTATGGAGCCCTTGGCAATCAAGGTGTATAGTACAAGGCTATATATATATATTTAGGGAACACTATCATAGGTATAAATGGGTCATTCCATACTACACAGCCAACACTGCCAACAGCTAAGCTAACACAGCTTCATATACACATAACTAATTATCTTAGGGAAGAGTCTAATCACATCTTCTCTTTTATACTGCAATTAATTCATAGCTTACTATATTTATTAAAACAACATCTGGCTACTTGCTTATACTGCAACTTCTACTGTGCCAATGACCAAAGCTGTAATTTAACTGTGGATTGTGTACATAAGCAAATTTGTTAATTTTTAACTTCATGTTCAGTTTCCATAACTTTATTGTGCACATTCTAATTACAATTTTTAAATACATAAATAGCCAATTTTTAAATAAATAAATAGCCAAATAATTTTACCTTAACAGGATCCTATTTTACACCATTTGGAGAACTAAGAATCCAACTACATCATGAATGAAATGGTTAATCTATCACCACAATGCATGCCAAACTGCATGATATCCCACACGAATTATGAATTAACAAAATATTTCTACTAAAATATAAATCTATACATAATTCCCTTAAAAGTTACTTGTTAAGAACACTCAGATATTCTTATATGGAGAAGATATGTACTTAACACTTTTATTCACACATTATGGTTTATATCAATCAGATGGCCTAAAGACGTTTTTAATTAAAACCTTCCATTAAACCTGTCCAACATGGCTAATAATCAGGGTTTGTAGGAGCAGTACAAATTGAAAAATACTTCTCATTTCTCAGCATTAACATTAGAAATGTTTTTCAGTTTAATTTATTACACTGAAATCATATGGACATTATATGGACATCCACATGTCCACCTACATACACAAAAACACAAAAACCAAGCTAATATAATAACTTACACCTACAAAACAGGCTTTCTCAACCATAAAGGACAATTTCATTATGCTGAAGACAAATAAAGATCTAAATTAGATACTACCAAATTCCACTAAAAGTAATGAGAAGGCTTTCAGTTCAATTCTAAAGCAAGTTTGCTTATAGGTGATTCTCTCCAAATTTTACAGGACTCACTCTCTAGCTACTCACTAATATGGGACTGTAGTTAACAGAGAATGTTGCTTGATTTTAACCCTTTATCTTACATATTAACATATAATTTATTGTTTCATTAGTTCATAACAACGAATATGAAATACAGTTTTCAAGGGAAACTCAATGTAAGAATAAGCCCCAATTCCAGAAGGAAAATATTGAAAGTTTTATGCCAAAAGACAATAAGTAAAAATCTATCAAGCATTCTGCATAAGACCTCAGATCCATCAGTCTACTGTTGAACAATTACATGGAAGATTTTTTGCTAGTCTAACAACATGGTCCTCTGTATTCTTATGCAGAAAATAAAAGGAGCTCAGTAGGACATACAACACATTTATTTATCAATTAAAGTTATTAGTGAGTTAATTTTTATCACATTTATCTACACTACAGAATGAGTTCTTCACTTTAAATTTTTTCCAACAGAAACCTGTGCATGCTTATTTGAACATACCTTAGTGACAGAGCACATGCTTTGGATGCAGAGTGTTCTAGCTTCAATCCCTAGTATCTCTAGCTGGTCCAGTGAAAACCTCTACCTAAATCCCAGGACTGATGCTACTAACCAATGTTAATTGACATCTATCAACTGGCTGAGCTAGATCAACCAATGAAATGACTCAATATAAGGCAGCTTTCTAAATTCCAAGTACAGTAACTTCAAACAAATGAACTTATTTCCAAATAAATATGAAGAGGATTATGCTCTCATGTATCTTATACTATAAATATATGGGAATGGTCAATCTGCATGTATTTAAAAGAACATATGAAGTTTTGTTTCCTTAAATAAATGCATATGTTTTTATAATTTTTTTAAATTGTAGTACCTAACTTTCAAAAAGAGGCAAAGCAGTAAAGGGTTAAATAAAATGGGATAAATTTTGGGGCCAACAATCTGAACACTCAGAACTCCTAATGACATCTCAAATAAAAAACTGCTGAAACTTAGGTAAATCCCTCTAATTCTACAATTGCAACCAAAGAATGGATAGCAATATAAATGCATACACATGCATACAGCTAACTATAATCATGTAGTTCATCAATGTTCTAGCTGAAGTTGTATTAATTAAACTAAACACTGCTAAATCTAAAAAAGAGCCTTACCTCCCAATTAAAATTTCCAATTTTCTAGGCTAATGTAGAAGATATCACCAATTAGTACTCCTGCTAAACCTATTTCTGCTGAAAGACAAACTTATTAACAAAAATATCTCTATGCTTTAACATTTATAGTCATAACTCAAATTACCGGACAGAGTATGTAAATGACCAACTTCCTAATTCTAGTAGCTGTAGTTTCTACTATTAAAAAAAAACATAAATATTTAAGTAATCACAATCTCTTTATAATTAAAACAATATTGTGAGTTGACACAAAGAACCAATATCCACTGCACATTGGCCACACCTGCTGTACGGAAGCTATGAAACCGAAAGGTAATTTCTTCTATAGTCATCAAAATTGTACTGCGTTAGAAAATTCGAAGACTGAGTATTACAAGTATCCACTGATTTCAAAATATCTTTGAATGCACAAACATTGTATTCCATAGTATATATTGAGAAGCACTTTCTCAAGCAAAACCACCATCAGCAGATAGGTTACTCCAGTAAAATAGCAGTTTTTCAAAATCTTATCTGAGGAACATCAGGTACTTCAATTTGTGGGTACTTAAATCTCCTAAATAAATACATCAGAATCAAGCACAAAATCCTATGAAAAATAAGTGAATACCAGTTTAATATTTACAACAATCTTTTGCTGCATATATGATACCACCATTTATAATCCATTATTGAGCCTGTTTTTTAACCAAACATAATTCCGTCCAAAAAAAACCATTGAACAGATTTTCCACCCATAGCCAACTCTCCTCCATCCACTAAACTGACTTTGATGTGATACAGATCCAAGCAGCACTTTCTACATTAACTTTTTTCAGAAGACAAAGGCAATGGAAGTACTCAGCTCTTTGTCGCTGTTAAATGATAAACCTTAATATAAACAACTGCCATAACCCATATAACTATTCCAGATCATACAAGACCTACTGCAAGGAGCATCCTGAACATCACCTTCAAGTTATTGATGCAACAGCTGTATGGTCACAACTCATTTCCATTTCATCTCTTCCTTGTAATGCCAGGCCTAGGCCTGAGTCTGCCAGACTCTTGCTTCTGCACATGAGGAGCAAGAGAGGGAGAAGCCAGAAATCAAAGCCATTTTTCTACAAAATATGGCACCTAAATGGGGAAAGGGGCGGGAAATACAAGGAACAGCGACACCAGGCCTCCTGGGGGATGGGGGTGCAGCAGTGAGAAAGGGAGACCACGACCACGACCACCATCAACCCCCCCAACAGGAACTGTCCCCGGCCTCATCCGGCCTCCACAAGCTCTGGGATACAAGTCAGATCTAAATCGAAGCCATCCTCTTGGTATCGCCTTTTGTTCCTGCTGACGATTTCTTTGATGATGGCGGTCATGTCTGGGAGCCGGGAGCCGCTCAGGAACAGCGCGGAGAGGCACGGCGGCGGCTGCAGGGTGCAGATGGCTCTAAGCCTCGGCGGGGGAGGCTGCTCCCCAAACGCCCCCCGCCGCCGGTACGGCCGACGGCTGCTGACCAAGCAGCTGCGGGGCACGGACGGCGCAGGGAGGCCGGCACTGTGGACAGGGCCTGCCCCTGATCGATCCAGCCGCGACTCCCTCGAAGGCCCCGCAGCGGCCGAGACGGAAAGCGGGAGCGATGAAGGTCCTCCTGCAGGCTCCGCCACTGGCGCGGCTCCCCCCGGCAAGCAAGAACTCGAGGGCGGCGGCGGCGGCGGCGAAGAAACGCGGCCCCGGCTCCCTATCGCTCTCCTGCGGCTTTGGGACGAGAAAGAGGAAGCGCCGCCGCCGCCGCCGCCGCCTTCGGGCCGTTCCTTTCCCCCCTCAGTCGGGCAGCGGCGCTCCAGCTGCAGCGGTGACAGCAGTTCCGCGGCGGGCAGGCCCACTCCCCCGGCCCGCTCCGCACCCCGCGCTAAGTGGGGGTGCGGGCGGGCGGGCCCCCTCGGATTCAACGGGAGGCGGCCGGCTCGGGGCTTGGACTCGATGGCTCGACGCGGCGGGCCGGCGGGCTTCCCTCGGAAAAAGCGCGGGGAAGGCGGCTGGGCCTCAGGCGGTGGCGGCGGCGCGGCGGCCGCGCAGGACCAAGGCCGCCGCCGCCGTCGCCGCACTCAGGTCCTGAGGAGGGCGCGGGGCTGGCGGCAGCCCCTGGTCATGTTGCTCCGTCCCCCGGAGGTTTGGGTTCCTGCGATCCACTGCGGGCCGCCTCGCCGGTCGGCCAGCCGGCCGCCTGCCAGACCCCGCTTCCCCTGCGCCTCACCGCTCAGGCACTCGCTCCCCGTTGGGGCTGCGGCTCCGAGCCCCCGCGCCAACCGCCTGAGGAGCTTCAAACTACCATCATGGCTGCAGCTTCCGAAGCGAGAAGGGAAGCAGGAGGGAAAGGGAGGGAGGAGAGGGAGCAGAGCACCGAAAGGAGGAGAGAGAGACACAGACAGACAGCCCGACAGACAGCCCGGGCGGGGGCCCAACCACACCGCCCCTCGCTAGCGCCTTCCGCCGCCGCTGACGAAAAAAGTAGTCCTCCACCGCCACATCACCGCCTCTTGGCCACCGCGCCGACCGATTCGCTCCTTCCCCGACAGCTCCCTCTCTCTTCCGTCCCTACGTCCCTCCTTCGCCTCCAAACCCTGCACGGAAGGCGCCCGACTCGTTCTCCGTGGAAAGGCCTGGCCGGAACTGGAGATCAAAGAGCGGGAGGGGGGAAGAGAGGGGAGGAGCGTGCGCACGTTCTGAGTGGCGGAGGGATACGGCAAGCAATTGCCTCATCGCCATGACGGGCTAATTCCCTGCGGGGTCACGTGATGCGCGCTGGTCGAACGGGGGGCGCTTCCCGCTCCCCAGTCTTCCAGGTGGCGGCGGCCCTTTCTCTCTCCTCCCCCCCCCGCCCCGCGCGCCCCCGGCTCCTTGCGGGAAGAGAGGCGTTTGGGGTGACGGGGCTTTGCACACTGAGGTTGAATGTGCGTCCAGCGATGCGTCCCTGTGGTGGATGTCGCTAACGAAGCAGTACGCCTTGTAATCTGGACCTTTTGCAAATATGGTTGCCGGCCAACTCAAGCAAAAGATCTAGTCAGCTTTTCTACCTTTTGCGGCAGCAAGATTTTGCAGAAACCAGCAGGTGCAGTCTTGCAACAAGACCGAGCAAACGAGTAACACCCGCAGAGCGTGACCACAAGCGTCATTTCTGCCGGCGTGCCAGAAAGGAGAGGCCACTCTAGATGGGTGACAAGACCCGGGGGGCTGCAAAGCCCCCTTCCACCTCATGGGTAGTTTTTTGGGGGTTAATGCAAAGCTGGGCTTCCGATCTCTGCAGCGGCGCTCGATTGCACCGGGTCTGCGTGTGGAAACAGGCTTTCTCCCAACCGTCCGCGCCTGTATGCCTGAAAGGGGCTGCTGTCTTCCGTAGCTTTGTGCGCTTAGCTGCGCTGATGTCACTCGGTGCTCAGGAGGCGACGGCGACATCCCTCTCCCCCCCGTCCCCGGGCTGCCATTGGGCAAGCGCGATCCAAGTCCAGAACTGAATCTCGGCGGGAACGGGCATCCCCAGCGCGCTGGGCCGCCCGGGCGACCGCGGCACAAGCCGAGCAAGAAGCGGACGCTCGCCAGCCGCCCGCTCCACGACTCCCACCGTCGCTCAGCCCCGGAGAGCGAGGGCTGCGAAAAGCGGCGGTGGACGGCGCGACTGCGCCCCCTATTGCTCCGGGAGGGGAAGCCTCGCTTCCAGCCGCCGCTCTCATCCCGGTATTTCTGGCGGCCGCCCTCCCGGGTGCCCCGCCCGCCTCTCGTTGGCCTCCGACGCTATCTTCCACGAACTGGATTATTCGCACGTCTTAGACTAACGCGTGGCTGGTCGGTCCGATACTCTTACTATCGTTCTCCAAAAAGCCCTTGCAAATAATTAATTTGGAGTTCCTCGGACTTCCAGGATTTGTATGTGGTTTTACGTTGCCAGTATGCAGGGACAGTGTGGCTGGATCGTTAACGTGATGGGGGGAAAAGCCGGTTGGCCCGCTTTTCTTCTCTGTTTCAGCAAGGAGGCATCAATTGCACTTTTTTCAGTTGATCCGGTATTGGCTACCTTCTGTCGCGAAGGGCAGCGGAAAGGATTCGCTAGTTTCTTACAGTTCTTTCATGCCATAGTCCCCTGATGATAATAGTTCTTCGCATCAAGTGCATTGTTGCAAAAGTCTTTTTAAATGATGCATAATTGCTTGGGTGAGTTTCACTTAGTTTCATCTCCTCCATCACTCTTCTCTATTTAACTTCCAGGGGAAAAAAACGTTTTGGAGCAAAGACCATTAAAACACCAGAGAAAATGTGCTATTTTTTATTCCCCTTCCTAATTGTAATTTGTTAAGTTCACACATTGCTAAGCTGTGGTTTCACTCAACTATGGTTTAATAAATTGCAATGTCTAGATTTGCATAGGCTAAACCATAAACTCATAATGAGAAGTCAGGACACCTTGGAGAAGATGCTGATGCTAGGGAGAGTGGAAGGCAAAAGGAAGAGGGGCCGACCAGGGGCAAGATGGATGATATTCTAGGGATGACGGACTCGTCCCTGGGGGAGCTGGGGGTGTTGACCGACAGGAAGCTCTGGCATGGGCTGGTCCATGAAGTCACGAAGAGTCGGAATTGACTGAACGAATAAACAACAACAAACTATAAACTGGATTTAGAAACCCCAGGGCCCGAGTCTGCTTAAAGCAAAATCAAGCAAACCTCAATCTGACAGCACATGTCTGGGAGCCACACAGACATTGATTACAACATGGCATCCCAGGCAACATGGCTATATGCTTGGCAAGAGGTCTTGGTACCCACCATGTACCCTTCCCAAGCTGTTAAAATAAAAACAGGTTAAAACAAACTTAGTTGGAAGCTCACATACTCTAAAACAAGCACAAGCCTTACCTTTACTGAGTTCAACTAGTGGTTAAGGTGCTGGGCTAGAAACCAGGAGGCTATGAGTTCTAGTCCTGCCTTAGGCATGAAAGCCAGCTGGGTGACCTTGGGCCAGTCCTTCTCTCAGCTGAACTCACCTCACAGGGTTGTTGTGGGGAAAGGAGGAGGAGGAAGGAGTACTAGTGATGTTTGCCACCTTGAGTTATTTATAAAAATAATAAAGGCGGGATAATTAATAACTACATTAATTAATTAATTCTTAGAAAACAATGGATGGCTGCAGCCCAGCACTTGCTTTTGGAGTGTGGCCTCCTGGCCAGAAACAAAACAAAGGTAATCTGAGATAACCCTGACCCAGCTTTCCAGGAACCTATACACGTCTGGGGAATAGTTTGTCCTTTATATTTTTTTTGTGATTGACCTTCTCCATCATGCCAGCCGTTTTGCGAGAGCGCACGGATCACCCTCAGAATGCTATCTCGCTATATAAGTGGGAAACCTTGTTATAATACGCTGCTACAATAATTGCTGCTACTCTTTAACAGCTAACTGGTTTGTCTTAAATCGCTTTCAGTTGGTTTAAGCTAAACATACTAAGGCAAAATGAAAGCTGGCTGGGTGACCTTGGGCCAGCCACTCTCCCTCAGCCCAACTCACCTCACAGGGTTGTTGTGTGGAAAATAGGAGGAAGAAAGAGTATTAGGTATTGTTTTTCATTTGTTTTGCCTTGTATGTTGGGCTAACATGGCTTAGCATGGTTTGTAGACTTAGCTAAGTATGACTTGTTCAACAAACCTCAGTTAAAAATGTATAAGACCTGTCACTGTGTGGAGCTCCAACAGAACTTAGCATGGGAAACTTTCCTAAGGATTTCTGAATAAAATGAGTAGAATGGCTGTTTTACTAGACGCTCAAAGCAGGTTTCACTTTTAATGGTTAGTTAGCAGCCTCATCTAGCATTCGTTTTCTGAAGAGTAATAGCAAATATAAAGAGATGTACTGATACAATAATAGGTTCCCCACCCCCATCCCAAGATTAACTGATATTTTGGGGCACAATTTTCATTGGAATTGTGAGAGAAGAGAATGATTAAGAAGACTGGGGTTATGTAATATGGTGTCAGTCTGGCCAATGAAAAACCTACCGTATCTTTTTTTTATTCCATCCAATGTGACAAGAGTGCATAATGTAGCAACAATATCCTCTGACAATATATCCTTATTCTGAACATAAGGAAACTGGTCTGTATTACTGCATTAAAACCCCAAATCAATTTAAAGTTGCCACAAGTACCATACAGGTAGTCCTCGAATTACGATGGCAATTGGGACCAGAATTTCCATTGCTAAGCAATGCAGCTGTAAAGCACAACATCACATGACTGCCTCGCTTCATGACAGAAATCTCGGCACTCCCTGTTGCCATCATTAACTGAATTCCACCGGTCGTTAGCCAGGGATCCACCCCAATCCAAGCCATTCCAGGCTTGGTCCCTCCCAGTCCCGAGCCTTGGTTCTTCCAAGGTAAGGGACTGCTTCCCCTTCAACTCCCCCCAACTGCCTATTCCCCCTCCAATTCTGCCCTTTTGGCTGCCCTGCATCCTGCCTTGCAGGGTGGCAAGCAGCCCCAGAACCACACAGCTCTGGGGCTGCTTGCCATGCTGTGGCTCATGGGCTTCCTGGTGTGCCGCAGCTGTGGGGCTGCAAGAAGCCCCTGAACTGCCACGTGAAGTCGCAGCCACCCCTGGAAGCCTCAGCTGCCCCAGCCTGGCCTAGCCGCCCTCACCACCCTGCACTCAGAGACCCCTGCTGCCCTGTGCTCTGCTGCCCCAGCTGACCTTTACTGTCTTCTTGCTCTCGCTGCTGACAAGGCATGCTGCCCTGACCCTTGACGAGGCAGCTGCTGGCCATGAGAGACCATCTTCCCTAGGTCTCTTGAGTAAACCACCATGCGCAACCTTGGGAAGAAAGCCCTGTGCGGCCAGCAGCAGCCTTGCAAAGGGCCAGAGCAGGCATGCTTGGTGAGCAGCAAGAACAAGAAGACAGTGAAGGTCAGCTGGGGCAGCAGGGCCCACAGAGTGCAGGGGGCCAAAAGGGCAGAGATGGGGGGAGATAGGCAGGTGAGGGGAGTTGAAGCGCCCCTGCAGTCATAAGTGCAGGCAGGCTGACAAGTGCCCAAGTTTTGATCGCATGATGCGGGGGCGCTCCAATGGCCATAACTTCTGGAATCAGTCATAAGTCCCTTCGTTCAGCACCGCCATAAGTTCAGACAGTCACTGATGAACAGTTGTTAAGCGAGGACTGCCTGTAGGCAAAAATTGTTTCAGCAACAATAGTAGATTTGTTTCTTAGGCTGACTTGAAGGACTTAGGCTGACTTGAAGGACTAAAAATCTGGAACTATTTTTAGAAGAAGCCCTCGATCTTAGGCTCCAGCGAGCTGTATCAAAATGCATACACCTCAAAAAAGAGCCCATGTGGGGTACTGGTTCTGTTGTGGAGTTTGCCCTAGGGAGATCTAGATTCAAGTCCATTGTTAGCCATCGAAGCTCACTGGGTGTCTTTGGGCCTGTCGCTATCAGCACAATCTACCTCACAGAATGGCAGTTTTGAAGGAAAATTGGAGACAGTGCTCTGTTTGCTGCCCTGAGCTCTTGAAGGAAAAGTGAGATATAAATCCTACAAATAAGTAAATGTTGTTGTTGTTTTGTTGTTTATTCGTTTAGTCGCTTCCGACTCTTCATGACTTCATGGACCAGCCCACGCCAGAGCTTCCTGTCGGTCGTCAACACCCCCAGCTCCCCCAGGGACGAGTCCGTCACCTCTAGAATATCATCCATCCATCTTGCCCTTGGTCGGCCCCTCTTCCTTTTGCCTTCCACTCTCCCTAGCATCAGCATCTTCTCCAGGGTGTCCTGTCTTCTCATGATGTGGCCAAAGTATTTCAGTTTTGCCTTTAATATCATTCCCTCAAGTGAGCAGTCTGGCTTTATTTCCTGGAGGATGGACTGGTTTGATCTTCTTGCAGTCCAAGGCACTCTCAGAATTTTCCTCCAACACCACAGTTCAAAAGCATCGATCTTCCTTCGCTCAGCCTTCCTTATGGTCCAGCTCTCGCAGCCATATGTTACTACAGGGAACACCATTGCTTTAACTATGCGGGCCTTTGTTGTCAGTGTGATGTCTCTGCTCTTAACTATTTTATCGAGATTTGTCATTGCTCTTCTTCCAAGGATTAAGCGTCTTCTGATTTCCTGACTGCAGTCAGCATCTGCAGTAATCTTTGCACCTAGGAATACAAAGTCTTTCACTGCTTCTACGTTTTCTCCCTCTATTTGCCAGTTATCAATCAAGCTGGTTGCCATAATCTTGGTTTTTTTGAGGTTTAGCTGCAAACCAGCTTTTGCACTTTCTTCTTTCACCTTCATCATAAGGCTCCTCAGTTCCTCTTCACTTTCAGCCATCAAAGTGGTATCATCTGCATATCTGAGATTGTTAATGTTTCTTCCAGAGATTTTAACTCCAGCCTTGGATTCCTCAAGGCCAGCTTGTCGCATGATGTGTTCTGCATACAAGTTGAATAGGTAGGGTGAGAGTATACAGCCCTGCCGTACTCCTTTCCCAATCTTAAACCAGTCTGTTGTTCCGTGGTCTGTTCTTACTGTTGCTACTTGGTCGTTATACAGATTCTTCAGGAGGCATACAAGATGACTTGGTATCCCCATACCACTAAGAACTTGCCACAATTTGTTATGGTCCACACAGTCAAAGGCTTTAGAATAGTCAATAAGTAAATGTACATTATGCAAAAGGAAGAAGAGATCCAATTCCTATTGCTACATCCCTGAACATATTACATGAAATTTCCTTATTATATGCATTAATGGATGAAGAAGGCTTTAACTCCCTGCTTTTTATAGACAGTTTCTGCGCCCACATTCTTGTGGATTTTATCAGACAATTTGGCTGTCCGTAGGGATGGATTGGTAATGGTTTCGTTTCCATTGTTCTCCAACATTCTCTTTTGCCTTCAAAAATTTCTTGTGAGAATTGTGCAATTGTTGGTTTATTGAGCTCATTTGTACCTGCTTTTAATTAAAAATGCCTTTGCATTTTCAAGGTTATTTCTTGTCAAGGAGACTCTAGAGACACATGAACAGCATGCCGTGGATTGGGCAAGAGTGGGAGGTATTGGGAAAAAGAAAAGTGCTTCACTTTGTCATCTAAGAGTGTTTTACCTTTATATACATACACACACTATTTGTTTTTATACACACAACTAGAAGGAATAGATAAGGGTATAGGCTAATAAACTCTGCTCATCCGCATGAATTGCTGTGCTCTACTTCCATATTTCTGTCCATAAACATTTTCTAAATAGGAAAAAAATGGTTTAAGACAGCACAACATTCTTTTCAGCAACACTCTGTGTTGATATTATGGACCAGAGAAGGCAGGTTGATGCAATATCTATACATTCAATGTTATTGATTTCATTTCAGCCATAGGAGGCTTGTATTTTCCATTCCTACAGCAAATTTCTAAAGTACTTGGTGTCTCTGTATGCTTTCTGATGCTTGCTCAGCAGGGCAGTTTTTTCATTTCCTATCAGAATCATGTATGAAGTGAATAAACCTCCCAGTTTTTTACATTTCAAAGTCACTTAGTTTCAATCATGGGATGGCCAGCACTCATTTTTCTGCCATGTACATCTTTCTCTCCCTTTTTTGCATAAAAAGTTGGAAACAGTCAACAATGATACAGTGATAGTTAGAGATCAGGACAAACCCTTTGGAAATCCCATTCCCTCAATCAAATCAATCTTCAGTGGATATTCATAAGCACACACAAAGGGAATTGACAGTTTTAAAAAATGATGATTTAGGACAGGTGATGTAGTTTTTCATTTGCTATTTGAAACATTCCTCAGTTCTTCTTTCAGCAAAAACAAACTTTCTAACATCCTCTTATTTCAATTCAAATGTAAAACTATCCAGGGGATCAACCTGTGCTGAATGTTATCTGCAAAGTGGAGCAAATATTAAACCAGACTTAGCATAACAATCACTACAAATAGGGCTGGGGTGGGGTGGGGTCAAATTAACTTTGCTAGGGTCTAAAAGCTATCAGCCTAGGTTCTTTTCTTACAGGTCACCTTTTGCAGCAGTCTTTATATAAGCCCTTTGGGGTGAAGAACAAAATGTAATCTGTGTTTGCAATGCACAATGCTAATTTAAAGTCCTATAGAAGTGGAATGTCCAGGAATAATAAATACGAGCTTTATAACGCACTGCTTGTCTCAAGTGGGATGAAATAGAGTCTTGTAAGTTAGGTTTGGTTTGGTTTGGTAACTGTTCCCTCTTCATTCCCCTATTGTTTTACAGAACATGACAAGATAAATCATGCAGCTTTGTTTTAAGGAATGTCAGCAAAAGAGACTAAAAAGCATGTTAAATTACATAATAATCTATACTAAGTGGAAATTAGTTACTGCAAAATGAACTTACACGTTTATATTAGAGGTTTCTAAAAAATCTCTATAGTAGGATTACCAAAAAAAAAAATCAAACTATTTGTTATTGGCAGAGTGAATCAGAATATCTATTAGAGCAGTCTTCTCTAACATGGCACCCCACCTCCCACCCCAAATGGGTTGGATTATCAACTGCCGTGATTTCCAATCATGGGAAACAAATTATCGGAATTGTAAACTGACACATCTGAAGTCACCAGTTGGGGAAAACTACTCTAAGGATCACACACACACACACACACACACATACACACAGTTTTCTCTAAAGAAAACTTAACCCATTGTCAGCATATTAAATATAACAAATCATAGTTTTCAAACAAATCATAATCAGCCGTTGTCTTGTGGGATCTAGGCAATGCACCGTCCTGAACGCTGTGCCTTTTGTAAAGCTGTAAAAACCTGGCTCTTTCAGGAGGTCCTGGAGTAGGGTGTTGCGCTCTGCTCTGTGGACATGTTTCTTTGACTATTGGGAGCATGTGCTAGTTATTCTTCCCCAACGTACAACATGTATTCTGTTGCCGATTTTGTCTCTCTTGATATTTTTACTTCTTATTTTAACCCTATCATGTAAGTCACCTTGAGTTACTTTGGTAATTGATGCGGCATCCAAGTTGATCGATTAATCAAAATAGTCTGGCAACATCCACCTACAGGCTGCCTAAAAAGTCAAATTTTATAAGAAAGAGGAACAAAGCTCACAAAGGGGTGGGCTTTCTTTGGAAGAGTGTATCCTCATAGCGCCATGTCAAGTGAAAAAGCCCCTTCTGCTAACCCAGTGTTTTTCAAACTTGGCAACTTTAAGATGTGTGGACTTCAATGCCCAGAATTCCCCAGCCAGTAAGGCTGGCTGGGGAATTCTGGGAGTTGAAGTCCACACATCTTAAAGTTGCCAAGTTTGAAAAACACTGCACTAATCTATTGCTTCTCATCTATTTAATTCAAGAGCCAAAGGCAGCATGCATAGCATACCCTATTTTTTCCCAACAACATCCCTATGAGATAAATTGGGTTAAGGGAGAATTACTGGCCCAAAATCACCCAGTGAATTTTTGTGGCTGAACACAGAATAGAACCTGGGTCTCCCTGTTCCTAGTCCAACACTACACCACACTGGCTCTCATATAAAATTTACGAAGCAATATAGTCCTTTAAGGATCAAATCCCTTATCATTACAATTTTACAAGTAAAGCAGTATGGTGGCCCCTTCTTCCCTTTCCAACCTTTCCACTGAAAAGGTAAATCTAATTGGCGTAGTTTCTGCTCAGCCTTTGGCAAACAGCATTTGTGCTCATGATGCTACGTGCACATGGTAGAGATTATGACTCCATGTTTTTCCACACCACTCTTGGATGTCCAGATACTCTCATATCTGTTTGCCTCTTTGGTGGAATAGCATTTACACTGGATTTAGGGAAATCTGTAATAGGAAGTTTCTCTGGCCTATGACTTTTAGATTCATATTGTTTGCTTGCCCATCACTTTGGGACAGTATTTCTGTAGATGTCTTGTTTCTGCACATTTGAAACACTTAGGCTGGCCTTCAGAAAGCTTTGTCCTGGAGGTGGGTTGGGTGGTGCTTGATGTAGTATAGCTTTGCTTGATATGGTATATCTGGCATTGGATGTGGGTAGCCCATTAATTAAATCTGACTGGCCAGGTTTTCTCCCATCCCAAGAATACTTTGGGGTGGCCATGTTGGTACATCACTGCCCCTCTGAGGTCTGGAATCAGCCACCTTCTGGGCCATCTCTCCCACTTTCCTATATTGTATTGAATCCTATTAGGAAGACTTGATCATAGAGTTGAGTTGCTAGACCATGAATTGCTCAGGTTGTAACAGCTAATTGGCCTCTTTGACTATACTGAGTCCCACACATTCACACCAGGTAGCATACTCTCATAAAAATCAGTGCCTTCTCCTGAAAAGTCCTAAAATTCCTTCTGGCACTTTCTAGTGCCAATCCTAGCTGCCATTTTACCATGTACCATGGGTGTAGTTGTCCATATTATCCCATTCTGTAGGACATGTTGTAAGCCACTGATAAAAGGGAACATGACTGTCTTGGAGTCCAGCTTGTTGCCCTTTGAGTTGTCTTATGTTAGCTGCACAGGCAGATATGTCTTCCCACTCCTCAAAAGCATGCAGGAATGCTCTGCCTCCTATCACTAACCAAGCTATCCTGTCAAACCCAGTAGCTAGAAATAAAAATAACTTTGGTATATACAAACCTCAAAGTTTACAAAGAAAACATCCTGAAACTAGCAGAGGTAAAAAAATTACTATAAAAGTGAACTGTTGGAAAACAGTTTAGAAAATGTGGAGAAGTATAAACCATGAGATGGTCAATACATGAAAGAAAATGTAAATAAAATGGTAAGACCAGGAATAGAAACAGTTACAAGCTGACACTATCAGGAGGAATATAGAAGAATTAATTTTTGCAGCTCAAGAACAAAGATTACAAACAAATGTGATGGAATCAAGGACTCACAATGTTTTAAACTATAGCAAATGCAGATTTTGTAAAGAAAAAAATGAAACCATGGATCACATAATTAGTGGATACTGCAGAATTGGTCAACCTGATTTTGAACAACAACATGACAGAGTAGTCACTATGATCCATTGGCATCTGTGCAAAAACAATAATTTCTGAATTTCCTGAATGTGGTATGATCACAAAATTAAGATTAGTCAGATTGATTACACAAAACTAAGATGTTGAAAATGTTAAATTTTATGGGTTTTTTGCATACAAACCAATCATCATATAGTACACAAGGTACCAGATATAACAATGATTGAAAACAGTAATTTTTGTAGATGTAGCAATACCCACTAACAGCAGAATTGAGGAAAAAGAATTGGAAATATAAATATAAATAAAAAATATAGAGATCTGATTATCAAAATAGGTAAATTATGGGAAAGATCTTGCAAAGTCATCCCTGTGGTTATTGGTGCATTAGGTGGAATAACAGACTAAATGAATTTTTCCAAGAACTAAATATTTCAGCTATATCAGCTGTAGATTTACAAAAAATCACCTTGCTGGGCACATGTTATATCTTTAGAAGTTACTTCTATAATTCTGAGTTTGCTGGCTGGAACTCAAATTTCCAAAGAACACAAGTCAAAGATGTGATTATTCTTGTTTGTTCTTTGTACTATATTATTCTTTGCCTGTGTGCCAGACACAAACAACAATGTCCTTCACCCTCCCCCCCAAAAAAACCTTTTAAAAAGGTAGAAAAACAGAAACAAACAAACTTCTAGCCTTCCCTCTAATGCTTACTTTGGCTGTCTCCAAATCTGCTAACCTGCTCCATCTGATCTCTTTGTGGATAGTACTACTGGTATTTTGTCCACAAAATGATCAGTACTCAGAGCTTAGAAACAATATGTAACATCTCAAACACACATTTCTCTTCCAATACCAATTCTGTAAGTATTTCCAGCCATCTCTGGAAAGATTATCTCCTTGGTTTGTCATATTTTTCAGCTATTCAACAATAATGTGAATCAGCAACATGCTGTTTTCCAAATGCATTCAAGGGCATTCTGCTAAAGGCAAGGAAATCAAAATGCAGGTGGCCTACTTATAATATTACAGCTCCAGGTGATAAAGATAGAGAAAGCAAGCACAGCTGCACAGTTAGGAAATACAGCATCTGGAACTATTTTATGCCTCATCTATCAATCTGCTTTATGGGACTAGAGAATTAACATTTTAGACCACACATCATTGCTTCATTACTGATAAATCCCAGAACTGTGGTCATTACTTCACCCCAAAGCAATTTAGATGGACATCTGCAGAGATCACATTGAATGATCACCTTCCAATGTCTTTAAATTAAAAGTTGTTATAAAATTTTCTATGTAATGAAGTTAGCAGAGACTGTAGGAGCTACTCCAATATAAGCACCCATTATCAGACCTCTAAGTGTCTTTTAACCATTAGGGAAAACTTATATTTTTCAGTGACAGCTCAGGCGGGTGGGGTAGTAATGTGAATCATGTAAGATAAATGCAGAAGAGGGTTGGTTGCTTTTGTTAGAATATTTATATAAATCAACAAGCTTGGTATTTTGTACTTTCTGTGCTCTTCGGTAAAAAAAATCCAAAATTACTAATGAAGTATCCCATAAATTCCTGCCTTTTGATCCTGCTGTTAACAGTTGAGAATTATTTGTTCATTGGTACAGTCAAGTGCTCCAGCCAATACACAGTATCTTCACTGCCTTGATCCAGCCTTGTATAGCTATGCATAAGACCCTTATGCATAACTGCATTATTCTTGAGATGCTAAGAAAGGGCAGACTCTTCTTGTGTGGATCTTTGGCTCATAAAAGACACGAGGCCTCTCAATAGACTGTATCAACCACAGAGAATGGATATTCCAGAAAGGTAAAACAGAATTAACTTGCACAGCATTTAATTTTAAATCAGCCTCACTGATACAAGCTGTTGCTTGCATAATGGCAGTTTACAGTTTTCTTGTCAAAAGACAGAATTTTACTTATTGACTTAACCTGAATGTATTACCTTTCAACAAATATCACCCAAATGTACTTTAAGAAATTATATATTCACAGAAAACATATTAAACAATAATATGTCCCAGCCCAACCCACCGCACAGGGTTGTTGGGGTTGTTGTTGGGGAAAATATGAGGCAAGAGTATTAGGTATGTTCGCCGCCTTGAGTTATATATAAAAAGGGGGGAAATAATAACAACAACAACAATAATTGCTGTAAGATCATACAGACTGATTACAAACAATGACATGACAAAGTAGCAACAATGGTGCATTGGAATATCTGCAAGAAATACCACTAGCCTGCAAGCAAGAACTGATGGGACCACAAAATAGACAAAGTAATAGAAAATGAAGAAGCTGAAGTGCTCTGGGATTTTAGAATTCAAACAGACAAGCATCTGCCACACAACACCCCCAACTTAACAATTGTTGATAAGAAAGGCAAACAAGTCTGGATAGTAGACATTGCAATACCTGGAGACAGCAGAAGAGAAGAGAAAGAACTGGAGGAAATCACAAAATACAAAGACCTGCAAATAGAAGTAGAACAACTGTGGCAAAAGAAAGCAAAGGTAGTACCAATAGTCATAGGTACCTTGGGTGCAATCCCAAAACATCTGGAGCACCACTTGAACACCATTGGCATTGACAAAATCACCATCAGTCAACTGCAAAAGGCAGCTTTACTTGGAATAGCTTACATTCTGTGACGATACCTTTAATATTATTAAACAACATCTGCCTATCCCAGGTCTTGGCAAGGACTCAATAGGTAGACAAAAATGCCACATCCAGTCTAGACATCTGGCTGACTATGCAACCAACCATAATAAGCTTATTTTAAAACCCACTAGGCAAATTTAAGAGGTATGTCTTGTCTTTTCCAAAATGCCATGAAAGCAATGAACAATCTTTAGATCTCAGAAAAAATCACTCTGCAGCTCCCATATGTCAGACAAGTGTCATCTGTCAGAGGAGCTACCCTCAAAAAGGTCTCTTCTGCAGATCTTAATATGTTGGCAGGTTCACAAGACAGTCAGTTCCTTGGATACCCAGATGTTGAGTGATCTTAACTTGAAAATGAGCCCATAAAGTAGTTATGCTTCCTTTATTTAGAACTGCTGCCTAAACAGAAAATAGATTGGCGAAGAACTCACCCACTTGGTTTTCATGGAAAACCACCACAACAAAAACCATAGGAGTCAAAATCAGGTCTGATGATTGCAGAGAAAATTAACATTTTTCATACATGTCAAAATACAGTAATTTTATTCCTCTTTACAATAGCAATCTGAACTAATTTGTGGTTGTTCCTGAGCTATTTAATGAGAATTTTACATAAAGTATAGGCATCTAATTTAATAAATAAATACATTCTAGCAAACATCATATTTCTCTGCCATACAATATTTGGCTATTCAAACTTTAAAGAAGCTACAAGTATAAGCTAGTTTTAATGTCTATACGCTGCTCCCATGTCCACTATATTATTATGTATGCCCTCATTGTATTATGTATGTACAAATCATACATCCATTGTCCTGTGTGGCTTCACAGATGTTTTTAAATCTGTCACATTATGTAAAATGCCCTGAATTTAATTAACTATAATATAAAATAACTGTATAAACAAGTTCAATTTCAACATTAAAAATGGAAGGGAATGAGGGGCTGAAAATGAAGAATAAAGTTTTAAGAAGGGATTCACTAGTTTTCAGCATCACAATCTATTAGATAGAGAAGTATTATGCCATGCATTGATTGTTTCAATAAGGTAAGAAATATTTGCATTACTCTTTTTAAATTAGGTTTATCATGTATGTGAGGGACGCGGTGGCGCTGCGGGTTAAACCGCTGAGCTGTCGATCGGAAGGTCGGCGGTTCGAAACCGCACGGCGGGGTGAGCTCCCGTTGTTAATCCCAGCTCCTGCTTACCTAGCAGTTCGAAAACATGCAAATGTGAGTAGATCAATAGGTACCGCTTCGGCGGGAAGGTAACGGCGTTCCGTGTCATCATGCTGGCCACATGACCCAGAAGTGTCCTATGGACAACGCCGGCTCCAAGGCTTAGAAACGGAGATGAGCACCGCCCCTTAGAGTCGGACTCGACTAGACTTTACGTCAAGGGAAACCTTTACCTTTACCTATCATGTATGTGCACTAATACTTACATTTTTCAATTTAAGGAATTGTGCAAGTATGAGATTTGTAAATGTATACACTACCATATCCATTTACTGACAATCTGAAAGGAAGTTACTTCTGCGACTAATGACTATAATGGTCTACAGATAGGCATAAAAAGGACAAAGTAAGTACCTGATCAAAAGGCAATAGAAGCGTGGAATTCTAAGTGAAGAATTAATTAGGTACCATTGAATCAGGTTCAAATTTTGATGAATACATGGACCAATGTTCACTTTTTTACTGTGTCTCTAGTAATCCCTTACAGCCAATTCTAAGGACATTCTTATATTTTCTCTACCATCTACCATATCTGTGGCCTCTCCCTTATTCTTCTTCCATTAACCTTGCCAAATATAATCATGTTTTCTAGTCTAGCATCCGGGGTGCAGGCACAATTAATACCTCCTTTGTCTCCTAGCATTTGGACTGCAAACTGAAGGCAACAAGCTAGATTCTGTTAGTTTTTGTTACTCACCCTAACTGGTAGATTCTGGGTGGCATGAAACAAGAGTAACAGTAATAGAAATACAGAAAAAGAAGAAAACAACCCCCCCCCCGCCACGAAAGTTATAATAGGAAAAGATAGCCTCCAAGCTATACTGCATGCTACAAAACAGTCAGCTCAGACTGAAAGCATGGCAGAACAAAGTAGGTTTAGCTGCCTTCCAAAATGCTAGGTGGGATGGGGCTGCACAAATTCTGTGGGTAAAGAGTTCCCTAACATGGGAACTGCAACCCCAAAGGCCTGTCATCTTCTCTATGTCCTCCATACCTCCATATGGGGGAAACATGGATCAGGCTCTCTTGGAATGTACTTACTGGATGTGCAGATTTGATCTTCACTAGATAATGTCTGAAGTATTTACAGGCCATCTTTAACTGGAAGGGAATCTGATTTGCTGATCCTCTAGTTTGGTTTCACTAGTTGCAGCTTGTAATTCATTTGCTGGGAGGCAAACTTATTTTCCAGTTGAAAAACACAAGGCAGAATACAAGCCTGCAAATATGTCTTCCTCCCAAAGTGGGGGAAAAAGTCTCTTCAGAGTAGCCAAGATTCTTGGCTGCCTGCAACAAGCTGTCAGTACTTTGCAGAGTAAAGAGCTTCTAATGTACTGCATTCACTGGAAAAGTTCTTAAAAATTCAGGGAGATATTCAGAGATGTATCTGTCTTGAAAATAGCCCATGTCATTCATATTGAACTGTATAACACAGTCAAACATCAGGAGTTGACCACAGGATGGATATTTATTCATTTAAATGACTTCATTAAAGTTTCAAAATACAGATAAAATATGAAATATAGAAAAGATTGAAGAAAAGCTAAAAGAAAAAAGACAAACTAAAAAGTGCAGAAATAGTTAGAAATACAAAAGAAGTGACTTCTGGCCTTCTCCAGCACAGATACAAATACAAAATAATACATTAATCTTTAAATCAAACCATGGTAAACATTATTTCTATAAGCTGTAACAACTTAATCATCAAAACCCAAAACAAAACTTCATTTTTCTCAGATACAAGCAAAAAAAATCCAAAAGCGGTTTCCACAGAGAAACAAATCCAGCCAAGCTATTTTCTCTTATCAATGCTGCCAGTTCACAGGGAATGTTTTCTGACATTTTGTATTATGTTATAAAATGTTTTATAATTTTTATCATTAAATATTTTATAAAATTTGCCAAATTTCAGTTCCACAGGAGTCATGGGTCCCAGATTTTAGACACATTCTGTAAGTTAGCCCATTTGAGATACCTTGGTTCAAAAATTGCTGCCTTGCAGTGCACCATTTCACCCAGTTAAAGGTTACACGCAAACAGGAGAGTTTTAGTAGTACATAGATTAAGAGACCATCAGCATCTGTTTCCCCACCCTTACTCAGGGACAAGGCACCTTTATAAACTACAGTATCTGGAACAGACACATCTCTTCATAACATGGAGGTGGTTTGGGCAGGTAAGGTAAAAACGTCAGCTACTGAATTTCGTGTTCTCCTAGAGCTAGTCCAGAGGAAGGCAGACTAATGGTTAGTTAGACCAGGGCTGGGGAAATCCCCACCCATCCGTATTGGGTGCAAGCTCAGTTGGAGCCGTCTTAGCTCCCTATTTAACCCTAAGAGGATTGTTGTAAGGATAAAACGGAGATGGAGCCTGCGGATTCAGGAAAGTTGCTTCCCATCAATCCGTGGGGCAAACTCTTTGTGGCCGGGCTAAATCGACTTGCTCGCCTTCCCGCGGGAAGACGAAGGACAGCCCCCCGCTGCGAGAAGCCCCGGCCGGGATTACAAGGAAAGCGCCCCACTTCCTCCTTAAGCGGAACCTTGTAGGGGAGGCGCGGCGGCCGAGCGGAGGGAATTGGGCGTTGGCACACACCCAGGCGACGGCTGTCGAGAAAGGCCGTTTCTTCCGCTCTTCTCGAGGAATTTCGCGGGCTGCTTCCTTTCCCCCTCCGGCGCGCGCTTTTTACGCGCCGTGACGCTTTCCGTCGCCCGGTGCGGAGGAGGAGGAAGCGGCGTCCAAAGCAGTGACACGGAAGGTCACCTCGCGGCTTTCTTTCGCTTTCAATTCAACTCGGTGGCGGTGCTTTTCTGCAGGACCGGGTGGAGCGTGTTGGCCAGCGAGTGGGGAGGGCGCCTTGGCTTTCCTGCTTCGTGCCGCTTTTCACAGCTCTTGGGAGCAGCCAGGACGCCCCGACAGCTTTTGGAGAAAGAAGGTGAGTGCTTCCATTTCCCCTCTTTTTTGGGGGGTTGAAATAATGGCTGTCTTCCCCCCCCCCCCTTTAAGTCCCTGGTTTGGTTCTTGTTTTTTTTAAGTAGGGTTGCTGCGGAGTCCCAGTTTTGTTGGTTAGGCAAAATTACTCTCCTGATTAGGAACGTGGCTTTTCCCGCCTACTCATAAGCCCGTCCTAGGCTACCTGCAAAGACTGAATTAAAACTGTTCATAGTTTTTCTATAACGTCTAGGGTTCACTGCGATATCTTACACCACTCCCATAACACAGAATCAAAGAGCCAGTCCTGACTCTTATTTTCCCAACCGCTCGCTCTGGACCATGCTGATAGTCCTTCCTCTGCAAGTGTAGCATTGAGGTCAATGCAGGGCATGTAGCTTGTGCTGGACGATAGGCCTGATGCTCCTTTTCAGGTGCCGATTCTTAAAATTTACAGTTTCTATTGCAGTGAGTGAAAATGGAAACAATTCAGAGAAAGGAGAAGCAAATAAAACTGATGTCTTAGAGAGCTCCAGCAGCTAGGAGGAATGGTTGCTTTCAGGAAGCAGCCGAGATACAGCTTGTCCTGATAGCATCACATAGTAAATGTTTTAAGCAAGTACTTTAAGGTGATAATAGCATGTGCCTACCTATTTGAAGCTTCTAAGGCATGGTTTCTCAACCAGGGTTTCATGAGAGGTCCCTAGGGGGTTCCCTGGGAGATCACAATTTATTTTTAAAAATCATTTAAAATTTGGGCAACTTCACATTAAAGAGGTAAGTTTCATTCTTTATTTTCAATTTAAGAACACTGTTAGTGCATATATACAGGCCTACACATGAAACAAATATAATACTTTTGTAACTTCTGGCCTGTGTTTGAGCCTGAATGTGCAGGGGTTCCCTGAGGCCTGAAAAATATTTCAAGGGTTCCTCCAGTGTCAAAAGGTTGAGAAAGGTTGTTCTAAGCAGGAAGTTGTAAAACAGTAAGGAATCTTGGTTTCCAGCACTTTGTATATAATTGGCCTGTCAGACTTGTAGGATGTTGGGATGAGGTCTGCAGATGGCTGGGTGATGAATTTGCCCTGGGTTTGCAGTCTTAATCAGGCTAAAAGAATGAGGATGATCATGCAAATGGCATGCCGTAACATATAAGTGAGATTCTGTTTGTGGTCTTCATATGGCATTTTGGTTAAAAAGTCATTAAGAATTTCCTGTTCAGCAAACTTATGGTATATATTCTCTCATTCTCTCTCTCTCACACACACACATACTGTATATTAGGCCGTCCCACTCATACATCAATAAAAAATAATGTAGATACAAAATGGACTGATAGAACAAGACACAATAAACACATAGCTGAAGCTGTTTATAACACACACTAACAATAGAACAGGCTCATCTAACCTCTTAATCCTATACATGAGAGAAAAGCCAGGTTTTTATGGCTCTATGAAAGGTCAGGGCCAATTGTACCTCAGGAGCAGCTTGTTCCAAAGGACAAACGCAGTTTACAACTCCTTCATAGAGCCTCAGTCCATCGCTGATAAGCTGCACACCACACCGCAGGGGCCTTCTTAGAGTCTGTTGGCCATATTTGATAAGCTGCTTACGTTTGTAGTTTTTGAAACCCTTGTGGGAGAAAAAGAGAGGTCAGGAGAGTAGCTAAAATTATAAGAAATGGCACATTTTAGGGTGTGTATGGAATGGGGAAGGCAGTGACTAATTATCCCTTTCTTTATCTCTACAAGGAAAAGAATCGCACCCACCTTGTATATGAGATCTCTTGTATGTGAAATCCCACTCATCTTGCATATGAAAAAAATCTCCCCCATCTTGTGTATATGAATTAGCAGCAGGTTGGTAATGTATAAAGTATAATAATTTATATATCATGTAGCAAAAATTACAATATTTCAAAGCTTCCTAGCTTTCTAAGAATGCACATTGACTTTCTTTCCTCCATTATTTGGTATAGGTGAAACTGGCACAATGGTACATGCTGAAACTTTTTCTCGTCCTCTAAGTCGGAATGAAGTTGTTGGTTTAATTTTCCGCTTAACAATATTTGGTGCTGTCACCTATTTTACAATTAAATGGATGGTAGATGCAATTGATCCAACAAGGAAGCAAAAAGTAGAAGCTCAAAAACAGGTAAGGGAATAAGTAAAATATTTTAAATATAAAAGTTATATAAATAAGGAGCAGAAAAACTAACACTGTTATTGAGCTACTGAGTCTAGGGTTAGAAAACAAGTCTGCATTCTAAACAAGCCAATTTATTTTTTTATTTGCTTGCTTGCTAACCATGCTCACCATCCCCATCTTATGACTCTGGGTGCTATACAACTGAATAAAAACAAATTCCACAAGGTATAAAAATAATCAGTTAGATACAACAAACATATGCATGCACAGAGGAACCTCTGTTACTATTTTTTATTTTTTGCGGCTACTTATACTCCCTGTGATATGCTACCAGTATTCAGTGGACGCTCACCAAACAACTGAGCGCAATTTCCAAGACATGTTTTTGTGAATAATGTATGGAAAATTTGGGTACCCAGAAAATGCTTCTTAAAAATCTCAGCCCCTTAACTCAGAAAACAGACACAAATTCCATCCTTTTCCTTTTTCAGTGAGGTCAGTTAAATCACTAGGTTGCTGCTCTGTCTATACTAGTCCTCAAGCTACTGCAGTGGGGGAATTAAATGCCCTTCTTTAGCCCCTGAAAAGCTGTCCGTTCATGAAATACAGAAACATTATTGAACTCAGTGGGATTGACTTCTGAGTAGACCTGTATAAAATTATGCTTTAAAGCTAACAAAATACTTTGTTCATAACTCTGGTAAAGTTCTAAAATAATGGAATCAAGATACTGTTTTCAGCAGTATCTGTGCCCTAAATCAGTACGAAAATTCAAGGCCTCCCTTGTATCTCCTGCATGCAAATAATCTGGTATATTGAGACAGGATGTCTTGAAAGATTGTATCTCCCTCTATTACCTTTTTCTTAGGTATGTGTGGTTTATGGAGACTCACTGGGGCCTTTTGTATTACAGTGCCCCACCTGGAGAATGTTGCATTTGCGGAAATGTTGTTTTTTATTTGTGTTCAGATATAGATCTTTATAGCTGGAGAATAATTTTCTCTTCCCCAATAATGAATATATCATTCTGAAAGTTGCCTGCATATTTTGAAAGAATTTCTAAGATACTGTTTAAAAGGCATACAGGTAGTCCTTACAACGGCAATTGGGACTGGAACTGCTGTTGCTAGGCGACCCGGTCGTAAAGTGCAACAGTGGTCCTGGTGGCTGTTGTAAAGCAAGGACCTCACATGACCGCGTCTGCTGGCTTCCTTATTGACTTTGCTTGTGGAAAGCCAGCAGGGAACATCGGAGATCACGATCATGTAACTGCGGCTTGCTGCAGTGTCCAGAACTTTGAGGACAGGTTGTAAGTATCTCTCGTTCAGCACCATCGTAACTTTGAATGGTTGCTGAATGAATGGACGAACCCAAGGACTACCTTAATGTTTATGACTTATGCTCTAAGTAGCTATGCTCAAGTGGAACATTGCTCTATTTCTGAAAGGGATCTTGTAAGTATTATTACCAGTAACAAACCGGCCTCATTTTCCGTAAAGTGGGGTGGTACATTTAAACAAATGAAAATGGGAGTATTCTTGTTTTAAATTCCTAATTCACAATTAACAGAATATTCACATTCCTTAATAGCAACCTTCCCTTTTCAGATATTAACTGGAAAGATCAAGTGAGGTCATACTGCTGAACGCTGGCTTTTCTTTACAGGCAGAAAAGTTGATGAAGCAGATAGGTGTGAAAAATGTTAAGCTTACTGAATATGAAATGAGCATTGCTGCACATCTTGTGGATCCTCTTAGCATGCATGTAAGTGTTCTTTGTCTTCTTTATATGTAAAAATGTTACATCTTGGGGTGAAATGTTGACATGGATGCTATTTGTACTAGAACTGTATTGTATTGAATTTTCTTAATTTAAGGAATAGACTGGTTTTGTGGGATAGACATTTGTATCAACTCTTTATTCCAAGTAGTGTAATCATCATATAGGTCCAAAATCCCAGGACACATTTCTTTTATTTCTATTCTCTCAATAGAGAATTGTGTCTTAATAAGTTAGTAATAATACTAGTAATCACACTTTTCAGAAGTGTGATTTTCAGAAGACCTTAAATATTATTTGATAGAACTAATACATAGTGACTAGTTCCAGATATTGGATAATAATCAGATATTATGCATGTGCAGCTAATTGAAACACCATTTCTCTTTGGGGATGGTGTAACATAGGGAACAAAATCCTGTAATGATACTTTTTACAATCATTAAATATCAGAATTGATGATTATCCAATTTTAACATTTTCTTGACATAATATTATACATGTGCATAGACTTCTTTTTAATCAAAGTGTAGTAACTTATTTTAATATTGCGTTAAGAGTTTTGCTTTCCTTCAGTGAATTTATGCAGTTTTATATGAAGCTAAAATATGCTTCAAAATAATAACTGAATATTCAAAGTTCTCCTTGTATTCTTGAACACTGAGTTATGGTCATTCCATCTTGTTCCATAGGTTAACTCATTGTATGTTGTATCTATATCATGCTCAAATAAGAAGATTATTTCAGGCACTGGGTATAAGCACAAATACTCAGGTACCTAAAAATTTACCATACAGAAAATACCAAAACTGGTGTTTTTGAAAAAAAGCTATATTGCTGCAATTAAGTATATTGCTAATCTATGTTGTTACATTAATGTTGTTACATGCAGAGTTTTCCATCATGGTGTGTACTGTAGGTGTAGCGGGACTGGTGGTAATTAGTGAGTCAGTGGGATGAATGGCTAGGGATGATATTGTAGTTGTTTGTGGTAGATTTATGGGCATATCTACATTCACTGGTTTAGCTGCTTCTATCCTGTGCTCATGCTGGTTTGATTCTAAGCCAATTTAAGAAAATTCTATCTGGATTGAGACACTTTGATGGCCGCTTGCAAAGATACTCACTTGGGTGTTCCTGCACTCCACTGGACAATTCCCCTGATGCTATGCCCTTCGCCCTTTCTTTTCCAGGAAAGCAATGTCCAGTTGCTTTCCTTCTTATGTCTTTCTGGATGGATGGATGCATATGCACATACACAGTTAATTTACATTTATGCATAAAGAAGCAAAATGCATATACACGTAAGCACAACAATCAGCTTATAAAAACTCATTTCTTACTGCTCTGTTGCTTTCTGATGCCTTTTGGACTGACTCTTATCCTGAGTTCTATGATGACATCATAACTCTTGCTTTGTAATTAGAAGATTGCTGATTTGCAACTCAGCAGAAACTGGGTTTTGCCATTTTTCTAGTCTCCTGAGACAAAAGGGTTTCACCTCCAGGGCAAACCACCAACT
Source organism: Candoia aspera (assembly GCF_035149785.1). Lineage (NCBI taxonomy): Eukaryota > Metazoa > Chordata > Lepidosauria > Squamata > Candoiidae > Candoia > Candoia aspera. The sequence continues at coordinate 76,026,348 of NC_086158.1, forward strand.
TTTATATGCTGGGTTCAGATCATACCCACTGTGCTTTTTCAGCACTATTGGCAAAGGAAGTTATAGAAGACGTGGTACTCAGTAGCTCAGTTGAAAGGGTGTTTTTTTCCTCTGAAAAGTAGCCAATGAGCTGCTGGGTTTAGCATGCCCAAAGTGACAGGAACACTCAAGATGACAGCATGCTTCAGAGGTGTAATGAAAAACATGACCTGAGGTCACTTTGATGATTGAGGGATTAATAGAAAGCAGAGTTGTCTATTTCTGCCTTCCAGAAAAAATTGTCTGCCTGTTTTGGCAACAGGGCAATCTGGTAGTTTCAGATTGTGTGACTATAATAGTAGTCAATAATAAAAGGGTATGTTGTATATTAAAACTGAGTTGTTTATTATTAATAGTAAATTTGTAGTAATATTTATTAGTGCTCTCCTGCCATACTGCCTAAGGCCAACATCATCTGTATTTCTTAGATCAAGGGCCAAAATAGTCTTCTTCAGAATCAGCTAAAAAGCAAATATAATTACATAGCATGTTACATAAATGCATTCAAATCTTTCCAACAATAAATTAACGAACATCAAGAGTAAAATCACAACCTCTGGGATACCTTTTGTTTAAATTTTCTTGTTTGGTGAGATACATGCTTATTAAACAGATGGCTTTAAGATTTAGTATAAATCTCATCTGCATTCCCAATTTAAGAATATAGCTGTTTGATTGTTGCCAATTCAGCAATTTTTTAAATCTTGTATTTGTGCCTTAGGTAACATGGAGTGATATTGCAGGCTTAGATGACGTTATTACAGACCTGAAAGACACAGTCATTTTGCCAATCAGGAAAAAACATCTGTTTCAGAACTCCAGACTTCTACAACCACCAAAAGGTAATATGAAGAGGTTCAAGTTGATTAAAAAAAACCTGACCATAGTAGAATTCCTCAAGGACAAAAATTCAAGTTGTAAAAAAAATCCAGTTTTACAAATAAACTTAGGAAGATCACTTGGGCTTGTTCTATTTATAATGAATTGTTTTCATGGAAGATTAATTTCAGATGTGGAAAAAGTAGAGATCATGTTTTCTTTCAAATCATGCCATTCCAGTTGAATGTATACACTTAACTGTAGTACTGTAGTGTTTGCTTGATATCCCACCCTTTAATTTAAAATATAATTCGTAGGATGGCTTATAGGGGCAGCAATATCAAGTAAGTAGCAAATGACAGTGCAGGAGCTTAAAATAATTTCAGCATGAATAAGAGATTTAATCTGGATAAATAAGGTCCTTATCTGGAAGTAATCCTGTGTATCTTTATCTAGGAGGAAATTCTATTAAGTTCTGCCTAACTCAAAGGGTAGAATTGGTACTTTTTCCCCGCATGAATATTCTTTGTGCCCCATTCTGCTGGCACTGCTTGTTTCTGTCCCTCTGAGATTGTGTTCATTGTAGTAGGGAATAAATCAATGGGTGGAGAAATGTCAGGATTTCATGGCATATGGGAGCAACTTGTAAACAACAGTGCAGATGTGAAGACTCTTGCAAAGAGTTTTATTAACCCCAGCCTGTATTAGCTACGTATATCATATCTTCCTATGCAAAATGGCAATGAATTTATTAACAGTGTGTTTGGTTTTCAGGAGTGCTGCTCTATGGCCCTCCAGGTTGTGGTAAAACCTTGATTGCTAAAGCTACAGCAAAGGAAGCTGGTTGCCGCTTTATCAATCTTCAGCCCTCAACATTGACAGACAAGTGGTATGGCGAATCACAGAAGCTAGCGGCAGCCGTTTTTTCTCTTGCTGTAAAACTTCAACCCTCTATCATCTTTATTGACGAAATAGGTAACATGCTATTTTCTACATATTTGAAAATATTACATTAACGTTTTTTTAAAAAACCCTCACAGTCTTCTTTATTAGTTTGATCATGTAGGATCAGTAGTATTTAGTATCATCAGTAGCAAAACAATAGGTATTTTTATAGATTTATTTTTTCTTTTAAGGTGGCAGCTGTTTAACTCAAAACAGCAGCATTTTATTGCTATAATTTTACATGTATATTAAGTATTTAAGGTTTAAGGAAAAATAAAGATCTTTCATTTTTTTTCCCATTTGGATTCAAATAATGTTAGAGCGGCATCATTGTCTCATTCCTTCAGCATTAGTATATATCCAGTATGAAATTCAAAATCTTGTGTTAGACCTTGTATGTTTTTTTTTTAAAGGTAACATGGGTACATTTACATATCCCAGCTGGAATACATACATGCATACCTTACAGGTATTACATACTTCTCCAATCAGTCTGACTCCAAGCAGCTTACATATTCTTCAATACAGTAATTGGGTTAAAATATGATTTAAAAAATCAAAGAACTAAGAAGATCCCACTACCATGGCTACCAGTTTCTCAGGGGAACATTCCACCTACTTTTCCATTCTTCAAAGGGTTTCTGGAAGAGCTATGTCTTCATGGTCTTCCTGAACTCTAATAGGGATGGGGCTAGCCCTATCTCAAGCTCAGGGAGTCCCTGAGGAAGGGGACCATCACTGAGAAAGCTCACCCCCAAATTCCCTGAAAAAGACACTCCTTAGAGGTTGGGACCTGCACCAAGGGGTTGTGACTTTTCTCCAGATAAGCAGGTTCCACTTTGAGCAGGCATTCCTGCAAATATCCAGGTTCTGCGAAATAATACTGGATAGTGGTTTCCAAACAAGCCAGCCATGAAGCTCTATTTTAAAGTTGACTTCCAGGTGCTATGAACCTTCCATGTGCCCTCAACCCTTACATATTATTCCAATTTTGCACAACTTTATTTAGAAGTTTCATACATTTGCATACATTCTTTCGAGAATTACAGGATTTTTATTGATTTATTTTCAGTAAAGAGATGGGCTGTATATGGATATTATAATTTGGGGAAAAAACTAGATGTGATGTTCCTCAGTAGATATATGGAAATTATTATTTTAAGCTGATGAGATTTTTGTTTTAAGAAAGATCCAAAGCTGAGGATACTGTTTTAAATCTTAAAAAAAGCAACAGCAATGTTCAGTGGGAATATTTTTGTGCTTTTGAGTATTTGTATAGGCCAATAATGGAATTTAATCAGTTACTTTACTATGTACAGGGACTACAACATGCCCAATTATGTTTTAGACTTCCTGTGGTGTATTACTTTGAAATAACACCTATTTGCAGGTATTACAAAAATGTTTTACTACAATTCCTCTAGTTGATGGGTACATTTTTAAATACATAAAGCAAGAATGAGTGTTCAAGAACCCTCACCAGTTAAGGTATTTCTAATGGCTGTCCCAGGATGTTGAACAGTACTGTTAAGAACAGAAATTATTTTAGCAGGATCAGAACCAGGTCTCCCAGTTCAGCACTTTCTGTAAGGCTCCCAGATAACAGTAGACAATAGATAATCAACTGAAAAAGGCACATGAGGCGCCCACTGTTTCTTCCCATTGTGGCTGCATCATAGTGTCATGCTCCCAGATCAAACGCTCCCAGAATATCTGATCCAAATCACATGTGTGAATGGAGTCAACACGTGTTGAAACTTGCGAGTCAGTAGAAGTGGGAGGGGGACAAGCCAGGAGCATGAAAGCATCTTGTTTGGACTATCTCTGGCATCCAAGGTCAGCCAGCAGAGCAGTTGCAGACGTCTGCGCAGAACTGAACGGACTGGCACGAAAAGGGGGGCTGCATACCAAAGAAGGGGGAGGGGGTTTTGCTCATTGGGCTGTTTAACTTGGAGAAAGCACAGGAACGTCTGTTCGCAACTTTTTCACTGTACTGTACACTACACTCCATTAAAGAGATTTCTACTTGAACCACGTATGAATCGAATTGAATGGTAAGCTGAGCAGGCAGTCATCACACATAGTCTGATTCTGGAGGTTTCTTCAGTTTACTAGAAGAGTCAAGAGCTGTTGCTTCAGAAACACTGTCCAACCCTTCTGTTAACTGTATATGACATTGTCTTGGGTATCTTCTTGTGTGTCCCATAAGTTCTCAGTTAACGCATGTACCTGATTAATTCATCATGCAACACACATAACTGACTGTGCTGAATTCATCATGCATCACATATAGCTCCATACTCCAGAAACACAAGTTTCTACTCAAATCCTTTTTTTGTTGTTGTTAAATTCAGACTCTTTTCTACGAAGTCGTTCAAGTTCTGATCATGAAGCCACAGCTATGATGAAAGCCCAATTCATGAGTCTCTGGGACGGTCTAGACACTGACTATAGTTGCCAAGTAAGTAGCGAATTATTATTTTTATTGAGACAATCATGCAATACTTAGAAAAAATGTACTTTTCGTTGCTTCGATATTCAGTTATTGGCATTTATGAGCAATCAGTGAAGAGTACAAAAAGTCAGCTTGAGAAATGGAAGGACAGAGAGATGGTTTGTTTATTTATTTATTCATTCTTTTCCTTCAGGAGCTCAAGGGAGTCTACATAGTATTCCTTCCTTTAACTTTTTTTCCACAAGAACCACTCTATAAGTTGAGCTGAGAGACCATATGGCCTGAAGTCCCCCTTGGCTGAGGGTTAGAACCTGGTCTCCCTGATGCCAGTCCAACACCATACCCTACACCACATTGTGTGGCAGGAATTTGCAACTTTTTCCAGGCTGAGAATGCATCTGCTCTCATACTTCATATTTTTAGTTCTGTATTCTTGCTTGGATTAGTTGTGGCCAGAAGAAAGTCTTGTCTCATTCCAGTTAAACCTTCATGATTCTGTCAGCTGAGATCAATATCTCTGTAGCTTAACTGACCTGATGTGGTTATCTTTTAGCCACAGGGTGGTGTGACTGGCTGAAAGCCATGGGGAAATGGGGAAAGCAACATCCAGCCAGCTTTTCAAAGAGGAGACAGTTGGATTGCAAACTCATTTTAAAACCTCTTCCACCCAATCTAAGCTAGTGATAGGAAGCCTTAAATGTCGGTATCTGTGTCAAAGTGATCTCATACATTTAAGGGCCCTGTTTCTTGATTCCTATCACCTAATGAGAATAAAGAACACTAAATAAACAGTAATTTAGTTACATTCCCTTTTCATTTGGGCAGTATCTCCATCTCTAAGTGATGCTCCCATATGCTTGCTCTCTCTCTCTGTCTCTGAAATAGCAGGTAGACCAATACTATTAAATAACATTTCCGGGCTGCTTTGAACATGATACACTATATTCTGTGGTCTAAATATTTATCACATTTTTTGTACATTCTTTGCTGTACAGAATACAAACTGTACAGAATACAAAATAAAGATGCCTGAAATGATGGTAAAAACTATTTGTGGCAAAATTTTAGAAAATAGAATAAGAATATTCTCTTTTTCATGAATGAACTTGAGTCAACATACATTTCAGTACTCTATGTGTATATGGTTTTGAATTCCCTTGGTTTGACAAATGGTATGTGGGAGTAGGATAATTTAGAATGAATAACAATGTTTTGAATATTAATGTTAAACAAAAGAAGGTCTTTTTCCGTGGAATTGCTTTGGTATCTCTGCAAAACTATCTTTGAAACTAATAATTGATTCTAATTGTGTGCTATGACATTGATCAAACACAACTTCAGTCAAATTCAGGATGGATAAAAGTTCCATTTCTGTTACTATCAGATTAATTTGGAGGCAGAAATCTCCTAGAACTATGAACAATTGATCAATAATTTCTTAGAACAGTATCGCTTCCATTTGCAGACAGTAGCAGTATTACTAATTTTTGAGTCTGTCTTATTTTGGATGCAGTTATAATCACATACTTTGGAATCAGTATTTATAAACACAATTTTGCAATGCTTCTCAGTTAAAAGTGGGCTTTTCTAGATAAATTTGAACATCCCAAAGTTTATTCAGATTCAGATACGTTATGTGCTCATTCTACTAATAGGAAAAAACACTATTCTTTTAAAAAACAGGGCCAGTTGCTCGTGAGACATGATATATCAACATTAATGTATTTCATCAAGAATAACTGTTCTTTGTCATACATTACATTTAGGTAATAGTGATGGGAGCTACCAATCGCCCTCAGGATCTTGACTCTGCCATTATGAGAAGAATGCCTACAAGATTTCATATCAATCAACCTGTAAGTTGTTAAAAATGTAATTGCTTATATGCTGTATATTTAATTTTAGCTATTATAGCATGTCCATCCAGTAGTCTCTTTTATGTAACTATTTTTCTTTATGGGTCTCTATTCTGCCTAATGAGCCCTAAAGCAGCATACAGTGCACTAATAATATAATATGGTCAAATAGAATAAAAAAGAGAACTATCAAGGTGAACAATAAAAGCAGAATCTCCATCACAGAATCAGAAGGGCAAAACAGCTGTGGGGGGTGTGTGCCTTAGAGTCAGTCTTGACTCCTGGTGATTGCCTGGACTGGTCCTTGCAGTTTTCTGGCAAGATTTCAGAAGTGGTTTGCCATTGCCTTCTTCCTAGGGCTGAGAGAGAATGACTGGTCCACAGTCACCAAGCTGGCTTTGTGCCTAAGGCAGGACTAGAACTCATGGTCTCCTGGTTTCTAGCCTGGTGCCTTAACCACTACAGCAAACTAGCCCTCCGAAGTAGTTTATCACGAAAAAAAACAATGCCAAGCCAAATGCACAAACACAACCTATTTATAATGAAATGCTAATTTTTTTAATAAGGATTTTATTAAGTTTCAAGCAAAGATAAAAACTACAGAAAAATAAAAATCCACAAAGAAAAAAACTAAAAAGAAGTGAAAACACAAGAGAATTTTTTTTTCAAAGTTACAAAGAAGTGTGACTTCCCACTTTTAACAGTAAGGATATACAAAAAATTTTCATGGTCAATCCCTTACTCTATATTAAACCAAACCACATTATTTCTATAAATCATTCCACATTGGCACATTATAAAAACCACTAAGTATAGTTTCTCCTTCTCCTTATATTAAAAGAAAAAAAAAATCATATAAACCCCCTAAACAACTCTCCCCATCCCATCTATTTCACCATTCCCTTCCTACTACTACTCTATACATTTCTGTCTGCTATAATAAAAATCAAACTAAAAAGCACATAAATTGTCTGCCATTATACTTAGCAATACAACAATTTTAATGATCTTAATAAACCCCAAACCCTCCAAGTAGACATTTTTTATACCTTATTAATCTTAATCCAAATCATTAAAGATAAATGAAATCAGCCAAACCCTAAAAGCAATCCAGATAAATATTCTTTAACACTTATCCCACTTCAAAATAAACCAGAGCATATACGTAGCCCCACAATGTACACAGAGCTTTTTTCTTAAAAAGATCAAACAGCCCAACTGCCCCCCTCAAAAACTCCAGTGTCTCTTTAGGAAACTTCCCATACATAATAACTCCTTTTTCCTGGCATTCCACCAGAAAAGCAATTTCACTTGTGGCTTGCAACTTGCTCTCTTCCTTTTCCAATTTGACTATCCAATCTTCATCCAGCATTTCAATAGAAGTCCCAATCTCACTCTTGGAAGAGACATTTCTGTCACTGTTAAAATCCTGTTTCATCCATGACATCTCCAACCAGATGACACATTTTAGACTGCATATTTTCAACAATGTCCTGAATATCTTGCATAAAAGCTTGGTGGAAGTCAGAAAAAGTCTGTTTAAAATCCTCCATATCTCACACAGTAGATTATGGCACCCCCTAGGAGCTTAACCAGTGAAAGTCAAAGATATGAAAGAGTTCTGGAATGTGTTTACACAAGTGAAAGTGAGATATGCAGACAGCTCCCAAGGGAAAGTAGAAGCAGAAAGCTGAAGGTTCAAATCAGCTGATTTAACATGTAGGAAAATGCTAGTATATTCATATTTAGTACAAAAATATAACAGGGAGACAATTATTTACTCTCAATCTTCCTTAATATTTGGAGGGAAAGGAAGGGCCAAAACTTAAAAAAAAAAATTTTTTTTAAGTAATCCCCAAAATAATGATAAGCACCAAGAGAGCCAGCTTCTTGCTGTAGAAAGCCTCTCTTAGGGTACATGTACTTAAAAGAAGTATAAATTGGGCGATTTAGAAATGGGGTGGCCCGTCTTAGTGTCCCTTTAAGGCTACAGCACAGCTTGGAAAAATGGTGACATCTCCGCCTCCCAGCTGGCTCTTACCAGTCGAACATGAAATGCTGTTTGCAATCTTCTGGCTGCAAGAAGCCATCCAGAGGACAGATGGGGTGATTCCAGGTGTTTTCCTTTTTTCCAGAGAACACTCCTGGGCTTCAGGAAAACCTGCCTGAACCCGAAAAAACTGCTGTGTTGACAGCTCTGCCTGCTGAGCCCACGGGCACAGCTGTTCAGTCCGCCATGTCCCCACCAGAAGCCCCTATAATGAAATGCTGATTAATGGGGAGAACAAACAGGATTCCTTGAAGATGATGTTCCAAAATTTGGGAAATCCATTTAGAATGTTCCCCTCCTATTTCTCTGCCATCCATATTTCCCTGAGGTGATGTGATATAGCGTAGGCTACTCCTTGATGATTTCACAGGGAAGAGAAAGTAATAATCCTGCTTCTGAGCTACTTAGGGCTTTAAGACTAGGGCAACAAATTATGTTTGCTCAGGAACCAACCATTATGCAGTGAAAATTGGACCCAATAATTGTTATATTCGAGGTAGGAACTCCTGTAAAGCCCATGGAGTTGTGCTTGAGTTGTAAGTTTTCAAAAACCTTTTAGAGGTTGTGACCAAGAGAAGTCAGAGAGTTGCCATACTGTACCTGTCTTCTCTAGGAAAGAATGGAAGTATGGAAAAATCTTCCATACTGGACATTTAGAAGGAAAATCTTACAAAGCTTCAGTTTTAGTTTAGTAAGGAAAATACAACATCATTTAAAAGCTGCTACTTACCTTTCGTCTAAATCCGTTTCTTGCTCATCAAAAATTTCATCTGCCTTGTCTGGAATAAGTTTCAGCTTTTTAGTCAGTTTACTGTCCTCTATAATCAGGTGCCTGTGTTAAAATTGTTAAGCAGTATCCTGTTGTTTATTTTGCCTTTTTGATTCATATTTTCCCTCCTTTTCCTTCTGGCTAAGGAAGTTCTTGAAAGGCAGCATGTGTGCTGAGAAATTAGCTGTGTTTGGTTGGATGTGTTTTTCAGGAAGCAGTTAATGCTGCTCCCAGGTTGACTCCATTTCTGGCTGACCTCCCCCAAATAACCTTAGGATGTCTTCCATGAATCCCTGTTATCAAAGGATTTATTGTCTCACGGGTGCTTCTTGCAGAAACGAGGAGGAGAGAATAAAGAATCTGGGTGCTGCTGATGTAGGAGAACAATGACATTTGCTTGAGAAGCACTTGCATTTGACCCAGTGGTGCGTCAAGGAATTTATAGCAGAATAGTATCATGTTTTTAAAATGCATCATAAATATCGTAAGATTATCACTGTAAAAAGTTTGGATCGTTATTCCTCTTTTGTACCAATGTCATGTTTTCTTTCTTTTAATTTAAAGGCACTAAAACAGAGGGAGGCAATCTTGAAACTTATTTTGAAAAACGAAAATGTAAGTTGGTCATTTTTTGCTACAAAGTAAATTATTTTGTATTCCTACAATAGTATTTCATGGTTATACTCAATCAGTTTGAGCAAGCTCGTATGTCATAGGCTTGGTTTTAGTCCTCTCCAACAACTGAGTTAAGATAAAATTGTACCCCATAGACTTCTGTAGCTGTTCTTTCGAAATCTGTATTGTAACAAAATATTGCTAAGTAGTAATATATCCTTAGAAACCTTTAGCCTATTGGTAAAATATTAATTTATTCCAATTTATTGTGCACCCATAATATTTACCATATTGCTGGACAATACTCACAAATATCAGTAAAGACCTTTCATATTACCCACATATCATACCAACTTTGGTTCAGTTTCTGCCACCTGTTTACTGTGAATTTATGTATGTACTTAATCACTTTATATGGTTGTCCATTCAACAAAGTGACTCTGGATGTCTAATAAGACATTAAAAACAAGTTAACAACAACAGTAATAAACAACTGGCCATCAAACCAAATCATAACATTTTTCAAAAGGGGAGTATCCAACATTCCAGCCCAAATGCCCAGAGCAAAAAATAGGTTTTTAATGCCTTATGACAAGCTAATTTTGTTGGGGCCAATTGGAAGGGGAGAGAGACATTCCAACAGGTGGGTGCTACCATGGAAAATGTATGCTTCCTAGGTCCGGCCAGATGACATTTGTGTAGAGAAGGGACCTGGAGTATGCCCAATCCAGAAGAACATTGTCAGGCTCTGCCTGCTACCCAGTAAAAACACAGATGCTAGTGTAGGCTTAGGTTCTGGTTTTATTTGAGTAACAGTATGCGTGCCCTTTAAGAAAGCTGAGAGTGAGTGGAGCGCGCCGGAACGGGATTTAAATAGCCCGCGCCGGTCAGCGTTCCACCCCTTCTTACTCTGGGTACGCCCCCGAGCCCCGTCGGTAGGTGAGGGGTCGTGGAGCCCCTCCTGTGCTCCGGGCGTTTCCTTGATTGCTTCCCTGGCCGGTGATGGTTCATTGCCGGGCGATCAGGTTCGTAATCTCTTTGACAGCTCGGGCACGCCTCGTGGTCTGGTCTTGTCAATTGCTTTCTTTGCAACATTGTATCTTTCTCTTCCGTGCCTCCAGCTAGAGCTGATACTTTGTTGCCAGCACCTGTTGCTCTCTTTTGTTACCTAGTTGCCTTTTCCCTTAATCCGCCCGGGACCCATTTCCCTGCATTGTCATGTGAGCCGTTGCGATGTCACAAGCATCGCAACAGTGATCATGACAAACATGTGGGACAGGATGATATAACTGGAGATAAATAGTCCCACAAATAGCCTAGTCCTGTGCCATGTAGGGCATTGTAGGTGATAACCAGCACCTAGACTTGCACCCAGAAGCCTACTGAAAGCTAGTGTAGCTCTCAGAATAGTGGTGTTTAGTGTACCATAGTATGATCATAACTACATGCACTGCTGCATTCTAGTTCAATTGCAGTTTCTGGATGGCCTTCAAGGACAGTAGAGTGTATTGCAGTATTTCAACAGGGAGGTGACTAATCCATGAGTGACCATGAGCAGAGCCTCCCAGTCTGGGAACAGGTGCAGTTGGCTCACCAGTTAAAGTTGTGCAAAGACCCTGCTGGCCACAGCTGCTACTAGCAACTCAAGTAGTAGCTGTGAGTCTAAGAGGACCCCCAGATTAGGCACCACCTCTGAGTGGGGGAGGGCAGCTTCCCCAGAACCAATATTGAAAATTTCCAGTTCCAAAATCTGAAGGGCCCAAAAGCCACAGCCACTCAGTCTTGCTGGGATTGAGTTGAAGCCTGTTCCTCCCCATCCAGACCCTAGGACAGAACCTTGACAGCACCACCTAGTTGGCCCAGGGTGGAAGACTGCAATAGAGTATCAGCTTACTGATGATATTTCACTCCATGTGGATGAATGACCTCTCCAGTGGTTTCATGCAGGTGTTAAACAAAAACGGGGAGAGAGTAAAACCCCGAGGTACCTCATACAGCAGGGCCTCAGGCTAGATTGTTCCCCTCCCACCAGCACTGACTGGAATTGACCCTGGAAGAGCCCACTCCCAATCCCCAAAGCCAGTTCAGAAGGATACTATGTTTGATCATACTGAAAGCTGCTGAGAGGTCAAGGAGGGGTAGGATGGATGCAGCACCCCCATCCCAGCCTTCCTATAGGACATCAATAAGTGCAACAAATGCCATTTCAATACTGTGTTTTAGTTTGAACCTAAACCGAAAGGGATCTAGATAATCTGCTTCCTCCAGGGCTCTCTGGAATGATAAGGTGGTGCCTCTCAGCAAATTTCCCCCCAAAAGGGGAAGTTGGAGACAGGATGAAAATTGTCCACCTGAGTTAGATCAAATGACGACTTCTTGGGGACAAGACAGACCACTGCCTCCTTAAAAGCTGGTAGATCCATGCCTTTCCCTAAGATGCATTTACCACTGCAGAGATCCAACCATAGGTCCACTTCCTGGCGGCCTTGGCCAACCAGAATGAGCATGGATAGACAATATTGGCGGTCACCCTACCAGCCCCAAGGACCTTGTCATCTTCTTCAAGAGTAATTGGCTCAAACACATCCCAGATAACCAAGCAATACATACCTTTTGCTTTTCTTATTGCCACAAGGTAATCCTTAATAATCCTGTGCTTAATTGGAATCACTATTCATCTTTCCCCAGTGGTATTCTAGGCATCTCCGGGGCTTTATACTACAGAGTTCCTCTGAAAACCGGGGGGCTCACTGGGGTCCGTGAACAGAATGAATTGCTAAACTATCTACCAAAAATCAGATATTAATAGAAACTTGACATCCTTTCAGAATTACTGATTATAGTATCTTTTATAATCTTCATACCATGCATCTAGATTTAACAAAGATAACAAGCAGTAGCTTGCACAGTTTATAAGGTTCTTCCAGCTTTCAGAATCACCATTATATAAGCCTCATAAAATATAGGAAAGGTCGTCTTTCCAAAAGACTCATTATGTCTCTGACAATATGGAGATCAAGCTCTTTCTGTGTTCTTTGATATCTATTGAAGCCCACTGGGTCAGGGGCTTTCCTGTATTTCTTAACTTCTGTCACATATCTCCTGCAGTGTTAGAAGTATGGAGATATCCTTCAAATGAATATGAGAAATCTCAGTTTGGTTTATTCCATTTAAAAAACTCTACCTGCTTGAGTGATATCTCCATACTGTAGAAATGAGTATAAACATCTAAAAAATGATAATTGCACTTCAGTCTTTATCTATTGTCCCCACAGAATCTCTTTTTGTTGGTATTATATTGTTTTAGACAAGAAGCCTAAAGTGCCTGGTTTATTCCCCTGTTCTCAATATGTCTGCTTAATATAAGCATATAATTAATCATTAATTAATTTTAGCAGATCTAAAAGCTTTATAGAATTCTAAGGGATGGCTTCTAGCATACATACTCAAAGCTCTTTTACAATCATTTCCAAATTACTATGATAAAGATACTTCATTTTTTTTCTTCTGGGCCTGGATAAAGCTTTAAATACAACTGAATCAATCATCATATGCAGGTAGTCCTTGTTTAGCAACTGCCTCCGACTGTTTGAAGTTACAGAGGTGATGAAAAAGTAAGTTTATGACCAGTCCTCGCATTTATGACTTTCACAGGTCTGTAAAGCAAAGGAAAGCTGAAGTAAGATCATAAGCACAATCACATTTAACTTAGTGACCACTTCACTTAACAACTGAGTTGCCAATCCCTATTGTGGTTACTAAACAAGGACTGTTTAGTATGTTGATCATCTGTTAATTGATAAAATGTATATAAAAATCTTTCTTTTTTGTTGATCAGCAAATTGAGAATCATCTAATAATGGCATATTAAAATGCACTGTGCACTACTTTGACATTTCTTACCACAGACTGTGACATTTTTACCAAGGTATAATTGGATGTTGGAATAGATCTCTCAACCAATTAAATACAAATTGAGATGTTAAAAATAATTTAAACAAAAACATGTGCTGTGAGAAGTTGAAATGAAAGTATATTTTTTGTTTAAGTTTAGATGTCTCTCTGTTATCTCCCAAAGTCAACCCCCTGGCTATACACATGAAAAACTCTCCAACTCTGTAAATAATTCTTCTTGGGAACTTTATTTAGATTAGTTGATGGATCTAAAACTAAATTAAATTCCCAACCTCAGTTAAACGATCCCCCTATAAATGAAGACGACTTGCAGAACAATTATGCAAAATAACTGGTTTATCTCCAGTTAGGCCAGTTATCTCATTGCCAGAGCCATTTTTTTTTTTAATTTATTTATTTATTTATTGCCTATTTATTTATTTATCCAATTTGTCCCGCCCATCTCCTCCCTTCAGGGGACTCTGGGAGGTTTACAGTAATCAATTAAAACAACTATCATAAAATCCACAATATAAAATTACAATAATAAATAATATAAATAAGAGTAAAAAAAAACAAAAAAAAACATTTGACTATCACTATCAATAATTGCCAAAATTATAAGGTGCCCATCAGTAACCAAAATGTCATGTTCAGGTATAATATATGGAAATTTCATAATTAGTATAGCCTCTCTGGCAACTTTTGAATTTCCATAAATAAGAATCTGATAAACCAAAGTCCTTATAGGTAAATGCTTTTTTGACAAAATCAAGCATGATGAATTATTTGATTCTATTTCAGTTTGAGCTATTCCTTACTGTTTGTAAGTTAATTATATGGCCCATGTATGTGCTGTTTCTTCTTTGCTGATAGGTGGATAGGCGTGTGGATCTTCTGGAAGTTGCTAAAGAAACTGATGGGTTTTCAGGAAGTGACTTGAAAGAAATGTGCCGTGATGCTGCGTTGCTGTGTGTCAGGGAATATGTAAATTCTGCATATGAAGACAGGTACTTCTTAAGGCTGCAGAGATTTCCCATAAGAAGACTCGATATCTAGGAGCCAGTTTTGCTGTTGCTTTTTATAGGAATGGATTCTCGTAGCCTAAACATTGTGTGAACTATTTGGAAAAACCAGGAGGGAATTCCTTCCTGTTTTCTTACTTTCCGTAGCAAGATGGATGTGCTCTTAATTTATGAATAATTTGTATGTCTTGTTGCATGTGGATATGTGAGAACTACATTAATTCCACATAGGATGCTGCAGAGAAATTCAGAATACCTCAAGTGAGAGTCATTCATGGTTGACATGATTCTAGTGGTATGCAAACATCCAATTTAAAATTCTCTATTTTGAAACACCTCAAACAGTTCTGAAATGGTCAAAATGATCAAAATGATTATTTTGAACTTGGGAACAACTATTTCAAACTCAAAATTTGGAATGGTTTGGTTTGAATTCAAAGCAATTTTCACACCCCTAGATTGTTCCCAAATAGTTTATGTTTATATACACGGTATTCTGTCTCTTTCTTTTATTGATTGTTCTATTTCACCTTTTTAAAAGGTCCTTAAATCACCTTTATATTTTCTTCTTCTTCTTTTAGCAATGACGATGATGAAATTCGCCCAGTGCAACAAAGGGATTTGCATCGAGCAATTGAGAAGATGAAGAAATCAAAGGATGCAACAAATCAAAGTGTTCTAATGCATGTTAGTTTAGATTAAGGTTATTCTTAGCTTCTTTTGGTTAATGGTGATTTAAATAGTAGAAGTCAATTGGAAACAAAAAATATCCTTTTAACGATGGTTTCTGGAATTGTTTTTATATGCTGATACCTAAGTTATTGAAACCTAGTAATGTTGCAGAATTGGATACAGTCCGTGTGATAGATCATGACATGGAGGAATATAGTCTTGTTCAAACCAATGTCCTGTTTCCTTGTTGCAGCCTTAAAAATCTGTCAGTAGGTTCTAGCATGCACATTGTTTCTCTGGGAGGGAGGGAGAGCCTATGTATATATGTATGAGATGATGATGTGTGTATATAGGATGTATATGTATATCCACACAGGTTTTTATATAGAGACATAATATGTAGAAGACTTGAATATGAAACCCCCTTTTTTTTTTCTTTTTACTTACTGTCTGGATCAAATTAGGTCACAGGATTAAAATACTAAGTACACAGTTTCCTACTTTTGTGTAGTTCCTTAATGCAAAGTCAGAAACTTTGCTTTTGGGAGTGGGAAATCTGTTACGTAGAGAAATTCTCATTTCTCCTTTCCGTCACAGCTCACAGTATGCGCTGGTGCCAATGACCTAAAATGTGTGCAAGTCTATCAATCTTTTCATTTTATATGAACCTACAAACTGCATTCTTTTTAATGCCTTTTTGTATAATCAAAACCTACCATTGTGGGCAGAACACTGGAAACTACGTATCGTTAATATTTATTTTTCTATTTCTGAATTGTGAATAATGTCCTTTCTTCAATTACTGGACATAAAGGCTGCCATTGCTAAATTTCCTTCTTTGCTGCTCGTAACTTTCTAACAGTTGTAAGTGGATACAACAAAAATTGTAACACCAAGGACAATGGCTTTCAATTTTAGTTAAATTTCTTTCTATAAGACATGGGTCTTGCAGAGAGTAGGAATTGAAATAATCATAATGGGGAAGATCGGAATAATGAGATTTATTTCCTTAAATCCATTTACTGTTACTGTTTTCTTCCCTGAATTCATATCTCTGCACTAATTCTAGATATACTTGTAAGCTTCTTTTGTTGGAGTATAGAACAAAAATGCTCTTCAAACCATTCATTAAAGAATGGTTTACTTTTTTTCAGTGAGTATATCCAAATTTCAAAATGGAAAATTTGTGGCCAAGGAAAACACAGTTCACAGTTAACTGTTAAACCCAAAATAAAGCAGATTTTGTGAAATGAAAGAATTCTTTAAAAGGTCCAACCAAGTCAGCCCAGTTTAGAACTTTAGTTCCATTTCAACTGGTTATTCAGAATATTTGGGATTAAGAACTGAGTGGGTGAATGATGCAATTTGATGATCAAATTGCTTTTGCATTATGGATAACATTAAAAGAAAATGGGAATGGGGGGGGTCATCCCATTCTATTTTCCCTCTTTTATTCCTAAATCAGTCCCATCCGATCCTCTTGTACATATTGTTGCCACTTCTGAAAAGAAAAATACTTGAAAAATATCTATGCTTCTGGGCACCTTCCTCTGGATTGCAGCCATATGTATAAATACAGCTAGAGATATCAGTAAGTTGACTTTTTAAAGTCATTTACACAAATCTCTTTTGCAATATTAAATCCTGGGACAAAGTCCATAGGCACATCGTGGTAAAGTACTTGATTTATATAGTGTTCAATTAGGCACTTCATTTCAATGAGCTGTACTGTATTCTGATAGTAATTATTCGTTGTTCACGTCTCAGATCTTATTCTACTTAATTTCAGCCAAACCTCAAAGTATAAAATTAGTAACTTTAACCACTTCACAGAAGTGCTGTATCTTTCCAGTGTTTTCTATGGCTTGTAAATAAAGGTCACACAATGAGTCTCTGTCGTAACTGATGTTCTAAACATTCATGAATGGTGGTGAATAATCTTTTGCCACAACAGCAGAACTAGGTATTACTTCTTGTGACCAAATATATTCGTTTTAAGATGTACTATTTCACTTCATAATTTCACAAGCTCAGAATAGTCCCGTTTAAGTCCATGGTAGCATCAATCATGCTTGATTTCTCTCTCACCAAGTAAAACAATTTTATCTGTTTTCTATTCCTGTAGGTGATTTGGTTTGGTTTATTTGCAAGAGGGAAAATTAAATGTTGCAACTATTTCCAGGTTTGTTCTAGGGACAATAGTTAGGATCCAGAGATTGTAACAGCTCAGGTAATTTCAGCAGATGCTCTTTATCTATAATGAGATGCCCTCAAAAGACTTTGTGAACCTTGGCCAATACTTCTGATGTCCTTTGTCACTGTATTTAAAACATTACTTCAAATCTCAAAACTGTTTGCTTTCTGGCCCCATCATTCCAGTGGTATGTATTAATTTAGTAGACATAATTTAAACCTAGGAGGTAAGGTGAAAATGTTGAATTAATTTCCTCTCAACTAATTTAATAGGAAATCTGGCCAATACCTATTCTTTAGGTATTTATTCTACCAAATGTATTGCTATATAGTAGTAAGATTTTTATCTCCCTCTTTTGGCCATACAGCCAGAAGGTTCCCTAGAGGCGAAGATAACTAGGCTTAGACTCTCATACTTTGGGCACATTGTCAGGAAAGGCCAATTGCTTGAAAAGGGCATCATGTTTGGTAAAGTCGAGGGCCAGCGGAAAAGAGGAAGACCTTCAATGCGATGGATTGATACAGTTACAGCAACAATGGATGCAAACATTGGAACAGTTGGGCATATGGCGCAAGACCGAACAGCATTTTGTTCTGTTACACATAGGGTCACCATGAGTTGTAAATGACTCAACGGCAATTAACAACAACAACTTTGGCCATTAAGCTCCATTAGCTATCCCCGGACACAGCTACAGATACAGTTTTATAGTAAAAAAAGTTATTTATTAGCATTTATAGAATCAAGAGCTGTCTTTCTAATACTAAAAGGTGCTAATTGTCAAGAATGGAAATTATCTTTCCATTCTTGATAGATATGGTCTGATCGTGGCGATAGGAGTTCTCACTGAAAGTTTATGGTAACTTCCTTCAAAGGAACAATTTTATTTCTGATTTCAAGAGAAATAACTTCGTAGGTCTATAGCACCAAAAATAGCAGTCTTATGGCTCCTTAACATTTTCTTGGCATAAATTTGCATATACAACAGCCCAATGTTTGCCTTATAAAATTACTTAATTTCCAGATGAAACACTTCGGTATCTTACTTTTTAAAAAACAACAATGGCTTGTTTGTAAGATCAGCTGACTTAA
This sequence comes from Candoia aspera, assembly GCF_035149785.1. Lineage (NCBI taxonomy): Eukaryota > Metazoa > Chordata > Lepidosauria > Squamata > Candoiidae > Candoia > Candoia aspera. The sequence goes on from NC_086158.1 coordinate 76,044,773, forward strand.
GGAGATTCATAAGAAGGTTCTTGTCTCCACCTCCCTTGCAGCCCCTACAGAACTTCTCCAAGGGTTGAGGGATCTTTCCCAAGCAAGGTAGGATGGGTTCAGAAGGTTGTTGAGAACAGTTGTTCCAAATAAAGCAGAAGTCTTCCCAATGCTATTCCTTCCTTCCTCGCTTTAAGAGCTGTAAGTTCAGCAAAGCGCCTAACTTTCTCTATAATAGAGTCACATTATAATGCCATTATGGTACTTGCTTTGTAACTATTACGCTTTTAGCTCTTCCAACATTCAGATAAGTCCTTACAGAGTGTAGATTCTTTGCACAATCAAGATGGTGGTTCTTGAATAGTTACAAATAATTCATAATATGTTTACAGTTGAGATTGTTTTCTTGTTGGGCATTACTCTAAAATTAAATTCTAGTCCCATCATTGGTTTGGCCAACAATCTTCATATTGTGAAAGAAGAGGTGCCTGCCTTTCTCCCTCCCCTTCTACCTTGCAGTTAACATGCTATGCTAGAGCTCCATGTGAAGGCCCAATGCATGCAGCTACTATGAAAAGTGGGGAGAATAGATCTGCTAGCATCAAGTATACATGATCTCTTTGGGGGGTCCCAGTTTCTTGCTATAGTGTGTGATTTTGGGGTGGGGGTGGGCTGTTCACTGTTCTGCCATGGACACGATGCAGTTACATGTCTATGGTGGTGATCTGTACACTGCTATGGTGGTCACTGTTTGTGTCATCCTGAAAGCTAAAATGTTCCCTATCTTACTCGTGAGAGCTTTGTCCACCAAGAATTTTGAGACTCTGAAATCTAAGCAACCATCCTTGTCGTTAGGTATGTTTGTGCTTTATGATTGCCATTACCAGCATGTGGAGCTCCTCTGATCATAAAAGAGCACAGCTACTTGGTAAAATAATATGGCTATAGAAATCCTTTCTTAAATCTGAAAACTCATCGACAAGGCCGAGCTTGATTAATTAGAGAATGAAGCAATAAATGTGACTTGATCATTGCAAATAATTTACAATTGTTTTTTCTATTTTTACATGGTTTTTAGGATCAAGTATATCTACATGTATTCTCACTGCAGTGGCTAAATGTAAATGAATGAAGTAAAATTCTAGCCAGCCCATTTACGATTAATTCAGTTTCAGTGTTCAATTTCATTTATTTTCTGAGAAGATGCTTGGCTGAAGGCAGTAATGATTTTTCTATCAAGAAGAGAAATAGGCACTCTGCAGGCCTTCAGATATTGAACTGCAACTCCCATCATCTCTCATCTTTAGCCATGTTGGCTAGGACTCATCTTAGTTGTAATTCAAGATTATGAGCGCCAAATCCCTGTTTTAAGACATCTTTCCCTAACCTGGTATCTTCTAGACTTCAACACCCATAATGACTAGTCATTACACACACACACTTTCTATCGTCATCTATCATCTATCTATCTATCTACTAGTGACTGCCTGGAGAAGCCCCTACAGTTTTGGAAGTGGTTTGCCCTTGCCTCCTTCCTAGGGCTGCGAGAGTGACTGGTCCAGGGTCACCCATCTGGCTTTGTCCCTAAGGCAGGACTAGAGCAAAAGGTCTTCTGGTTTCTAGCCTGGGGCCTTTAACCACTAAATCAAATTGGCTCCCAAGTACATATTTCCTCAATTTGTAAAGAACCATTGCTTTCCTTCTGCTTTTCTAGCAACAGCATCTGAGATTCTTTTGCTCTTTACGTGACATACAGCCAAAATGACTATTCATTTTCCTTAGAGATGTACTGGCTGTATTTTCTGGATAAAACTCTACTAAAAGCATGCAGAGCTATTGCAGACATTCTGTGGCATCACACTACGTTGCTCAATGTATTCTGGGACATTAAACATTATGGGCAACACGTAGACATCAGTTTTGGGGTTTATCCACATGTACACACATGAAAGGCCGAAAACATTTAAACAGTGAAATATTTATTGTCACCAAAAATGACTTTTAGCAATAGAAGGCCAAACAAGATATTTTCATCAAGAGATGCAACAGTAAAGGCATATATGTCGGTTTCGGGTCTGTAATAAATATGCTATAAAATATATATTTTTGTAAAAGGAGGTAAAGGCACCGTACAACATATATTTGGATTCTATACTTCTATGAGGTTAAAAACGTGGGAAAAAGTACATTGGCACTATAAACATTTAGATTGCAATGGCAAGAACTCTTCCAGAGGTCTTGGATATAAAAGGCACTCTTGCCAATGCAGATGAGCCAGCTATGTTGGAAACATCTGGCAATGATGCTGGCTATTTGCATTCTGTCCAGTGCAATTTACAGGATGGGTATTGCTTACCAACTGCATTCAACTGAGAGAAAAAATAAAGGAAACCCGTTTTATTCTCTTGGTCCCAAAGATTCAAAAAGTGCTAAATGCTGGAAGTGTTTTAAAAAATATTTTCATATATGTATTTTTTCTATAAAAATGACTGTTGCATAATTGCTACATAAAGATAAGTAAAACAACTTACCATCTTGTCTATTTCTGGACAAGAGTGGTGAAAAATCCAAATTTTAAAAGGAACTTGGCATGTTTGTAGCTGATGTAAATGCCCAAATTATGACCACAATCCAATCTAGGCTCTATAATCCATGATCTGAATCAGTTTTCCATCCCGGAGGAGCGGCAGTGGGAAGAAATTCCAAGACTAAGTTATACACAAAAGGAGGATGGGTGGATGGATGGGCAGACAGGCAGATAAAAGATCCAGAGCGTATGTGGCTTTCCAATTAATATATTTTAAATTGCATAGTTTTTATTCTTTCCAGTTCTATTGTTAATAATTAATCTCCTTGGCTTGATGACTGATTCCAAGTTTTATAGAGAGCACCTTGAACTGTGTTTCACAATTTCACAATTTATAAAGATGTACTTTATAAAACGTACAAAAATAAGTAATACATTGAAGACATTTAATGCAGCAATTCCCCAGTTGTGAAAATACAGGTAGCGGCTAGACATGCCTGGTAGGTTATACACAGCAGAGATCAGCCTGTTTTATTCTAGGAGAGTTTTAAATAGCCCTTGATTTTGGACATGGATTTCAGAGCCAACAGCAGCCAAATTTGGTACAGCACCAGGAATATGCCCAAAAGCAGGGCCATCTAAGGTGGTGGAAAAATAAGAGCTTATGTAAAGTCCTTGGACTACTCAAAGCTCCTCACGCAGATTATCCTTACGACAAGCTTGAGAGGTAGGCAAGTCAGTGTGTTGGAGCTGCAGCAAAGTGCACTGTGGCTTCCCACTTAGAGGTTTTCATGATGGAACTATTCTGGTTTGTATCTTACTCTCCTTGCCACTACACACCACACTAAGTGTCGCAGCACAATAGCAAAAGGAGCCGATTGTAGATTTTGGCATTTTTTAAAAAAGCAATAACATATCAGAAGAGTATGCAAAGCTAAGCTGCATATAGCATTCATGTCTGAAGCATTAAGATGCAAAAGAAATGTGCCTGTTAACTCTTAACCAGTTATCTAGGGAAAAAAAATACAACTAAAACATGTTTTCTGCCCCATGAGCAGATTCTGGAACAAAGCCCACAAGTTAGGATTCATTCATCATGATTATATTGGTGCTTATTTGCTCCTAATCAAGAAGAAATGGATTAAAAATACAGGAATCACAACAATTCAAGATATAAAATGCAAAAGGCCATCCTAGGGAAAAGGGGGCCGTGCTCTGCCCATGCATCCACCCTTCCCCCAGGTATCCACTCTGTAACTGAAGTTGCCTTTTGGTGCCTCTGGAAATTTTTCCCCAGATTTAAGAGCTTCTTTGAGATGATGATAAGACTGGATGCTAAAAAAGGTACTAAGCTATCAGGCAATTGAGTACATGAATCATTTGAAGGAAATGCAGGTGTTATCTAGGGTATCTTTAACAGCCAAATACAGATAGTTCTCGCTTAACGACCACAATTAGGACCAGAATTTTGGTTGCTAGGTGAATCTGACCCGAGTTTACAACCTTTTTTGCAGCGGTTGTTAAGCGAATCACCACAGGCGTTAAGCAAAGCATGTGGTTGTTAAGTGACTCACACAGTTCCCCATTGATTTTGGTTGCCAGAAGCTGGCCAGGAAAGTTGAAAATGGCAAATGTGTGACCATGGGATGCTGCGATGTCACCAATGTGAACTGGTTGCCAAGCGCCCAAATCGAGATCACTTCACTGGGAGGTACGTTGCGACTGTTGTAAGTGTGAGGACCAGTTGTAAGTTGGTTTCTTCAGCATCATCGTAAGTCTGAACCATCATTAAATGAATGGTTGTTAAGCAAAGACTCCCTGTAGTAATCTGAAATATAGGAGGAACCACTCCTTTAAACCAATTGTTAGCCATTTTTTTCTCTGTAAGGGCACCTTCACCTGATTTGCTTATCTAGAGAATTCCAGCTGGTCATTGGATAAACTGATTCAGTAAAAAAGGGTGGGGTTTCAGTCACGAGGTTGTAACTGCCATCTTGACTTTTTGGATGCCACTTTCTGCGGATACCCCTGGAAGATGGTTAAGAGTGAGTCCATGTCTGTCAGGGAAGCTTCTCCACTCACATTGGGTAAGCTAAGGTGATCATGGCAGGCTGCTGACTTGGGGAGCTGTAGTGGGAAAAGGGAATGGCCTTGAGGGAGAGGAGGGAGAGCCACTACCAAGACAACAGTCAGATAAAAGAGGGAGGCAGAAATGCAACCTGAGAAAAGTCTCAGACAAGACCCTCTCTGGTTCTCACAAAGATAAAGTGGGGGAGGGGGGAACACATTCAGGCTTGCAAGATTTCTGTTACTATAGCTTTACAATTAAAGTACTATTGGCCCTCGTGACTTTGGTTTCTTAGTCTGGTCTACCTTGAAGGGCTGAGAAGAGCTGTGAAAGAGCAATTATTTAGCCTGCCATTACATTATTGGCAACAGGTTGAGGGAGAAGTTCTTGTGGATGTCCTACATGAAAGAATTTGGCCAAGGACATGAAGCAACTTGATGTCAAGCGTGGGAAAGGTGCACTTCTTGGAACAAAACATCATGGCCAGACTGACCACTAAGGCTATACATACAGAAGTTTCTTAGAACCAGCACAGCTTTGTGACCTGTTTCTGAGATAGAACTGCCATAGAATTCTCTTGTTAAGAAATGTTGATTATTCACAATGCCAACTCTTCTACTACTTCTTCTTCTTCTTCATCATCTAAAAATTGATATCCTCCCTCTTTATCACAACAAGAAATGAAAAGTCATGTTGGGTAGAGGCCAAAAAGCCACACTGGGAAAGTCATAGTTTATCCCCTACTTCTTTCTAGGTGGTCAATTTATAGCATCAAGAAAGAATAGAGCATGTGATCATTTGCATAGTTGCATAGTTTCAATAACATTTTTGGCAAAGGCTGGTAAAGCTGGCTTTGAATCCCTGTAAGAATACGGCTTTGAACTCTTATTATTTAGATCTTGTTTTTTGATGTATATAGTAAAAAAAAATTAATGGAATTCCTTTGAAATTAAGAAGAAATTGCCTATTTAGACTCTAAAAATGGAAAAGCTGGCCCAGAACCATTGTTTGGCCCTGGAAGAAAATGCCCAGCAACCAAAAAATTGCCGACTAGATGAAACATCATAGCATATGGATCAATTAACAGAGCTCATATTTAAAATAAAGGCACTTTGATGGAAACAGCAGAACTAATTATTTTTTCCCAGTGATGTGTAGTATTCTGTCAACACCTTCCATGCTTTCGGTGCCATGAATCCATCAGGGGGATTTTCACCTTCACGAGCCAACTTTCTCATGCGTGTGCCGGAAATGAAGTCAAATTCATTGTGCCTAGTAAAGAACAAATAAGAAACATAAGAAGAGAGTGCAAGCATATTGCAGCAACAAAAAACAGAACACAAAAGGCTGCATTTCCCCAATCTTAATTTACTTTCTGTACATACAAATCGGTCTGACGTGGATGCTATTTTATATAGCTTACTAAAGAGTAATCATTCAAACAGACAAGTAGCAATTCATGTTGCTGCACCACCTGAATAGCTCATAACATTTTATTCCTCCACGATGATCCTCCCAGAGTTCAAATTTTTAAAGGGTATTCAGAAGCAAAAAAGTCCATCCTGAGTTGTATTTACAGCACTTTTCTCTATAACGGAGGTGGGATACCTATCCTTCAGATGTTGTAAAATACAACCTTTGGAGAGTCACAGGTTCCTCACTGCTTGGCTAGGGGCATTTAACACACATAATCACATCTCCTTTAAAAAAAAAAAATTCTAATTTTCCCAAGTGAATCCTGAACAGGGTGTTGAATATGCATGCAGTGAACCACAGTTCAAATTAGGATTGGGCCAAAATAGGAAAGCAACTTTAACCACTATTTTCATGTGTTAAGATGACAGTCTTGGCTAACATGCTCCCCTTCCTGTTTCCTTCCATGTGACCTAAAGAAAAAGTCTGGAAGCTTTGGCATCCACTTTGAGTTAAACCTGGTTTATTGCTTCATTTTTTAGGATCACACCACAATTAACGCAAACTTTGGTCAATTTTAATGAAGCTAATGTCAAACTACAGTTTGTAAAAATGGTGTATTTAGTTAATATTAGGTCCCTATTCAGTTCACATGAGAAACAGTGGTCCATTAAAAGTGGATGCACCTAAAATTGGCCACAATTTTTCCATATCTGTAATGTCCATCATGATCTGTGAATGTGGCCAACATGAAATGTCTCTCCTTGTTTTCAGCAAACTAAGTAGCAAGAATACAGAAAGCAAGAATTGTCTTGCAGTATATTAGATGATGTTCATAATCATAATCCCTTGTTATCCCCATGCTGGAGGTAATAGGAGTTGAAATACAGAACATCTGGAAGGCACCTTCCATGACTTTTATAATGTAAATAACCATATTTGTCTAGGTAAGTTGTTAAATATCCACCAACAGCATTTTCCCAATACCAAATTATAGTGCGGTCCACCAATTCTTGAGTTGGCAGGTGACTATATTAGTGTGAAATTTGCTGTTCTCATCCCTCTGTTGCCTCTGGTCTCAGTCACTCCCCATCTCTTGACCACTCTTGAGGTAAAGGATAATAAAGCTTAACGAATTTTAAATACCTTGAAGGTACTCTTGAATAGTGTAAGAGTAATGGGGAAAATACTAGTTTAACACTAAGGACAACTGAAGCCTGTTTCACTCATGAGATGGGGGTGAGATGAAGCCAAATTCATGTGGACACAACAGAAAAAAAAAAAAAGATGGGATGGCATCTTGGTTCCAATGGTTAGACACCAATGAGGACCCAGCCTTATGTGAATGTGCTAACTATGAGAACTGTAATTGGCTATTATTACTTACCTGTCTGGATCATAGAAAACCATCGCTTTTTGTACTTCGTTATATGCAGCTACTCGGAAGGGAATTATTTCCACAGAAGTCAGTCCTGGAGCCATGCTAAGCACCTTTCCACCTTGTGTGGGTTCATACAGATCTTTCTTGGTCTCCGGATGAGGCATACCCGCTGGATCTCGACCCACAATGTAGAAGTTGGCACCAGCAATCATTCGAGACCTACAGTGCCACTGGACCTGCCGCAAGAATGAACATCAGTGTGCTAAAAACAGGGTGGGTGGGTGGACGCTTCAAGGTATCTTAGGTTACAATCTTATATCCACTTACTGTCCTAACAACCAGGAAACACACTGAGACAATGAACTGGTCTCTAATATTTATTACTAGTACTTAACAAGAATCCTAACAAACTGAAGAAGCGTGGGAAAAACCCAGACATATAACCCCCAAGGGTTAAGGCGGTCCCGATCTGTGTCTCTTTGAATGGCTGAACAGTTCCTCAGTGCTACGCATGCGCTTGACAGTCTGGATGGGAGCCCCCTGCTCGCCATCCTTACTCATGACACTTACTTGGGGGCCTCAACAAACTTAATAAGTTTTACTCTCAAGTAGACACATGCACATTCATACTATTCCATATATTTAAAACATTTCAATGCTGTAATAAGAGAGAGACATCTGATAGCAGAAATCCCCCTTTTTATTTCTTTGGAAGCTTCCCAGGAAGATCCCTCGCATCATCAAACTCTTATATCAGAAAGGGATGTACCAAGATGGGGTGACACTCAAGAGTCCTGGTTCTCTGCTATACCCCCAAACCATGTCTGTTCTGAAGCTGTCATAGATTAATTACCCCCTACTGATAGTCTTAAATAAGAGAGAATTTCTATAAATGATTTTTTAAAAATCAACAGGGAAAGAGAATGTAATATAACCATGGTTTCTCCCTTATTTCCTTCCCACTGTTGGGGTGCCAACAGAACATAGACTTCTCGGATCATCACCACCACCATCATCATTTTCTTGCCCACTGTCAGAAAGAAAAAGGATCCATGGAAGATAATAATTAGCTACTCCTTCCATTCCTTCTAATGATTTTCAGTTTGAGAGAAAATACTTTGCTTCACGTAGAGGAAAGTCCGTGAATAATGGTCTCATAGTCCTCTGTTTTGGCACTAATCTTTCCCTGTCAAAACAAATGGTCATCCTCATTTTAAACCCTTGTCTGACTAATCCCCCTTCTTCCTAATGTTCCTGGTTCTACCGACTTTTTCCTCTAGTCTACAGATTCCAATTTTTCAGACATTGCTTATTCTACAGTCCTCCCTCAAAAATTAGAAATAAATTTTACTCCCAAGAATGCTTCCTGTCCCCATCAGAAAATGAAAATGATAGGCGGTACAATTCAACGTTCTGCTTGGAACTGTGTCCTCTCATCCAGAAATTAGACAGAAATAAGTGGAGGCAGAGATTACCCTTGGAAGCTATAGAAGGTAGTGGGGAAACTCATGAATTTGCCCTGAGGTAAATAGGAATTCTGTGACTGGCCATACCCATCAAATCCACTCTTTTGGGATCATGTCCTCAAAGGTCCAAATACGTACACTGATCCCAAAAAGTTGAGAACCTCTGCAATAGATTGCATACATATTTTAGTAAGCTATTAAATACAGCCCATATTTAACTAAACATTTCAAGTCCATATAGTTTATCATTTTCTTTCAAACTGTTTTAACTCTGATGATTTCCCCCTACAATTCCTACAATTTAACTGTGCTACCTGACATGGATATAAGCCTTTCACCACACAGCATGTTTTAAGTAAACACGCATAGGAGCATGCTGTTAATGTGGGAGCTGTGAGTGTTCTGTTGCAGATCACTGAGCTACACTTTCCCAAACGTCCTTGGAGACTCAGGTGTATCACCTAAAGGGAGGAGCTAGATAGGTTTTTTGTGCTGAAGAAGCATGGCTGGTTATACTGGTATTATTCTGAATTGCCCAAAACTGTGTGTTTCATAGAAGCTGCAAGACACTGACCAGTCCTTTGGGAGGAAAGCCAGCCTAAATATTGACAGGACACAAGAAGTCAGGTAGCAAGAGAGACAGAAATGGAAATAGAATGGTCTTTTCACTCTTTTCCCCACCATTTCTGTAAATTCAAAACAGAACAATATTAAGAGAAGAAAATACTGTTAGGTGTTTGGGGAGCTAAACACCATACCTCTGTTGGGCCAGCATATAACATGGGAGAAGGGAAAATTGCAACCACAGTAGATTTGGGATCCAAGACATGTTCTTCTAGCACTGCAGCATGCTGCTTCATGCGCCAGTCCAGGGGCACATCATCATCCTTGGTCCATCCACCAAGAGGATGCAGGAGCAACACTGGATGCTTATAGCCCCTTTCTAGCAGCCGGCGTTTAGTATCCTGCATCAGTAAAGCATGTCCGTTGTGCACAGGATTGCGCAGTTGGAAAGCAAACACCGCATCTGAAATGTAAGGAACACAGCACTGGGAGAATCAGGAACACATAGACGGAAAAAGGTCATGTCGAGCAGAGGTTTACTTATACAAACAATTACCTGCATTCATCTCTGTAAACTTCTGTCTCAGCTCCAAGGGAGTCAAGCGGTATTGGTCTAGTCCATCATTCCATTTTATTCTCTCCAGTACAAGGAGATCACCACCAGCAAGCCAATCTCCACTTTCCATCACCATCTATCAAAAGATATCACCATGAATTAGAAAGAACTGATATTCAAATATAATAATGCAGCCTCTGTCTAAAGCTTATCATGCTCCAGAGGTTACTGGACTTCAACTCCCATAACCTCATCCCTGGCTATATCAGTTGGAACTGGAAATCAGGGTCAAACAATATCTTTATGCACTAGGTTCCTCTGCCTCAGATATAAAGTAAGGAAAAGGAATCATTTTATAGATGTTACTATTTAAATTACCTCAATAAAGAAAAGGTAGTGATCAAACCGTGGTTAAAATTCCACCTACTGCTAATGTAGAGAAAGTATGTGAACTGACAGACCATTTAGACATAGCTGATTTCTGAGACTGTCCAACAGAGGTCCTGCTGGGTGTCCCAAAAGCTGAAGAGTGCCAACTTGGGCTTGCTTACAGGTGGTCCTTCTCCATGGTGGAGTTTACTATTGTGAATGCTCTCCTCTTTAAATTTGTGAGGCACCTATTATTACAACTTTTGGTATCTGTTGAAAACTTTTGTCTTCACCCAAGCATTCCTTGTAGAAATGTTGGATGAATGGATCCATGGTATTTGTTTTCTCCCACCCACCTTTTGAATGAATATGCCTTTACGTGGTTATAATATATTATTTTTATTATTGCATATTATATTTTGTAAGCCTCTTCAAGGTGCATTGGCAGTGAAATAAAAATATACTACATTCATAGGGAAGCAAATGTAGCTACTTGGCAATTAAAAATGAGATCATCAAAGTATAGAAATATGGTTTTCCTTCTCCATTCTCAGCTGGAATAAGACGGAAAAGTGGAAAATCTATGGAAAATCTGTGCTTAAGTCAAAGTTAATAGATCAAGTTGAGCAAGGGATAACATGATGAAAAAAATCTGAAATGTGCCCAAAAGGAGGAAAGGCCTAAAAGCAGAAAAAGCGAGCAGAGAGTGCATTCCATAGTTTGGGAGCAACTTGTAGCCAAGAATTCTTAGTGTTCCAAACTTCCCCAGTATGGACCTAACCTTCACTCATAATGGTTACTTTCTGTAATGATGGAATGTGGTGAAAAGTGTCACAGAGGACCAGAGACATCAATAGCCGGGGGTGTTGTCAAAAAGGTTAAGAAGGGTGCAGTAATGGCACAATCAAAGCCCTGCCCTTGCAGGTGAAAAGGGGCGGGCCTTCAATCAGGTGGTTTGTGGCTGCCATCTTGACCCAGCCCCAGACACCCCTGAAAGAGACCTACTGTATGTGTATTCATATTTATGGAGGCAAAAATGGAACTGACTTGTGTATTTGCTTACTTTTACATGAGGATGCTTTGCGCAGGTGGTTCCCCAAACACGTGCGCAACGCTCTTCCTTCCTGTGTTCAAAAAATTCTGGATTGTTAAGGATTGCCACCCTCCGCCCATTGTACTCCAGGGTGAATGCGCTGCATCCTTCCAGATGTTTCTTGTCTTCAGCAGATATTGGAAGTACAATCGGTACGCTCAGGTTAATAACACCATCTGTTCAAAAAACAAAGTCACGAGTCAATTAATTTTAAAAATGGGGGGGGGACTGGCTGTGTTTCAAATGAAACCCTTAGAAAAGAAGATTCTCAACAGCAAGCTCTTTGAACATTTAAAGGCTTGATTTTTGTGCTTATTCTCTAACAAGATAGCTACAGGTTACCTAAGTATTCTTACAGTTTACCAGAACACAGTTTTCTCATTTCTCTGAGAAATTTAGGATCTCAGGAATAGAGATCCTTGTGTTTGTATCCTATGTAGGACACCTAAAGCAGAACTTCAAACGGGAATATGTCTCTCCTTCTTTAGATGGCTAATAACTGTAGCATGTCCTCAAGTTAAAGAACTGAGGGAACACTACATATCCTTTCTTTAAATACTCTCAAGGGAGACCATTCAATTTTAATATAATACTTTGACCTGAAGGAGATTATCCGCTTGGTACTCTTTGTAAAGTCAAATATCTAGCAGCAGTTATGCACCTCAGACTGAGGACCACACCATTTAGATTTGATTTTAATATTTGGTCACTCTCAGTTAATTTTATATATTATATTTATGTTCTTTCTGAATGGTTGTCTTTAATGCTAGGAATTGTTCTTTTTTCTCCTTTTTGAACAGACTTCTTTGAATTTTTTATTTCTATTTGAATCATTTCCTCGATTTTAGTTGGCTGTAAAGGTCAATACTCAATATATATATATATATTTTTTCCTAAATCACTGCTGGAATCAAACAATCAATGTCCTACCCTCCAACGCATAAACTTCCCTAGGATAGCCTACAATATACTGTAAATCTAACAAAATGAACAAAACCAAACGTGTATAGGAATTGTACAATATAGGAACGTGCTTACTCAGTTCTAAAGAGAGGGCGAATGGATTTCCACAGTTCTTAATTAGAGCTGCAAAATGACCCTCGTTCTTGATACCAGAGTCCTAATGCTTACTGCTGCTTTCTTTACCAACTCTTTCCAACCTTCTCATTTAATACTACTCTATCCAAAACTTCTTTAGGCTTCAGGGTTTCACAATCTCATTTCTTCCAGATTACAATATGTTCCTCCTCATCAGATATCCACTGCTATCACAACTGTCAAATTGGTTGTGCAATAGTATTTTGACATCACTTCTTGTCCTTTGTGCCTTATCCTGTCTATCTGTTTGCAGCAGAACATCAGCCATTTCTTTTTTTCCTTTTTGTTTGGCTCTTCAAATGTTCTTCTTTAGTTTAAGCCATTCACTTCAGCTCCCTGCGATGTGTAGAAATCCTGATTACAGCATCCCAGCCAGAGGCCCATCTAGTCTCTGCCTGAATCCATCCAATGAAGGGAAACTTGCTATTTCATTGAGTAACCGATTCCATCATCAAATGCCTCTAACAGAAACTTCCTAACATTCAATTAGAGTATGTCTTCCCATAACTTAAATCCAGGTTTTTGAACCCTGTGCTCCAGAAGAATGGAGATTGGTGCTGACATTTTTTCCCCAAGTATTTATAGAGAGTGATTATATCTATCTTTGGTAATTACTTACTTCTTAAGGTAAAACTTTCCCAAGTCCTTCAATCTGTCTTTACAGAAATTGGTTTCTAGTCCCCTGATTATCTTTGTTGCCCTTCTCCGAACTTTTACAATTTGTATGAATCCCTTTTAAGTTGCCCAGAGGAAAAGGAAGAATTACTACTGCCATTGGAGTGTTGCTGTTTTTTCTTTTAATTTTTTTAGCCTTAATACTAAATTGAGGTTTTTGTAAGCTGCTCAGAGTCTATAGGTTGGAGCAGCATAGGAGCCTGAGAAAAAATAAATAAAATAAAATAAATAAAATAAAATAAAATATCTTACTGGACACACTCTCAAAGTGAGATCTGGCCAATAGATAATTAAACTAGAACTACAACCTAAAGTCACATATGTTGTTTTTGCAGCCACAGCATGCTGTTGACTAATGCTCCATTTGTAATCAACTATTTAGTCCATTTTTTTCATAACTATTTTTACCAAGCTAGATGTTCCTCATTTTATATAGCTGCATTTCATTTCAGTTTCCTAAATGTATAACTTTGCATTTGTCTCTGTAAAATTTAATTCTGTTCTTTTCAGCCTGCTGCTCTAGATGATTTTGAATGTTATTCTTGTCTTCTAGCTAGCCCACCTAACTTTATGTCATCTGCAGATTTGACAGTCATCTCCTTTGGTTCTTCAACCATTCATTCATAAACTTTACTGATTAGCACAAATCCCAAGAGTTAACTTTTGCACCCCACCTCCTGTTTGAGGAGAAGACATCAATGACAGTCTTTGAGTACAATTTTTGAATCCATTTAATTGTTATGCCATCCAGCCCATGGTTAACTAGCTTGCTAATCATATACTTTTCAAATGCTTTGTTGAAATTACATCTAAGCATCCCTACAATTGGTTCTATTGAAATTTGCTTTTTTTGAAATCCAAAGTACAAATTCAGCTTTAGTTTCCCTTATAATCAAGAACTTTGCCATTACATGAATTCTATTTAACTGGGGGGCTCCTCTGGATTGCCAATATAATAATTGCATTTCAAGTTCTCAGTTCATGAAATAGAATCAATTAAGAAATTAGAAACAAGGTATGTTTAGCCATTGAGTGCACATGATTTTTAGTGTGATTTCAAAGTTAATGGATGCTGTTACCATTCTCACTATTCTAATTTTCTGTGAAATAACCCTTCTGATTATCCTGAGTATGGGTTGGATCCAAAGATACGCAAGTGGATTGCTTTTACCTAATCATTCTGTCCTCCCAAGATTAAGCTTAAAGTTACATGTGTGCAAAGCAAGCACCAAAGACTAAAGCTGCATCATCATGTGCAAAAGGATTTTTCATTTATGCTGTGTCCATGGGGGCGTGTGCATTTCCATATGGCAAAGCCTGCTCTAAAATAACTGGAGCAGAAAAAGTATTGCAACTCTTTCTTGCAGCTTTTCAATCTCAGCTTCAAACAGGAGCTGGCAATGTGACCTCTATGACACCACTAGATGGCATCCATAGATCACTATCCACCAATTTAATTTTTTTAAAAGGCCACCTCCATAGGATCATCTGAGACTTTGGTCTGCTCTCATAATGTCTTGAGGTATCATGACCTTACTAGACTTGGGACAATTTTTAAAATGGGGGAGGCCTCCACACTATTACATGAGATCATGCAATGGTGCATGGTGACTGAAAATATTGCTCTAAAAGGGCCAGTGCAAAAAAAAAAAAAAATCTTCTGAGGAAGCATCTTTTTCTTTGTGTTGTGGGCTTTCAAATATAAATAGGTGGATCTGCAAGTGGTTAACTGCAAGCATTTGCCACTGGGAATCTTTACATGCCTAGTAGACAGCTCCCACTGTAATTCAGGTACAGCTTGGATGCTTTGTTAAACGGGCTTGCTTTGCACACGTGCAAGGAATATTAGAATAGTTACAGTACATCCAGAGCAAAGAAAGATACAGAAATGGAAGAACGCCCCTAGATGATGGCTTACTTTCCTTGTAAAATGTTTTAAAACACTAATGGAAACATTCGATAAACAGAAGTGACTTTCTGCTACATGAAGGGCACCTTTGAATCCAAGCCACTACAGAGACTCTGCGGTCCTCAAGTTAAATTTCATATCTACCAAGTCTACAGATCATACTGAAACCATGCACAATCAGAAACTTCTCAAAAGTGGTTATGTTTATACTATGATTCAACCAGATGCACTTTCCGTTACTTAACTTTTCCAATGGGATACTCTTATGTTATTTTACAAACAAATTTTGGAGATAAATTTGCAAAGCTCTATCAGTGACCCCATTGTCATACATTCACTTCCATAAAACCAGGTTTAAAAAGACAGTTAAAATATTTGTAATTAATAATTTACTAAGTTCTCTTACTGTTGTCAGATGTCTTCCAAATATGTAACCCTTGAAGCCTAGTACATCCTTTGAAGTCAGCTATGGCAGCTTTTTGAGACTTCCCATCCTTCTATAGGAAGCCTTCCTAATAACTAAACTTCTGCTCCCCTAGAATAGCACAATGGGGAGCACCGCATTAGGATGTAAAACTCTAGAAAGGAGAAGGTGATGACCACAAGAGAACAGGCTATTGATGAGCTGCCTTGGATCAGTGGTTGTAGTACATAACTTATGTGGTACATAAGTTGTACATACTCAATCCACTGAAGAAGGGGGGGAGAGGAGGAGGAGGAGGAGGGGGCATAATATTGAGTGCAAACCCAGATCCATCAAAGTTAAGAAGCATTTTGCCATGATCTTCAATCAGAAATAAAACTAATTAAAGGTTGCCCTTTCCAAGCCAATAAAAATGTTGGAAAAGCACAGTGTAACTGGTTGGATCACGAATATACTCATAATGATTCTACATCAAAATTTTATTTCAGCAAGATACGTGGTCTGTCAGTTAATCTTTTGGAATTATTTTTATAACATAGCAAAAACAACTGAATACATACCAAGCTTGAATATATCAATCCTACCCTCTCCTGGCAAAATATAAAGATAATTAACAACCATAGTTTTCCCTCTCAATCACAAATACAGGTAGTCCTCATTTAATAACCAAACTGTTGTTTGTTGGTTTAACGACAGTCTGAAGTTACAACAGCCTCAGAATGGGTGCTTTGTGGCCTGTAAAGCACTTCCAAAAGTCGCAAAATGTTGCACCACCCCCTTGCAGTCACATGATCGCATTTCAGGTGCTCAGCAATTGGCTCGCATTTATGACTGGTTGCAGAGTCCTATGGTCACGTGATTGCATTTTGTGACGTTTCTTGCCATTTTCCGGCAAAAAAAACTCCCATTGGGGAAGCTGGATTTGCTTAATGAACATGGTGATTTGCTTAACGACCCATGATTTGCTTAACAACCACTGTAAAAATGGTCGTAAAATTGGGTCTGGTCACATGGGTGACTCAACTTATGACTGCAACAACTTACGATGGAAATTCCGGTCCCATTCTGGTGTTTAGTAAAACTGGATCCTACCTACATCCCAGCAGACTAGGATATAGTCAAGATCTGACTTATGGCAGATGCCAATTTTCAGAGTTGAAGGTGGTATAAATAAGGGGTCCCTGGCCCAGATACATGCACATAATTCCACTTCCACCTCTGGTAGCGTGAAAAGACCAGATCCTGGTCTCAAGAGAAAAAAAGAACTAATTTCATTTCACACTAATCAAGCACTATTCTTAATGAGAACTTGGTTTCTTCAAATAACTTTTCAAAAAGAACTTCTAAGAACAATGCATATGGACTAGTGAATCATACCATCGAGCAAGGTGCCAAAATGGATAACTTGCAAATATTCTTTCTCTCGCATAAACCCTTTCAGTGGAGTAGCCCAACCTTCACTTAGGACTTGAACCCACTGTAGATCCACCTGAAAAATAAAGACAGTATAGCATAGGGCAATCTGCACACAAAAAATGTGGAGTGCCTGTTTCCAACATTTCAGTACAACAGTTGTTTGTAGGATTACTTAGGTAAAATCAGCAATACTTCCTTCCAAAAAGAGCATGGATATAATGTTCCCACGACTTCCAAAAGTTACTCCCTGTTCACAATAAAGTATTTTTTAAAAGTGAAGGAAGTCTCAGCTCTCATGTATTGGGGGATAAATTGGTTCCAAACTGCTAATAGTTCAGTTGCTGAAATCCTTGTCATATCCTTATCCTTTCGATCTCAGTAATACAGTGAGAATCTTGCTTAATTTATTTTCTTTGTTTGAGGTAGCTGCCAACAGCCTGACAAGGGATGTGAAAGAACTCTGCAGTAATTTGGCATTTTACTTCCAGCAGATCCATAAGGACTGGAACACACACACACACACACACACACAAATTACTCACATTTTACTTTTAAGATGTCCAAAAGGAAAAGAATCTTGCATATTTATTTTCTTCTAAAAATGCCTTGCACATTCATGTTGTTTTGACCCATCTCTAAAATCAACCCTCAGCCCTTCCTCATACCACTCAGCCCATTTTATCTGGATTTTTTAAAAAAGCCAAAAACAAAATATGGAAATTTGGATGGAAATCTCCTTCCCACTGGAAAAGGCCAATAAAAGAGTAGATTTCCCTTGCT
Source organism: Candoia aspera (assembly GCF_035149785.1). NCBI lineage: Eukaryota > Metazoa > Chordata > Lepidosauria > Squamata > Candoiidae > Candoia > Candoia aspera. The sequence continues at coordinate 76,062,491 of NC_086158.1, forward strand.
CTGCTCATCCTTAGTACTTTGTAGGTGGCAATTATGACAAAGTATTTTTCTTAGATCTAAGAACACACAGGACAAGGTCTTCCTTGTTGTTTGCTTAGTTAGTTAAGCAGATAGTTTTCCTATACCAGAATCACCCTCTAGCTTATCCCTTACCTTGGTAATGTTTACGGAAGGCAAAGTACCAGCTTCAGCCCAAGCTTGTTCCACTTTATTTTCCGGTACAAACAGCTCCAGAACATCTTTTATTGCAGTTGAAGGAACAATGCTCTAGTAGAGAAAGAAAAAGTTAGAGATAAAGTCCCCTTGTGAAACATGGATTGATTTACACGGATCTGGAAAAATGAAAATCCAATTTTTCTAGATTAGGATTCATTACTGAAAGCCAGCACACGATTACCTGTTCTTGCAAGAGCTCTACAATGGTCTGGATGCATTCAGTCACTGAAAAAATGTTGGTTTTCAGCACAAGTTCAGGCACTTCTGGTTTCTCATACTCTGAATCAATTCCAGTGAATCCTAGAATGGTTGGATAATGGTTTTTGTAAGACAATGAGGTTATGATCAAAGATCAAATTAAAGATCAAATAGTACATCCATAAGAACAGTGGCTTTTCTGTCTTCTGCATCAACTGCTTTCAAAGCCTCATCAGGTACTTCCCAGTGATTTTTTTCCCCTAGCTAACATGGACATACAGCTGAAGAATCCCCTGATGGAGCCTCTCTTCTCACCTGAATCACATACATGCTCAGCTACTTTGCCATTACCCAACCCTGTCAGAACGTCAAGGCAAATAAGGTGAAGAGTGCAACAATCTGGAGTTCACAGACGTTTGACGCACTTGGACATTTGTAGATAAAGCTTATGTTTAGGAGCAGGGGTGTAAAGAAGGGAGATTACGCAGACCATAAGTATTGCAGCCAGGATAAGATGATCAAACCTTTGATTTCTCCAGCTCGTGCTTTTTTGTACAGGCCTTTCACATCCCTACTCTCACAGATATTGAGAGGCGCATCCACAAAAACTTCGAAGAAGGGAAGCCCAGCTGTCTCATGAATCTTCCGTGCATTCTCACGGTCCTGTAAAAAGGAACAAAACAAGAATCAGTAAGGTAGTAATCTTAATCTTCTTCTTCTTTTCTAGTTCATGAAGATATCTACACAAACACAGAAAGAAATATGTAACAGGAGGCTCAGAGTGTTGTTTTTCTGTTTCTGTCTCTCTCACACACATACACAAACACAAGCATATAGATTTGCCCAGTTATTGACCAAATAAATCAGTGTTTCTCAACCTTGGCACGTTTAAGATGTGTGGACTTCAACTCTCAGAATTCTGGGAGTTGAAGTCCACACATCTTAAACGTGCCAAGGTTGAGAAACACTGAAATAGAGAAGGTCACAGGATCTAGGGTCTAGGGCCTAGGTCGGCTCACAGGGCCTAAAGTCTTCTTCTCTCACACACATTCCAGTAATTTATCCCAATTCTACTGATGCTTTATTTAAAAAAAAAAACTGACTTGAGCCAAAGAGTAAGAAAGAAATGCTGAACAGAAGGACAGTAAGTAAGAAGGCATCAAATTGCAGCAAGAAGGGTTTTGGTTGATTGACTAGGATCAACCTAAATAAAGCAGGTGAAGTCCAGTGTCGGGAAGGGCTTCCTGTTGGAGAAAGCTGGGCTTGAAAATATTAGAAAGGAGCACTCATAAGGATGCTACATTCCCAAAGAAAAAACACAGTCTTTCTATAGATATAGATCTCTCTTGTGGATAATAATACTGAAGATTTATTTATATTTGACAGATGTTATATTTTTAACATGAATATCACATCTGCCTGAAATTTAGAACTCTTAAGATGCTGAAGATATTTTAATCAAAAAGGAAGATATTTAATAGGACTGGGGAGTCCTATTTAATAGGACTATATCTTCCAAAATGCTGTAACTTCAAAGTTTTACAAGGAAATGGTTCTCTTAAATGTGCATCCTACTACAAATAAAAAGTATTTTTTTTAGAGCACAGAATAATTTTCTAGACAGATTTACCTTTGCAAAAGGAGAAATGAAACTAGTAATGCAAACTAAGCCAGCATCAGCAAATAGTCTGGCAACTTCAGCAATACGGCGGATGTTTTCTTCTCGGTCATCAGCAGAGAAACCTAGATTCTTGTTGAGACCGTGACGAATGTTGTCACCATCAAGAGAGTAGCAAGGGATCCCATGGGACACAAGATATTCCTCAAGTGCAAACCCAATGGTTGTCTTACCAGCACCAGAAAGACCTGTCAATCATAGGTAATTTTTTTAAAAAAAGCTGTGATGGTTCACCCATACTTTTCCTCAAATTCATAAATATGCCATAAAATAAAATTTCAAAATATAGAGAACTTTTTTCAATCAACACTTCTTATTCCTTGCAGCCAAGTTACCGAACTAATCAAAAAGAATGGGGCATACACATCTCTCGCCATACAGGAAGCTCAGTTCCTAAGAAGGTCTGCAGAGAAGTTCACAGTCTACATGCATCTTATCTAGCAATTAAGCTTCTGTGGTTTTCTTTCTGTCTTTGCTGCAGACAGACCAAAGAATGCTGCTTAAGGAAGAGTGGGTGGGATATTCAAATCCTCAGCCGCCCATGTTAAACTGTATTTGCAGATCCTCCTTCTGCAAAGGGCAGGTTTTCTCAGAGTCAGTTCAGAATTAATATTAAACCATGGTTTACTGCTTCAAAATCAAATTGTAGAATTTTAGATTTGACTTGTATGTTTTCCTGTTCCTGTTGTTCCTTCACCCAGCCAAGGAAAAGACTGGAAATTTCTATCTGGTTTGTGAAGAAACCTCAGTTTCCCATTATGTCTGAAATCAGGGAATGGTGTTTTTTAACCACAACTAAATAGTAAAAACAAACCAACACCAACCTTTATTTTCAAATCCTGATTTGTTAACCAAATTCAAAGTGACCAATTTCTGTGTTGCAATCATCCTCTTTTTTTTTTAGAAGAAGAAGATTCTTTCAATCACCCCTCCTTGTGTTCAAAGAAGGAAAAAGGAGGAAGGGACACAGAAGCTTGAGGGTCAGGCCAGGGTATTCTCAGAGGGGGTCAAAAAAGTCAAGTTGGCAGCCACAGCCATGAAATCAAAGCCCTACACCTTGTTATGTGCATCATGATCTTAGGCTCACTGCAATTCGTTCTTGTATTAATAATTTAGTGCAGGTCAAATCCAAGAGGTTATGTTAATGAAGGACAAGTTAGGGCTCTGTATTCCACTCTCCAAGGTGGACAAAATTGCTAACCGAAAGCCTTTCTCCTCTGCTGAAGTGTTTTCCACCCACACCTGAGGGGGCAGAAAGCTGAACCAGCATAGCATCTCCTGTCCCCATTGCCGATCCCTCTCATTTCTGTTTCAAGTCCCTGCAGGTCACATCACTCATCATTCCCATCGTGAGTGACAAAACCTAGCCAATTTTACCCACCTGGAGGATCCCTGTGGATGGAATAAGGGGGAAAGTGATAATTAGACACTAAGGAATTAAGTCATCTCACTCATTTGCTGGGGATGAGATGAAGGCTATATCTAGGGACACAGCAGGAAAAAGATGGGGCCAGAGCTTGTTCTTGCCATGGTTAGCTGACCATGAGGAAAGGCAATTTATCTTCTTTTGAGACATTGTTTCAGTTCAGCCAACAGCCCTGGGATTTCTTAGTGATCTCTCATACAAGTATTAACCAGCTTCAACTTGGCTTAGCTTCCAGGGATCAGCCATATTTGGGCCCCTGCTGTGACATCCTCTCTAGTAGCAATGCTCAAGTCAACAGTACTCTGAAATACTATACAATGAAGAAAGAATACTGTATGAAGTATTCTGAAAAAGAATACTATCCAATGAGAAAATTAGGAGGGTACTTATGTGCACACACCCCTGTAATCTTAGGTGAATCCAGAACAACATTTATACATCTTAGGTGAATCCAGAACAACATTTATACATGTCAAGGTCACCTTGCACCCTCCTAATTTTCTCATTTTGCTTACCTTATTGGGCCAGATCCAGATGGCCTCAAACCTTTTAGCCCTTTCTACGGTTTTAAACAACTGGATGTTTCCCAGGCATTTCAGCCAGATGGTTAGGCAAGCTCTGCTCGCTCATGTTGGTTTCTTTATGAGTTGCATTGTGCTATGACCTCAGACATTATGGTTGATGTTAAAATGTTGTTTTGAACTCTTGTATGCCACTCAGAGTCATTTCTGTCAGATGGGTGGACACAGAAATGTTTTAAATAAATAAATAGCCAAGAAACCCTTTCTCTCTCTTCCTCTGGCATTATACTGAACATTTTCACTGTATGTTTCTCAACAAATGGTCTTTATAAGCCATAGTCTGATGACAGCTTGTTTTAGTAGCGTACAATTACAACTATCCACAGCTTGTTTAGATCTGGTTCTAGGACTAAAGTGTGGTTTCTTAAAATGGAAACAGTCTTCTTCTTGCAACCCTGGCAGAGCTAATGAAGCATGATTGCTTTAAAACAAACTATGATCCATATCGGCTTATTATACAACTTACTTAATGTATTTCTATAGTGGGCTCAAAGGTTTTTTTTAAAATTAATATGGTTGACCTTTTGAGATTATATTATTATAGGGTTAGATTTTGGGATGGGGGTACTTCTAATGTTCACTTTGGTCCTGAAGTTTTATTAAACACCCTTCTGAGATCCCTTTATAGTTACACTTCTAATAAAATAAATAAATGACACATGTACACACTCATTAAAGTTTTCAAAACATTTTATACCTCCCGGAACTTCAATACAAGTCATCAGAGTGCATATTTTAAAGCATGTTAATCTTGTCTTTTACTTGTTCCTACAGAACTGAACAATTAATAGAATTCATCACATAAGGACATGTAATTCACTTTATGTCAGTGGGTCCATATATTCCACAGAGCTACTAGGTTATGTATTTATGAACTCTGCATCTTCTTATAGCTTCCAGATCTGGGCAGCCCAAATCTAGAAAAAACATTAGGTGGCAGCCAAAAGTTCCTTTTGCTGCCCTCTAGTGCTTATCTGAATTTCTGCAGGTCAGTTCTGGTGGTCTCACTTTTTCTAATGTAACAGAAATATTAACAGCTTTTCCCAGGTGTTAATTTGCTGAGCTAATAAGGAACACAATACCTGTAAGCCATACTGTGCAGCCACGAAATCCACCTTTTGTGCCCAAAACTTGTCCTCTCTTGTTTCTGCTAACGTGATGTGCTTGGTACACCACATTGGTAGACCTTTGGAGATTCTGAGCATATAAACAACATAAAAAACATTATTGTTCGTTTAGTAGCAAAATGAAAGAGTATTAACAAAGCATAACAAAGCAGCAGCCACTAGAAAAGTACATTATTCAAAGGAGCCTTATACAAACATACACCTGTATGTTAATACGCAAACATGCACCCACAAGTTCCTCATGTCTTTGGCTTCAGAAGTGTTTGCCTAAGGAAGACACTATTTTACTTTAGGATAAGGATTTCGCTTGTCCTGAGTTAGCAATAAAGGGACAGAGGACACCTTGAATAAAGGAACAAAATGTTACACAGAATACCCAGAAGCTCATATCACAACTTGGCCCACTAGCTTAGTGTAGTTTACAGTTCTCTGTGCCTGCAGTGTCAACAATCAGGGGGAGAATTTAGATGGAAATAAGGACATTGGATGGGTTGCAGGAATTTGATGAGTTGAATGACCAAAGTTGGGCATTTACCAGTTTACACTGGTAAACTCCATGCCAAAGGACACAACAAGATTGTTCAGCGGGCTATATTTTATCATGGTTTCCTGTAGATTTTATGGTTTATACCAATGGAGCCAAAAACACCTAATCTTAGCCATATTTCTTAGTTCCACTTCTAATTTTTTCAACAATTAAGTCAGCACTTCTTGTGGCTGAAGTTGTAGAAATTTCCTGATCAACAGATGTCTTTGTATAGGTTGAAACTTGATATGGGGACCAGGGTGCTTACTTATGTATATATCATTCATGAATATATCATTCATAAGTAATGGGTCATCTAATAAACTTCCTCTTCACTGGAACAATTGCACTGGTATATCTCCTTCCTGCCAATTCTTCACCTGGAGAACATTTGTGGTAAAGCAGGACAATTGTTTGGTGCCATTTTACCACAAATGATGATGAAGTGAAGTGCATTTTCCATGCAATATGTATATAATATACAGGTGGTCCTCATTTAATGACCACTTGTTCGGTGACCATTCAAACTTATGATGGTGCTGAATGAGTGGTAGTTATGATAGGTCCTCATACTTAATATTGGTCACAGCATCCTCACAGTCACATGATCGCCATTTGCGACATTCTTTGCTGACTTCCTACAAGCAAAATCAATGGGGAAGCCAGCAGAGGTTGGAAATGGTGTCCACGTGAAGTCTTCACTTAACAATCCGCGGTGATTTGCTTAACAACAGCAACTGGGACTGCTGGAATTTCCATCATTAAGTGGCACAGTCATGTGATGTTGTGCTTCCCAACCATGTGGCTTAGCAACAGAAATTCTGCTCAAAATTGCTGTCATTAACCAAGGACTACCTGTACATGAGCTTTGTTAAGAAGCTTACAAACTTGATATGCAAAACATGTTACTATTTACTGGTCTGTTAGGGGCTAATTAAAGAGGGATGTTGGCTATGGGGGAACAAACATCCACTGCACCTCCTTCTCCATCAACCTGACCACTCACCTAAGTGGAATTCAAAGTTGCTATGGTTACCAGGCTAGTACTTAAATATATGGTTGCATATTCTAATTATGGGCTCTGCAAATTCTTCAAAAGACCTGCTCTGAAATGTGCAGGAACACATATGAAGTACCTCTTTCGAAAGGAGTTGTACAACCTGGTTATTGGTCTACAACCTGCTTATATAGCCATCCATTCATCCAACTGAAAGCTGCAATTCTAAACATGCAGAGGTTGCATTTCTTCCGTTTTCTTCTGCAAGGTTGGAACAGGTGCTCCCATCTCAGTGAGGAAAATACAGCCATAACTTACCCTCCCACTTCCCTCCCAGAACTTCTGCTTCAGGCTGTTTTGGACATCCTGATTTCCAACAAGTTTTTAACACTCTGAAAAGGGCGTGGAGAAGCTGGGGTGGAATGGGGTACAAAAAGTTATAGAACCAAAATCAGCCCTCGCCATCACCACCTGGTTCCCCCTGTCAGAAAGGTTGGACAAAATACGTAGCAATGGAAGGAAATTTCTTCTTTTTAGGGAAAAAAAAAAGCTGGTGGAGACACAGGAAAGAAATCCTTACTGTATTTCCACTCTGGCCTCAAGTTTTTAAAGCACTTGGATAGAACATTAGGATTATTCTTTTTCTTATTGGACAGTCAACCTCACTGGATATTCTAGTCCCGCCTTAGGCATGAAGGCCGGCTGGGTGACCTCGGGCCACTCCCTCTCTTCTCAGCCCAACCCACCTCACAGGGCTGTTGTTGTGGGGGAAAATAGGAGAAGGAGTATTACGTATGTTCCCCACTTTGAGATATTTATAAAAATAATAAAGGTGGGATAGAAAATAAATAATAACTAAATATAGTTGAACTGGCCTTGGTATAATTTTGCATAGGATTATACTGTTAAAGATATAATTCTTACTTAATAATAGTGTAATTATACATAAAATTATAAATATAATTCTTGGTAATTCTTACAGCTACACTGGAAGGTAGGTCCGTATTTTTATTCCCATACTGAAGGATGCAAAGAGAAAATATGGCTGTCCTAGCTCACCTAAGGAGGTTTATCAATGAAGAGAAAATTGAACAGTTTCCAACCTTCATGGTCTGTTTTCCCAGTACCCCACACTTTATCAGTTTGGAACCCAAATCCAATTCTTATCCTCTCCCAATTGCTCAAGCTTGTCCTGAAAGATTGCGCTGTTGCTCAAGATACGAATGAACTCTGCATGCTACTGGATCTCTTTGGCTTGCAGAAATTCCAGCTGAGTCCAGAATCCCTTTTGACCTATTCTTTGTTCATGTTTAGCTGAATCATTCTTAAAGAGACAAAACTCCTTAGTGACTGCATTTTAAGCACTGTGAATCCATACCCCTAATTCATTCCTCCCCCCAAATGTCTTGGAATCAATTGTCATCAATGATGCCAAGAATAATAATGCTGTGAAAGTTTTTGCATTTGTTTTTGTTTTTAATGGATAGGTTGACATTTTATGTGGTTTTAGACTCTCCAAATATCCTTGGGAAGTCAGATATGAAACATCTAGAGCACAGCCAACATTATTCCTGAGTAAGAGATCTATAGTGAAATCATAAGTATGAATCTTGTTATGATTCCACTATAACCTTAAAACAATAAAAATAACTGCTCTACCAGTGGAGAAATGTTTCTGAAAACTGACAGAAAACTGGCTTTAGCTATCTATGATCAAAAGTTAGCTTTATATTATTCCTATAAGAAGAAGTAAAAATTGTTATGCAAGCATCTGATTGTGAAATACCTGGATGTGTATTGTGGCCTTGAGGCTTTTTAATGGCACATCTGTATTCCAGATGAAAGTGCTTGTATGAAACATGTGTGGGAGCTACAAATCTCAGATTTCTCAATTAATATAGCCAAAGGTTAGCTGGGAATTTGGGGAATTATAGTCCCAACACATCTGGAGAGAATGAGGTTGAGAAAACCTGATAGGACATTCTGCGTCAGAGCAGAACATGGAACAAGATGTTCTGTATGAACCTTCCTCACACTCTGTTTTCCCATATGAGCAACAGCACATAACTGAATAGTGTAGAATTGAGAGTAGGTTACTCTGCCATCTCTCCTGTTCCACAGGGCCTCTTTGTCATCTACAGAAAGTGAGCAGCCTCTGCAGAAACCCTCACGGATTCCGTGGTTTCAGCTAAGATTACAGATCACTGCCAAATCAGGCAGGATTTCATTCAGTGTACTTTGAGCAAACAGTAGGGAAACTATTTTACCCACTGGTATGAAACTTAGCACTTTCCTCTTATTAATTTTGGCACCATTATACCAGACTTTCCTTCTACAAACACGGAACATAGAATGTCTCATAGAAAATCAACCCAACCATTATCCTCAAATAAGCAGTGATTCAGCATAGACTAGACTGATATTTCATTTTGCATCTGCTAGCTGAACAAAATCATACCTTTTAGTAAACTTATTTTTCAACCGATCAGTATGTGAAATGCAGCAAAGTTTTTTTTTCTTTTAATATTCTTAGACCTCTTCATCTGTGAAACTAGAAAAGTCCTTTACTAAGAATTACAACCAAGAACATTTAAATGTTTATCTTAACTGCATTCAGACTCATCAAAACAATTATACTATGGTCATCTCTGCACTAGTGTCTTGTAATAGTTTCATAGCATCACCTGTTATAAAACAACATAAAGAGAGCCAGGTTGGTCTAGCGGTTAAGGCGACAGGCTAGAAACCAGGAGACTGTGAGTTCTAGTCCTGCCTGAGGCCTGAAAGCTGGCTGAGTGACCTTGGACCAGTCCCTCTCTCTCAGCCCAACTCACCTCACAGGGTTGTTGTTGTGGGGAAAATAGGAAGGAGTATTAGGTATGTTCCCTGCCCTGAGTTATTTATAACAATTCTAAAGGCGGGATAGAAAATAAATAAATAAACATAAAGCCTTCTTGCATTACTGTTATTTTGGCACAGTGCTGGTTGGAAGACTCTAGAAGACATGACAAATTGCTAATGCAAGACAACTTATAATGAAATAGGTCACCAAAGGGAACAAAGGAGCAGCACATTTGTGACAGATATTAATTTCCTAATGGAAGCAGAAGTTTGACAACAGAACCAGCTACTGAGAGAGATAGAACAGCTCTTCTTTGCTAGATGACGTAAATGCCATTCCTGAACTGAGCAGGGGTTGGATTGTGTAGCCTAATAACCCATTTCAATACTATTATTCTAATACCGGTTTGCTTAGAGCAATCTGCTCTGGTTCCCGATTAATTTGTCAGTACAATGCCCAGAACTGCAAGCTGGGAATTCTGAAATTTACAGTCCCAACTCACAGGAGAATTCCATGTTGGACAGGGCTGGCTCAGAGTGAAACAGTAAGATGAGGAAATCATGATTTCAATAGATGTTACATGGTGTGCTATGTTTTATGGATTATCCTGCCCAGTTTTACAATTAGGCTGCAATTATGAATCAGCATTTTATGGCAGTAATAAAAACATTTGCTGATAATACAAAACATCATAGTTTTGCAAGACATTTTTATACCATAATAATGACTTTGGGTTTTTGCTGGTTCTCAGGAAAATAAAAATATCACTGCCTTTAAATTTTTTAAGCATTTAACAACAGACTCGGTTAAACGCTATTTTCCATGTATTCCAAATAAATTGAATTTTTAAATCATTTCTGCAAATTGATGATGTGTGAAAACCTGTAAATTTAATGTGCCTGAAACCAAGAAGCTATTGTGCATAAATTGAATCAGTTCGAGGGAGCCGCTCATAGCCTCAAGGACCATAAAAGCATTAAATGATCTATGCTTTTTACTTTAAAACATTACAAAAATAAAATTGTAATATTGGAAATGATTATTTCTCCTGTGGCTGTTGTATGAAACTGTGATCTGTATCAATTAAAACAACTTAAATGCATTGAAATAGAACACCAGCGAACAATATGCAGCCTATATTTCAACAGTGTGGAATAAACCTTATATTTCCACTGTACTAATAGTGGAAGCTGCAAGTAATTAATTTATATATGAAATTTATATGGCTGCTTGACTCCAACAGTAGTGATTCTGGGCAGCACACAAACAGTAAAGAAGAAGAAAACAATACAGTTAAAAACGACAACAAAAAATAATGGGTGATCAGAACCCAAATTTCTATTACACTCCTCTAGACAGGAACTCTAATGGTATGTGAGAAAGACCTTGAGAAAGAGGGGGAAGAGACACTGCCTGGGGAACGGTCAGATAAGAGGCAGCATAACCCATAGATGGAAGGTGGGCAGGGCAAGAGCCTCAGAAGGGACCCTCCCTAGTTTCTCAGGCTGTAAAGGAGAATTTGTACTTTCAGACTTGCAAGATTCTGTTAACGTAGCTTTACAAGAAAGTAGAATTAATCATCTGGTCACGTTTCCTGTCCGGTTTACCTGGGAAGGCTGACAGGAACTCAATCAACTTGGCCCAATATCTGTGGAAAGAATCAGGTTGTTTAGATCCTTTCCAAAGGCCAGCAGGATCATAGCCAACCATGTCGGGGGGGGGGGGGGGATCATTCCAGAGAGCCTTGATTTTAGTCCCAGCTTTGTCAATTCTGTGGCCAAGGTTATTGCCCAAGTCCATGCCCACATCCTTCCATATTTTTCAGAAAGACCATATAGCAAAATAATTTTTGAGAATTCTGCAAATTATGAAAATGTCATGTGGTGACTAATAAGATGATGCAACTAAGTACATCCTGGTGTAGTGAATCCTGCATGGGGCACAGAGTTGGAGTTGATGAGGTCTTATGTTCTTTCCATCTCTATGATTTTATTATGTTTTTAGAAGGGAACTTAATGATGGTATTAGTCTAGAAAGTTAATCTAAGAACCCTCCCATGTAAGGACTTGGTCCTAGTTCAAAAGCAGCAGTTCTGGAGCTCTGTGAATTTTGGCTCTGCTGCAGCGCTCCTTCTTTTGCAGTACTAACAGCCTAACGACATTGAGATCGATCTGTTGCTCCATCAAGGGAACTCTTGCCTCACTGCTTCTTCTGAGTTTCAGCCGCTCTGAGCAATCCTTTAGTACCTGTTTAGCAAGAGTAAAATGATCAAGGGTTTTGTCTGATGGCCCCTACTCAAGCAGGTGGGGAGGGGGGGAGAGAGACAAAGAGCAATCTGCTTGTTCTTTATGTTTTTATTTTCTTTCCTTTTTTGCAGAAAGTGGGGGTGGAGGAGATTTTGGTTACTCTCTTTTGTGTGACATGGAAACAATGGTGTTACGGAAGCATCCTTCCAAAGAATTCCATATTTAGAATTTAGTCCCTGTTGCAACTTACAACCTTGGTTGGAGGCCCTGGAGAAAGTGCCTGGCTGCAAAACAGATAGTGTGGTTTCATATTACTTTGGGGACACTTGCTAGGGCTTTTAATACAGGAAGAATGGCAGCTTGATAGCCAGGCTGCTTCATCTCATTACGAATGCTCAGTTTTTTGTTTTTTACTAAAAGACCAATTGGACATGATGTACTGAAAAGACAGATGGGGCTGAGGGTGCTAGGAAGTTATTGCCTTTACTCCGTATGTGGCCTTTTTTGTTGCTCTAGGCCAATGTTTTTCAAACTCAGCAATTTTAAGAAGTGTGGACTTCAACTCCCAGAATTCCCCAGCCAGCATGTTTGAAAAACACTGCTCTGGGTCTTGGGAAGAGCAATGATTAAATGAAATCTGGGGGGCGGCAGCAGGGAGACCATGTGTGACCTCAGAGTTTAGAGGTCAGAAGGAATGAAGATAATCAACAGGTTTGCTTCAAAGCATTTTTGGAGGGTGAAGGTGGTGCCATGTGAATGGTAGCCTAATGTTTGGGGTTGGTGTCACTAGCAATCGCTTGTCATTAACTATGTTGGCTGGAAGTCACCAAATTGCCTACTCTCATAATACAGTCTTTTTCAACTTCATGCCATTCTGTAAGTAAGTCGGGAACACAAATACTGAAATTTATTTTATTTTTTTAAATAAACCTGATTCACCTTGGGAATATCTGCAGGAGTTGGAAAAACCAGCTCAGTCCTGCCATGGTACCAAAAAATGTCCAGCCAAGGCCTTGAGTAAGTGGTCAGTGGCAGCTGATGGCCTTTGGTCATGACAATTCCCAATGCACAGGCATGATCAAGGCTCCTTTGGCCTTGTGGGAATTATAATCCCAATTCCTCTGGATGAAGGCAACAGGTTTGGGAAGGCTGATTTAATATGTGAACAACCAAAGTTGGTATAGAAACAGAACATTATGGTGCTTCTGGAGGAGAATAAACTGTTATAGCCAGAAGTAATTCATTTACTGGTGTCCTCTTGACAAAACTCTGTCAGAAGTGTTGGGCCATTAAGAACCATTCTCCAAGCACCCTGGGAATCAACCCCTTCTACTTTTGTTTACACATTAATCTCTACCTTCCTAGATGCAGGAGAAGCCATAGACCTGGGCTGCCCTTCTCCTGGCCTCTCCATTCATTTTCTGCTCCCAACACAGAAGACCCTTTGGTTTTCCAGCTCCTAAGCTGTTCTAAGAAATCATTGGGTTTGGTAGAACAATTATTATCACAGCCCCTTTTTAATTACTGTTATTTTACAACAATTAAAAAAACAAAAGGAATTCTATGATATTTACAGAGGATCCACCCAAAGCTTGTGGAACTGGGTGGGGTATAAATTATGGAAATAAATAAATAAGCAGGCAGGTTGCCCAGGCAAAAAGTATTAAGAGGGAGAAAGACATACCCACTTATATCCCCCCAAAGGAAGAATCTGCATAGCTTCTCTTTCACCCAACACGAAGTAATGCAAGCTTCTATAATAGGATCATTGTTTCTAGGAGATTATTATGGAAAAAGGAGAAGTGGGATGAATGTGGCATTTCTTCCATGACCAGCTGGAGCATGAGTCTGAGTTGAAGGACTCTTTTAAGAGCCAGCAAAGGAACAGGAGAAACTGCCTGAAATGAGACAGTCCATTGATTGAACTTGTTCATGACTGCCATGTTATTCAGTAGTGGGGCATTCACCAACCCTACCTGGAAACGCCAAGGATCAAATGTGCCTACAAAGCATGCCCTGTATTGCCAGGGAACCATGAACCTTTCCCTCTTTTCCACAATACTTTAAATGAGCCTGAGACTCAACTCAATTCGCCTTTGTCCAAGGATGACCCATCACAGAATATTATCTTTGTTATATCTATGTTAGCTCAAAGTAGACAAAACAATCCTTATGATTATACATTAGTTTGTAAGACATTATGTTAAGTATCTTCTTCTGGTATTAGACTCCTTGCAAACCAGCAAAACTACATTTCCCACTTTTAGGCTGTGGATGTTTAAATGCAGCATTCATGCAAAATCCATGCTGTTGAACAAGTCACATATAATACTAAGCCATAATGGTCATGTGTCAAGCTAAGGCAAAACATACAAGAAAATATTAACTGTTAACTCAGGCACAGTGTACATAAAACACTATTAGAACTGTCACTGGGTATCAATGAAACCATGCACTAAGATGGGCTGGAGAGCTTCCTCTGTGGTCCCACTGTGGTTGGGTCTGTGGTGAGATGACTAGGAATATGGCCTTCTTAGTTTTGGCATCAAAAATCCCATCATGTGAAATTGCAACAAAACCTGTTTATTATAGTTGTGAGGTAAGCATTTCAGCCTTCTAAGCTTTTCCGTTTCTTAACAGGATATACAACAAATTCTATAAAACCAACACAAAGCAATTTTACAAATTCTGATCAACTGCTTAATTAAACATTTGAATTAGCTAAGATTTCTTATGAATAACCCCTACCTTTAAAAAAAAACCATGGTTTTTCTCGAGGAATTCAGCTGACCTTGAAAGAGTAATGCAGTATGCTTCATATCTGAAATAACTTGAGAACAGTGTGTGTGTGTGTGTGTTTACTGTTCTGTCCATGACAAGACACAGATTTCAGATGCAGCCAGTTTTTCTCATACTTATTTGTCTCACATGCTGGTAATATTTAGGTCAAAATTTTGGGATCCTTGATACCAACTTTATTAATGACTAATTTTATTTAGAAGGACGTTTGGTGTGGTGGTTAAGGCAGCAGGCTAGAAACCAGGAGTCCATGAGTTCTAGTCCTACCTTAGGCACAAAGCCAGCTGGGTGACTTTGGGCCAGTCACTTTCTCTCAGCCCTAAGAAGGAGGCAATGGCAAACCACTTCCGAAATCTTGCCAAGAAAACTGCAGCAACTTGTCCAGGCAGTCGACAGTAGTCAACACTGACTCAAAGGTACCAAATATATATACAATATGCCGAACAGCATACATTGAACGGCACAACCAAGTAGCTGGCACAGTGTACAGGAACATCTGCACAGTGTATGGGCTAGACCCTCCCAAGCCCAGATGGGAGATTCAATAGAAGGTCGTGGAGAATGACAGGGCTAAGATCCTATGGGGCTTCCAGATCCAGACAGACAGGCAGGTACTGGCCAATCAACCAGACGTTGTGGCAGTAGGCAAGGACCAGAAGACAGCAGTGGTGATAGATGTAGTGGTGCCAAGTAACAGCAACATCAGGAAGAAGGAGCATGAGAAGCTGGAGAAGTACCAAGGCCTGAAGGAGGAACTAGAGAAGATGTGGAAAGTGAAGGCCAAAGTGGTCCCAGTGGTGGCAGAAGCACTCAGGACTGCGACTCCTAAGCTGGAGAGGGGCTCCAACAGATCCCAGGAGCAACATCAGAGCTCTATGTCCAGAAGAGTGCAGTGCTAGGAACAGCTAAGGTACTGCGCAGAACCCTCAAACTCCCAGGCCTCTGGTTGAGGAAGACACATACCACCCCTAGGGGTGAGAAGGTGTGTGTGTGTGTGTGTGTGAGAAAGAGTATATATGTATATGTATATATGAGATTTATATCCTGCCTTTCATGATGGTCCCTGTACCGGACATTGGGCTCCGAAATGGCCCAAATTCATCCAGTGAGGTTCCGTGGCTGAAGGCAGAGTCTGACAATGGAGATCCTTGGCTAATGAGCCAAGGATCTCCATTGTCAGACAATTTAAACTACAATTTATAATCATGAGTACAGTATCTGAACCATTTTTTTAAACATTTGTATTTATTTTTTTCCTAGCCACTTTTTTTGTATTGAGGAAGAGTTTCAGGGAATTTTCAAAGACTCATGCTCTTCTGTGGCCTTTTGATGGATCCCATTGAAGATACTGTCCAATTATAGGTTTTTCCTCAGCTACCCTTTTTTTATAATGTTGTTCCTTCAACCTGCACCCTAAATATTTTATTATTTGCAGCTAGTTTTGAAATCCTGATTAATCAAGGAATTCTAGTCAGATTCAAGTGAGTTTATTTATTATTAGATTTTTCTCCCATCTTTATTTTTGGTCAACTCAAAGTAGCATACATACTGAATGCTCCTGCCTCTTATTTTCTCCACAACAATCCTGTGAGGTGGGTTGGGATGAGAGAGAGTAACCAGACCAAAGTCACCCAGCTGGCTTTCATGCTTAAGGAAGGATTAGAACTCAGTCTCCTGTTTTCTAGCCCAGCACTTTAGCCACTACACTACACTGCTGAAATGCTGCTGACCCATATTTAGGGAAAAATTGAGATTGCCAAGAACCATGATACAAAAAGGGTTCAGAGTGAATGGAGCAAGATCACAATCTTTTGGCCCATTTCCACTTTAAATAGAGATAGGCATAAATACAGCAAACGATACTTTGGTGGATTCCATGAGCTCAACAAATAAGTAACCTGCTCCTCCAGTGTTTCCAGCATTCTGGGGGTTGAAGTCCATACATCTTCAAGCTGCCAAGGTTGAGAAACTCTGTTCTATACTTTTACTATGTCTTTGTCAATCACTTCACTTAGAACAAAGTGGAAGAGACTTATCACCAGAGGGAAGTCTGTATTCCTCCCTACCTTAAGGCAATTCACTAGTTCCTTTCTTGTCCTACCACATTGGCTGCATTCACATGACATAATGAAAAGAAAAATCCTTCAGTTTCTCAATGTCTTATTTGCTAGCAGGATAATCTTTATCCAAATATCAGTAACTGCACCTGCAATGTCTTTAATAAAAGGTAATATGATAAATGACAAGGTGAAATGCTTGAAAAACTCAAGTTGAACAAAAGAAAGACTACTGCAATAAATTAATCTTCCAGCAGGACTGAACATCTGTTCTTTTTGCTGCTGAATTTCAATGGCACTATCTTCAGTGGTTTTACAAGCTGTAAAAATAAGACAAGGACCAGAAGCAGCCTGGGGGTTAGGCTTGCCATCCTTTGGATCATAACCTGCATTACATGTCAGCCTGACAATTGTAGTTATTCAGTTAGCCATCATTCAAACCAGTTATAATGTAGTAAAATGTGAGAAGTCGGCCTCAGTGTCACAACATGGTTAGCCAAGTCATCTTTACATCATTACAGTTTTCAAAAGTTTTCAAAAGGTGGGAATTTTTGTTTTCTAGTTATTACAGAGATGGTCAGTATTTCAGCTGCCTTTTTAATCAGGTGCTTTTGTAAACCTTGTACAGCTGTTTTTTAGAACTGCAGACAGATATTATGTTCAGGCCTAGAGGTGCTCCAATGGATGTTTTTGGAACTGAATCCAAAGCATCGCGTGGCATACACACTTGCACTGGAGTTTCCACAAATCAACCATCCCAAGCTATGTGAAGCTATGGCTTTGCCATCATTTCCCAAGGTTGTGTCACTTGGGTTCTTACACCACTTGACATACCGAAGTCAGACTTTCAGTGCTACTGTATGTTTCGTATCACAGCTTATTCATCTGAGCTACTCATTCTTCCGAGTAATGAGCACTTTCATTCATTATTTTCAGAACTGTAATCGTTCCTCCAAAAGTAGCCTAACTCATGCCTTGCAAGGCTATGTAACCTAAAAAAAAAGTACTACTAAAGATGGGTGCCACCCATATATTTTCTTGTTAACATCGTGCAATTGGTTGCCTGCTTTTAAGATACCAACTCCAAAAGCCATTTCTGGTTACTAACTGGCCTCCTCACTCTGCAAACTACAGTCCTCCCTTCCTCCATTCAACATACCGCAAGAAGTATTGAAGAGTTAGAGATGAGGCCTACAACACAGCCATTCTATTGGAAAAAGCAAGGTATGAATGCCTGAATTGTGCAAAACAAAAAACAGTAACGGAGGCAAAGTCTTTAGTGAAATATGTGGTTTACCACAGTTATTTCAAAACTTCCCTCTGGTTTGGAAAAAAAAAGTCTATCCACCAGGTCAGATATGCTTCTTTTGATGATGCATTGAGTCCTAAAGTCACCACCTAGCTCTACAGTTTTGAAAGCTCTTCTGAAATAATGGTTCTTTGTTTCCAAGGTGGACCTTTTTTTCTGGTACCTTCGAGTCCATGTTGACCCTTAGCAACTGTTTGGAGTAGTCCCTGCAGTTTTCAGCAAAATTTCAGAAGTGGTTTGCCCTTGCCTTCTTCTTCCTAGGGCTGAGAAAGAATGACTAGCCCAAGGTCACCCAGCTGGCTTCATGTCCAAGGTGGGACTAGAACTCATGGTCCCCCAGGTTCTAGCCTATGCCTTACCACTAGACCAAACTGGATCTCTAAGGTAGACCATTAGAAATTCACAAAAAGGAGAGCTGTGGCTAATAAAAGAATCATACATAATTATATAATTAAAATTGTATGTGGGTGGAAAAAATAGAGAATTTCATATAGGTTGGACACAAATTTCTATAAAATATTTTGTTAAACTGAAATTGGACAGAGCATTAATTAGTTGGGTGAACATCTACATACGCATTCAATCAAGTCTGTTGTTCTACGTATGTCTCTCTGATATAAAATAAAAGTATTCTAAATGAACACGAATGTTCCAAAAGTGTTTAAGAATCTGGGTTTATAGTCACAAGACTATGATTCATATTTCTGTTCAGTAACATAGCTCACTGAGCAAAACACTTTCAGCCTAACTTGTCTCATCAGCTGTTATGAGCAAAACATGGGAAAGGAAATGTTACACACTCCATGTACTGAAAAATGTGATGCCATAATTAAAAACTGTGCCAATGGGTCAAATTCTCTTTTAAGGCACTGCTTATGGCATGTCATGACAATACCACATGGTGAATTTTCTCAACCGTCCTTTCATATTGTTAATGATTACTGGGCAATGCCCATTGCCATAGATATGGTGTTACTAAATGCTAGAGAGGAAAGACAGGAACCCTGAGATGCTTCCAAGCAGCCTTTCCTGACTTTCCTCTTCAGATATATTGGATTTCAATTTCCAAATGCTCAATATCACCAAGGAGTTGAAATCATCTCTGGAAAACACTACATTGGGGAAGACTTCTCCAAAGTGACTATCTGAATTGAAACCAAAGCTGTTCTACTGGCAACACTAAAGCAATAAATTAAAAAATTATAATTTCTCAGCAGTATTTATCAGCTTCTTATTGCCAGTTTGGGCAACTGAAAGGAAATAAAATTGATCTGTTTTCCATGAATACATCAGACATTTACAAGACTGCCAAATTCTAATCTATGTTTTCACTTACTGACCCTCCTGTTGAGCCATATTTATAGTAAGTGGTATGCTGACCTGCCACTTGTGAGATAAATGTAAGTATCTATTATTGTGCAGATGCTCTATCTTCTTTCTGCATGCTTTTCTCACTGACCTTGGTTTCCCATACTCTGTTTCAAATTACTTTTCTTTACTGCACCAAGTTTGAATCTGCAACTCACATTATTTAGTAGACAACTATGATCCCTCCCCCCCCCCCGCCCATGCCTGTTAGATATTAGGAACAAATTACCCATTTATTTTCTGAATTCTCCAGTGACACATGGACACCAACAGAGGCTGGGTTACCTACCTGACCATCCTCACCTTTCTGACTTTGATCTTTATCTGTGTGAACCTCTGCTAGCAATCCATCCACTCCCCATGCATGAATGAACAGGAATTCTTGGGAGAGAAATAGTTATGTGGCCAGTTTTCCAAGACACAAGACTATCCAAGCTTAAGGATAGATATCTGCCTACTGCACCTACTCATTGCCACTAATGGTTAGCTACCTGAGCTTTCCCCACGTCATGTTAACATAGGTAGATGGGAAGAAAAGAGGAAGAAAGCAGGAAGGAACAAATACTAATTGTTCCACTCCAGAATGAGCAATTGCTGTTAGGATAATAAGAATGCCTGAAGAAGCTGTTATCTTTTCTGAAAAACAAAAGAATTCCTTGTTCCCTACTGGATGCCTGATCAGTACAATCTGGAACTCAATTAAATTTTTCACATGACAGTGAAGTTTTAAATCTTGACTTCCATAGAATTTCACTCTTATACTAAACAAGGGATCCTGGAAACAGAAACAAAATTTAAAAATCTAAGACCTGTTTTATCAAAGCTACCAACCAGTCCATCCTCCAGGAAATAAAGCCAGACTGCTCACTTGAGGGAATGATATTAAAGGCAAAACTGAAATACTTTGGCCACATAATGAGAAGATAGGACACCCTGGAGAAGATGCTGATGCTAGGGAGAGTGGAAGGCAAAAGGAAGAGGGGCCGACCAAGGGCAAGATGGATGGATGATATTCTAGAGGTGACGGACTCGTCCCTGGGGGAGCTGGGGGTGTTGACGACCGACAGGAAGCTCTGGCGTGGGCTGGTCCATGAAGTCACGAAGAGTCGGAAGCGACTAAACGAATAAACAACAAACCTTTGTACTCATAGAATCTATCACTGCAAATATAGAATCCCAGCAGATGTCATTCCTATTTGTTATGTAAATTCAGGTGGTGCCATGGTTGAAGATCAGGCAATCTAGGTTCACATTGGTTTGGAGCCCGTCTGCACATTTTGCAGTACTGGATAAAGTTGAACCGCTTTAGTTTGCATGGAGGTGTCCTATTTTTGAAAAAGGTCTGTATGTCATCTCGAGCACTTCGAGGAAGGTGCTCCAAGTGCTCAGGATATAATCTTACAAGCAGGAAAATAAATTATAAGCTCCTTGTATGTAATAAAGTAAGCACTTCTGATAAACAGCCGTTTCTATTATTCTAATTATTTTGCCATCTGAATTGAAAGTGAGATGGACATTCATTCTTCTGTGCTCTAATAGCTTACATACAGCCTATTCTGCTACCAATAAGGTGGTGAAACAGCCATCACTATTACTTTGATGAAATATCCCAATATGCGTAAATGAACACTTTTGAGCTGCATAACTTTCTTTTTATGCAGTCTTAATGTGGAAGTCCATGAGCTTTTATAGTAATATAGCTATGGGGTTACACTGTTACTTTCATGGCAAAATATCACGTATTCCTATTACATTATAAAATTACAGCTAAAAATCGCCAACAAGCCATTGCATTCTGCTAAGTAACAGGCATGCCAACAAGTGATTATAGTTTGATTCTTTGGTTCCATGATTCTCTTTTGTTGGCTTAATTATTGGTTGTACTGTTTTCGTTTGTGTGTGTGTGTGTGTGTGTGTGTGTGTGTAGCATGTGAGTTGATAGCAAAGGTGAGGAGACATAAATTTATATAACAATAATTATAAAAGCTGAGACTGCTCTCTTTTCCATCCCAACCCCCAAATGAAATAACCATATTAATCATTACCAAAGCATATTATTGTTTGGTAATTACTTTACAGTCCATTTGTTCTTTGGAGGATTACCTTTTATAAGTGTGTCATAGGCCATCTTACTGTCTAAAGAAGATGGAATAGTGACACAGATAATTTTACTCCATAATTTCATTTCACCAGTAGATATAGTTGTCTTGTATTTGCCAGACCTATTCTGTACAGGAATCCCTTTGTGTTGAGAACAAATGTTTAGATTTATCCAGAATGCTTTTGAGAAATAGGCATAACTTCATTACTGGAAAGTCTGTATTTCATATGCGTTCTCAGCTTAATGCACAAGTTACTTGCTAACTGAGCCCTTCGTGATGATATATGAGCCTGGAAGCACTGCTTATAGCTGATGCTCTAAATATCACTTTCCTCAGAGCATTAGTTCTATTCTCCTTACTTTCACATGACTAAGTCTTTCTTCTCTTCTCTGCTTCCTCAAGTGAAGCTTAAATGGTAAGATAATAAGCACTACGCGTTACAATTATATAGGCGAATTTGCTGCAAGCCCCCCTTGGGTCTTCAGTGGGGACTAATATCAAGAAATTAGCAAGTTAAGTTTGAGCACCATGAACCTAAAAATTATCTTCAGGTCATCACATTGCTGTCCTAGGCACAGTTAGTGACCAACTAAAATTTGGTCAATTTTGGACACATTTCTTTAGAAGTGGGTCTAGAACACACCATGTTTGTAAGAAAGTAAATCCTACTGGAAATAACAGGGCTTCCTGATCAATAACCATCAATATACTCAAGAGAAAATACATTGATTTGAGTTAGAAACCAACACAAACTTAAATGCTTTTAAATGGCATTGTTTTCATAGCACTTAAACAGGCTGATTTAAGTTTAGCTGAATAAAGTCCTCATCCAGGAAGCACTTAAAAAAATGTTTGCCAAGTGCTGCAGATAGCATGAAGTGACACGATGAGGTCACCAGAGAAGAATAAGTGTAACTTTCAGCCGATTTTTGTTCCATGGAGGAATTGGATTTTTAAAAAAAATGTTAGTTATGCAACTTAATTTTTATTAAGCTATACCCAAAATCATTTTTTAAGTAAGCCATGCCTAATGTTTGGAACTGTTGTTAAAAAATTGCACAGGGCATGTATAATCTAAGGTCAAATCTTTCTAAAACATGTATTTATTTATTATTTATTAAACAGATGTATAAGGCCACCCAACTCACACATGGTGACTCATGTACCACATGAAACAGTGGTGGTTGTTTAATTATATTACTTAACTATAAGAAAATGCATCTCTTTCTGCCCATCCCACACAATGAATATGGCATTAAGTCAGAAACAAAGGTAAATATGGTTCATAGAATTAACTCTTTTTTAGATTCACAGTTCTTTTCAAACAGTTCTGTGAAATCTGTGAAATACACACACGAATCTTCACAATAGGCTCATCAAAACATGACACTGTTCCCTAAGAAAATGTAGATTTTTTTCATGTTTTCTAAAAACTTCTACCTGGTAATGAGGACTCCTATTTATTTTGAAAACAAGCACACTTTTATGTGGGCATCAAGAGAATTTTTCTTATGAAACTGCCTCTCACATTCAGGAGCAACAACTGAAGATTTCTTTTAATGCATTTGGCACTGGCTTCCCTTAATGCAGTTCTCTTGCTTATTCATTTCAACTATTTTTCCAATCCTCCTGACTCACAGAAATAAGACCAATAAAAAGTAAACATTATCTAATTTCGTGGCTGTGCTGCACACAGTAAGCTTATTTGTCTGAGCCTTCCAAAAGTCTAGGAAACATAACCCTACAGTACCAATCAATAAAACAATGCAGCTGAATGTGAAAAGGGAAGCTAATGTGATTAGAGAACTTCCTAGGCTAGAGCAAGCCCAGTCTGAATAAAAACTGTGGTAATGCTGAAGGGAGAGAGGATTATGCAATACTGTATTTTTAATCTTCTGTTTCCCTTAACTGCTTCCTAAAGAATGTACTGCACTAGAGACAGAACAGCTTGCACAAGCCAAGGAACTCTGAGGTTGTCTCAGGAATGCAGCAGGACATCCTGGATGATGAGGATTTTGGATCCTTGTTACGCTTCTCTCTCCCCGGTTCCTAATGTATAACCTTTGATAAATGGACCACTTACTGGTTTTAGTTCCATTGTACTGGTTCAAACTTTTGCTAGCTGTGATACAGATTAGAGGGAGGCAGATCTCAGGAGAGGCACTTCTCCTCAAAGGTGAGAGTGCTGGCAGAGTTGCTGCAGTGCTTTAGTTTGCATGCAACTTTACTTTGCTGACAACTGTGGCTTTTCAACTCCTCTACACTTTGCCATGTTGAGGAAGAGTGATGCAGGGCACAAGGCAAACCACCCTGGCAGAGTGAATCAATCCCAAGCTGATCTACCCAAGATAGACAGGAGAGAGAGAGAGGAAGGGAGAGTTGTTGTTGTTTATTCGTTTAGTCGCTTCCGACTCTTCGTGACTTCATGGACCAGCCCACGACAGGACCCAGCTTCCTGTCAGTCAGGAGGGAGAGAGAGAGAGAGAAACTGAACATACAGAGAGATGGAGTCCTTGGTGCTCTCTGAGCTTTGTTGTTTGCTTGCAGACATTTCATTACCCAACTAGGTAACATCATCTGAAGTACTTCTCTTCTCCACTCCTTGGGTAAATACATAATTATATATTTAGCTAGTGCTCTTGAGACCTGGAATCAAATCCTATCTCAGCCACGAAATTTACTGGGTAAGATTGGGACCAAGCACTATTACCCAGTTTAATCTATCTTAGAGGATTGCTGGGGAGATAAATTTGGAGGTAGGGCTACCCAGGTATTCCATCTTGAACTCCTGGGCAAAAGGCAGAGCATGAACTCTGCTTAGGTTTTTTAGACTGAAATGGTACACACATTTTATAGTGTGTTATTTTATAAATAAAATAAACAAACTAAGTGCATATTATACAAAAAGCAATCGCTGCTTTTTTAGAAAACCTTTAAATTTTTTTCTCTTCTAGCTCGGCACTTTGTTAGGTCTTCTTTTACAGGGCTTAAAGGGGGAGGTTAAACTCCAAGTGTGGTGCAAAGAAATTGCTCCTTAGTCCTGAAAGAATGTGAATCATCAAGCCTTGTGCAGCCATGTGTAAATATAATGACTGAATACATGTGGAGTACTTTAAATTTAGTAAACCACAGCACTACAAAATAGCATCCTGTAACTGTCGGAAAGAATGCAGAAGAAAACAAAGATCTCAAAATCTACTTAAAGATCATCTGCTAAAGTCCCTGTGTGCTCTAGATCATGGAGACAGGATCACTGAGGGATGAAAGCGGCTTCATTCTAGCATGGATGGGCACCTCCTAATCGGCCAACTGCTTGTTTATTTCACCACTTTTGTTCCCCTGTTTCTTTAAAGAATACCACTTGGAGCTCCAAGGTGAAAGGAAGAAGAGACACTAATAAACCACACAAATGCTAAAGAGGAAGGAAACTCGGAGGAAAATACACAGGTATCCGTTTTCGCTTGGTTAAAAGTGCAGGCCAATCTGAATGCATGAGCAAATGGCTGGATGCATTAATATGTTCTGGAGGTTTCTGTTTCAGGTGGTGTAGCTCCACCAGCCAAAGTTAACCCCAGGCAGTGGCATTGTTCCAGATATATTGATTTGGAAAAGAAAGATCTCTAGATTTGATGGCATAAGAGGAATTT
Organism: Candoia aspera; assembly: GCF_035149785.1. Classification (NCBI taxonomy): domain Eukaryota; kingdom Metazoa; phylum Chordata; class Lepidosauria; order Squamata; family Candoiidae; genus Candoia; species Candoia aspera. The sequence continues at coordinate 76,087,610 of NC_086158.1, forward strand.
CAGTCATTGCACATGCTGCAGTGGTGTTTCTAATAGCGAATACCTCATGGGAAGCTGGGACAGAAATAAAATACACTATCTCTTAAGCACGGACAAGGTGATTCTATTGATGTAATGCAAACCGGGAAAACATGCTTTCAAAAGTGACTGCCTGCAGAAGAAGCTGATACACAAAATTTTCAGAAACCTTTGAATCCTGAAGCAAAACATGCTATCTGTGCCCATCCCATATCTCTAGGAAGAAGCAGAGCAAGGAACAGGAAGCCCAACCTTTCAGATGACAGTGCTCACAATACCCACCACCTTGGGACTACTAGGCATTTGTGTCCCCAAACACATCTGGAATTGCCAGGAAGACTGACTTTATCTAAGGAAATCCTAGGGAGCTGTGGAAGGGCCAGCGCAGAGCCTTCGTTTTGGTCGCACATATCAAAAGGAGTGGGCGATCAAAGGGCTGGAGCAGAGCCTCGCAAGCGCTCAGGGCTGAACGGAGGGCTCCCATCAGTGGCAAAGCTTTTACTCTAAAAAGGAGCATTATTGGCTCAATGCAAGGCTTCCTAGAAGCGTGGAGTGTCCCGAGCAATCTACAGCGGATCGGAGGCTGCTCTGCATCCCTAAGAAACCTGCATAAGGTCCCAGTACTTTTACCCATCCCCGGCGTCGCCTCGTGACTCAAACCCGCCAGCAAATCCGAGCCGTTTTCCCTGCTCCCGCGGGCCCCAATGCTAATTTTTCCTCGCGGCAAAGTCCCACCGAGAGGTCAGCAGCAAAGGCTGGTTGCTCAAGCGGTGCGCCCAGCTTGGCATCCTCCAACCTGCTGCCGCTGCCGCTGCCCAGGCTGGAGACGGGGGAGAGAGCCGGGGCAACAGCCAATCAGGCGGCAGCCGGAGAAGCAAGGATGAGCGCGCGTAACGCGGATCCGGGTGCGTGGCTATGTGGGCGTCCGCGCGCGCGCGCGGGAGGTGGGCTGTGGAACTGATGCCCAAGCGCCGCCCGGCGGAGAGCCCTCCGGCGCCGCGAGCGCGGGGGAAAACCTGGCGAGGCGGTACCTACCACCCGTTGCTTCTTGATCTCGGACATGGTTGCAGCTCGCGCGGCCCGGCGGCGACGGCGGTTCCCTTGGCTACGGTCACGAGCGGTGGAAGAGGGAGGGGAGACAGAAGGCAGCCAGCAGCAGCGAGGGAGGGACGGAGGGAAAAAGGTGCCCGGCGGCTCGCTCCCGCTGAACTGGCCGGCAGCTGGAAGGCGGCGAGGGAAAGGGGTAGGCATAAGGGCTGGGGAGACACGTAGCATTTCCCAGCCCACGGCCGCACTCCTCCCCTTGCTCCTCCTCCCCAGGCGACAGTCGCGGAGCGGGAAGAGCAGCTGGCCCAGGGAAGCGGGGTCGGGGAGTGGAGAGCCTTTGTCCCTCGCGCGCCTGCGCCCTTTCCCCGCCGGACACCCCGGCGGCGCGCGGCGGCGGCCAGACTTTGGGTGAACTTTCCTGGGACGGATTCAAGTCGGGCTGGGGCGTCGCTCGGTGGTAAAGTGGGGTGCAGGCAGGCAGGCCCGCCCACACCTTTCTTTTTTTTTTTGAAAGGGTCCGGCGGCGGTTAAGGCAGAATTAAAGGCTGTGGTTAACCATAGACTTAACGTTACCTTTTGCATAACGGCACACCCACAAGGTCTGCTGCCTCTTGCGTGAGCCTCGCGTGACAGAAAGGAAGACAAAGGGAAACGGGTACAGTTCGCTTTTGCGCCACAGTCCCTGATCTCTGGACCTGTCCCTCCTTACCCTTCGCTTGCTTTTTTGGATGTTTAGCCTCTCCTGCCCCACCCCCCACCCCCGGTGCTACCAGTTTAGGCCAGCCGCTTTCTTGAGCAAGCATCCTCCCCATTTACAGAATTGCACAGGAATCGAGGTGACAGATTCTCCTGGTTATAACCTTCTCCTGTTTCTTCTTTTTCCTAATCTGAAGAAAGCTGGTAAGAAGGAAAAGATGGAGTAGCTGAATAGTGGGCCATTGCCACAATAGCCATGTGGGGCTCACAGCTGATGGCTGCGCCTGGCCAACTTTGCCTTGTTAAGTAGTCTGGTGAGCAGTGGGAAGGGAGACCGACCACCATTACATTCCAGAAAGTTCAGAAAACCTGAAAGAAGATGATGGCAAACCACTTCTTGGTTAGTCTGTGTGAAAAAGTAGACATAGAATCCAGTAGCACATCTTCCCTTGCTGGCTGGAAAGTTCTGGGAGTTGAAGTCCACACATCTTAAAGTGGCCAAGGTTGAGACACATTGCCATAGCAGCTTCAAGACCATCCAACTTTATGAGGACGTCATGAAAGCTACTGCCCTAATACAGCAGCTAACAGATTGGTTCATTTCTGTTTTGTTGCCAAGAAAATTGAATAAACGTGTCTGTATAATCCGGAGTTGCTTGAATCTCAATTACAAGCAAATTTGCCTTTTTATACTATCACCCAGCGATCACAATGGTGATATCAGGCCTGCCTTCATCACAGAGATCATCACTATCATGGGTGGAGTCAATTCATTGAAATTAATACATCTCAAAGCAGCTGTACTTTTTTTCAGGCTTAGTTCAGAAGCCTGTGGAGAAAAAAGGGGTTGCTTTAATGAACAGCAGAGAGGTGCTGTGCTCCTATGAGGAATGAAGCCTCATGTTTGAAGTGTGCAGTTCTAATTTGCAGAAGGATTCTATGTGGCAGAAGGAATTCACTGAATTCTTTGTGTGGTGCCTATTCCAGTCTTAACAGGATCAACTGTGTTCATCAAGACTGCAGTGTGATATTACCCAGCCACTTATATACACAAGAAGCCAGGAGTAAAACCATATTCTGGCCCTGAACAGTTGCTGTAGGAGATTCTGAAGGATGAGGAAAGTTTTGAATACAACCTTTCTGGATATCTCAAAGACTGGCTATTGTGACAATCTGCCTTGCTATTATGATTAACAAACATGCATTTATTGTTTGAGTTATAAAGCTAAAAGTCAAGATTACCAGTTATTAATTTCATTTATTGTAGGTAAATTCAATAATGTCCACAAGATTAGAAGGCTTCACCAGAATGATGAACTGTGTGTCACAATGTCATGATGCAAGCTCTGACTATTTTGTAGTCACAACCACAATCTACTTGAAAAAGGGGTGGAGCTTACATCTCAACACATATTTCATCATTTGGTGAGAAGGAGAGTTTTTCAACACACCAGTGAACCCCTTTTCAAGCTCAAGTATCAAAAAACCAGACTAAATCAAAGCTGTCTCACAATGGTTCAAGCACCAGAAAGCTAATATATTGAAAGTTAAGATAAATGCTTTAAAAATCTACCCCATGGTCACTAATGTTGCTATGCAATGCCCTACACCACATTTACATACCATAAGTCTTCTATGCGTCCACATTTTTCTTTTGTTTTTCAGGGCCAACTCTTGATAGCAAGGAAGGATTACATAGGACAAAAATGCTTTCAGTAGTCAGGTCCTTCATCTGCTTATGAAGCATTTGAATCTGACATGTGATAGTGCTTACTTTTCCTGACCATAGACCACACCTCCGAGTTTTCAGTTTCCTGCTTTTGTGGTTTCAGCCAAGATTAATAAAAATATTAATCCTGATCTAAATTAGAAGCATTTGTTCAATCATTGAGTGTTTATGGCTAATGCTTACAGTCCATTCCTATACATTTTATACATACATATCTGTAAAAAAAATAAATTCCACTAAGTTCAAAGGAGCCGCTAGCCAATATTTTGGACGGCAGCTTAATATATACTGCATTAGCAAACCACAGTATAGTGAAATTAACATTTCTGTAAACCCATTTTAAAAAATTACTTTTATAAATGGCAGTGATTGCTATTTTAAAAATCCACATTTAGCTAATTCACAGAGGAATCTAAATCATTACAATACTGGTAGAAAAAGCACATCAATATCAAAACATTACAATTTAAATTAAATGAATTTATATTCCTGAATACCCACTTTTCAATTACAATCTACTAAAAGTGCAACATGTTATAGGCACTTAGTAAGGTTTATACCATTTTCTTGTCGTGGTTTGGCAGACAATGCTATATTCCAGATTCTAGGCTTTTTCTTGCAGAAGGAGAGAGACACCTCTCCTTAATGCAGTTGTCTTAATTTTTTTCCCCATACAAAACAGTTGCTATTTTCTCTCATTCCAGCTCCAGCTAGTGCTGGAAGATGCCCATATATTGAGACTTATTCCCTTCATGCAGATCAACAGGCTGGATTTGTATAGCCCTAGTGCAGATATAGTTCAAAACCCAAGAAACTTTTGTGAAAGAGATAGAAATGGATTGTTTTGGGACCCTCTTGTACAACATTGAAAATGAAGACTGCAGAGCTTGATTTGGCCTTAAATCAGTAGGGAGAAGTAGCTTCGTGTGGACTAAAGACCCTTGTATGTTCTGTTGACAACTTGGTTTAATAACATTTCAAACAAGGATCCCAAAGAGCATTTGAGAAAGCATGAAAATTGCAGATTTCATTAGCGCACAGCTTTGTGTATCTTGGAAAAGTATTATGACACCTGGCACTTCTTGTTTATTTGTCATGCTTGTACACTGCAGTAATCAAGAGACAATTACCAAATGTATAAACAGTGTTGTACTGGATAAGTGAATCTGGCATATGTCATAAAGTTCATTGTATGAAAACATACCCTCTGGACAGATCAGGTAATTATACCATCATGCACTTATCTTACTCAGGAGAACATGTTATATTGTTCAAATTTCCTATAGCCTATATAAGGACATGTTAAACCCTGCTATATAAAATGAATAGCTAATCCATGGAACAGTACTACTGTAGTTAATATTTACATTACTTTATAGAATTTAGATCATATTCATGTGGTTTGGTGCACAATCAGTCCTTGTTTGTTTGTTTGTTTGTTTTCAACAACACCACTTAGATCTAGTATGCAGCAGTAGGAACACACAACAAGAGTTTTGGCATCACAGAAGTTGAGATAAAGGCAGTCAGGACTGCAGTAATCATCATGACTCCCACCACTTGCAGGTTAAGGATTTTCTATAAAATATTCAGCTTAATAGTTCAAGCCCACAAATCGCCTTTCAGAGCCAATCCATTACTTCCTCATTAGGAAATTCATCTGAAACATCTTCCTGGTCATTCTTACCTCAGCCTTTGTAAGAAGAAGTGGATTTTTTTCAGTCAGAAGGAATCATGCATGGTCAAGACCTAACGGTACTGTCCTTCTCCTGGACCCAACCTTTATCCCCCAAATAAACTCAAGTAACTGGACTGACACATCAAAATAAGATAGCTTGGTTAACCCTGATGTGTCACACAATCCATTATTGGCTGGGTTCATACATTGCAGTTGCAAGTCATGGTTTATAAGACATAATGACGGGATTCCTACAACACTTCACACCATAACCAAATCAATCTCATTATGGCTTAGTTGGAACTTAGTATTTCACTGGTGCTAGGAGGTTGTGCAACTCAAGTTATTTCTGATCTCATCCCAAACCTGTTAAAAGGAAGCGTCACAAGCTCCCCGCCTATAAAGATTTACACTAAATCAGCTCTGTATTCTGGCATTTCAACAAGTATTTGTGTATAGCAGGTGCAATTCTAGATAGTTAAAAAGCCAGTATTCTTCGTATTTGCTTCCTTATAGGAAATGGGCCACTTTTTAGATGCTAGTGGCAGGATCCACTTGGGCAACACTTGGAATCAATTCATTGAGATTAATAACTTGGTTTCATGAATTTTAACAAGCCTGCTTCAAGGAGGTCCAATTTATTAGGCATTCCTTCATATTTTTAAAAGGTAGAAAGTCAAAGATGAGAACTTTGAGAGGAGGGTTCTTGCACATTTTACTTTTTCAGCTGCAGACAAGGGAGGAATTTCACCCTTTACAGCTTTCTTCTTCCTCCTGCAATTTCTTGACAAAGATTTTGGGTCAACTCAAAAGCCCATCTGCTATTTTATGATATTTTAATTGATCAGAATAAAGAATATCAATATAATAAATTTGGGGTTTATAAAATTGACACACCTGCTGCCACTATCACTTCTCACAATTGTTTGATGGGATTTTAATATTGTATTATTTTTCAACACTGGCTGGCAAATAATTTTGAGTTGCCAACTGCTGAGAGGGTCTTGGGGGGACCCTAGGGGTCCTTCGGACCACGCTTTGATAAATACATAAATCACAGTATTCTAGATTTATGTACCAAAAGAAAACAGTCTCTAAAAGGATGTCCTTCTGGATACATTTGATTTAATAAAATAGCCTTCCATTTAAAAATGAGTTACTTCATTTTCCACTTTTTACCTACTTATTAACGACCCTTAGGGTCGCATGTATGCATGTATGTATGTACTCTGTGTTTGAGAACTGTAACACTTTTATGAGTTCTCACTGATTTAAAACATTTTAAATGCTCTGAAACTGTTCCTTGGGTGGGTGGGTGTCTGTGTGTGTCAAAAAATTCAAGATGGCAGGTTTTTTTTACTCCTCCCCATTACTGAAACCCAGCTATCAACCATTTCTGGCAATAGAGTTCTCATTTATTTTCAAGGCCAGATAGTTTGATACCTTTGCACAGCACTTTATGACTACATTGGCTGATGACATATAACATTATAAATCACTTTTCCTAACAAATATCTAAATATGGATGATATGCCAGCCTGAGATAATCTGACTCTCTGGCAGTATAACACAACTCTCTTTTTGAATTAATACATCTTAACAATGCTAAAGATTCATAAGGTTTGTAAGAATTTACTCTTTTTTTTTTTTTGCTGTATCAGGTAAAGGTATACAGAAGTCATTGTTATAAGACTCTTTTTATAGCTGGGGAAAAATAATCTCTATTTTTTCAAATGTGTAACAATAGGCTTATCTGAGGCTAGAAGTGCTATTCAGACTTATTCAAGTATTAATAAGATTAAGTGGACTGTCATGGGAAAGTAGATTTGTCTTTCTTCTATTTCCCCTGGTGTTGCTAGGGGGCCTGCAATTTGCAAACAAAAGAGGAGAAATAGTGATGTACAATTGTGTTTATCCAAACTTGTTATTCTCCATAAGGGGAGTTATGGAAGTTGGTCCAACACACTGGGGCAGCACCCTGTTGGGGAGGTTGATACATTGATATTGGCAAAGGAAGGGATTTGGGCCCTCCATCAGTTTTTTTTCATGAACCCATTAACAGACGTAATTGCTAAATCACTGATTTCTACTACAAGAATAAGAAACGAGTAGAAGTGAGTAATGTCATCATTAAACTGATAAGAAGTAACATCACAGAAAGCCTTCAAATGCTCAAACAGTAGGAAACCTACAGTTCTTCAAGTGTTGGATTTCAATTCCTATTTTCCTTGACTTTGGGGCAGAAGTTTGAGAGTCCCATAACAACTGGTGAACCCCAGGATCCCCAACTCCAACCTTTGGTACACATTACCACATTTAAGGCCTAGCTAGGTGGTCATTGGTCTCTCTTGATTTGGAGCTGAGACAGTAATGAGAGAGAGAGATGGCGGGTTATCTATCTATCTATCTATCTATCTATCTATCTATCTATCTATCTATATCAAATTTGTCACTGCCCATCTCCCACCAGAGGGATTCTGGGTGATCTTAATACATTGTCTGTATCCATAAGATAGATTCTTTATTATGGTCAGTGACCGATCCGTAAAATGCACTACATATGTAAAACTAATATTTATAGATTAATTAATTAACTATGTAAGCATTTCAATCAAACTACTGCGCTTCTTACATGTTACAAGACAGAATTTGGCCATGCTAAAAAACTGGAATCACCTGATGTCATGCGCTGCCTACCTCTGAATAATTCTCAGACACTGGTTCTGTGGAACAGGCTCTGATTTATTCACAGTGTAGGTACAGTATAGGAAAAGCTGAGAGTGACAGGAGCGCGCCGGTGCGGGGTTTAAATACCCCGCGCCGGTCAGCGCCCCCTCACTCGCGGTTACGTCACCCCCCTTTGTCCAACACGTTGTCCTGCCGGTAGGTGAGGGGTTGCGAGGCCCCGCTGGCGTTCCGGGATCGCCCATCATCGGTTTCTCTATTCCTCCGGTGATTGCTGTCAGCTGGGCGATCTCCGTTGCATTAGCGCTAACAGCTTGGGTGTGCCTCGCGATCCGTTTAGCCATTGTTTCTTGTCCTTCAGTCTTTGTGAGTTGATGGCTACTTATCTTGAGCCCCTTCCCCTGTTTCCTTGCTATTGTCATGTGTGCCATTGCGCTGATGTCTTCAGCTCAACGGCACTCATGACACCTGAGTGTGAAAGTAAGAGTTGTAATTAGACTGATTAGAATGACCAAAGAATTTAAATGTGGAGTTAGCATAAAATGAATAAGCATAAGTCATGTGTCTGTAGAGTCTAGATTCAAATGGAATGGAATGAATCTCCCCTCTAAAACCACTGATGGATATATCCTTAAAGTCCCAAGTGTTAAACTCAACTTGAAGGAGACTTTCTTTTCACATACAAAAGTCAAACCCATTCTTCTTCCATAAATTCATTTCATCTTTAATCCTTATGCCTTTAACTGTCTCTCTAAACAGCTACAAGTCATTTAGATCCCTCTTTACAAATCATCTTTCCATGACACCATTATTGATATATTAAAATATATTCAGAAAACACTCACTTGAACAATAGTGCAAATGTGTTGCTGGAAAAAAAACATAAGAAGCTAACATTTTTGGATTCTATTTTTTTTAAAATTTCATGAGTTTGCTGATTTAAGCAATACCAAAGTTTGCAAATGTTCTGCATGCTAATACTTGGGAAAAAAATCCAGCAGCACTGGGATTTACCAGTTGGACTGGTTCATTACATAAGATTTTTAATCTGAAGAGTTGGCACAGCTATGGTAAAACCAATAATTCCCATTGCTGTGTACTTGCCTGTAGGCAGCACTGATCTCACATTTCTTTGAAATTCAACTCATTATTATATAAGTGAACTCTTCCAATGCATTCCTGTTTGAATTAAGTCAACTTGGAGACCACGAGAAAAGACACTGATATTCTTAATTGTATAATTACACAATTTGACCTCTATGCAGCAATATGCATTTATATTTTAAATCCTTTGTGTTAGTTCAGTGGGTTTAATGTGAATGAAATGCAGCTGAGTTGGCTATTTCCACAATGCTGTTTAGAGTCCTAACAAAATAATGAGCAAATAGGAATGTACCTTGATTAGGTTGTGAACTTTGTGTGAAGTTAGATAACCAGCTAATAATTACTACAAACAGGTTTTCTCAGAAAGTGCACCTACCCCTTCTGTCAAACTGAAGACTTATAGTAGCCATGTAGAGAACTGGAGAACGACTCTGTTTGTGTTACTTCTAAAGGGAAGATGTTTTCAAGGATCAAATTTGTTCAAGCACACCCAACGTTTGCCAAGATTCTCACAGTCAGGATGAGTGGCATAATCCAAAGAATGAATTGCCAGATGGCTATTGCACAACATCTCCCTTGTTGCATAATATCTCTCTGCTCACATTATTTTGTACTTTATTCTCCCAGAACATTTTCTGACATACATCATAGCAGATGAGTGTTTGTTCTTTTGGTGCAATTAGAACTTGGAATATTAAAGAGAAATAAGAAGCGCAACTGCAACGGGGTCATACAGTGCATTTAGTGATGCTTTACATAACTATCATTTACTGAATAAGCCACAAACACCTAAGTTTACCCAGTATGCTAAGCTAAAACCAAACCAAATACATTATGGCACAGTGTGTATATTAATATACATATATTTAACAAAATAAGTTGTATATTGATGTTCTAGTTAAGTCTATTTCTTCTCATCTAACTTGATGCATAAAAAGCACAGATTGGTCTATGTATCTGAAAAAAACTGTTTTTTAAACCATAAGTTTAATATGATTCAGCCCATCTCTTGTACAAGGCATTCACACAAACATACACACACAAACACTAATAATAAAAACACCTTGACTTTGGATAATCTTTAAAATAATTGTTGTTTCAAACTCATGAGATTTGTTACAGAACTGTTGCATTTGGTTAAATATGATTATGCAATAGATGACACTAATTCATACCAAGCAAAATAGACACATACACACATTTTCTTGCATAGCCAATGAATTTTTTTAAAAGCAAGATTGATTGATTGATTGATTGATTGATTGATTTGTTTGTTTGCTGGATTTATAAGGCCGCCTGTCATGAGCACTGATGGTGAGCAGGAGGGGGCCCCTATCCAGGGGGGAAAATGCATGCAAAATATGAAATGGCCACCAAACACAATAATAAAAGCAACCCAAAAGGGACTCTGCTCAACTAGACCCAAATGCCTGGGGGGAAGCCAGGTCTTAATGTTTGGCCTAAAGGCGAGCAAAGTTGGGGCCTGTCATATATTGTGGGGTGGGGGATCGTTCCAGAGCACAAGATCTTAGAGTGCCAAATGTTTTTGTTGCTAGCATTTGTCCCGCTTGGTTGTAGGATCCATTTTTTTGTACTGGGCTCCCCTAGTTCTTATCAATGCACAATGGGGGGGGGGCTGTTTGTTGCAGAGCCTGTTGTTGATTTGGGCTAAGGAGGAGGACTGGTCAAGGTCACCCAGCTGGCATCCAAGTCCACACAGCTTAAAACTGCTGAGGTTAAGAAACACCGCTTTAGACAGAGAAGAACCAGAAGCTCTTAGCTGAGTACTACATCAGGCTGGTTCTCCTGGCTTATCAAATGTAAAAGATAAAAATTGAGATGTTTTGAGTAATGAACATGGGGTAAATAAAACCCACAATTGATATGCTTTAGTTCTTAGATTACAGAAACTTAACAGCTTTTTTTTTCCATCCAAAGCTTTGGCCACTATTTCTTTAGAAGTCTTATACTGGATTACTTAGTTATTTAACTGATTTATATGGTTACCCAACTCACAAAGGCAGCTCTTGGTGGCTAACATAGGATTAAAACCTGCACCAGACCCCCACAACAAAAACAACAAAAAAGCATGAAGTTGAGACCAGACCACAATCGTTCAACATTAAATTGGTACAAACATTGCCAGTCTTTTGAGGTAAACCAGGTTAGGAAATAGACACCTCAACAGATATTAGAAGTGTTATTATAGGCTATAGTAACAGAATCTTGAAACCCTAGCAATGTTGTACCTTCCCTCACTCTTATACCAAAGAGAGTCAAGGCAAGCAGCCTTAATTTTCTTTCTCACACTGTCTCTTTTTCCTGGACAGTTCATGTTTTGCTAACAGTCTCTGCATATCTTCTCCAAGGTCATCTCTGTATTCCTCTACATCCATCACCCTAACCCAATGTTTCTGCTCACCCCACCAGATCTAGGAGAGAGGACATGCTCTGGGTTCTTTGATTAAACAATGTTATCTTGTTTGACCTCAGACACATGCCTTCTCAGTGGTAGCACCTGCCCTGTGGAACAGCATCTCTCTGGAGATCTGGATGTCCCTGACACTGTCAGTCTTTCACAAGGCACTGAAGACCTGGCTGTTTCCCCAGGTGTTTGGGTCTGGAAGTTAGATGAGCTTTGCTGTTGTTGATGAGCTTTTTTTTTTTTGGGGTGAGTGTTGTTATTGGTTCTCTTTGGGCACCGGGGTGGTATGTCGTGGCTTTTTGGAGCAGGGAGGGGATTAATCCTTGCGTGCCACTCAGAGTCACTTGTGGTTAAGGTGCTGGGCTAGAAACCAGGAGACCGTGAGTTCTAGTCCCACCTTAGGCATGAAAGCCGGCTGGGTGACCTTGGGCCAGTCCCTCTGTCATGTTCGCCATTCCAATGTTGCTGGTACATCGTAATGTTTTGCATGTCATTTCGCTGATACGTGGTTCATCTGGGAAGGGAGGAGGATTCCATCTCGTGGAGTTGTTATCTGTTGGCTGCTGGGTTGGAATGTGTTTGGGTTATCTCATGTGTTCAAGGTTACTTTCCCAGGACATCAGCAGAAACAGTTACCAGCACCTGGGGGGGTGGGGGGGGGAGTTTGCAATGGCAGGGCGAGGGGAGGGATTATGTTTGAGCCGAGGGTTTTTAGTTTGTATTTGGCGCGCTTTTACTCATTCTCAGCTTTCTCTGTATTTGCATACTATTCTTCTAATAAATCAGATATCATTAAGTTCCTGCTTGTGAGTCTGAGTCTATTAGAGTAGGCAATCATTACATAAAGCTGAGAATCCAAAACATTTTTCCATTAGCCCCTTTCCAGATTTATGTTGTGAGGGGAAGTGCTAGCGATGAGCAAACCAAATCCACAAACCATGGAAAGCGAAGAATCGAGCGAGGGGAAACCCGACTCCACAGTGATAAGAACGGAGAGAGTCCCTCCTCGAGAGACTTCAGAAGTTCGGGAGGGGTCGAGCTCCAGCCTAGGAGAAGAGGAGGTTGGAGGTAAAAGAGCCCCTGAACTGACCGGCGAGTCACCAGGCGAGTTGCTCACCTGGGATGAGACACAGGGATCCCTACCAGGGACGTCAAGAATGTCTTGGAAGCAGCGGTACCCGTTGTCCCCAACCGTGGTGAGGCAGGAGGGAAAGGAGGATTCCCAAACCCCTGATTGTATAAAACTGGTGGAGGCTAAATTGGAGTCCTTAGAATTTATGTTTCGGAAAATGTCCACAGACTGGGGTCCACGGGAGAGGAGGAGAGAGGAGTCCAGTCATAGGTATTCGACTCCTTCTTCGCCCCCACCTTCCCCAGAGGAAAGGAGTAGGACCTGGCACAGAGAGGAAGTAAGAACAACGAGGGTGAGAATTTCAAGGTCCCCTCCTCGAGAGCGGAGATCCCTGGGGGCTAGGAGGAAGCCCGACCATCCAGCTGTGGCGAAGGGACCGCCCGGAGTGGGAGTAAAGGACTTTACCGTTAAATTTGATGGAGATCCAACTAAGCTGTCATTTTTCCTTATCAATGCAAGGAGTTATATGGATGAATGGGAACAGTGTTTCCGCTCAGAAAGAGCCAAGATTAATGCCATTGCCACTAAGCTCAAGGGGCGGGCTGCCGATTGGTATGTGCAGTTATGTCAATCGGAGGCCCCTGAGCTGGAGGAGTTCGAGGAATTCCTGCGGGTGCTAAAATTACACTTTGAAGACCCGTTAGCTAAGGAAAGAGCAAAACGGGCATTGAGGGAGCTGTGCCAGGGGCCACGATCGGTGGCAGACTATGCTCTGGAATTTAAGGCTTTGGCTGGAAAAGTGGAGGATTGGTCCCAATCCACTTTAATAGAACTTTTTAAGGATGGTCTGAATATGGAGGTCCTAAGGTGGTCGCTTGGCCGAGACGACCCGGATTCCCTATATGAGTGGATACAGCTGGCAGGGAAGGCTGAGCATGCCCATGAGACTTTTGCTCACCGGAAGGTGATGAGATATGCTAGGCTCAGCAAGGGTTCCCGCACTGCTGCACCCACTGGAAAGTCCAGCCAACGTGCTTGGGAAGAGGAGAGAGAGCGCCGCTATGCTAAGGGTCAATGCCTCCGATGTGGGAAGGAAGGTCACCGAGTGGCGGCGTGCCCGAAAGGAAAGACCGAGGAACGTCCGGGAAAGTCGTCGGGAAAATCTCCCTCTCTACCCAGGAAAATGAAGGCGGCTTTGGCTGAGACTGAAGTGGAGGAAATTCCTTACTTCGGGGACAAGGGGGAGCTCGATATACTCCAGCCGGCGGGAAACGCCAGCCACCTGCTTTAAAGGGTGCCACTGGGCAGGTGGTAGAGGAAGGGCACGACCATGTTTCAGTGAGTGGCAACTATCCCACACTGACAGTGAAAGTGAAGCTAGGCTCCCGCACAAGAACTGTTGAAGTGTGGGCTTTGATCGATTCAGGGTGTTCGTGTTGCTTGATGCACCCTGACGTGGTGGCTGCTTTGGAGTTACCCAGTTTTCCACTAAAACGTCCCATGATTTTCACCCAGCTGGATGGTTCTACGGCGGGGGGGAAGCCAGTCACCCATTCCACGGGCATGGTGGCATTGCAAATGGGCAGCCACCGTGAGGGGCTGCTGTTTGTAGTGGCACCTGTGGGGGGTCCTTTAGTCATTCTGGAGATTCCTTGGTTGGTCCAGCAAAACCCATATATAAATTGGGTGCACAGGACTTTGACTTTTGGGGATGGTTTCTATCAAGACCTTGGGGAGGACGACGCTCCATAGGCTGCAGTGGGGAGGGCGGCGGCAGCAACCCTGCATTTCACTGCCACCCCACTGGAGGGCTTGCAGGAGCAATACCAAAGCTTTGCAGATGTGTTTGGTGAGAAGGAGGCGGACCAATTCCCACCTCATCGAAAAACTGACTGTGCAATAGAGTTGGTCCCAGATGCACAACTGCCCAAACCAAAAATCTATGCCATGACACAAAAGGAACTGGCGGAGCTGCGGGAGTTTGTGGACAAAAACTTGGCCAGGGGTTTTATTGAACCAGCAAATTCGCCCGTGGGCGCCCCCATTTTGTTTCGAGCAAAGAAGGATGGGACATTGAGACTTTGTACAGATTACTGCAGATTAAATGCGGTTTCGATATTAAACAAATATTCTTTGCCAATAATAAAAGACATGTTAGCACATCTGGCCAAGGGGAAAATCTTCTCTAAGCTGGATTTGAGGGAAGCATATTTCCGTATCCGTATACGGGAGGGGGATGAGTGGAAGTCTGCTTTCAATTGTCCTCTGGGCTCTTTCCAGTACAAGGTTTTGCCATTTGGTTTGGCGGGGGCACCCGGGGTGTTTATGCAATTGATCAATGAAGTGTTACATGAGCATTTGTTCAAAGGGGTACTGGTCTATTTGGATGATGTTTTGATTTATACTGAAACGGTGGAGGAACATGAGCGCTTGGTGAAACAGGTGCTTAGCAAACTGAGAAAGGCTGAGATTTATGCTAAACTTTCTAAGTGTGAATTTCATAAGACTCAGCTTGACTACTTGGGGTACAGAATTTTGGACAAGGGTATTGAAATGGACCCTGCGAAGATTCAAGCTATTTTGGAGTGGGAGCGCCCACGTACTCGCAGGCAGCTCCAGAGTTTTCTTGGCTTTTCCAACTATTATCACCAGTTCATCCAGGGGTTCGCAGAAATTGCATTGCCTCTCACTGATTTATTACGTACAAAGGGGCTGGGGGACACACGGAAGGTGAAGAACCCTGGAGCATTGCTCAATTGGACACCTGAATGCCAGATGGCTTTCGACAAACTCAAAAGCCTGTTCACTGCTGAACCTATTCTGCAACACCGTGATCCCACTGTGGTTCAAGTGCATGCTTCCGATTTCTCCATTGGAGCGCTCCTGTTGCAGGCGGATGCTGCGGGCTGCCTGAAGCCCTGTGCGTATTTGTCCCGCAAATTTTCTGAGATAGAAAGGTGATGGCATGTTTGGGAAAAAGAGGCTTTTGCAGTCAAGGCTGCTTTGGACGCATGGCGCCACCTCTTAGAGGGGGCCAAATGTCCTTTTGAGGTTTGGACTGACCATAAGAATTTGGAAGTGCTTAGTACACCCCGTAAGCTCAGTCCTAAGCAAATCCATTGGGGTCAATTTTTCAGTCACTTTGATTTTAAATTGAAGTTCATTCTGGGCAAGAAAAACTTCCTCGCTGATGCGCTTTCCCGCCTGCCCCAGGATTCGGTCCAGGCACCTGACGTTGTGGGTACACTGTGGACAAAACCCCAGTTGGGTTTGCAGGCTGTCACTCGCAGTCAGACTCGGGCGCAGCTGCCCTCAGCTTCAGTTTCACCGGCTGGGGGAAGAACATCAATTGCAACAACAGTTTCTCTCAGAACTGAAATCTGACACTTGGTTGCAAGCGAATAGAGACAATGTTACATTTGACTGAGGCTTCGCATGGAAGCAGAACCGCCTCTATGTCCCTGACAGTTTGCAAAGGGAGATTTTGAGTAGATCTCATGATGATAAAGTGGCTGGTCATTTTGGCTTTGTGAAAACCTTACACCTGGTGTGCCAGCAATTCTGGTGGCCTACATTGAGACGTGATGTCAAAGAATATGTTGCTTCTTGTCCTGTCTGTGCCATGTCAAAACGGAAGGGGGGCAAACCGCAAGGCTTGCTGCAGCCGGTGGCCAGTCCCTCCCGTCCTTGGGAGGAAATCTCCATGGATTTTATTGTTGATTTGCCTCCTAGTCAGAGAAAGACTGTGATTTGGGTGGTGAAGGACTACTTTTCTAAACAGGCCCATTTCATTCCATGTGCCTCCATTCCGTCTGCTCAGCAATTAGCCCGTCTATTCCTAGTCCACATCTACAGGATTCACGGGAGCCCCTCCCGCTTGGTCACAGACCGCGGAACACAGTTTACTTCTCAGTTTTGGAGGGCACTAAGCAAGCATTGTCCACTGCGTCGCATCTGGAGACTGACGGATCTACAGAGGCTCTTAATTCGACCCTTGAACAATTTTTGCGAGCGTTTGTCAACTATCAACAGGACAATTGGGTTGATCTCCTGCCTTTTGCTGAAGTGGCTTACAACAACACTGTCCATCAGAGCACAGGGCACACCCCTTTCCATACTGTTTTTGGCCAGGATTTTGTTCCCATTCCTGATCTGCCTCGACCCACTACACCACCCTGTTCTGCTTCTGATTGGGCTGCGCACCTGGCCGATTCCTGGCCAGTAATTCAACAAGCATTGGCAGATGCCCAGTCTGCCTATAAACTGCATGTGGATAAGAGACGGGCCCTCCAACCTACTTTTAAAGTTGGTGATAGGGTCTACCTTTCCACCAAGTTCATTAAGTCTCCTCAGCCCTCGAAAAAATTGGCTCCTAAATTTGTTGGTCCTTTTCCCATTGCGGGAGTTGTGAACCCTGTCATGTTTAAATTGGATTTGCCACACAATCTTAGACGTTTACATCCTGTTTTTCATTGCAGCTTGCTCAAGCCTGTCAACCACTCCGATCGGTGGCATCTGCAACCTACACCTCCTGCGCCAATCATGATTGACGGTCAACAACATTTTGAAGTGAAGCAGGTCCTTGATTCTCACAGGCTTCGTGGCACCTTGCAGTACCTCATTCACTGGAAACATTTCCCCCACCCTGAGTGGGTGGCTGCCCGAGATGTTCAATCACCTGTTTTAGTTAGACGCTTTCATCTGGCTTATCCTATGAAACCTGCTCCTTAGTATTTTTGGGGGGGCGGTATGTCATGTTCGCCGTTCCAATGTTGCTCATACATCGTAACGTTTCGCATGTCATTTCGCTGATACGTGGTTCATCTGGGAAGGGAGGAGGATTCCATCTCGTGGGGTTGTTATCTGTTGGCTGCTGGGTTGGAATGTGTTTGGGTTATCTCATGTGTTCAAGGTTACTTTCCCAGGACATCAGTAGAAATGGTTACCAGCACCTGGGGGGGGGATGGCAGGGCGAGGGGAGGGATTACGTTTTGAGCCGAGGGTTTTTAGTTTGTATTTGGCGCGCTTTTACTCATTCTCAGCTTTCTCTGTATTTGCATACTATTCTTCTAATAAATCAGATATCATTAAGTTCCTGCTTGTGAGTCTGAGTCTATTGGGATAGGCAATCATTACACCCTCTCTCTCAGCCCAACTCACCTCACAGGGTTGTTGTTGTGTGGAAAATAGGAGGTGGAAGGAGTATTAGGTATGTTCGCCGCCTTGAGTTATTTATAAAAATAATAAAGGGATAAATAAATAAATAAATAAATAAATAAATAATATGAATAAATAAATAAACTCAAAACCTGGGGAAAAGGCAGGAACTTCAAGGCCTTCCAGAAGGCCAGCAGGCTCTGGGCTGAATTTCTCTCTCTCTCTCTCTCTCTGTGTGCACGGAGCTGTTCCAGAGGGCAGGTGCTGTGACAGAGAAGGCAAGGTGTCTGCATGGCACAAGTGTGTGTGTTTGTGTGTGTCTGTTAAAAAAGACCCACTGGGTCCTATCTTAATCTATGAAATAGAAGAAATCTGCTTGCATTAAACTAAAGGCCTTGTCTTGCTGATTTTTCCAGAGAGGCCTGCAAATGCCGACAAGAAGCCTGCAAATACTATCGTTACAGCAATATCCTCCTTATTGCGTTAGGCAGCCAGTAGAACTGAGGGAAATATGGGCTCTGATATTGGAGGTAAATATAAGCCTGATTCTTCAGAACCTCAATGTTTTATTCTGATCAAGAAACCAGGACTTAAAACCAGTGATAATTACAATCATTTTTGGCCTTAGAGAGAAGGCAATGATTGTATTACTCTTGATGGAGGCAGGGTCCTCACCATTTGCCCTTCCAGTGGGATTCAATATTGAGATATTATTATCAGGTGAACAAAGAGACTGTACCTTGGAAATGACTAATTATGCTGAAAACAGTGTTAAGATACCCAGAAATGTCAGTGTATACATGTCAAAAGAGTTACGCTGATTTGGTATAGCAAACTTACTTATTTAGCAGTGTTTATATGCCACCAAATTATTAAAAAAAATCTTAGGTGGTTCACAGAAATACTAAATCATAGTATATTTCAAATCCCCTACTGCAGCAAATTAAAAAGGGAACCTCAGATTAACATCAACATTCAGACTTAAACAGGATTAAAGTGATTATGCAAAGCATAAGATGTTCATCTCCTGAAGTTTGTTGCAAAAGCCAAGTCTTGCTGTGACAGGTTTCCTAAAGACAAGTGTGTAATGTTGGTCACACCTGATTTGCCAACTGCAGCAGAAAACTGAGAAATGAGATCTGGAAATAATTAAATATGCCAGAACTTTCTTTAGACCTTCCATGGATTGTCCATGAGAAGAATCCATTTCCCTGTCTTTTGAACAAGACTGACAATAGTACTGTTGTGATCCTTGACAATGTAATCAATTATTACTATTGTTATTGTTATTACTGTGCCCTTAGTGGCTTGGGACCAGGACATCTGAGCAAGTACCTCATCCTTTTTTAATGATTTAAAATTCTCAACTACTTTTGCTTGGGATACTATTTCTAAATTAGTTCAGCAAGCTCAACTGCAAGACGGCAATTACAAAATGTCTCTTCAAAGGCAGTTGCTTGTCCTGTGGTCTTCTGACTCTTTATGAAATAATTAAGCCAACTCAGTTTTAACCAAGCAGCTTCAGGATGATTCTTGGGCTGCATAGAATGAAGCAGGATCTTCCAAATTAACCCAAACCAAATTGGGGGTGTCATTAAACTTCATGTACAATTCAGGACTTTGGAATATTAAAAAAAAATAGTGTGTCTCTTGCAAAACCGTAACACATTTTGTTATTATATATTTGCAAAATGTCAGGTGGGGGGAGGAATTAAGAAAAAGAAGAGCAAAGTAGTGTAACTAGCAGGTCATTAGGAATTTCCAATTACAGTATTTTGGGAAGAGGTGTTGTACATTATCTTTTCACTACAGTTGTCATCTAATCCTTTTTATATTTGTATCAGGTAGTCCTCATTTAATGACCACTTGTTCAGTGACTGTTCAAAGTTATGACAGTGCTGAACAAGGGACTTACAACTGGTCCTTGTACTTGTGGCCATTGCAGGGTCCCTGTAGTTACGTGACTGATTTGGGTGCTTGGCAACTGGCTTGCAATTATGATGGTTGCAGTCTCCCATGGACATGTGATTGCCATTTGCGACCTTCATTGCTGGCTTCCAACCAGCAAAGTCCATGGTGAACCTGGCAGGAGGTCACAAATGATGATCACATGACATCATGCTTAACGACCGCTCAGGATTCGTTTAACAATGGCAACCAGAACTGCCGCCACTGTTGTTGTAATTCGGTGCAATCACATGAGGTTGTGCTTTACAGCTGCATTTAGTGATGGAGTTGCCAGTCCCAATTACTGTTGTTAAGCAACAACTACCTGTAAATGAAAAAGATTATATGAGATCTGCCAAAATGATTCAGAGTATACAATAAACCAAAATAAATAGACTTTCTGGCAGCTGTCAAAATCCAAGTGATTTTTTTTCCAAGCAAGATTTTCACAGTTTTCTTTAGCAAGAATTATTGAAACAAAAGGGATAGGGTTACAAGAATTCTAAGAACTGAACTGTTTTCTGTTCAATGTTTGGGAAAGATTATGGATGGATTATGAAAAGTGAAAACTCAAAATATAGGGCTGTGGATTTTGGTGATATATAGTTGATGCCATTGTTGATATTAAGATGTTTTATGATTATATAATATAGGGTAATGTTTGAGGGATTGGGGCTCCCAACCTTCTAGTCAGGCCACTGGAGGCCATCTGCTGCAGCTATAATGTCACCAAAAAGAGCAGGGCTGAAGTCGAATCGAATTGAATCAACCATTCAGTCGTATCCAACTCTTTCCGACCCATGGCGATTCCATAAGCCAGCTCTCTCCATGCTGAAGTGGGGAGGGACAAATCCCTCTCATACTAATTCTTAATTCTCCCAAACTAGAAAAAGGGGCCTAACTTCATATCTTGTAAATTTACCTATTCCAAACAACGGGTGTTGGAAGGTCACAAATGGGGTGCTGCGTCTGCGTGCAGCCCGTAGATTACCCAGTCCTAAGGTAAAATATTAGAAACATCAGAAAGTTAAAATACCAGAAACAGGTAAAAGCTGAATAATCAAACTGGAAATTTGATTGTAAAGGTCAATATGTCTTTGCAATCATGCTTCCAAACTGATTAACTTTTACTGTAGATAGATACTGTAGATAGATAGATTGATAGATAGATATAGATATAGATAGATAGATAAAGAATTACACTTTATTTATTTGTTTTTTGCATCTTCGTGTAAGACAGGTTTCAAAATAATCTAAATAAATATTCCTAGAAGATGTCAGGAGAGGCTAAATTTACTCCAAAAGAATAGCTCGCCCTTTTCATTTGCAGCACTAAAGTGGAGCAGTGAACATCTGGAACAAACTCTGTGGGAGAAATACAAGTCACAGCCTGTCAGGAATCCCTGATGGATGAGGTCTGTACAGTTTGATACTTGCTGACTTACAGTTAATGTTGTGAAGATTTGTGTAGTCATCTTGCCCTAGGCTTCGTCACCCTCCTACTCTCAGAATAGTATCTAGATGTGGTTTAAGATAAAGCAACAATATACTCATGTAGTTTGAGCCAGGGTAGTGTAGTGGTTGTAACCTGAGTCTTTCAATCCATGGCTGCAAGCTGGAGACTGAGTTTATTATTTTTGGAATGTGATCCCTTGTGGTAATGACTCTATCTCCTGGGCACACATTTCAGGGTTTAAAGTGTTGTAAGTATGTATGGCTAGAGGTGATGGACTCGTCCCTGACAGGAAGCTCTGGTGTGGGCTGGTCCATGAAGTCACAAAGAGTTGGAAGCGACTGAACGAATAAACAAACAAACAAACCAAGTATGTATGGATGTATATTTATATATTGCCTTTCACTTGATTTTTAAAATAGCATTTGTGAGCTTTTCTGAGCAGCTTTTAGCTAGAAAAGTGGAGCAGTCTGGTATCAAATAACTCATCAGGAACTAGTCAAGGAGGCTGATAAGCCACTGATAACCGTCTGAAGGCAGTTGCTGCACTATCTTCTTCTCTTCCTCTTTTGGAACTCTTAATAAGCTGATTCTAAAGACAGGAAGGGCAAAATGATGTAGAAGATAGAATCTGGCAGTATGAGCCCAGCAGCCCAAGGCAAGCTGCAACTAACGCTAAAGCATTTCCAAGCCTTACCAGTTTTTACTACAAGTCTTAATAATTAAAAAGTAGTGGAAAGTTTAGATCATGCTGGTTGGGAATTCTGGGAGCTGAAGTCCACACTTCTTAAAGTTGCTGAGGTTGAGGAACACTGGTCTAGATCGTTCTACCACTTTCTGGATCAGGAACCCTAGCTCTAAATAATTGGGTGCTATCACTTGTTGAAGAAACGTTCAGTTTAAATAACTAGATACTACATTTTTTTAATCCATTCAATCATGTCCGATTCTCGGAGACTGCCTGGACAAGTCCCTGCAGTTTTCTTGGCACTTTTTTTTTCAGAAGTGGTTTGCCCTTGCCTCCTTCCCAGGGCTGAGAGAAAGTGACTGGCTCAAGGTCATCCAGTTGGCTTTGTGCCTAAGGCAGGATTAGAACTCAGGGTCTCCTGGTTTCTAGCCTGATGTCTTAACCACTACACCAAACTGGCTCTCAGATAGTACAATAATGAGGTAGAACACAAATCACAATATGTTCATGTATTGCACTGATAGCTGAATGAGCTTGGACATGCAAAACAGCGGAGCGGTGATAAATTGCTCCATCTACTTTTGGACCTATCAGTCCTTCAGATCATATTCATTATGTTAAAGTTTCAAGGCAGGGGTGGATATAATGACTGGAGGGTAGGTGTTTGAGGCCAAGTCTTCTCCATTGTTGCTGAAGAGAATCAAGGCTCTGGGAAACAGAAACATTACATGTCAGTAACCAAATGAGCTGAAAGAATAGTATGAAATAGGAAAGGGATTAAGCATGAAGAACCAGAAAAATAATTAAGGCTTGAAAAAAGAGTGGGCCTCGAGACAAAAGAGATGGAAATCAGAGAAAGAGGTGTTTCCTGTATGCTAAAAGGGGAAAAAATAAAAATTGCCAATAGACTTAGATGGCAGTGGGGAATGCCCAGTAAGCAGTGACTTGAACAACACTGATGTGAAGAAAGAAAATGCCAAGGATAAGCATAACTCAGCCAAAATCATATATAACACAAGCATCTGCACATTCCATGGAAGGAGGACATACGTAACTGAGCCAAGAGTTTGGATAACGTAAGTACCTGCACCTTTAATGGAAGGAGGACAGGTAAATGAAGTAAAGGTTTATGGATTTCTAGGGTTACAGCTTTGCAGGAGTTGTGGCTTCTTCAATTAAAAAAAGAACCAGCATTCAAATGTGCACAAGGATACAGTTTGGTTGAACAATAATAAAGGGATAAGAAATAGGGCATGGACTAGAACAGAACGCTGATACTGCTGCAGACTAACAATGATAATGATACAGACTAAATACTCAAGGGAAAATAGTGGGTGAATTTCTGGGAAACTAAGGCTGCAAGAGTGGAGATAACAAAAATACCAGATATTAGCACAAGTCAAGGGAAGGGCAGCGGATTAATCATAGAGAGATGTATGTGGGGATGAATATCACAGAATGGAACAGAGTTAATGTTTTACTAAATACTTAATTATTGTTACATTTATTAACAACTCCGATCCTAGGGACTCTGGGCAATATACAAAGTATAAATTCATAACAAAGTGATATCAAAATATGATACATTATGAGTAAATTGATGTTGGACCAGTTTGCTTCCGGGTCCAATTCAAGGTGTTGGTTATCACCTTTAAAGCCCTACATGGCATGGGGCCAGGTTACCTGAGGGACCACCTCTTCCCCATTACATCAACCCATCCCACCCGATCGTGCAGAGAGGGCATGCTACGGACCCCGTCTGTAAAAGAATTTCATCTGGCGGGGTCCAGGAAGCAGGCCTTCTCTGCAGTAGCTCCCGCCCTGTGGAACATGCTGCCCCCGGAGGTGAGATTGGCCCCATCACTTCTGGCCTTTCGGCAGAGTCTGAAGACCTGGTTCTGCTGCCTCGCTTGGGGTGGAGAGGGGAACAGAGCTACATGGGGATGGTTGCTATAGACCACTCCTCCCACACTTGGACTGTCTTAGATGCTTCACCACTTGGATTTTTTATTCTTTATTCTTTATTTCTATTTCTATTATTTTTTACTGTATATTACTTTTTGTATTATTGTGATGGTTTTAATCGATTGTTGTAAACCTCCCAGAGTCCTCCGACGGGAGGAGATGGGCGGGGATAAATTAGATAGATAAATTAAAAAACAAACAAACCAAGCTTTCTAGCACTGATTGCTTATATAGATAGGCTTGGTCTGTTAGTTGCTATGATTAAGTTTTACTCCAATGCTAGCAACTGCTTATATACAAGTTCTAAGAGAATAGTGTGAGATTAAGAACTGGGACAATTGGATATGTTTGTATCATGGATGATACACACTGCCTAGTTGTAGAACAGGCTCACACTACCTCACTGGAATTCCTGAGTGAAGT
Organism: Candoia aspera; assembly: GCF_035149785.1. Classification (NCBI taxonomy): domain Eukaryota; kingdom Metazoa; phylum Chordata; class Lepidosauria; order Squamata; family Candoiidae; genus Candoia; species Candoia aspera. The sequence continues at coordinate 76,111,697 of NC_086158.1, forward strand.
ATGCAGAAAGAAGGTTGATGTTAAGAACAAAGCAATTAAACCTTTAGTGAGAAAAAGGGCTTTAGTGCTTCATGTCACTTTTTCAGCTACTGATCTATTTAAATAAACAACAGCTTCCAAAACCAACTTCACACAAGAAAAAGACTTGGCTAACAACTGCTGCCTTTAAATACCACTCTTCTCTTATACAAAGGAAACTCTCAAGATGTTATATAACTTCAACTGATTCTTGTGTATTTGTACCATTCCTAGCACTTTCCATATTCCTGCAGTTTTCAAGATTGTTGATAAGCTCCACAAACCTAGCAAAAAAAGAAAAATAAAAGAAAGCAAGAATCACACGGTTTTTAGAAAGGCATTGTCATCTTTAATATAGTCAGGGGTAAAAACATAATCTTGAATACCCTACAAGTAAATGCCCAGGTAGAATGATAGGGAGTCAATTAAGGCAGACTATCCTATAAAGGCTTTCTTCCCATGGCCTCCATATCTGGCTTTGTTGCCTCTTCTCACATAAATTTAATCTCTCCTCTCCTGCCTCCTGATCAATTTATTGATCAAATTTATATGCTGTCCATCTCACTGTGCCAGTGACTCTGAGACAGGACAGCTGAGTCCTGGAGGATGCCATACATGCCTAGATGGACACTATACGTCGACCTTAATAGGTTCAAGTAATGCATTCTATGCAGCTCATTAGGCCTGTAGAATTAGTTCACTGATGAAGCCAAACTCAGTTGCCCAAATAAGTAGGTCAGGTTTAGTATCAGAGTGGTGAAATTTCTGAGAACTACCATAACATTCTGAACTACTGTATTTACCTCAAAGAAGATGACATTGAATCTAAGATGATCTTCCCAAAAGGAAGATTAGGCAGTGTGCGTGTGTATGTATGAGTACACATACACAAAGAAAACTCCTGTGTAAATCCCACCTTCCACAAATTTCCACCTTGAGTTGTCAATTTCAGTTGAAATCAATCCCAGGGAAACCCTCTACCACCTATTAAATGCATGCATGTGATATACTTGTATATGTGTATGCATAAATACATGTGAATATGTCTGCTGCATGTCTGCAGGCATGCATGTATGTATATCTGCACACAGAAGTCACACTCCCAAAAAGGACAGAGATTGTCTGGAATAAGATTGGTCTGTGATTAGTTACTACAAAAGCTTAGGATTTCTGTCCTGTCAGATAGCAGAGAACAAATCTTTGTTCAGATATTTGAGGAGCGCTAGTGAAAAAAGGAATCAAGCACTTCAGACCACTTCTGCTTGCTTTTGTGGTTGTTAGTGTTATTTCTTATTTTGATATTTTTAATAATTTGATATCTGATATTTTTAATTTTAAAAAAGTGGACCCACAGAGCTGTTGAAAAGATGCAGACAATAGTATATAGAGGTAAATGTCTTTCTTTACTAATGACTCTTAGCAGAACCCAAACCTGGCCCTTACTGTTGGCTACTTAAATCTTTTGTTTGCATGCATGAGTGGAGATTTTGGGGATTTGCTACAATATGGTCACTTCCCCACTGTAATGTCCCTTCCCCATTGTAATATCCCCTAAGAACAGGAATTAAGCAATGACAAATATGGGCTGGTTAAGTCACATGAATATGTTTTCTGTCCCATCAGAAGCAAGTGGCAAATGCTCTGAAGGTTTCATGCCCCTGCACTGTGATGGGTGCATGTTTTTTGAAACTCGGAACAGGAGACAACAGCCTTTGAGTCAAGGTCTGGGAACAAAATAGGATCGGCACCATGCAAGCCAGAGTGGGATTGCTGGGCATTTAAATGCAGCTATAAGTCATAAGCGACAGTAGGCTTAAAAAGGCACTCCCACATGCAACAATGCTGACACTGCATTACTTCGCAATGTGTGCATGATTTAAATGCCAGGAACTGTATGGTTGTCCCTGCTACAGATTGGCTTCTTTCCATTTTGAAAAAGGCAGGAGGCCAAATGTTGCCATCTAGACAGCTGTTGACATTTATCTTGGGAGATTATGTTTAGGGCAGAGTTTCTCAACCTTAACAACTTTAAGATGTGTGTACTTCAACTCCCAGAATTCCTCAGCCAGCCTTGCAGGCTGGGGGGATTCTGGGAGATGAAGTCCACACATCTTAAAGTTGCTAAGGTTGAGAAACATTGGTTTAGGGCAGTAAGCATCATCTCGAAAAAATATTCATCATTTGGAAACTTTGGAGAGAGGCACATGACTAATTCAAATTACGGCTGTTTAGGCCCATTGTCCTTGACAGATTAATTCATCATTAACCAACAGGAAATTTGCAAAGGGAGTGATCCGTTTGGTGAAGTATTCCCGGCACTGAGATGAGAAACAAACTAGAAAATGAAAACCATTGCAGTCTTCTAAGACTGAAGAAATGTTACCACTGCAATGTGAAATCTTTATGCAATGCTATCCCAATATTCATATGAAAAGAATTTATTTCAGGTTATTTTCAAGCATGGACATAAAGACTGCAGGCTAAATCCTGTGCAATAGATTACAACAGCCCCACACCATCAAAAGCATACATTTATTTGTTTTATTTTTCAAATTTCTATCACCACCCATCTCCCCCCCCAAAAGGGGGACCCTTTTATTTATTTATACATACATACATACATACATACATACATATATATATATATATAATTTTGTATATATTATTATATTATATTCTAATTTTGTAACTTCTGGCCTATATTTGGGCCTGAATGTGCAGGGGTTCCCCAAGGCCTGAACAATATTTCAAGGGTCAAAAGCTTGAGAAAGGCTGGTTTAAATGATCTCTTAGGAGGATTAGAGAAAGAAGGAAGTCTTTAAAATAAAGTGGCATTCTCAAGGAATCTAGAAACTGATCGTGGGAATCCATCAAAACTAATCCTGCTTAGCTATCAGTTGATTTATTCAATATTCCCAATTTCCTATTTTGAATCCACCTCTCAGAAGGTCCAGCAGACCAAACAGGAGCACCTCTTTTTGCAACTTTTTCTTGTTGTGCACCATTCCTTGTAATCTGGAGCATGGCTGGAAAAATGCATGATGTGGCAATGTTACCTATTTCTATAATTTGTTGCAGTAGGGGGAACTGCATAGCAGTGACACATACTTACCCCAAAGGCTCCTTTAAGCTGTATTGGAATAATAGATTCAGCAGACCTGACATCCAGAAGAGATTTCTGGGACTAAGTTGATCTTGGTATATTTTGGTAACTAGTCAAAATGGCAAGAGAGAGAAGGGAACAGTACCCAGAAACCCTTCCCCCCCAATCTGGAAAAAATTCTGGAATAATAGGAATTTTAAGCCAAAATAACAGGAGGGCACCAGGTTTGAGAAAGCTGCTGTAAACCAAGAGGAGAATTCTAACATCTGGCCTAGGCAGAGAGCCAGAGAGGGTTAAAACTGTGAGTTAAAACTCTGAATGTCTCTAGCCTTTTTTATTTTGTGAAGATAGAAAGATGTGTAGGCACTCTGCAGTAAATGAATGTGTTCATATTAAATGAACAAGGGGGGTGGGTTGGTAGTGATTTGCAAAGCTTTACTTACAGTTTAAGCCAGCCTTTCTCAACCTTTTGACCCTGGAGGAACCCTTGAAATATTTTTCAGGCCTTGGGTAAGCCCTGCACATTCAGGCTCAAATATAGGCCAGTAATTACAAAATCATTATATTTGTTTCATGTGTAGACCTTTATATATGCATTAAGTGTTCTTAAACTGAAAATAAAAGAATGAAACTTATCTCTCTGATGTGAAGTTGCCTGAATTTGAAATAATTAAATTTTAAAGTTTTTAATTAAATCCCAGGGAATCTTAGTGACCTCTCATGGAACCCTAGGGTGCCACAGAACCCTGGTTGAGAAACCCTAGTTTAAGCACTGAAGGAACTGCAGAAAGAGCAGCATAGGTATAAAGTGTTTGTTATTAAAAAGAATCAAGATACCCTTTGTATTCTGGGATGTATCCCTGCTAAACCATTTCAGCAAAGCTGATTAGGCTGTCTTTCTGTCTTCTGGTTCTCCAGCAATTAAAGTCACTGCAAAGAGAAAATAGAACATTTATTTATTTATTTAATTTGTCCTCGCCCATCTCCTCCCATCGGGGGACTCTGGGCCATTTACAATAAAAGAATTGATTAAAACAACAAACATACAATATAAATACAATATGTAAATATAAACTTACTCATAATAAATAAATATAAAAATAAGGGTAAAAAAGTAAAAAGTAAAAAAAGTAAATCTATATATGCATATAATTGTATACCTGGGGGCACAAATCCCAGAATACTGGCCATCCACCTTATTCTGCCATCTCCAAAAGAAATCTTGCTGGGGTGTGTGCAACAAAGCAATTGTTTTAAATACAGAGATGGGATGTAATACCAAATGTTCTGACAGTTCCCTTTAAAGCAAACAATTATAGTCAATTTCATATAAAGTAGGTGGAAGAGCTTTCAGGAATGTGTACAGAGGGAGGTGTGTGGCTATGCTTTTTGGTGTGAGAATAGCGACAGGTATGAAAAACCAGCCCTTACTTTCACTAAAATAATTTAGCACTTTACCAGCTGTAGACCACACCTATTATATGCTTTTTGAGCAGCTTTAATGTTCCAGGAAGCTTGAGACACAATAGGTCAAAGGTGGATAACTTGTGATCCTTCAGATATTGCTAAACCGGAACTCCCAACCAGCCTGACCAATTAATTTTACCTAGTCATTTTATTGAGAGCCGGTTTGGTCTAGTGGTTAAGGCAGCGGGCTAGAAACCAGGAGACTGAGAGTTCTAGTCCCACCTTAAGCCTGAAGCCAGCTGGGTGACCCTGGGCCAGTCAGGGTCTCTCAGCCCTGGAAAAGGAGGCAATGGCAAAACCTTCTGAAAAACCTTGCCGAGAAAACTGCAGGGACTTGTCCAGGCAGTTGCCAGGGTCTGGCACAATTGAACAGCAAAAAAAAAAAAAAAAGTCATTTTATTAAATGTATTTCTACATTTTTTAAAAAAAATTGTTAAAAATCTCAAAACAGTTTGAAGTTGTTATAAAAGTGTAAGACAAAGTCATGAGAATGGCAGTTCACTGACATACTGGGCACAGGTCCCTCACCCCTGCCATAGTTGATAAGAGAACTGGCTCAGTATTTAGAGGGAAACCTGAATTGCCATGTCACGATTACTGCACACTACATTCATGTGGTAAGTGGGTTAGATAAGCCAGAAAACACCAGTCACCTAATGAATGCATGTCCCATAGTGTATCAGCAGCAGTACTGCAGATTGCTAGCTGAATCTCACGTATTTAGTAGCTGTAATCATGGTTTGTTTCCATTTCATGCTTCCATCATGCCAATCTATTAATCGCTATGTCGTTTGTGGTGTTGAAGGTAACAATCCCTTTTCTAAGGAAGTCAGTCGAGAATATTTGTTCTTTCTAAGACCAGATCAGAGACTTCCTGGATTTGAAAGACAAATATTTTAAGTACCTTGCAAACATAATAATTAACACTTCAAATGTTACCTACATGAAGGTATTTCCTAGCTATACAGTGTATCAGTGCTATATAAATGTGGGCCAAAATCCACTTTCGGCTTTCAACCTCAGGAAGATGCCATTTTCCATTCAATAGCCAGTAGTAGAATGGGGAAATCCAGCAATTAACTTGGGCCAGAATTATGTAAGATGCAAGTGGCAGCATCCAGCCGACATTGAGAGATCTCAAAAAAATCTATTTGATATTACGCTCAATATCTGGATGGGAGACCACCAGGAAATCTTAGGGCTGTAGGCTGGTCTGGCAAATTGAGGGAAAAAATCCCCAAAATCAATGACAAACCACTTCCACACTGCTGTCAAGAAAACAATAGGGATGTATCTGCACAAGGATGACACGCACATTTGTGAAGCATTCCATATTCAGGGGGAGGGGGGGGGGAAGAATTACCAGAACTGAAACTTGATTCAAGAGACTTGATTTCAGCTCTTTCTCTAAATTACAGATTATAGAATCGTGCCCCACCCACCAAAACCTGCCAAGTCAGTATCTTAAGCATTATCAGTCATAACTATGAAGTCACCAGCTGTTTGTCTGTTCATCCGTCTGTCCGTTCTTTCCTTTCTTGGAAGGAAATAAGCATTTGAATCACATCAAAATTATTACTGCTCTGGGGCTATTCTGGTGTTCAACATTTTTCTTTTCTCATCTTATCTTTTGTCCCTAGATGCATGTTGCATAATAAAGCTGTTCTGAGATGTGTATAAAATATGTACCATGCCCTTCTTCAAATGGCAAATATGCAAGCATGTTCTTCACAAGGCTTGACAACCCAGGAGAGATACAGCATAGAAATGTTTATTATAAAGGCTGTGAAAAGTGAGGAGACATATAAAAGAAAAGCTTCATGTTCCACACACACAGGTCCATGCTATTGATCTTAATGCTAAAGATCTTTGCAGACACCCCGCCCCTCCATTAATAAGGAAACAGCAGCAGGTAAATAAAAAAGGATGGCATCACTGAAGACTATTAGGAAAAACAAACCCATGATGCTTTCTGCTTAGCAACTAAAGGTGGGTGGGTGGGGAGAACATCACAGGACCTGGTTAACTGGATTTCCATCAGCAGCAGCTTCCAGAACAGGGGGAAAAAAACTTGCGAAGCTTTAGAGATGCTTAAATTCCAGCTCTCACTGGTTGCAGGGAAGGAAGTTAATGGCCAGAGATAAACAAAACTGCCCAACAACATTAAAAGGGCCCAGGTTTCCAAGCTGCAAGCTAGACAAATCGTTTCTATTTCTCTGCTTACAATAATTTATACCTGTGTTTTTCGAACTTGGCATGCTGGCTGGGGAATTCTGGGAGTTGAAGTCCACACATCTTCAAGTTGCCATGCTTGAAAAATACTGATTTACACAGTCAGATTATTTTCATTATTGCATATAGTGCATCAGTTGTCCCACTTCAATAATCAGGTTGCTAGCCTAAGAACATGTACAAAAGTGCAAGTCCTGTTGAGTGAATGGAACTGACTTCCAAGTGAACTGACCTTCAAGTGGAATGGCACAGAATGCTATCTTGTAAATCCAATCTGGGAAACAAAAACAAAAACAAAAACCCACTCCTCCTAATATTCAAGGAGGGAAGAAGTCTTCCCGAAGATTAAGCAGAACATTTACGAGGCAAAGCATATTTGAAGCATCAGAATGATGACGACAATGAGAAATGAGACTCATTACAGATAATAGTGATATATGTATAGAAGCAAATGGGAAAAAAAGCAGCAGGAAACATTTTGGTGAACACCCTCTCCTAAAATGTATGGAACATCCTTACCTTTGAGCCTTTTGGCTTTTCCCCTACATTGAGCTTGACTCCTAATGACAACCCTGAGATATTCATCTATTGCCGTTGAGCACATGAAACATTATGACTGCCAACTAATATGAATACTGTTGATGCAAAATATTGGCCCCACATTGCAAAAGTACGTAAATTAAACTCTGAGTCTACAATAAAATACATCTTCCCATCTTCTATACATAATTAAGTACATGTCATGTAATCCAGGTTATCTTGAATACCTGAAAGCAGCCACCCAGTTTTAGTTTCAATAGATTAGGCTGGAGAAAGATGCAGCAATGTGAATGTAGACAAAATGGCCACAGCTCATATTTATTTCTTCAAATTGATAACTTGATGGCTCAGGTACAAAATTTGGCCATTATCTCCCCCATCTATATTGGGAATATAACTTTGAAAGAAGCTGGGACGTTCTCATAGGTCCTTGTTAGCTACTTTTTCATTCAAATGTGTGTTTATTGCTTTCATGTCCCTACTTTGAATTTCCACAGAGCATGAAGGCCAGCTGGGATCACAGATTTTTCCTGCTACAGAATTACTTCTCTTACTTAAGGAGGTTCTCCAAGCCATCCTTTGTGGTTTATTAGTTGTCACTTGAATTAGATCTTCACAGCTCTTCCTTGTTTCAAACATATAATCCATCTTTATAGAGAAGTTAACTCATATGACCAGCATTTATGTGTCATCAAGTCAGCGTTGGCTCTTAGTGACCACACAGATAGACCTTCTCCAGTTGATCTGTCCCCAACCTGGCCCTTCAGATCTTCCAACAATATAATCAATCTTACTTAGCCAAATATTTTCATCATGATGAAAAGTGACTGTTACATAACATTAAATGGATATGATGATCTCAAGATTTTGTTCTTAAGTGAAACGGATTAAATATAGTTTCATAACAATTCCATCTGTACCAATGGGATTTCACTTTGACAGGAACAAGCTGTTTTTAATTATGGGGAAAGAGTTTCAGTAACATTTTAGAAACCTTGAAAACAATCTGTGCCCATCTAAATGTGTTTAAAGCAAAGCTAAAATTCTTCATTTAGAGAATGAAAAGACAAGCACTTCATGCTGCAAATGTTACACCTGGTCGAATCCCCTTTTTGCAGGCCCACGCTTGATTCAAACAAATACCATTTAAAAGTTAGGCAGTAAACATTTCAGGTGTTATTCTGTAACTTTCTCCTGCCCCTAATGGATTATTTATAAAGCAGAAACAATGTAGCCTAATGCCTTTTGCTAAGCACTATAAACAGAAAAATTCTAGACATAATTTTTTTACCTACTTTCCATCAAGGCTTCATTTTATTTATACAACACTGGAAATTCAACAGGGGTAAAGTTGTCGCCAAAGAGGTTTGTTTGTTTATTTATTTATACTTCAAATTTAGTCAACACCCATCTCACTCAAGGAGCAACTCTGGGCAGTTTTACAATAAAAACGAGAATAATCAGTAAAATACAATAAAACAATATTCTTATGTAAAAGTATACTCCAAGACAGAGGTGTTAAAAAGATCTTAATTTATGGGAGCATCTTCAGGGTGCCAACCACCCCCAGGGTTGGTTATTCCACCTCCCACCCCACGCAAGGTGGCAGAGCCAGGTCTTCACTCCTTTCTGAAAGGCTCGCCTCACCTCTGGGGGAAGAGTGTCCCAAAGGGCAGGGGCAATGGCAGAGAAGGCTCTCTTCCTGGGCCACACCAAACAACATTCTTTCATGGAGGTTCCGTAACATGCCTTCTCTGCCTGACAGGGTGGGACGGGTCAATGTAATGGGGATGAGACGATCCCTCAAGTAACCTGGACTCATGCCATGCATAAGGAGAGAAGAAACAAAATGCAACTTCAAAGGAAGCCCTTTCTCTTTTATCATTATTTTTTTTCCAACTGAGCTTATTTTCATTTGATATATTGTTAGAGGAAAAGCATTGGCCAAAAAAAAAAAAAATGGTTTCACCATGTCCTCCTCCCAGCATGAGATCTCCTATCTGCCCACTCTATGCCTTTTTATTGCAAATGTCTGTCCTGGTATCCATCTTCACCTTTAGCCTGCATCTAATTCCCCACACAAAGTAGATCTAGCACAGAATGGTCATTAAACATGTATGAATTTGACTTGCATAATTGATTGCTTCACAATGTTAGTTATCCTTGAACTTCTTGATTCATCACACAGTTTCCCTTACTTGGTTTAACCCTAATATAAAAGACCATAATACACTGTGTGTGATATCAAACAACAGTGGACTGAATTCATAAAGTGAGTTATCTATTTAACAAGGATTTGCAAAAGAAAATGATGAATTGCAAGTAGAGGATTACACACCCGTTAAAGCCTTATCCAGTTTAAATTCCATAACTTATTCACCATTCATGCCATATTCTGCTTAATGGAAGACTACAAAAGAAATGAAATATTCCAAAATGAAAGCAGCTATGAGTCTTTTGAATAGTCTTTTGTCTTTAAGAGTGGTCTTAATTGTTCTAGTAGGTTTAATGATCAAAGTTACTCTAAAACAGACTTCTTGATGAATTGATTATGTCCCTTCAAGCTGGTGTCGACCCTTAGGGACCACATAGATAAGACGTTCTCCATTACGATCAGTCTCCAACCTGGTCCTTCAGGTCTTTCAACAGTGGTGCATCCATCGCTACTCTGAGTCTATCCAACTTGCTGCTGGTCATCCTCTTCTTCTCTTTCCTTCCATCTTGATAAATAGAGCCATCATTATAGACTTGTTCATTTGATTACTTTCATTAAGAACATTTACATCTAAAAGCAAGTTTAAAAATCCCTTTCTTCGAAGTCTATTGTAGGGCATTTTCTAATTTAGTACATTTAATTCAAATTGCTTTTATAAGACATATAAGCTAAGTTAACTCTAACCTGCTTTCTGCTTATGCATGAAACGTCCTGCTTTGGATATCTGTTCTTATATTCTTGGCTATGTCTCTTAAACTCATGATTTTAAGACACCATCTCTTGGTCACAAATTATTTCTGTAAAAGAAAGGATCTAAAATATTTCCTTGGTGAAACCAATCCAGTTTCAATGAATTGCTCAAAAAACCAAAGACCTATATAGAAACACAACAACAAAAAGGCGAGATTGACTAAACCAGTATGTATTTTGTTATTTTCAATATTAAATTTCTGCTTTAATGCACTATCCTTTTTCTAATAAACAAACAAACAAAAATCTCCTAATGCAGTTTACAAACATCTCAAAGTATATCCTTTAAAGATTAATGAGAATTTTCACAAAGGTACCATATGTTGTCTTTGTAACATGCAGTATATCCTACTCTGTCTTGAGCAGGAGTTGGCAACTAGCAGCCCCTGGACAGCAGGCAGTCCTGATAACCCGTATTTGGCCCCCTAACATTATGAGGTTGAACTGCAAAGATACAGCAGCAAAATGGCCCTTATTTCAGCAGTGTGATGTTGGATTTGGGGGTTGAAGTGATGTTCCAGAGTCATTGGAAGAGGTTTATTTCCCAAAAATCTCACACTCCCATTCCCACTGTTCAAGATCCTCTCTTTCACAGACAAAACAGATAAATTTCAGGCCATTTTTCAGAGATCTCCTACTGTATAGAACGACTTTATCTTTTTGGATCTTGAACAAAATTCACCAATTCTTCACCTTCAATATTAATATTGAAGAAGGCAATTGGAATAGTTAAATATTGAAACTGGAATGGCCTTTGTCCAAATGGCAAATGCACAATTTTTTGGTTCTAGAAGATGATTATTATAACATTATTACTGGACAAAGTCTACTAAGAGTGGCTTAAAAATAAACGACTGCATCACAGATGGAACAGTTACCACTGTGCTGTCCAAATATATGCTAAACCTCTGAAGTGGGCTACAGAGAAATAAATATTTAGGCAATTCACAAGGCTTCATATGTCTCCTGAGTTTAACAGGAATATCTGAAAGCCCCTTGGAATCTAAAGTAAGAAATATTTGTTGAAATCCACCTTTTTTACAAGTTAGCATTCCAGCAACCATTTTCCATCTTCAGTAACTCTGAAGCTGCTCACAGTGGACAACAGCCAGCGCTATGGAGTAAGTTGCATGCTGAATAGCACACCCCTTACTTTCAATCATTCATGATTCAGAAAGGGAGAGAGTTCTTTTTCAGGAACACGGCAACTCCATCAGTTTGTTTCAAGCGTTGGAAACAGTCTGTGTGCCTTTTTTCAGGCATCAGGTTTGATGTCATTTTTTAAAATTGCAAACGTACATTTAAGAAGCTTTTAAAACCCTGCAGTGTCAGCAGTACACCATTCTAATTAAGAGCAGAAACAAAAACATTACAATTTGCCGAAAACGTGTACACACAAAAACATCGGTGATCTTGTTTACAATGTCCCTTTAGAATGAATCAACGCTAGTACCATTTCTTGAGATACTGCACACTTTGGCAAACATGCAGTTCTGAATGAAATCTTTATAATGTTTTTTCAGTTTGGAGTACAAAGAGACGGTTTTCCCCGAGTAGGTAAAAGGCAGGAGCTTCTCATTGAGAAGTATCTGAACCTTGTACTCTTCCGCAGGAGATCTAGCTTGATCACAGTGATAAAGCACAAACAACAAGTTGGCAGCATAGGGGACGATGCGACCACTACGGTACTTGCGATTCAAGTGACTGTAATAGTTGTTGGCATTAAGAGGCACCTTATCTTTAAAATAGCCCATGAGTGCAAGAAGCGGCTGAAGAGTCTCTGCATGTCCAAACTGGATGATCGCTGGTGTAGAAATAGGTTTTGACCTGGAGAAAGTCAAGCAAGAAAGGATTATTCAAATTTATCCAAGTTCAGATGAAAGCGGGATAGAAAATCAATCAATATGAAACTACTATGTTGTTACTAGGTGGTGTAGTCAAAAATGATAATAGAAAACATGGATTTTAATTATGGTGCCTTGAAGCTAAGATGATCAACTTAGTTGGAAAAACTCATGATCTGATCAGATAAATACATTCAATGACGGTCAATTCCTCAAAGTAGGGCTAGTTTTCAGAACCGTAACAAAAGTACCTTAAAAACAACAATGACAAAAAGCCTCTACCAGACTCCAGAGGCCAATTTCCCTGAGAGGTTTTGAAAAGCACCTGGCCATTTCATCAGGAGACACTGCCTCTTACAACCAAGGCAGTAACCAGCACACGCTATGATTCTTCATTTCCCCTTGCTATCCCAATATAGCTGCTAAGTCATGCTCTGCTTCTAATCCCACATCAGAAAAATCCATCTGTCTCAGCTAAAACTAGGCTATGTATTGTCACAATCCCCACCCTGTATGCTTATTTTCCACAGGGTGGTGCCCTTACCTCTGTCCAGAAATGTATTGGGAGAATTATTCCCAATTCCCTTTTCTCTGACTGTGGGATGCCCACGCTTTTTTAAACATCATCATCACCATCACCATCATCATCATCATATTATCATCTTATCCCACCTTTATAAAAGTATATTTTGGTCAACTCAAGGCAGCGAACATACATAATTCTCCTGTCTCCTATTTTCCCCATAACAACCACCCTGTGAGTGGGCTGGGCTGGCCCAAAGTCACCCAGCCAGCTGTCATGCCTAAGGGAGGCCTAGAACTCAGAGTGTCCTGCTTTCTAGGCCAGTGTCTTAATCACTACACCAAACCAGCTCTCTCTGTATATTTATATATGTAAAGGGATGATAATACCAGCAGACATAGCTTGTCCTTACTTTAAAAACTGCCTACAGCCCTACTGCATGCTTTCTTTTCATCCTCTTATTTATATATTTATGAGAGCCAGTTTGGTCTAGTGGTTAAGGCTCCAGGCTAGAAGCCAGGAGACTGAGAGTTCTAGTCCTGCCTTAGGCATGAAAGCCGGCTGGGTGACCTTGGGCCAGCCACTCTCATTCAGCCCAACTCAACTCAACTCACAGGGTTGTTGTTGTGGGGAAAATAGGAGGACGAAGGAGAATTAGGTATGTTCGCCACCTTTAATTATTTATAAAAATAATTAAGGCAGGATAAAAAAAAATCTAGGAATCTACTTACTTATTTACTGGACTTATATGGCCACCTATCTCATACAATGATTCTAGGCAGCTCACAACAATCCATAAAAACGTAGATTAAAAACAAAGGTACCCTTTCCCCCTGGGTATCTCATGATATCTTTGCCTGTGTGTCATGTTCACTGTTTCAATGTGCACTGTACATCGTAACGTTTCACATGCCATGATGCTGACGCGCATTTCTGTTGGGAGGGAGCTGCTGTGAAACCTTGTGCCAAGCTCTGTACCTATGTTCATTTCAATGGAATGTGTTTGGGTTATGTGCTCTGCTCAAGGACTTTTCCCGCGGACCCTCAGAAGCCGTTAGGAGCACCTGGGATTGTGAGCCTGGGAAGATTCTACCGGGGGAGGGATCTCGTTTGTACCGAGGGTTTTTTAGTTTGCATTTGGCATGCTTTTTCCATTATCAGCTATCTTTGTGAACTTGTATACTATTCTTTAATAAATCAGCTCTCTTTGTGAACTTGTATACTATTCTTTAATAAATCAGGTATCTTTGTGATCCTGCTTATGAGTCTGATGGTGTTTAGAACAGGCAATCATTACACTGTGACTTCCCTTTATCTACTTCTAATTTCCAAAGATCTCCTGCTCCATTAAATTATTACACCCATTCTCCCGTGCTTTTATCTCAAACTGCCTCTCTGAAGATGTACTTAGTAACAAATATTCTCTTTCCTTTAAATCTTTTTCAATATCCATTTTTCCTAGGGGTCTCCCACATTTAGCTGAACTAAAAATGCATTTGCTCACTTCTCTCCCTACCTGTTTCAACCCTTGTATTAGATTGTAAATAAGCTCTTATGCAACATTTGGAATTTTGTAAGACCCTAAGACAAGGATGCAGTACAAAGCAGGTGATACGAAGTCTGTATACTGTAAAGCATTATAGTAATAGTACAGTACAAAATAGCCAGACACAAAGTTAAGTGAAGTCTTGCATTATTATGAGCATATTTTCCAATCTGTAGTTCATTGCTATGACTAAAAACCTATACATCCTGGGAGTTTCTAAGTATATGGATAAGCCACGTCCAAAAGTGACTTTTTAACAGCCTAATGTGATGTGTGCACTAGTACCTGGTTTAAAGTCTTTGAACACTGTAACAATATAGATACAGTAAATGTACAGATCACTGAGACTCTATTTTGTAGTAGATGAGAAATCAGAAACTGGACTTAAAATGATCCTTCATATCCTGGTTCTCTTTAGATGTGGTAGACTATGACTCCCTTCATCCAAGCAAGTAGTCCAAGGCCATACTGACTGAAAGATGATGGGAATGGAAGGCTAGGGAAGTCTGGCTTAATGTGTTATCCAGACTGGGAGACTGGGAGCTTTCTGTTCCCACACAAACCAGGATGGTAAATGAAGAAACCCTAGTTTTTGGACCCTGTCTTACTTGGGATTGAACTGCTAAATTTATACAATTCAGATGATACATTAAAACAAACTATTTCTGGTCTGTGGAGTCCTCGGTACTCTCTGAGCTTGGTTGTTTGCTTGCAGACGTTTCACTACCCGACTAGGTAATATCATCAGTGTTAGTGAGCAAACAACATACTCACTAGCACTGAAGATGTTACCTAGTCGGATAATGAAATGTCTGCAAGCAAACAACCAAGCACAGAGGGCACCAAGGACTCCACAGTTCAACCCTGAGCTACAGATATTCTCTTCTATTTCTGTTTAGCTACTCATATTAGTGGGAAGATTTGAATGGGAGCAAAGAGGCTGTGTGCACAATCATGCAACCTTTTACAGTAAGCCAGGATCTCCTGCAGATTTACCATTCTGAGCTAACAAGGCCATAGTTTAAAATTCTCAGAGGAATGTTTTTGGTTATACAAGTTAATCTGTAACATCAAAAATGCAACAAAATGCAGCTAATTGTTTGATCTGCCACATTTGTAGTATATTGCTTTACAATCTCATTACACAACATACTGATTTTTAAGACGTGCATTTTGATATAAAATCACCAGGCTAGCAGTTTAGTCAATATATGTTTTTCTGAAAGGGAATGAAGGTTGGAGCTATACCTGGGTGACTTACAATGATTACACTAAGCCATAATGAGGTTTATTAGTTATGGCTTAACATGCTGTATGAATGAGCCAGCTGTGTTTTATGTAATAATCAATGACTAAACAAATATGACGTGGTACAGTTTTGTACCCAGCCAAATTCATTCACTAGTTTTTGTAATAAAACCAATATTAGAGTATTTAGTCTTCAATCAGCCCTGCCTTACTTCCTTCACTGAAAACATCATTCCTCACAACTCTAATATAATTCTCATAATGTTGATGACTAAGAGGATTTAGGATTTACTAGAATATTGACCAGTCGTATAGAGCAGAGATACCTGTAGCTTCATGAAGTAATATGAATTAGCAAAGGTTCTTGAACGTATGATCAGAAACAGATATAAAATATTCTAGAAAGAGATAACTGGCAATAGCATTCTGTGTACAAAGCTGTCAGTACAAATACATTTATGTTCCTTTTATTTTATTAAGGCAAAAGGTGACGTCTGACCATCCTGTTTGCACCATAGTAAGGGTTCCACCTACAAAGGTCAACAAACCTTGACTGGTTTTCAAATAAAATGTTCTCAAGAACTCAGGAACACTCAGCAAGAATTTTCTCTGTCTCTATTATCTTGTTGTGCAACAGAACACATTCACTTGCCCAAAAGCACATTAAGCAAAAGTATCTAATCAGCCAACACGGAGTTTGTACTTTAACTCCAACCTTTTCTTTGACCTGTACCTGAGGACAACTGGTAACTAGAAATTCCATATGGATAGAAGGAGTCGCTTCCAGGGAACCAGAGAATGAGTGTCCTGGCTTAAGCAAAGACCACGCCCAGACGAGGAGAGAGTCTCTAGTGTTTTATTTAACTGCTATAGTAGACGGAAAATCCTACCAAACTGAAGGAGCGTGGGAAAACCCAGACAGATAAACCCCAAAACTCAAGGTGGGTCTGTTCTGGGTTTCTTTGAATGACAGCTCAAAGTCTCTAAACTACGCATGCGTTTTCCCCCCTGGATAGGGGCCTCCTCCTGCTCACCATCTGTACTCATGACAGTGAGTGCCCGAACTTGAGGGACTTGGAAAGAAAGTTAGTGGTCTGGATTTGAGCTAACAAACTGATGGCTTCTCATGATTATGTTGGACTTTTTTTTTTTTTTTTTTTAAAAAGAGAGCCTGCAGAACTACCAGGAATAAGAGCGGTCTTAAACTGTTCCTTGTTTACTCTCTTTTTTTAGACAATTTGCCATTTTGGTATTTCTAGATTACTCTATGTGCGTAAATGGTAACTGGTAAACAAGAATGTTTTTTTTTCTCCCACATCGTAACACAAGCTTCCCCAATCTGCTGCCAAAGCCTTGGGTGTAATCTCTAGGACCCCTCTAACAGATGCTGCCCAAATGTAAGTTTTAATGTGACAGATAATGAAATTTAATTATTCAGTACATGGAATGTAACTATATTGAATTAATATAAACTAAATTAAATCCAATTTAGTTTTTGTCTTGGCTCTGCCTTCCTTTTGAAGTGTGGCCCTCATCATGAAAAAGGTACACATAATCTAGTGCAGTGTTTCTCAACCTCGGCAACTTTAAGATGTATGGACTTCATCTCCCAGAATTCCCCAGCCAGCATGCTGGCTGGGGAATTCTGGGAGATGAAGTCCGTACATCTTAAAGTTGCCATGGTTGAGAAACACTGATCTACTGTGTTTCAAAAGTGCAAACAGGGACATTTCTGAACTCCATTGTTCTTGTTGTCATTATTAATCTTTCGGGACAATGGCTATATTTTTCTGCATTCCATGGAGACAAAGGAAAATAACAATATTGTAAGGAAAAAGAAGAATCCAATAGTATCCTTAGCAATATCTGTTCTGAGATCTTCATGCTGCCATTTTGTTTGGAAATGCTTCTGTACAAACTCTGTATTTGCTACTGAATCTCATGTCTATAAAAATATTTTACAGGTAGTCCTCGGTTAACGGCCACTCGTTCAGTGACCGTTCAAAGTTGTGATGGCACTGAATTGAGTGGTACTTACGACTGGTCTGCAATGTTCTGGCCATTGCAGCACCCCTACAGTCATGTGCAACATCCAGTGGTCTTGTGATTGGTATTTGAGACCTTCCTGTTGGATTCCCATAAGCAAAGTCAATGGAGAAGCCAGCAGGAAAGGTTGCAAGCTGCTCCCGCTGCTTTTTCTCCTGAGGATCCCACTACAGAGTATGAGATCTCAGAGAGTTAGAGATTTCAGGGAGTATGAGATCCCCTGCCTGCACTCGGAAGCGCATGCCTGCCCATGCTCGCACCACAGCACCCCCTCCCCCGCCCACATGCGGTATGCAGCACCTCCACCAGGCTGTACTTTGTAGCACTCACCCAGCCACCAGCCTGCTTGTGAACCACCTTGGACTTCCGACTTCCTGCCAGCTTCCCCATTGACTTTGCTTGTTGGAAGCTGGCAGGAAGTTGCAAGTTGCAGTCATGTGAGATCCTCCCTTAACAACCAACTATCCTTGCTTAACAACGGCAACAGGGACTGCCGGGATTGCTGTAGCTAAGCAATGCAGTCATGTGACGTTGCATTTTACAACTACATTGCTTAGCAATGGAAATTTTGGTCCCAGTTACCGTTGTGAAGTGAGAACTACCTGTAGTGGGTCTCAGACGCAATACAAAAGCTAACAACTAGACACTATTTACAAACTGGGAATAAACTGCAGAATGCTTGTCATTCTTCTGTGCCCCTAAATTTTCTTATACAAATTTCCCACCCAAGTTTTTATCTATGTCTTTGAAAGAAATAAGGATGTTCACTGATAAAATTAAACACATGAGGACACAAGCTATCATTACTCATGACAAGTACTGTAAATGAGGAAAGGCAGATAACATTAAAAAAAAAAAAGAGTGTCACAACCCCCAAGCGAGGCTGTTCAGTTAGATAAATGTCTGAAACTGTCTGAACAACAGAGAGTTACTACTATGGCTATTCTGAATACAAATCAGATATGAATCCACTTGTAAAATATGCTATCATGGTGAATAGGGTACATTAACACAACATGTGTAACAAGCATAAAATAATATGTGCCAGCATTACCTCTGACATCTGTGGGTGTACCAACAGAATTCTGGTTTATCACAATTCCCATTCATGCACAAAGATCTACCAACGTCAGCATACTATCTGCATGTGTATACAAACAATATGAATCCATGTTTGGTGGGTGACATATGAATACCCGTATGATAATAGGCTGATTCTTTCTAAAATCATACAACAGTGGCAGAAGTACTGAAACTGGATCCTTGAAGCACAACATTAAACTCCCACATTGGTCTAATGCTGACCCACGTAATTACCCTATGACCCAGAATGATCCCTGAGCAGTATGGTATCCTTAAACAATAAGTAGAAAGAACAAGTTACATTCTGGCATAAGTTGATAATTTAGCAAAAATCACTGAGTTTCTGGTATACAGTGTGGTATATTCTGGTAACAATGAGGATCATGCAGATTTTGGAACAAGTTTAAAAAACTTAGACTGTTCTAGAATATCTAAGAGGACCAACAACTGCCCCGTAGACATAACAGCGATACTGTAACCTTAAACAGTACCTACAAGGTAAGTTTAATAGTTCTTTTAAAGAAACTTTGAAATGTCAGTTGGATGAGTTCATGAACAGATGCTGGGGCACTCTTCTGAGACAAATCTCAATTCACCAAAGAACAAATAAAGTATTTGTTTTTCAACTTCAGCCTGAAGTTCAAATATCATTGTATGTAGACAGCTTATTCTTTCCTGGAGATGAAATACCATAAAACTAGAAATTTAAATACCTTAAAAAGCATCTATTTCTTCTACTACATTCAGAGCATCATTAAATTTTCCATTTATATCAAAGTCCCCCCTCCCCAAGATTAAGCTTTTAAATAAAAGGCTCCAGTTTTTCCTTTTAACCACATTTACCAGGCCCAGGTGGTTTTGGAGTGTAAGAATAAAGAATCTGTATCTTAAAAAAGGTAACAAAGGAAGAATGTAAGAAATAGGCTAACTACACAAAGTTACATAAGGCTGAAATCTGCATATGAAAGCCAGAAATCATTAACTTGTAAACGGGCTGAGCAAAGAAATAAAGTTACAGGAACAGAAAATGGGAACATAAGGTATACCACCAAGCAAAGCAGTACTTGGGGGTGGGGGTGGGGGTGGGGGTGGGGGTGGGAAGAAATAGAAGATCCTTGAAGCATCTACTTAAACTTTCCCTACCAAATTTATCTTAACTGGTTCTAGTTCTCCCAAGGCTTTTTGGCCCTGTGCCTGAATCTCAGATCTAACTGGTAAAAATATGCTCCACATTCTTTTGCTGCATTTAGGATCTTCCTGCTCAACCAGCTGATTGGAGACAACAAAACTTTTAACTCCTCCACATTAATCTCACCCCATTTCTTGTTGGAAGAGGACAGTGGCTTTAATAGTGGAATACTTAGAGCCACCAGCAAACCCAGAGCTCCCTAGATCTGCTGTAGTAGCAGTATCTAATTATTTTAAGTAAATAAGTAAAAGTACAGTAGGTAAAATCTCTTCCCCTTCTGCAAATACCACTAAGTCTACCAATTTAAAGACCTCTTGGGTTACAGGATAGAGCAGTGTGTCTCAACATCAGCAACTTTAAGAAGTGTGGACTTCAGCTCCCAGAATTCCCCAGCCAGCATGTCACCTAGAATTCCCCAGGCACCAAAATCCTCCATGTGGTTCCTGCCAAATAGATGGCTGGATTCCAATCCAGTAAAGCAATGCGTCAGCAGTTCTTCAGGTAAGTGTGACTATGCTTCAACAATTACTACTTAGACTTTATTTCTTTGCTAGATTTATATCCTGCCTTTCCTCCAAAGGCTCTAGGCAGCCTATATGGGGATCTTCCTTCATTTTAAGCCCACAATAGCAAGTAGACTTGGTGAGGAAGATTGGGCTGAGTGACTAATTCATGGCTATGGGTAGACATCAACCTGCGTCTTCCTGGTCCAATACCTTAACCTCTATGCTACACTACAAAATACTTTTTCAGCACAATCAAACGAAGTTTACCACAAACCTCTCCTTAATTTTCTTTATGGATACATTTTACAACCATGCCTTACAAGAGGTTTATCTGCTAGGATGATCAGATGCAATAGGACACGGAGCATCTGGATCCTTAATTAAGATTTAGATGAAGTTTTGTAGGTAAAGCTCTCTTTGTCACCAACTTTAAATACATTGGAAATAGCCTCTGTGGTTAGGGAAAACACCACCCTCCTTGGGAGTGAACCTGTTCACTGGGGAGTAAGCATTCACAGGTTTCAGTGCACAGAAACTTAAAAAACCCCAAGGGAGTGAAGGATTGAAGAAGTTTTGCTGCAGAAGCTTCTGCTCAGGCCTGTAAAGCATCCTTAGGAAGGCTGGTTTTCAGGATTTGCCTATCAGGGAAGGAAAGACCAAAAGGATTTAAACTCTACTTCTAGACTCATCTTATCTCTTTAATCAAAATATAGCTTGATTTATAATTGGACAATTGGAAGTTTCAAAGGGAGGCTCTGCTTGTTTTACAGCCCAAGCCTTGATACTTTAGGGATGACTATGAATAAATTCATCTTCCTTCTTATGTGTTCTGTATTTGCCAACTCCTTGGCTGCTCCCTGCCTCTCTGCTAGAGGGCATCCCTGCCACAGTCTCACCAGAGCAGATTTTGAGCATTTTCTTGGTGGAATGGCATTCAACAGCAGAATGGCAGCATTTGATTTGATCCATTAGTTCTTCCTGTCTTACTCATCTAGGTGTGGTTTTATCACCATATTGACTCTGTAAGTCACACACCCTAATTCACTCAATGCAGTTGTGCTTCAGCCTACTTTATGTAAAAGGCCAAAGTTGTCACGCTTGGTGGAATGGTATTCAGAACTATAAAGAACTGGACACTTCGAATTACATAACATAATATTATGAAAATGTATGCTAACGTCTTGTATTTACACTGCCATCAAGTGTTAGGAGATAGAACACCATGTGCTGCAAGTCTCATTAAAACCAAAATAGCCATGGGGGAGTAACAGCTCCTGTGTGTTAGCTCCAGACTTAAATGCTCTTGATATAAACTGAGGCCAACACAAATATGGCATATCTAATCATAATTAAGAGGCTGGGAGCATGTCAGTATTCCTCTCTGAAGTACAAATTCTCGCCTTCATTTCATGGCTTTCTGAAAGCGTTATGGCTGCATTAGTAGATTCCATGATTACCAAGATTTAATACTATCTACCGTGAATCATGACAAATTTAGTCACCTAAGCCCAGTTTCTGCAATCTTTTGGCTCACTATTCTTCAGAGAGTAGCTTGGAGACAGAAATGTGCTTTGCTGCATATCCTTTCTTTCACACTGCATGTCTGAAGAAACTCTACTATGATTGTGTTGTGAGAGCTTCAAAGGTATTGGACCACATATAGAATGGAGAAGCCAATTTGCATACAATACCAGGAGAGAGACAATGGAAGGTGTGCAATATTTCAATATTTTGTAACTTTTGAAAATAGTTGTGCCCAGGTTAAATGATGGGTAAAGTTTATCCCAGACTGATTATTATATAGTGAGCAAGATAAAATTTAAATGTCTGTTGGATCACAGTACTAAAGCATGTAACCTTTTAAACCAGAGCTGCACATGGCCATGAGTAGAACGCCTCATGAACAATGAATCAAGGGCTGCAATGCCATGGGTGTGACTACAGCTGATATTTGTCAGAATCCAGGGTCAAAATGGAAACAGCCAGTACCAGTGCTGCTTCTAGCCCTAGTCCTTCACCCATAATCAAGGCGAGGACAGTTTGAGAAGTTGTGAGCAACACAGCTGACATGTAAAAAGCCCTGTTCCCATAATCATTGTATCACAGCACCCACTTTGCAGGCAGGCTTAAAGATTCTTTAGCAGCAAAATCATGGCTATCTGCTATGCAATATAGGAAGCTCTGGAGAAATACACACTGCACTGTCCATATGGGCTATAACAAAGAACCAAAAGTGAGGTTAGAGCCTGCAGGTATAGACAGGGCTGGAATTCTAACTGCAGAAGAAAGTAAACCTCCCAACAGATAATTCAAGACCAATGCTAATAGTCTACCAGAATCCAGGATAGTGTAATGTGGCAGAAACACACGTTCCCGTCCACAAGTTACACATCAAACCACAAAACATGTAACAGGCATAC
This sequence comes from Candoia aspera, assembly GCF_035149785.1. Taxonomy (NCBI): domain Eukaryota; kingdom Metazoa; phylum Chordata; class Lepidosauria; order Squamata; family Candoiidae; genus Candoia; species Candoia aspera. The sequence goes on from NC_086158.1 coordinate 76,134,427, forward strand.
AGGTCACCTATCTTTATGTAGGACTTTTTCTGTTTTGTCTTTAAAAGACAGACTAGAAATGTATCTACTTTACAGCAGAGGTCAACAAGTGCAAATATTTCTATGCTGCTGCTGTTGATATCTTAAGACAGAAAACTAAATATTGCATCTCATATTTTATGTGGCGCTCCAATCTGGATCAAATTTAATAATAACAACATAGCACAACTGCAGGTGAAATTTTAAAGATCTCTTTTAAGTGTCCCAGGCTGTGTTCCAAATTCTGTTATTCTCTTGGAAATTGGGCAGTGCCCTTTGATAACAATTAAGTTTTGGTTGCAAATATATGTTTTTAAAAACAAGAAAGGATTGCTTCAGGAAATGCCAAATGAATCCTTTGTATATATGTGGTTTAAACAGGTGATTGGAGAGATCAGTCACTTCGGCATTGATCCTGATTATTTATTCTCCAAGGGTATGTCATCAGTAACTCATTGTGTCAAACAAAGACTATGGGATAATTCAGTACAGGAATTAATGGCTAAAGCCAAAGTATTGTGATCACCTGTAACTTTTGGAATTAACTACAAATATATTTTTCAACTCCCTAAATATTCGAATAGCTTGTTGTTGTTGTTTATTCGTTTAGTCGCTTCCGACTCTTCGTGACTTCATGGACCAGCCCACGCCAGAGCTTCCTGTCAGTCGTCAACACCCCCAGCTCCCCCAGGGACGAGTCCATCACCTCTAGAATATCATCCATCCACCTTGCCCTTCTTCCTTTTGCCCTCCACTCTCCCTAGCATCAGCATCTTCTCCAGGCTGTCCTGTCTTCTCATGATGTGGCCAAAGTATTTCAGTTTTGTCTTTAATATCGAATAGCTTATATTTAAGTAAATACAGAATAACCTTTTCAAAAACCAGATTAAATGTACTGCCAACAAATATTCCATCTCAGGGTTTCTCAACCAGGGTTCCGTGGAACCCTAGGGTTCTGCAAAAGGTCACTAGGGGTTCCCTGGGAGATCACGATTTATTTTTAAAAATTATTTAAAATTCAGGCAACTTCACATTAAAGAGGTAAGTTTCTTTATTTTTAGTTTAAGGACACTGTTAATGCATATATACAGGCCTAACCACGAAATGAATGTAATAATTTTGTAACTTCTGGCCTATATTTGAGCCTGAATGTGCAGGGGTTCCCCCAGGCCTGAAAAATATTTCAAGGGTTCCTCCAGGGTCAAAAGGTTAAGAAAGGCTGTTCTATCTGATAGATTTCAAAAAATTTCCACCTCTCAAAGATTTTGTCCCTGTAATGGTACTGATCCCGAAACAATGCATCGTATTTTATTGTATTGTGAATTTTATAAGCGTCTTCGGCAGGAAGTTATCTGGCATATTTTAAAATCCAAGCCAGGAAGAGACGCTTCTAAGTATGTAACAATTTTACTTATAGATGAAAACCCTAAGATTACAATGGCAATAGCCAACTATGGCTATAAAAACAAAGCTTTTAGTAACAAATCAATGAGTTGGGGTTTTAAGTCTATTATGTAGTATTTATTAAATATTTTATTTGTTTTATCTAATGTCAAGTTTAGATCATGTTTGTGACTTGTTTTGGGGCCTTTTGGCCATAAATACAATTGAATTGAACTAAAAAAAGTAATATAATTGCTAGATAAGATTGAATTTACTTTTTAAAATAAAATGATGTATGCAAATTCCACCTCTGATATAAGTCTGTTATATAAAGTATATTTGGGGACACTTGACCCTAATACTAAGATCATCAATGCTGGTTATGATCCCGAGTCATCAGCAACCTCATGCATCTTACTGGTACATAAAAAGGATAAAGAGCTCTTATACTGGTATCTATATAAAAACCAACATTACTGCAACTTGTCTTTTGTAAGATGCATTCCCACAGAGGAAGGAATGATCCTTTGGGGCAACAATAATCTTATACCTACAGCAACACATGGACCTTATCTTCATAATTTCTCAATCAATTAATTCTGATTTATTTCATATTCAAGGATTTGTTTTTTATTTTAAATCATAACACCCATTTCAAAGACTTCTGTTCTGGTAACATACTTTAAATTAAAAATAAAAGGTAATCTTTTTAAAAAAAAAAATCTCCATTTGATGTACTAAAATGTAATTAATTGTAAATACTTCTAAATTATATCCAGTGCATTTTATATTGTCCAATGATTCAAGATCCTTGTTTTACTGATCTTCTCTGTTTATTTAGGATTAAGTCCCTACTGAAGAGATGATTAGCACAAAGTAAGATTGATTAACAGATGGATGGATGGATGGATGAATCATAACAACTGTTGGCTGTAACATGCAGTATCAGTTTTAGACCATTAAACAGTATTATTTCCAGAGGGTATTCATGCAAGAATACAGAATTTTAAATATACCAAATAATACTTGAGTTAGACATATAAGTTAATGCTCATTGACATGAATGTTATGTGCTGGTTAATTATACAGTAAAGCATTTAGGCCAAACTTCAGAATCCAAAGTAGAACTTTATTTGTGACCAATGTATGTATTAGTATTTGAGCCTGAAAATAAGAAGGTATTGTGTAAAAAGGAAGCCATCCACTGGCAGTATTTACAACTAGAATATTTACTGATATCTTGATTTGGTGGCATTTTTACCTTCAGAGACACCAAATTTATTAGCAGTGATCGCTAAATACCATGATGCAAATACACAAATTAGTCTTTACTAATTACCCATTACTGATCAATCAATTTGATACGTACATTTTGAAGACTGAAAAAGGAATTGGAGACCCCCAATTTGTCTAAACAATGGGAAACTGTTTTAACCTCAATATATTAAAAAAAGAATCCTGTATCTTAGATTATGGCTATTCAGCAAAAAATACTTCAGACTTAAAATTGTTTTTAAAACCATTAAAATGCTGTAAAATGTTGGCTACAAATACATTCAAGTGGTCAGAGCCAATTTATTACTATCAAGAATCAATCAGCCAATCTATTATTGTCAATTATCAGTCCCAAAGCAGTGTTCCCCTGCCCTTCATAAATACCTTTTACTCTCTGTAACTGCCTTGTCCAAATTTTTGAAGATATCTTGGAAAAGCATGCAGCTGGACTGACCGGTAATATTATATCCATAGGCTCTCTTCCAGTACTGTTTGAGATCATTCAGATACTCAAGTACCTAGAAATAAATATTAAACATTCTGTTGCATTAAAAATGCCAGTTTAGATGTAATACTCTGGTATTTCACATTAAACAACCTAGAGATAATATTCAATGCTTACCTTGGCATCTTCTTTGTTGAACAGTGAACACCAGGGGGAGCTAATGTTTTTTATACTTAGCCCATATGAGCAAGTAAAAAATGCCACTTGAACCAAATCTGCAAAGAAAAAAAGGAACAGCTGACTAACAGGATATTAATAAACTAATTCAGTTGTTAAAATACTCATTCAGAAATGGCAAGATAAAAAGACCACTTAAAAAAAGAGGAAAATATTTTTTTTACAACACTACCATATCAGTGAAGAACTGAAACAGGAACAATAATCCAGGAATTGAGCCCTGTGTATAGAGAAACAACGTGGTAGAACACAAAAAACCACAAACCAAGTTGTTACCTCTTTTCTTAGACAACTAGCAAGTCCGCTGGTGAATAGATAGCACCATACAGAATTTACTGATTTATCTATAGCTTTTACATCTATACTTTACATCAGGAGTCAAGATGTATAAAATACAAAATATGAAGTGGCAGAAAGAGATGGACTCGTAAACCCAGGTGTTTAATATAAATTTATCTATATTATTCATAAATGATATGCAGATGGGTATTAAGTGTTTGCAGTGAACTTGTTTGATGAGTATAAGCAAGAACATAGACATTTTATAGGTACATATTTTCTGGAGATGCTTGCAAGCTTGGTCGAAATGTTAATTTGATTTAAGCTGCAAGGTGTGGAGTGGACTACAACCTAGAACTTAATATACTATCTTTTCTACATTCTCATACGTGGGCAGATACTAACATACTATACAAAATGAGCATGTATGATACACACACACACACACACACACACACAAACTAGGAGAACAGAATCCTTTTCCTATTTTTGTACTTAATTCTTTACCATTCATGATACTCTAATTAGAAAGCCCACTGCTTATATAGCTCTGTGCGGTAACTCTGATGATTTTTAATATTTTTCTCCTACTTGGGTTTTTGACAAGACGCTGAGCCTAGTATCTGCAACGTACCTTTACGCAAATCTTATTAAAAGAAAATATAAACAATGACCAATGGCAAGGGTATTATTAGTTAGTAGCTTCGCAGCTTGCTAGCAGTGGATGTTCTGCAACAGTTAGATGTTTGGGGATGGTATTACCTGAGCTTTGCATAAAAACTGCTGACAGGTTACTTCCTTTCTGTACTCCACACTTGATCATACAAAGCCTTTCCAACAAGTGGGACTCGGTGGTAAACGTCTGTCTCCTCTCTCCAGGCTACCACATAAACATGAATTAGGTTTCAGTTTTTACTCTTGGTGGCAAACCTATGCACATCATGTGAGCCATAATGCACACAACTGGGATACTTTTAGCATAGAAGAGGTTCAAGTTCAAGTGATGTTACCACGTTGAACATTTCATGTTCGTCTGCTCTTTGGCATAACTGAAGACAGGTGGCAAACACAGCTAAGCTTCAAGAGTTCAAAGACTGAGCATTACCTGCATTTAGGTCTTTCACTGGTAGACACAAAGTATGTGCAGTTTTATTCACTATCTTCATCATCTCAGGACTTTCCTTAAAGGCATCGACCTCATGTAACGCCGTACTGTTGTCTTCAATGTCTCGTACAAATTTTTCACAGTGATCAAAAAATCTCATCAGCTTATCATTAATTTCAAATGTTTCTGTCATGGTGGATGAAAATAAATGATGTAAAGTTAGTGATTCCTTTATTCCATGTACCATCATTATTTTATCACGTTGCTGTTATAGCTACTAGCATACACGTTAAAGAATGAATTGCACTAAATCAGTTATTTAAATATCTTTTCTCTTGGAGATGAAGACTTCACTAAATATCCATTGAAAGCATTTTCAGCATCACTGTGTGGCACAAACAGTATGATGTCTATTTACATGCAATGATAACATGGCAATTTAATATGAGATATTAAGAGAATGCACAAGGATCTCAGCAGGCATTTGGCAAAAACAAACAAACCACCATTCAGTCCAAGATTTCAGTTTTACATGCAAGATCTAGGGGACCATGAAGCTAGCAATCATTTGTTACAACTACCACAATTGGCATCTTAGTCAGCCAATACAATGGTACCATTAAATGACTGATCACTGGAAGTGGTAGAATACTCCATAACATTTTGATGCAGAATACTTAACAGTTGCCTACTGAGCATGACTTTTATTGAAGATCTCTCGTTTACTATTACTTGATTTTTTAAATAAAACCTTCTGTAATTGATCCTCAAGCTCCAAAACAATCCCTCCTCCAACATATCTTAGCAAATTGTTTCAAGAAAAAGAATAATGTATTTGAAAGGATGGAAATCAGATTTTTTATGCTGGACGTGTAAGAAATTTGAGGGCTCACTGACCCACATGTGATCACTTAGTACATACCTTTTTTGGGATAGTGTATTAATGTACACTAGTAAATTTATGGGAAAATCTTTTAAGTGTTAAAGATGTTAGTGTAATGTTGAATTATATATGAAAGCTTTGGAATTTAACTGTTTATCAGGAATTGTGGTTGTATTGAGCATGGAGGGGATGGCAAAAAGAATATTAAGAAATTGGAAAAGTGAAATTATCCCAGATGTCAAGGAATCGTTATTGGAAATGTGTGATCTATCTATTTTGGAAATGGCAATATTTTCTACCAATCACAACAATATAGAAAATGTGTTATTATGGCACAGATTCTGTGATAATCTTACAATAATATCTTGTATGGTTCATATTACACTTGTGAATTCATTGGTAAACCAGTGACTATTGATAAGTATAAAATATAAGGTAGATTTTTTTTCTTTTCTTTCTTAGTTTGTATTTTTGTTTGTATTTTTATTCTTTTTAAGTTTCCTTTTCTAAGATTAAAGATTGTTTTGTTACAAAAATAATTCTAAAAAATGAAAAAGAAGAATGGAGTTGTAGAATATTCCATAAGACTTGTGTCACTTTGGAAGAACTGTCTCTAATAATTATTTTATACCATTACATCTTATAACTATTTTAAATGAAGGCTAAAAATATATTGGCATAAATATTTATTTGCTTGTGTGTCTGTATGTACGTGTCTTTGTGTATGTGTATAAAACCACACTTAATTGTTCCTGTTGAAAATTGAAATGAACTTTCATGAAATGAATGAAATGTTTGTATTGTTAATTTCACTCTTTCATTACCAGTATCTTTTATAATCAGCATAAGCATTGGGGCCATGCAATGTTTCATATGTGATTCCAAAAAATTGCCTTGGAATATGCTAAGGTGAACACAGCACCATTTTACAATGCTTTAGAACAGCCACATCCTTTCCCAGGATCACGTGGCAGCTACAGAACACAGCTGTGCAATTCTGGGAAATGACATAGCTGCTTTAAAGAACTGCAGAGAAGTGCTACATTGGAGCGCCCATACCTTCTAAAGCACGTATTCAGAATCAAATCTAAAGCACTGCATTGAATCTGACTGAACTGTTTTCATGACCATGAAACCTAAAACAATAAAGTGTTAATTGTTTTTATGAGGAAGATCCGTGATTGTATCTTTAAAAGAAGAAAAAGGCATCACCCTGGGGCTACAGCCTGAAGACTGGATGTCAGGCCTTGTATGGCTTGAAAGGTGAGAGCTGCAGGCAGCTGCTTCAAGCTACTGCCAATGCCATTAGAAACAGCAACAGCAGTGGGCCCATCCGATGAAGCACTAGGCAGACTCCACTGAAGAACTGAGGTGGAACAACGCCCTAACATGGCATCTAGGCCTATGATGTGATGGTGCTGGCCCCTCTTCTATCCAGAAGTCCAAAGAGCTTGGTATTGTCCAACTTGAACCAACTGCCAGACCAAAAAAGTGCTGTTTCAGGCTGTGATCTTGGATTGGACAACCTGGCAACAGCACAGTAAACCAGATGATTTCATGCTTCAGATATGGTCAAGGAGCTGCTTATGCTCTCTGCCATGGTCAGCTGTAGGAGCTATGTTGAGGTTCCTCAGCAGCCTCTGTGTAGCCATGCTGTGACCTACAGACCTGCAGTGCTTCAGACAGGGCTTGGTAACGGCAATCATCAATCCCATACTTTGTGATGCCCTGACAGGAAATTTTGCACAGGTGCAAAAGATGTTTCTATTGCAATGCAGCAGCCAGTTATATTGCTTCAAGTTACATTGCTTTGTGGAGTTGAAGATAAGTGTTGAAATTTCCTTGTTTGGGATGACTTAGCATGCCCTTTCTGAAGATTTGCACTGCCATATTCGCACAACAGCATCTTGGTAACAGAATGGGTACATCAAGTTGGACTATTGTTACACACACTCACAGCTCATCTGCTTGTTGTTAGCAAACAGCGATGTTCTGTGGAACAGGCTTTTCCCCAGCAACAGTGGCTTGATCAAGCAGTAATTAAAATTAATTGTAAATTAATTAAAAGTAAAAGTGATTAATGAGTTTAATACACTAATCACATTTACTTTTAATTAATTTACAATTAATTAATTTTAATTACTGCTTGATCAAGCCACTGTTGCTGGGGAAAAAAAAGACTATTGCTAGTCATCTCTCATTCTGGCCTGGTCTATTCCCAGCTTCTGCCATGTACAAACACACAGGGAACAAAGCAGGGATTAAATTCTTTTTGCTGGTGTTTTCACTGATGTTTTTGAATACCTTCAAAGCACAGCACAAAATTGGAGACTGGCCTGAAATACAGTAACTTGCCAAATAGGTGTTGAAATAGCAATATACAATTTCAATATACATTGTCCCATTTTTGTAGCTATTTAATCCCCACTCTCAAAATGCTGGCATTGCCATCATTTCCCAAAATTCACAGCAGTTTCCCATTTTCTTTTCCAAATAGCTCAAAGGAAATAGGTTAAAGACATGCTACTGTAGTTTGAAGATGCTGGAACCTTAATACAAGTTAAGAATATCTTTCCAACACTCATGGACATGAAACACATAATCACAGAGTTAGAAAGGATCGTTTAGGCCAGTGTTTTTCAAACTTGGCAACTTTAAGATGTGTAGACTTCAACTCCCAGAATACCCCAGGCAGCATGCTAGCTGGGGAATTCTAGGAGTTGAAGTCCACACACCTTTAAGTTGTCAAGTTCGAAAAACACTGATTTAGGCCAGCAAGCTCCATCCCTCGCACTGAACAGGAACTGATGTCAAAACATACCTGACAGATGATTACCCTGCCCTTGTTTGAACTCATTTAATGAAAGGGAGTCCATCACCTCCCTTGAAAATTGGCTTTACTGTTGATATGCTTTGAGGAAAAGTTTCTTAATATTCAGCTGAAATCTGTCTTCTTGTAACCTAAGACCATTATTGTGCTCTGGGACAACAGATCTTCACCTTCTAAGTGATAGCACTTCAGACCCTGAAAAATGTTATTGTATCTTCCCACACTTGTCTTTTCTTAAGGCTAAATGTACTTGTATTCTCTCTTCAGATGACTTCAAGTCACTGGTTATTCTTCCTCACTGCTCTGTTTTGTATTTATTTACATCTCTCTGAATGTTTCTTTCAGCATGGTGCTGAGAATAGGACACAGTACTCAAATTGAGCTCTAACCAATGCAGATTATATTGGAATTATTTCCTGAGAAATCATATTTTTATTGAAGCCACCTCACACTGCTCACTCATATTCAGCTTGTGATCATCTACAATTCCAAGATCCTAACTACCAGGAGCGCTTGACATGTTGTAATGTTTCTACAATTTCCATGTAGTGATTAAACAAAAGTACATTTAGCCAATGTGAATCAGGCTAGTTTTTCCACCTGCTGGCTGCAGCTTTCAATATGAAGAAATACTATGAGCAGACTAGAAAATTAGATACTTGTGCAGATGCATTATTTCCAATCTACACCTGAATATTATTTCAACTCCTATTCAGAAATACTTTCCATATACTATAATTATTATTTACACAGTACATTCAACATGCACATTTAATAAGAATATATAAAAAAATATACACAAGCTTCATAAAATCCTCTCTGCCCTAGGTCTTGTTAACAGAGACAAAATGAACAGGGAGTGAATATATACAAAAGCCGCTACAGTTTTCCTTTGTTTTCAGTTCCCAAATAGCCGGGTAATTCCCTACATGGAGAGCATCTGCTTTCAAAGGCTAACGCAGAGTGCAAACATTCTTTTTTTTTTTAAGTTTTCTGTTCTTTTATAAATTTGTGTATTCTTTGTTTTTTGTATTTAGTTAATTAAAAAAGAATTTAAAAATCTGTGATTCATTTACTCAAATAAGTTAGCATGTTTTTTACATGGCACACACACACAAATTGATCTTGAATAAGCAAGCAAGAAATTAAATAAAATGGAACTTAGTTCTACTATTTCAGCTTCTCTATTCTTATTTATATATTGGATTTACAGCCTCCGGCATCATACATAACACTTCCTATTTTCTTCCACAAAAATCACCCTGTGAGGTACATGGGGCCAAAAGAGAATGACTAACTCAGAGTTACCCATGAGATTCCACAATGGAAGGTAGACTAGATCTTGGGACTCCCTGCTCCAGGTCCAGCACCTTAACTACTATACCATACTGGCATTTGTTGTAACTATCATCTCCTGCTTCCAAAGCTATGAAGTGTAACGTAAGAATGCCTGGATTAGAAAAGGATGGGCAACTTTTTGATGGCTGAGGGCTGCAATTTAATATTGTGGGTGTTGAGAGCCTCAGTGAGTGGGTGAAGGTCCAATGTGAATGAAACCAGAATTTTCTCTCTCCCCCCTCCCCCTAAGCTTTAAGGGGAATTTAGGGTATGTATAATTATAAGGGACGCGGTGGCGCAGCGGGTTAAACCGCTGAGTTGTCGATCGGAAGGTCGGCGGTTCGAAACCGCGCGGCGGGGTGAGCTCCCGTTGCTCGTCCCAGCTCCTGCACACCAAGCAGTTCGAAAACATGCAAATGTGAGTAGATTAATTGGTACCGCTTCGGCGGGAAGGTAACGGCGTTCCATTTAGTCATGCTGGCCACATGACCACGGAAGTGTCTACGGACAAACGCCAGCTCTTCGTCTTTGAAGCGGAGATGAGCACCGCCCTCTAGAGTCGGACATGACTGGACTTAATGTCAAGGGAAACCTTTACCTTTACCTATAATACATTATATTGAGCCTATTTTAGATCCTACAATGTAGGTTTGTTTCGCTTCTTTGTTTTACAAGAAATCATATCACGAATGTTGGGAAAGCAACGGTCAAAGGTGGATCTGAGGACCATCAAAACAAACAGACCTCCATCTAATCTAGCTTCTTCTCTCAGCACTAGATAGCCATAAATGGGAATGTTGATGCACTAATGTTTCTAGTGACAGAATATTTTGGATTATGGAGTCTGCATTTAGCTAGAACAATTAAGATCTTTAAACTCTGCAGTTACAGGGCAACGTACAGGCAGAGCAAGTGCAAGAGAACTAATTTAGTCTTCCCTGAGTAAATAGCATATTCGCCACATTAATTTAAAAGATGCTCAAAGATATGTCTTCTTTCTTTCTTAACGGAAAGAGATGGCAATTTAAGAAAGGATCAAAACATCAGTGGAACAAGCAAGGATAGGATTTGGCAACAGGTCTTTTGATTTGCCTGTTACATCCAGGCAGAACTGAAACATTATGGAAAGGGCTCTGCAAACAAGGAGTAACAATGCTTTTAATTACGGTCAGAAGAGAAGTGTATACAATAATTTCTTGCTCATATTAGCTGTGCAGTTATTTCCACCTTGATCTTTTTTCTCCACATACACACAACAATGGCACTAGCAAAGGCCACTGGGGAAAGGAAGGACCTTAAATGAATCCTGAACCCCTAGAAGTGCAAATCCATACCTGCTTAGTGAATGCAGTTACTTCCGGATGAAGGGACTTTAAGGGCCAAGGAATATTTGAAACATCACTTTTCTCGATCCGCTTCATTATCTACAGCCCCTCCGTCAGGCTGGCTAAAGAGCATGGGAGCAGTAGTCCAGCCCCTCCTGACTGTAGACTCAAAAAGAAGACTTTTTGATAGCCCCCCCCCCCCCCCCGCCAATTGGAAAAGTCTGCCTTTCGGGTCTACTGTATTTAATAGGGGAAAAAAAATCTAGCTTAGTTTGTGGGGCTGAACCTTAACTTCAAAGTATGTAAAAGGTCTGATATCTGCAGAAAACGTATTTGTACGGTATTGGAAACAATGATGGACCATAAAATAATTTGCAATTCAAAGGGGGAGGGAAAGTGTTTTAAGAAATAATATGCAATGGTCGGGGGCAGTGTCAGCCTTATCAGGTAGGCCAGACACAACCAAGACCAGATATCCTAATTCTACTTTATTGTAAAACTACATTAACAGAATCTTGCAAGTCTGAAGGTACAATTCTCCCGCCACCTCCCTTACAGCCCGAGAAACTAGGGAGGGTCCCTTCTGAGCCTCTTGCCCCGTCCATTATCCAGCTGCGGGCTATGCCCTCTTTTATCTGACCCTACTCTTGACAGCCTCTCTTCGCCTGTCTCCCAGGTTTAAGGGGGGGAGGAAAAGCGTTTTATGAATGAATACGCAACAAGGGGTGGGGGGAAGAAAAATGTTTTTAAATTTCCTTCTGGTCTGGGGGAAGGAAGGGGAGCGGGCTCACCGTTTCTCCCGCAGTCGCTCGGCTGCCCGTAAAGCGCCTCGCGGAGCCCTTCGCGGAAGGCGGTGCTGCTGTCCAGGCACCGGGGCTTGGAGCTGCTGGTGAAGGCCAGGCGCCGACCGGGCGCCAGGAGGCTGGGGAAGCGGGCGGCGAGGCGCTTGGCCAGCATCTTCATGTCGCTTCGCCCCTTGGAGGCCAGCTTCCCGTCCATGTCCGGCTGGTACCACATGGTCCAGCGCGCCAGGCGCTCCGCCGCCGAGCAGCCCCCGCCGCCGCCGCGGAGGCGGTCGTGCAGGCGCGCCAGCTGCTCGATCTGCTTGCGAGTGGGGAAGCGCGTCCCGTGGCGCACGACGGCGCTCAGCTGCAGCGGGGTGCAGGAGGCCGGGGGCAGCGGGAAGCCCGGCAGCGGCGGCCCGAGCGAGAGCGGGTCCTGGAGGAGGTGCGGGCGCAGGTCTTCATAGCGGGACTTGGTGCCGAAGAAGGGGCTCAGCAGCGCGGCTCGGCCGGCGGCCGCGGCGTCGCCTCGCCACTCCCCGCGGGCCAGGAGGAGCAGCGGCAGCAGCTGGACGAGCCGCGCGGAGCTCACCGGGTGCCCCATGGGAGCGGCGGAGAGAGGCACTCACTCCGCTGAGTAGGGCTCGACTCCGCGCCGCGGCCGCTCGCGTCCCTTTTGCTTTCCTCCCCGGATTGGACGCCGGGAAGACCGCCGGCCACGCCTCGCCTGCGAGCCGCTGGCTCTTTCCCTGCCCTTCTCCAAAATGGTCGCCTGTCCACATGGCGTTCAAGTCTGCGGAAGTCGTCCTTGCCCTCAGTCAGCATGGCGGCCACCCCGCCGCCTCCGCAGCTACGCCCCGTTTTCTTAATCACTGTTGGGGGTGGGCCTGATCAGTCCGGCGCGTGGTCTAGCCGCACAAGCCAACGTTTCCTTTTGCAGAAGTGTTTTGCGCTCTGCAGGGCTGCTGGAGACAATGTCCGGCCTTTCCCAGGCCTCCAGGGGAGGAGGGCCTACAGCGAGTCTCGATGATGCTAAAATGTCAGAGGGTGGTGACGTCACGGCACAAAGGGCCAAGAGGGTCCGGCTGAAGTCAGCAGCATCGGGGCTTCCCGCCTCAAAAGCCGCCCCTTTTCTATGGGTGTCGCGGCATCTTCCGAACTTTCATCCTTTCGAAGCAAGGGTGGGTTCTCATAGAGGCGGTCGGCTCCGCCCTTTCTCATTCGTTTTGTGACGTCACAAAGAAGTAGAGGTTTTTTCCCTTTTCATTATGCAATTATAAATCTTAATATATTGTATTGTTTCAGTACAGTGATGTTTATGTAATATGATCAAAGATTATTAACATATTATGTAGATAGCTTAGAGTACTGAAAATAGAGAAGAGGAAAAAGAAGTGTTCTATCAATATTAATTACAATTTAGGATGTCAGTATTACAAGCGTAAAATTATTTGGCTTTTTCATCCAAAGTTGAGTATAACATTGAGAAATGAACCACTGCAACTCACCTCAAAGTATTTGTTGTATAATAATGTTTTTTGATCTTAAGCTGATTACTTGATATTAAAGTATCCATTGTATTGTTACTTTGTGTCTGTGTGTCTGTGTCTATATACAGTACAGGTAGTCCTCGCTTAATAACCATTTGTTTAGTGAATGGTTTGGATTTACGACAGTGCTGAAAAAACCTACTTGCGACCAGTCCTCACACTTACGACTGTTGCAGCATCCCCGCAGTCACGTGATCACAATTTGGGCACTTGGCAACTGGCTCGTATTTATAACCTTTGCAGCATCACATGGTCACAGGATTGCCATTTTCGGCCTTCCCAGCCGGCTTCTTGCAAGCAAAATCAATGGGGAACTGTTTGATTTGCTTAACACCTGCAGTGATATGCTTAACGACTGCCGCAAAAAGGTCATAAAATCAGGTTGGATTTGCTTAATGACCACTTTGCTTAGCGACTGAAATTCTGGTCCCAATTGTCATTAAGTGAGGACTACCTACACACACACACACACACACACGAAAGGAAAATAGATAAATGGAGCAAATTTAACAAGAATTAAAATACCAACAAAGTAGAAAAAAAGAAATTGTTGGGTTTCTGACTCTCCCCTTTTTATAGATCTGCTAATTTGCAATATTTGTAGACAATTAGGCCCCCTTAGAAGCTAGACTGTTAAGTGATTATATTTGCCATGCTGCTTGATGTGCTGTGTGTATGGGAACCATTCCTGCTTAAATTTAGTTAAACTTCTATTGCGTATATATACTGTTGGTTTTGCCATCGCTGCATATTTAAGTTCCCAATCAGATATACAAAGAAGCAGAGTTTTGGGCAGTGGTGTTGCAACCCACATCTCATCCCTTCCCCCCTTGGCCATATTCAGAAATATACTGGTTTAATTTGCTCTGACTCAATAGCTGGTCTCTGCTCCACCTTGGGAATGAAGTGATATTACCCAACAGTTTACTGCAGGTTGACTAAAGAGTAGCAGTGGTGCCCGTGCGGCCTCTCTCACCAGTTTTCCTTTCACGCCCAGCTGCAGGGTGGGAAAAGCAAGCATCAGTTGCTGTCTTGTATGTCACGGTGGTGCAGGGTTCCTCCAGAAGGAATTTCAGCCAGTTGACTGCTGCTATCCACTGCATGGATAGAGCCTTATCCATGGAGATGGGGTGATGGAGATGGGGTGATGGAGGCTGTATAGCAAGGCAGCCCCTGTTACTCCTCCATGTGGATCAGGCACTCTTGGTGATCCATGAAGGGGTGGGGGCTTACACACAGATTGCATGGTGCGTATTTAACAATAGAGTTACTTCTAAATATTTATTTCTAAACCTCAGGGAGGGCAAATACTACTTCAGAGATAGCATTTATTCATTATGCAATGATAAATATTGCTGGAAATCACTTGGTTTATCAAGTATACATCACATAACCTGCTTGTCTGTTGTCACCTACCACAGGGGAAGGTGTGGCTGGAGCAGCTGAAAGCGCCCCCCAGGAGCCCCTGCTGCCGCAGCTCAGTCGCTGCTGAAGCACCACATACTTTGTTAAATAGCAAAGCTTGTGGTGGGCGAAGATGGAGAACACCACTTTCACACCAGATCAGATATAGGCCCAGTTAGCCAGTCTTGGCTATGGGCTGGGGATGAAAGGGAAGCTGCACCACCAGAGGACAGGTACCCACATCTTTGAGCTGGTTAGGAGGACCAGGTGGATGTGCCCCGAGAACAGTGGGAAGATCTCAAAGGCAAAAACACGTGTTTATTTGTATTAAAAGTACAGCTGAATAAAAATTCTGGTATCTATGTTAATGTTCATTAAAAATAATTTTAAAAAATCCCCCGTAGCTTGAAAAAGGAAAGGAATCATAAAATAAGAGTGAAAATCAAGCCTGGGCCCTTAAACAGCTGTTTATTCTTCTGAAACCGCCTCATGGCTGAAATGTGCCCCTTCTCATTCAACAAAATAGTTATTTTTGAAGGAATAGTTATTAATTAAAGATAGCATAATGTAAAATGGTTTCACAGTGTACAGTGCAAAAACGTTCACGCATTATAAATATCTATTTCAGGATCCTAATTTATACTGACATACATTTCTCATCTAAACCATTAACTTCCATCTTCAGACTTTTTATAATTTTTTATATCTGAGTTAACAAGTGGGCATAGTTTTTTTGACTGATGAAAACTGTGGTTTAGGTTATCCTGTTTGCAGGTGTAACAAGCTGATTAATTTTTCTGCCATTGCAATATACAAAAATACCATTCATCTAAGGATAAAATTCTCTGCTTCTAGTTTTTTATTGTAACAATTCTTGCTGCCAATAATATCATCAATTCATTAGAATTTTATTTTCTTATAGTTTCCAAGGCATATTTCCAACAGAGCTACTTTGATTTCCTGATTGATGAATGTACACATTTCTGTAAATATTAAACTCCCAAAGTTTCTAATCATGGGCATATCCAGCACAAATGAAAATATGCATGTTTTTCACTGCAGTTGTTCCAGCAGAGTCTAATTTATTTTTAGTTCCAGTTTCACTGGAATCACATACCATCTACCAGTTATTTGTAAACCTAAAACTTATTCCAAGCCCCTTCCTTAATGATAGCTTGTACATCATTTTCCAAAGTGATTTTAATTTATCTGATAGCAAGATCTTGTACTCTAATAAAACAGTGTAAAGATAGCATATTAAGACATTTGTTGACATATTGATATATTGAATTAATTGAACTGGAGGGACAAAAATCAAATAGCTGTATTATAAACTACATGTGACTATTTCCTTGCATCAACTTGAGACACAGCCCTTCTCTGCTATGTTCTCTCCCACCCTGAAAGAGAAACTACACAAGTGAAACTTCCACTTTCTCTTTTGGAAATTTGGAAGTAATAATGGATACCTTAAACTCTCAAAATAGGCCTATTTGAATGTTTATTCAAACCGTGCAATTAATTTGCTCTAAAGCTGTCATGTGTAGCTCCTCCTGAAGTCTTCTGCTAAAATAGCCAGCAAAGCTGGCTGGTGCACAACTTGGAGGTCCTTCTGGACTCTTAGCTACTGTTCAAAGAGCAGGTGGTAGCTGTGGCCAGGAGGGCCTTTGCACAGGTTAATCTTTTGTGCCAGTTGTGCCCTTCCCTTCATTGGGAGGCCCTTCAGCCAGTCACTCATAACATGGTCACTTCACAATTGGATTATTGCAATGCACTCCACGTGGGGCTGTCCTTGAAGAACACCCAGAAGCTTCAGCTGGTTCAAAATGTATCGGTGCGAGCAGTAAGAGGTGCCTCTCAGTGTGCTCATGTATCACCACTGCTACAAGAGCTGCATTGGGTGCCAGTTGGCTTCTGAGTGTAATTCAAGGTGCTGGTTATTACCTATAAAGTCCTGTATGGCATAAGGCCTGGATATCTGAGAGACAGCTTCTCTCCAATCATTTCTGTCTGCCCAATATGTTCCAGCAGAGTGCGTTTGCTCCAAGTCCCTTCCATTAAACATTGCCATCTTGTGGGACCTAGAAAGTGTGCCTTCTCTGTTGCGTGCCTCCCCACTCTGGAACAGCAACTCCCCAGAGATAAGGAGGGTGCCCTCTCTCCTGGGGTTCCAGAAAGCATTGAAAACCTGGCTTTGGTCCCAGACCTGGGTTTGATGTTTATTATTTGTTTAACGGCCCTGTTTTGTTTTGTGGGTTTTGTTGTTTGTTAGATCGTTTTAGTCTGGACTGTCTGTTTTATTTAACGTTTTTAGCCATTTTTATGTTTTTTCTAGTTTTGTATGCCGTCCAGACACCACTGGAGTTGGGCGGCCAATAAATTTAAACAAACAGACAAACAATTAGATAAAAACCTGTCTTACAGAGTTGTTTGGGATTAAAGAGTGTTGCTCAATATGACTGCAACACTTTACATCTGATGGTAAAAAGTGCTTTGGCGTGTGCCATGGTATGGACAGAGCACTTGTCTGTAACTCTAAAGCCACTATATCTTTTCCCAGGATCACAGAACTGCTTTAGAAAGTTGTGCAGGTGTGCTACATTAGCACCCCCTGAATGCTCCAAAGTACTTTTTGGGAATTTGGTCATAGCAGAGCTGTATCGCTCAGGAGCACTGCCTAGAATGCGTTACAAAATGACCAGGTCTACCTATTTCTATATATTCACCCCACAGTGGGCTATTAAACAGAAGTCTGTCTCTTAGTGGGGAGACCTGGAGGAAGACCTCTCAGGACTGTAGTATTTGAGCAGGTACAGACGAGAAGAAGCTATTTGGGGTTCTAAAGATCAACACCCTTGAACTGGTGGCAGATCAGTGCAGCTGAAGAAATATTGGTGTCTCTTATCATATTGGTGAATTGTAATAAGTAACGGACTGAATTTCTCCAACAATACAGAAGAAAATTCCACTGAGTTCAGTGCAGCTCGTATCTTGATAAATTAGTTTAGAATGAAAGTCTACAACAGAAGTTATACCTCATAACTAATCCATTTGTGTACTGGCTGTTTGGAGTTTACAGAAGAGAACACCCTCAAAAGGCCTTAGGTTGCAGCAAAGCTAGAACACGTGGTGGTTAAAATTATTCCTTGAAACTGCATTTCTAAGCATATTTTCTTTTGAAGAAGTAGATGCCTGTTGTCAAGTTAATCTCAGTTGGGCTCTTTTGTATTTAACAGTGTACAAGAGAAGAATATAGCAGCTTACTAAATAGT
The DNA here is from genome assembly GCF_035149785.1 of Candoia aspera. Taxonomy (NCBI): domain Eukaryota; kingdom Metazoa; phylum Chordata; class Lepidosauria; order Squamata; family Candoiidae; genus Candoia; species Candoia aspera. The sequence goes on from NC_086158.1 coordinate 76,152,553, forward strand.
ACATGTTAATTTTCATCTATGTTAATGTTTAAAAGTTTCATTCATTCTGCCAAGTAAATAATCACCCAAATTTGAAAAAGGAATTGAAGCATAAAGTAAGTATGAGACTCAAGCAAGGCCAAAAAGTAACTTGTTAGGAATAATGCTCTGCAGAATGATCTTTTCCTGAAAGGCACAATGGCTTCCCGTGCCCATTCTAATGAAACAAAAATAATTGTAACATATATTACAACTGTTTAAGTATATTGTGCTTGACTCCTTCCTTGCACCAACTCAAAGCTCAGCTGTTCTCTATTAAGTTCTCTCCTTGGAAGACAAATCAAATGAAACTCTCAAATGAACAAATGAAATTCTCATCTTTCTGTCTTAGACAGGTGGGCTTCAAAACCCTCAAAATTTAATTAATGTTTATCAGGATTGTGCAAATCATTTGATGAAGGAAGCAGCTCTCTGAATCTGCTCTTTAAAATTGCCAAGTGGCTGCAGCCATTCCAAGGTTGGGTGTATGCATATCCATGTGCTGAAGACACTGTCAGGGCTGGGACAGCATATTGCTTGGGAACAAAGCCTACAGGTGAACTATAAACCAAGCAAGAAAAGTCATTTCTGTACATTTATAACACCAAGGGTACTCTTCCACTATAGCTATCAAACTCTACAGGCTGGCCTGAAGGGATGGTTTCCTGGACACCCCAAAACTTCAAAGCATTTTCAAGGAGACCCACAAGAGGACTTTACCCATGAGTGATATTTCTTGTCAAATGATTTGCATAAATCATAAACATAATCAAAATCAAAAGAGGAAGGGCTTAAGGGAACACTGAGTAAGACTGAAAGTCAGCACAGTAGAACCAACAAAATGAAACAAATGCAAATAATCTAATGTTTTATCTGTTACTATATTTCTCAGGCCAACCATACAAATAAAATAAGTTTACAACTGGCATATTAAAACTTAGACATTTCAGCTATTCAGTAAAACAGTTGTTTTTTTAAATAAAATAATACTCGGGCAGCAGGTAATAAAAATAAATAATATGATCAAGGCAATTAAGAGAACAAATAATTGCTATTTCTGTTATTAATGTAATAACTAACATATTTTAAATTCTTGTCAGCTGGTATTAAAAGTTCATCTCTTTTATTCCATCTATCTACAAATTAAGGTTGGACTCTTTATATAGAACAGTGTTTCCCAAGCTTGACAACTTTAAGATGTATGGACTTCTATTCCTAGAATTCCCCAGCCAACCAGGCTGAGGAATTCAGGAAGTTGAAGTCCACACATCTTAAAGTTGTCAAGGTTGAGAAACACTGATAAAGAAAGTAACTTAATTTTGAGGAGACATGCACTGAAAGTCTTTGCAGTCGACTAAGGATTCACCTTGTTTCTATTGCTCATGTAAGTGCACTGTTTATAATATAAAGGCTGTTATCTTTGCCAACAAATTTTGCTTTGCTTGAGGCAGAAGTTTTTTATTTTTTACCATTCAGTTGTGTCCAATTCTTGGAGACTGCCTGGACAAGTCCCTGCAGTTTTCTTGGCAAGGTTTTTCAGAAGTGGTTTGCCATTGCCTCCTTCCTAGGGCTGAGAGAAAGTGGCTGGCCCAAGGTCACCCAGCTGGCTTTGTGCCTAAGGTGGGACTAGAACTCCCAGTCTCCCAGTTTCTAGGCTGGTGCCTTAACCACTACACCAAACTGACTGTCTAGGGCAGAAGTAGGCTTCCCTTTAAGCCCAGAGTTAAAGTGCAACTTTATTGTTGTTGTTATTATATTTTTATCCCACCTTTTATATATATGTGTGTGTCTGTGTGTGTGTCAAGGCAGCAAACATACCTAATATTCCTGCCTCCTATTTCCCTATTTCACTTATATTATCCGCAAACTAAGGATCATATTCCCAAGGGTGATCTGCATTGTAGGGTTTTAGAAAGAGATACTGAACAACTCAGTCATGAGACGGCCCAAGAACGACAAGGAATAAATCCAGCCAAACTTCAGTTCTTTATTTGCTCACACCTTATAGACCGAAATCTTGCCAGACTAAAGCTACTCTACTTAACCTAAAGGGAAATAACCTGGGAGGCTCTAGGGCGTGGCTACTCTGAATCTCCTTGTCTTCCCACGTTCTAGCTCCAGACTGGGTTTTCTCTTATCTTGCTCCCCTCCTTGGAATGTGCTCCCTCCTTCCAGAGAACCAGCTGCATTAATGTAGTCCATCACATCACCTCCCCCTACATGGACACATTCCATCAACCAGCACTTAAACTGGGCACAGCTCACTTTTACTTGATATTCTGCACTGATACCTGCAGTCGATCACACATCAAAGGAACACATTCCTCAGAGTTCGATGCCTTTTTTCAGAGGTCAAGGCCTTGGTAGAACATGCACAACCTCTTGGTATTGATTAGATTTTCTCCTTTGGGGTTTCTCTATGCACTTATATCAGAAGACTTTTCAGCAGTCTTACGAATTTTAGCATATTTTATATACTATTTATGGCTATTGTTTTTAACTTGTTAGCTTTATTGTAAACTGCCCAGAGTCCCTCTTCTGGGGGGAGATGGGCAGTGGCAAATTTTGAAAAATAAATAAATAAGCTCAGCAGTCCTATTATTGCTTTCTTAGCAGCCCAAAGTAATTCCTTGCCCAGTTCTGATTTTCAGCCTGTCATCTGACCCCGCTTTTCTGTAGTTCTTTTCTTTGTATCCAAATGACCTTTCCTCCTAACTATTCTTCTGCCTCTTGTAAATTTTCCACTCATTCTCCATTTCCACTCTAAAAAATGGTGCTAGGAGTAATCAATGCACATGTAAGCAATGAACATAGATGTCATAGTGATAATAGTAATAATGCTGAATAAATATCTGTGATTACAGGAGCTTGTATCAACCAAGTAATTACAAAAACACTTACAGGTATCCCATGGGTAATTCATCACGTTCCCCAACAAGTTGTAGAAGAAGAGAAACTGGGTGTGTAGCTGGGCATGCATGGGGAGGATAATTATTTGGTGGCGCATGCAGTATGCTTTGCATGCAAGAGGACCAAAACCATTCCCTTACGGATCCAGGCAGAGCTGGAAACGTTCTCCTTGAAACCCTAAAAAGGGTTTTGCCAGACGAGCTTGACAATACTAATAAGGCAGGCCAATAGAGTGACAATATGAGGCAGTTCCTCATGTGTCTCTTATGTAGAATCTCTACTACCTCAAACATTCGACATGTTAGTGAGGAGTTCATACTACTAAAGGTAACTTTAAAGGGAGAAAAGTAAGAAAAACATCCACTTGCAATGATTCGGACCAACTGACAAGAGTTCTTCCCAAGGGAAGTAATATTGAGGCTGTGTAATAAGTAGGCAGGCAGGCAGCTCTCAGAAACTTTCCAGATTTGTAGCAGGCTGCAAACGGACTATTACGTGCTGCAAACATCCCTCCCTGGCATCTTATCCTGAATGGATAATTTACACACACAATGGGTAATAACCACAGGAAAACCAATGTTGGTGTTCATAAATGAACAAAGTGGAGAACACTCCAAGTTGATGGGCTCAGTAAACAGCTGTAATGGTATAGCACAGAACATGCGCACATGTCTCAAGGCAATTGTTCCTCGGATAGCACTTTTCTACAGCTTACTGGGTATCATGTAAAACTCACTAAATGACTCTCTCTTCTCTCCCTTATGATTCTGTAGGCTTACTCATGAACTTCCTCAGTGGTTTGTTCTGTATCTTGCTTGCTACTGGTGAAGAAGTCAGACTTCCAAATTCTGCCCCTGCTGCCCCCCGGCTCTTAGCCTGTGGACTTGAATTTGACATACTGTATCTTCTTCTGGATAGTGGATGCTGTTGTGCTGCTTCTATACCATCTCTAATACTGGTGCAATGTTAAGATACCTGTGTATCCTGTTTTACAAGAACAGGCCTCTGCTTGAAGACACCTGAAACGTGAATCATAGAATCAGCGAGTTGGAAAGATGCCATTGAAACTACTGAGCTCAACCCTCAGCTCAGTGCAAATAAAATCATCCTTGGCTGATGGCTGTCAAGCTTCTGCTTGAAAACATTCAGTGAAGCGGTCCTAACACCTCCCTGGGTAACTAGTTCCATTGCTGAGCTGCTCTTATTGTTAATTTTCTCCAATGTTCCTTTGGAACCTGCCATCCTTCAACTTAAATCTGTTATTGTGTGTCTTGCCATCTGGGATGATAGAAAACAGCCTGTGGCCTTCTTCTCTGTGACAACTTTCCAGGTATTTCAAGAGTGCTATTGTATCCCCAAGTCAAGTCTTCTCTTCCCAGGACTAAACATTCCCAGTTCATTTCATTTCTCTTTCCAGAGTTTAATTTCAGGACCCTGAGCTGGCTTTTTGCCTTTTCTGGTATGGTGGCAGAACTGACCAAAATACCCGAGATGGGGTCTGACCATTAGTGAAAGTAGATCTCTTATTTCCTGTTCAGAACTATACTTCTGTTTAAAAGCTACTTGCCTTTTTTGCAAATACATCACATTACTGACTTGTATTCAGTTTATCATGATAACTGTCTCAAAATCTAATTCACTGCTATTACCAAGCCAGCATCCCCCATCTTATACCAGTATATTTGATTTCTGTTTCCTGTTTTCAGCCCATTCCTTTAACCTATGAATATCCATTTGATTTTTATTATTTTATTTCTCTAGCTGTATCGCCCAATTCAGTACTGTGATCTGCAAATTTGGCAAGCTTCCTTCCATCTCTTTGCCCAAGGCTTTAATAAAATGTCAACAACAATTTACAGGACCAACAATTTAACCCTGTAGCAATCAACTTGAGTACTGAGTGAGAGGTGATGAGAAACCACGGGGAAGCTCTTGGAGTACCAATTTTTGAATCAAGATAATATCCATTTACTTGTCATGCCATTCAGCTCATGCTTTGCTAGTTTACTAATCAGAACATCATAAGCTACCTTTCAAGTGCTTTGCTGAATCAAGATAGAAACACCTTTTGCTTCCCACCAGTCATCTGGCATTTCATCACTATTCTAGGATTTCTCAGAAATCATACTAAAGAACTCAACCAGAGTGTCAGCAAATTCCTTCAGTACCCCAGGATGTAATTCATTTACACTCCAAAGTAAAACAAACAACAAAAAAACTCCCTGACCATGTTTCTATCAATCTCAAATTCTAATCCTGGTCACAACTGCCTGGTGGAACACATAACGTTTTCTTGGAGAAGACTAAACCAAAATAGGAATTGAGTAGCTCTGTCAGTTCTCCATCTTGTTTAATAGTTGGTATACTGATGCTTTTCTTTTTGTTTTGAACAGGTCTGAAAAGCTCTTTTTGTTGTTCTTAACTGTCTTTCACTAAGTTCAGCATATTCTAAGTTTTAGCTTTCCGGACACTGTATTTACAGTTCTGAACTACCTGTTTGTTTGCTTGTTTGTTTGTTTGTTTTTCAAATTTCCATCACCGCCCATCTCCCCCGAAAAGGGGGAAATAAAACAAAATAAAAAATTTAAACCATAAAACATAAATTATGATACAGACTATCATTATAAATAGATATATATAAAATACTTGTGACGAAAAGCTCTCATTCAATGGGGAGGGCACTATGACGCCAACCACCCCCAGGAAGATCTGTTACCCTTCCCATCCCAAGCAAGGCGGCAGAACCAGGTTTTCAAATTCTTCCGGAAGGCCGGGAGTGAAGGTGCCTGCCTCACCTCCGGGGGCAGAATATTCCAAAGGGTGAGTGCCACTTCAGAGAAGGCTCGCCTCCTGGACCTCGCTAGATGGAATTCCCTGGCTGACGGGATCTGTAGCATGCCCTCTCTGCATGACTGGGTGGGATGGGATGATGTAATGGGGATGAGACGGTCCCTCAGGTATCCTGGCCCCATGCCATGTAGGGCTTTAAAGGTGATAACCAACACCTTGAATTGGACCCGGAAGCAGACCAGCACCCAGTGCAGCTCACGCAGGAGTGGTATCACATGTGCCGATCTAGAGGCACCAATAACTACCCGTGTGGCTGCATTCTGGACCAGTTGAAGCTTCTGGATACTCTTCAAGGGTAGCCCCATGTAGAGCACATTGCAGTGGTCTATATGGGAGATGACCAGGGCATGAGTGACTGTTCAGAGGGCCTCTCGCTCCAGGAAAGGGCATAGTTGATGTACAACATGAAGTTGTGCAAAGTCCCTTCTGGCCACGGCTGCCACCTGCTCTTCAAGCAGGAGTCGCAAGTCCAGGAGGACTCCCAGGTTCTGCACCAGGTCTGAATGGGGCAGTGCAACCCCATCCAGAACTAAAGATGACAACTTCCCAGATACAGAGGAGCCATCAACTCACAGCCAGTCTGTCTTACCAGGGTTCAGCTGAAGCCCATTGTTCCCCATCCAGACCCCCACAGCCCCCAGGCACTGAGAAAGGGTAAACAGCGCATCACTTACCTCACCTGGGATGGAGATATATAACTGAGTATCATCAGCATACTGATGATACCTCATCCCGGGGTGATGGCTGATCTCACCCAGCAGTTTCATGTAGATGTTAAATAGGATAGGAGAGAGAACCGAACCCTGCAGCACCCCACACAAGAGGGGTCGAGGGTCGGATCTCTCACTCCCTATCACCACCAATTGGGACTGGCCCTGGAGGAAGGAGGTGAACCAGCACAAAACTACACTGCCCACCCCCAACTCCTTGAGCCGTCCCAAAAGGATACCATGGTCGATGGTATCAAAAGCCACTGAGAGGTCAAGAAGAGCCAGGATGGATGTGCTCCCCCCATCCCGCTCCCACCAGATATCATCCATAAGCGCAACCAATGCAGTCTCTGTCCTGTATCCTGGCCTGAAACCTGACTGGAAGGGGTCTAGATAATCAGTTTCATCCAGGACCCTCTGGAGTTGTAACGCCACCGCTTTCTCAACCATCTTCCCCAAAAAGGGGAGGTGGGAGACAGGATGAAAATTGTCCAACACAGTAGGGTCCAGTGATGGTTTCTATACCAGCACTTCCTTGAAGGCAGCCAGAAACTCCCCCTCCCTCAAGGATGTATTAACCATTGCCTGGACCCAACCACATGTCACCTCCCGGGCTGCTTTTACCAGCCAGGAAGGGCATGGGTCTAGATGACAGTGGTGGCATTCACAGTCCAGAGGATCCTGTCCACTTCCTTGGGCCCAACAGGATCAAACAGGTCCCAGATAACGTGGTAAGTACGCTCCCTTGGCATCTCCTCAGACTGTGCTTCATGCATAGAGTCCAACTTGGAATGGATCTGAGCAATTTTATCCTGCAGATGCCATATTATATGTACTATAATATACTATAATATAACATATATGTACTCTTTAGTAGTCCTGGCCACAGAACAATTGCCTGGGATCTGTGAGACTCCCTTCTTTACTAGACTTTATTATGCTTTTTTAAGAAGAAATATTATTTTTTAAAAACAAAGGATCAGCTGTTAGCTTTTTTTCTTTTAAAAAGTCATTCTTGGCCCTACAGATTTAGAATATAATAATGGCAGTTGCTTGTGGCCTAGTGCTTTGTTTAGAGTGTGTCCATCTGCTGGGAAAAAAAACAAAATTAATTTGTGATGATAGGACAGAACCTGACATGGCTAGCAACTTCACTTGTTTGCTTTTCGGTACATGTGAGTTTTGTGATTGTGATCGTGCTTATGATGGCAAGTCCCCCATGTGGCAACCATATTGTGGGAGCACTCATAATATAAACTCAAAACATGTCTAACCACAAAAAATGTATAGCAGGTCTCTGATTTAAGAACGTCCCGGTTTACAGATGACTCCTAGTTAAGAATGAATTGCCATAAAGACTATTATATTAACAATTCGAGTTAAATACAATGCTTTGGGTTAAATATACACACTACTTTGTGTATTATTGTGTTTAAGATGTTTTAGTGTATTTGGAAATCTTTCTTAAGTGTCTTATATGCATAGAAAGGTAAAATATATACTATATACTAAGACATTTTACTAACTGATGCTAAATATCTGTTCTGATTTACATACAAATTCAACTTAAGGAGAAACTTAGGAACGTAACACGTTCTTAAACTGGGGACCTGCTATGTGCCGCATTTCATGTGAAGTCTAGCACGACCAATCAAGGATACTGTCTAGCTATAACTTCCTCCTGCGCATAAATTGTGCTCTCCTGACCACACATGGATGCGCACTAAAAGAATTAATTTAGTATGACCAGGCTAATGATTCTCATACAATGTATTATAAAGAATAGAATAACAGTAAACAAAATATAACCAATTAACAATGTTAATGTTTTCAGCCCTCTGTCCTTCAGATTTGAGGCCTACAGTTGACCTGAATAACTTTTCAACTGAAGTATTAGCCTGAAATGAGGTGCTTCCACGGATTCATGGGGTTTTCTTGTGAATAAAGGTTCATTTGCTAAAAGAATTTGATTTCACAGATGGCTTAAAACTAAGCCGTATTCAGAATTCTTGGCTAGGTCGGCGTCAAAGGAAAGAAGGGGTTAAACCGAGATACTAGACAGTTTTCCAGTAAATCACTTTCAGTTCCTTAGGCTTGTTTGGTTTGTACCAGAGCTTGTCTACCTTTTAATTGCAATATAATTATGATAATTAACACGGTATCACTTTTTTTTATCCTGTTCTTTTAAAAAGCAATTCCAAGTTTCGGTATGTTCAGTACAACGCCAAACAAAACAAACATAAACAGCCAAGATCCTTGGTATAACTCGCTTTCTAATTACCGTGACAATTACCATGACTATTAGCATTCTGGCTGAGGCAGATATAAGTTGTAATTTACAGCCCAAGATATTTGGATGGTCCCAGGATGTGGAAATGTGTAGGCAAGGATGGAATGAAGCCTTCCTGTCGGATAGGGAGGCAAATCCTGTGGCTTTCATTTAAGACTCTAAGTGGCTCAATAAAATGTCACCTGAACACTTTTCAGAGATTAGATTGAAAGATGAGGAACTGGTAACTTCTGTCTTATGCAGGAACTCAACAAAGCACAAGGTTTAAAATGACTAAGCAGCTCTCTTTTAATAGCTTTGCTCAGACACATGGGTTTCAGAGAATGAGACAACACACCTTTAATTAGTGCACAGAAAAGAAAACACTATGTGATAGGAAGGAGTGGGAGATAATTGCAAATAAAGTGTTCTAGTAAAAAAAGTTACAACATCAGCAAAGCAAAGCTTTCCAGCAGAAAGAAAATGTTATCATCTGTTTGGTGTTCATGTGGCTCTGAGTCATGTCTATTTCCCATTCAGTTTCTGCTGTGGGATCATTTATAAAATAATGAAAAGATCATCACATTTCATTTCCTTTGACTCTGAATGAAAATCAAGCACAACAAACAAATGCAGAGTTGGGTGCATATATTCTGGAAGCATCTGAACATTGGTATCCCAAAATTTCCAGGAACAACTGAACCATGAAAAAGGAATGTATCTATTTGTAATATTTACGTGACACCTTTCCTCCAAGGAGCTCAAGACAGGGTATATGTTTCTCCTTTTTATCTTTACAGCAGACTGACAAAAGAGATTACACTGAAGATGAGAGAAGGAGGTCCAAGTCCATCTAGTGAGCTACATATCTGAGTAGGGATGTAAGACTTCACTCTTAACCTGATCATTATATGATTTTATGGACAACATCCATCTTAATAATGCCACCAGATGGGAGTGAATGGAATAATATTCCATATAATGTTCATAGAAGCTTCAAACATCTTGCTACATATTTGATAACATGAAAAGGAGAGAAGTGATGCCCTATTTCTTGAATTCTCTTTAATGTTGTTCATGTAAATGAAAACAACAATAACGTAATTGCTATTTTACCCAATTCTACAGGCATGACTGGTTCACTCAATAGGTATGCAAAATCATATATCTTTGAAAGGAAGGAGGATAATCCCAGTTTAAAATGCTGGAATCCATTACTATTCCCATGCTAAAGTCTTGTGCTTTGAGCGTTCCTAATTCTGCCAAGATCTTACAAGAGGTCCCTTCTGTGGAAAACACTTCTCTACCATGTTTCTTGTTTAACATATTTTATGTTTGCATGTGGATAATGCTATGCTGCTCGCTAAGAACCCAAACCGTGTGCATTGAATATCAAAAAGACTATGTGATGCCAGAGTATGAATCCGAAAATTAATGTATCATAGACAAGGTGATTGTTTAAGACAGGGAAAATAGAGTGGACAACTGTATAAGTGCTAAAGCTGGCAAGGCAGGAACCAATGGTTTTTAGGATAGAAAGGGCTGGTTTGTAAATATATGTCAACTACCTCCCAAGGCCACCAACCAACCTGCCATCCATCATCCATTAATTGGGAAGAATGGGAGGAAGAAACCTAGAGTTTTAACTCTGATGCTGAGATATACTGCATAAAGTCTCTGAGTTCTTTGCACTGAGGTGGATAAGTAACTATTGTGTTGAGGCTTGTTCTTGTCTGCAGTAAAGATTCTAATCTAGTCAAGTCCTGTATGAAAGTCTTCTGTCTAGACTGGTCAAAAACTCAAGGATTAAGTATTTAGAGACCTGTGATTCACTACTGAACCAGGTGTGAAGACTGACAGATTGCAAATTATACCTAAATGACAAAAAACTGGAGCAACTTGATGTATTTGTTTACTGAAGGTAGAAAATTGAGATATTTTAAGACATGTAAATGCTGGTAGAAAGTGTGGTCTGTTGTGAGGAATGTATGTTGGTGGAAAGAAGCAAAATTAGCTGTGTATAAGAGCATTGTCCTGCCATTTTGTTATATGGAAATAAACGATGGTTATATCAAGAAGAAATGTACAAGTCAGTTGGATACAACGCAAATGGGGTACTGTACTTAAGAAGTGGGTACGGTAAAACAAGAAGCAGTAAGTTTGAGAATCAGTGGGTGGTGGATTAGACAGAAATGTGAGGGACCCATATGAAAGAAGTACATTGCATTGATGGTCATATAGGCATAATGAATAAAGATTGAATCGCAAAACAAATTTATTTATTTATTTATTTATTTAATCCTGCCTTTATTATTTTTATAAATAACTCAAGGCAGGGAACGTACCTAATACTCCTTCCTCCTCCTATTTTTCCCACAACAACAACCCTGTGAGGTGGGTTCTTTCATAAATTTATGAAGGATGAATGTGTGAAAAGGGAAGGCTGAGAAAGTTGACTGAGTTGATGAGACTTCAAAAAGAGAGAGGGGAGAAATATAAAGAACTAAAAGCAATGTATCAAGCAGTGTGGGAACATAGTGGAAATGAGGATGGTTGCAAGAAGAGAAAAGTATGCAGAAGTGTAGTGAATAATCTAGTTGTAGCTATATTTTTTCATGCCTTACATTTCTTTGGTTTACTTTTTCTTACTCATGGAACTTTGCACAGTGTTGCTTTTCCCACAAAGGGAATAGTGTGATAGGTATGTATGTACGGTATACATTCCCTGATATTCAAAATACTTGCATATAATTAAAAATACAATTCCAGACGCAGTTTTAAAACATTGGCAATCCCAAATGTTCTCAGACTGAACAGCTAGAGAAGCTGTCTGATAAAAGTAAGAATCTTTGATTTATCGATTGATTATGTGCCATCAAGTTGGCGTTAACTCAGCAACTGCATAGATTTTCCCCATGATGATCTGTCCCTAACCTAGACCTTCAGGTCTTCCAATGGTGCAACCATCATCACTGTGACGGGGTCCATCCACCTGGCTGCTGGTCATTCTCTTCTCTTTCCTTTCACCTTTCCTAACATTAGGGTCTTCTCCAGAGAGCTAGGTCTTTGCATAATGTGTCCGAAGTAGGATAATTTGAGCCTGGTCATTTGTGACTTGAGTGAGAACTTTGGATTGATTTGTTTGATTTATTATTATTATTATTATTATTATTATTATTATTATTATTATTATTATTATATTTTATATGCTGCCCAATTCCCAACAACTCTGGGCAGTTCTTACCGACCATTAAAAAAAACCAACCCTAACCCATATTAGTTGCTCCTACATAGCTATAGAGTATATGGTTGGAAGGTATTTGACTATGTGAACATCCCAAACATTATTTATTTATTTATTTATTTATTTATTTATTTATTTATTTATTTATTTATATTTCAAATTTCCATCACCGCCCATCTCCCCTGAAAAGGGGACTCCGGGCGGTTTACAATCAAAATTAAAACACATAAATTACAATATAAATACTCTATAAAAATAAAATCAATATAGAGTAAAAAATATAAAATCCAGCAGCGTAGATCTTGTTAGTTGGGGAAAGATCTATTATAGCCACCCCCAAGGTGAACTAGTGCCCCTCCCACCCCAAGTGAGGCGGCAGAACCAGGTTTTTAGGTTCTTCCGTAAGTCCAGGAGCGAATGGGCCTGTCTCAGCTCCGGGGGCAGAATGTTCCGGAGGGCGGGTGCCACTGCAGAGAAGGCCCACATCCTGGACCCTGCCAGATGGAATTCTTTTACCGGTGGGGTTCATAGCATGCCCTCTCTGCATGACCGGGTGGGGCAGGTTGATTTTATGGGGATGATTATGGCTTGTTCAAACCCTTAAAATTCCTGGCTGTGTACTTTCTTGTGGAATCATTTATTTAAAATGAGTGATGGATATTTACAGGAGCAACTATTGGGAATGGGATTTTCCATGAGGTAATGTTAGCTTTAAATACAAGATAGCCAAGGGACTTCCTTTCTTTCTCAATGCTCCTCAAACTTTGTCAGTAGCTGGGTCTTATTTATAGATCTGATTTGATTTATTGGCTGCCTGACTGTGACTGTGCTGTGTAGCATTGGGGGTGGGGGGCAATTCCTTTCTGATTTGCCCAGAGCCTGCCCTACCAGCATTTGAGAGGTAGCAAAGTTCTTGTTGGTTTGAAGGAAAAGGAAGAAAAATACATCTGCCAGCAACATTTGCTTGTAAAAAAGCAGCACTGAAAATGCTTATCATTTGCAACCCAATCTTCAGGGGGCACTTTTGCTTCAGCCAGTTCTGCTGAAACTTGCATAATTAACCCGGGAAACAGACTCAGTGCTAATCCTAACAGGTGGAATAAAAAAAGGATCCATGCAGTACTTAACAATGAATGCTCTAAATTAATCTATAGCAAAGATGGTACAGAAATGGACAAGTCTGTGTCTATACCAATGTTTCTCAACCTGGGCACCTGGAAGATGGGTGGACTTCAACTCCCAGAATTCCCCAGCCAGCTTGCTGGCTGGGGAATTCTGGGAGTTGAAGTCCACCCATCTTCCAGTTGTCCAGGCTGAGTAACACCGGCCTACACTATCTTTCTAGTCTGACTTTGCCAGTCTGAGAGTCTGCTTAATTATGCTTCCTAAATTTCAGTGTATTTATGGTTTGGAGGCTAAAATAGTTTCCAGTAACTGCTTCATATAACTTACTCTACTGGAATTTGTTCCCCTTTACATGCCTGCACGTATAAAATGAAACCTCTGTTCAGAATACAGAAAGTGAAGGCTGTTATTTGAGCAAATACCCAGCTGCTTATCGTAGTACTTCTTTGATATGCTGTGTTGGTGATTTCCACTTGGGGGCAACATATTTCTATGTAAACAGGGCCAGAAAGATAGAGCCAAGTGTTGACTGTGGGGAACGTCTCTTAAAACCTAATAAAAGAAAATTACTAACATTATTTTCAGATTCAGTCATATAAATCAGGATATATTTGCCTGTTTTCCATTTTTTTTCTGGTATTGTGTCTCAGTTACAGGATTTTATGTACAATGATACATTTTCATTCTTAGGCTAATGACATGAATTTATTGGTAATGATTAAAAAAAAGAAAAGACTGCCATACCAGTGACTGATCTCATGATGTCTGTTTGGGGGAATTGATTCAATCCATTTCTGATTCTGCTTTGGGTTTTTTTCCTTTGAATGGCTCCATTGAAAATATTATTCATCTTTTGAAGCTTGTAAAGACGCTGTCCTGGTGCATACACTCAGAATACTATGATCCAAAGGCGATTGTCAGAGAACAGAAGGGCACCTTTTGATCCAATAGAGAGTCTCCTTTGAGAAATGTTTCCATTGTTATTTCTTCTGTACTGAATTAAGCTTCAAGACAATACAATACATTAATTTGTATACAATGCAAAATTATTTAAAACTGCATCAGTTGGCAGATGCCTTATAGTTCGTTCCAGTTCTTACCTTATTGAATTTATACTCTCTTCCTCAAGGTTATTGACCTTTTTATGTCTATGGTGTTGGCAATATAATGGATAACTCATACCTCCTATTATTGTTCTATGAAAACATACCCATTTACAAGGGGTTATGACTGGATTGTCCTAACCTCTCTGTATTGTCAAGCTAGTAGCATCATAACCAGTTAACCTTTTTCTATTCCCTTTCCGTTTGGATATTTGAGAAAAAATACATAAAAGTTATTAATGTTGTAAAGAGGGCATGTTGTAAAGAGATTGTAATGTTCTTTTTAATTAATTAAAGCTTTATTAATTTTTTTCAACAAATAACAGATTGTAACATTCTTCATACATGCTTATAATGCAGAAAATCCTAGAATTTCAAATTTCAGCTTGATAGGCTACAGAGTTAAACCAAAACATGGAATTAATTTCCACAAATAGACTGGAAAAAAATAATAAAAGCAAATTGACTACATACTGGTTGCTGAAGGGGGAATAATGTTTTCCTGCTTTGGCCATTTAAATTTCAAAGATTTCTGGTGAGTAGATTGCTTCTGGAAGTTCAAAACAGAATCATAATCAGGACAGGTAAGTGCTTATCCTCAAAAGCAAATTTAAGTTAAAAACACTGAAATACATTTATTTTAAAAATTGGAGGATGTTAGCCCTTTGAGTTAGAATAGATCAAGAAACTGACTCTGCAGGAAGACTAGTACTATATATTATTGAGATAGGCTATAATAACAGAAAGGGACGCGGTGGTGCTGCGGGTTAAACTGCTGAGCTGCTGAGCTTGCCGATCGGAAGGTCGGCAGTTTGAATCCGCGTGATGGGGTGAGCTCCCATTGTTAGTCCCAGCTCCTGCCAACCTAGCAGTTCGAAAACTTGCAAATGTGAGTAGATTAATAGGTACCGCTTTGGTAGGCAGGTAACGGCTTTCCGTTTAGTCATGCTGGCCACATGACCACGGAAGTGTCTACAGACAAACACCGGCTCTTCGGCTTTGAAATGGAGATGAGCACCGCCCCCTAGAGTTGGACATGCCTGGACTTAATGTCAAGGGAAACCTTTACCTATAATAACAGAACCTTGCAGAATCTGCTGGTGTTTTAATTTCCCTCCCTCCAGTACCTCTTCAAGTTGGGGAGGAGCCAGCCTGATCCTCTTTCTAATACATAATATCTCCTTTCCCAGGAATTAAGGAATGCTTTTCTTTTCATTCATTCATTCATTTGATTTCTATAGCTGCCCATCTCAACAAGTGACTCTGGGTGGCTTACATTCATAAAAACCATAAAACAGTTAAAGTAATTAAAAACAATTAAAAGTACAAAATAAATTTATACGGTCACCAAGTAAACAATGCATGGATGTTAATATAGCCAAGAAACAGGCCCCTTAACACACTCGGAGCCCCAGGCCCAAGCACATAACCAGGTCTTCACGGCCTTATGGAAGGCCAACAGGGTCAGGGACATCTTGATCTCTGAAGGAAGAATATTCCAGAGAGCAGGCGCTATGGCATTCCTTGGCTGACACGACCCATAGCTTGCCCAGCCTACCAGACTGAATTGGATGGGTAGAAACAACTGGGAGAAGACAGTCCCTTAGGTAACCTGGTCCCAAGCCATGAAGGGCTTTAAAGGCGACAAACAGCACCTTGAATTGCACCTGGAAGCACACCAGCAACTTATGCAGCTCATGTAGTAGTGGTGTTTTGCCCTTGTTTTTTCTCTAATGGCTACTGAATATTGCTTCAGGGCCATTTCCTTGGCTCTCTACAGAGGGAGGTGAATAGTATATTTGCTTCCATAATGTTTGTGAAGGAATGTGGGTTTGACTCAGAGAAGGGATAAGGAAATACTAAGCTGTTACAGAAAAGATACTTTGAGTCCTGGGAAAGTAGAAAGCATGAGAAAGAAACTTAAGACACTTGATTGGGATAAGTACAAGTTGAAGTAGAGAGGGGCTTTGATAAGCCTTCAAGATTCTGTTACAATACCCTAACTGCATTAAAGTACATTCCAAGACTATTAATCACTCCTGTTTCCTAACCTTCCATAACTCTAAGGGCTGAGAATGTTACAGGTGCCTATAAAGACTGAGCTTAAGCATTGTGCTAAACTGTGATAAGCTTAACCAAGGTTTGTTGAATAAATAGTAATTAGATGGGCTCACACATGGCCCTAAGCACAAACCTGGGGCAGGGTGGTAGTTGAGCTCCTGATGGATGGGCTTTTTGTTTATATGATTGTCTACAGGCCACTTATGGTTTCTTTTTTGTCTTGTTTGTACTTTTTAATTGTAAGCCAAGAATTGTCAAGAGTTGGGCAGCCTCTACATTGTTGTTTTTTTTAATCTGTTCAGTCATGTCCAATTCTCAGAGACTGCCTGAACAAGTCCCTGCAGTTTTCTTGGTAAGGTTTTCAGAAGTGGCTTGCCATTGCCTGCTTCTTAGGGCTGAGAGAGAGTGACTGGCCCAAGGTCACCCAGCTGGCTTTGTGCCTAGGTGGTACTAGAACTCACGGTCTCCTGGTTTCTAGCCCGTTGCCTTAACCACTACACCAAACTGGCTCTCTCTCTATTGTATAAATTGATTAAATTAAAGTAAATATATTGCTCTATGCCAAAGCATACATGTATAGATACAGATCAATTTAAACCAAAGTGCTGCTTTAAAAAAATCTAAATGTTCCTTAATAAATCTGCATTTGCAATGTAATGAAAGAATAATTTGGAAAAGTCCTGGGTACATGTGTGCCAATTTTGTTGAATTTAAAGAGTATGAATTTATTGAATTTGTATATATGTATGTAAGTATGGGTGAGATACTTGATTAATTCCAGCAACAGCTTATGATTTTGATTCTTACCTGTCACAGGTCATTAGATACCTATCTAAAGTAAGAGGTGCTTCCAAATTGATAAGACCTAATGCTACTAAACAAAAACATTGTGCAGCTATTTTATCTCTTCCTCCTTAAGTATTCATTTAAAGAAAAATCAGAAGTGTTCAGAAAATGGATGGAAAATTCACAAACTTCTGTAAGGCATGGTATTTATAGAATTAAAAAAAAACTAGTCTTGAAGTACCTCTGGAGTCCAAAAATGCCTCCCCAGTTTCTTTCCAAGAAATGATAACTGGATAACTTCTGAAGAAACTTATTTGGATCAGGAATAACTCAAAATGGCCAATGGCCAACATTCTGTTCCTGAACAAGATGCTCAAGAGAGTGGTAGCCAATTTCTCTTGGATGAGTTTCTGAATTCATTTCCATCGGCTTCAGGCCTGGTTTTGAGACAAGCATCATCTAGGTTGCCTTCTCAGAGAGAGGAAACCTCCAGATGATTGAGAGAGGAAACCTCCAGATGAGAAGTCATTACCCTGATTTCTGATTTCAACATTAAAATGAAGCAGGATTGACCAGATTCTTCTCATGATTTCTAAATCTGCAGAGATATCAGCATATTATGTGAATGTAGAGGAGTACAGAGATGGCCTTGAAGAAGGAATGCAACAGCTGTTATAACCACATCAGCGTAGCTGGCAAAGACAGGAAGAAGAAATCCAAGATTGCCCATCTTTGGTATAAGAGGGAAGAAGAGAGAAGCTCAGACAGGCTATCAGGATGCTCTTATGATTGATTGATTGATTGATTGATTACGTGGCATCATGTTGTTTTCAACTCCTGGCAATTACATAGATTTTCTCCATAATAAGCAGGTACTATACTCTATAACAACAGAGTTGCAGTAGTTCTTGTGGTGTCTGTTTCCTGATTCCTCTTTCCTTGAGGGGCTGACAATACAGGTAGATCTATAGCATTCTCAGGGAACCATTATCAGCTGATCATCAGTTGGCCTTCCAGGCCAATAGATGAACATGCCTCATCTAATTGGTGCTCATCAGTGTGTTGCCACCTGGTGGCCAGCTGGGAGCCAGCAGGTTCTTTCAGATACAGGGACAATAAGTTCAAACCAGGGGGAAATGCCAGAAAGGATTTTGTTGAATAAATATTAAGAGAATTACTGAGAAAGAAAAATATCCTGATTTATGCCCTTTCTCTCATGAGGAATCCCCAAAATAGCATAGGATGGACCTATTGGAGCTAACTGTTGTGCAGCACTTTTTCTTTAGCATAGACAAGACATAGTACCTGCTTGTTATGGAGAAAATCTATCTATGTAGTTGCCAGGAGTCAAAAACAACATGATGCCACATAGTCAATCAATCAATCAATCAATCAATCATAAGAGCATCCTGATAGCCTGTCTGAGCTTCTCTCTTCTTCCCTCTTATACCAAAGATGGGCTATCTTGGATTTCTTCTTTACTCCTTCCTGTCTTTCCCAGCTACGCTGATGTTGTTATAACAGCTGTCGCATTCCTTCTTCAAGGCCATCTCCGTACTCCTCTACATTCACATAATATGCTGATATCTCTGCAGATTTAGAAATCATGAGAAGAGCAACATGATGCCACTTAACTTCATGTCTATGCTAAGGTTTGAACTATCTGAGGGCTTTTGTCACCTTTTTATACTTAAGAGATAATGACACCTAGAGATGGCTTGATAGCACATCTTATCAGTGACATGGTCATAATTTCAGGCAGCGGACCTTCTGGCAGAGATTTTTAAGTGAGACAGGTTCCCTGGGGATGTCCTTATGACATCTCTTGTCAATAGCTTAGGAATTCAGATAACTGACCCTCTCCCAAAGAATAAGGTTTTATCTCTAGGGGATAACATCTGGAGATGGTCTGATGACATCTCTGGTCAGTAACTCAATTGGCTCTTTGCTAAGAATATTTTTATGGGAAGTATTTCTTGTGTGTAGCTGCTGTTCCCTCTCTTTATTAGGTGTTGGATTAGGGAGCTCACACTGTCCTCTTTATCTCAATTGTTAGAAGTAGGAATACAGATAAAAGGCTCAAAGGTGAGAGTGAGTTGGCTACGGGGAAGGTCTGTTAGTAATGTCATGTGTCTGGTATAGCCCTAAGACAGGGGTAGCTAACCTTTTCTGGGCGATTCCAACTCACCTTTGACTGGTTTTACTGTGCCAATCAGAAATGCCAAAAGTATGGTCTGGAGCAGTATTTCTCAAAGTGTGGTCCAAGAACCCCTGGGGTCCCGAAGACCCTCTCAGGGGTCTGCAAAATCAAAATGATTTGCCAGCCTATGTTGAAAAATAATGCAGTATTAAAATCCCATCAAACAATCGTGAGAAGCGGTAGTGACAGCAAATGGGTTAATTTTAATTTTTAGTACGGTAAATATGGATAAATATAATCCTTACGAACAAAAGGTCTTTTGGGGTCCTCCATAATTTTTAAAAGTGGGAAGGGGTCCTGAGAGAAAAAAAGATTAAGAAACTGTGGTGGATTTTGGTAATTCTGCTGGTTCTCAGGGAGCACATTCCAAGAAGGTAGAAGAGATAAGAGGACAAACAGTCTGGAAAGTGATGGTGGGAAAACCAAGAGGTTCAGAATAGCCCCGCCCTAGAGCCTTCCCAGGTATTTCCCCTTAGGTTAGGTAGAGTAGCTTTACTCTGGCAAGATTCTGTCTATACGGTGTGAGCAAATAAAGAACTGAAGTTTGAATGGACTGACTCTTCGTTGTCCTTGGGCTGGGCCTGATAGAAACACTGTTCTAGAGTTCGTACATATGTAGCTAACCAGAATCTCTTTTGTGGCAGAAGGGGAAGACAAAAATGTGATGACTATTTGTGGGGTGTGTGTCCTAACAGTCAGGAATCACACTGAGACAAGGAATAGGTCTCTAGTGTTTTATTACTGCTACATTAGACAGAAAATCCTAACAAACTGAAGTAGCGTGGGAAAAACCCAGACAGATAAACCCCAAAGGTCAAGGTGGGTCTGTTCTGTGTCTCTTTGAATGGCTGCTCAACTCCTCAGTACTACGCATGCGTTTTCCCCCCTGGATAGGGGCCCCTTCCTGCTCACCATCAGTACTCATGATAGTGTGTATGTGTGTGCTTTAAGAGGCTTTGCAAATGCTCCTTTAAATCTCCAGTGTTTTTCTCAATACACCTGCACAATTTGTACCAACTGTAATTTTTAAATGGAATGGGCAAGGGGGGATTATTTATCACATTTATGCCTGCCAAAATCAATCATCCTCTTGGCAGCTTATAATTACTAAGTGCAACAAGAAATAAGGTGCTCAAAATTAAAACAGTGAAATAAGAACTTAAAACCAATTCTAGTATGTGTGCTGCTAAAGTGAGCATGACTTAAAACCATATATTTATTATTCAAATTTTGCTACCGCCCATCTCCCCCAAAAGGGGGACTCTGGGTGGTTTACAATAAAATCAATAAAATCAAGACTATAATAATAACAATTAACATCTATAAAAACAATTACAGATATAAAATGCAATAAATAAGTATAAAATCCAAGAAGTTAAAAATTCTAATCAGGTGGGAGGGGCTCTAAGGTGTGAGCCAACCCCATGGATGGTTGCCCACTTGCCTGCCCCATGCGAGATGGCAGAACCAGGTTTTCAGGGCCCTCCTAAAGGTCGGAAGTGAAGGCACCTGCCTCACTTCTGAGGGCAAGATGTTCCAAAGGGCGGGGGCAACTGCGGAGAAGGCCCGTTTCCTGGACCCTGCCAGATGGAATTCTCTTATCGACGGGGTCCGCAACATGCCCTCTCTGCCTGACCAGGTGGGGCGGGTCGATGTTATGGGGATGAGATGGTCCCACAGGTAACCTGGCCCCATGCCATGTAGGGCTTTAAAGGTGATAACCAACACCTTGAATTGGATCCGGAAGCAAACTGGCACCCAGTGCAGCTCACGCAGTAAAGGTGTTATATATGAAATAAATCAACCAACCCTGGGTGTTCTGGTAGACATGATAAACCTTCTGGAATAATTTGAAGGCTCAGACCATGTGAGCCCATCCCAGTGTGTAATGGTATGTAGGAATGACCTTGGGAGACAGGAGGAAGACCTACAGCCTAGGCAACAAATATACTTTCAGTCTTGCAAGATTGGTGTCAGCCTGGTGAGGTAGTCCAGACAAGAAGCACACCCAGATGAACTAGTCATACTTTATTGTAAGGTTACATTAACAGAATCTTGCAAGATGGAAAGTATTTCTCCCCTCCTCCCTTTTAGTCTCCAACAACCTAGGGAGGGTCCCTTCTGAAATGCTTCCCATGCTTTTCCCCCACTTGTGGACTGAGCTGCCTCTTATCAGATTGTTGCCTAGGCTGAGCGTCTTCCTCCTGTCTCCCAAGGTCATTCCCACATGCCATTACAGAGTGATTTCTACTGGGATACTGTTCTATAGCATAGGCAGTGCTTCTGAGCCTCTGCACAACACACTCTGTGGAAATGGAGGATCATCATCCCCTACTCCCCAGATGCCTAGGTCAGGGTGGATAATTCCAGTTGGTTCAGGCAGTTCTGCAATTATTTCAGCATCATGCTGGGTTTTGTAGCTAGTGACCAGCACACTGAATTGCAAGAAGAAGCCAAAGTAGGGCCCAGGTTTAATATGCTCATGGTAAGAGCCAATAACCAATCAGCCAATAACCAGGCTAAGGCATTCAGGACTCACTGAAAACCTCCATTGCACAAGCTGCACTGGCTCCCAGTTTCCTTCTGGGTGCAATTCAAGGGCCTAGTTATCACCTTTAAAGCTCTACATGGCACAGGGCCTGGTTATGTATAGAACTGCTTCCCCCTAAGGACATCTGCCTCCTACCAGGTCAGAAAGGATAGACACTCACCAGGTCCCTTCCCTGAAATGTTACCACCTAGTAGGACCTCGGAAGCATGCCTTTTCTGTGGCTGCCTCTGCCTTATGGAACACCCTCCCTCCAGTGATCTGGCAGGCCCCCACCCTTTCAGAAGGCCATCAAGACCTGGTTTTTTAGCCAGGTGGTGGGGTAGAGTGATGTGAGAGGTGAAAGCGGAACAACACCAGGCAGGTGGAAGAGAACCTAGGAAAAGAAAGCCCTCAGGAGGGTGTACGTGTCTCAAACTCATAGGAATAGGGAAGGGTGTACGTGTCTCAAACTCATAGGAATAGGGAAGTGGTAGAAGCTAGCCATCTGCCGATGCTAAAATGCTTATGTGTCAAATAATAAGAGGAAGATTGTGAGCCAAGCCCTCGTAGGAGGGGTGGACAGAGAGGGTATAAAAGAACGTACAAGATAACTGAAAGTTGTTCCTTCTTGTATGGGGGAACCTGCCTTTGCAAACGCATACAAATAAACTCTTTTCCTTGAACCATCGAACCTTGAGGTGTGGTTTTTGCACCATATACCCGCTGACAGTGAGGATGTCTGGTTGTGGGCCAAGATTGAGGCACCCAGTTTTTAGTTTTTGTTTTATGGTTTTTATAGTTCTGGCTTGTATTGTTGTGAGCCACCCAGAGTTGTGTTTTTAGATGGGTGGCCATACAAATTGTGTGTGTGTGTATCCATATCTAAGTAGTCTTCAAAGGCAGCTCCTCAGAGAACACACTGTAGTAGTCCAGGCATGTGATAATGAGAGCATAAATTGGGGTTGCAAGGTCCTTTTGGTTCACGTAGGGCCACAACTGGTGTGCCAAATGAAGTTGGGGAAAGATTCCCTTGGCTATGGGCTCTACCTGTCCATGAACCAAAAGCTGCAAGTCCAGCATGACCCCCAAGTCATGGACCTCAGCACACAGGGAACAATAATACACTATACTTAGATAGAATTGAAGTAATCAGATTGGATTAGATTAGAATTAATATTCGTGCTGGCTCTCTCACCTCCTTTGTCCTGTCACCTTCAACTTTTTGCAGTGTATCCTCCCAGCATATCCAGAGTTGAATATACTGCTCAGCCTCAAGAAGTCAAGCATACATGAACTATAGAAATATTGAGCAAGTTCAGTCAAGTAATTGTAAGAAGAAATAAACTCTTGCTACAGAAGAATCTTTCCCTAGATTTCTGCTACCAAAACAGGGTAAAGGAACTCTTTGCACCAACACTCAAAAAGATGTGAACTGCAGTGAAAATAAACAGCATGCCCATGTATTGGCTGCATGGTGTATTTGAAAAATGTTATGTGTGGGAAGGTAACACCAGCAGGCTTAGTGAAAGCCCACTGCAGTGGTTCTCTAATGCCTCAGCTTGATGGAGCATGTAATAGAGATCTGAACAACAACTGTACTTATCTGCCACATGAGTCACTGCTAAAGAAATGCCATGAAGGCAAGAGTAGTAATAAATTATTTCCCTCTCTCTAAAGAGTCTAAAAGATCTATATGTTCATTACGAAATTATCTGGAAGACCTACAAGGTGGAACGGCTCCCTAATCAAGCAAGAATATTTGCTGTAAGAATTCTAAGATTAGATTAAATCCATGTTCAGAACTAAAAGGAAAATCTGTATTGACCAGGCGGAGGGGGAGAACAGTTTTAAGACAACACTTATTAGCAAAGATCAGTGACAGTTTATATTAAAAGAGAGAGTTGAACTTCTCACACTTCCAAGAATTCTTCGTCAGGCAAGATGGTGATGATGATGATGATGAAGAAGAAGAAGAGGAGGAGGAGGAGGAGGAGGAGGATTAGATTTTTATCCTGCCTTTATGTATGTATGTATGTGTATATGTACATTTGTGTGTGTGTGTGTGTACAGTCAACTCAAGATGGCGAACATACTTAATACCCCTGCCTCCTATTCTCCCCAAAACAACAACCCTGTGAGATGGGTTGGGCTGAGAGACAGTGATTGGCCCAAGGTCACCCAGACAGCTTTCATGACTGAGGCGGGACTAGAACTCTCCGTCTCCTGGTTTCTAGGCCAGCACCTTAATACCCCTGCCTCCTATTCTCCCCAAAACAACAACCCTGTGAGATGGGTTGGGCTGAGAGACAGTGATTGGCCCAAGGTCACCCAGCCAGCTTTCATGACTGAGGCGGGACTAGAACTCTCCGTCTCCTGGTTTCTAGGCCAGCACCTTAACCACTACACCAATTTGGCTAGAATTTATTTTTATTTTTAAATTTTTAAAAAGTTTGTTTTAAAAATTTATTTAAAAAGTGGCAGGAGAGGGAGGAAAAATATCACTTTTGTTTAAGCTATGTTTCTATTATATTACAGTCTCAGCATGTTGGAGTTGAATGCAGATGTACAAACTGGATCCTAGCCTGCACCAAGAACTTTTCATATTCAGAAGAATAAACAAGGAACTTACTGTTTCTGCCTATTTTTGGAAATATAAAATTAAGCTCTTCAAATCAAAACTACTTTTGTCCTTAGCAACATACAAAGATTCCTTGCTGGTTAAAAAAAGATAAACTCGGCATTCTTTATGCTAAGAGACATGGAAATAATTTCAGATGTAAGATGAATTGCACATATTTTGAGAATTATGAATGTACTCTGTCATTTATTAGAAAATAACCTAATTATCTGTAAGAACTCAGACAGAATTATTCTCTTTGCTAACACATGTAATCTAAGTTTCATACATACATATTATTGTTCTTTTGAAAAGGAAATATTCTAAGCATCATTTCTTGAGCAAATTACTCAAGGAGACTTTTAGTGAAAAGAAAGCAATAAAAACCCAAGAATTCCTATAGATTCTACAGAATATAACCTTCCTCTCTTCCAGTAGTTGAAATGGATGGCACAAAGCCCAGATAAATATCTTTACAAAATGCTGCATAAATGATTCCATAGGAAGATTGCACTGACTGGTTCAGATTTAATCTGTAAAAACTCAACCACTACATCCTAATCTATCAACCTTCAAAAAACCTCCAGATTCATCTGCCTGTTAAAATAATACTTCTAAGATAACAATAGTAGGTAGTTTATAATTTCCGCCCAGAATAGGATAAGCTGTATTTTTTATACGTGCGGATGGGAAGCAAACCCAACAGGCTTGTATTCATCTATGAATAACAGTAATTAAACTCTACATTGGTCAGTTTGGGTAGTAACCAAGGCTTAATAAAATGAGCAAACGAAATCTGAAAAGACTGCCAAGATTTTTAATATGGCTCTGATCTAAAACCATTAAAGGAAGAGGCATGATCCTTTTCTCTTCTTGTTTAACTTCATGAACATGTGATGTCATCTTCAGCATATTTTGTATTCAGTTGACAACAGTAGACCCACAGTCACAAGTCATCATTTGGAAACACAGACTGGGTCCAAACACTGTGCTAAGCCATAGTTTCTTCTGAAGATCTGTAGTTTCCTGACAACAAGAATGGTCTATATTACTATGGTAGAAACCAAGGTTTACAAATTGCAACGGCTGGTAGCCTGGGTTAATCTTTGTGCTATACCAGAATCAAACCAATTGTGCTATCGCCTAGTGTGCAGTGCATGAATGCAGTCATCATGGAATCCAGCGTGAATGTCAAGTCAATGTTCTGAGGCAGAAAACTAAATCCAAATCCAAACTGGGCTTTCTTATAACAGCAGCCAAAAGCATATGTCAAAAAGAATGACATAATTTTAAAATAGAACAAGTGTGAAGCAGATACATGGTGATATTTTCATTTAGTTGTTTAGGAATTTGTTGTTGTTCGGTTGTTAAGTCGTGTCCGACTCTGTGACCCTGTGGACCATAGCATGCCAGGCCTTCCTGTCCTCCACTGTCTCCTGGAGTTTACTCAAATTCATGTTCATTGCATCAGAGGTGCTATCTAATCACCTCATCTTCTGCCGTCCCCTTCTCCTTTTGCCTTCAGTCTTTCCCAGCATCAGGGTCTTTTCCTCTTTGCGCATTAGGTGGCCAGAGTATTTGAGCTTCAGCTTCAGTATCTGTCCTTCCAATGAGCAGTCAGGGATAGCTGGCCTTAAAAAGAAAGAAATCAGGTATTGGTAGGCAAAGTATATGGGCTGAAAGATTCAGACAACCACGGTTAGATGGCAGCAAAGAATGAAAAAAGATACAGTAGATATCTACATTTCTTTGCTGCCATCTAGTGGTCATCTGGATGCCTGGAGCTGAGATATGATAGGCTTGGGCCAGTTGCTCCAAAGCAAGGATCCCTTCAGTTTTGTGCTACTTGTTGAAGAGCATGTTCTAAAAATAACAGGGGAAAGGCTAGGAGAGGTTCAGGAGTTTCAAAGAGTTTGTGCATCTTCAAGATCCAAGGCACCCTTTTTTTCTCTTTCAAACCCCACAAAATATTAAAACAGAACAAAGAAACTAAGCCAAACACACTCTGGGAACCGTAAAAGGGATGTTCGTGGGTCACCTGTGGTCCTGAACCACACTTTTTTGGCCTTTGGGGGAGGTAGAACTACAACATGCTGTCTGCAAAGGACATACTTTTGAAATCCCAAGCATACTTATTCTAACTCTCCCATACCATCAGCTCTGAATACACATAGGAAAATATTTTCCTTGTATGTAGTCCACCTAAAATTATGTTCTTTGGTTTCCTTCTTGGAAAAAATTACAGCTTTATAATTACAAATGCTGTGGAAGCTTAGGGTTAAAAATACATGTGAGTCTGCTATGGACTTTGCTCTATAAATTTGTCTTCTAAAAACTCTTTATTCATTCACCTCTCTTCTAGATCTCTACTTCAATACTGCCATTACATTTTGTTGAAATGGGGCCTACTAATCTTTAATCTTTAATCCTGTCTCCACTTACTCACGCCCAGTTGGTATCAATAGAAAACTTAATTAAAAAATAAATAAAAAGAAAACAGAAATTAAGCTGATAAAGCAAATAAGAGGAATGAACAGCTATTCACATTATTATTACAGCTAGGAAAAAAAAACACCCTCAAGGCTGGGCAGACATTGCAAGAGGCTGAGGGGAAAAAAAGGATTAAAAGCAGGATTCGCTTTGTTGCAAGATTGCCAGAGTTTGACATTTCCTATCAGAATTGCAAGCAAAAACTATGAAATTCCTCAGATGGGACTACTACAAACAAACCAATCTACACATTTCTAGAATGAACAATCATATTGTCTGTGAGATTATATTTGCCTATTTCCCAAAATTGGTCTGTAGATAATAGAAAAGACATGTGCAATAAAGCAGAAAAACTATTTGCAGAATGATCAGCGTGGCAGATATCTGTAAGATGCTTGTGGGGATTTGTGTGATGGTCCCAGTACCAAGATCTTAACTTAGAAATTCTCCAGACAGTCCATCAGGAAGCTTAAAGAATTCCTTATTAAGGATCCGATTAACACACGACAGTAATCAAAGCTCCAAGTGAGAATTTGGCACCAAGACATTCAAAGTGATTCTTCTTCTCCTCTGATCTCATCCCTCCTCCCTGTCTTGCAAACAGGCTGTTTCTCACTCCTAAGTTCCCCCCTCCCCTCTCTGCAGTTCGTTAGAGTGATTAACAATGCAGGTGTCTTAGCAGCAGCAGAATGTCCTTGGCTGAAATGGCTGGGGCAAAGGAATGTGAAGCTAACACGGGTTGGTTTATTCTCTGGGAATGCGGTGAATGTGTGAAGCCAGCTAAAGCGTGTAGAAACCTCTAATGGCAGGCGAACCAAGAGAAAGGAGCCTGACAATTTGGTTCAAAATCCAATTCTCCCCTCATGGCACAAACTTGTCCTTCTGGAAAAAGGGAGCTTGGTAAGTATACCCATATTCTATATGAAAAAGATCCCAGGTTCTTCATATCTAAATATCTAATATACCTTGTGAGAGAAAGATTATTAGTAAACCTGCCTGTGGTGCACGCTTACCCAATTTGATGCCTTACCCTACATTTGAAGATCCTTTTTTTCATAAGCACACTGAGGCAGGGTTACCAAGTGCACTAAGCCACAACTTTACCATGTTTTATATAAACCACAATGGCTGCTCTCACAGAACACACTGAATCAAACGACCACTTCATGGCTTAATGCAATGTGTAAACCAGGCCACGCTATGGAGACAAAGTTAGATCTTTACCATATGTTTCTGTGGTATGTATACGATCTTGAAGACCCGTGGAAGCATTTCAGATATATTATAGAACTGTGACATAAGTCTAATAAAAGCATTAACACGTAAGTTTCCTTTATTTATTCTGCAGTCTATTCTACTACCCTGCCAGTGTAGTTGATTCAGGGATCCATTTAAGCAAGTTCAATCAAGATGGATATTATCTTGCCTTTTATTAAAAGATTTAAGGATTGCTGGCTTATTTAGATTATAGAAAAAGTTGCTTCTATCCATGAACAACCCCATTTCCTATATTGTGTTACCTGTTTCTCTTCTCTTTTTCACTTCTTTATGAATGCTACATTACATTAAATGTATTGGCATCTATATATGGTAGGTGGGATGGAATAGATTCAGGATTATCCTTGGGGAGAGAATATGATAAAGAATATCTGAGCCCACAGTCCCAAGAGGGGAAGATACATTTCCTTAAGGCAAAACAGAACTAGTAACAATGGGGAAAGGACTGATAGAATAATATGCAACAAGGAATTGATGGCATTCCCCAGAGGTGCCTTTTTATGACCACTCACATAAGCCTTGACCAGAATCTCTGTTAAAGTGGCTGCCAAGGTGTAGTTTAAAAATGACAGAAGGAGAAAATTAAACACATAGGATATAATCATGTAACTGTATCTAATAAAATCAATTAGATTCAAGTTAAATTGAACCAACTTTATGGGCTGACCCTACTCACACTTTGGAGTTTGGCCTCTGGAAAGCTTTTGGCCTGAGAGATCAGAAAAAAATACACACCAGGCATTTCTATAAAAATAAATGTATTTACAGAAAGCTTCTTACATAAACATATTTACAAGCTTATGCATTCACACAGACTCTGAGAGGACTGGAAGGAGCAGATAGAAAGGAAACTGAAACTGAAACAAGCCCAGGCAAATTCCTTCCAGGCAATTTCCTTATGTGGTCATTCTTTTCGCACCCAAAACTGAGGATACTCAAGTTTGACCTGTTCACCCTGCCAGAGTGATTTGTTACCATAGTAACCTTACTCCTTAATAACAACCTGAAATACCAACACCTTAATCATGGCCAAAAGGCTGAGTTGCCTATTGGTCTTACCATCTAGACTGTATGAAGATTTGTAACAAAAGTTGGGTTCAATGTGTTAGGCCACTTTACAAAACAAATTCCTGTAAGCAGAAGTGTCAGAAATGGTTGTAACCTGGTACATTTACTTTTTACTTTCTGTATACAGTCACTGGTAGTCTGCTAAAGCAAGCCCACTTGCTCACCATCTTCCTAAAATAGCAAACATAGATCTTTATCTTTCAGTATGCAGACAACAGTCATTGACCTCAGTCGGCATGAAAAGCGTTCTGAGTTCTCTTGCTTTATATTGCAGAGAGGAAGCCTTAGAGATTAATTATTCCAAGACAAAATTATTCTGTTTCTAAATGCTCCAAGCTTGAACATAGCAGCTAGATGACCATACAATAAATCAAGTTAAAACTCCCAAATATTTGGAGTGTTTTTTTCAAATAAGAGGTGTTGAGCCCATCTGGACTATGTAACTCAAAATGCCTTAAAATCAGCCTCAGCTATAAAATCCTTTCATTTCATCAGAGGTGCACAGTTTATATCTGTAGGGTAAAAATTACTCGTAGCTAAAACTCACACCCATTTACTGTATGGAGCCCAACTGGGACCATATAACAACATGGCCATTTTAGAGAGTGTGCAATCCAAATTTCTGTGTAATATTTTCCAGGTTGTCTGCTGGTACTCCATCAAGAAGCTGACATTACTAAGGTGGAAACCAGTCTCTGGTTAAATATATTTGCTTATTGACTAAAATTATACTTTTACTTGGTAGGTCTGGGTTCCTTGACATTAACAACTTCAGCTCAAAATGGACAAGATCATTCTCTCAGAAACTGAATTATTAATAATGTGCTCTTTATGTTGGGATTTGAGAATGCCAAGAAAGCTCTTGGACAACAGGAACTAGATATGGAAGATCAAATAGAACAAGCCTCCCTAGCTATAAATATTTTTGGAAATCATCAGTCCATATACCGAAGGCCAGCCCAATCTTTGTATCAAGTTACAATTCCAACATTCAGAAGGATCTTACCCTTAGCCCACTTTAAACTCCCGATAGCAATTTAAGAAAATACTTATGTGGTTAGATTTGCTCTTACAGTGCTGGAGCCACTGAAACCACAACCCATGTTGTTTTACAGTATATAGACAATGCTATAGAACTATTTCTTTTTTCTTAACAATGTCTTTAATAACAAAATGCACAGGCCCTTAGATATGTTTACCTGAATTATTGATTATTCAATAGAAATACATTCATTTCCCCAAATGTCGCAAAATTTTGCTTTCTAGTCTGTAAAATTAGACAAAAGTTAACAAACTGATGGTAGTGTCATCCTATTAATCTATGGGTTATCTCATACGTTTTGTTGTTTTACATTGATTGTCCTTCCTTCCTTCCTTCCATCTGATACATCCTGTCTTTAACACTTCTTCAGTTTCAAGAGCACATGAAATCCTTCTTTTGAGCTATTTGTCTGCACTGAGAGTTGCCATAATCTGTCCCTTTCTAAGCAGTTTCTGACCACCCACAGTAGTAAGAGAAGTACACTAAGTACCCACAAGGAATACAATAAGATAAATTGGATTTCAATTCCTTTCTTTTAGGAGAAAAAAACAGGGAGTGTAAAGTTTTGTATATGATAAGGCTACCAAATCTAGACTGCAAAAATCCAGGTGACCACACAGAGTTAGTTTTTTGTTTCCCTGATGATCATCTGATTATTATTTTTTTGCAGCCCAGATCTGGTAAAGCAACTTACGACACAATAATATGTCCTTTATATTTGACACAATAATATTTTCCCTATGCTTTATATAGTATTTGCCTTTCAAAGCCACTTAAACTGTTTTTAGGAAGTTACTTATAATATAATGCAGAGTTCCCTAACGGGCACCCTCCAGATATGTTGGAGTATAAATTTTAATTATTTCCAGAGAGCATGGTCAACATTCGTATTCCCTGGGAATAGTGAGACTCTGAACTTCAGCCACCCTATCCTAAGTAGAGGTGTGTGATAAAAATTCAACAACAAAGAACAGAACAGAGCTGAGATTTGCCAAGAAACAAGCCAACAGAAAAACCAATGCGGAGGACCAAAGTATCTCAGCTGTGTATAGGGTGGAGGCTCAGAGTGGCTGATTTATTGGCCTCTCTCCCTGGGAGCAGACACAGAACTTCAGGCCTCAGCTCTGTTGTGTATATCTTGCTGTACTGTGCTTAGAATTCTGGATTCCACCTCACCATATCTCCTGTCTTTAACATTGGATTCATTGCTTGTTTTTGGATTCCTGATCTTGACCTGTTGACTACATTTATAGTTGCCATCTTAAGATACTAGTAAAAAGGACTCTTTTCTTAAAAGTTTGGCCTGAGCTTTGCCTATTATTGGGCTGTGGCAGGCATCCACCTTACTATCTTATTGGCTGGCAGCCAGCATTACTGGCACAGAAAAAGCTCCTGCATTACACAATTCTTGCAAGTACATTTCAGTGGCTTCCAGTACTCTCTCTAGCCATCTCATGCATCTCATGCGCTGCTGGCCTCTTCTCCTTCTGTCAGCCTTGCCCAGCATTATCATCTTTTCCATAGATGCATTAATTCTCATGGTGTTCCATAATCCTTGCTTCCAATGAACATTCTGGCTTGATTCCTCTATTATTGAACAATTGGTTCTCTTGGCTGTCCAAGGAATGTGAAGCAGTCTTCTCCAGCACCATAACTCAAGCGAGTCAATATTCTTCCTATCAGTCCTGACAGAGTCCATCCCTCACATGGGTACATCATAACAAGGAAGACAAGTGAATGGAACATTCTAATTTTTGTCTTAATTGAAATGTCACAATCTTTCATAAGTTTACATAGCTACAGCTTTTTTGCCCATCATTATTCTCTAAATCTATTTTGTGTACCCACCACCATTATCAATTCTGGAGCCTAGAAAATTGGAACTATCATACTGTCTCATTATTTATCTTGAATTCCTCTATTTTTTTCAGTAGACATTTTCTTTGGGGGTCGGGGGGGTAGTTTTTGTTTTGAGAAAGGGAGAAGGGACAACCTTTTCGCTCTCTTATTTTACTTTTAGAAAGATCATTCTTAGGGCTTCTTCAGTTTCTGCAACCAGTGTCATTCATGTGTCTTAGGTTATTGACATACCTTCCATTAATTTTGACACCAGCCTTCAGTTTTTCCAGACCTGTGACATGTATATTGCAACCATTGTACAGATCGAACAAGTATGGCAATTTTGAGCCCTGTCTCTTTCATTTTCTGATGTTAAATTATTCTGTGTTACCAACTGAGAGCCAGTTTGGTGTAGTGGTTAAGGTGCTGGCCTAGAAACCAGGAGACTGTGAGTTCTATGCCTCCCTTAGGCATGAAACCCAGTTGGGTGACTTTGGGCCAGTTACTCCCTCTCAGCCCAGCAAAATCACAGGGTGGTTGTTGTGGGGAAAATAGGAGGGAGGAGAATTAGGTATGTCACTGCCTTGAGTCCTATATAAAAAAGGTGGGATAAAACAACAATAACAGCAACAACAACAAAATCTGCATAGTTGACACTGCAATACCTGGAGACAGAAGAATAGAAGAGAAAGAAAATCACAAAATACAAAGACCTGCAAATAGACCTAGAACGATTGTGGCAAAAGAAAGCAAAGATACTACCAATAGTCACAGGTGCCTTGGGTGTAATTCCAAAACATCTGGAGCACCACTTGAACACCACTGGCATTGACAAAATCACCATCAACCAATTGCAAAAGGCAGCTTTACTTGGAACAGCTTACATCCTGTGATGATACCTTTAATAGTATTAAACAACAACATCTGCCTATCCCAGGTCCTTGGGAAGGACTTGATAGGTGGACAAAAATGCCAAATCCAGTCGAAACATCTGGCTGGCTGTGCAACCAACAACAACAACAACAACAAATAATCTGTTCTCACTGTGGCTTCCTGGTTATTGTAGAGATTTCTTATCAGAGAATCAGATGCTTAGATACACCTATTGCTTTGAGAAATTTTCAAAGTCTTGAATGATCAACACAATAAAAAGCTTTGGAGTAGTCTGTAAAATAGAAGTAGAGCCCTTTTTAATAC
Source organism: Candoia aspera (assembly GCF_035149785.1). Classification (NCBI taxonomy): domain Eukaryota; kingdom Metazoa; phylum Chordata; class Lepidosauria; order Squamata; family Candoiidae; genus Candoia; species Candoia aspera. Next base: position 76,185,890 of record NC_086158.1, read on the forward strand.
TCTCTTTCCATCATCCACCTAATCTCAACTGTATGATCGCATGTTCCCCTGTTCCTTCTGAAGCCTTTTGTTCAATTGCCACTTCTCTCTCCATGGAGGGCACCTCTATGTCTTCTGAAGAATTTTCAGCTGAATCATACTAGCATGGCAGGGGTATTAGGGCTTTTGTCCTGTTAGAACATTCCTTCAAACTTTTTTTTTCTTTTTAGGAATTGGAATAAAGATATACCTTTTCCAGTCTTTGAACCATGCTGCTGCTTTTTTCCATATTTGTTGGCAGAGGGTTGTCGTGATCTTTATTTTTTCCACGCTGGCCTCCTAAGAACTCTACGGGGATTTTTCCACCCCTGGAACTTTCTTATTTAACCATTCGTTTACAGTATAGTTCATCAGACCTCCTCCTCAGGCACTGCTGGTTCATCATCAAATTCTTCCCTCTCACATACAATCTCATCTGAGTTGGTCTTCTTGTACAGGTTTTCCATATATTCCTTCCATCTTTTTTTTAACAACATTTTGTTAAAAAATTAATTAATCATGCCATCATTAAATGCTTGCCAAGTTTGTTCCTTATGACATTAACGTGAGGTTGGAATGTTCCCAGAATTTCTTTTGTTTTCCTAAATAGATCCCTTGTTCTTCCAGCTTTATTATGTTCTTCTATTTGTCTACACTCCAAATTTAGATATGCCTCTTTATCTCTTCTTGCCTACCACTGGAAGTTTGCATTAAGCTTTCTAGTTTTTTTAAGATGTCCTCTGGCTTTCAACAGTCTTCTTTCCTTAGCAATTTCTTAGGAACATTCAGTAAAGGAGTGTACAGGACAGAATCTCACATTCCTTCAGGACCTGGAAGCCCTTCATGCACATCAAAAGCAACTCCTTTAAGCTTTTTCTTAATTTATGGACTTTATGCTTTAGAATCAACCAATGTTCTGGCCACACTTTAGTGTAGCAAAACGATTCCAACCAACATTGTTGAGGGGACTACTAACATAATAAAAGCTCAAAGCTTTGAAACCTCAGAAAAACACATCTATAGATGCTGAACATGGCTTATTATAGGAGTAGGCAATCTTTTAAAACCAGTTGGGTGACATATTTACAGGCTTATGAATTTTCTAGTGCAGAGATGTGCAATCTGGTGTGGACTACAACTTCTATGTTCTTGCCGTTGGCCATACTGATTAGAACTAAGGCCAGCTTAAGTTCAAAGCACCTGGTGGGCATCAGTTTGCTCACCTCTTGGCGTATTTGAAGACATACTCCCTTTTACCTTTTCATATTTCACATCATTCAGGCTCTAGCATTTTGAGAAGAAATATCTCCCTGTTAATTAGTCAAGTGGCTTCGAACAGATTCTAAAGAAATGAGTCATACCTTCAAAGTCAGTATGAATTATATTATGAAGAAAATGTAACCTTTGAGCCCCAAGTAGATAATAATGCCTGAGATAATACATTAATCAGTATGAATCTGTTGTGTCTATTTCTTTAGACATTTTTTCTCCATTATTTCATCTAACGTGGTAAGTAAATCAAGGCTCTGTCTCAGTGTCTGGGGGTCTGGATGAGGAACAACAAGCTTCAACCCAACTCTTTCAAGACCAGGTGGTTGTGAGTTTTTGGCCCAAAAGTCTGGGAACCAAAAAGATTTCATCCACGATTCTCAGAGGGGTTACACTGCCCTGTTTGGACTCTGCTATAAGTCCTGAAATCGGTGATCCCATGGGTGTTCCTTTGATCTGTTGGTATATTTCTCCATCAAATTGAAAGTAGGTTGTAAGGCAGAGGTTAGTGAGGTCCATTATCCTGGGTATTTCTATTTTGGTGTATATGGCTAGGTCAGGTGTGTTGCACAGAACTGCAGCCATGGATTCTTTCCCTAGTGCCAGGTCTATGGATGTGAAGAGAGCTGTAACGTTGAATGATACCATGATCTCATCTTCTTCTATTTTTATATTTTATATATTCTTTATATTTATATATTTATATATTCTTCTATTATTATATTTTATATATTATTTTATATATTACACACACACACACACACACACACAAACACACACAGAGAGACATATACACACACACACCAACAAATCAAAGGAACACCCATGGGATCACCGATTTCAGGACTTATAGCAGAGATTGTAATGCAGCATCTGGAAACGATAGCACTCCCATACATACAACCCAAAGTATGGATCCAGTATGTAGATGACACTTTTGTCATAATACAAAGGAAAAAACTGGAAGAAACCCACAAAACCATCAATAACATCTTTAATGGAATAAAATTCACAAGGGAGGAAGAAAACAACACCTCACTACCATTCCTGGACATCCCCATCAGTAGAGGAAATAATGGTAAGTTAGAAACGCAAGTCTACAGGAAAGCTACCCACGCCAACCAAGTGCTCCATTCCCAAAGTAACAATCCAACCTCCCACAAGAGAAGCTGTGTAAGAACATTATTCAGATGAGCACTTACACACTGCAGCAACCCAGAACACCAGAAAAAGGAAACAGATCATCTGTACATCATCTTCCAACAAAATGGATACCCGCTCAACTTTATCAAAAAGTGCCTTACCACCCAACCCACTACAACCCATCCAATGGAAACTATGAAAAGGATAACACTGCCATACATCAGAAACATCTCAGAAACCACCAACAGACTGTTACAACCACATGGCATCACTGTAGCACATAAACCAACTAAAACTCTTCAAAACATATTAAGTAACCCAAAAGACCCAATAGCCTAAGAAGAAAAAACAGGAGTTATTTACAACATACAGTGCAAAAACTGTAACAGCCACTATGTAGGACAGACAGGCAGAAGACTAGCAGAGCGCATCCACGAACACCAACTAGCAGTCAGAAGACACGATGAGAACTCCTTAATCTCACAACACATGGACAGACTCAACCATAGTTTCAACTGGGAAACGGTAAGCATCCTAGACCAAACCAAATCCAAAAACGCCAGAGAATTCCTGGAAGCCTGGCACTCAGACCAAGCAGCCATCAACACCCAGGTATGCAAAAATCAACACTAGGATTAACACCGGATGAATCATCAAACAGCACAATATACTCTAATCAAGGAACTATTAACTCAGGCAATCAACCAAGCAGCAAACAACAGCTCAATCGAAGAACTCCCAAGGAGAGAACAACACCCCTACCAACTCAAGCAGGGTAAGCCACAGTATATAAACTGAGAGCAAGGCCCACCCCCTCTTTGCACTGAAGATGTTGCCTAGTCTGGCAATGAAATGTCTGCAAGAAAACAACAAGGCTCAGAAAGCACCAAGGACTCCATAGGAAGATTGTGTTGCCACCACATCATGATCAAGAAAGAGAATTAAATTCTAGAGCCTGGAAGATTTTAGACAAATATTTGGGTTTTAAAGCAGGTTGTAGAATTTGAAATTGACAAGAAGAAAGCTCTGTACTTAATACTGAGATATATAAATGCCTTGGTTTACTTTGAAGTTGGATAACTGTCTAAATATGTTTATCAGGATGGTTTCTTAAAGGTTTGGATAAATGGTTATGTTGTTTTGCAAATTCTTACATTTTTGGTAAATGCTTAGGTTATTGTTTAAATGTGGCTATCAGGATGTTTTTTTTAAGGGTTTAGATAAATGTTTTTGCTGTTTGGAGAATTCTTATATTTTTGGTTAAAGAGTATCAACAATATTTTTTTCTTTAATTTTATGAATAAGAAGTTGGTAGATTATTTTGTTTTAGTTTAAATGTTTTGCTTCATTTTGATGATTGCTTAAATTTGTTTATTTGTTAATTAATACATAATTAGGTTACTTTTTTTTAGTTTAGTTGGCAGATAGTGTTTGTTACTATATTAGGTTTCAAATTAAGTTTGAAGGTGCGTTATATGTTCTTCTTTAATTGGAAGGGTAATCTTGTTTTAGAAGGGGAAGTAATATTGAGAACTAAATGCTTTATAGAAATAATGTTTACTATAATATGAATCGGAGTAAGAGATTGATATTGATTCATGTATATATTTGTTGTAGAAAGTTGGAAGTCAGTTTGTAGTAGTTTGTGTTTTTTCACACCTTTTTAGTTTTGTTCCTTTTTCTTTGTAGGCTTCTTCGTTTCAATCTTTTTAGTTTTTATGTATATTTCAAAAATGTTTTAATGTTAAGGAGTCATTCTATTCCTGCTTTTATCATTTTCCCCCCGCTCTTCCTTGCAGAAGTCTCCCAGCTCATAAATATTCTTAGGTCTCCTTGCTTACTTTTGTGTGTGTGTGCACGCACCTTCAAGTCAGTGTTGACTCCTGGTGACTGCCTGGACAAGTCCCTGCAGTTTTCTTGGCAAGGTTTTTCTGAAGTGGTTTGCCCTTGCCTCCTTCCTAGGGCTGAGAGAAAGGGACTGGCCCAAGGTCACCCAGCTGGCTTTGTGCCTAGGTGGTACTAGAACTCAGTCTCCCAGTTTCTAGCCTGATGCCTTAACCACTGCACCGAACTGGGTCCTGCTGCTTGAGATCTCCCGGAAGATTTGCAGTAATATACGTATCTGGGGATTGGGAAACTTTTTCTTTCCTGTATTTTGCAGTTGATCTCAAGGTATGTTTTAGGACTGTTGTCTTGCTGAAATATCCAATTTCTTTTCAGTTTCAGTTTCTTCACTGACTGTTGAATATTAGCTTGAACATGAAGAAAAATATCTGGTACAACTGCCCAGAAACTGGTCAGATCTTCTAAATAGAACCACCAGATCACTGCAAATGACCTGTTGAAAAGTTTAGCTGATACTGGAGATCCACAGTACAGTACTGCCCATTCAAGCAGGGGAGAATTGTCAACAGGACGTCTTTACTTCATCACGGGAGTCATCGCCAAAAATAAGCAAAAGAAAATATTGATAAACTTGAAACATTTTGAAAGAAGTTTCTTTGGACTGGTGAAATAAAAATCGAACTGTTTAGCCACAATTGCATTTGGAGAAAAAATGGTTTGTTAACCATTATGCACTGGGGTGATTGTTACATTTGGGATTGTATAGCGGCCAGTGGTACAGGAAGGACTGTATGGGTGGACAGAAGAATGGATTCAACTAAGTATCAACGTATCCTAGAAGTTAATGACCCATAATTAGTTTTAGTTTCTTTGTAAGCCACCCAGAGCCACCGTGTTTGAGTTGGGTGATCTTATAAATCTGTTTAATAAATAAATAAATAATCAGTGAAGAACAGATTTGTTATTAGCCCTACTATTTTAGCAGCGGTCTATCATGCCGAAATATGTAGTTAGCCCTGTCTCCCATCACAGTTGATTTTTTCACAATTGGACGAATCTTTGTAGTATCCACTGAAGACTCATATGGAACTACCCCTAACGACTCATTGGAGCTGATTTCTAAGCAAGCAGGTCTACACATTTGCCACAATCTTTATTTCAAACACATATACTCTTAATTTCAAATAAAGATAATAAATCTCAGCTTTGGGGACACCTGCAAGATCTTGTTGAAATAACACATTAAATGTAACTATGCTGATTCATGAGTTGGGCAATCTTTTTACTGTGCTCTGTCAAGTGTCACAAAAATCTGACCTGGCGGTACAATAATTAGGGAATGAGGAAGAGAAGCAGAGATACTGTACAAGCATAAACACAGATCATATTTTATTTATTTAATTAGAACATTTATATAGTCACCCATCTTAAGAACTCTGGGCAGCTCATGTATCAGTTTTCCACTGGGTAGTTTTCTCTTCGGGCTTTATTTCTTTTTCACATTTTTTCTTGCAGAATTTTCCTCTTCCACGGTATCCTCACAATAAAGCTAAGATAGGCAGAGTACAAAATTGGGCCAAGGCTAGCCAGAAGGGTTGGCAAATGCCCCAGAAGTTGAAGAGTTCACTTCCTCTCTTACTTTCCAATGTGAAGCACAGTATTACTCACTTCAGCTTCACTCACAGGATACACTGAGTCATAAACTAATCCATGCCTAGTACTGTACATTGTACAAATGCAGCACGTGCAGCCAGAGGATTGGGCAAACCCCATCAGTCAGGCTGGGCACAAGACACTTGGGTGTCAGCAAATCCCATCCCCTCACAAACTTGGTCAGGCTAAGGAGTGCCAGGCCTGGTTCACATTTGGATAGATGGCTGGGAAAAGCCTAGGTTTTTGGCTAGAGTGGAGGAAGGAACGGCGAACCCCTTACACGGCAGCTGCATGGACCAGTCCACGCAGCCCAGGAGCGGTCCTGGACTCGAGGGCCTTTTTCCCTCCACGGACCGATTAATTGCCCTCGAGTCGGTGCCAACTCTGAGCAACCGCACCCATGAGATTCTCTCCAGGGTGATGGGTCTTCAGCGGGGTTAAATTAAGTTCGGGAAACGCTGGGCTCCTGCTACAACCCTTCCTCCCCGAGTCGGCAGCGAGTCTACCCTTCTCCGAACCCCTCTCGGACCCGGCGCGCGGCGGCGCTGCAAGAGGCTCCCGCTCACCGCCTCCACCCGCCAAGAAGCTCGCGCCGCCTATCCCTCCCCTCCTTCGCCGGGCGGGGCCACCGAGACGTAAGACGGCTGCGCAGGCTGACACGGCCCGTCACGTGGCGGAGCCGTCGCTCTTCTGCCTGCTTGCTCGCTCAACAGCCCCTCCCCTCCTACGTCGCCGTTCAGGACTCCGCTGCTGCTGCCGCTGCTGCTGCTGGTGCCGCTGCTGCTGCAGGTAAAGGCGGCTTTCGGAGGGAGCCGCAAGCCAGCCGCGGCCGGTCAGAAGAGCCTGGCGTGGTCCCAGCTGCCCGCCCGCGCGCCCGGGGTCCCGCACTTGCAGACCCAAGTGGCTAAGCGGCCCCGTCGCCTCTCGCCTTCCCAGGGAAGCAGAGCGCGGGCGAAAGGCCAGCTTGGAAAGGGTGGGGAAGAGCAGTGGCGGGGATTGGGGCGAGCTGGCCGGAGTTGCTCGGGAAGGAGGAGGCTGAAGGCCTCTTTCTCTCCCTGGGAGCGCGCGGTTAATTGCCCGGAGGCGGGAAGGACAGGCTGGGAAGAAACTTAACCAAGCGGCCGCCGCCTGTGCGCCGTGGTCGTTGCTCATCACATTAAGCAGGTGATCCTGGCGAAGTATCGAGGCAGGGAGCAGAATGGCTGGAGAGAGCTGGCGAGCCTGCCCGTCTGGAGCGGGGAGGGCGGGAGGGGAGGAAGTGCAGCCGCGGGGAAGGTTGGAATAGGGTCTCCTGCCCCAAATGGGGGTCCTCTAGAGGCGTGGGACTTGGCTAGCTGGTCTTTGCAGATGCCCGCTGCTGAGGATTAAGGGAGCTGCGAAGCCCGACCTCGGTGGCTGGCGCAGAGGGATGGGTTAGGTTGGGCAGAATTGCGCTTGGCCAGATGAGTCGCCGCGATAGAGAGCAAGGGAGAAGAGGAGGATGCTGAGGCTGAGGGGGCGAGGTGGAGGCGGTCGTGTGTGAAATTGTGATGGGGTGGGTATGTTTGTATGTATGTACAAGCGAGGGGGCAGGTAAAACGCTCTGGTACCTGTGATGGAGTCCTGCTAAAGAGCTGTTCAGAATTGCATAGAGGGAAGTGCCGTGCTTTTAACAGTGTTTATGTCAAGCGCGTGTAAGATTCTCACCCTAAGAAAATCCACAGAAGTGGGCTGGAAGGATAATGCAATTGTGTGTTTGGAACAGCAGCGGAAGGGTCTTCAGCCAGAAGTTAACTGTATGTTTGCAGTTACATGTATACTGCATGATGTATGAATTGAGAGCTTATTAATAGCAAAACTTAATATGTAACATTGCTTGGTCATACGGCTTCTGATGCAGCATGACACTAATTCAGCCATCTGCCCTGTCCTGGAGGGTATTATTGTAGGCCGTATTGTAGGTAAGCAGCTTTGCCTGAGACACAGTCATTTGCTTATGGCTCCCTTTTGCATTCATCAGCGAAGCAGGAGTTGAACTAGGTGAAACACCAAGAAAATTACAAAGAGTGCTGTTGTGCAACTGACAATTTGGCAAAAAGGCTAGGAGAATATTTAGGTGCCTCAGTCACATGCCATGCTGCATCTTGTTTTAGAATTGCCAGATAATCTCTTTCTGTATAATATTTATTGACTGGGGTTCTGCTTTGATCACCAACATTCCAGCAAGAGAAATCAACATCTTTCAAATAAACACACAAACTTCAATACTTTTTTCTTTTTTAATTTGTTCAGGCCAATGAAGAACATATTTTTTTTCTTATCCCTTGCTGGTCCACTGTGTAAACCAATTGCCTGTCTTCGTGCAGTGAAAGATATTAGCTGTAGCTTTGTTGTCAAGTAGGAGGTGAGGCACGCTAGTTTGAAGCAACAAAGTTCTAAACCAAGTAATAATAAACCTTTATTTCAGTGCAGGACAGGAACTCTTTGCTGTGGGCTCTGATGTAATGTTTCCACTGTCAGTTTTCTGTTGGCTGTGGGCTGAGAAGAAATATAGTATGAGTAATATGGGTAATATAGGCTGGGATAATACTAGTGGCATTATGTTGTGCACATATTGGAATTTGGGCCTAGTGTTAAAGTACATCTTGGATGATACAAACCTAATTAGAAGCTGGCTAACTTTTTCATAGGAAAGGCCTGCCATTTAATATTTATTAGCATCTCTTCCTGTTGCTCAGTATATATTGGTAGATGAGGGTATTTGCTATGCAGCTGGAGCCGATAAGGATTGGAGTCCAAAAACATCTGGAGGGCAAGTTCCTCATCCTGGCACTAGCAGATACATGAATCTGTTGATAATAAAATCCTTTAGTGCATCTCATGTGGCTGAAGTCATTCAAGCTAGTAAAACAGCTTGCTTTTAAAGATAGGGCTTGGATTAATATTGTCCAGAGCTCTAGAGAGCTGCTGATAGTCACTAGTGCTGAAATAGATGGATTACTGATCTGAGTTGGTGGCTGAATTGTATGCTATGCTTTAGCCATTATTTGATGAATAAGGAACAGTGGCTGGATTTATGCATCATGCTAAGCCAAATCAAGCACGCTCGGTATGATGTTTGAATCTAGGTGGAGTAAGACAGATTCATTTCTAAGCATCACAGACTGGCTGAAGGCTTTCTGTGATAATGAGAACAGTTAGCACCTTGTCTGGTAGTATCTGTTGAACTGCCAGCTAATTGTATAAATGCCCAGGTCAAAGACAGGTTTAACTGACTGCTGTTTAATTATAGGCAATAAGTATAAGCAATGGTTTAAGCTAATTTGGCTGCTTTAATTATCTGCATATTTTTAATATGGGGTATTCTCATATTATGTTGGTAAATTTGTATCCTGGTTACACTGTCTCATTAGAATTGCTGTCATTGCTTGAACATATTCATTTAAGGCTTCCATATTCATTGTGTGTGTGTGTGTTAATCCGTTCAATAGTGTCCAATTCTCTGAGACTGCCTGGACAAATCCCTGCAGTTTTCTTGGCAAGGTTTTTCAGAAGTGGCTTGCCCTTGCCTCCTTCCTGGGGCTGAGAGAAAGTGATTGGCCCAAGGTCACCCAGCTGGCTTTGTGCCTAAGGCAGGACTAGAACTCACGGTCTCCTGGTTTCTAGCCTGATGATGTAACCACTACACCAAACTGATTCTCATTGTGTTTTTAGGTATATGCATATAATGAAAAATAAAGTAAGGTGTGATTGTGACAAGTAGATACTTGAAAATGGATATATCTACCAAACCTGGAGTTGACTTATGGCTCCCTACTAAGCATAGACTTTGTTGTGCATCTAATTTTTTTTGTATAAAATGACATTATAGAATATGGAGAAATGTTGATAGAATCATGCAAAATATAATAAGTATAAATTAGCTTTCTTAGTTAACTGTACAGATGTGTTCAACTTTGTCTCTGCCAATTGTGCTTAAAATTAATTCTCTTTGGCAGCAACTAGAATGATTGCAGAATGTTGAGAATTTGACATTTATTTCTGAAGCTTGAACCTTATGCAGTTCTTATCCACCTGCTCTGCACTGTGTGTGCCCTGACTTATATTCAGGATCAGATTGAAATGGGTATTCCTTTTCATATTTATAAAACCAGCCAGTGTACCTTTATTAAGATTTATGAGCAAATGTGAGTGGCTGCTTGCTGAAGAAAATTTAATGAATTAACTGGACAGAGACTTGAAGAAGATTGCATGGTACATAATATAGTGCACAAGCAATTTGCAGATGAGATGTATGAATCACTTTAAAGTTTTCTGTTGCTGTTTCTGCAAGTTGACCAAAGTTGTGCTCCAGGGCTGTTATCATTTACTTGAAAACAACAATAAATACAGTCGTGAAACAATACTTTGGAAGGGCCATACTATTTATTTTGATAAGTTCTTAAATGCTCAAAGAATATTAATTTTTATTTTTGGATACACAAAATGTCTTGGTGTGGTCTTTCTGTTGTCCAGCTGTGGTTTTATAAAAACAGATCAGTTAAATAAAATACTGTGATCTTTAGTTGCAGATGATGATTGGAAGTAGTGATCAAAATACAGCTAAGTTTTTGTAAGCAAAGAATTCCATCAGAGTACTTTATATTTCTTAAAAGATACTTCTGGTAGCTATGGAGTTGTTTGTGCTCTCTGAGCTTGGTTGTTTGCTTGTAAATGTTTCATTACCGGACTAGGTAACATCATCAGATGGAGGGAGGGTGGAGTTTGCTCCTTGTTTGTATGCAGTAGCTTGCCCTGCCAGTGTTGGTGGGTGTGTGGTTTTCTCCTTGGTAGTTCCTTGATTAGGGTATTGTTTTCTGCTTGACTGCTTGTGTGGTGTTAATCCCTGCTTGAGACCCAGTCTGGTGTAGTGCTTAGGGCATCAGGCTAGAAACTGGGAGATTGTGAGTTCTAGTCCCACGTTAAGCACAAAGCCAGCTGGGTGACCTTGGGCCAGTCCCTCTCTCTCAGCCCTAGGAAGGAGGCAATGGCAAACCACTTCTGAAAAACCTTGCCAAGAAAACTGCAGGGATTTGTCCAGGCAGTCTCTGAGAATCGGACATTATTGAATGGATTAAAAAGAAATCCCTGGTTATCTGGGAGTAGGCTGCTGCAGAGGATGTGTTCTGGTCTCTTTGTTTCCTTCTTAGCTTTTTTATTTTCTATTTTGAATGGTGTGTAAATGTGGTTTATCTCTATAGATCTCAAAAGAAAGAATAAAAAAACTAAGAAGGAAACAAAAGGATCGTAACACAGTGTTGTCAAACCAACTGTTGTCATCAGACTCCCATGAGCACCAGTTTGACAAAACACATTCCATGTGGTTGAGGCATCCTAAGTTTCATTCAAATGCTACACTATGTCCTCAACTTTCCATGTAGCATTAAGAAATGTCTGGAACTCCATTTCTCTTGTTTTGTATATTATCTGTTATATGAAGGGCTTTTTGGCCACCTGCTCTTTCACTGCAGATTGCCTTCAAGAAATTGACAATTTATACCCATGAGATTTTCAGTGGAATATATTTCTTTTTTAATTCTGCTCTTAGCATTTAAATAAAATGGGCACTCTCTTGATTTCATGTTGTTGGATTGTAATGCAGCTTAGATATGAGATTGATCAAACTTAAGCATGAATCAAGAGGCTATGATAGAACTGAATTATTTATATATGGGATTAATCTGGAAATTGCTGGTTAATATACGGTGAAATTAAATGTTGAATTGTTCTTCTGTCTTCCAGTCATTTCCTGTTAGGCTCTGCATGTTTGATTGATTCTTTCAAGCTTACTCTTGGTTTGTTTAAATTTATTAATTCCTCTGCTTTTCTTCCTGTAGCTCTTTTGCTTCTTCCAGTTGACTCAAGCTCCATCTGACTAAATTAATTCACACATGCTTTTGAAGCTGATTAAGTAGTTGATTTGAACGTGTTTACTGCCACCGTGGGGTGTGTATTGTGTTTTTATTGTTTTAATTCTGTAAGCCGCCTGGAGTCATCATGTGTGTGTTGAGTGGCCGTATAAATTTATTTAATGAATAAATAATGTTTTGTTTATTGATGGTTTATTGAGTAAATCATAGCAGCTGGCTTTACACAACACAGTAAATCAAAATGGAATGAATTACATTATGGTTTAGCTTGTTGTATAAATTGGGCCTGCAGTGTCTGGCCTATTGTATCCTTCACAAAAGTTTGAATAATCAAGTTACAATGTTATCACAAATTTAATTTCTGGTTGAGAGTAGGTCTATATTTCTTACATCCTGATGCCCTCCCACAATGTTTCTCATGCATCCCCATTTGTAAACGCATATCCATATGGTTTCCTATCAGTGCTGGCATTAAGTCCTTTCTGGGGAAAAGATATAATTTGTGGCTTCTTTTCTGTTAGGAATGGGGAATGTTGTTGAATATAACTTCTATCAGCCCATACAGTCTGTCTGGCCAATAGTGTTGCTAATAATTCTACGTTGGCAACATAGCAGAGCTGACAGTTGACATTGGACAGTCCCCATAGAAAAATAGTTTTGCAAATACTTTCATATTTGGTTCTGCAAAAATAGCTTTCACTAAATTACTTATTTAGTGCAAGCTATTGCTTATTGTGTATGCCTCTCATTTCTGTTTTCATTTTCAGTAGGTAGCATGGATATAATGGCCTGTCCATATAGTGACACTGCTGTCAGTATTAGCAAGTCTACCTATAAAACTAGTTCTAAAATTATTGTATGAGCAGGCCCATTAGAGAGACTATTACTGATGCTGTCTAAGTCCTGGCCTGAATTTTATTCAAAGTTCTAGATTTCATTTAGAGTTATAATATGAACTATCTGTAACAGGCTTCTGTGTATACAATACTGGCCTCTGGAAGATAGCATCTGTCAGGTATCATTCCAGACTGAAAATTGTGTATCCGCAGAATGTTTCTGTAATTTACTTTGACCTCCTACCATTGACTTGGCAGGAGACTCCTGGCAGTGTCTTTTCTTTTCTTTTCTTTCAAACAAAAACTTACCATACTATAGAAGTTTCTTTGGTTCTGCCAGACTGGGGGAGACCTACTCATATAATAGGACATATATAAGTATTTTATTACAGATCCCAGCCACTGAAAACTGGGGATTTTTTCTTTGTATTAAATGGTACTTTGCATACAGGTAGTTCTCACTTAATGACCATAATTGAGACCATAATTTTGGTTGCTAAGCGAAGTGGTCATTAAGTGAATCTGACATGATTTTATGATCTTTTTTGTGGTGGCTGTTAAGCAAACCACTGCAGGCATTAAGTGAACCACATGGTCATTAAGTGAATCATGTGGTTCTCCATTGCTTTTGCTTGCCAGAAGCCAGCTGGGAAGGTTGAAAATGGTGATCACATGACCACATGACACTGTGATGGTCATAACTGTGAACCTGTTGCCAAGTGCCCAAATTGTGGTTATGTGACCAGGGGTGGGGAACGCTGCAACAGTTGTAAGTGTGAGGACTGGTCATAAGTCGTTTTTTTCAACACTGTCGTAAGTCTGAACCACTAAACGAATGATTGTTAAGTGAGGACTACCTGTAAATTTTAATGATATTTTTTATAATATTGTATAAAACAGAAATGCAGGCCAGGAGCTAAACCTAGCCTGCAGGTTCTGAGGTTAGATGACAACCTCTTTCAAACGACCACCTCTCACCAAATCATTACCAGTTTTTGTTCATCTTTCTTTTGAAACTGAAGTTCCAGAAAGGGGTTACAAAAAATGAAAATGGAACATTGGGGGTCAGAACTCTGAAGAGCTGTGGTTTTAAGTCCTTGGAGAATCTTGAAGTAATGTTATTCTTCCCTTGTCTCTAAAGGCAAAGGTGAAGTAATGTTGTTCTTTGCCTTTGTCCCTAAAGACGAAGCTGAATATCCAGTAACTGTGGCTTCCAAGTGTATTTGAAGCAGTGGGTCTAAGACAACTGTATGATTTCTCACTGGCATGGGTGGGGGGACTCCTAAGAGGGGTCACATAGTAGATCCTGTTCTCCACTCAACATTTTTTGCATAAATGTTGTGACAGGCTGGTTCTGCATGGTTGGTTGGCATGTAGAACTTGTTCTGCAAGGTGTTAATATCTTAATCTTTCTTTTCTCCCTCCAAGATATTAAAAGCAAAGTGGAATAATTAGATTTATAATGCATGCCTTCAGTTTTAGTTCATTGGAGAAATTCTGGCAACGTTAATAGAAAAATCAGTACGTGGAATGAGAGCTCTGTTCCCCAAAGCTATTTTAGTATGAGTTCTTTTAATCTGTTGTTTAGCAAGTTGAAAAATGTGAGGAAAATATCAGTTATCTTCATTGAGACAAAAATGCATATATGTGTTTGCAGTGTGTCTACACAAATCACAGGCTTTCATCTCTGTTGGTTGTGTGACTGTTAATTTTGCCACACTGTGAAATGTGACTAATTTCTCCTGCCACTTAACACTTCCATCTTGTTAGGATGCTAGAAAGTCCTGTAATTCTTAATCTAATTCTAAAGTACAGTATCTAATAACAACAGCATGGTTCAAAATTAAACTAACATGACACTGAGTTATTTGCAGTGATAGCAACTTATGAATATTTAAATCTGGAAATATGTACAGTGGAAAACAGCCATTTTATATCAGTAGCCTGGTATAAAATCTTACTGCTCTAGGTTGCTCAGTACCTCATCTTGGGATGCAACTGCAGCAGCTAAAGTAATTCAAAACTGATAGGGGATTTACTGCTCAGTCGGGTGTGTGAACAAGACTCCTACAGTGTCCCCCCCTCACAACACCCCTTCCCCAAGAGTTGGAATCCTGACTTCAAATTCTAACAAAAGCAACAAAACCAAGAATCTCCACTGGAATGCAACAACGAGGTCTTGCTTCCTGCATTAATTCTGGTATGATTTTAGGCCCAGTCAACATAGCCAAAGACAAGGAATTGTGAAAGTGTCACTGGCTGGTCCTTTTTGGTGGAAGAAAATATGATAGTGACCAGGCAGCTAAATGTGCATGGCAAAAAGGCCAAAGGCAAGATAATGAATTAATATTCAATTAGAAATAAATAAATAAAATAGCCAACCAGATGCTTCCAAGGAGACTAATAGAAAGATATGAAAAGCCTTACTATTATAGCATGAGTGTAGAAACAGGTGCGACTATTGTACAGTTTTCTCAGGCATTTGAAAACGAAAAAAGATGCAATTGAAAATATTAAATATTCAGTTCTAAAAGATTTGTGAATTTTAAGTGTTTTAAATCTAAAAATAGATATCCTCTAGGTATCTCTTCTTAACTTCTTTTTCTAACCTTAACTGTAAATATCACAGAGTTTTTAAGAGAGCTGCCTTTGAAATTTAGGTAGCATAACCAGATTGCCGCTAATGGTGGCAAAGAAGAGGTGGCTCAAGATATTTGGGAGAGCTAGTCAAGATGTTGAAGAAAAGTCAGGAGTTGAAAATGCAAGGCAAACAAGAGAGACCAATGGCCTTTGTTGGTATCTGAAAAATAAGGAAAAAAAGTGGAAAATAAAATTCTCATACTTGCTAATACACATTTATTTAGATAGAAGGGCCCTTGTCATAATATGAAAGAGGAATAGCACACATAGATAATAATTAAAATTGATCACATTGGATAGAAGTTACTCTGTAAGGTTACAGTTTTGATGTGAGCAGTTTCTTTCATAATCAGTGGCACATTCAGCTTTCTGAATCAAGCTGTAGTTCCCCTTTGCAGAAGTGGCTGTGGCTTGGATAAAAAGGTGTGGACCCAAATCCGCTCTGCCAAGATTTGTAAATGACTCAGTCCAAATTTACATTTGTTTCATAGCGGTTTATCGGCATTATGCCTGTTTCGCTATTACTGTTGTTCATTATTATCATCACTGTTATTATAATTATTTTCCCACAAAATTAATTCAGTTTTGTCTCAGAAAAGCTCTCTTTGTATCAGCCTGACAGCTATAGCTCTGTTTTTTTTCAGCTGCAGTGTGCTATGTCTGGCAGCCATAGAGACTGCAGCCTCCAAGATCCAGAGTGTCACTGGAGGACATTCATCTATCTTTTGCAGATGGTAAGGCACAGGAAGGAGGAAGCAATGCATCACTTTTGATTGCGTGTTACAAACATCTTTCCTGGCAAATGGAGGACTAAAACGGGGTATATGAACTTGGGAGGCTTGCAAAGTCTGTAGCTGCATTGGGAAGACATACATTATTGTGGCAGTTTGTTGTTAGAACTAAGATATAATTCTAGCTGGGTAAGGATTTTGGAAACTAGTGGAGTCTAATGGACATGTGGACTGCGTTTTGACAGAAAATCTGCATGAATTTGCAAAATGGCTAAGTGTCTGCACTAAGGACAGATCCTTCTTGAGAAGGTCTACCTGTGTGGTCACTAAGAGTTGACACTGACTTGACGGCAAGGAATCAAATCAATCTGCCCTGAAGCACAGGGCCACATACAACTTTTCATTTATGGACTGTCAAGATTGCCAAATGTAATAAGCATATGGTGCATTCTGAGTACAATTTTATTTTCCAAGGGAGACAGTATTGCATAGAAGTTATTTTTTTCTCAACTTTCCCAATGTTTCCACTGTAAAAAAATGAATTAAAAAATAATTACCAGCAAAAGATGGTGGGAATTCCAACCCTTCACAATTCTAGTCATGCATAAGAGAATTTACAGACTTCCTTACGTTACTGTTTAGTGACTCTGAACTGTGGAGCAACCAGTTATAGCATATATTTATAAAATGGTCTTGCACAAAAATTACTAAGTTGTTATATTGGAATATTGCTATTATTTCAAGTATTATACAGAAAAAGGTGCTAAGTTAATGTGAGAACAAATCAATTCTTTTATCAGCGACTGTGTAAAATCTGTGAGGGTGAAAGGAAAGGATAGGATATCCTCTTGCATAACGTAGTAATTCATAAATGGGAAAAAATGGAAAGAAAAAAATCCAATAGTTCTAGTTTTATATTTGTATCTCATTAAAATTAGTTGGTAAATAAGTTTTTAAAATATAGTGTTCTTTCCTGATCATATTTAGATGAGGAATGTGTCTTGTATTAGCAATTAAGAATATGTTATTTTGGTATTTATTTATTGAATACTTTCAGTAATATTCATACTATCTCAGCTATGAAATTGTTAATTGGCACACAGTTCAAAAGATGCATCAAGGAAATGTGCAAGTTATTTCCGTCCTTCCAAGTAGCCTCTTAGCTGTTGAGTTTCTGTTTACTTACATGTACTTACTATGTTGTTTATTTTTAATTTAATTATTCTTGTCAGTATTCCTAGTACTGTCATTGGCTAATAAGCTAAAAAGGCATCTTTCTGAATTATAAAATAAAAATAAAATGCTTTCAGAAGAATTTTAGCGTAACAGATCTGCAAAAACCTTAATGAAACCTCGATCTCTTTTTCTCCCGAGACTTAAAGATCTTGCCAAATTCTCCACTTACATAAAACACTAACAATAGAATGCATTCTCTTCTCCTGGTAACCGCAGAGATTAGAACCCTGTGAATTCAAACTTTATTCTTCTCCTTTATTTTTTCTACTGTAAGATACTAGGAATAATTTTATCAAATGTTAATTACTGTGTTTTCAGTGTGCTGAACATACAATTGATTGAGAGTGACGCATTTCCATCCTAGTAAATGAAAAGTGTTGGCAGCTATTCCTGGTTTTGATTGCTCTCAGGGCATTTTTACAAAGAAATACTTGCTGCAATAGAAAGAATGGGTTAGATAGCTGCAAGTTACGTGGATGCTGCACATTTGAAAGTTTATGGGTATGGTAGCCTTTTTTTATGGCGACATGTAGCCATGTTAATGTACAGGTAGTCTTTGCTTAACTACCACAATTGGGACCAGAATTTCAGCTGGTAAGCAAAGTGGTCATTATGCAAATCCAACCTGATTTTATGACCTTTCTGCGATGGTTCCTAAGTGAATCGCTGTGAGTGTTAAGCGAACCACATGGTCATTAAGCGAATCATGCAGTTCTCCATTGATTTTGCTTACCAGAAGCTGGCTGGGAAGGTCAAAAATGGCGATCACGTGACCACAGGATGCTGTGACAGTCATAATTGTGAACTGTTTGTCAAGTGTCCAAATCATGATCACGTGACTCTGGGGATGCTGCAATGGTCATAAGTGTGAGGACCAGTCATAAGTTGGTTTTTCAGAACCGTTACTAAACAAATGGTTGTTAAGCAAGGACTACCTGAATTGTGCTGCTACATGGAAAGATATTTTGAAGGGAGATCGTAATTATAGAAGAAACTATGTTTTTCAGTTTCCCATTGAATCTTACGGATTTGGCTTATGAATACACACACACACACACACACAAATTCACAGTATATATATATGTGTGTGTGTGTGTCTTGATTCTATTTATATTCTTCAAAGTTCTTTAGTTACTGTCCCTGGAGTTATTCTTAATTTTTTATCTATGAATGATTTATTTATTGAAATAAAATTATATCCCACCTTTCTAGCGTATATGCATCTCAGGCAGATTGAAAAAGATATAAAAATATATTTTTTAAAAAGAACCAATGAAATTTGGTCATCTGGTAGAAGGGGGAACCATAGTAGATAGCAGACTCAGGTAAAATGTGCATGGCCTGTGGAACAAATGCTTTCTTAAATAAGAAAGTCATAAACCAGTTGGTAAGGGGCTACCAGAAAGGGTGTCTAAGTGGCCTTCTAAGGCCTGGAATTCCACAGTTCAGGTGTGATTGTTGAGTTCTTCTCCTTTGTTTCCAGTGTTGGTCTCCTCCCACTGTTGGAACATTGCCAAGGGACTCTCCATCAGAACTCAGTGGGTGGGCAGGCAAGTATTGGAGGTGACAATCATAAAGAAGTTTGAACATCAGCCTTTGTTCCTAGTTCTAAAAACATATTGTTTTCAGTCCATAGGAACCATCAGGAAAAAAATTGGGTAAATTAACATGATACAACTCAATTTAAGGAAGTGTGTCACATTTTTCTGTATCCCTTCTCTTTGGAGAACATCTGTTGTTTAACTTGCTTAAAAAATACCCAAGGCTTTACTTAACAGTTAAAGAAGTTAAACTCTCTTGAATTATAATACCTGGGATGGTAGAGACCATGGGGTAGGAGTGTTTAGATGAGATGGTGAGGAAGAAATTTATCTGTTTGCATATATGACTTGTGGGCACCTGCCACAGGAGTTAGATAAGCCCTCCATTGCCATTTTGAGTTAATGACCATTAGCCTCTGAAAGTTGTAGCTCCAATCTCAGAAGCAAGAAATAACTATGGAAAGAAATAAGCACCCGTTTCTAAGGTTAGTTTTCCAAGAATGGAAAAAAATAGTATTAAGAAAACGATTTCTGTGCCCTCTTTAAATCCAAGTATACAAGTTCAAGAACAGATCAGAATAAATGACTTACCCATTAGGAAAGCCTAACTCAAAACCAGAACAACTAAAAAAATATCTGGATAAATTAATCAAATTTATTTTAGTATAAACCACATAATCCAGAATCAAGCAGTGGACATTAAGTAAATTTGAAATATTGCCAAAGTACAAAAGAAGGAAAATAATTCCAAGAACTTTTAATGAAAGAAGATACAGATGCATAACAGGAGTGAAATATTTGAAAACATGACTTTGAAATTAAGCTGAACAAGGAAAAATAATGATTGCATTATGGGACCGTCTTTAATAGAATTGCATACTAAAGAAAATATATTACAAATTACAGTTCATATTAATAAATTAAATTTCCTAGTGTGCTGGAGGGATTACGTTCCTAGAGATGCTGAATATTCACCACAGATATATAAAAGTAAGATTAAACTCTATGAACTATTTTTAATGACTCAATTTGCATATCTGGAATTGGTAGCCTTCCAGATTTTGCTGAATTGTAGTATACTGCAGTATTGGACATGGTGGGTGAAGCTTCAGGGAATTGTTTAGCAACATCTGGAGGACATTATATTCCTTACCTCTGTCTATATAATAAAAAAAAAGTAATTGCCATACATATAGGTAGTATTCGCTTAACAACCATTTGTTTAGCGAAGGTTCGGACTTATGACAGTGCTGAAAAAACTGACTTACAGTCTGTCCTTATACTTATGACTGTCACAGTGTCTCTACAGTCATGTGATTGCAATTCAGCCTCTTGGAAACCAGCTGAATTGCAATCACGTGACTGTAGGGACGCTGTGATGGTCATAAGTATAAGGACGGACTGTAAGTTGGTTTTCACGTTTACAACCGCTGCAGTGTCCCGCGGTCATGTGATCCCATTTTTAACCACCTCAGCCAGCTTCTGGCAAGCAAAATCAATGGGAAACCACGTGATTTGCTTTACGACCATGTGGTTTGTCGAACAACCATGTGATTTGTTAAGCAATCGCAGTGATTTGCTTAGCGACCACTGTCAGATTGGTGTGGTTTTGCTTAATGACCACATTGCTTAGTAACTGAAATTCCAATCCCAATTGTGGTAGTTAAGTGAGGACTACTTGTAATTAGCAACTAATCTGTACCTCCTCTACCTAGTTTTGATAAAGGATTGTTACGAGAAAAAGTATTACTGGCTTTTATGCAGGTCTTATCAAAGAAAGAAATACCAAGCTTGAAAAGGTGTGATGGATTGTAATATTGTACTCTCTAGTGTGAAATAAAGTATTATAAGAGAAGTTAAACCACCAGAATGGTGATGGGGAAAATTGACTTGAACAGTTATATAGTACTGAGTATATAAAGAAGAATAAAGCACAGTATTGCCACCATCAACCTATATTTAGGGAAAAGGTGTTTAGGTTTACTGTTTTTTTTTACCTTAAGACTGAAAGAGTAAATCTGACCATATAAAGTGCATCGTGTAATATAACTGATTGCTGTTGTGTCAAATGTTAATACTATGTTTTTGAGTTTGTTAAATAAAACATTAAAAATGATAGAAGTGAATAATGATGGCCTAGCATGTACATGCAATTGCCACATAATATGCCAAATTTTCTTCTCTTGAGACAACCCCCTTTGGAAACATTTCTGATCACCTTTGGGGTTTTGCAGTGTAATTTCTGAAGTAGGTTGAAAAGAAGCCTACACTTAGCCACTGGAATTGGCTGATGGAAACAAGGTGTTATTAGCTGTTTGCTTTCTGCTACCACTGAACACACTGAAACATTAGGCTATTTTTTTTTCTTTAACTGCATTCTGGCTATGACCTTGGCTAATCCCAAATATGCAACTTTGTACAGTTGCTGAATGAGGACTCCCTGTATATGACTGGACTATTCAAGGCTATTCTACTGTTTCAGGAAAGAAGGAGAAGTCTTTTAAGTTTCCTTAAAAGACAGGCAATACTTAGCCTCCCAACTATTGCCCTATTTTTTATAAGACTGATATAATCATGGTGGAACAGACCTACATCCATTGGGAAGAGATTTTTTTTAATGTTTAAAAACTCAGCAATCAAAGACCACTTAGAAATATTACAAACTCCTGTCCTTGCTCCTTTGTTTTTGTTTCCAGGCAAATCCATTGTTGTTCAGCCACACCTGTACTAAAATCCTGAATTTCTGAATTTTGCTTTAAAATTGTGCAGCATTTGCTCTGCAGTAAGTCAGTTAAAAAAAAAGTCACTGGGTGAGGTGAAAGAGGAGATTCTGGTTCCAGACTGTAATGACTTCTTTGACCAGATAAAGTCTTACACCAGGCTCCAGACCAGCAACTAGGATCTGTGTCACCCGGGGCAAACATGGATTCTACGCCCATTTTGGTGCCCTCCCAGCACGGCGCCCGGGGTACATGCCCCACTTCCCCCCCCCAGTTGCGGCCCTGCCAGGCTCTGCCAGGTCAAGCTGGTTTCTTATCAGACAAATGGGCTTAGCTGACCTCAAATCCTGGCTTCTAGACAGTAACACCTGGAAATCTGGAAATTATGGTTTATTTGGACAGGACAGTCCCACTCCTGCCCCTTGTGCCAAATGCCAATAAGTGAATGACTACAAAGGAAAGAAGCAACAGTGGCTGAAAACAGTGTTGATGGTATGTGGAACCTATTACTCTCAGCCCATATATTGAAGGCAAAGCTAGATGCATCTAAGGGTCTTGGGGACAAGAATTAAGGGTTTTAAACAAGTCACAGTTCTTGTGGCTGTTGAGGAAGCACTACAGCCAAGCTGCTTGAATTATTTCTCTCATTCACAAATCAAAATATACAAATAGTTCTTTTCATGAAATATTCATGTACGGAATTGATACAGTAGGCAATAGTCCTACTATTTTATAAAATAGGAAAGGGACTAAGTAAGGTCATTGTTTTGAAAGCATTGGACGTATAATCTATAGATTCAAAAAGTCAGGGACCATGGTCATTAAATATTCAATAATATTCAACATTAAATGTTGGCTGATTTTATTAAACTGCATTGTGCTGCAAAAACTCACCTGGAAAGACAGGTGTTGAAGCGAAACAAAATCTTGGTGTCAACTGAATAAAACTTAGCTTGTACAGAATAAAAACCTATTCTGAATGTTTGTACATATGTTGAAGTAGAAGACTCGCCACCAATAATAAATATGGCAGTTCATTACAGTTACAGCAACAGATAATTATTACAGAATTATTATAAATAGAGCCCTTCTGGATTAGGTCCAGCGCAATATAGGTCAGCATCCTGTTTCCCACTAAGTTGATTAAATACCTCTGGAAAATAGAGAATTAGGTCAGTAACAATGTCTTGCTCTCGTTTCTCATTATCTGGTTTTGGAGCTATGCTGTTTCTGTCCCTGGAAGTCCTAAGTGGCCATTATGATTAGTTGCCATTGATATTCTCTTCCTTGAATTGCATCTAATTCTCCTTTAAAGTGTCAAATACCTTGACTGTCATCTGGTTTTGTGGAAACCATTTCAGTAGTTTTAGTACATAGTGTTTGAATAAGTATTCTTTAACTCAAGTTGTTGATCATTCACCTTCGGTGGGAAGATTTGTGTGTTATGCTTTGTCTGGGTTGAGAATATAAGGCTTTCTTCATATCATCCAAAGTAACCAACTTCATACCCTCATCTGTCTTCTTCCTAAATCCAATGCTTGTAACCTTTCCTTACAAGAATAGTGTCTAACTCATGGGTTCTTTAGTCACCCTATTTCATATGCTCACCATCTGTGTAATGTACCTTTTGAGATGTAGTTATGGGAACAATATACCAATTTAATTTAATTGTGATGGATTAATTGGGGAAGGGAGTATCTGTTATTCATGAATGTCTGTTAAGAAAGAACAATGTCATGGTGATCTGTGGCAGTGATGATGCATGGTGATGACATTTGGTTAATTACATGCAGTCGGTAGTACTGAAGCATAGTAAATTGAGATTCTATGATACAGTATTCAGGGGTGAAATCCAAAAGTGAAAGTGGAACAGATACCATTGACAGAAGAGAGTTCTGCATTTGTTTGAACTTCCAAAATTTGTTATGGAGGATTGGGGTTCCTTTGCCATATAGATTTGGGGAGTGAAATGAAAGGGGAAATGTGTTTATTCCAGTGTACAGTCAGAAGCTTGCTTATGCAGTACTGGATTTAATTCAGTGTTTTAACTGTATCATAAATTTGTTAAAAGATATGACTGCCTGTATCATTTTTGGTCCATTTCCTAAAAATTCTATGGATGGATTTTGCTATTTTCATAGTTGCCAAATTCTTCACTGAGTTTTTTGCTATTATGAAGAATCTCTTTCCTGATTGGTCCTGTTCAGGTTCTATCAGTGTCTGTGTGGAATTAGAATATTTTGCTCAAATAAGTATATGCTTGCTCGTGTTGAACTGTATTTACCTATTCATCCAGTTTGGAAGGAATTCTTTGGAGATTAGTTCAATCATTTATTATGCTCTGTGATTAGCGTAATTGTTTGGAGCTCATCACAATCTGTTTGGCTTTTCACCACTCTGAACAATTTGGTATAATTCACAAACTTGGCCATCTTGCTGCTCACTTAAAATAGACTGTATATTTTGGAAAAAAAACAAAACTTCTTAGGTGGCTGTTTTATTAAACAAAATAGCATGGTAGACTGCCTCAGAAATGGAAGACATATATCATTTCGAAATAAAATAGAAAAATATTTTTTATAACTTACGGTGATTCAGCGACATACTTACTTAAAATGTGTGGTGGAGGAAGATCAAGTTACAAATTTATACTGAAACAACCAAAATGATGCTTGGACTCCAAATTATAGAATGTCATTTGGATCATCTGTTCCTTGTTGACACTCTATAATTCTGTTTCTTGTCATTATCTATCTTGCATCTCAAAAGTTTATTTTGGAAAAGTCAGGGTATAGTATTTTTGTAGATGTCAAAAGTGCTATATAGTTATTTGCTTAAGATAAAGTTGTCTTCAGATCAAACTAATCTTTTGCATCTATGTAGTTGTTGGGCAGCCTCAGCACAGCTTTTAACTCGTCATTTACAGATCCAACCACCTTCCTTCCTGCTTCTAATGTACATAAAATAATTTTACATTGTCTTCATGTTTTTAATGATGCCTAAAGAATAAAAACTTCTTTGTGGTCAGTGTGGAATCATATGCACAGCTCCTGAGTCTTTGCAGACAACATTCTCAGATTTGCAAAAGTTAGCCTTTCTATCTTTGGTCTGCAGAGCCAAGGTGGAGTTCCTCCCATTGCAAGAAGCCTTTGTCTTCCTTAATTCTGCCTGTTCATCATGTGCCCACTTGGTAGTGTTTTTTTTCCTGGCCTGTGTTACAAGATCTTACTGGGATTGTAGGGAATTAGACTGGGGAGAGTCTTGATTTCCATAGTAAGTACTCTAAGGATGATATGTCTGAAAATTCCCAAAACCAATACGGTAGTACACACCAAACCTCAAAGTATATAAATGGAATAAAGCAGTTGCCTGCATTGTTATGCTAATATCTAAGTACTAGGAGCTTTTCTTACTATTTGCTAATAGAACTATACTTACTAGTAATAAGGGACGCGGTGGCGCTGCCGGTTAAACCGCTGAGCTGCCGATCGGAAGGTCGGCGGTTCGAAACCGCGCGGCGGGGTGAGCTCCCGTTGCTCGTCCCAGCCCCTGCACACCAAGCAGTTCGAAAACATGCAAATGTGAGTAGATCAATTGGTACCGCTTCGGCGGGAAGATAACGGCGTTCCGTGAGTCATGCCGGCCACATGACCACGGACGGGTCCTTAGGGACAACGCCGGCTCCAAGGCTTAGAAACGGAGATGAGCACCGCCCCCTAGAGTCGGACACGACTGGACTTTACGTCAAGGGAAACCTTTACCTTTACCTTACTAGTAATAAATCTGTAGAGTGGCTTAGGCAAGGCCACAAAGGAAGCATGACACAATCTGTAACCTGTCTCAGTGGAAATTGCATGGAACTTTCTCTATCATCGTTGAGACAAGATAAATTTACTGAACTCCTTCTCAAGTTCTTACTTTGATTGGTTCAGATCTTCATCAGGAACTTCCTGAGGCTTGCTCATTGGTTCTCATAAACTCAATCAGAGTTTTATTTTTAATATATTCTATGGAGGATTCTTTCAAAATATAGTCATACTTTGATCTTTTTATAGAATGCTGCATGTCAGCAAGAGAATGTTGGCTTTATTTGAATTTGATGGATTTCCCTGTGTGACAACACTGGATCGATGCATATTCTTAGCTGTTGTGAAATTCCTTTTGCAGGGGAGCCTATATTGAAGATACTGAGAGGTGAAACTATTGGTACAGACAAATCTTGTGATTCAGGGTGGACTGCATTCATTTTGTGTGAACAGCACTCTAATTTATTTATTTATTTATAAATTTATTCATCGCCCATCTCTACCTCATGGGGTACTCTGGGCGGTTTGCAATAAAATGAAGTTAAAATTTAAAACCATTTCAATACAACAATACAATAAAATAAAGATATAATAAGATCTAAGTGGCAAAAGATTTTTAATCAGTCCGTGAGTGAAACAGGCCCCTCAAAATCACTTAGGGCACTAGCCATCCCCAGGTATAACTATTCTCCCTCCCATTCCAAGCCTGCTGACAAAACCAGGCCTTTAGTTTTTTTCGGAAGTCCAGGAACGAGGGGGCCTGTCTCACCTCTGGGGGGAGGATGTTCCAAAGGGCGGGAGCTACAGCAGAGAAGGCACGCTTCCTAGACCCCGCTAGATGAAATTCTTTTATAGATGGGGTCCATAACATGCCTTCTCTGCATGACCGGGTGGGGCGGGTCGATGTATTTGAATTTGGAAAGAACAGTATGTGTAAAAATGTCTAGCTGCATTTTCTTTTTAATGGCCTTTTAAACTTGATATTTGGCTGTCTTGGAGATATTTAATATAGAATCACCCTCAAGCTTTTTGAAGCCAAGACATTATCCTAGCTCTTATAGGGAGCACAATTAAACCCAAGTATTAATCATCAGAACTTGGAAATGATACAGTCAAAATTCCTGAGAAAGCTATTTCAAGGGGTGAAATGCATGCTCAATGTTGCCCTGCAGGTAGAGGCAGGACTTATAAAAGTCAACACAAGGGCACGACTGTGTGTGTTCAAATACTGACTAAAGGTTCATTTCCACCCTCAAGGTCTGACATACTGTAGCTAATATTAACAAGTATAATTCCTCCTGGAAATTCCAAATTGAGAAAAAAAATTATATTGGCTGGATTTTTCAAGGTAGATGCTCATGCCCTTGGGTCAAGATCAGGCTTAAGCAAAGGATCCTTGATATAGAATTACAGTACAATCAGAATATAAACTCTTACCTAAGGTACAGTTGGTCCATAGGAATGCATACTTCGAAGCAGGATAGTGTTAGATCAACCCACAAGCAATAAATGTTGGCGAGTATTTACATTATTGCAGTTCAGTATTACACCATCAACAGAGCTGGTTGGAAAATTTAGTGAAATTCCTTATGTGGCAAGGTGTATCCCATGTAGAGATGGT
This sequence comes from Candoia aspera, assembly GCF_035149785.1. Lineage (NCBI taxonomy): Eukaryota > Metazoa > Chordata > Lepidosauria > Squamata > Candoiidae > Candoia > Candoia aspera. Next base: position 76,212,837 of record NC_086158.1, read on the forward strand.
AATATTGAAACATAAACTCATATTCTGTGGCATTTCTGTGGCATTCTACCAAGACATAATGTAAAGAGTTACTAAGCCCCCTTCTAACCCCATTTCCAGGATGGACTAAAAAATTTTATGTCCAATTTTTACTGGCAGATAAGGACCCCCAGGTAACTCTTGCCTTTGTGAAGTTTGTTTTAGCAGCTGGTAAAACTTGCACAATGATGATAGCAAAATAGTGCAAGCAGGATTGTGTATGTTTAAATCTTGTATGCCTTATTTTGTATGTTCTATTTTGCACTGGTATTCTGTAGGTTTTATTTAGTAAGTCTTATTTAATCTGGGTTGTTGGCATGTAATAAAGAATTTGATTTGATAATGTAGAAATCAAGAATCTAATTGATATGGCGTATAAATAATCAAAGAAGCATCTTATTGATTAGATGAACATGGAAAATGTGTCTTAAAACAACTGTATTATAGCAAAATAATTGCCCTTTACGTACTAGACGGAAAGCTTGTTCCTTTTCAAAGGGCGGGTTAATAAGAACTGGGTGTTCTTGCCTTGTATAGCAAAAGTAATGCGTAAACAAAACAGTGTACTATGTGCAGCTCTAGGGAAGAAATCAAAATTACTTACTAGTGTAAACAAGGAAAGTTTATCATGTTCTGTTCCTCTGGCTCCTCCACAGATACTGTGGATCACATTATGTTTTTCTATTAGCGGAAGGAAAGGTTGCTGGTGGAATGAATTCCCTTTCTTAGCCTGCAGCCTCCCAAATCCCTCCTTGATAGTTAGGGAGTCTCTGAAACAAGTATGTGTGAAGAGGAACAGCATAGTTGCGTTGAGTACACTCATGTGATATTGGATAAAGCCCTTAATGTTATTGGGGTTGGGGAACTAATGATTTCTTCATATGATTGCATTAAAAACAAGTATGTTACCTGAGTAAAAATGAAGAATTAAAAACACACTTATATTGTCATTTAGGAAACCATCAAATTCCTTAGTCTAATTGGGCGGGGCAAAAAGACCAAAATAAGCATGTTTGTTTGCGGTTTAAGGACTAGTGGAAAAACTATATGCCACAAAAGCTGCTGAAATCATGGGCTCTTTTAGTATTCACTATATTGTCAGAATCTGAATAGCAAATATGTAAAATGCTCCTGCATACTGGATGTATGTATGAAGGATCTGTCGTGATGCCTAACAAAGCAACTGCATTTATCCTGAGACCAAAAATAACCTTAATGATATGATCGGTATTTACTTCCATTTTCCAGTGTGCATTGATTGTGCTTAGTTTTCCTTACAGCTTTTGAGAGTGGAGAACTAATTTGATTTAAATCAGTCAACAAAATCTCTGTATTATTTAATCACAGTGAGAATAACAGTAAAAGCATGAGTATAAAGCAAAGTGGTGGCGCTTTCTGAAGGATAAAACAGTACCCTTGACCCAGGCTATTTAACCTGTGTCATATGCATTGCAGGTAAAATCTGTATTGTTCTTAGTTAAAGAGTAACTAAGCCTGAGAGTTCAGTTTTGGAGTAAACTGAAAGGAGACAAGGTGGTTGTCACAAGGAAAAAGTCTGTCTTAGTTTCCTAGGAACTTAATTCATACAGTCGTTATGCAAAGGCCACGAGAAAAATAATACTTGGGGAATATTTAAATAATATCTTGAATTCAGCGCCATTTCTAACCTTTCCTACCTTTTGAATTCAAAAGGTAATTAATCTTTTGGTTTTGTATGAGCAACCAACATTCAGGAGTTAGCCAGTGCAGTCTTGTGACTTTTCATTTCAGTTGTGGCCTGAGAACATTGTGAAGGGTTTTACTTTGAATGATACAATTGCCATTTAATTGAATTATTGCAAAGATAAATTAAGTACCATTTTTTTTCTTCTCTTACCTGTTTTGTAGAAAAGAAAAAACTGAAGCAAAGAAGATTATTAATCTGGGAATGGAGTTATAATGGTAAATATCCTCCTATTTTGTATAATTTGTTCCGTTTAGAAGAATGTTTATCTTCTTAACCATGCTTATTGGAATAATCATCTAATGCATCGGGGTTAATAAAGGATACAAGAGAAGCTGGGTGGCCAGAGGCTTTCAAGAGCAGTGCATTAGGAAAAAAGGAACATGTTTTAAAACATTCTACTTAATCAGTTGTTTGCGTCACATGTCCTCTCTAAATTTTGCTCTTCACCTTTGTATTTACTGCTTATTCATTTGTACAGTTATATAAACTAGTTAAACTTTCAGGTAGGGTTAGATTTTTCAGGTGTGGTTATTGAGATAGTATCCATCCATTTATTTATCCAATTACTGAGATTCCTGCATAGATAAGCACAGTTCTTGGTGACTCCCACTGACATTTTTAATTATAGAGAAAAAGAAGTGCACCATAAAGCTTTCTTGCTGATAGAGAACAATTTAATCACATTTGTCTCTCTCAATATAATATAATTTTGAAGTCAGGAGGAACAGTCTCTGTTGGCAGGGGATGTGTGTTGCTGTTGAATATGTTTATCTTAAAAGAAATGTTTCTTTTGTGTGGGAGGGAAGGCAATACCAGTTTCTTGAAAGAAAACACCTATGTTAGTGTATTCATCTGTATTCAAATCTTACTTAAAGTTTTTAAATGTGTTGCCAGATTAATTGGGGAACCCTTAATCTGGCAAAATATTTTCAGTTAAAAAATATATTTACATACAAGTATCAGCTTTGAAAATACACAAAGTGGTGTGTGATCCTGAAATAACATGTTTTTAATGATAAGCAAGAAGCAGCAATGAATCAGCCTGAATGGTATGACGAATTCAGTATGTCTAAAAATAATCAAAGATATGAAGCCCTGCCCTGTAAGCCAATTATAAGGAAATGTCCTCTCTGCTCTCCCATTGATAACAGTGATACAGCACAATAGATGACACAGAGTGCTTCTTATTTGAACTAGTCAGGAGGACGCTAGCTTGAAAGTTGTTAGTACAGAAGCTAAGTAGATAGAGGAGCCTGTGTACAGATAGTCCTCGCTTAATGACGGTAATTGGAACCAGAATTGCCATCACTAAGCAATGCGGTTGTAAAGTGTGATGTCACGTGACAGCATCGCTCAGTGATGGAAATCCTGGCACTCCATGTTGCTGCTGTTAAGCAAGGATTGTGGGTCGTTAACAAGGACCTCCTTGCAACTTACTGCCAGCTTCCAACAAGCAAAGTCAATGGGGAAGCTGGCAGGAAGTCACAAGTCCTTGGCGGCTCACATGCAGGTCAGCGGGCAGGTAAGTGGCTGCTGCTGGGTGGGTGAGGGCACCTGGTTGGCCAGTGCAGGTGTGGCAGGGGTGGCTGCTGCCGACCGAGCAAGTGCAATGGGGCCGGGGGTGGCTGCTGCTGGGGGGCGGTGTGAGGGTGGCCAGTGAGGCACAGTGTGAGTGTGGTGGGGCTGGGGGTGGCTGCTGCTGGGGGCGGGGAGGTACAAGCAACTTACTGGAGTGACTTGCAACCTTCCCTACTAGCTTCCCTATTGACTTTGCTTGGAAGCCAGGACGGAAAGTTGCAAATGGCGATCATGTGACCGTGGGATGCTGCAACTGTCATAAGTGAGAGCCAGTTGCCAGGTGCCCAGATCACAATCACATGACTGCAGGGGTGCTGGGACAGCTGGAACTTTGAGGACCAATAATAAGTACCACTCGTTCAGCACCATCATAACTTCAAACAGTCGCTGAATGAGTGGTTGTTAACTGAGTAGTACAGGTAGTCCTTGCTTAACGACTACAATTGGGACCAGCAAATCCATCGCTAAACGACATCATTAAATGAGACATCACATGACTGTGATGGACTTACGATCTCACTTCCCATTTGGTCATTAAGCGAATCACCTGCGGTTGTTTAAGCAAGAGGCATCACATGATCCCGACTTTACTGCTGGCTTCTCCATTGACTCTGTTAGAAGCTGGCTGTGAAGTGTGCAAATAGCCATCACATGACTGCAGGACCTTGCTATGGTTGTAAATGCCTGCCAGTTGTGAAGCACCCGAATCTTGATCACATGACCGTGAGGATGCTGCGATGGTCATAAGTGCGAGGACTGGTCATAAAGTTACTTTTTCAGCACCATGGTAACTTAGGAGGTTAAAGTGTACAGCTAAATATTATTATTATTATTACCTTTATATTATTTATTATTGTATTTTTATACTGTGTATTTTATGGTTGTTGTTTTTAATCGATTGTTGTAAACTGCCCAGAGTCCCCCAATGGGAGGAGATGGGCAGGGACAAATTAGATAGATAGATAGATAGATAGATAGATAGATAGATAGATAGATAGATAGATAGATAGATAAATAGGGCAGTCATTAAGCAAGGACTATCTGTAAAGTTGAAAGGGCTTGACTCCTAGTGATTGCATGGACACACAGACTGGATATTACAGAGTCAAAAAGCCCATCTATCAAAAAGGGCTCTCTGGACAAACATAATAACTTTCGTTTTTGTTTTTTAATTTCACTAATGATTTAACAGTACTTCAACCAGACCCCAGAAAAGAAGTTGCATAAAAAGGGACAAAAAAGAGCAAAATAGGGACACAGTTTGGGAGCATATATAAATCTATCTAGAATCTGAAAGACAGTTTTAAAATTGTAAATATTTATCTTCAGTATTTCTGCCCTGAAAGACATTTATATAGACAAAAGTCATGTATTAAGAACAACTACTTTGTTGATATAGCTAAAAATGAATAAAACAATTCTTAGTGAAAGGAGCTGTCAGGATTTTGCTGCTGTGTTAATTTTTCAGTCATGTTATTCCCACAATTCTAAAAATCGTTAACCTCAGGAGAAGGGTTTTATAGTTTTTCAGTAGAAAATTTGGCTACTAAGTCCCCTGCCTGCTAAGAATTAATGTCTTATGTTCCAGCATTTTAGAAGACTAGGGATAAATGGAATATTTCCCCAAGATTTGTTGAGTAATTTTTTCCATTTCTCAAACACGTGCCACAAAATGACTAAGTAAGTCAGCATTGCCACCAGTTATGGCAACATGTACTAATTTTATTACAATTTCTCCAAGACAAAGATTGTGATTAATATAAAGTAATTTTAAAGGAATGAATTATTTTATAGTTCGTTCTCAATGATTCACCAAGCTATATTTAAAGGCATTTTAGACTACAAAGAGTTCTTAGCTGACTCACTGAATTCAGATCCCGGATCCTTCCTCACATGACTTTTTGAAAACTTTGAAGAGAGTCTATTGTGGTTGATATAAAAGTTATCTATAATATTTCAGGGATTTCTTTCATTTAAAAAAAATGTGGACATAGAAAACAGTTCACCACTGTTAAATATTCTGGATTGGAAGGCTTTTATAAGCATAAGAAGAAATTATTAAACTTCTCTTATTGAAAAACCAGGTTGGAATTTATGACTAATCCTTCATCAAGACATATTTAGCAAAAATCCTGATCCACAAGTTCTCAATTTATAGATCATGTATTCCCTTTCACTCTCCCCTGTTACTACAAGCAAACATTTAAAACAAAACAAAATGATTCAGGTTTGCGTAATCAGAGTAGGAACGCTATCAAAACTCAGCTGTGTTTTGTTTGTGCTCTGGTCATCAAAGCCCAGAGTAAGTTTGACCACAATTCTGCTTTGCTAGCATATGATTTTATGTACAGGCAAAACAAGCAGCAAAACCTGGAACAGCTTCTGTGAGGTGACTTAATTCCATGAGTCTTACCCTCTGTCAAAACTCTCTGCCAATCACAACAGTTTTAATTTATTTTCTTTTATTTTCTTTTATCCTGCCTTTATTATTTTCATAAATAACTCAAGGCGGGGAACATACCTAATATTCCTTCCTCCTCCTATTTTCCCTGCAACAACAACCCTGTGAGGTGGGTTAGGCTGAGAGAGAATGACTGGCCCAAGGTCACCCAGCCGGCTTTCATGCCTAAGGCGGGACTAGAACTCACAGATTCCTGGTTTCTAGCCTGGCACCTTAACCACTAGACCAAACTTACCTAGTTTTATTGGAGGGGAGTCACACAGATTTATCATTTTAGTAGGTCACAGTATCACAAAATTTGAGAATTCTCTTCTGTTGAGAATTCTTGCTTTAATCCTGTAACTTCAGTCCTATAAGGTTGTTTATCTTCCCTTGGAGTAGACATACAGTATGTATCAAGGTGTTTAAAAGTTGGGTGATCTAGAATTTTTTCAAGGGGAGTGTAAAGTAAAATCAAGAGAAGAACTGGTGACAGAGGGATGTAGTTGTCAATTGTCTTCTTATCTACAGTTATTAGAAAGATTTAAAGTAGATGAAGATGATGGAACTTGCTGAGATGGCACAGATACTTTTCTGTGTTTATTGCTGACTGGAAACCCTTTATGGACTTTTTGTATAAAACAGAAGAAAATGAACTTAAAATGTATGGTTTTGATATTAGATAGGATAGATTATAGAAAGAAGAGAGTCATGTTGTAACTATAGGAGGAAATTTATAACTGTACCTATAACTGCTGTAAAGAAGATTGGAAGCCACTTCTTTGTATCTTTTTTCTTTTTTTTCTATTTTTCTTTCACTTTTTCCCACTTTCTTGCACTTTTAGCTTTCTCTTTGATTTCTTTCTTTTTCTTTTCTTTTTCTTACTTTATATTAGTTTGTATTAGTTTTTATCTTCCTTTTTAATTTTTTAAAATAAAATTATAGATATAAAAAAAGTTGGATGATCCAGGAATGGATGAAAAAGAGAAGGATAATTTTTCTCCAGCTAAATCTTCATTGGATTTAAGCCCTTTGGTGAATGGAAGCTCTTCCTCTCTCAGTAGAACAAGTATAGAACCAGCCTAGTCTGTTCTACTCCTATTTTGAGCAAAGATATTCTTACTAGTTTAAGCCAAAGCAAGTATCCAATTTCCAGCGTCCAATACTGTTGGACTTTAATTTCAAATTGTGTAAGGAAACGTTCCGTTATTTTAAACTCTAAAACCACATTGATTTACGCAAGACGTTGAAAAGGAGGAAGAACAGCTTTATGTTCCTTAAAAATAAGTCTTTATTGCATTCTGATGTAATATTTGTTAAGAGTGGTCTTAGAGCTCAGTTTTATTTTGAATGACTTGACTCATCCGTGTGGTTTTCTTCAATATCATGGAAGCTCTGTACCTCTGTCTTCTTTTGAAATGAATGAAACACACACAAACACACACTCAGTTTCCTAATGTAGCTTACAGATTTGTTATTTCCCACGTAGGTACTAAAAAGGGCCAACCTTGCTTAGCTTTTTGAAATCAGTCAAGTTAGGTTCTACCGCTTATCTGGAAAATATTCTTGGGTTAAGGAAAATGTTAACAATAATGTAAATGGCTCTTTTTACAGTAGGAAGGGAATATGCTAATTTGGTATAAGGCATTGAAAAACAATTTGTATTTCTTTGATGTAAACATTTCAAAGGCAATTGCTTAATGGCTGATTGAACTATGTTGGAGAAACAGAAATGTGAAATTATTTCAGAGTAGATTCCTAACGTATTTGGATTAGCTGAACATTGCTACTTTCATTTCTCCTTGCTAAATCGGATACCACGTCACGATGGATGAGGCCTCTCTTTAGCCAGCAGAAACAGTTTTTTTCACCATCTCGCTTAGGAAACTGCTAATTTTCCATTCCTTTCTCTCAAGCTTCAGCAGCTGATTGAAGGTGAAGAATACTTTTCAGAGTTCAAAAATTTTTCTTTCCATGCTTTTAACACAGAAACCTGGGATCTCTTTCTCAACAGTCTACTTTTTTTAAGGGTGCTTTATGTCTTCTCTTTTTTGGCATTCCATCAGTTTTATTGCCTATTCCCATATTCATGGTCATAGAATCCCTTCTGTGGATTTAAAAGTCTAGTTAGGCATAATAACAATTATTAATACTTCGAATATTATTACCTGCTATTATAGGTAGGTAGATCTACATACTTACAATAGGTCTTGTTTTTTAGTTCAGGAATAACACAGATTTTTTAACTCTTATACTCCATAATAATGGTGGTAGCAGAGCAGGTGCACCTGAGTGTATTTTTTTGCATGCACACACACAGTATTTGAAGCAAGTTTATGTTTATATTACATAGCAGAATAGTTTCACAGAGAACTTTAAAATGTGAAGGCAGTGTTGTAAATGCAAGTTAAGTAAGGCCATTAATAAGAAATGGCCAATTCATCAAATTGTATTTCAACACTTATGCTGCATGATGGTGTTTTAGTCTTGAATGATGATTTAGTAATTCCAGCAATGGAAAGGAAGACTGAATAACTAAAACTGACTGGGGTGAAGGCTGTGATATAGACCATGTTCTCCATGCCTTTTCCACAAGAAAAGATGAACAATGAAATTAATGGTTTCTAAAGTTTGGGGAAATAATTATTTCTCTTGTAAAATCACAACATGTAAAGCAGTCTCCATTTTAGTTTATCTATCTTTTCTGCTGATGACAATTACTTCCAAACTTTGGAATAAAAAGTCATTTCAGGAAAACCGTGTTAAACAAAATAAGCATTATATCGGGGGGGGGGGATGCCCTTGATCTTGTTAATACTGGCATGTCAGTGAATCACTTTTGATTGGCAACGAATTCATATTTACTGGCAATACTGTAATCCAGAGTAATAAAATATATGGGACTCCAGTAATAGGTATTGTAATGGTGATTATACCAAGTTCTTTCCACTTCACAGCTGCTAGTGGGTAAGTCCACCTTGTGGCCTGGATTGTGGGTCTTCATTAGCTGACACCCTTTGTCACTGACTTCATCCTTAAGATAATTTCCAGGATATTGAAGAACTGATCACTGACCTTGATTACTAGAAGCTAGCATTAGCAGTGGAATTATGAAATCATAGCATAGGGAATAGGCAGTGTGCAATTGGAGATAATAAATTGTTGCGGAAGAGCTATTAACAGCTGCTGACTGGGATGTTCCGTTCCTCTCCTGCTCTGCATCTTGGCTTCTTTTCTTTTTTCTTTTTTCTTTTTTTTTAACCTGAGGCTTTGAAGCTAAAGTTTCTGCTCAGAAAGCACACCTGAAAGGGGTTGGAATCACCTAAGCTGCTAATGTTGATTTTAACATTAAGCACAGAGTAGAAGTAGTTCTCTAAGCTGAATGCTCCATAAGATTATGCTGGATTCTTCCCTCCCTTTGTCACTGACCAAAGACTAAAGATAAATAAATAATGATCTAATGGAAATTCATCCTAACAGAGGGTGATTGCAACCCCTGGACCAACTCTCTTGATTATTTCAGGAACAGTTCAGTTAACAAACTAATGAGAACAGTAAAATCTAAAGCAACTTCAAACCCAGAGGGCATGTCCTACTTCAGGAGTCTGTGGTTATACCTGTGTCCCTCCCATCCAAAGTAATGGCAGATGGTGGTTAAGAAATACATGTTTTAGCCATGTTCTCTTGCTTGTGGAATTGACTTTCTACAGAGGCTTATTTCACATGAATTTGATACCATTTTGGCACTAGGGAAATATCTTTTTATTTGCCTTGGTATTTCAGTGTCCATGTGCATTAAATTAAATTTATTTAGCTCTATATAATTTGCAGAACAAACAAAGACAAATACAGTGTTACAATGTATCAGTAAATATTCTCTAATTGGCTTATTTAAGAACCAGTTTGGCACTGGTTCAGTGCTAATCCAGAAGGCACTGGATTGGAAGCTGGGAGACCACAAATTCGAATCCTGCCTTGGGCATGAAAGCTGGCTGGGTGACTTTGGGCCGGTGGTTCTCTTTCAGCCCTAGGAAGAAGATACTGATAAGGCACTTCTGAAAAACATTGCAAAGAGGATTACATGGACTCGTTCCTATAGTAGAAGTACTTTAGTATTGTCACTGACCAGCTCAAAAAAACAGAAGGAAAAAAAAAACAAATTGTGAAACAGTTGGTGTAATTAGTGGGTTTTGCTGTGTAAAAGCCACAGTAAAAACCCAATAATTATAAGATTGGAGTGGTCAAAGTATGGTATATTTTACAAAAAAGTAAAACAAAACTTAGCCATGTTAAGAGAAATAAAATCACAGTAATTGGATAATAACAACTGTAAATAAAATGGATCCAGATGACCTAGAAATCTGACTAGATGGGGCATTATTAGCTGCAGCCAGGTATCTGTATAATGAGAACAGTATAACAAAATGTGGGTTAATGCTTCAGGAACTGCTTTACCATGAGGGCAAGTGGACTTGTTCCTGTGGCCACCAGGAGTCGGCATTGACTTGAAGGACCGTAGCAGCAACAACAATTGGCTCATGGAGCAAAAAAGTAACATAAATACAATATTAAAATACAGGGCAAAACAGTAAAACAACATCTTTTGCCATAACTTTTGTGGTACCAATGTTTATTGCTTAAACAGTGAATAAAATAATCTTCAATTTTAATTGTTTTATTGTTTAGGTTCATTTTAAATATGTATTTTAAGAATATATAAACTGTGCCTTTATCTTTTTGAAAAAAAATCTGGATATCTGCTGTATAATAGACATTATATCACATTGTTAAGTGACATCACAATAAAAGGGTAATTACTCAACTAACCTGACAGTACAGTAATTGAAAACGGGCAAATAAAAGTCTTTATCCTGGGGCTGCAATGAATACACTTCAGATATCAGTTGTCCCTCCATCCTGAGAAACATAACAAAATTGAGGCAAATCAAGAGAGGAAGAGATGTGCATACAAATATTTTTCCTGCATAGTGTAATAGAAAAGGATGTCCTCTGACCATTTTGATTCACAAACAGGTTGGTGGCAAAAATTAGAAGCAGACTGGTAGCACTGGTAGTGCAGGGTGGAGCGCAGGGCGGCCAGAAGGGCAGAGATGAGGGAGATAGGCGGGTGGGAGAATTGAAACTCACCCTGCAGTCGTAAATGCGGGTGGGCTGCCAAGCATCTGAATTTTGATCACATGATTGCAGGGGCGCTGCAACAGCCGTAACCTCTAGGACTATTTGTTCAGCACCACTTGTTCAATGCTGTCATAACTTTGAATGGTCACTGAACGAACGGTCGTCAAGCAAGGACGATATTTACCACGTTAGAATTTAAAACTGAGAATTAAAAAAAATATGAATCCATTTAAAAATAATAAACCCATTACATGTTAGTGTACATAATATTGTAAATATATATATATATATATATATATATATATATATATATAATATAAATATCTTTAATGTCTGGCTTAATAAGACAGCTGGATTCTCATTTATTTTCTATTCTGCCTTTATTATTTTCATAAATAACTCAAGGCGGTGAACATACCTAACACTCCTTCCTCCTCCTGTTTTCCCCACAACAACAACCCTGTGAGGTGAGTTGGGCTGAGAGAGAGGGACTGGCCCAAGGTCACCCAGCTGGCTTTCATGCCTAAGGCAAGACTAGAACTCATGGTCTCCTGGTTTCTAGCCCGTTGCCTTAACCACTAGACCAAACTGGCTCATCTCCTTCTGCATTCAATCTGTTGCGATATGTTGTTTTGATTGAAGTATATAAAGAAATTCTAGCCTCATACATCTATGTAGTCAGAAAAGAGGAATATTTTGACAGCCTTGTGTGCATAATTGTGGATATTCTTTGATATTACACCAGAACTTGATAAGTGGTAGTTTCTTAAATTTTATTTAGAGTGTGAAATCTGAAATGTACTCTGTCACATCAACATCCATTGGCCTGTTTTGCACATGGAATGGATCTTTTATCCATGCATGATTTTGAACTTCTTGCATTGGTCATTTGGAAAATACTGTTTCACTGAGTTGCGCAGAAAATGAATCCAACCCAATTTTACGACCATTTTTGTAGTGACTGTTGAGTGAATCACTGTGGTCATTAGGCAAGCCACATGGTGGTTAAGGAAATCTTGTGGTTCCCTATTGATTTTATTTTCCGGAAGCCAGCTGGAAAGGTCAGAAATGACAATTACTTGATTGTGGGACACTGCAGTGGGCGTAAATGCAAACCAGTTGCCAAGCACCTGAATTGTGATCACATGACCACAGGGATGCTGTGATTGTTGTAAGTGTAAGGAACAGTCACAAGTCGGGTTTTAGCGCTGTTGTAAATCTGAACCATCACTAAATGAATGGTCATTAAGCGAGGACTACCCGTAGTTTGTCTGTCATTCTTTCAGATAAAAACGGTGTTCCATGAAAAAGGCATCTAGTTGAGCTCACATCTCAAACAGTCACAGAAGTCTTTTTGCTCAAGACAACCATCATACTTTGGTAGGCAGTGTATTTCCTGTTTTGTCACACAGAATATTAATCAGACATGTATTCAAGAGTCTAGATTTAATCAAATTAATAATTTTTACTGCTTCATCAAGGACATTCTTAAGTGAAACTGGCATTTTTTTTTCTGTGACTACTAGTAAAGTTTGGTGCCACTACCTTGATTCGTGCTAAGGTGTGAAACAATGCGAGTAGAAAAGGCAAATAAGGTCTTAAGTATTATTATGAAAATAGTTTTCACCTCACAGACCCCCTGAAAGGGTCTCAGGGACCCCCACAATTTCGCAGGCCACACTTTTGAGAACTGTTGCTATAGGTATTTGAATCTCAAACCATTTGCATCCTCAGAAGTTAAGTAACAGCAAATTAATTTGGATGTCTATAAGACGTCCATGTGGTCCCTTCAGAATTTGAGAGCAAAAATGGAAGAAGGTTGGGAACCAGACTGTCAAGGGAAAAGCTGAATTGTTGCACTGTTACCAGGGGAGAAGAAGAGCCAGTTTGGTCTAGTGCTTAAGGTGCTGGCCTAGAAACCAGGAGATGGAGAGTTCTAGTCCTGCCTCAGTCATGAAAGCTGGCTGGGTGACCTTGGGCCAGTCCCTCTCTCTCAGCCCAACTCACCTCACAGGGTTGTTGTTGTGGGGAAAATAGGAAGAGGAAGGCGTGTTAGGTATGCTCACCGCCTTGCGTTATTTATAAAAAATAATAAAGGCAGGATAGAAGATAAATAGTTTTGCAAAGAACTGAGCCTTGCTGGTGAAGAGTAGCCAAGGGCAAGATATGTAATGTGTAAGACTTCAGATTTTTTAAACGCACACACACACTATATAACATTCTCTTCACTAAGTAATACTTCTGAGGCAGCACGCACCCACTGTTTTTTCTTTGAAACAGCCATCTGTTTCTGTGCTTGGAAGCTCGTCAAATTCTTTTAGCATAACTATATAAGGCTGGTCTTGTTACATCCTGGGGCCCTGTATCTCAGTGGATCAAAGAATGTACTTGTTTGGCTTATAAACAAAGACATTGTAATCAAGAAAGGAATTATTTAACATCAATAGCAGATTTTGTTTTTTCTCCATGGTTTATTCAGTTGTGACTTTCTGCTTAAAGGAGGGCATTTAAAGGATTTTATTTATTTATTTTATTTTCTATCCCGCCTTTATTATTTTTTATGAATAACTCAAGGCGGCAAACATACCTAATACTCCTTCTTCCTCTTTTCCCACAACAACCCTGTGAGGTGAGTTGGGCTGAGAGAGAGGGACTGGTCCAAGGTCACCCAGCCGGCTTTCATACCTAAGGCGGGACTGATTTTTGTTGTTGTTGTTTATTGTAGTTACAATTATGCAAATATGTTGTGACAATTTGTTCTTAAATACTACCTTTTAAGATAATGTAATGATGCTTGATCCTTATTTGCTTATTGACAGGGGTGTCAGAATGTTTACAGTAGTTGATATTTGATATACATGTAATTTTTAGATTCTCTGCCTCTATTTGTCATCAAACTATTTAAACAAATACAGATGCAGAAATACCAGATTGCTAGCTCCATACCAGTGTTGTTTTGAGGGCAGAGACATTTGCAATGATGCCCAGAAGTAGAATTGGACCCATGTGGAGTATATACAATTTGAGGCTAAAATTCTAGTCTTAAAAGAACACAGTACTTAAAAATAATTGAGGGATTTGAGAATGTATTAGTAAGCAAGGAATTTCTGTACTTGCAGTTAAAAGACTTTTAGTCCTGATAGGAAGCATCTCTTGAAGGCGTGACATCATGAAATTGAGAGAATGGGGGATAACAGCTGTGACTTTGAGGAGCAATGAGATAAGAAATGTTCTTGGCTTTAAAAAATTAAGTTTGTAAAGCACTGAATCAAGCAGCAGTACTTACTGTTTCTGGCTTCCTACAATGTAATAAGCTTTAATTGAGTTATTCATTATTGGGTTAATATGCAAACCCACCCATTATGGCTTAACATTATATGCCAGCCAAGGCAGCTTGTTCAACAAACCAGGGCTAGAGCAGCCTGATTTAACATAGGCGAATTGATTTCCTTCTCTTCTACCACCCACCCCCATCCCATATATTTATACCAGACATGAACACAACTTAGCTATACAACTGGAGTTTACTGATCCATACAAGCCTGTCTTTGTTAAGATGAAAACATATCAGTTGGATTTAGGTAAATCTTTTCAAAGGTTGTGCCCACTGATTGATTGATGAGTGCCATCAATTTGATATCAAATCTTAGTGACCTCATGGATAGATTCTCTCCAGAATGGTTTGTCTTCTGTTTGGCCTTTTGAGTCTCTTGGTAGTGCATTCACTGCCGTCATAATTAAATGCATCCACTTTGTTGCTGCCCATCCTCTCTCTTTTTTCCTTCAACTTTTCCAAGCATTATGAGCATCTCAAAGAACTGGGTCTTCACATGTCCCAAACATGATAGTCAGTGCCTGGTCATTAGTGCTTTCAGTGAAAATGTGGGCTTGATTTGTTCTGTGATCCATCATATTCTTAAAGATCTTCTATATACCAAGGTTCAAATGCATTGATTTGAATCTTGTTTCTTCCCGGTGCAACTGTCGCATCCATAGTACCATAGGAAAAACCATTGCCTGAACAATTATAATCTTTGTTGGTATAGACCAACATACCTCTTAGGTAATTTCAAATTTATGTGAGACTATACTATTGTAATGATTTCCTGTTTGCATACCTTATATTTCTTTTTAATAAGTTTTAATGGATAATATTTTTTAGAAACTAAAATTTGCATTCATGATAATGAGTGGTCCTTACTGCTTACAGTATATAAAGTTTGATTATTGTACTTAACTTTTTTATTTTTCTTGTATGATTACTAAGTAATTGAGTAGATTGCTATAAAAAGCTTTCCTTTTCTTTGCCATCAGAACCTGAAACACAGTTGACACAGATGTAAAGCATTTCCAATAACATTCTAGTTGATAACATAGCAAATAACATTTTTAGTTAAAACAGAAAATGATTCCATTTCCCACAGGCTCTCATTAGTGGGAGAATTGTTGACATGAATAGTTCTTTGAAAAACTGCAGTATGGTTTCATCTAAATGCAACTCTAGTTTCTCCCAAGTCCACTGACTCAAAGAATTACATGCCAATAAATTGGAATCTGCTTGACAGTATTAATATTTGCAATAGAGTTATTACAGAAAGGGAATTTTAATTAGATTTTTCGTCTGATTTGCATCAGATTCTTTTGTTTTTGCAGTTCTTATTAGGGGGTTTATATGAAGGTCCTCACTTTCTGTTTGCATCATGTTAAATGCCTCCTTTTTCTAACTCTTTCAGTTTCCAGGTGATATACATTGCATAACTGTTTAGCATTTACAGCTGCACTTTTACGTCTTTGCTATTCCACAGCTTATAAAAGTATATGACTCTTATCTGTTTATATATGACTTGCTTCACAGCAGTATAAAAGTTTTTATAAATGCTTCTGTCTAGATAAGAAGGAAAAACATCAACTATAAAAAAAAATATTAGGGCAATGCTTTATTAGAGCTAACTCAAAGTTCACAAAATATACAAGTTTTTCTTCATCAAAGTCTCTGTTGCTCTGTCAATTTACAGTTGCCATTTATGCTCCAAACAAAGGTCAAATCAAATTTACATCCATTCTGCTAAAGCAGTTAGATCAATATAAGGTGGGTGAGCTGGCTTTTGGTCACAGTAATATGCTTCATCTGATACTGTATGAAAGCATTGCAAATGCAAATGCTAAACTGAAATCACATCCAATTAATGGTCTTCTTAAGAGATTGGACTTAATGGATTTCTGGATGTATTTAAGCCAATGCTAGACAAGATACTTTTTTTTTCCAGATAGGCAGAAAATCTACTCCAAGACGTATTATTCCATATTTTCTCATTATAGAATTATTGACACAAATATAAGGGCAAGTTAGACTTTAGATCATGCCCTTTTGTTCAGTTTTACAACATTGCGAATGTAGAAGTCCTATGTGGAGATCTCAATAAATTTCATACTACAGATAAAATAAAGGAGAACGTTATTAAATCAGGACTTCAAGGTTCTTATATTAACTGTTGATTAAAGGTTATTATTAATTATACAGTTGTTAATTGATTAGCTTTTACAGACAGTACATTCTAACTCGAGTAAAACTAAAGTCTTGGTCTTTGCATACCTACCTTAACTAAATATGCAACCTAGCATACTTAGTTAATCCCTGGCCAACAGACCAATAACATCCCTTTAAATACTTGGGTATTCATTTCCAGGAGCCATTATCCTGGATGGTACACCTTAATACAATCTTAATTTTATTTATTTATTTATTCAAATTTAATTACCGCCTATCTCCCCCAAAAGAGGGACTCTGGGTGGTTTACAATAAAATCAAACTATAATCATAAACGTTAAAATCTCATAAAACCAGACACATTACAATTGTAATAAATACATATAAAATCCAAGAGGGTACAAAATTCCAAGCTGGTGGGAGGGCCTCTAGGGTGCGAGCCACCCCCAAGAATGGTTACCCACTTTACCGCCCCAGGCGAGACAGCAGAACCAAGTCTTCAGGGCCTTCCGGAAGGTCAGGAGTGAAGGGGCCTGCCTCACCTCCGGGGGCAAAATGTTCCAAAGGGTGGGCACCACTGCAGAGAAGGAGCGTTTCCTGGACCCTGCCAGATGAAGTTCTCTTAGGGACAGGTCTGTAACATGCCCTCTCTGGATGATCGGGTGGGGCAGGCCGATGTAATGGGGATGAGACGGTCCCACAGGTAGCCTGGCCCCATGTCATGTAGGGCTTTAAAGGTGATAACCAACACCTTGAATTGGACCCGGAAGCAAACTGGCACCCAGTGCAGCTTGCGCAGCAAAGGTGTTATATGTGCCGACCTAGGGTTACCAAAACTGGCCCGCGTGGCTACATTCTGGACCAGCTGAAGCTTCCGCATACTCTTCAAGGGTATCCCCATGTAGAGCTCATTACAGTATTCTATATGGGAGATGACCAGGGCGTGAGTGACTGTTCGGAGGGCCTCTCATTCCAGGAACGGGCGTCACTGGTGCACAACCCAAAGTTGCACAAAGTGAGTCCAGGAGAACCGCCAGATTACGCACTGAGTCTGTCTGGGGCAGTGCAGCCCCATCCAGAACTAAAGATGACAAAGTCTCGGAAGGAGAGGCACCATCAGTCCACAGCCACTCCGTCTTACCAGGGTTCAGCTGAAGCCTGTTGTTCCCCATCCAGACCCCCACAGCCCCCAGGCACTGAGAAAGTGCAGTCACTGCATCACTTACCTTGCCCGGGATGTATAATTGGGTATCATCAGCATACTGATGATACCTCATCCCGTGGCAACAGATTATCTCACCAAGTGGTTTCATGTAGATGTTAAATAGGAGAGGAGAGAGAACCGAACCCTGTGGCACCCCACAATGGAGGGGTCGAGTGTCGGATCTCTCCTCCCCTATCACCACCGACTGGGATCGGCCCTGGAGGAAGGAGGTGAACCAGCACAGACCTACGCCACCCACCCACAGCTCCCTGAGCTGTCCCAAAAGGATACCATAACTGCCCAACACTAAATGGACATTAATGCTAAAGGTTAATCTCAGAGGGATTCAGTTAACTGTTCCTACATTCAAAATAATCTACGGCAAAGCATTTCATAACTTTTGTATGGGTATGGAGTTATAATACTGTTACCTACCTGGAAATAATAATTTTTAAAGAAAGTCCTCAGTCTTCCACAATTCACCCAGGCACACAATCTCTGCCAGAGCCACCTAATCATACTAACATAGTTTAAGACAATTGCTAGCCTCCCAGCTGACTGACTTATTTAGTCTTGGTATCAACTTTCCTGGGAAGGAAATTAGCAGGAAAATATGTCATCCCTTATTATATACATTTAGAGCCAGTTTGGTGTAGTGGATAAGGCATCAGGCTAGAAACTGGGAGGCTGTGAGTTCTAGTCCCGCCTTAGGCAAAAGCCAGCTGGGTGATCTTGGGCCAGTCACTCTCTCTCAGCCCTAGGAAGGAGACAATGGCAAACCACTTCTGAAAAACCTTGCTAAGAAAACTGCAGGGATTTGTCCAGGCAGTCTCCAAGAATTGGCCATGACTGAATGGATTAAAAGAAAAATCTGTCTATCAGTACAGTCCTTCCCCCTATGTAGAGGAAATTAAATCCTAGAATGGGGGCAACCCCCTATCTATCTATCTATCTATCTATCTATCTATCTATCTATCTATCTATCTATCTATCTATTATTTGTATCAAATTTATATGGCTGCCCATCTCACAAAAAGTGACTGTGACTGCCTCTTAAAGCTATCCTCACTTTAAGAAAGGGAAAAAAATTTTTTTGTAGTATCTGTTTACACTCCAATTTCCAGTAAGGAAATTCTGATAAACTTACATTCCCCAAAATACCCTCACTTGAACTTTGAAGGCAGATTCCAGATAGTGGCCATAGAACAGGGTAACCGCCATTGTATTGGAAACAGTGGGAAGACATCCAACGTTCTCTCCTACATGCTCCATTTATGCTGTGATTAGGATAAAACACCAGCCCCATTTAACAGGCTCTCAAGTAGAATGTTTCAAAGTGTTTTGCTGACTGAATTGTTCCATTACATTAGATATCAAGTGGACATTTCTGTTTCATTGTCTATTAACATTGGAAGGAAATGGATACTTATCAGACCTTTTTGACTTCTGGCCAATTACAATTTTAGAAATAGCCTTGCCTGATTTCTAGTCACATCAGTGATGTAACCCTGGGTAGATATTTGATGGTTGTGTTACGTGTGCATTATAATGTGTTTACCACAATAAATTTTTACTTAAAGTTTATTTCGAATAGCAGACTGGAAAAGCTCTCTAGAAATATAAATGTCACATAACAGCTCAGATAACATGGTTGTGTTGCATTTGATTTATTCTTGTAGCAATTAAAACATATTCCTCTGGTTCATGGAAAATTAAATTGATACCAGTTTTGTTTTAAATCAAATAATCCTTCATTTGTTATTAGCAAGGCTTACAAGTCACACTGTTTTTGTTAAAAGTACATCCAATCTATTTTGCCATTAACAACTAGAGGAATCATAACTTGAATTTTGTAAAAAACCAGAATGCTAACATTCCTAAGAGATGATAAAATAATATTTTAGGAAATCTTTGGGGTTAAGTTCAGTCGGTCCCTGAGGGTAAAATCTTCCATTCTTCCACATTTCTCATGTACAGTGTATGTATTTTGGGAGGGAGGCAGTATCAGTACCTCTCCCCTATATACTACAAAGAGCATATACTTCATGCATGTATCTTGTCTCATACACGCTGTCAGTACTTTAGTATAGAAGTACCTTGTTACCAAATGAAGTAGCATAAACACAACATTAGCAGGACTGGTTCTTTTGATAGTTTGTGGAACATTATGTGAGATTCTATCTACCTACCTACCGATCTCCAAGTGGGTTTGATACCTGAAATTGGTATAATGAAAATTATATGTAAACGTTCTGTTTTGTACATTGGTTGCTCTAGTAAGTTTTCTTAATTTGATACCCTTGATGTCAGGGGATGATAGTAGGAAAATGCCAGCATGTATGGAAGAATGTCAAAGGAAGTCTGCTGTAGGAGGATTCCCAAATACACCCTCTACTTCAGGGGCAATCTTTTTTTTTTAAAACTGGGTGCCTTTTTAAAAAAATGTTGGTGTCAGAGGGTTGCCTTATTGTAGGGAGCAGTTTTAAAGGTACAAATAGTTTTGTTAAGTCTGGATCTTACTGCACTATACATTAGAGAATTTAAGGATTAAAATTTAATTGGGCAGGATTATGTGTTCGGCAGATGACCACACGTTTGGAGCTGTGCATACTCAATGGCTCCCTAGATGGGGATCCCCCAGCAGAACATACTTGCTGAGGGCCAGGGAGAAGATCAACAGTAGATTACTGGATCATATCGCATAATCTCCTAAATGCCCTACAGTGGATGGAGGTAGATTCAGAATTAGAAAGAAATCACCCCCCCCCCCTAATATTCACTATGACACCCCTCTGGGAATCAGTGAAAATAGAAACAGTCTATGTCCCAATGCTGGAAAATAACAACACAGAGGTATGAATTAGAGGGAATGAAAGTAGTGCAAAAGCAGTCTCTAAATGGCTGGCAGCCCCAGAAACCTTAGAAATTCATGGACACATGCTAGACAACAAGTCCTGAAAACCATACTTAGACTTGTTTGATCTCTTAATTTTTAATCTGAAATCTGCTTTTGTGAAAGAAACAAAACAACACTCTAGTAACTGGGGCATAAAGCATAAAAAATGGTTTGATCAGGATTGTGCACAGCTAAAAAGGTCATATCAAACAATGTATAGAAAGAGTATGCGTTCTCCTGAGGACCGACTACTTTCCATATGGAATTGGAAAGGCTCAATTCAAGGCCCCCTTAAAAGAAAAGGAAAAGGTGTCAGATCCCAATACCAATTTCATAGACAACTCTGAGCACAAGCGGCGGGGAGGAATACCGGATCAGTTCCCATTTGCCCAGCGGAAGCTATTCCGTGACAAAGAAGATCCAAAAGACCGTACCTGGAAGAGAGGCGGGTGTTTCAAATGTGGCAAGGACACCCATCGAGCAGCAGAGTGCCCCCGCGGAGAACCAGATGCAGCCAAGGGAGGAACCAAACCAGCTAAAACCCCACCGACCAAACACAAGGGAGCCGCTGCAACCACGCTGGCGCACAGAGATCAGATGTGAAACCGCTGATGGAGTCGAGCGAGGACTCCGAACTGGAGGATCAGAAGCTGGCGGGAAACGAATTTCACCTGTTCTAAATCGCGCCCGCGAGCAGGTGGAAACTCCTGGGTGCAACATGCCTGCTTCAGAGGAAGACGAAGGAGAAGACACCTTGTTTGCTTAAACCAGCCCTGGAACGTTCTAAGTGGCACCAGCCGGCAGCAACCCCTCCACCCATCATGATTGATGGCCATCAACATTTTGAAGTTAAAGAAATGCTGGACTCTCATTTTCATCACAAATCTTTACAGTATTTAATTCAGTGGAAACATTTTCCAGATGCTGAGTGGGTTGATGCATGTCATGTTAATGCACCTATTCTAGCAAAGAATTTTCATTTAAAATATCCTTCCAAACCCTTACCTTACTACCATGTTTCCCAAACCTCCCCAGTTTATTTCTTTTACAAATGCTTCTACATTGTTTTCTGTTAAATCTTCTTGCAGGGGGGGAGTATGTCAGATCCCTCCGATCAAAAGGTTCACAGAATCCCTTATCGCAGCATCTTCCATCACTTCCTTATCAATGGGATAGATTCTCTGTTGCCGGATGGGAGGGGGTGTTGAGTTGGAGTGTGAATTGCATTATTATGGCTACAGATTTATGATGGTTCACATCAAGGCCAGTCAGTAGAGATACACCAGCAACACCACCTGGATGGGAAAGGGGAGTGACATACTTTTGTGGGAAAGGAAAGCGATCAAGGGAATGTGGTTTTAAATGTATGTTTTAGCGGGAATTCTCCATTCGCAGCTTTACCTCTGTCCTATTCATTTCGCTTCATTAAACAGTTAAAGGATCTTAGTCTCCTGACGGTCATTGTGTGAATGCTCGAATGGTCTAGTGCTGACAAAAGGAAAGGAAAAGACAAGACTGGCAGCGAAGGAGATCTGGCAGAAATTAATTCATTCAGGAAGGGGGACTCTTCCCTCTTCTGCCAAACTACCACTGGGCTAGAAAAACCACTAGCCCACCCACCCACCGAGCCCTGCCCAGCCAGTCAAGTGCCAGTTCAAGACTGGGAGGAGTATTTTAGAGGGTTGTACACAGACCCTGCTAGTAACACAAATGAGAGTGAGATCGACCTGGACGAAGCTCAGAATTGGCCCCCTGTCTGTGCAAGAGTTACCCTTAACTCATCCCTTAAGGTGAACAAGGTTCCAGGTGCTGATTGTGTTTTGCCTGAAATAATTAAATTTTTAAAAATCCCAGCTGGTGGGTGCCTCTGCTAGCATCCCTGTTTACATTCATAGATAAGACTGGTTATCTAAGGGTCCCTCTGTGGCACAGTAAGTGTCCAGAAAGGAGTGGACAGGGATGTATTCTTGCCCTCTCTTTTCATCCTGTACATCAGATCAATGATGGACCTTCTTTATAATCCAGATTTCTATGACCCTAAACTAGCAGGGCGCAAAATCCCTATACTCCTCCACGCTGGTGACGATGCCGCAATTTCACAAACCCCTGTAGGGCTGAAAAGAGCAATAGCAGCAATATTTTAGTACCGCAGACAAAATCACCTGATTCTTAATTCTGAAAAATCAAACGTTCTGGTCTTTGCTAAGAGAGGCAGCCAACAACCCTGGAGAGTAGAAGGACACAAATTAGAGCAGGTTCCTGCTTTTAAATACCTTGGGGTGGTTTTCCACTCTAAAGGCACCTGGAATGTGCACCAGAATCACATAGTGCAGCTAGCTCTTAGGTCCACAAGTGCTATTAAGTGCTTCTTTTACACAAGCGGAGGCCAATTAATCCCTGCAGCGTTAAACCTTTTTGAGGCCAAACCACTGGCCCAAATCCTTTATGGTCACAAGTAGGAATTTATGCAAAGAAGTATTGCAAACAGTGCAAACAGGATTTTTGAGCTCAATCCTCGCTGCACCCAGTGGAACAGCAAACGCCCGGTTAAGGCTTGGGACAGGAATGCCTGCAATCCAGATAAGGGCCTGGAGGATAATGATAAACTACTGCCTGAAAATCCCATTCTCCCAGTTGGACTGATCCCTCTAGTTTTAATAGACAATTTTCCTTCTCCCTGGAAACAGGCCATGGAGTTGGCGTTTTATGGGCGTTTTATGGGCTTTCTGTAATTCCTAATTTCTTTAGGATGTGACCGAGCCAAACAGCTGTCAGAACCCTTTATCACTTGTGCAGTAGCCAAATTCTGTGTTCCTGCAATGAAACTAAGGCATACTGTAACTGGTCACAGAAATAACCACTTCTGTTTTATTCATCACTTTAGGTTTAATACATGTTAGCTATCTTGTTTTAGGCGATGCATATTTTTACTTCATAGATTGTAATATTTTAGTTTTTCACTTGCACAGGTAATTAACATACTGTTATAGTAGTGTATGTTACATTTTTATTTGTTATTTTATCTTTGTTACGTTCGTATTTTATCTCATCTATTTGATTTTACTTTGGTGTATATTTTTTCAAGTTTTGCTGGTCATTGACAGAATAAACAGCATTTCATTTCATCCGTTTTTTATTTACACTTTTACTACTGAAAAGGTGAAAATCAGTATTGTTGAAAGTTAGTATTTTGGGGAGAGACATAGATTGGCATCTGGGGACCGTATGTTGAGCCAG
Source organism: Candoia aspera (assembly GCF_035149785.1). Classification (NCBI taxonomy): domain Eukaryota; kingdom Metazoa; phylum Chordata; class Lepidosauria; order Squamata; family Candoiidae; genus Candoia; species Candoia aspera. The sequence goes on from NC_086158.1 coordinate 76,236,564, forward strand.
GGAGTTGCCCACCCGTGCTCTTTTGGCTATTTAGTGACATTTCATTGTAAAGATTTTCTACATGTATCTGTAGATATTTTTTTTCCTCTTGTTTATCTTTAACTGAAAGATGTTTGTTGATACCTAGAGCACTTAACAAAATTATTGCTTTATTGTATAGGAGGTAATAAAAAACAAAGTAAAACAAGGCAGTTGTTAAATGGTAATGATATAATTTTAATAAATTAAAACTAGTGATAAAGAGGTGATAGAGGGTGGAATAAATTAGCACACCTATGTTCTGTTCCTATGACTAAGATGGATATTGGATACGTAATTGCCCATATATAAACTTTGTCCTGTCCACACGTCATTTGCACACAGTCCAGTTTGATTATGTAGATAACATTTCTCCGAGGAAAAGTCATAGCACTGAAGATATAAAAATACCATTCCTTTCTATTCAGTTCTGCAGTGATAGGTAATGCTTTCTTAGTGTTTGTGTCTTTGAGTCAGTTTTTGACTCATGGCAACTGCCTGGACTAGTCCCTCCAGTTTTCGTGGCAAGGGTCCCCCCCACAAGTGCTTTGCCATTGCCTCCTTCCCAGGGCTGAGAGAGAGTGATGGGCCCAAGGTCACCTAGTTGTTTTTTGTGCCTAAGGTGGGACTGAAACTCACGGTCTCTTGGTTTCTAGCCTGATGCCTTAACCACTAAACCATTCTGGCTCTCAGTTAATGCTTTATGGTGTCAATAATGCTAAGCAAGGAAACATTTATTGTTTTTCAATCTCTGTTCAAGAACAATTAATAATTACTGTGTTATGTTCAATTTAAATACTTTATGGTGCATTTTTATAACATGCCTAGCAACTCTCCAGTATTTCATTAAGGAGGGACGTACATGGGATATTTCTACTTCCCTTGGAACACAATGGAGACTTTACCTATGCACATTGGTTTGGAATTAAGCCTAGTGAAGTTGGGAGGATGATTAAATGTATGTAAGACTGGCTTTTAAAGCTGCAGTTCTTTACATGTGTACTGTATCTAGGTAAATATTAGAAGACATATGCCTTAGTAGACAAACAGGATTGTGAACGTCTGGTAATTTCCTCCTCCCTTTAGTGAAGGTGAAGGTGAAAGGCCCCCTGTGCAAGCACCAAGTCATGTCTGACCCTTTGGAGGGATGCCACTTTTGCAACGTTTTCTTGGCAGACTATAGTGGGGTGGTTTGCCATTGCCTTCCCCAGCCGTCACCTTCGGTTGCAATACTACCGCCTACCCCTCTGCGCCGCACAAGGCTCCTCCTTTTAGTAGTCTGAATTAATAGCTACCAGTAACTGCTGTTGTTTGGGTGATGTTTCTGGCCATATAGTGTGGAACTGTCAGATCTGAATTGTATAGATCTGGGAAAATAAGCAACCTTGTGTTCTAGCTTCAGTAGCATTTCAGATCCCATGCCCAGATACCTACAGAGGAGTTTTTATGGTAATGTAATTATTCCCAGTGAAGTCTCTATAATTTTGCCCTTTAAAGTTGTTCCTGCAATTTTTCTGTCAACACGAATAACATCTGTGCATTTTCCCATTGTTAATTCTGTATAAATCTGCAATCTATGGGATAACTTTTCAAATCCTGATGTTATAAGAGCTGGCCATGATCCAGGACTTAAGCATGCTCAACTAGCAGATACGATATTTTCTACAGCTCAGTTTTCCTTGCTCCAGTGGTTCATAATAACCTGTTTTTAAGAGTCCAAAGATATCCAGCTTTGAGATACTGAATACTAAATGCTAGCCTGAGCAGGCTCTTTGTTGAGGTGTGTTATGCGTGCGGTGTGTTTCATTGTGGCTCTCCTACTCATGTGATGGTGAAAGGTGAAAGCTCCCCTGTGTAAGCACTGAGTCATGTCTGACCCTTTGGGGGGGACGCCACTTTCGAGACGTTTTCTTGGCAGACTATAGTGGGGTGGTCTGCTATTGCCTTCCCCAGCCGTCACCTTCCCCAGCAAGCTGGGTACTCATTATACCAACCTCAGAAGGATGGAAGGCTGAGTCAACCTGAGCTGGCTACCCAAGAATCCAGCTTCCACTGGGATTGAACTCAGGTCATGGGGAGAGTTTCAGTTGCAATGCTGCTGCCAGTTCTATCTTTTGTTATGAATCATAACCCATTAACCCAACGATACAGGAGTTCAGCACCATTTCATTGTTTGTCATGTCTCTGTATATGTGTACCTTAGGATCAAGTCCATATCATTTTGGCATCAGTGTAAATTCCTTTGCTGAGTTTGTGACTTTGGATTTTGACCATCCAACATGATTCCAGGTATTATATGGATAAAAGTCAGTGTTGAAGAGTGGGGAAATAGAATGTCTGGGCCTACTTCAATCATACGCAAGTAAGTTTATCAATCAATTAAGCAATTAACCATACTCAGTCGTGCTCCATCTGGTACTTCTAAGATAATTTTCTTACAAGTATGTTTAAAATGAAAATTCCAGTCATCTAAAGTAGGTATTTATAGTGAATGTTTATAGCAAATGATTTAAATGTAATTGCATTGACTTAAATGCAAGAGGAAAATGTGATGAATTTTAAGGAAGTTGCAAGTTATTTTGACTTGTCATATTTTCCAGAATTACCTTTTTGCTTTATGTTTTTAACTGAAGTAGTAATTTATTAACAGTACTGTAAACTCCTTAGAAATTACCCAGAATTGCAAAGTCTTACTGTTGCAGTAGATTTTAAGAAAAAGTAGCAGTCCTATAATAAAAATCAAATAAATGTGTGAAGTATATTTTATGCATCTTTAAATATCACACAAATTTGTTATCCGTGGGGTCCAAGCCTCTCTAAAGTTTTTGCTGAGATGAAGTTTATTTCCAAATTACTTCAATTTAACAGAAACAAAGACTTTACTGGTGTTGCATCCAAAAGCACCAACACACACACAAAAATAGGTTTCCCTAAACCCTATAGATTAATTTAAGTTTCCCACGGAAATTTACCAGAAAGCTTCAAAAGAGAAAATAAAGAAGAAAGTGCAACAGAAATGTGAAACACTGGATTCAAAGTAAATAATAAAAGTTGTCCAATATATAGTAGAACCCCAACAGGGCTTTGTTATTTTGTGGTCATTTTTCAATAATAATAAATCATTGTTACAGGTTTCTCAATGAAAGGTTTAACACAGGATTATCTGTGTTTAGATAATCTCATACAGTTTATGGTTATTTTACTTTTTCCATTCATTTACAATAGTTTATCTAAGATGGAACTTCTTAGGTATATTGGACTACAATCTCTGTTATTCCCATCTATGGGAGTATTTTGCAGTGTTCTCAGTGGTATGTGCATGCTTCTTAGGTGTTGACATTTTAAGCTGTTTAAGTTTTTTTTCATGTACACACGCTTGATTTGAATTCACTGGACATAGCTCTATTTCTGGGTAAGGATATGTATTTGAGTACTGTCTTCACTTTGTCCAGCTGCCTTCTTTCCAAGACCATTTTTGGAAATGGTTTTGTGTGAACTGAATAGGAAATAGAGGTGGTTGTTAGCAACATAAGGTAATGTATTGTTCATATAACATCTAGTCTATCGTGCTATTCACTTTTCACTGTGTTGGCATTATCTTAAACATAGTGACACATAATAGTCAACACCCACTTGGTTGTCTGATTTCTACTACACTTAAAAGAAACTTTTGGCAGAGGATCTGAGCAAACATTATTCCTCTTCTGACAACTTTGTCTAGATCTCTTTGAACACCCAATTTCATGCGTTGAGACCTCGAGTCTGGAAAAACAGAACAGAAACTATTCTGGAAAATGATCATGTACTTCTTTCTGAAAAGTAGGGCACATTGTTTAACAGTTTACAAGAAAATAAAGCTTTTTAATAAATCACACTTCCATGGTTCACTGTAAGCCTACACTTCTGCTACTTTTCTTGATGTAATGCTCTGTAGTCTTCTCAGAATTAACATACCAACATTTTGTTGGCTAAATCTAGGGTAGTTTGAATGTTTATAAAGCCTAGGGGAAATTAATTTGAATTTTATTTGAGCTAATTAATGGATGGCAGCATCATTTAGGCATGTCAGATTCTTTTCACATTAAATTACTGTAGACTGATTATTTCTAAATACTCTACTTCATTGCTTTGGAGTTTTGTAAATTGTTATTTCTTTGCTTCGACTTGGAAAATAAGTAGGGTCAAGCCATAATTAGTACTTGGATTGGAGATGTCACAGCTGTTTCAACATAGGATACAGCATCCATCATAATTTGAGGGTCAAAGTCTCATATATAAACACACCGTGTTTCTAGCCACATCCCAACCCCCAGTTTTATGTGCTTCTACCTAGTGTCAAGGAATTGAAGATATCTTACCTAGATACTTTTAATCCTATCTACTCTCTTGATCACATGTTTTCCTGCAGAATGATAGAGATAATTTTCATAATGAAGTTGCATACCCTAAGGATGACAGTATTAATTTCGGCACCCATGTGGGGTTGCCTTGTCTGGAACAGGTTAAGACTTAACAGGGTCAATAGCAACTGTATTAGTCTCCAAATATTTCAGACCAAACAAATGTGCTTAGGGAGGATGATTTAATTTTAAAAAAATGTATAATCTTTATTTTTTTAACAAAACAATCTTTAATCTTAAAGAAAAAAAATCTTAAAAAGTAAATAAAAATACAAACTAAAAATACAAGTTAAGAAAAAAAAGGAAAAATATATTTTATATTTATCAATAGTCACTAGTTTACCAATGAATTCACTACTATAATATGAACAATGAAATATATTATTGTAAGATATCACAAGATCTCTGCCATAATAACACATATTGAACAATTTGTCTTAGTTTCAGCAACTGAGTGAAACAAAAAGGGCAAAAACCACAAAATTCAACAATAAAGATGAGTCAACTGTACAAAAATGAGGAAAAAAAATGTTGTAACAGACCTCTTTAGTGGATGTGATCTTGGAGATGTTGCATATTCTTGGCTCTTACTTGTTACAGCGTTTATGCGATGTGTTACGCTTTTTATGGTTTTAAGAATATATGTAAACTGCCAGGAGTCCATCTGAAGTCAGTGATATATAAATAAATACTGTAATAAATAAATATCCTGTTTCCTATGTGCAAGCTGGGAATAATAGCAGCCTTGTTTCTTTAGATTTAGATTTGAAGATTATAAACGCTCCTTCGTTCTTAGGTGAGAAATGGTATGGTCTGCTACGCTGGAAGTTTTGTCTTTATCTCATTTGCTTTTAATAGGAATTTGATTTTGTAGAAGTCCTATTATTCCAATAGTTTGGATTTATGTGTGTATTTATAAGACTCACATGGCTGCCTATATTATACAGTAATCCTAGGTGGCTCACTACAAAATAATAAAACAAACCAAGTAAAAACGTTTCCTAATCTTTCCGCCACAGCCCCAAAATAACCATACTTCAAATGCTGATCCCCATCCTAGCCCAGTGCTTAGAGCAGTGTTTCTCAACCATGGCAACTTGAAGATGTGTGGACTTCAACTCCCAGAATTCCCCAGCCAGCAGTAGAAAGACAGATTTCTTTGGTCTCTTTGTTCGTACTCATGGGTATGTTAATGAAGTGATTACTCCCCATCCACTGAGAATAAAAAGAATGTGGTCTTTGCCTAGTTTCAATTTTCACATTTGGTTGATGCTTTAAATAGATTTGTGAAAAGGTCTGCGGCAGGCCAATTCTTTCCATGCTTGTTCGGTTTTAGTCTTTCCCAATGCATTTTTGGAACATCTTCATAACTTTTAAGTTATTCGTCTGTTCATTATGGAAAACAGGTTTGGGCTACAGTGTTTTGTCAGTTAATTTTCAAAGGCTGTGCTACTTGTTGGAGGGTGAGTACAGATAGGAACAAAGCCAGACACACACACACAGGCAACTAACAAGTGAATACAGCGCTGTTTATTCAAGTTAGTGCAAAATATATTTACAATAATTCTAATGATAAGGGTTTGTGCATATATGTATCTGTAGAAACCAAACATATATGTAAGTATGGACACTAGCAAAATCTAACTATAAGTACACTAGCAGAATTTTAACTAAATGAATGCAACTTCTACTCCTTTACTTTATAATCTGAAATGTTCAGCTTTTACTTTCTGCCCTCTTCCCACAAATACTTATCTACAGGCTTAGGGAAGGCTTCTGTTCCTATCTATGCCTGCCTGCCAGTTAATAGCAAGTTTACTATTCTTACTTCTTCTGAACTCACACTTGCCCAGTTCTCCAGCACCTGAACCACCTGGCATTTGCTCTGCTACTATCTATAGTCCAAGGCAGTGTTTGTCAACCATGACAACTTTAAGATGTGTGGGCTTCAACTCCCAGAATTCCCCAGCCAGCATTGCTGAGAGCATTTATAATCTTCAAATCTAAATCTAAAGAAACAAGGCTGCTATTGTTCCCATTTTCCTTTCTTCCATCTCCTTGTAGATTCCTCCTCTGACTTCAGCTGCCTTGGGCACTTCCCTCATTTCTTCTCCTTGGCTGTGGATGGTCTGGTTCCTGGCTCCCCCAGTTCTCGCCTCCTCAGTTCCACATCTCATGGGGTTGCCTTTCATTCCAGCAGCATCTCTTGCTAAACCTAGAAGACCCCACTCCTCTCCCCATTTGAAAACCTTTGTGCCAGCCTGCAGGTGATTCTCAGAGTTTAAACTTTTTCCCTCCTTTCCTCTGTAACTGCCTACCTGCCTAAGTTGTGCACCTGACAGATCAAAGAGGGAAAAAAAAACCTCAAGAGTCACATGTAATATTTGTTTTAGCTTCAGGGCAGTTCATCCATCTACACTACTTTATTTCTTCTGGCTGTGTTTGGTCTCCCTGCCTGCACTGTGGCTTCTCTCAGTTTGGGGTCCAGATGGATGTCTTTTCCTTTTCACTGACCAAATTCTGGTGACTGCTACCAATAAGGAAGTGAATGACATTGAGTTATTGGGCATTTCTAGTAGAGATTTGTTAGTCAAGCGGTTTGTCAGTGTGCATAATTGGTGATTTGTAACATAATTTTTGAATTTTGTGCATGATTGTGAAGCATTGAATACCCATAAGATGTTGAAGTTTGCATACAGTGTTATATTGTGTTGTGTTTCCTTTTACACACAAATATTTCTGGGAAAGTGAAAGAGGGAATCCTATGTTTATGGCACAATGAAGCCCCACATTCTTCTCTGCGATAGGAATCTGAGAAGAGAATATCCTTCATGTGATATAAACATAGACAGAAAGGAAGTAGCTTTTAATTAACCCAAGAATTGCATCGGATGAAATGTCTCATTAAATCTCGTACTGCATTGATAAGTCTTTGAAGTACCATGTGATTTGTGATGGCTTTGTTGCAATAGACCAGTGCTTCTCAACCTTGGCAACTTTAAGATGTGTGGACTTCAACTCCCAGAATTCTGCAGTAGACTAACAAAGTTATCCCCCTGGAAATGAACATATGATTGTTTCTAAATCAGCTGTGCATTATATTGGTTGTGTTCCAACCTCAGGTCTGTGCTAGGCCATGTTAATACAATTGCAGGGCTGTGTGTGTGTGTGTGTTCTTGTATCTTTTAAGTTTTGTTTACTAGATCTGATAAATAGACTGTTGCTAAGGAAGCTTAAACCACCCAATTAACCTGCATGTTATCATTGTTTTTCTGCTGGTAGTTATGGCAGTTCTGTATGAATGAATTATGATTACTGTGTGCTAAATCTTTCATTCATATGCTCATAAACTGAACTGGTTTGTTACTCCTTCAGTGCTGTGTCTAGGTTTTTGATGGTATGGGGGGGCAGGGGAGAGCAGTGCCTGGTGTTCTAGTATAGGAGACTTTGGGAGGAAAACAAAAAATCAGATTTGGCCCAAACAGTGGTTGGAATTGGCAACTGTGCAACGTTTTTACAAGGCTGTGCTTATCTACTGACCAGTTCTTCCACTTCAATCTCTCCTTTGTGGACTGAATGTCATGTTCAGGACTGCTTTGAAAAGTCCAGGGATTCACTTGCTTGGGAGCTGGTGATTTTTGCATTCTTTCAGTCCTCACAATTCACATTTTAATGTGGGTATTTTCCTAGATGAGGATGGTGAGGAAGAGGTGGTGGTGGAGTATTTTTAAGTATCTTCCTCCTAACCAACGCCCCTCCCCCCTCCCACATGATGGCTGAGTTTTGACAGAGGTGGAAAATAAAAGAGAACAGTGGTGTGAGAAATGTATTCTTTATTATCCCAAAAGTCCCAACATATTTTTGAAGAAATACTTCTTTGTTGGGGGATTGGAAAACAAACAAACAAATGAAATGTAGAGGAGCACAAAGATCACCCCAAAGAAGGAATGTAAGAGTGGTTACATAAGCATCAACTTAGCCCTGAAAGAAAGGAGGGGGTGAGAAGGAAACACAAGATTGTCTCGCCTTAATTCTCTTTGGTATCAGCAGAGAGAGAATCTCCATCAAACTTGCAAGGGTGGGTTATTATACCTTGCAACAATAAAGTCGTGTTCCAGTAGTTCTTGTAAAGTCGGCTTTCTGACCTGGCCTACCTCAAAGTACTGACATGAAATGACATGTTTACAATTTATGAAACCAGCTCTAAATATATGTAATTATATCTCATCATATTATTTCCCCCCTTCTTTGGAGATACATGCAGATAGGCATGCTTGTGCATGTGTTTTCTTGAATATTTTACTCTACGTTTTACATATTTGAAAGAATTCATTGTTTCTCAAACCCGTGTTTTCCTCCTTATTTTCCACCTCTTTGGTTGGTGTGCTTCCACTTGCTGCTGAATACTCAAACAACCTTTCACCTGGTATGTCCATATTTTTAAACATAGTTTCCTGTTCACATTTTTTCATAGTTTCCTTGTGGTATATGGCTTGCTGTGATTATGGAAATGTAGGATATACCCCATTTAAAACAAGGTAGGGGAAGCATGCAGAGCATGACTTCTGAGATTCCTTCCAGCACTTTTACCAGCAGTTTCTAGAGATAGCATCTGTATTTTCTTTTATGGAATGAAGTAATAATTTGGGGTTGGGGGAATTGTGTGCACGTGTGGGTGCACTTTCTTGGGGGGTAGTCAGGATGTGTGCAGACGTGTCACTTATCTATGTCTGTCAAGGTCTAATCAGAGTGGGTAATAAATAGGTTGCCTCTTTTTGGGTGGGTGTTTCTGCTGCGTTTTCCTGTTGCATTCTGCTGTCTGTTCCTGTTTGTGTGCATATATGCACTGGTAATCCCAGGAACGGCCCCATGTGCTCTGCTCTGGGTCACATGAGTGTGTGGGTTTAGAACTGACCAGCCCCTACTTAACTGCCCTTCCCATAGGGATCAATTGGAGGATTTTTTTCTGGAATATTTTTCTCTGCATCCCCCATTTTCAGATTCAATATTTCTTTTGCTGGTTTATTCCCCCCTCCCCCCCTCCCCCATATTTGGGTCTATTCTATTTTCAGAGAGTTATTCTGCTGGTGGATAGACAGATGTCTTGAACTCCTTTAAATGAATTCTTTCCAACACTCTTTTGAACTTAGGACAATAACAGTCTGAATCAGCCTTTCCCAGTCAGGTGTCCTTCAGGGGTGTTTGACTACAGGTCTCAGCCATTCAACTGAAGCTGGCTGGGTGTGATGGGAATTAGGGGAGGTCTGGTTTAAATTATCAGAGCATCTGTGTTATTGATGTTGATGGCAACCATTCAATAATGGATGAGTCATTCAACACAAATAAAGTATCACAGGAAGCAACAAGGGAAGCTTGACCTCTTGGGGTAGCTCTGGTGATAAAATAAAACCAGTTATCTCAGATATGTTGGGTGTGTAAAGCTGTGCTGAATGCTCAGTGGGTTTTTTTCTTTTTAACGAATTTTGTCTTACCGTGAGAAACATCCTGCCCACTCAGAACAGTTAACTGTATGGTTAGCAAATTGTAAATTGCAAAAACAGAAGTTAGATGGGGGAACATGAAAGATTTGCTCTTTTGGGCAGCTTCTGATATTTGTGTATTTGCCTTCCCCAGAATGAACTCTCAGATTCTGCTTGTAATCTTTTGAATGAACAATTAACATTTGTAAACTATAGAAGGCTGTTTTATTAAGAGTAGCTTTAGTCACTTTTCATAGCAGGATTTTTTCCTTTTGTTTGGCTAGTTAAGGTTTTCCCCTGTATATTTTAGTGTTCAATGTTTAAATATGTGCTTCTTTTTTTTTAATCATTGTCATCATTATCACCATCACCACCATTACCATCATGGTTGGTTGCAGAGTCAGCTAGATATTTAGACTAGATTTGGCATAATTACCCATCTACCCATCTATTTGATGGTGTTAAAGGTATCATTGCAGGATGTAAGCTGTTCCAATAAAGCTGCCTTTTGTAATTGACTGATGGTGATTTTGTGATTTTGTGATTCTGTGTTGTTGTTGTTTTATGTTTATAAACCTCTTTTCTGCTTTTTTAAGTACTTATGGAACTAGTTAAGGAAAAAAACAGAAAATGGCCTAGAAATCAGAGAAATAAAATATTTAAAACCAGTAGTTGCCAAACTGGGTAGAATACATAGTGATGGAGGCATGTAACCCACAAAATTAAGTCCAAATCTCTAAATATATCTGTGTGCCCTATTTGATTTACAGCAAAACTGAAAGTAGCCATTTTCCTACCAATCCCAATTTCTTCAAATGGGCATTTTCATTTTTCCTTGTTTATTTTATCCAGCTTGGAAAAAACCATCACAAAAAGACTATTTTGTTGTTTAAAGCTCTGTCTGTTTCCTCTATCTGTTCTCTCTGGGTGAAAAGAAGAATATCAGCATGAGCTAATCTTCTTCCTCAGCAACCAGAACTACCAAATGACTTTGGTTTACTCAGGAATTAACTGAACATTGTCTCTTTGACTAAAAGTCATGTGATACATCAAGCAAACCCCATCTGTGCCTCAGGAGTAATTGCTATACAAAGAACTTAATTGTCTTTTTCACAAGTGTAATCACTACTAGCTCTTTTCCCCAAGGTTATAAGCAGGCTGCTTTAGAGTCCAGCTTTTAGGCTGTCTTATCCTTCTAGTTATAAACATAAGAAAGAAGTGCATTTTCTCCCCTATAGACTGTATTCCTTGATTTCCACTGTGGACCAATGATTTTCTCTTCCTAGAACAGGACCAACAAGATAGGAGCTCATTGGGGACTATATAATAATTCAGGTCTTCATACTTGCAACACAGAAAATACTGACTTTTAAAGCTTCTTTTAATTTCAGCCCCCTTTTTTTTTTTTTTAAAGAAATTGCCTTCAAGATTTAACCTATGCCAGGAAGAAAGTCCTTCAGCAAAGGATCGTTACCTTGTCGTGGTGCTGGAGCTTGAGCACCTCAATGATGCCATGAGCTAAACCGTGAAGGGCCACCCAAGACGGGAAGGTCATGACAGAGAGGTCAGACTAAATGCGATCCCTGGGGAAGGTAATGGCAACCCACCTCAGTATTCTTGCCGTGAAAACTAAATGGATCAGTACAACCAGAGATATGTCGGTATACCATCGGAAAATGAGACCCCCAGGTCGGAAGATGGTCAAAATGCTACTGGGGAGGAACAGAGGATGAGCTCAACTAGCCCCAGATGTGATGACGCAGCTAGCTCAAAGCCGAAAGGACGGCTAGCGGCCGACGGTGCTGGTGGTGAACGGCGAATCCGATGTTCTAAGGATCAACACACCATCGGAACCTGGAATGTAAGATCTATGAGCCAGGGCAAATTGGATGTGGTTATTGGTGAGATGTCAAGATTAAAGATAGACTTTCTGGGCGTCAGTGAACTGAAATGGACTGGAATGGGCCACTTCACATCAAATGACCACCAGATCTACTACTGCGGACAAGAGGACCACAGAAGAAATGGAGTAGCCTTCATAATTAATAGTAAAGTGGCTAAAGCAGTGCTTGGATACAACCCAAAAAATGATAGAATGATCTCAATTCGAATTCAGGGCAAGCCATCTAACATCACAGTGATCCAAATATACGCCCCAACCACAAATGCTGAAGAAGCTGAAGTAGAGCAGTTCTATGAGGATCTGCAGCACCTACTGGACAACACGCCTAAAAGAGATGTTATTTTCATCACAGGAGACTGGAATGCTAAGGTGGGCAGTCAAATGACACCTCGAATTACAGGTAAGTATGGCCTGGGAGAACAAAACGAAGCAGGACACAGGCTGATAGAATTTTGCCAAGACAATTCACTCTGCATAACAAACACTCTCTTCCAACAACCTAAGAGACGGCTTTATACATGGACTTCACCAGATGGACAACATTGAAATCAGATTGATTACATCCTTTGCAGCCAAAGGTGGCGGACATCTGTACAGTCGGTAAAAACAAGGCCTGGAGCTGACTGTAGTTCAGATCACGAACTTCTTCTTGCACAATTTAGGATCAGACTAAAGAGATTAGGGAAGACCCACAGATCAGCTAGATATGAGCTCACTAATATTCCTAAGGAATATGCAGTGGAAGTGAAGAATAGATTTAAGGGACTGGACTTAGTAGATAGGGTCCCGGAAGAACTCTGGACAGAAGTTGGCAGCATTGTTCAGGAGGAGGCAACAAAATACATCCCAAAGAAAGAGAAAACCAAGAAGGCAAAATGGCTGTCTGCTGAGACACTAGAAGTAGCCCAAGAAAGAAGGAAAGCAAAAGGCAACAGTGATCGGGGGAGATATGCCCAATTAAATGCAAAATTCCAGAGGTTAGCCAGAAGAGATAAGGAATTATTTTTAAACAAGCAATGCGCGGAAGTGGAAGAAGACAATAGAATAGGAAGGACAAGAGACCTCTTCCAGAAAATTAGAAACATTGGAGGTAAATTCCAGGCAAAAATGGGTATGATCAAAAACAAAGATGGCAAGGACCTAACAGAAGAAGAAGAGATCAAGAAAAGGTGGCAAGAATATACAGAAAACCTGTATAGGAAGGATAACAATATCGGGGATAGCTTTGACAGTGTGGTCGGTGAGCTAGAGCCAGACATCCTGAAGAGTGAGGTTGAGTGGGCCTTAAGAAGCATTGCTAATAACAAGGCAACAGGAGACGACGGCATCCCAGCTGAACTGTTCAAAATCTTGCAAGATGATGCTGTCAAGGTAATGCATGCTATATGCCAGCAAATTTGGAAAACACAAGAATGGCCATCAGACTGGAAAAAATCAACTTATATCCCCATACCAAAAAAGGGAAACACTAAAGAATGTTCAAACTATCGAACAGTGGCACTCATTTCACATGCCAGTAAGGTAATGCTCAAGATCCTGCAAGGTAGACTTCAGCAGTTCATGGAGCGAGAATTGCCAGACGTACAAGCTGGGTTTAGAAAAGGCAGAGGAACTAGAGACCAAATTGCCAATATCCGCTGGATAATGGAAAAAGCCAGGGAGTTTCAGAAAAACATCTATTTCTGTTTTATTGACTATTCTAAAGCCTTTGACTGTGTGGACCATAACAAATTGTGGCAAGTTCTTAGTGGTATGGGGATACCAAGTCATCTTGTATGCCTCCTGAAGAATCTGTATAACGACCAAGTAGCAACAGTAAGAACAGACCACGGAACAACAGACTGGTTTAAGATTGGGAAAGGAGTACGGCAGGGCTGTATACTCTCACCCTACCTATTCAACTTGTATGCAGAACACATCATGCGACAAGCTGGCCTTGAGGAATCCAAGGCTGGAGTTCAAATCTCTGGAAGAAACATTAACAATCTCAGATATGCAGATGATACCACTTTGATGGCTGAAAGTGAAGAGGAACTGAGGAGCCTTATGATGAAGGTGAAAGAAGAAAGTGCAAAAGCTGGTTTGCAGCTAAACCTCAAAAAAACCAAGATTATGGCAACCAGCTTGATTGATAACTGGCAAATAGAGGGAGAAAATGTAGAAGCAGTGAAAGACTTTGTATTCCTAGGTGCAAAGATTACTGCAGATGCTGACTGCAGTCAGGAAATCAGAAGACGCTTAATCCTTGGAAGAAAAGCAATGACAAATCTCGATAAAATAGTTAAGAGCAGAGACATCACACTGACAACAAAGGCCCGCATAGTTAAAGCAATGGTGTTCCCTGTAGTAACATATGGCTGCGAGAGCTGGACCATAAGGAAGGCTGAGCGAAGGAAGATCGATGCTTTTGAACTGTGGTGTTGGAGGAAAATTCTGAGAGTTCCTTGGACTGCAAGAAGATCCAACCAGTCCATCCTCCAGGAAATAAAGCCAGACTGCTCACTTGAGGGAATGATATTAAAGGCAAAACTGAAATACTTTGGCCACATAATGAGAAGACAGGACACCCTGGAGAAGATGCTGATGCTAGGGAGAGTGGAGGGCAAAAGGAAGAGGGGCCGACCAAGGGCAAGATGGATGGATGATATTCTAGAGGTGACGGACTCGTCCCTGGGGGAGCTGGGGGTGTTGACGACCGACAGGAAGCTCTGGCGTGGGCTGGTCCATGAAGTCACGAAGAGTCGGAAGCGACTAAACGAATAAACAACAACAAGGAAGAAAGTCATTGATCTTTGTATTGTAGTAGCTTGTGTATTGAGAGAGACAACTCCGTGCATTGTTGTTCTCCTGTTTCAGGTACATTAAAGCAAACAGTTCATCCCACAGAATTTAGCTCAGGCTACAGTGTAGTAAAAACCATCTCCTTGTCTTTCTCAGCCTTTTCCTGGCCCTCATGTCAGTTCTGCTGAAGGTAGATGCATTGTTTTCCTTTCCTTTACAAGAAAACACTTATGGTGTAAGATAGAGATTTTAAACTGGAAGTTTCTAATCTTACGTTTCTGTAATCTTTATAACTCTGTGAAGTGGATCCAATTTTAACATGAAATCTTTTTAAATTCCGGGTAAAACATTATGGTTGATTCACAGAGATCTGCCGTACTGGATCTAAACGAATGTGTGAGGCTCAGGAGCAGCCTATCTTTCTCTCTCTTTCCCCCATCCAGTTGGCAGATGCATGTGATGCCATCAGTAGGGTAGAGGCATTAGTGATGAAGTTACGTGTTGAGTTTGTTTTGTTTTAGAGGTTTTAAAGGCTGGAAATGAGTGGAGATCTTTGAAAAGTCAAACTACTTTAGTTTTCACGCTTAACATACCCCCACCATGAGTTAAATTGTGCTGCTGAAAATTGGTCATTTCGCCACTAAGTTTTGGTGGAGTGATCTTGAGATGCTGGGCAGTAGCAGATCAGTCTGCATGCCAGTAGCAGATCAGTCTGCATGCCTGATCTAATCCCTTGAGGGCTTATAGCTGAGGGTGTGAATTGAGTTTGTCATGGAAGGATTCTGTGGTTATTTGAAAGCGATTATGCTTATTTCCATAAGCATGTCTCAGAGGTCAGGCCCTCAAAATTATGGCAAATGTAGACTCCTGCACCATCTTCTAGTCTGCTTTAACTTCATATATACATTGATGGAATCTGAGCTACAACTGTGACCAGCAAAAAGATTTGTGAGGTACCTTAAAAAGGGGTTGATTCAGCGTGCAGCAGTTTTGAAAAAGACAAATTCCACTCTAGGTATCATTAAGACAGATTTGAAAACTGCCCGGATTGTACTCTGTAACAGGTCTGCATCTGAGATACTCTGCACAGTTCCGGTCACTAGATTTGATAAAGTGGGGCTGAAAAAGTGCAGAAAAGAGCAACCAAAACTATCAAAAGGCGTGAATGCTTGCCCTGCAAGACAAGGCTAAATCATTTGGGATTCTTTACCTTGGAAGAAAGACAACCTAGTGGGGACAAGTTTGAAGTGTATTTAATCATGCATGGCAGGGGGATTATGGATTGGGAGAAATTTTTCTTCCACTAGCACCACCAGATTGGAAGGAGACTCAGAATAGATACAAATTATATCGGTGCATAAGTATGAGGGATTCATTAGTAAAAGACATGGTGGCCACTAACTTGAATGCTTTTAAAGGGGATTAGATAAATTCATGGAGGACAGGTCTATTGAGGGCTTGAAGACTTTTTAAGACTTGGTCTTATATCTGGCTTGGGAGTAGCTTGCCTCCAAATGCAAATTGCAGGGGAAGCGAAGCAGGAGAAAGATTTGTCCCCACCTCCCTCTGGCATCTGGGTTGCAACTATGAGAAACCAAATGCTGGACTAAGATGGGCTTTGGCATGATCCAGCAGAGCTATTCTTATTAAGATAGTTCTCATTTAGTTACCACAGTTTGGACCGGCAACTCAGTCATTACATGAAGCAGTTGCTAAGTGAAACCACAACTGTGCTTACGATCGTACTTCAGCTTTCCTTTGCTGTCCAGACCTGTGAAGGTCATAAATGCAAGGATTGGTCATAAGGTTACTTTTTCATCACCGTTGTAACTTTGAATGGTTGCTAAACGAGGAAGTTGCTAAACAAGGACTACCTGTATTATTTTGTTTTTATACTATTGTATCCAACCCTGACTCCTTTCTGTGATTTATAAGTCATGCTTAGTCGTGGCCTGTCTTAATTTTCTGCTCTAATATGCTGCTAGTAACAATTATTTGGTCATTTCCACCACGTTCTTCCTTAAAATGTATTTTGTTTTAGTTTCTGTTTTCTGAATCTCCTTAATTAGATAAATGGGGGTTATGCTGTCTGATTTTTATTTTCATTTTAATGTTTCATTGAAAATGGTATGGTGTCCATAGAAGTTGAAACAAGAAGTTGAATGAGTAACAATCTCAGTTTCTTACAACTCTGTTCTTATAAAATATATATTTGATACTGTTCTGCTCATTCCCATCTAGTGTCTGGATGTTTTACTTTTATTCCCTTCCCCCGAGATTTTTTTAACAGTGCTACAGCTGGAATCCTAGTTCAGTCTTTTAACAGCATGTTCATTATTGCTTCATAGTAAATTTCACATTTGGATGGGGGGATGGAAAGCATTCATCTGATTACTTACTGCTTGGTCTGATCCGATTTTGTCAATCTTGGATTATTACACAAACTATTGAAGAGGGATCTTTGCTAAATTATTTGAAAAAAAAAAAAAAAAACTTTTCCCTGCCAGCTAATGTCACCTTTCATATTCCTTCATTATTTTTACTTACTTTTCCAGGGATGTCAACTTTTTAGATAATATTTTGGCAACATAATAATACTTTAGGAAGAAAAGTGATTTCTGTTTTCACTGTAGTATGTCATTTTAACAGGGATGGTAAACACATGAATTTAATCATATTCAAGAGAAATCTGATTTTCAGTATTCCTTCAAATAATGACCTGACTACAAAGTTGAATGTGCATCGATCAGGGCATCCTCTTCCCATGCCCCAAGCAACAACATGATCACTTTGCTTCAGAATTTCTTTTACGTTCCCTATAATTTCTGGAATTGCTTTTCTTGAAATTAGGATTTCAAGGAAATCCAAAGCCATTTCGGAATTCCTTAGGGAATGAAGACATTTTTGGAGTGTCACTCATGTATGCAAATTTTGTCAGGATATAGAGCAAAGAACCACGCTGAGATCAGAAGCTTTAGCTCTGGTGTTTATTGTTCTGCTCTACAGTACAGAATCCTGCTAAACTGAGAAAGCACCAGCAATTCCTACCAGAAAAGCTCAGAAGGCTAAGGCGGTTCTCTTCTGGATTTCTTGATGGGGGGGGGGGGAGAATCAGTACTGTGTGTGCGTTTTTCCCCCTGGAGAGGGCCCCCCTCTCCTTCATCAGCAGCGTTCATAACCAATTTCATTGTATGGATGTCAATATAGAGCACAAGGACTGGATTGAAGGAAGTGATATGTACATCCAGATCTCATTTTTTAATCCCTGGAAGGCTCTTTGGAACGTCATACCTTAACTTCATTTTCTCAGCAATTGTCCTTCCAGTCAGGAAGGACTTCTTATCATTTCTTTTTCTTTTGATTCACTTTTAAAACAGTAAATGTTAAATATATTTAGCTGGAAATGTGTCTCAATGGAACTCACCTTTAAGATAATATGCTTTATAGTGTTCAGAGCAGGGTTTCTCAACCTCGGCAACTTTAAGATGTGTGGACTTCAGCTCCCAGAATTCCCCAGCCAGCTGGCTGGGGAATTCTGGGAGCTGAAGTCCACACATCTTAAAGTTGCCGAGGTTGAGAAACCCTGATTCAAAGGTATCATTCCCTTATTCTCTGTATCGTTTATAGTACAGAGGAGGAAGTGGAGATAGCAGCAACAAAAAGCCTTCACTAACTCTGACTTTGAGCTCCTTACTTATATTTAACTAGAATTCCAGTTTGACTGGATTTTTCTTCAAAGAAATTCAAGTAGTAAACTTTTGTACACAAAATCATGGTAGACATATTGCCATGTACTCTTTCTAGAATGTCTATTTCTTCATCGTGAATTCAGTGACAGGATTAGTTTTGATGACTATCATTTCCATTTCAAGTCAGAGATGACTACATGGTGCAATGTTGCACGTTCTAGCACATTCTGGGATGTTTCTTGATATTCTTGCAACTGCAGCAACTCTTAAGGAAGGGCTGTCATAGGATAGCAGACTCAGCTGTTTAAAGTCCTTCCTCCTTTCTACAACTACTGACTGGAATACTGTAGGAAGCTACTGAAGTTCAAGAAAGAGGACCAGGGGGCATAAATAGCTGTTATTCTGCTGCGCAACTCTCTGACTGGATTAGCGTTCTTGAATAACCTCTAGGTATTCATGGAATACCTGCAGGTTTTCTCTTTGCTTTGCATAGATCAATATTTTGTGAATTATGGTAGTAATTTAAGAAAATTGGGCATGGCTGGATGATGTTTCACGAACATTCCCACCTACAAGATGACTTATTGCGTGATGAACTAACAAGTGCTATGAAATTTCCATTTGAGTGTGAATTAATTCTATGCAGAAATTAGAAGACTTTGCATGTACTGTATAATTATTGTAGGGAATTATATCTTTAAATTCCTCTGTACATGAAACTTTTAGTGCCGTACTTTATATTTAGAATAGAAGTATACATTAGATACTATTTGAATAAAACCTGAGCAAGAAACTGTATCAGGCATGATAGTTAGGACAGTCAAATTACTACTGTGGCCATATTTCAAAAAGATTAAAACAAAAATATACTTTTATTTTGGAAGATGAAAAAGTAAGATTTTAAGTTCTGCTATCTTTATTGCCTTTGATAAACACCGCACCCCTATATTTAACTTTTTTCCTGGACCAAGAGGCTTGTTGGGTTGAATATAATAAAATTTATTATATATCAGGTTGGTTTATGAACAACAGTGGGGAAAATGGCCAAATGATATGCTAATATTTTAGTTATTTACATTTATAGTCCTGATTGGAATGGCCACTAATTATAAATTTTACAGGTTTATATTAACTGATGAGGGCTATAACAAAATATAAAGAATGAGTTATGTATTAAATGATACAGTGCGCATGTTCTGTACATGCATTGTGCTGTACAATGTTAGGATAATCTTTAGGAAATAATCTGTATTGGCTTTAGGAATGTAAAACTGAATCCCAAAATGCCCCTCAAAACTGAATCCCAAAATGTCAGGCAGTACCCTGAATTGTGTTTATTTAACATGATGGAGGGTACTGCCTGACATTTTGGGATTCAGTTTTGAGACGCGGTGGCGCTGCGGGTTAAACCGCTGAGCTGTCGATCGGAAGGTCGGCGGTTCGAAACCGCGCGGCGGGGTGAGCTCCCGTTGTTAATCCCAGCTCCTGCTCACCTAGCAGTTCGAAAACATGCAAATGTGAGTAGATCAATAGGTACCGCTTCGGCGGGAAGGTAACGGCGTTCCGAGTCGTCATGCTGGCCACATGACCCGGAAGTGTCTATGACAACGCCGGCTCCAAGGCTTAGAAACGGAGATGAGCACCGCCCCCTAGAGTCGGATTCGACTGGACTTTACGTCAAGGGAAACCTTTACCTTTACCTTTGAGACGCAGCCATCAAAGATTAAGGGACACAGCTGTGGCAGTATTCCCTGGGCATTTCTGCTGTGCCACCCCATCCCAGTAGCCCCTCTCCTTCTCATAAGTTCATGCGCTGCTGTCCCCCTTGTATTTTGCAAATGGCACCATTTGGAAAGACTGCAACTGAGTGAACCACCAGAGAGGTGGCTACTCCAGACGGCATTCTCCAGCAGAATTAGAGATTAGGCAGAGCAGGGAATGAGCAATGGTGAGGCTTTGGCTGCCCTGCGCAATCTCCTCACCCACCCAAGTAGGTGCAATGAAGGATGCTGCTCTATCATCAGGATTAAAGTAAAATCTGATTGCTTTGGCACATAAGATAAAAACGAGGGTTTTATCTTGTCCATCAGGTCAGGTAGTGAAATGCCTGCACTAGCCTTGATTCAGATGGCTTGGAAACAAGCCATTCATTAGCACCGATCGATTAATGGTATGGACATTAAAAAAAAAAAGAGGGAGAAGCAAAATGCAGTCAGTTACATTCTAATACAAATTGTCTAAATAGAGGATGTTTGTGTAGAAAGTAATTTATCTCCTAATAGTATCTTTCTTTTCATTCCTTAAACTATCAGGAAAAAGGGAACTGCAGGTGCAGAATGAAGATGCCACATTTTCAGATTTGTACCAAGCAATTTGAGGCTGTTTTGCATCAGCCTGCAGAACTGGTTTCTGCTGTGGCTTAAACAGGATGAACAGACCAAAGAGGGACTTTCTTTTCTGCAAAAATAGTGACAGTGGCAATTGTCCTCCTTGAAGTAATTTATAAGACTACATGCAAGCATTCTAAAGAAATGAAAGAAGTCGGGCTCTGGTCACGCAAGGAGGTGGCAGACTGGTTGTTGGAGAATGCTGTGCCAGAATACTGTGAACCTCTGAAACATTTATCTGGGTGTGACTTGATCAATCTAACCAAGGCAGATTTTGAGAAGCCCCCTTTGTCGCGAGTGACTTCTGACAGTGGACAGCAGCTCTTGGACATGATAGAGACTTTGAAAATAGAACACCACATTGAGGCACACAAAAATGGGCATGCCAATGGCCACCTGAGCATCAGTACGGAGGCCCTGGCCAGTGAAAATGGCTTCAGCAAAACCCCCAAACCGAATGGGATGCCGAATGGCTACAGGAAAGAAATGATAAAAATCCCCATGCCGGAGCTGGAGCGCTCTCAGTATCCTGTGGAATGGGAGAAGACATTTCTGGCTTTCCTTTATGCACTCTGCTGCTTCATCATTACCACAGTGACAATCTCGCTTGTCCATGAACGAGTGCCTCCCAAGGAGGAGGAGCCACCCCTCCCGGATGCTTTTTTTGATTACTTTAGCCGGGTTCAGTGGGCCTTTTCTATTTGTGAAATAAACGGCTTGATCCTTGTAGGACTCTGGTTGGTTCAGTGGCTGCTTTTAAAATACAAGTAAGTAGACAGGTTGCGGTTGCTCCTAATTTTATTTTTATAGATACTTTGTTTTAAATTGTCATCTTCATTCCTAGTGATGCTCATGGTTCTTCATGATGGCCAAGGCAGAATTCATGGTTCCTCGACTTGCCTATTGGAAGGTTGCTATACCATGTGCTTTCCGAGAATGTCCTGGAACTTCTGTAAATCTTGGAGTCCCTAAGATGAGAGAGGAAGGGTGTCAGTGATGCTTTCAAGTATGTGAAGAAGAAAGTAAAATGGAGATCTAGCTAGATCCTCCTGCATGGAGAACTGTTTTGTCAGGAGAAGGATTATGACTCTTGATACTCCTGCGACTCAGGAGGCTTGAGGAAACTTTGTAGTGCAGTATTTCTGGATGCGGGGGTGGGTTATATGGATTGTAGGAGAAGGAAGATTATCTATGGAAACCCAAAAATACTTCTTGGCCTTATCATAAGATTTGGATTTTGAAACATTTTTTCATCATAAGATTTGGATTTTGTTTCAGAGAAACAAAGTATAGTCCATCTGTACAGCCTCCATAATGTTGCATTGGGTTTTTTTTTCCCCTTGTTGAAAGCTTTCTCAGGACAGTTGTGATTTTTCCTGAGATAACTGGCAGATTTCATGTATGTGTATAAATGTGTCCTGAGTTGGAGATGGCAGGTGATTTTACATCAGATAAAAGGCTATAAAGTTGGGTAAAATAGTTCTCAAAACTGGCTTATATCCACATGAAGACTTTTATAATCTGGTTCTGTTTATATTTGGCATCTAAAGCAAGTATATTGAAATTTGGAATTCACTCATAAAGAAAGAAAAACCAATGGAGCTGAAGATTTAATTAAATGACACAAAATGAAGCTAGCAAGCATATCTGTGGAAGAATGATTGAAAGCAGCATAAAGTTGTTAATCCCATTAATTTCAATTTCTTTAGGTTTGCCTTATGCTGAAAAATATTTCTCCTGGTTTTAAAAGTGAAATTTTGACAAAATGATTGAGAATTGGATTGCTCCCTTCGCTCTGATATAATACTGTATAATAAAAATTGCATTATGTGATCTGTGAAGCCAAATATTTGTTATGCAATCTCCAACTTGCAGAACAATTTGAAGTGCTTCCTTTTGAAATATGCCAATGTTTTGAAGGAGAGCATCCATTAATATTTCATATAATGGTCTGGATCCAAAAAACCTGTATTATTAGTATTATACAATAAACGGAGGATTGAATAACAGCGTCCCTACCTATTAGAGCCAAGCACTTTAGAGCCTTGCACAAAAAGTTTGCAAAATGACATTAGTGGTGAATTGTATACTGGCGCTTCAATGGAAAACATCTAAAAAGCTTTCCCAAACCATATCTTTGGAATCTGTTTAGCATGATGTTATACCTAATATTTATTGTATACATATGTGAATATGAATATATATAGCTATGTTCAATTGGCTGTTTTTGTATGTTGTCATACAACATAGACTCATTAACTAGAATCCCATCGATTTCAGTGACTGTGCCATGGGTATGCTAAACCTGGAAACTATATCTTATTGATAACAATATGTTGCTATCAACAGTAAAGGTAAAGTCTCTTTGAGCTGAGTTCAACTCTCCCTATTTTTATTTTTTGGTAACAGTATGAAAGTGGTTTCTCATTGCCTCCTTATTAGCTTTTTTTAAAAAACTTTCCAGTTTAACTTTCAGCTATTTATTCAGCTATTTATTTTTGGATGGTCACCCATCCAAGCACTAGCTAAGTTCTCAGCCTAATTAGGCTTCTGCAGAACATCTAAGATCAGCTAGGTGCTGCTACCTAGCTGGGCTTGTACTTCACACTTCCTCTTAAACTGGAATGTTATATTCTAAGAGTCTTAATAAAAATTCAGAATATCTTATATGAAATAGTTACTGAGGTAAAATGGAAGAATCTGAGGAAATGTCTTTGATGTCTTGTAATAGTTAAGAGTGTTTGAACTTTTAAGCTAGTCCAGAGGAATTAGAAAGAGGCCTTAGAACTAAGTATTAATTATATATTGACATGGCAATGGAGCCTCTCAACATGAAAGCATGTATTTAGTTATTAAGCAAATAATTTTTTTGTCAGTTAAAAAAAATGGAGAAAGGTCTCTAAATGGGGACGAAAGGCAAAATAACTAACCTAATGGTTAGGAAGAGGAACCAGATTTTCCTTAATATAATTTGTCTTGCTCAGTTTTTTTCAGCCTCTTTTTCTCCTAAAAATAAATGCAGTACCATTAACTTGCATGGAAAAAAATAGGAACTCTGAACTAGGAACTTAAAAGCCCATAAAAACTTAAAAGCCCATAAATGGGGGATAAACACATTTATTCTATTGGAGAAGACTGTGAATATGCATACAGCCACTTGACATCCCCTCTTCAACATCCCAGATTGCAGCCCATACTGTGTTCAATAGCTTGTATCTCTTTGAGAAACTGCCTGTAGTTCTGTGTTTGGTCATGTTGAAAAGAAAGCTGAGAACCAGATTTAATGTAGAAACAGTTTCAGGGATCTTCTTATCCTTTCCCCAGAATTGCTGCTAACATGACGATCTTCTTGGATCTATTCTAGTTCTGTGAGGTGGTAATATTTCATTTCATTTTATTTTAGTTGTTTTATTACCTAAATGGAATAGATAGTGTCTTGTTATTGAACGCATGGAGAAGACCTGGAGCAATTCTCTTTTTATTCTGAAATATTTCAAGCTCAGAAGCACTTCAAATGATACACAATTCCCTCTACCTTTTTCCCCCCCTTCCAGGTCTATTATTGGCAGAAGATTTTTTTGTATAGTTGGCACTCTGTACTTATACCGGTGTATTACAATGTATGTAACTACACTCCCAGTGCCTGGCATGCATTTCAACTGTTCTCCAAAGGTAACCCTTTTCTTTGCTATCATTATCTGACATCATTTTTTTTTTTCGTTTTCTTAGACATCCTGCAGTATTTGGAATAGTTAGCTCAGAGTGACTAATTAATTTCTTACGAAGGGGAATTGGCCGTAACTTTTTCACAGCTAATCAGTATTTCTTATTGCTCAACTTTTCTTTCTATTGCTTAACTGGATGAAGAAGTTCTGTCAGGATTTAGTTCAATATTTCCCTCATCCTGTCATGGCTTTCAGTTCCAAAGCAATAATCTGGTTATTTCACCAAAATCAGTCCCTTGACTCATCCAGCCTCAGAGGCAAGAAAAGCTGTCAAAACTGATCTCATTCCTTAGGAAGCTAGAGTGGTGTGGCATGTGAATTTCCAAGGTATCGATATACTCTCCAATTACCATATCTGAACATAGTCTGATAGAAATAACTGGAACCAATTAAGGGTAGCATCCTTAATATTCGTTCCACAATTTATCGTCCAGAGAATTGCTTGACAGTTAAGAGAAGCACAACACAGTTGGACACCTTCTTTGGATACATACATGCAGATCTAACTAGGGCCTCTTAATAATTGTGTTTCTGTCTAGGCCAAAGTTTTAATTAGACAAAGTAGAAGAAGAATGCCCTCACTCTCACAGGACCATCACTATCAGCCCTTTTGGGACAATACCAAGAGTTAGAACAATACCTTTATGGCTGTGTAAACTACCAGCAAGACAACTGGCCTGAACCTGTGGCTTAGTTTCCTTTTAATAATTTAGTTCATTCCTCTGTTCAGACTGTTCAGAGGTCTGTCATTCAGGCCACTTAACATCCACACATGTTGCCAAACGCTTCCCAGTCCTCCCCATTCCAGGGACATCCCATTTTCTGCAGGAACTGCAAGATGCTCAACATCCCCTCAAGGAAGTACAGTATAATTCCAAAACCTCCTGTATTGCCTGTGTTAGCAAGGAAGGTCTCTCCCCCCCCCCCCACCCCCAATTCACTGTTGGAAACCATATCTGGCTTTCCAGCAGATTTCTCCCTTCCACTCAGCCATCTAAGAAGCTGCATGCCAAATTTATTGAAGCCCTACCAGTAGTTGGACAGAACAATCCCATTGCCCTTTCTACATCTTCCATGGAAAAGGTACTAGTTTTCCACCATTCCCTCCTGTCCCCTGCCCTCTTGCCTCTTCTGAACCTCTGCCCACCCACCCATCTCAGTTTGGGGGGAAGAAGAATTTATGCAGAAGGGGACAATGAGCACCTTGAGTTGCACCCAGAAAGCAACTGGAAGCCAGTGCAGTTCACAAACCAGCAGTGTCCCACGGGCAAAATATGAAGCACCTAGAACTGCATGTGCTGCTGTATGCTGGACCAGTAGCAACTTCTGAGTGGTCTTCAACAGCAGCCTCATGCAAAGCACATTACAGTAACTAAGATGACTAAGGTTTGAGGGACGATGAGCAAGGCCTCCCAGTCCAGGAAAGGGCACAATTGATGAACAAGCCAAACCTGTGCAATGGCTCCCATAATCACTGCTGGACTTGAGCAGGAGCTGTGAGCCCAGGAGGATCCCCAAACTGTACATCTGGGAGAATGCTACCCCATCGAGAGTCAAGGATGAGGGCTCCAGGAGTCAAAAACCCAAAGCTAGTCTGTCTTGCCAGGGTTGAGTCTAAGTTGGTTCCCCCTGATTCAGTCCTTCACAGCCTCCAAGCACCGGGTAAGCACTTGAATGGCATCACCTGCCCAGCATGGGGTGTAGATGGATAACTGAGTATTCATCTGCATACGGATGATACTGCATCCCATGCCATCGAATGACCTCACCTTGCAGTATCATGTAGGTGTTAAATAGAGAGGAGAGACCAGAGCCCTGAGGAACCCCACGCAGAAGAGGCCAAGGAGTGGACCTCTACCCCCTACCAGCACCAACTGGGACTGGTCATGGAGGAAGGAGAACCAGTGCAAAACAGTGCCCCCACTCCTAACCCCCAGAGTCGGTCCAGAAGAATACCATGGTTGATTCTTGAAGGTTCTGCTCTTATCTAGCTACTCTGTGCAGGAACTCAAGAGTCTGAAGAGTTGTGAATCAAGCCAAGCCTGCATGAGGTCTGACTGCCACAGTGTGACTCCTGTACTTATGAACTGATCTTAGTTATTCTAATATAACCCCTAAAAGAACTGTGACAATTTCCTAACTTACATGATGTACGTAGGAACTGATTTCTCCACAACAGTGAACATTGTTGAATTCTGTAAGCCACCATTTTCATGGGAAATTTTTTTTTTTTAAAGAATATCACTTACGAATATTTAATGGACACGTAATCATTTTATTTCATCCAGTGGCTCTGTAACTGCTGTGAGATATTTTCAGAGATGGCCATAAAATAGAAGTGAGCTCCTGTTAATTATCAAGTAGGAGCTTCTATTATCTAACTTTGTGGTTATAGAATGAGGTTTTTTGTTAATTTGACAACAATAATGTAGTATTATTAGAAACCAGATGAATGCCAAATGTATTGTGGAGTCTGTTCCTCGTTATCCTTAGCCCACATTTGTGCCTAGCAGGTTTGACTTGTCATTTAGGAGTTTTGGGATTTATTTATCGTATTTCTTCACTGCCCATCTTGTATTGTAACAACTCTGGGTGGTCTACAAATGAATAAAAGAATAAGAGAGTCAGTTTGGTCTAGTGGTTAAGACAACGGGCTAGAAACCAGAAGTCTGTGAATTCTAGTCCCCATGAAAGCTGGCTGGGTGACCTTGGGCCAGTCACTCTCTCTCAGCCCAATTCACCTCACAGGGTTGCTGTTGTGGGGAAAATAGGAGGAGGAACGAGTATTAGGTATGTTCACCACCTTGAGTTATTTATAAAAATAACAAAGGGATAATAAATAAATAAATAAATAAAATAATAAAACGTTCATTATAAAATATAAATATACATAAATATACAAATATAAAATATAAAATCCAAGACAGTCTTAATAAAATTTTCCGGGGCCACATCAAAGAAAGTTTATTAAAGTTTATAGTCTTGTCAGCTCTCTTAAAAGCATGATAATTCGATAGTTACAGTGCATTGCGCTTTTCTTGCTAACTGCCCAGAAACTGCTGCAATATATTGGGAACTCTGTTGTTTTATAGCTGTTGTAAGCACATGTAAGCAACTTCCATTGCACAATTTCACACTGAGATATCAGCTAAATGGGGCTGTTTAGATTTTTCAAAGAAACTGGGTAAGTGAGCTAGTGAAGTTTTAACCTTGAAAATTTAGAAATAAATTTTACTATAAAATAAAATAGTATGACCTGTTTTGGTTTCAACCAGTATTTCACTGCAGGATCACTGTATTCTCTGTTCTTTTTAATTTAATATCATACAATGCCAATATATTGAAAAATTGCACATAGAGATGAGGAATTGACCTACTAAATTTGGCTTGAACATTGTGAGATTGGATTCACCTTGCTTGGGGGATCTGTTCTGTCTTTTAATTTAATTTCATGTTCTATGTGAACGCTATCCAAAAACAGTAATACACATTCCAACCACTTCTTGTTAATCAACATCCTTCTGCAAAGAAGATAGTACTTAGGTTAGTTCTTCCCACCTAAACAATGATTCAGACTTCTTATGGTCATTTGACTGATTACAGTACAGAAAGAAAGAAAATTATCATGGTGAGCAAGTTGTTTCTCTGATATTTTAACTCATTTCCTTTTTGTTGAGCAATTAAAGTGATTTTAGCTTGCTAATTTCTGTCCTGATGAAACAATCACAACTAGGAAAAAACTGAGAAGTCTAAGGTAGAAGATGGTTATTAAAGAAAAGCTTTCTATGCAATTTCCATAGGGGTAGCTGTGTTATAATTTTGTAACTAGTGAAGAATTTTGTGGTCTGAGAAAAAGATTAACAAACACACTGTTATAAAAGCTTTTGTGTAGTGAATGCACCTCCATCAAGCTTATGCTGTAATCTATTTGTTAGCCTTAGTGCCGGAACAAAAGTCTTTATTGCTATTTATTCTCTGTGCTGCTCTGATTTATTCAATGGCCTGGAAGCCTAATTACTTGCAGTACAATGTTTTAAAGTTAAGCCCATTTGAACTAACATGTTGATTTATCCCCTCCTCTTTCCTTAAGCTTTTTGGCGACTGGGAGTCACACATGAGGAGGATCATGAAGCTGCTTGCTGGAGGTGGTCTCTCAATCACAGGATCACATGACATGTGTGGTGACTACCTGTACAGTGGTCACACAGTGATGTTAACTCTGACATACTTATTTATCAAAGAATGTAAGTCTGAAATACCTTTGTTATTCGATAGAACAATGTATATTACTTGGTTAAACGAGATCACCCTGCAAAATTGTTGCCCTTCATCAGAGCTTTATACTTTTATAATATGTTTGTTTAGAAGTACCTCTTAAGGTATAACTCTCCCAAAATTAAAGGAACTCATAGAAGATTCATTAAGAATACTGACTTTTCAATGATCTAAAAATATAGTGTGTGTGGATTGATGCAACATTGTTTTGTAATTGCTCCACGTTACGTTTACTATGCTGTACCCTGATGCTAGGAAAGACTGAAGGCAAAAGGAGAAGGGGATGGCAGAGGATGAGGTGGTTAGACAGCATCACCGATGCAATGAATGTGAATTTGAGTAAACTCCAGGAGACAGTGGAGGACAGGAAGGCCTGGTGTGCTACGGTCCATGAGGTCATGAAGAGTCAGACACGACTTAACAACTGAACAACAACAATCTATTCTATCAGTAATTACTAAATTGTTACCACAGCTAGTAACAGTTGCATGAATGGGACAAAGACCTTAATCATGCTTGTTTTCTAGGAGTGAGCTGTAGTATTTTTTTTTAATTTACAGTAATTTAAAAACAATCCTGAATAAGTTTTTTTCAAAGCTAAAAATACTGAGTTAGCCAACATATAATTGAAGCAAATGGGATTAGAATAATTTTGAAGAAGCTGGAGTAACACACCGTTTTTCATTCCTATTGTCATACAGGTAGTCCTCATTGAACGACCATTTGTTCAGCAACCATTTGATGCTACGACAGCACTGAACAAGGAGGAATTACAGCTGTTCCTTGTACTTGCTGCTGTCACAGCATCCCCGAGGTCACATGGTCGTGATTCGGTTGCTTGGCAACCGGCTTACAGTTATGACATTGCAGCATCCCACGGTCAGGTGCTCATCATTTGTCACCTTCCCTGCTGGCTTCTGACAAGCAAAGTCAATGGGGAAGCCAGCAGGAGGTCGCAAATGGTGACCAAGTGACTGTGGGATGCTGCGACCATGTGGGATTTGCATAATGACAGCAACTGGGACTGCAAGAACTGCTGTCGTAAGTTGGCACGGTCAAGTGGCATCACGCTTTATGACTGCATTGCTTAGCAATGGAATTGCCTGTCCAAATTACCATAGTTAAGTGAGGACTACCTGTAATGGTAATCATTAATCATAAAGTGGTGCTTATAAATTAGTTGTCTTCTCTAGACACTGAATGGAATCCACTGGTCTCCCTTCACTGACAGGAGGCTTCCATCAACAGAACGTGGAGAGGAAAATTTATTTCTCTGTTCTCTCCCCAGATCTTCTCCACAAGGTTGGAAAGGACCTTGTGGAGCATATTTTGAAGGATTTCAAGAGCAGGAGGAATCACCATTTACTGACTGAAGCTTTCTGTTGACAGAAAGACATAAATTGGGTTCCACCCAATCATTTTTGAGAATATGCACAGAGAAATTAATTCAATAGCAGAGTGTGCAGAAATGAGATTAATTCAACCACAAAAATCAATCTGTGCTATAGATTGAACATTTATATTTAAATTACATAAATTAACAATCCAATTACTGCTGTATCTAGCTCACTTGTTAAAATGTCAGTCATGATAGTACTCTAGTTTATACCATATTTGCATTTAAAATGGAATGCTTATAAATTAAATATTATTAGGAGTAATAAAATATTATTGTTAATAAATGAGTCATGAATATTGAGTGAGAGGAAATGTTCCATTCATCTTCACATTTTTTTTTAACGTCAAAACTACCAATCACATTGCTGTAAGAGGGAATTTTATAGTTCTGAAGGGGTAGTAGGAATGAGTGATTAACCTTTGAAAGTCCATCTCATTCAGTAGCTTTTATCCCGGTACTGTCCCAAACTTTGCAAACTTCCATTTGAAACCCTATGGAGGAGTTCAACTCTTAGAAAAATTTTTTAGAGAAGTGTTATACTCCTTTGTTTTTGCCTTTGTTCAGTAATACAGCATGGTGGAGGGTGAAGGAACCTTTTATCATCTTTGGTGGACCTGTGAAAAGGCTAAAAAAAATTAGATAATACTCTTTCTAGATTTGTTTCTTTATGGCAACTGCTTTTAGATTACTTGCTTGTGTCGGAAAACAGTGAAGTTTTGATTATGGGTTTTGATGATTAGATGGTTTGTTTTGATAGAAATAATGTTAATATGGATTAATTAGTGGTAAGAGATTATCTTTTTTAATTGTACTTATATCTATATTGGAAGTAGTCGGAAGCCACTTTCTATTTTCTATCTGTTTTCACTTTTATAGTTTTTGTTCTTTTTCTTTTAGTTCTATCTTCTATCTTTACTGTACTGTCTGTTTTTGTATTTTTAACTATACTTGGAGATAAGTAATACAGCATGGTGGGGCCTTAGGGCAACAGCCCTTGATAGTGACAGCATAAAGTGCCAGAGAGCATTGGGGAGCACAAACATCTTGGTTACTAATCAAAGCAAGAATTTATAGCTCAGGGTTGAACTGTGGAGTCCTTGGTGCTCTCTGAGCCTTGTTGTTTTCTTGCAGACGTTTCATTGCCAGGCTAGGCAACATCTTCAGTGCAAGCAGGGAGTGGGTCTTTCTCTCTGTTTATATACTGTCCGGCTTGTGTTGGTGGAGGTGTTGTTCTCTCCTTGGGAGTTTTTTGATTGAGTTAACTCAGTCAACCAACCAAGCAGCAAACAACAGCCCAATCAAAGAACTCCCAAGGAGAGAACAACACCTCCACCAACACAAGCCGGACAGTATATAAACAGAGAGCAAGACCCACTCCCTGCTTGCACTGAAGATGTTGCCTAGCCTGGCAATGAAACGTCTGCAAGAAAACAACAAGGCTCAGAGAGCACCAAGGACTCCATCTTGGTTACTCCTTTATTTCCAAAAATATCTGATCAGAAGTTGGGCAGCTAGACCAAAACATGTTCACTTATTTTTTAAAAAAATACATGATTTTCTCGTCTAGGATAAAATGCAAAATGGTGCTAATTTACAAGTTACTTGTAAGCTAAAGTGATATATTGATGTGAACAGAGGTACCTTATCTGTTGGCACCACCATCTTTCTCTATTGGAAATTTGTATGTTCTGAAGGTTGTATGCAATGGTAAAGACATTCAGTTTACATGTAGGAGGCTATGTTGCATTGTTACTATTTTAAGGTGGTTTTTTTTTAATCATACACCAGCCCTCCTCAACTTTGTTGAGATGCTATGTGGGTTTGGAAATACAGAATTGGTAATCCAACACATAGTTAGGGCACCACTTGGATTGTGAAAAACCAAGATAACAGTGTAATGATATAAGAAATATATATCTCCAGTTGAGATCCCATTTGAATTGTGACAGTTTTCTCCAAAGCACCCCACATTTATCAGATTGGATTTAAGGATTATTTCAGGCTGTGGAGATTATGGAATCATAGGGTTGGAAGGCACCTTGGACAGGAGGTAAGCTGTTTCACTGCTTAATAGCTGTCACAGTCAGGAAATTCTTCCTTCATTTGATTTTGAATCTCCTTCTGCAAAGATTCCACTCATTGGTTCTTATGCTACTCTCCAGAGCTACAAAGAATAAATCCACACCCTCTGCCCTATGACAGCCCCTCGGATATTTGAAGACTGCTATCGTGTCTCCCCTTGCCTTTCTGCAATTACTGCAATTATACTGTTCTACTTGAGGATGATCCTATTTTCAATAACACTCTAATTTCTGTACAAGAAACTGTTTTATATTTATAGAATTAATTAATTAGGGCCATGTGTTTTTCCATATCTTCAGATTCACCTCGGCGATTCTGGTGGTATCATTGGATTTGCTGGGCTCTCAGCATAGTTGGGATGTTCTGTATTCTCTTAGCTCATGATCACTACACTGTGGATGTGGTGGTGGCTTACTACATCACTACAAGACTTTTCTGGTGGTATCATACCATGGCCAATCAACAAGTGAGTATCTTTTCTTTCTCCTGTAAAATTTATTATGTGGGTCTAGCTTGCTCACCTCCAGTCCATTATAATGATCATTTTAGCACAAACTCATTTTTTGCCTGAATCCCCTCTTCCTACAATACCTCATGTATAGTTGAATCTCTTACCTAAAGGATTGTCTTTTTAGATTAAGGTAACTTTAAGGGCTGGACAAGTGTTGGCCCAGTGGATGGGGCCATAATATGCACCCTTGGGGCCCAGCCCTCTTCCCAAATTAGTTGGGTAGTGATCAGCTGGGTGTTAGGTAACAGATCATTGTTTTCCCATGCCTAAGTCTTGCTAAGATAGCTGGGAAGAAGGATAAGCTTAAAGACCTATCCCAGCCACCCTTAGCAAGCTGGGAAGCCACAAGGTTTTAACTCATCATGCAGCTGATTGTACAGATTGTCGAAGAAAGGCGAAAGATTGTTCCTAAAGTAGAAAAGTGCTATGCTGTTAAAATAGCATGTACAGTGAACTGTCTATTACATAACTTTGAATTTTATAATTAGACTTGGTTTTGCTAATAGGAAGAATGTCTGAGGTAAGTGTTATATGTGTTACATGACTAAGTCCATTATTATTTCCTTGATAATAGTATCTGTTTGGAGTAACAGATAAATTGACAAAATTATGTAGTTCCTTTTGATCATCATCATCGCATCAAATTTAGTCACAACACTAAATGCCATGATAACGTGATGCAGGTGGTAAATTATGTTCTGAAAACTGTGCTTAGTGAATATTGATTTTTTCTCTGTTGTACAGTCAGGACCAGAAATCTTGGAACAAGGATAACTGTTTTGGCATTTGGCCTCTGTACACCACCACACTGAAGTTGAAAGGAAACACACCCAGATGGGAGTGAAGTCAGCACTTTCAGCTGTCATTCAAGGGGGTTGACAAAAGTGGGGCACTAACCATTCAGGAAGTACAGCCAGTGGCATACACACACACCCATCATTGGTGGCTCATAAGTAATGGGACGAATGGCTGACAAGCAGCTGCACAGCCAGGTGTGGCCTGTTTCCTGGGTACTCCATGACCAATCAAGCAGATAAAAGGCCTGGAGGTGGTTCTGAGTGTTACATTTGCATTTGGTAGCTGTTCACTGGAACTCTCAACCTGAGGTCCAGAGAGGTGTCCATGTGAGTGAAGGAGCCATCATTAGGCTGAGAAAACAAACCCATCAGAGAGATAGCAAAAACATTGGGAGTGGCCAGTAAAACAGTTTGGAACATTCTGAAAAAGAAGGAATTAACTGGCAAGCTCAGCAACAGCCAACAGCAAAAGGCCTTGTAGACCACAGAAGACAACTAAAGTGGATGACCGCAGAATTCTGCTTATGGTGAAGAGAAACCCTTTCACAACATCTAGCTAGGTCAAGAATGCTCTTGAGGTAGGCATGTCATTGTCAACATCTACAGTCAAGAGACGGCTTTATGAATGTAAATACAGAGGCTTCACAACAAGGTGCAAACCACTGGTAACACTCAAGAACAGAAAGGCCATATTAGACTTTGCCAACAGACACTTAAGAAGCCTGCCCAATTCTGGAATAAGATTCTTTGGACTGGTGAGACCAAGATTAACTTGCACCAGAATGATGGGAAGAGAAAAGTATGGAGGAGGAAAGGAACAGCTCATGATCCAAAGCATACCACATCATCTGTCAAACATGGTGGAGGCAGTGTTATGGCATGGGCATGTATGGCTGTTTATGGAACCAAGTCACTGATGTTTATTGATGACCTGACTGCTGATAAAAGCAGCAGGATGAATTCTGAAGTGTATAGGGCTATACTTTCTGCTCAGATTCAGCCACATGCTGCCAAAGTGATAGGACACTGCTTCATATTGCAGATGGATAGTGACCCAAAACATGCAGCAAACGCTACCCAAGAGTTTCTCAAGGCAAAGAAGTGGGATGTTCTTCAATGGCCAAGTCAGTCAGCTGATCTCAACCCAACAGAGCATGCTTTTCACTTCCTGAAGACAAGACTGAAGGCAGAAAGACCCACAAACAAGCAGCAGCTGAAGGCAGCTGCAGTAAAGGTCTGGCAAAGCATCACGAGGGAGGAAACTCAGCACTTGCTCATGTCCATGGGTTCCAGACTTCAGGCAGTCATTGACTGCAAATGATTTTCATCCAGGTATTAAAGGTGATCCTTACGTTTGTAATGATGTTGGTTTGTTCCATTACTTATGAGCCATCAACAATGGGTGTGTGTGTATGCCACTGGCTGTACTTCCTGAATGGTTAGTGCCCCACTTTTGTCAAACCCCTTGAATGACAGCTGAAAGTCCTGACTTCGCGCCCATCTGGGTGTGTTTCCTTTCAACTTCAGTGTGGTGTTGTACAGAGGCCAAATGCCAAAACAGTTACCCTTGTTCCAGTATTTTTGATCCTGACTGTACATAAGATTATGTACTTCAATATAACTTTGAAGGTAATTGAACATCCTTATTTAGAGCCTATTTCTGTTGGACAGAAAGACTGAGAGGCGAGGGTGAACAAGACAGCTGTAAGTCATCTTTCAGGGTTTCTGATGTGTTGTCTGTAAGAAGAGCTAGGACATCTCTTTGGACAGTAAATGTATTAAATTGTAGGAGAAGCCCAGGAATGGCATTTTCCACTTTATGGAATAGTCTCCTATTGGGGTTAGGCTGAATCATATAGTTTTGCCACTATGTAAAAATGCAGTGGTAGTTGTTTAAGATCTGCAGTTACTCATATCTTTTAACAGCTTAAGTAATTCTTACGGTGTCTGATCAGATGGCCTATTCCAAATCAGTCTGAACCCCAAATGTTGGAATGCTTGAAAAAATTTCCCTTGCACCGGTGTTTTGGCATCTCTTCTGACTCTGCGGTTGAATCAGTAGGCCACAACTCTGTGGCAGTTAGCCTGCAGAGCTCAACCCCTACGTCTTACCCCTTGTGCAGGTTAGTCTCAAACTAAGTTTACTTGTCTTCTATTTACTTCTCTGTTGAAAACTTCAGGAATTTGCTCAATTGCACTTGCTATTGAGAGAAAGTGATTGGCTTAAGGCTACCCAGTTATGTCTAAGGCAAGACTATAATTCACAATCTCCTGTGGTTTCTTGCCTGGTACGTTCAACCATTATATCAAACTGGTTCTCTTATGCTGGTTAAGGGCACTGAAGTTCCAGAGATACAAAGATAGACATATACACATACATTACCTATATCCAGATGTTCAGATGCTTGTACATTTGTGTATTTATTAATCAAATTCATAAAACTGCCAAACTCGTATAACTTTTCCTTCCTTCTTTCCTTCATTAGTTCTACTGTATTCTGTTTTATTCTATTTTTACAATAGAGTTGTTTGAATATTATCACTAAATTTCTTCTGTAACCTGCTTCCTCTTGTGCCCTGTATAAAAATCTTTTTTTTCTTTCTTCTGGTCTCTGGCTGTAATTCATAAAGTTGAGAAACACCATTGTTTAAGGAGAGAGCTCTCAGCCACAATCTCTTTTCACCTCATCTAATAATCCTATTTTTAAAAAGCACAACGGTAGGTCTATACTGGAAGGGCCAGATTACAACAGTGGGAATTGCTTGAGAAAGGTTCACGTTGAAGAATAAATAAGAATTAATGCATTATTTCAAGTGCTGGTTTTTCTTTTCAGAGGCTTTTTTTATGAACCGCCCAGAGTCCCCTTTTTGGGAGAGATGGTGATAGAAATTCGAAAAATAAACAGACAAACAAACCGTTTGGTCTTTTTTTCAGGTGCTAAAAGAAGCTTCGCAGACTAATCTTCTTGCAAGGGTATGGTGGTACAGACCCTTCCAGTACTTTGAGAAGAATGTCCAAGGCATTGTACCACGCTCCTATCATTGGCCTTTTTCCTGGCAGGCTTTACATTTGGGTCGGCAAGCAAAATACAGCAGATTGGTGAATGACACATAACAGATATGAAGAGATGGCAAGAGAACTGTCCAAAAGTGCTCAGAGCTCCCCAAGATGAGATGCCATAGCAATTAAACTGGTCCCTTAATTCTACCTTTTAACCGTTACCTAGACTTAAATCTATTCTCTTACCTGGTAAGCACTGTGATACTTTTTTTTCTCCAAAGGATCTGCGATGGACAACAATAAAGCAGCGGTAACTTTTCATGCACTGTATACGTTTCTTGTTAATAGATTATGGATTTGCATTGCTCATCACCATGTTTCTTTGTATATGATGCAGCAACATAAACAAACAAAAAAATGCTTTTATATCATAAGTTCTGGTCTTTCCAGTCTCGTCTGGGAATGAAGCATATTATTTTCTTGGGAAAACATACTTTTCATATCTCTTGCCCCAAAGATTGGGCTGTAAGCCATTTTCTAGCAAATGTCTATATGAAGGTTTCTAAATACCTGACTGGGATAATATACAGGAATCTTTCTATCTGTTTCACTGAAGCTAAAATGATAGACACAGAAAGGTTTGGTAACCATTGATTTTGTAAATCTGCAGTGACAGTGTCAAACGGTGCAAAAAATTATTCTGTTGTAAAGTGATTTTCTAAGTATTTCCTAACTTTATTTTTCAAAATGATACACATTCAGATGAATTCTAAAAAGGTTTTTACATGATAGAGAAAAGAGTTAAACTTTAAAAAAATGCTTCTTGGGAGAAAGATTTGTCTGTTCTTAGTGCCTTTCTTGTCTTGATAGTATGGTCAGTAGGCAGTCTTTGCAAGCTTTCATTTAAAATAAAGTATTCCACAAAACCAAGATTATATGTATTGTACACATTTATCAAATTTTGATTTTTATATCTAAAACTGGAAATCTGTTTGCAATATTCAGATGACTGAATGGGGGGGAATCTAATATGATAATCATGTCTTCACACTTTGTGAGCAGGTTAGAGTGAAATATACTATTTAAATTATTTTATTGTCTACTCCATACATGGATTTTAACTATAGCAAGAAAACAGACATGACTTCCTTACTACAAGTTTATTTTTCAAAATATAAATAAATAAAAATAAATTCAAATTGTAAACGATGTCTGATCCCTAAATGAAAATATTGTTGAAAAACAATTGATTTCTTTAAAACAGGTTTGTGCAGAAACTGCATGGAACTCTTTAAAATTTAAATCCTGCCATACATACTGTGTTTGGGGGAAGTATTCTATCCTATACTTGCCGATGTGCAGAACAAAATAGTTTTTTAAGAATGAAGAAGCATATATATATCTATATATCTATAAATATATATATATATTCATTCTGTATTTTATGTGAAGCAGAGTTATCTTCTGTAGGATTTTCGTGTGTTCAAAAAGGTGAAATTTGTATTGTAAAACAACAATGGTGAAGGAAAATAAAAGGCTTTTAAACAAGCAGTCTCCTAATTTTGTTACATGCAAAAAACAAACAAAAAATAAAAGCCCAGCAAAGCACATATCTCATCTATATTGAAAAGAGCGCTTCTCTTACCTATCATTATGTGTGTGTGTGTGTGTAAAATTAATGTCTACTTAACAATGGAAAAAATAGGAAAGGAAGCATAGAAGCTACTTCTGTGTGTGTTTGTGTGCACCGTCGAGTCAGTGTTGAATCTGGCAACTGCGTGGGTAAGTCCCTGTAGTTTTCTTGCAAGATTTCAGAAGTGGTTTTCCATTGCCTCCTTCCTAGGGCTGAGAGAGAGTGACTGGCCCAGGTCACCAGCTGGCTTTGTGCCCAAGGGGGGACTAGAACTCACGGACTCCTGGTTTCTAGCCTGATACCTTAACCACTATACCTTAACCACTCATAGAAACTACTACTTACTGTATTGTCAAATTTCTACGTGCGTCAGCTAGCACATGAAGCAATAAAAAACTTGTTCGAATGTAGAGGGAGAAATGAGCTCTTCATATCATGGTAAAATTGATGGAGAATGGGTATCCTTCCAGCTTTTTAATATCAATCTTTTTGCAATCTATAAAACCCAACAGGTCTTCCAGGACAAAATAAATGTGTAAAATAACTTGCATCTGAAAGCCACTCTAGCACATACGAATTCATTACACCTTACATCTCCAACCAAGCTGAATCCACCAGTTTCTTTTTTCGAAAGATGTCTAGGTATCCAGTGCATGCAAAGTAATTTCCTGATTTTAATATTAAATAGACTTTCTGTGCCTGAACTTTCCCCCTGTGATTCACTGTATTTGGTTTTACTTTAAAGTGTGGTTTTCAAAAGCTAATCTGGGAGTGAGTAAACTTTATTACAACCATTGACCGATTTGGAAAAATAAGAGAAAAATTCTGAGACAGCAAGTAAAAATCATAGTAAAATTTAATTTTAATTACAAAACTGTATTTTATAAATAGCAAAACCTAGCCGCATTCTGAGAAATAAAATCACAATCAGGCAGTAGCAACTGTAAATAAAATGGATCTGGGTGGCCCGAAAATCTGACTAAATGGGGAGTTATTAGCTACAACCCGGCACCTCTATAACAAGGGCAAAATAGCAAAATGTGAGTTAATGTGTCAGGGGCTTCTTCACCCCAGGGACAAAGTCTTTGTTCAATGGGATGCCCCATAATTTCCCTGCAGAAACAGTTGTTGGAAGGGCATTACAGCTTGCCAGAGTTAGGACTCCTCTGAATTTGGGCAGTTTTTTGGCTTCATTATCTAGTTTAAGATGCTATAATATTTATTCAATTCTAGCTATCTAAAATTATTTTTGCATGTTGTCAATACAGTGGATGTAAAAAGTCTACACACCCCTGTTTAAATGCCAGATTTTTGAGATGTAAAAAAATCAGAATCACTTCAGAATTTTTTCCACCTTTAATATAACATACAAGCTGTACAAGACAATTGAAAAACAAACTGAAATCTTTTAGAGCGGAAAAATAAAAATGAACTAGAATAACGTGGTTGCATAAGTGTGCGCACTCTCAAACTAATACTTCGTTGAAGCACCTTTTGATTTTATGACAGCATTCAGTCTTTTGGGGTAGGAGTCTATCAGCATGGCACATCTTGCCTTGGGCATCTTTGCCCACTCTTCCTTGCAGAAGCGCTCCAAATCTGTCAGATTGTGAGGGCATCTCCTGTGCACAGCCCTCTTCAGGTCACCCCACAGATTTTCTATTGGATTTAGGTCCGGGCTCTGGCTGGACCATTCCAAAACTTTGATCATCTTCTGATGAAGCTGTTCTTTTGTTGATTTGGAGGTATGCTTTGGGTCATTGTGATGCTGAAAGGTGACATTCCTCCATCTTCAGCATTTTAGCAGAGGCCTGAAGGTTTTGTGCCAAAATTGACTGATATTTGGAACTGTTCATAATTCCCTCCACCGTGACTAAAGCCCGAGTTCCAGCTGAAGAAATGCAGCCCCAGAGCATAATGCTGCCACCACCATGCTTCACTGTGGGCATAGTGTACTTTTGGTGATGCGCAGTGTTGCTTTTGCGCCAAATACACTTAACACCCTTCTCATCTGGTCTCTTAATTAAATGAGTCTCTGTTTAAGAGACAAAAGGAACTTCTTCCCTTCTCTTTCAGCTTTTCTATCCTGTATTTTTTAATACAGCTTTCAGTTCAAATATAGTGAATGTTAGCATCAACTAAGAGCAGGACTAAGCCCATGCTCTGCATCCAAGACAACTATATATGAATATTTTAAATGGGATGTTCTGGTACTTAATTACTCAGTATTATTTCAGCATTCTGCTTCAGTTCAGAAGCAGAGCCTCTCACAAGAGCTCCTGCTGAATTCAATAACACACCACACACCCTGGTTATATCTCAACTAAGCTACTGGAAATGCTACTTATGTAGAGCTGCCTTGAAAACAGTTTGGAATTCTGTATACTGCTAGTAGGAACAGGATGAAGGCCTATATTACATTGATTTTCCCTTCACCGTGTGATAGACATTTTTGTGAGTTATATGTTAATGAAAATATTTTTTAGCATTGGCACATACTTCTCAGCAGTCTGCCCATCAGTGAAGGAATATTAGCTGTCAAGGGCAACTCTGGCAAGTACAAGCAAGGTAGATCAGGATGCTGAAGACTAGGTGCAGCTGAAAGCTGGCCAAAGGGCAGATCCCAAGAGCACAGGAGTTGGAACAATCACCCAGTCTCATGAATTGGGCCAATCCAGGAATCAGGGGAACTCCGAGACAGCAGAGCACATTGGAGAAGGTAAGTGGTGCTGGCAACAAGCATCAAAGTCAGTCTGAAGGCCTTCCCTTATGATGAACTAGCACCAGCTACAGGTAGTCCTTGCTTAATAATAATTTGTTTAGTGATGGTTCAGACTTAAGATGGTGCTCAAAAAACCAACTTACGACTGGTCCTCATGCTTATGACTGTCGGTGTCCCCATGGTCATGATTTGAGCGCTTGGCAACCAGTTTGCATTTATGGCCATTGCAGCGTCCCATGGTCATGTGATCACCATTTTCGATTTTCCTGCCGGCTTCTGGCAAGCAAAATCAATGGGCAACTGTGTGACTTGCTAAATGACCATGTGGTTTGCTTAATGCCCTCAGTGATTCACTTAATAGCTGCTGCAAAAAAGTCAAAAAATCAGGTCAGTTTCGCTTAATGACCACTTTGCTTAGCAACCAAAATTTTGGTCCCAGTTGTGGTCATTAAGCGACGACTACCTGTATAGCGAACCCTCCACACCTTTTCACGCTCCACTGGTCTGACATTTTTTCTAGACCATGGACTGCCCACTCTGAAGCACTGTGTCACATCCTGCTTGCATCATCTTAACTTAAATGTACTGTATATTTTCCCTGGAATGCACAACTACTATGGGACCCCTTGAAGATATACAGCTTCTTTAAGGTGGTACCAGCAGAGATGGCATGCTTGCCCACATTCACCCTGAAGTATCTTTCTGGCTTTGAATCTCAGGTGCTTCACACTCTGGATGGGAGGAATAAAGCTGTAAAGAAGAGCCCTACACTCATCAGAATTCAGCCCAAAGTAATTGAAATGGTTTTACAGTGCAGGCAAGTACAATATCTAAGAAGTTGGTTCCCTCTAGCTACCAAACTTTAAATGTGACTTAAGTTTTGAAAGTACTTTAAGTAAGTTGATAATCTTGAAAAGAGCCAATATGGTGTAGTGGTTAAGGTACTGGTTTATAAGCATGGAGAACTAAGTTCTAGTCCTCCCTTAGGTACAGAAGCCATGTGGGTGATTTTGTGCCAGTCACTCCCTCTCAGCCCTAATAGCATCAGGCTCTGCAAAAATTTGGGAATATGAGCTACTTTCAGTACCGGTAGTTTTCAATTAACTACTGTAACTGGAAGCAGAATTTCTGTTTCTAAGTGATACGGTCATAAAGCATGTTGTCACATGACTATGCCTTTTAGTGACACCAGTTCCAGCAGTCCCTGGTTGCCATCGTTAAGTGAGTACTGTGTGGGTCGTTAAGCAAGGACCTCACGTGACTGTGACTTTCAACTTCCTGCTGGCTTCCCCATTGACTTCGCCTTTGGGAAGCAGGCACGGAAAGTCGCAAATCACGATCATGTGACCGTGAGATGCTGCGACAGTTGGAAATCTGGGCTGGTTGCCGAGTGCCCAGATTGTTATCCTGTGATTGTGGGGGTGCTGTGCCAGCTGTAACTTTGAGGACCGGTTATAACTACCGTTTGTTCAGTGCTGTTATAAGTTTGAATGGTTGCTGAATGAGTGGTTGTTAAATGAGGACCACCTGTATTTTGTTAAGGTGCCTCTATTCTTTTTTTTTTAACGAACTTTATTAATTTTCAAAGTATAGTTAAAATGCAAAATGCAAAATGCAAAATGTAGAATATATAAAAGATAGAATACAGAACTAAAGAAAAAAGAAAAACTATAAAAGTGCAGAATTAGAGACAAGACAGAAACAGAAAGTGACTTCCAACTTTCTCCAATCCAGATATAAATGCATTTACAAATATAATCTCTTACCATTAGTTAAGAGTAACTACCATTAGTTACCTGAGTAACATTATTTCTATCAAATCAGACCATTTAATCATCAAAACCCCAAATCAAAACTTTTGATTTTTTTTCTGACACAAGCAAACCGTCTAAAAGTGGTTGCCAAGTAGAGACAAATCCAGACATGCTATTTTCTCTTATCAATGCTGTTAACTTGGCCATTTGAGCCAGTTCCATCAGTTTAATCATCCATTCCTCCACTGCAGGAATTTGTGGTTCTTTCCATCTTTGTGCATATAAAAGTCTTGCTGCTGTAATTGTGTATAAAAGCAAAGTCCCATGTTGTTTCTCAAGCTTTTTCTTCATCAGTCCCAAGAGAAACTGTTCTGGTTTTTTTGTAAGTCCACTTTGAGAATCTTTTGAATATTAACACATACTCGATCCCAGAATCCTTTAGTCTTCTCACAAGTCCACCAAAGATGATAAAAAGTTCCTTCACCAAGAGAACATTCTGAACAAGCATTTGTTACTCCATTATACATTTTTGACAACTTATCAGGAGTTAAATACCAATGATACATCATTGCGAGATCCAGCCTTACAAGACAGCAAAAGGAAAAATAAAACTCTGCTATTGTCTCGGTAATTGCCAACTTACAAGAGATAAGATCTGGTCCTTTGTACTGTCTAGTCTCACAATGGAAGGAGGATACAGGATGCTGTGAAGTTGTCCTGGGCAGGGAGCAAACAATGCTTGGAAGGGACAAACTATCATCCCAATTTGGCCCTAAATGCCCCCTTGTACTGGGCAGTGATGCCAAGCCTGGCCTATTCTTCACACTGGATTGTGATGTCTTACTGCTATATCCATCAAAGCCACTCTTTTATGTCTTCCAGGCTTGTGTTTCTATGTGAATACATATACCTACTTGTGTGCTTAAATACTGTTTTATTGCAAGTCCGGGCAACCTGGTGCCCTCCAGATGTTCTGGGTTTCACTTTCTATTAACCCCACTCAGCAGAGCTACTGACAAAGTATTCTGGGAAGAAGAACCCAAAGATCTAGATCAGTGTTTCTGAATCTCAGCAACTTTAAGAGGGGTGGACTTCAACTCCCAGAATTCCCCAGCCAGCACAGTGCTGGCTGGGGAATTCTGGGAGTTGAAGTCCACCCCTCTTAAAGTTGCTGAGATTCAGAAACACTGATCTAGAGGATGCTAGGTTGCCCAACTTGGTTCATTGTTTGTTAGTTAGTATTCAGTATCATATTATTGAACATCTGCTTTTTACAGATTGCATTTTATTTATTTATTATCCCACCTTTTTTATTTTCATAAATATCTCAAGGCGGTAAACATACCTAATACTCCTTCCTCTTCCTATTTTCCCCACAACAACAACCCTGTGAGGTGAGTTGGGCTGACAGAGAGGGACTGGCCCAAGGTCACCCAGCAGGCTTTCAGGCCTAAGGCAGGACTAGAACTCACAGACTCCCAAAGGTTCAAAAGCACAGCCACAGACACCACGTTGTGCCCCACCCTAGACACTCCCATCCATAAATCCAAAGAATAAAAAAATAATCAGATACCAACAAATGAATGATGTGAAAAAAGAAAAATGCTAAAATTAAAAATCAGTGTCTAAAGCATGGGAAAAGCTACATCAACAGATGCAAGATCTGGTGTGTTATTGCAATATCTCACTTCTGTTGCAGAGCTGCCTGCACAGATCAAGAGAGCCTTCTCTCTCTTTGAAACCTAGCAATTCATTCCTAAAACATTGGATCCATCCCTTCACTGGTGTGGTACATTTGGAAAAAGAACTCAGGTTGAATCAATTATACTGTATAATCATAGATACGCTTCCTTATACAAATGCAGGATTACATAGGCCCTGAGATGACTCAAGGCTACGTGCTCCCATTCCGCCTATCACTTCTTGCTGTAAACGCAGGGTCAGCCTCTT
The DNA here is from genome assembly GCF_035149785.1 of Candoia aspera. Taxonomy (NCBI): domain Eukaryota; kingdom Metazoa; phylum Chordata; class Lepidosauria; order Squamata; family Candoiidae; genus Candoia; species Candoia aspera. The sequence continues at coordinate 76,281,071 of NC_086158.1, forward strand.
AGAATAGCAATCAGGACCTGGCCTCAACTGCTATATCAAAGCAGCTGTGTTTCCTTTCTAGGCATGTGTCTGTAGTGATGAAGGATGCCCATGTCTTCTTTTGTGGCTGTCTTGTTTCCTTATCAGTTGCAAAGCCATTCTTTCTGTATTGGGGAGATTATGGGGTATGCCAATGTTCAAAGTGTCTTTGATCAACAAGCTCCATAACGTCGACGTCACCTTGTTGCTTTTGCTCTTAGTTCATCTGGGTGCAAGAGACCAGGGACTCACTGTGACTTGCTGGCTTTGGAACTGCTAAACCATCATTATTAGTGCTTTGGGGGTGAGGTTTTCCACCATGATGGTCAATTAATTAAAAAAGAAAAAGAAACAATACAGCAGTACATCACAACAGTTTAAAGGTATTTTTAAACATTAAAAGTGGACCGTGGCAAAGTAAAAAGCTCAACCTGGTATGAAGCAACAAGGAAGACAGCTCCAGATTTGCCTTTCTGGAAAGGGCATTTTATTGAAGGAATCACACTGAAAGGGCCTCCTGCTAGCCACTTCCTTACTTCCCAGGGCTGGAGGAAAACCTGCAAACTGTGGAGTCCTTGGTGCTCTCTGAGCTTGGTTGTTTTCTTGCAGACATTTCATTGTCTAACTAGGCAACATCTTCAGTGCTAGTCAGGCATATCAGGCAATGATATGTCTACAAGAAAACAACCAAGCTCAGAGAGCACCAAGGACTCTACAGCTCAACACTGAGCTACAGATATTCTCTTTGATTGAGATTCTGTAAAGTTGCTCTCAGACCCTGGCCAGGTTGCCGGATCCAGCAGCTATCTGGGTGCTAGACTGCAGAGGGCTTGGTGTTCAGCTTAGACATAAACAGGGAACCAATGAGGATGTTTCTGGAAATGTGTTGTTTCCATTTCATGATCCTTAACCATATTTCATGCGCTGCTTTCTGAATTAAAATAGTGATCTCTTATCATTTAGTTTCTGTCTGGTGGTGTGAATTTGAATTCCAAGCCTTGCAGTGACAAGCATGAGCTCTTCCTTCTGTTTGTTTTCTCCTCTGGAGTTGCCTGAGGAGTTCTGGGCCACCCCTAGTCTCCAGTTTTAAAAGGAAAACACTGATGGCACCAGAGTGTGGGAGTGTAGGAGGAAGGTTCATGTGATGTGGTGGAGCTGAGAGGAAGAATTTGCAGTTGAGGAAATGGAGCAGCTGTCAGAAGCTGTTTGCTGCCATCTTCTTCTTAGGGCTGATAGAGAGTGACTGGCCCAAGGTCACCCAGATGGCACCTAAGGTGGGACTAGAACTTTAGCTGAACAGTTCAAAGTTCAAAGACTCAAGCAATCTTCCGCAAGCAGCCCCTCCCCACCCAGTGTTGGAATGTACTGTCAAAATTTCCAATCACCCTGAGAAGCCAGGATGGGGAAGAATAAGTCATAGAATACAAAAGATTGTAGACTTACTCAGTTGGAAAGGGACCTCTAGGCCACTGAATCTAATGGGCTAATCAGTGCAGAAATCCAAATTAAAGCATTCTGTTTAGATGGCTGTCAAGATCTCAGGTTCTGCTGGAATGCATCCAAGAAAGGGGAGCCCATTGTTTTTCTGAGAAATTGGTTTGCACTTCAAATTTCTCTTACTGTTAAGGAGGTTTTTTGCTCCTTCAGGCACAAGATACAAGAATTGATTGCTCTAACAATTTTGATAGGTTATCAACAAGCCCTTAATTAACAAACAGCTGTAACAGTGGAGAATCTGTCACTTCCTGGAAATTTTTCTAGGGCTTGTACCATTTAAATCAGTGTTTCATCCTTGACAACTTTAAAATGTGTGGCTGGCTGGGGAATTCTGGAAGTTGAAGTCCACACATCTTAAAGTTGCCAAGGTTGAAAAACACTGATTTAGATGTTTGGTTGAAATTCTCTTGTAATTTTGCTTCATTTACTTAGGTTCTATTACATTTTATTTTTTTAAAAAAATCCCCATGGAAATATTTCTTATTCTTTAAAACTGTAACCCATGCACACACCAGCATACACAACAGTGTTTTTATCATCTTCACAGATGCTACAAACCTGCAAAGATAACAGTGTAACAACCTCCCACCGCTCCACAGGATATAGCATAATGGAAAATAACATTAGCAGAATCTCAGTAAAAACTAAGTGGAAAAAATGGAGAAAAGTGCCAAGTACCTTCCTGATCTGAAAATGACAGGTATTTCAATAAGCAAAACTACACTGAGTCCAATTGGCCAGAAGATGTCGCTAGTCTTCCATGGAAAGTCAAAGTCATTCCTAAAAAAGCAGTAGACCAAGGCTATTCCAGATTATCAGCCTTAGAGTCTCCAACTCTTTTGAATCCACTATAAAATATATCCAAGTTTGATTCAGGCTATGATGACTATTTATAGATCTGTTCTTTCCTCTTTCCCCCCCCAGCTCTTCCTGCATGTACAGAAGCCCAGGAGAAGCAAGGGAGGGTAATATTTACCAGCATTAGCTAACAATAGTCCAAAACTGTCTTTTCCAATTATTTTGTGGCTGATCAATTCAGAGGAACAGAACTGGCCTGTCCATGGAAACAATAGGGCTATATCAAGAGTTGGCACTTCTGATTAGTTACCCCCCCGTTTTCTATAGGATACTGTTGCAACACCATCTTGTTATGATGCATGTGTGGGAAATTAATGAATAGTCTTACCTGAGTTTTAAAAAAGCTAAAGGAAGTCCTAATGCAGGATGTTCTGCTCACCCAAAGTGTTGAAATGTTTATCACTCTCAATGAGCATGGCCATATATGCAGGCCATTTAAGGTGACCAAGAGATATGTTGGGCATCATCCTATCCACCCCATTTCTAGGATTAACTAACCGAAAAGGCATTTGCCACTTCAGGATCAACTCCCCAAATCACAAAAAGGCTAGTCCTCACTAAACAAGAAAAACAAAGTATGAGGCAAGCCATTTCTCCATGTCTTATCCATGAAATTTCCTGAAAATCACTGGCATATTGTAAGAACCCAAAGTTTGATGAATGTGATAATTGTTGCTTTTTTGCTCTAGCTGTCAGCAAATGCTGCTCTTTGAGTAAGATGACTAAATCTGAAAAACAAACAAACAAATATAAGCAAGCAAGCCACCAGAAAATTAATCTGAGAATCTGCTGAAACGTCTTGTTGGCTTTGGGTGGGCTCTGTGAGTGTGTGTATATGTGTGAGGTCTATAGTCATCTGTTGTTATCTGGTTTCTTCAATTTCTCAGAAAGAAATTAAGAGCACAAAAAATAATGGGAAAGTTAAATTCAATAATAACAACAGTGATGATAATGATGATGATACAATGGGACATTGTGAAATAATGAACTGGAATACTGCAATATTCCTCAGCCTAATATCATTCCGATGTGTTGGATTAAAACTCTCAGTTTTTGATCATGCAGATGTTGAATTTCTCAAAAAGTTATATTTTCTGCAAGTTCCATTTTTTAAACTTTGTTTCCTGTGAAATGCACAAGGCTCTATAATTAGTGCTACATTACAAGATCTACAACTTGGAATAACAAGATCTGAAAAATAACAGTGAAATGAAATTCTTTAAACTGCCTATCCTGGACCTCGCTTCAGAAGAACACTTCCAGCTGATTCCACATTGCCATTTGTTCCCAAGGCATATTCCTGGAGAAACACTGGTGCCAACACAGCCATAGGCACCACTTAATTTGCAGTAAAATGTAACCCAGAAGCATCAGTGCAATATTTATTTTTAGAGTTTCTGCTCCTTTAACCAAATCCCTAAACTCTCTGCACAGATGCCAGAGCTCTATCAGTAAAATATCAATTAACCCCACAAGATGTGCAGAGTTGCTCTTACCGGTCATATCTGAATGTCCAAAACACATCACATACATTATGCAATGATACAATCAACTGTAATTTTTTTCTGAAATCCACGATGCTCAATGGCACCTATAATTCTGTAGTAAATATATTTGCAACAACTAATACAACCTTTAGACATACTAGGCTATTCTCGTTTATATTATTAGTATTAATCTTATTATTATTCCCTATATTGCACTGGTTAGGTAAAACAGAGAGACTTACTAAAGTTTCTAGCTTCAGTTACATTTGAATTTGGGACTTTTTGACTCATACACAGTATTTTATACTGACTCTGACTAAAGGAAATGGAAGCCATAGCAATGGACTGTGAACAATATGGTTTTTAAAAAAGTTAAATGCATTACTATGGAAGATCAACAGTGTTAAATGAGGCAGAATATAAGAACTGACAAAACAAATTATTAGCAAAGCAAAGTCACACATCTTGAGCTTTCCCATTTATTTTCTAAACTCTAAATGCACTTACATAGAAGATAATGTTAAAATAGTCTATTGGAAAAGCTTTTAGTGCAAGACTTATTAAACTAAAACGAGACTATGCATGAATATGGCTCCAGTTTAGTATTGCTTTTAGACTGCTCCCAGACAACTTTATACTAAAAGGGGAGAATGCAAGTGTATGGCTTTTCTCCCATTTCAAAATATGGTAAACTGGCTGCTCCTTCTGCTGAGTGGAGTCTTAAGACCTCTCCCAGCAAATCCCAGTGAGATTGCCAAATGCCAGTTTGGCAGTACTGCTGCTATCTTGACTTTCCTGGCATAGCCATACATCTCCATTCCTGATGCTTTCACAGACATTTCTCCCCAACACCTGAAGCTCTCCATGCAGTTGGAAGAGAAAAAAGGCAGGAAACACTTTAGCACCAGTCATCTTGTAGGCATCTCCAGGAAATTTCATGCTAAATTGTATGGATTTATGGCCACTCCACATCAATTATTTCAGGTGAGGACCAAAATCTAGGGAGCCTCTCCTCTGAGAACAAGATTTCTACCTGAGTTAGAACAGCAAACAGCTCTTCCCAATAAGCCAGTGTGGGGTTGTGGTAAAGGTGTTGAACTAGGACCAAGAAGAAGATGCACGTTCAAGTTAACTACAGACATGGCAGCTCACTTAGTGACTTTGAGGCCTGTTGTTCTCTCTTACCTGACCTTTTTCATATGGAAAAAAGGAAAGAAGAACTCATGGAAGCCACCTTGATTCCTAAAGAAAGGCCAGGATATCTAGAGCCAACTAATCAACTGTTTCCAAACCAGTCAACTTATCAGAGTACTTTAGGCAGAAAATCCCTAAAGTACCAAATCCTCTCCAGAAAAAAATACAGCCAAAATAAATTAAATAAAAACTTCCTAGTTTCTAGCTATGGAGGCAGGAACATTTGGGTTGGAAGCCACCCAGAGTTTGGCTTTAAAATGGGTGGCTATACAAAAGTTTAAAATAAACAAATGAATTTAATTCTGCCCATTGGAAACAGTTGGTCCTTGTTTGTTTTTCTCCCCATTTTTCTGCTTTTTTAAAGTCCCCAATCAGATTGGAGATTGTCCAACAGAAAATTAGTAGACATGGCCGAAGTCTCTCTATTTGATAGAGAACAACATATCTATTATAAATAAAGATACCTCATTAGGGAGGCTGCGAAAACCTACTTTTCATGATATATTTTCCTCCCCCTGGGGAGATAAAAGTACAGCTTGGATCTCTGTAGAATTTGGAATTAATGCAAGATGCAAAGCTATAAATATTCAGGTACTGAGGGTTGGAATATTCTTTGTCCTATTTTCTTCAGTTAGGGAGTATTAAGTAAAATTGCTGCATTATGTCACATGCATGTACAAAAGGGGCACAGCTTGGATTGCACTGATCACACTACAGATACCCTGTGGATGCCTCTTCACTTTATAAAGAACAGAGATAGTAGCAGAAGTGGGAGTCACTCTGCTGCTTTGGTGATTCCTCAGTGTCCATCCAAAGCTGAAAATCCTGGGCTTTTGTTTTCATTGGGAACAACCTGTACAGGAACTCTGCTTTTCTGCAGAGTGACTATCTGTACATTCTCTCAGCCACTGAGTACCTGAACTGGCTCTCTTTGCTAGAGATTTCTCACACTGAATGTCTCCCTCAGAACGCTCCTTGCTTTCCTGTGCATTTGGTCATCAGAACAGCTCAGGGCTTGAATTCTGTTCCCAGCAACTGGCAAAACATTATCTAGAGCAGTTTTCTCAACCTTAGCAACTTTAAGATGTGTGGACTTCAACTCCCAGAATTCCCCAGCCAGCCATGCTGGCTGGGGAATTCTGGGAGTTGAAATCCACACATCTTTATGTTGCCAAGGTTGAGAAACACTGATCTAGAGTGAAATTTAGAGTCCCAATGTATTTTCTCTTTCAATTCATGGAATCTTGTTGGCTGGGCAACTGAAAACAGCTTCCAGAGTTGAGGTTATTGGGGTGGTATAAAACAAATTGATAGATCAATCAGACATTTCCTTTATTAGCTATTTAATAAACCATAATATTTTGTTTCTACTGGAAACATGGACAATCAACAGATTTTGATGGATACCATTCAAAACTGAGTACTATGCTTAGCAAGAAAGATGACAGAGTAAGTGGTGGGCTGGATTGGTTTTTTCCAAGTAGAAATTATTAATGTATCCCTCACATGCTCACTGGGCTGTGGTGGGCCTAATTAAGTCCAAATGTTACACACACAAACACACACACTTCCCCACAGTGTTTATGGTTGCAGATTAAGCAAATGTGGCATGACCTGGAAAACTATACTGATAATAGACTAGCCATCTGCTTAGCAGCAGATGATTTGAACTGGGCCAAAGGATGAGATTGTGTTTCTGCAACTTCGTAGCTGTTCCCTGTCTCCTAATGATGAAACCTTTTTACCTGCACATTCTTCTACGCTGGAGCAGCCCAAGGTGACTGTCCTATGGGATTTACTTGTGGGTCAGGCTCTCAAATGCCAGTCATTGATTATTTGCAGGTATTTGGCAATTCAGTAATTCACCCTAGTTGACTAGAAGTAGGCATAAGTCAAGACAAGAATAATCTCTCTTCACCTCTCCTAAGGAGCCCTTATGTGTCAAAATGGTGTTTCAGCTTGATATTGGGGTGGCAGCTGGAGCTGTGCAGGATACTCCAGAGTGGGTATCCAGAGATGTTATTATCTGTTCAATTTATCTGAACCCCTAACAGTTTTGGAATTATTTTTCAGTCTGAGCTAGGAAATTCAGTCATGGACCATTACAGTAAGATGATCTGGAGGTCGTAGGAGTGCCTAATTAATAACAATGAAAATACCAGACAGGTGTATCTGCATAGATTTAAATCAAAAAGCTGCTACCACCAGAACTCTGTGGTTGCTTAAAATAAAAGCACTTATTCGCTCCTGCAAAGCTTTTAAGGCCAATCTGTTGCCATTCCTCCTGAACATCTGAAAATGAAAAGAACATAAATCTCTTCTGATGTTTAAAAAGAGAGATAAACACATCATCAATGAATTAGTTATGGCCCAGGACTCAGCCCTGTTCTGGCATATTACCTATGGACTCCCAGGGTTGACTTCTCATAGCAAGTCTGCCTGCTGCAATACACAAGTCCCATTTCCAATCATTTCATACCTCCCCAGTTGTAAAGCCAAAGTTTCAGATACAATGCTATAGGACGCTCATCCATGTATCTATAAGGAGAACTCAAGCTTAGAAACTATTCAATCAAAAAACCTAAAAACAATAACATGCATCCCTCACTCAATGTCTAATACTTTAATATGGTTAGAATTAGGCTGCGTCTGCACTGGTTCTCAATTAAGGCTCTGCCAAATTTAATTCTAGCTGAAGCAAGTCTTTGGGGAACCTCCTTGGTCCATCTCATATCACTACACAGGTTCATATCTACCATAAGAAAACAAATAATAATGATCTGGTATATGAATGTCTTTCTGTCTTTGGACTTGATACAGTAAAACTCTGCACAGGTGTCCTCAGGATATGGTAAAAAAATGTCAAGTTGGTGGCCATGACAGTGCAATGGTGCAATGCACATAAACATGACCAACTCTGTGTGGACACCCGTGAAGCTCTGGCTGAATTGAATTTTTTGAGTTGAGACTTAGATGTTCAAATTGACAGATCTCCATCTTTTCTGCAGTGCTATTGAGTCCCCTCTTTGGATGGTCCCTATATATATATATTTCATTACCTTTTATGCTGTCCACAGAAGACTGTTTACCCTGGCATTAATTGGGGCATTACCCACTAGGAGACAACCGGCAGATACACCAACCACCCATATGAAAGCGGCACTTGCCTGTGCTCAGATACAGAAGTTGAATCTGCACCACATGTGCTATTAAAATGCCCATTACATAGCCAACAGCATTCGAAGCTCCTTGTCCCAATTGTAAGCATTTTTAATTGCTCCTGAAATTATGAGGTTCCTGCTCTTCTTTGATGTGACCATTGTGAGGAATCCCTAAGAAGGTTGCCCAGTGCCTATCCATCACAATAGCCTTTTGAAACTGCCAGGTATCTCCTTCTCACTATGAGTTGTTTCAGGATTTTCATATAATTTTATCCTTTTTATTCACCATACTAGCTGTATTTCTTTTTTAGGACTGGTATTGGGCAATAAATAAACAAACAAAGCCTAGATGAGCCTATGATGGCCACAAATATATTTAAGGGTCACTTACCTGAATGCCAGGATGTTTTACTTGCTAAGATCCAAAACCTGATAAGTTAGTTGGCAAAGTCCCTGTAGGTTCTTACCTTTCAGCCATGCTAATTAAGGCAAAGATTGGCTTTGCTTTTAGATTCCATCAATAAAACGACTCACATCCCAACAATTGGGGATTAGCAGTTAGTTATCCCTGTTTTCCAAAGGCAGTAAGGTGGATTCTGCTAATTACTGCCTCATAAACCCCTTGGGTATAATAAGCAAATGAGATTTAGCATCTGTGTTGGAAACTCTAGGATTGGCTGGAGCAGAAGAGCTTTCTGGCTGAGATACAGGAAGTCTTCAGAGCTGGCCGTTCTACCTTGGCCCGCACAGCTTTATTACATATGGCTGAAAATTGTAGTAGTCCCTAACTAACGCTATGGATAGTACTTATCCAATCCATCTGAAACATGGCTTTCACTGAAGCTCCAGAGAACTCTTGTGTGAAATGCTCTAGGGTTCCTCATATAGGTAAACACCTGCTCCTGCCTATATATAAGATGCATGCAAACATGTTCCAAGTAAGATGCAACCCAATGGGAGGACTTACAAATAGTACCAACTCAGGAAAGAGTTAGGCAGGGCTGTTGATTAAGTCTTTTGTTTTTCAACTTTTATATGCATGGTTTGGACCTTCAATGATCTCAAATAGCTGGAAAAAGTTTATCAATTGTCCCTAAAGCAGATGAAGCTGTTGGCCTCAGGAGAAAAGTGAAGATCCCTTGCTCAGTACTGCAGTGATCATAACTGACTAATTATCAGAAGACAAAAATTGTAATGTTTGCCCAACATCCTAAGTAACTGGAACATCCAGAGCAACATCAAATAGCTAGAGATAGTGAGATAAGTAGAAAATAAAGTGCAATTGCTTAGAGAAGTTCAGCAGGTATTTTAAAGTTCTTTGCTTTGCTTTTGTGTGCTTGGTGCCATCAAACTACTTGTAATGGTATGTGGGAATGACCCTGGGAGACAGGAGGGAGAGCCACAGACTGGACAAGCAGCGTATAAAAGATAACTCAGCCCACAGAAGAAGGGAGGGTGTGGGAAGTATTTCAGAAGGGATCCTCCCTAGTTTTCTAGAGAGTAAAAGGAAAAATGGGGAGAAAGACTTTCAGTCTTGCAAGTTTCCATTTACATAACCTTACACTAAAGATAGAGCTAGCATTCTTGTTTGTGCTTCTTGTCTGGACTACCTCACAGGGCTAACACTACTTGAGACTAAGTGGTTGGCTCAACTTATATATGGAGCCCACTTAGGTCCATGCCCCAACTATTCCCCTTTGGAAAGAGTGCAATCCAAATTCTCAAGGACATGCTTCAGATCTCCAAGTGCCTTTCTGACATCACCTTGTGGCTGGAGGCTGGTTTATCCAAGGTGGAGACTGGACTGGTGATCTTTAATCTCTGATAAAAGGTTCATTTCTCTCCAATGGGGCTGTACTCCTCTAATAAAAATTGTTAAATTTCATTTGGCCTGGAAGAGGATCCTACTGGATAACTTGCTGATTTATACAGGTAGACCTTGCTTACTGACTGCCTCGTGTGTTCGCCATTACAGAAATCCAGCTATGCAACATCATTTATACCATGGGATCACAGGCAAAGCTTTTAAATCTGTCACCTTTGTTGCTCCTGCATTCATACAAACAACTACCACTATTTTTGGGAAAAACTGGTAAATATTTTGGGCCCAAAACACCCTGATCCATGAGAAGGCTTGCCTTCACCAAAAAATAGCCAAGTTTGAGAAATCTGCTGAGACCTATGAAAAGTGGCTGCATCTGAAAGTAGTTTGGAGATAGCAAAAGTGAATTTTGCTTTTAGGAAAGAGAATTTACAGTAAGTCAGCCTTTTAAGGGATTTTTTTGGAATATGTTATGCTAGCTGTTGCTCTTGAAGGCTAAGCAGGAATAGATCTGGTTAGTACTTGGAGAGCACCAGGAAATCCCAAACCACCATTGGCCTGCATAAACATGTCCATACCATCATCAGGAGCTGAGCTCAGCTCCAAGGAGTCTTCCTCATGTATTAAAGGATCAGTTGTTACTTTATTACTAATTCTAAGTTGTACTCAAGTTTTTTTTAATTGTTTCCCAGAAAGAAAATATAGTAATATAAAAAAATAAATGAACATTCTGGACTGTCTGGAACCTTGCATGGAAGATTACAGTTAGAAGATGAGGATACATCAGCGATATCTGGCTGCACATCACACTTGTGCCTTTTTGAGGCAACCATAACTTACTGCTCATTCATTGAGCCAAGAAAGGACCAGGATCAATATGGAACTTTTCCAATTAATGTACCTTGAGTAACAGGCTAGCAAAGAACTCTTCTTTTAAAGAGCTGCTGCCAGTGAGCATAGCCAGTGATGGACAAGATAAATCAATGGGCTGATTCCACATAAAAAGCTCTTTATCTATTAAGAGCAGAAACATCATCACAAAACAGGTGGTGCAAGCTTCTGTCTGCTGCCTCTCTATTGTTTATGACCACCCTTGTCCCCCTTTATCCCCTGTGTGTGCCTTTCAGATGGTCTTTACATGAGGATATTTTTAAAATATGCTGAAATAAGACCCAAGTGAAGTTTGCCACCAGGAGTGGTCACATCCAGAGAAAGTTTTCAGTGGTATTCATGTGTATTAGGTATTAAAAAATCTGCCTATAGAGATAGGCCATACCATCAGCAGCCTTTTTTTATTTTTATTTATTTGAAACCTTTATATAGCTGTCCATCTTATATCAAACTCTGGGCGGCTCCCAACCAACAGTTAAAAACACCATCAATATACAATTAAAACATATATCTATCTATTAAAACCACATACATTAAAACCTGGCACCAAGTAAACTTTCACATGCAGTCCATCAGTCTCACCCTGTCCCAGCGCTTGGGGAAAAAGCCTGGTCTTAAGTGCTTTTCGGAAGGCTAGGAGGTTGGGGGCCTGCCAAAATTCAGGGGGAAAGGTGTTGCATAGGGTAGGGGCTGCCACGGAAAAGGCATGCTTCCTAGAGCCCATAAGATGGCAATGTTTAAGCGAAGGGACTAGGAGGGTGCCCACCCTATCTGATCTGGTGGGACAGGTAGATATTCTTAGGGAGAGACAGTCCTTCAGATAACCTGGTCCTGTGCTAGGTAGGGCTTTAAAGGTAATAACCAGCACCTTAAATTGCACTTGAAAGGAAACTGGGAGCCAGTGCAGCTTGTGCAACAGAGATGTTACATGGGTAAACTTAGGGGCATCCATCACTGTGCGTGTCACTGTATTTTGGACCAGTTGTAGCTTCTGGCTGGTCTTCAAGGGCAGCCCCATGCAGAGCAGCTGCAGTAATCCAAACAGGAAGTGACCAAGGCATGAATGACTGTGAGCCAGGCCTCCTCGTCTAGGAGGGGTGCAATTGGCTCACCAGACGAATCTCTATAAAGGCCCCCTAGCCACAGCTGCTACCTGCTCCTCAAGGAGCAGGACTAGGAAGACCCACAAATTGCACACCAGCTAAGTCCAGGGGAGTGCCACCTCATCCAGAGTCAGAGATGAAATATCACCTGGATCTGGCCAAAAACCCAAAGCCACTGCATCTTGCCAGGGTTGAGTCAAAGCTGGTTCCTCCCCATCTAGATCCTTACAACCTCCAGGGTCTTGGCCAGCACCACCACAGTCCTGAGTGATGTATCTGAGATAGTGGTCTTAAGTGTTCTGGAGAGGCATCTCCTAGCCTTAAAGGCATCTTTGTTTGGCTTTGACAGCCAGTCTACAGATACTGCAACAGTGGCTTCCTGGATAGCCCTACTTTACTGTAGACCTCAAATGAAGAAATTCTTCTCTAAATGTACCCAGCAGGAAAAATACACTTCCTGTTATGACAGTGTAGTATATTAGGCTAACTTATTGCTCACCAGTGTGTACATTTTCCTTATGCAGAGAAGCTTTTTTGTTTTTGCTTTTGTAGGACCGTCGAAAGATGCAATGTCCATTTTTTCAATTTGGGAGGCACAACAGGGATGTCCATAGGGGAGGTAAAAATAGTCAAGATGGTATCTACAACTGTGCAATCAAAATCTGTCCCTCTTTTTACATATGTCACATGCATGATTCATGTACGAAGGGGCAGAGTTTTGATCACACACTTCTGACCACCATCTTGATGGTCTTGATGTAACATGAAGCATAGTTTACAGAAGGCTGTGCAAGACTAAAAGGAGCACTTTTCATCTCATCAAAATAACGAGAAAGGATCAAATACCACACCCAGCAACTTGCCTTTATTTAGAGGTGAGGTTTTCTTCATTTCATTCTCACCTGCCAGCAAAAATGTCATGATTTCCAGGGAAAATGTTGGCATCCAGGATGGAAGTAAGTGGGAATAATTCAGAAAGTAACCTTTTTCGGGCTGGAGTGTAACTGAGCTAAAGCATTCAGATATTGGTGAGCGGCCTTACCGTTAGGAATAAGATTTTCTCCTGGGGCATGAACTTTTTCCCAGTGTAAAAAAGAGACTGTATAAACTCTTGGGAAAGGTTTAATTTGAGAAGAGGTGCAGTCCTCTTATACAAATCAGTATGCAGTAGCACTGAGTGATAAGTGGCCGTTGACTTGGGCAGTTCATCCTGAAGGATTTGCTTGCCTCCACTCTTGTTTCTGTACTTTCTCTAGACATGTACTTATGCTTATCACCCGTCAGTGATAGATGGTGGACGGATTTCTTTTCTTTTCCTTCCCACATCGGCCAGTTTTAACTGGTCCCTAATTATTTCTTTGTTTGTTTCATCTGTCTTCCAGTTGTTCTATTTCTCAGTCTAAATTAATGTTAGGATTATTACATAGCTATGCATAAACAACACACAAGATAATGTGCAGCTGCTTCCACAGGATGAAGTGGAGTTAGATTAAAAAAAAAGTTGCTCTTATATCAGCTCTGCTGTAAAATCCAACTTGACGGGCAGCTTTTTGAACTATTTCTAGCTGAACTTTCTAAGAACTGGGTTGGGCCTGATTTTCCTTTTCCTTCTTTCCTGACACTCTTTTTTTCTCCTTTTTGTATCACATCTCTTTAAGGACCCTGGGCAGGGACTGTTTTCTTGTTGATTGTTGGCAAGCCTTTCTGGGATCCTTATTTGATGAAAAATGTACACTTCCACAATCCAAATACCAGTTTGAGTTTTAAATGAGACATTTGGGGTTTGAGTGGTAAGATTGTATATTTTGATATACAACCTCACCACTGTACTTCCGTATATATCTGGTCCAGCTTTTGGAAGCTTCCTTAGCCTAGTGCTTTTCAGATGCCTTGTCTTATTGTTCCCATCATCCAGCCCTCATTGTACAAGACTTGTAGACTAACAAAGCTGGACAGCACTAGCCTAGTACTTTTGTATTTATTTATTTTAACTATCTTAATAGATTTAGTTAATTTTTAAACTATTCTCAGCCTATTGTCTAAGCTAGAAAAAGGTTGGATGGACAAGTTAGAAAGAACCCTTAAACTTTGTGGAAAAGCTTATGAAACCTCACAGTTAGGACTTGTTTGGTTGTTCATGAAAAGCAAACAAGAAAAGCAATTTACCAATCGAAGTGAATATTTGTAGCTCAGGGTTGAACTGTGGAGTCCTTGGTGCTCTCTGAGCCTTGTTGTTTTCTTGCAGACGTTTCATTGCCAGACTAGGCAACAGCTTCAGTGCAAAGAGGGAGTGGGCCTTGCTCTCAGTTTATATACTGTGGCTTGCCCTGCTTGTGTTGGTAGGGGTGTTGTTCTCTCCTTGGGAGTTCTTTGATTGGGCTAATTTGACAAGCAGCACTTCCCTCAGATTTCATCAGGTTTCTGAAGGATATATCTCTGACCACTCTGTCAACTTCAGGATAAAAACATATTTCCTATCAGTTTCTTGCCCTCACCTGGTTGAGCCATGTATCATACCAAACCCTTTTGTAGTTAAATGATCTCATGAACATCTGTAGGCCTGATATTTCATGGGAAGACTATCACTGTATGGAGTCCTTTGTGCAACTGGCTCTTCTCTTGAAACACCACATGAAAGCTTAATTGAACTAGAGTTCTCCCGCATGTTTATGCACCATAAACATTATTAGTAAAGGTAAAGGTTTCCCTTGACATGAAGTCCAGTCATGTCTGACTCTAGGGGGCGGTGCTCATCTCTGTTTCAAAGTCGAAGAGCCGGCGTTTGTCCGTAGACACTTCCGTGGTCATGTGGCCGGCATGACTACATGGAACACTGTTACCTGCCTGCCAAAGTGGTACCTATTAATCTACTCACATTTGCATGTTTTTGAACTGCTAGGTTGGCAGGAGCTGGGACTAGCAACGGGAGCTCACCCCGTCATGCGGATTCGAACCGCTGACCTTCCAATCAGCAAGCTCAGCAGCTCAGCGGTTTAACCCGCACCACCACCACGTCCCTCTAAACATTATTAGCACTATACATTAATATGGGAACCACCTTTTCATCCCTATGGACTGTAATGTTTAAATGCTACCACTATATGTGTTTTTCCATGAGGTTTCCAAGGTAGAGAGCTTTGTGATTGGCTCATGGTCCAATTATAGCTATACCAATCTATGAAATAAAAAATCTAGGGTCTTGGTAAGGCTGAAGGTTGGAGACCAAGGAAAATATTTTATTCATGTGAACTAGGGGTGCAAAACTGCATTCACACAGAATTGGAACCCTGCCAAAGGCCACTCTGACAGACCAGAAAGAGTCATAGTCCCAGCCTCCAAAGCTTCTCCCTTCCTACCTACATCAGAAAGTACTATGCATTTTTCCAGTGAGAACATGTTGCTATATCTGGACCATCTTTTGTCAACAGACCCTGTTCTAACCTAAATCAAATTTGCAAGAACAGTATGGATGCCTGTATCAGATAAAGCATTTTCTATATAAGCACTCTTTGTTTGTGTATTAAGATTCTATTGGAAATTCAAATCTTTTTGAGTGGCAGCTCTGCTCTAACAAATACAATGAGATCTAAATTAAATACAGTATTAAGCCTTCTAAAAAGTATATTTCCTTTCTCTTTTTTATGTTTATAAAGGAAACAGTTTACTAGCAAATGTGCTTTAAAAGCTAAAGTGGAATAGACTATTGTAGAGCAAATGAATTCAGCATAAAGCGGGCAGAATCTCTTTAGCAGTATATAATAATGGAGGGAGGACAGAGCATGGCACCGTTTGTGATCCTTGATCCAGGATGAGTACATTATTAATAAATTAAAGAGTTCCTATTTTCATCTGTGAAATGCTGGGTGGCATGGTTTCAAGTGTCAGGAAAGAAAACCTAGTTTATATGCAGATGAACAGTAGGATAAATGGTTTCCATGGAAGTAGAAGGAGATGCAAATTTAGTGCTAGATATGAAATACGGCTGAAGTTGGAGTGGTGAAGGATTTGATTCAGGTTGCATTTAAATAAACTAATGTAGTAATTTTAGAATAATATGCAGATCAGAACTTCTTATTCTTTAGTTTGTATCCTCTCCAAATCTTGCAGTATAGATCTGTTTAAAATTGCAATAAAATGTATAAATTAAGGACATCTGTGAACAAATATGCACAAATTAGGGAAAAGTGTATACAAAAAAGGATAGATTAGGTACATTTGTGTCCAAAGTGCATGGGTCAAAGAAAAATATATATGAAACTAAGTGTGAATGTATGGGTAGGTTTAAAAAGATGCAGACTGGTGTGAAAATTGGTGAGAATGAAACTGATTTCATATACTTAAAACTGGCATGGACCAGAAATAGGTTCATTGATCCATCTCTAGGAAGAGCATCAAAGATGGTAATAATGAAATATCATTCTAGCCATATGGTACAGAAGAGTTTAACGCTTCTACATAAAAAAATTTAATCATTTCTTAACATCCATCTGATTAACAAAAAAGGTCATAGACTGTGATTTGACAAGTTTTTTCTTAATTATTTACAGTTCAAGAGATGGCCGCTGAACTCTGTTTTCCAAACAACTGTATGTCAAATCAAGGTAATTATACATAATTTCACAGTGCTACAGTTCTATACAAAGACTGTAATACAAATATGAAAATATAAGTGCTTTTACATATACACTTTTTAATACTGTTTCTATGTTATTGGCACCAGCTTTATCTTACTGTATATAAATAGTGTGCATGGGGAAACAGGTGAGTATACAGTTAACAGAAGTAAGAAACAATTTTAATTCAATAGACATCTTTTCTGTTAATACATTAGCTGTGTGACTATAGTAATTCTTGGAAGCTTTGACAAGTGTATAATTAATAAGAGTGATTTCAAACAGCTTTGAGACTGCCCCACGTTACATGTTGCCCGTGTAGTGAAATGTTACAACAGCAGTGGGAAATGTTCTCCATACCACTTCAAATACACCACAAAGACACATATACATATGTTATCCCCCAGACATTGTGTTGATGTGGGGAGAAAATGACAACCTACACGATGGCCTACCCATGGATCATCAAACAGGTGAGATGATTTTTGCCATGCTCATGATTCCTACTAATGTAGGAATGGTTAAGATCCGAAATACACCCCTGGGACTCTTCCTCTGTGTGGGTAAAAGGTCTCTAAATGCAAGGACTGGTAAAAAAAACAACAACACCTCTTATCTGAGACCTGGAAAAGTCACTGCCAATTGCAGAGGTAGCATTGGCATAATTTGAGAGGTTGATATGCTAAGAAATGATAAGAGAAAGCAAGGTTAAAGTAATATAAAATATACAGTTTATCCCATTGAGCACATTGGTGTCATTTTAAATGGTTTTCCTCTGTTGTGTTGTGCAAATTTAAAAGCACAGAAATGTCCAAACCAGAACCAGGAACCAGGAAAGGAATATACACTGAATTGAGTTCAATGAATTCAATTAAGCAGAGCAAAGCACAGAGAGTGGACATATTTGTAAAAAGTGAACAAGGAACCAGGAAGCAGTAGTTTTTACAGCACTGGGATAACTAACACTGATAATACAACTCCTGGCAGTTATAGATCTGAGATCGGTTTCTGCTTGCATCAAGAATAAGTAGTGAGAGAGGTATCTCTTCATTTGCAAAAACTCCACCATTGCTTGCATTTGGATTCTGAAGTGTATTTTACACTCTACACTGTGCAATGTTTCCTTTATTCATTGTGAGTGAGTTTTATGGAAAAGCTTACCTCTAAATACAATATTGTTGGCTTATTTACAGTGTTTAGGTAATTGCTGAAGATCTTTCACTTATCCGTTTTTCTTTTTGTTTATATTGAGCTCCTGTCTGCAATATATAAAAGATTACCTGTGCATAGGTTAAAAATAGTCAATTGCAGATGTAATGTCAAGCTGAGGAGGGATCTGCATAAACTAGCCTAGGAAATCTGGGTATTATAATCTCAAGACATCTGGAGAGTAGCAGATTGAAGATTATAGTAGGCCGGCATCTTTCATGTATGCAGTACATGATGAGAATGGGAGCTCACAGCTTTTACATGAGTGTAGCAAAGAAGCATCACATCAGTCTAGTATGGTCCTAGGCATGCACAGCATGGATTGGAACACTGTGAACATGACTCAGTTATGTTTTATTGGGCATTGCTCCACTGATTCATTTGCTTATTTGTGAAGTTTATGCTAGAATATTTTCTATAATGGGCTTCATATCCCATTGGAAAGAAATTCAAATAAATCAACTCTTCCAAGACCTGATTCGCTCAGCATGAATATAGCACATTTAACAGATTTTCTGTATTTAGGAGACGGGGCATTCTTAAATTGTCCCATGTTGTGGATCAGACAATGTTTTTAAATTGTGAAACAATTTTGTTTTGTGGCTCTAACAGTTGCACACCATCAAAATACACTGCAGGCAGTCCTTCTTTCCTCTGGAGTGCAACAAAGGAACAAACTCATCCTAATTAAAATGTACTCCAACACAGTTAGATGTAGGAGCCCTGCCATCTCTTGAATAAGGCACTCCTAGAAATGTAGCAATAGGAAAGTTCATGCTTTTCAATTCCTGGCATCTCCAGGTAGCAAAGCCTTTGAGAACCACAGTTTATAAACATAGACAGTACTAAACCAAATGAACTAGCACAGCTTTCTGTGTTTCTAATGCCATTCATTTTTTACTAGTATGTTTCTGGCTCAGAAACTGGATGCATTTAAAAGCCAGTTAAATTCACAGTTCTCATGTTGCTCTACAGAAGGACAATAAAAACTCTTTTTAAAACTATTGGCCAGAGAGACAGTGTTTTACAATATAGAGGCAGCAGGCCCATGAAGATGATCACATCTCATTAGAAGATGCTGCCTGGGGTATTTGGAAAGAGGCCCTGGGTTCCCTAAGGGTCCCCCAGTGGCTTCAAGAAGAAAAATAAGTATGTTGCCACTGTGACAATGAAATATAAATCCATTGTTAGCCTTGGCAGTAGAGGGCAAATGATGAAATGCACATTATAATATGCAGTAAAAACCCCATCCCTTGTGTACTTGCATGAGATGTTGCAACACAAATATGAAATGAGTTGTGATGTCATGATACACATTTCATCATTTTGGCATCACCACATTTAGGAATGAGCACCGATTATTGTTCATCACCCTCATTAAATGAATATTCACAATAACTAGTTATCTGCTGAAGTCCATTTTGATTAACATTGTTATTCAGTAGTGAATACCCTAAAAGATACTGCAGTCAATAGTTATAAATTTTGGCACTTGAGAACACTGAAGGCTGAGATACAAGTTCACCAACCAGCTTGATAGCAGTTGTAACCCCATACATCTGGAAGGCACCAGGATGAGAAAGACTGTTCAAACTCAATCATAAAGAAGAGTCATTTACAAGAACAGAAACTGAAATGAGCCAAGAACTTGGCAAGTGGAACCTGTGCCAGAGAAGCAATAAAGAGGACTGCTAGAGCTTTGATTAGAAAAATCACTTTGACATGGCAGAGTTGCTAAGAATTCTCTTCCCCATCAAGTTCCTATTTCTATTCTCATGGTGATCCGCACTAGGATCGGAAAGAAATAAACTTTTATAATTTATGACTTTTCATGAATGTATTATACGAACAAAGAAAAAGGAGCCAAACTAGGTGTTAAATTTGGAAAAAAAGTGGGCTGTGTGTATGATTCATGCTACAGTATATATCAAAATTCAACCTTAACATATTGGCATTCTGTAAGATTTGTTCTGATTTGCTCTGAGGAATACAGCAAATTTTATTTTTACTTTCCTTGAAAATCCATGTGCAGATGAACTAGCTGAATGGGACAGAAAATAGAATTATTTTATATCAGATATACAGTCTAGTCTATGAAATATTTTCACGTAGTTTACTAAAATATTAAAAATAAGCACATACTCCAAAATTCAGCTAAAGGATAACTTGCAATTACAGCCTAAACTGCAATTTGATGTACATTCCCTTGTAGTAACTAAAACTGAGAATGTGGGGTTCGCTTCTGAATAAAGATGCACCGGATCAGGTTGTGTGACTTCCTTGGATATTTCAAACTATCATTCCAAAGCAACAATTTAGTCCAAAAAATAATTTTGAGTTCTGAGAACTAATTTGTCTTCAAATACTGTCCTCATATTTTAAGCTGTGTTGTTTTCCTCCTAACACCATAGCAGAAACACTATTTTTAAGTTAAAAAATGGCAAGTCTCAAAACTCAAAAAGAAAGCTATACTTGTAATGGCAGTGTTTTCTATTATATCTTGGAAACTCTTCAGTTACGGTTCAGTCCTATATATGTCTGCTCAGAAGTAGGTCCCAATGAATTGGGCTTATTTCTAGGTGAGAAATTATAGGACTGCAGTCTTAGTTTGCTAATTGATAGTGGTAGCGACCCAACCCCAAGTTAATTGCACTTAAAAACACTGATTTCAATGGGTTGAAGTGCACATCAATAAATATTGAGAGTAAGCCTGTTTGAATTCAACAGGATGAGTATCTGCACAGATAGGTATAGGACTGTACTCTAGATTTTGTTATTGGCTGTGACCAGTGGAGATGGTGCCAACCGTAGTTTAATGAATAGAACCCAGAATAGCTGTTAAGAGTCAAACCTTAAGTGACCTTAAATGTGTTTTTGCATTTAATAGACATCTTTAAAAATTGGAAATTATAGGCACAGGGAAAATTGCACCATGTGGAAAAGGGAATTGAATTCATTCTTTCCAAGGGGTGCTCTTTCAGTAAAAAGGGCATCTTCTTCTAATTTTCATAAGTTCCTTAACAGTACAAAACTTCATTTACTACTCATTATATTTGCAATTATGATGCCCCCATTCCAGGAGCTGTTTTCATTTTTTTAATTGATACAAATGCCCAGAAGTAGTGCATATGGATGTGGACTATACTGAACAAGAAGAGAAAAATGGTGCTAGGAGGGGAGAATTGAAGGAAACAATGAAAAAAGTAGAGTGTCTGCAAATGTGTTTGTGTACCCCTAACCCCACCACAGAAGGCATCTTACCTAAGATCACCTTAACACTGGCAGCAACACTGTAAATGCATTCACACGTTTTCTACCATATGTTCCTAGGATTGTGACAATCACACTACTCAGATTTTGTAGCTGTACAAAACGTTTTATGACGAGAATTTCAGAAATGCAATAGCTTCATAACTTCAAAGGTCTTTACATTACTAATAGTACTATTGAAAGTAGTTCTGTTGAATATTGCCATCAAGGATCATTGAGTATGTCTGTGTGTATATCTGAAAAAGTTTTCTTTCCTTTCTAGTTCAGTGTCTACCACTATTTACCATTATTCAGATTGCTAAGCTAAAAGCAAAGAATTCTTGCCATATCAAATTATGCCTTACCATTAATAGAGAATAATTAAGGGTGATTAGTAATTAAC
Organism: Candoia aspera; assembly: GCF_035149785.1. Lineage (NCBI taxonomy): Eukaryota > Metazoa > Chordata > Lepidosauria > Squamata > Candoiidae > Candoia > Candoia aspera. Next base: position 76,302,576 of record NC_086158.1, read on the forward strand.
CTGGAATAGCTCTTACTACTGCCACAGCTTGATAATGAAAGAGATATTTAAATAAAGCTGGAGGTATGTACGTGTGTGTGTGCATGTGTGTGTATGTATGTATGTATGTATACACACACACACACACACACATACATACAGTGTGTGTGTGTTTAAAAGGCTCCATAACCATCACTACGAGTAGCTACTGCAAAGGCTGGATAAGCTTCATAGGCTGTGTAGGTTGCCAAATCTTGTCCTAGAGCCACTGCTTGCTTAAGCTGAGTAGCTGCTACAGTGGCAGCTGTATTAGCAATGTATCCTGGAGAAAAATGCAGAAAGAAAACTTTTTTTAAACCAGAGTTTCAGAGATTGACACAATCCTTCATGCATAATTGTAGTCTACAACAATAACAGCACCAAAACATTGTTTTCTAAGCATGCTTTTAAAACTGGATGCAGGGATTTGGCCATTCTTGGCTAATCAGTAAGGAGATGAATCACTCGACTACAGAATGGGATGCAAAAATTCAGACAATCACTAGATGGGCAACAAAGAGCTCTTTCCTGCCATCTAGTGGTCATCTGGATTTTTGCACCCTAGTTTGTCAGCCCCACATGTGAGTTGAAAGTGATGCTTCATCTACAGTGATGCACAATGCTGTTATGCCTTTTCTTCAAAAAGTCCCAGCACTTCTAGTCAGCAGTGCCAATATAATCCAATGCTATAGGTGAACAGGTAGTCCTTGCTTACTGACTGCCTGGTGTAGTGACTCTTTGAGGCTATGACGGTGAAAAAAACCCAACTTTGTGACCAATCCTCACATTTAGGACCACTGAAGTGTCCTGCAGGCACGAGGTTTCCAAGTGGCTTGCGACAAGTGGAGTTAATAGAGAAGGTGGAAGTAAAATCATAAGTTGTCGTCATGTGATTTTTCACTGAGCAACTGTGGCACTCAGCAACGGAGTTGCCGGTCCCAACTGTGGTCACTAAGCAAGGACTATCTGTATGTATGAATACATAGACTGATAACTCTATGGATATCCTTTTTGTTGTGTTCTATAGGCTGTCATATCATTGGAGAGTGAAGAAGACGTGAGAGAGGAAATGAGATACTAAGAAATCTGGCTGCGTCCTTGCTCTGTGCTATTTAGTAGGGAGGCAAGCTTGACAAATCCAAATGCCGGAATTCCTGATCCAAAGAGACTCTACCTCCATAAAGCTTTCTCCAAGATGCAAAAGATCTTTTCATTTGACCCCTTCCCCCCATCTTCTAATCATAGCATAGCTGTCTGGGAAAGCATGTGTATATATGTATGTGTGTGCACACAAGTGACAGCACATGCACTATGATGTCACAACACAAACCCCATGATTTGTGTAGTTATATATGTGACATCAGGACACAAGTACTAAGCCTGAGGTCCTGATTTGTCATCCACTGTATTTAGTAAAGACCCTTAAAATTCAGAGAAGATTACATAGTGGTCTTCATATAACTTTAGTTATTAGTTAGCTTTACTGTTTCCTTTAAATACCTGTACTTTAGTATCATACCAGTCCTGTGTGTGCTACTCTGGCATAAGCTCCAATGAAGACAATTTGGATTCAGTCTCAGAATAGGATTATAGCCTCAATCTATCTATTTTCTATTTCTAAATCTTTTTACCACTTCTTATGTAGAAGAAGTGACAAAATCTCAAGAATAAGCACAATTCAGCTATTTCTTAATTTCTTAAAAAATATATATTTAAAACAATATCCTTCCCACATGGTGCCTTTCCCCTCTGCAAATACCTTTATTTTGTCTTGCCTATTTAGATTCTCTCCTATTCAACTGCTGTTGGGGAGAGAGATGTAATTTAGAATGATGCATTTTATATCAGCTTTGATGAACCTAACAGACACCATTTTTATTGGACTATTAGATTCACCTGAATTGGAAAGGATAAAATGTTTCAGAGCTTTCCAAGTAAATGAACAATGACAGTGGAAGGTCATTGTAATTAAGCAGTAAATGGTGCTGAGTTCAATAAAACATCAGTGTGTCTTACATAATGCGGAAGCTTGAGCAAGCCTAGACAAATTGATTTTTCTTTGTGGCAGGAAACTGGATGGATTTTAAATTTTTAAAAAAGCCCTGATGCTTCTGAATGATTCCTTATTAATCAAAAGGACTGACTGGCATGTATACTGTATTTCCAGTAATGTAAAAGAAAGTAACTTAACATGAAAGATACGTACATAAAATACAGAAAGTTTTGTTTCTCATTAAGTGTGTGTCTGTGCATGTGTACTAAACAGTAGAAATAAGTATAAAGTCAATAACTATAGTTCATTATAATAATTGGCTCCATATATTACCTTGTATTCTTAATCATACACAACATAACTGCAGGGTAATTTTAACCATACAGTAATTTTCTATGGATGCTTCTTCCACATGAAATCATTCCAGTTCTCTAGATACTAACATGAAGGACCAGACCTCAGCATCAGGAGCATCTGGAACAGGGGAGGGTTTAAACAGTCATGATGACTGCCTTGACTGTGCAATGAAAGCTGCCATCTTGATTTTTTAACTCCCCCCACCCATACCCCTGCTCAACATTATTCTGAGGATTAGTTCTATATTAGCATTAGAAATATCATGTTATCTGGATGAATGTATGTGTGTATATGTGTGGCTGTTGGGGAATGCTAGATGTTTCCACGCCTTGCATTTCCACCATAGGATTCCTCGGTAGGTAGCACATTCCTGTAATGGGCTGTGAGAATACCTTGAGGAACAGGAAGAAGAGCCAGAACTAAGACAGTGGTGAGATAAGAGTAATCTGAGTCCAAAGCAGCAATGTAATTTGAGAAAGCCTCTTAGACTTGACCCTCCCTAGTTCTCTTGAATGGAAAGGTGGTAGTACAGACTTGCAAGGTTCTATGACTGTAACCTTATAATAAAAGTAGTATTAATATTCTTAACTTTGGTTTCTTTGCCTGGACTACCCTGAAGGGTTAACAGTTCCAAAACATACATTCCAAACCAAAATCGCCATCTTCTCAGAAGAATGGCAAAAGCCACTGAGCAGTAAGGGTGAAAGAGCATTGATTACTCCCAGTACATACTACCTGAGGTAACCACCTTGTTCTGCCTACCTAATCATAGGGCTGGCCCTAGGGACACTTTCTACCTCCTCCTATAGCACCCATGGAGACCTCCTCTGTATGGCTTCCTTATCTTGCAGAAGGTGACTGTCAACTACACAGTTCTTTTATCACTTCTATCTTTACATATCTGTACTGCTATGACACATTTTCCAAAATATGTTATCATAACTTTTAAAGTCATGATGTCATGTTCACCGTTCCAATGTTGCCGGTACACCGTAACGTTTCGCATGTCATTTGGCTGATGCGTGTTTCATCTGGGAGGGGAGGAGGATTCTATCTCGTGGGATTGTTATATGTTAGTAGCTGGATTGGAATGTGTTTGGGTTATCTCATGTATTCAAGGTTCCTTTCCCAGGACATCAGCAGAAACAGTTACCAGCACCTGGGGGGGTGGGGGGGAGTTTGCAACGGCAGGGCGAGGGGAGGGATTACGTTTGAGCCGAGGGTTTTTAGTTTGTATTTGGCGTGCTTTTGCTCATTCTCAGCTTTCTCTGTATTTGCATACTATTCTTTAATAAATCAGATATCATTAAGTTCCTGCTTGTGAGTCTGAGTCTATTAGAGTAGGCAATCATTACACATGAGTCCCTTCAGCTGTTCCACCATCACTGCCTGTTTTCAACTTTCCAAACAGAATCTTTTAGTATGGACAAGGAGAAACCAGTTTCTCAGATAATATGAGAAAAATCAATGCATACATTATTATTATCAGCCCAAATCAATCCACTGCAAGATGGAATTTATGGTCCATAACCTACCATGCTGGTCTAGTGCAGTACGGTAGACAGATGCTTTTTGACTTCCCAGTCTAGGGCTGAGATAGTGACCAGCCCAAATTCACCATCTGGCTTCCAGGCCTAGGACAGGACTAAAACTTGAGCCTCTCTCCTCCTAGTCCACCACACTGGCTTTCCAGTACCATATACATTGATAAAAATTGTAAATGACTCAAGGCTCCTTTGTCATATTTCTCAGGTTTAATTGAAACCACTGAAGCAGGATAGGGAATTCACGGTCTGTGTACCGTACTGCACTAGACCAGCATGGTAGATTATGGACCATAAATTCCATCTTGCAGTGGATTGATTTGGGCTGATAATAATCTAGCGGGGTCTCGGAAGTGTGCCTTGTCTGCTGTAGCTCCAGCCCCCAGAGGTAAGACAAGCCCCCTCGCTCCTGGACTTCTGCAAAAGATTAAAGACCTGGTTTTGTAGGCAGGCTTGGAATGGGAGGGCAAATAATTACACCTGGGGATGGCTAGCGCCATGAAGTGATCCGGAGGGACCTACCACACTGAAGGACTGATTAAGATCTCTTCGCCATGTAGATTTTATTATATTTATATTTTTATTGTGTTTTGTAATCGTAATGGTTTTATATTTTAATCTTGTTTTATTGTAAGCCGACCAGAGTCCCCCCATAGGGGAGAGATGGGCGGTGAATAAATTTATAAAATAAATAAATAAATTCACGCAGAAAAAATAGTTCCCTAACCCAGAAACTGTTGGTCTGCGTGTCAGCATTCATTCTTATTTGAGAAGTGTAATTGTGGCTTGTGAAACTGGAGAATGAGTCAATCTATTCACCAAAAAACTCACTCCCACACTTCGCTGGTGTGACTGCCACAGGCTGCCAGAATTTAAAGAAAAAAAAAATGTGTCTGTCTGACAGCAAAAAAGGCTATTTCCTGGAATAAACCAAAAGTGCTAGTTCAGACTCTGTGTATCAGAGCTGTATACGTTTCCCTTATTAAGACTTATTTTGATTACATACACTGACTTCTATTTGTAGTTGAGCATGTAGCAGTATGGTTAAGTTGTTAATTGCCAAAAGAAACAGTGATTTTTAAAAACCGAAGAACTGTAATGAGAAGCAGCTAAATACTTGCAAAGGTGCAAGAATTCAATGTGCCTGTGATTTTGCTACCTTTGTAGCATGTAATGTCATGACTGCAGACTCGTACCCATTCTTCTAAAGTAAATTCCCTAGAACTTTCTTATGAGTACACAATTTATAAGATTGCATTTAGCTATCCTGGGGAAAAAATAATGTTTGGATTGCTGTTTCACAAAAGGAAACCTTTGCACCATTTTTTCTCCCTATGCCCCATCACGCCATAATATTCAGGAGTCCCCAAGGTTTCAGATGATCTTCTGCAGATACAGTGGGTTTTATTAGGAGGAGGGCTGGGGAACTCTTTTGCTAAACTTCCTTAGTTTAATTTCAGTTAGTCCAGTGCAAAATACAACCATTACATACCAGGAAACGGTACATTAGTGGCAGACGGTTCTGCTCCTTCACTGGGAATCCCCAAGGTCTGAAGAGTATATTCTGCTGCGTATGTTTTGGCTTCATCTACGTATGCACTTAGCTTTGGTGGTGTGAAGGGATGCCTGTGAATAAGTAGTAAATATTAATTCCTTTGATTTTCCCACGGTTAGGGTTAGGGTTATGTTTATCAGGCATAACTTTCCCTACTCTTCCAGGCACATGCTGAAAGCTAAGATCTCACAGCAAGTCCTTCAAACTACAGGTTCCAGTGCAACATTCTGGTTGGAAAGTAAGGGAATGACAGATGGAATACAAGCAGAAAGAAAGGGGATTCAGTAGCCTTATTTTTTAAAATTTATTTATTTAAACTGATTAGCCTTCCAACTCCAATGGACCTTTAGGAAGCCTTTTGTATTCAAGTGCCACAATTAAATATCCTACCCCAAAGGGTGTGTTAGTGACATCACTGGAGGAGATGAGACCCACGTGAGGTTTTTGGAAGTCATTTCTAGCGAAAGGGTGTGCTAAAGCTACCGGAGGCAGAATACATATATTAATTGAACTGGACTGAAGTTAACCTAACTGAGAAATGAAACCCCACAATTTTATAGCGGAATTTCAATGGTGCTATGTCAGCAGAGGGGATTTGGGGCCACAAAAATGAGGTTGCAAGCCACCTGAAGCTTGGGGTTGCCCACCACTGCGTTGCCATGTTGACTGGGTTCTCCCATCCAGGTTCATAGCTGCAAAATCAGCAGTGAGATGTTTCTACAAAATAAGTCAAAGCACAGTGCTTTTCAATAGAAGCAGCCATGAGATTCTTGGTGATGAAACCTGCAGGTAAATAATTTCGTGTCGCCTAGATTGGATCGAGTCTGCACTTTGCTTTGTCATGAATTCTGCTGCAGAGAAGGGCACAACTGGAAAATTGCATTTTGCAGCTTGGTTTTGCTTTTCTGGCTAAGTTAAAGCTCAGGAGGCACTGCACGTAAATGACCCCATCTGAGTTCAAAAACTAAGTATGTTCAGGACTGATTAGTATATGGAGGGGAGACTATCAGGGAATACCAGGGCTGTAAGCTAGAAGTTGAAAATTATCCTGGAAGAACACAATTCCAAACCACTTCCATACTGTTGCCAAGAAAACGACAGAGACGTGTCCATTAAATCCCCCAGAACTTGAATCTTCAGGCTGAAAAAAACCTGTATTTTATCAAATTAGAAAACTCTGGAATAAAAGTTGAATGCGATGGGAATGGGTCCCTAAGAAATGTAGGTGATCATACATAAAGCAGAATGTCTCTTGAAGTAATATTGATTAGCATCATCCTACTTTCTTGTTTCTGGGTTTTTTTGGGGTGGGGGTGGGGATGATATTTAGTTCGTTGTTTCTCATATATATATGAGAATATATATATATATATATATGAGAATATATATATATATGAGAATATATATATATATATATGAGAATATATATATATATATATGAGAATATATATATGTGAGAATATATATATATATATATATATATATGAGAATATATATATATATGAGAATATATATATATATATATATATATATATATATATGAGAATATATATATATATGAGAATATATATATATATATATATGAGAATATATATATATATGAGAATATATATATATATATATGAGAATATATATATATATATATATATGAGAATATATATATATATATATATGAGAATATATATATATTCTTACTATGTTTTATGTAAGATTATATATAATCTTACATAAAACATAGTAAAATTCATCTTATTTGTTCTGGAACTACTAAGATCTTGGTAGCCATACATATGGCTAGCCCAAATAAAGTTATACAGCATAAGGCAAAACACAATGTCTAAATTATACATGGCTTCATAGGTTAATGCAGCAAGTTGAAATTATGTTACAGGAGGAGGGAATACCAGAGTTAGTTCATTGTTAGTTCATTGTTTCTAACTATTTGAAATTTGGAGTTTAGTTCCATAACATATTTTTTTTCCCTTAACAATGAAGTAGAGACTTTTTATATCTATGATTAAAACAAACTGAACTAGCTAAAACATTATCTAAGTGAGCTCACTGCTTAATTTAAGCCTTTCTTGTGGTAATATAATCCTAGGTTGATCGATCTTACTAGCAAAAATAAATGATACAGACTTGAGTTTTTAAATTATTTTATCATGACATGTAGATGTAATCTTGTATATTTTTAGGAACACTTTTTGAATGTCACTAAGGAAAGGAAGATTTTTTTCTGAAATGCATTGGACTTTAGTCAATATTGGCACTTCTGATAAGTGTTTCTCTTTCCACTGCTTGCTGCCTTTCTGTTGTGGTTTTTGTTAATCCTTAATTTAACCAGAGAAAAGAGTTATTGGAAATGTGGTAGTATTCCAGTGTTTATTTTCTAGCCTCCTTGGCTCCTGAATCTGCTTTTAGAATATATTGTATGGTATTTTAGCCATAAAAGTAGCATTTAGTGGGAATAGAACTTGCACTGAACAGTAAAATTAGATATAAAATAAGATTAAGTGCCTGAATCCCAACAATGATGAGAAAACTTCCCCATTTAGCTAGGATTCTTAAACTAAAATTTCATTTCTACATAAACGACCATGGAGAACCCATATGCCTCAGCTTGTCAGGTTAGAAGGCACAGATACCAAACCATGCAGAATTAGTTTAGCATTGTAGAATACTTGGCTCATTGAGAAGCCATTTGGCTGTGTATATTTTAGGTTTTATGGGGAACCTATGGACGCCCAGATACTGGTGAGTTGTAAGGTCCAGCATCCCTCATCATTGGCCATGCTGGTTGGGCTATTAAAAGGTACCCACCTCTCTGGTTTATGGTTAAATGTCATTTTTATGTTTGTCCAGTTTCCAAAACTGTATGTATGTATAAACATATACATACACCCACACAAACACAATTGTAGATATATGTACATACATAGATGTATCTAAATTCAGTAGATTTAGACTTATTCTGAAACCTAAGCATCAAAGATCTTTACCTTTTAATGGCATTTCCATTTAGATGCTGCTGCTGCTTTTCCCCATCCTTTTTCTTATGATACAATTTCTAATTATTCATACATTGTAATTATTTACTTACAAAGCCCCTCATCCCTAGTTAAACCCAATGGCTAAAATAGTTACTTACATTGTAGGATTTTGAGTGGCCAGGGCAGGAATAGTGATTTTATATAAGAAGAGTTGTCTTTGGTCTTGTCCAATGGCAGAATAAAGTTGGTAGACGGGTTGTCCCCAGTTATTCTTCTGGCAGATCTCTTCTAATATCTATAATGACAAAATGAATCTAATGATATTTACATACATATATAATCATCACTTATGGAGTGACATTATGAAAATCACAGAAAAACAGTATGAAGTAGTGAGTAATAGACATTCCAAGTAGGAGAAAAGGACAAAGAACAATCTACCTAAATCTACTTGACACCAATGCCATTCACTATATCCTTCCATACCTTTCTGTTTGTGCAAGCTGCCCTTCTTCCATCTCATCCATACCCTGATTCATACATTGCTTTTCACCTCTTATTAGTACCAACCCATTCACTCCCTCTTCATACATTTGTTTGGTAGTTCAATCCTCAATCATTCCCTGACCCAAACTATTTTCACCTACTTCTCTTGTATTGATCATTCTCTTCTGTATTCAGTGCACGTTCATTCAGCTCCCATTCACTTGTGACCTCTTTTTGTTTGATCACATACATTTCTTAGGAACCCATTCCCATCGCATTCAACTTTTCTGTTTTTCCTGACATGCCCAAGGTTCACTTCCATATAACAAAGGGGGCAGACGTATGCTCTTATTCACAGCCATACATTTCCAGCAAACATTCCTTCCTTGCAGAAGACTACATACTATCTGCAACCTCTCTGTCAGCATTCTTTAAAATTTCTCCATCCATTTTCTCATCTTTAGTAAATATTCTATCAAGGTACAACTTCATCTTCATTCATTCATTCATTCATATACAGTAGCCACCCATCTCACAGTAAAGTGACTCTAGGTGGCTTATAGTAAAAACAATCAAAAAATTAAAACACATACAACTGCAAGACATAACTTGCTTTAAGGACACTTGCTTTACTTTTAAGAGCTAGTGTGGTACAGTTAAGGTGCTGGACTAGGAGTAGGGACAACCTGGTTCCAGTCTTCCCTTAGGCATGGAAACCAGTGGGATGACCTTGGGCCATTCACTCCCTTTCAGTATCAAACTGGGAAATCAAAAAGCATCCTGGAAAAAGGCAATACACTAGCAAAACCGCCATTGCAGTCCTGCCATGAAAACTGCATGGACTGTTCCATAAATTCACTTGGACTCCGGATTGACTCCAAGACTTAAAATGAAACAAAAAGCTTGCATCATTCATTCCACTTTCTCCACCAAACACCAAGACCTTGGCCTTTGATAATGAATTTTCAGATCTGTACAGACTAATGTTCACTGCAAGTCATTTGGGTTCTTAGCTACTAACGGGGCATTGTCTGCACAGAGAAGAATGAGTTTTAACAGATGACTTCTTATAATCAGCCAGTACATCCAGCACAATCTGATTGTGCACCAGTTCATGAAGGGAGTTGGGCAGAAGTGGTATTCTTTAGGAGTGCTATTCCATGTCAAAACTGGACTGGGCAGGAAAATCAAATAGAATAAACCCCCAAATGCTCAATCGGCAAGATTTATTATAGGAATGGGGAAGGCAGTAGCCAAGAGTTGAAACATTTCCTTTACACATTTGGTACTCACCTGTGGAGCAAGTTTAATTCCCTGTGGCTTTAAACTGACGTGATTCATTGGCGTAAGCTCCATTCCGGGCAAAATGTCGTAGAGTTTGTCCTCCCCTCTTTTTTCTGCCTTAAGCTGGTATCCACGACCCAGGGCAGGATTACCCAAGTATCCTCGACCGCCTAGTCCTCTAATGCCAGCAGCCCCTACAGGTACATTCATGTAAATTTCTAGGAATGTAAGAAGGCATTAAACTGAATCAAATCACAGGAAAATCTTCCTGATTCTTACAGTATTGGAAGGCTTGATTGCACACGCAGGCTGACTATGGAGTTTGGATGTGAGAATTCCAGGTGGGTAACATTCTGCTGGGCCTCACTGTGAGGCAAGGGGGAAAAGTCTAGTTCAGCAGCTAATATCTGTAACATTAGGTAGCAGGTCTGTAAATTATTTAGACCAGTGTTTCTCAGCTTTGTTAACTTTAAGAAGTGTGGACTTCAATGCCCAGAATTCCCCAGGCTGGGGAATTCTGGGAGTTGAAGTCCACACATCTTAAAGTTGACAAGGTTGAGAAACACTGATTTAGACTACAATCTGATGCATATTTCAAGAGAGCAAATTCCACCGAACACAGCAGGGTTTTAGTCACAAATAAACATACGTTGGACTGGATTCTTAATCTGCCCTAACACTGAGAGTTTCATCCCATGACATAAACATTTCTTGAGCTATTTTAATAGAATGTACCTCACCACGAAATATCAGTACCCAAAGCACAGCTCTCTTTATTGCTTTTGAAGTGAAGAGTGATAATTCACAGCAATATGCATAGCTACCAATAGGATTTTATTGTGAACTTGGGCTCCTATGGGCTTCTAATTATTTTTAGTATTTGTAACTTCACCTCATAGGTGCTGGGTTTCCTAGGTTTCTATTTAAACATGTTTCAGGCTAGAAAAGACACTGAACCTGGGAATTGCAATCCACTGCAAAGGACAATCACAATATTATTTTAAAAATTGCCTATCTTCTGCACTGAATTCTAGTTATGCCATTATTACTGTAATATAACACAGGCCTTCCCACTTTCCATTTTATTAAGTGCCTGAAGACTCAGTGGCTGAATTCCATGGACTAATTCTAAATTACTTCCTTATCTGCTCTTCTCTCTGCAGTCATGATGTCATCTTCAATTTTTTTCTAGGAGCCACTTCTAAGAGGATTTTAATTTATAGGCAAAGAGCAGGGGCTCCAAAGCCACAATTGCTATAGAGACTGAAAAAAAAATTAGAGCTTTAAAGTTAAGCTGTTCAGTTTTAATGTATACTTTTGACATGATAATTTTACCAACCTCATCCCTATCGCACTTTGCAATTAGTTTGTTCCTGTTAGCTTTCGGGCTGATTCACACATCCGTGGATATCACTTGATATCTCCTTGCTGAATGTCTTAGTCCACCAAAATGGATGTGTCTGCTGAAAACTACTGAGTTTGAAAGGGCATAAAGTGATATGAAAATCTTGTTTGATACATGATGCCATACGTAAAGTTAATCATGTGGTGCTGCACTTGTGAAACAAACTTTGAACATGTTACTTTTTAGTTGTTGATACCTGAACTCCCCTAAGCTTTCCATCAAAGGCAAGTCAGTAGAGCATTAGTCCATAACAGAACAATCTGTTCCATTCCTTTATTTAAGCAGAGCTTCATGTTCTATCAAGTGATCCAACTCTAAACATAGTTGCTGCTTGCTACTAGAGATACAAAAGAATTCAGTTATGAATTCTTCTTGGACCAGGTTTTCATTCAACATTCCTGTAAGCAACATACGTTATACTCTGAATGTATTGCACTACTTTTAATATCCACTTGGCATTGCCATATTGACCAGAAATCCTGGGAGTTGTACTCTAACATAGTTTAAATATACCAGATTGGAGAAAGCTGACACAGCGCCTAAGGTTCTTTTGGCCATCTATTTCTTTCACATTCATGTCAATTAGTGGTGCTAATTTTATTTTGAAGAGCAATACAGAGTTCATTAAAGATCTTTAATTAAAATTGGTGTGTATGTGTAAAAGAGAGAAGATGGGTGTTTGTTAAAGTGAACCATTCCATATCAGAACATATCTGTCAAAAGAGAAAATTGAAGGACAGTTCAACCAAATAACAACATTCTGCATTGCTCAATAGAATTACCTCTAATGGATGAAGGCCTAATAATGCCTCTGTTGGTGAGATGGCCTTTAGTAGCAGGAAAATGAAGGTTGGGAATAGCAGCATAGGCTTGTGGTGCATAGAAAACTGGAGCTCCTAGGTAAGCTGTGGCAGGATCATAGACATGGCCAAATGTGTAGGTAAATTCTGGCAATGCTGCTCCTCGTCCTCCTGTACCTCTGGTGTATCTAATGTAACTGTCTTTGTCAACTGGCTTTGCTAATGTGACTTCAATGGGAGAGCCATCCAACAGCTTGAAGACAAAAGAGAAACACAAGGAGGAAGTATGAGATATAGGATGTGTAAAAATAAATAATTTATATAAAACTAGATACTAACCCATACTGCACATGTGCATACATACACACTCATACATGTATGTATGTATATGTGTATATATATATATATACACACACATACACAAACACACATACATACATACATATACCAATGGGATCACAGGAGTTTCTGCTGGGAGATATGTCTCTATGTCTCTCTCTCTCTCTTAGTCTATGTCCATTCAGCAAAAATTAAATATTATCAGATCTTTTGAAATTTGAAATACATTAAAAATAAATTCTTCAGCAAAGGATTGTTACCTTGTCGTGGTGCTGGAGCTTGAGCACCTCAATGATGCCATGAGCTAAACCGTGAAGGGCCACCCAAGACGGGAAGGTCATGACAGAGAGGTCAGACTAAATGCAATCCCTGGGGAAGGTAATGGCAACCCACCCCAGTATTCTTGCCGTGAAAACTAAATGGATCAGTACAACCAGAGATATGTTGGTATACCATCGGAAGATGAGACCCCCAGGTCGGAAGATGGTCAAAATGCTACTGGGGAGGAACAGAGGATGAGTTCAACTAGCCCCAGACATGATGACGCAGCTAGCTCAAAGCCGAAAGGACGGCTAGCGGCCGACGGTGCTGGTGGTGAACGGCGAATCCAATGTTCTAAGGATCAACACACCATTGGAACCTGGAATGTAAGATCTATGAGCCAGGGCAAATTGGATGTGGTTATTGGTGAGATGTCAAGATTAAAGATAGACATTCTGGGCGTCAGTGAACTGAAATGGACTGGAATGGGCCACTTCACATCAAATGACCACCAGATCTACTACTGTGGACAAGAGGACCACAGAAGAAATGGAGTAGCCTTCATAATTAATAGTAAAGTGGCTAAAGCAGTGCTTGGATACAACCCAAAAAACGACAGAATGATCTCAATTCGAATTCAGGGCAAGCCATCTAACATCACAGTGATCCAAATATACGCCCCAACCACAAATGCTGAAGAAGCTGAAGTAGAGCAGTTCTATGAGGATCTGCAGCACCTACTGGACAACATGCCTAAAAGAGATGTTATTTTCATCACAGGAGACTGGAATGCTAAGGTGGGCAGTCAAATGACACCTGGAATTACAGGTAAGTATGGCCTGGGAGAACAAAATGAAGCAGGACATAGGCTGATAGAATTTTGCCAAGACAATTCACTCTGCATAACAAACACTCTCTTCCAACAACCTAAGAGACGGCTTTATACATGGACTTCACCAGATGGACAACACCGAAATCAGATTGACTACATCCTTTGCAGCCAAAGGTGGCGGACATCTGTACAGTCGGTAAAAACAAGGCCTGGAGCTGACTGTAGTTCCGATCACGAACTTCTTCTTGCACAATTTAGGATCAGACTCAAGAGATTAGGGAAGACCCACAGATCAGCTAGATATGAGCTCACTAATATTCCTAAGGAATATGCAGTGGAGGTGAAGAATAGATTTAAGGGACTGGACTTAATAGGGTCCCGGAAGAACTCTGGACAGAAGTTGGCAGCATTGTTCAGGAGGCGGCAACAAAATACATCCAAAAGAAAGAGAAAACCAAGAAGGCAAAATGGCTGTCTGCTGAGACACTAGAAGTAGCCCAAGAAAGAAGGAAAGCAAAAGGCAACAGTGATAGGGGGAGATATGCCCAATTAAATGCAAAATTCCAGAGGTTAGCCAGAAGAGATAAGGAATTATTTTTAAACAAGCAATGCGCAGAAGTGGAAGAAGACAATAGAATAGGAAGGACGAGAGACCTCTTCCAGAAAATTAGAAACATCGGAGGTAAATTCCAGGCAAAAATGGGTATGATCAAAAACAAAGATGGCAAGGACCTAACAGAAGAAGAAGAGATCAAGAAAAGGTGGCAAGAATATACAGAAGACCTGTATAGGAAGGATAACAATATCGGGGATAGCTTTGACGGTGTGGTCAGTGAGCTAGAGCCAGACATCCTGAAGAGTGAGATTGAGTGGGCCTTAAGAAGCATTGCTAATAACAAGGCAGCAGGAGACGACGGCATCCCAGCTGAACTGTTCAAAATCCTGCAAGGTGATGCTGTCAAGGTAATGCATGCTATATGCCAGCAAATTTGGAAAACACAAGAATGGCCATCAGATTGGAAAAAATCAACTTATATCCCCATACCAAAAAAGGGAAACACTAAAGAATGTTCAAACTATCGAACAGTGGCACTCATTTCGCATGCCAGTAAGGTAATGCTCAAGATCCTGCAAGGTAGACTTCAGCAGTTCATGGAGCGAGAATTGCCAGATGTACAAGCTGGGTTTAAAAAAGGCAGAGGAACTAGAGACCAAATTGCCAATATCCGCTGGATAATGGAAAAAGCCAGGGAGTTTCAGAAAAACGTCTATTTCTGTTTTATTGACTATTCTAAAGCCTTTGACTGTGTGGACCATAACAAATTGTGGCAAGTTCTTAGCAGTATGGGGATACCAAGTCATCTTGTCTGCCTCCTGAAGAATCTGTATAACGACCAAGTAGCAACAGTAAGAACAGACCACGGAACAACGGACTGGTTTAAGATTGGGAAAGGAGTACGGCAGGGCTGTATACTCTCACCCTACCTATTCAACTTGTATGCAGAACACATCATGCGACAAGCTGGCCTTGAGGAATCCAAGGCTGGAGTTCAAATCTCTGGAAGAAACATTAACAATCTCAGATATGCAGATGATACCACTTTGATGGCTGAAAGTGAAGAGGAACTGAGGAGCCTTATGATGAATGTGAAAGAAGAAAGTGCAAAAGCTGGTTTGCAGCTAAACCTCAAAAAAACCAAGATTATGGCAACCAGCTTGATTGATAACTGGCAAATAGAGGGAGAAAATGTAGAAGCAGTGAAAGACTTTGTATTCCTAGGTGCAAAGATTACTGCAGATGCTGACTGCAGTCAGGAAATCAGAAGACGCTTAATCCTTGGGAGAAGAGCAATGACCAATCTCGATAAAATAGTTAAGAGCAGAGACATCACACTGACAACAAAGGCCCGCATAGTTAAAGCAATGGTGTTCCCCGTAGTAACATATGGCTGCGAGAGCTGGACCATAAGGAAGGCTGAGAGAAGGAAGATCGATGCTTTTGAACTGTGGTGTTGGAGGAAAATTCTGAGAGTGCCTTGGACTGCAAGAAGATCAAACCAGTCCATCCTCCAGGAAATAAAGCCAGACTGCTCACTTGATGGAATGATATTAAAGGCCAAACTGAAATACTTTGGCCACATAATGAGAAGACAGGACACCCTGGAGAAGATGCTGATGCTGGGGAGAGTGGAGGGCAAAAGGAAGAGGGGCCGACCAAGGGCAAGATGGATGGATGATATTCTAGAG
The DNA here is from genome assembly GCF_035149785.1 of Candoia aspera. Taxonomy (NCBI): domain Eukaryota; kingdom Metazoa; phylum Chordata; class Lepidosauria; order Squamata; family Candoiidae; genus Candoia; species Candoia aspera. The sequence goes on from NC_086158.1 coordinate 76,318,687, forward strand.
GTGACGGACTCGTCCCTGGGGGAGCTGGGGGTGTTGACGACCGACAGGAAGCTCTGGCGTGGGCTGGTCCATGAAGTCACGAAGAGTCGGAAGCGACTAAACGAATAAACAACAACAACAAAAATAAATTAAAATAGAGAGTCCATTTGGTCTAGTGGTTAAGGCGCTGGGCTAGAAACCAGGAGACCGAGAGTTCTAGTCCTGCCTTGGGCATGAAAGCCAGCTGGGTGATCTTGGGCAGTCACTCTCTCTCAGCCCAACTCACCTCACAGGGTTGTTGTTGCAGGGGAAATAGGAGGAGAAAGGAGTGTTAGGTACATTCGCTGCCTTGAGTCGTTTATAATAATAATAAATGCGGGATAGAAAATAAATAAATAAATAAATAAATAAATAATAATAAAGTTGCTTTTGGTTGACTCTAATGGTCTATCATAGCCTCGTGAGGCGCAGAGGGGTAGGCGGCAGTATTGCAACCGAAACTCTCCGTATGACCCAAGTTCGATCCCAGCAGAAGCTGGAGTCTCTCTCAGGTAGCCGGCTCAGGCCGACTCAGCCGTCCATCCTTCTGAGGTTGGTAAAATGAGTACCCAGCTTGCTGGGGAAGGTGACGGCTGGGGAAGGCAATGGCAAACCACCCTGCTATAGTCTGCCAAGAGAACGTCGCAAAAGCAGCATCCCCCCAAAGGGTCAGACATGACAAGGAGCTTGCACAGGGGACCTTTCATCAATGGTCTATCAGGCACCTGAAAATCCAAACAACAATAAACCACATATTTCATGGCAGAAAAATTGCTGGGGTGCAAAATAAAGCCATTCACATCAAACTCTCTGCCAAGCCTTTTATTGTGCACATTATTTGATGTGTACAGCCCCCCACCCTATCCCACCAGCAGTATTACCAGTACTAGAACCAACATTATGAATCATATTATGTGACATGCATGCAACTCTGTGTGTGCCTTCCAGCAGCTGCAGAACTAATCCATCATTACCTTCCCATTTAAGACTTTCATGGCTTCCACAGCATCTTCTCGGTTATTAAAGTGCACAAATGCATAGTCTCTAATTTTCTTCACACGTTCCACTGAACCTGTAGAAGAGATTTGGAGAATAGATCTGTCATGCATCGTGGTCTAGTAAAAAGCATGTCCTTACGTATGCTCTGTCTTTGAGTTTGGATCTTGCACTTTAATTTTAAATTATGATTTTTCTACTGCATATGATTAAATCCTGGCAATATAAACCAAGAACCAGAATTGCTCTGTTTGAATGTCTACTAGTTTAGAGGTTTTGTGCTTTCCCCCCCTTTTGGTATATTTAGCAGTTGCTGCATCCAGAAGGGAATCTCCTCCTATGTATCCTGTTCTGCCTAGCAAGAAGGATCATGGCTTCATACAGAATCCTGATACATATAAAGCAATTTCTGTACATGTCACTGATAGGCAACCTTTTTTCTTCTGGAAGTCACACTTCATCTTTTTGCCTACAAGCATAGGAAAAACAGCCCATGAGGTTGTGACATAATTAGAGAAGGCTGAGCACAAATTTTTGACCTCTTTTTTCATGTTTTTCCTTTTTAGCTTTGGGGTATGTGTTAAAAATGAAAATGTCGAACAGGGATTTTTTCCCCTTAAACATCTCCCTCCAAATGGGTAAACAATGCCGTTTTAGGGGGACTGAAGATGTTAAATGGTATTTCTGATGCCTTAAACCTTTGCAAGTCTTAAAAGGCTTCTAGCATCTCCAAAACAAATTCCCTGGTCAAAAATGTTCAGCCTTGACCATTCTGAAGTTTGGATTCTATGGGATGCTTATGGGGACCTTGGGATTGGCCCATGTAGTCAGCAAGCTCTGGATGCCTACACTGGCTTCTGTGATTCTCAGTGATCTGAGTCTTAAGGAAGGCCAGGGCTTAATGTAAAAAAACATTTACATTCTATCTAACTGATAAACATTTTAATAGTATACCCACATTATAAGATAAAAAGAAGAGATACATGGAGTGAGGACTCCAAGCTTTGCAGAAGTGTGCTGAGAAATGGCCTCAGTGGATGCCTAATGATGTCAGCATCTTGACACCAGCCCAGAATTAAATATTTGCTGGATTAGAGTTTACTATTAAATCCTGAAGCTTAAAGGAGGTTAGCAAGCCATATAAATAACAATTTCACACTGAATTATTGTATATATATCTCCAGCAAAACTGAAGATAAAACCAAAAACTTTTGAGAGTAGCTCAAGTGCATAGCTTTCTAAAACAGGGTATCAAAATTCTCTTGTATTTCTGCTTCTCTCTGGGACTGTGATGTCAGAATTTGTAGTCTGAATGTGTTGCAGCAAACAGCTGTGCTTAGTTTTAATGATCAAGTATAAGTATTGGCCGATATTTTACTAAATGGTTTAATGACATGATTTTGGAGACTATAGTCTTTTAAAATACCAGTTGAAATATTGGTCTTGTCCTGCAGAAGAATTTAGCTTTCCATCCATGCACCAGTTAGGTTAATTTGATTTTTAGTAGGTTTATTTAATATATTTAAAAGGTTGGTTTAATGATGCTTATAAAATTAGGAAACTAAGTTACAAAAAACCCACAAAAGGCGGTAGGAAAATAATTTAAAAGCAAATAGATCTTGGGTTACACCATTCCCTGGCCATTTACTGTCATCAGTGGCAGGGAGATTCTGATCTTCCAGCTGTAGCCTGCAGATTGCTTGTGGGTGACGATATGGAAGCAGGGCCTTCTCCGTGATGACACCTGCTTTATGGGATGATCTGCCTTCAGTGTGCTATAATTCAACAGTGGTGTATTTTATTAGTTTTTCCATATAGTACCTCTCCTAGTATTTGCCTTTTAAATGGACTTTTAACTTGAAATCCTTTTACAGTGTTGGACATTATTTTTGTAGTTTTATGACGAGAAGTGACATGTGAATATTTTAGTTGAATAAATGAATACACTAAAACAAAATCAGAAATTATGGGGATGACAATCTCTTTTCCCCAAGGATGCATTAAGGAACAATGCTTAAGCCTGATACAGCTCATTACTATAAGGCAGCGTTGTGGCTATCAGGATGTGCAATTGTTTTGTTTCATTCACATAATATTAGGGACCCAGACATAGTTGCATCCCATCTGGAATTCTTCTCCCTCTGTTTTCCCATCACCTTTTTAGTCATTTTTCTTTGCATAAAAAAATCCATTGAAGAGAGAAAGAAGGACTACTGTAGTTATACATTACAGCTTTCTCATAGCACTAGGAACCATTCACTTGAGAGAAACTTGAGTAGTAGCAAAGCTTTATTGATTTCTTAGGTGGTTTAGAAATGTCAGAGCTTTCCTGGCATGTCATGAGCAGGAGAGGCAGAACTGGATGCAATCCATATATTGATGGCAATGAAGTTTAAACCTCCATCTGAGATTGTTTCAGCAGTTCTTGTAGATGTTAAACAGCACGGTGCATAGATCTGAACTCTATATAACAATGGTCAAAGGGACGGGCAAAAATCACCCAACGTAACCACCTTATAATTGCTGGCTTATTCTGTTACTTCTTCTCTTCACCTTTTGAGCAACAACCAATTTGCAGGCAATTTAAGCCTGCTGGCAAAAACTGGCATCTTCCTCCTATCTCCCTTTATTGCCTACCGTAATTCGAAAGACCTCTCGTGCCAGCTATTCATTAAGAAGTACTTGAAAAGTATTGGCATCTGACCTGAAACATTCCAAATACCCTTAACTGCTGAGAAGTTGTTGGTATTCTTCAAGTGTGTAAATACAAGGCAATTCCCTACTTGATGTTTTGAATTCACAACTTTATATGGTCCTGTTGACAGAACACTTCCAACCTCTGCTTCAGAATTCTGAGACTGAATGCAGGACCTCAGAATTAAGGTATATTCAGTAGAGAGAAGTTATTATGGGGGAGCAGCTTCTAACTTAAATGCAGAAATGTTGCAAGATGCAAAAGGAAAGACACACTTTCAACGGGGCCTGAAGTATGTGATCAGGGATCAGCGCTTGGAGATCTGATCAGGGATCAGGTCCCCTTGGTGAAGCAGTGTCACCTGCTGAGTCCCAGGAAGTGTGTCTTCTCTGTCATGGCACCTGCCCTCCAGAAATATGGGAGCCCCGGCCCTGTAGGCTTTTAGGGAGGCCCTAAAGGCCTGCATCTTCCCTCAGGTACTGATGCCAGGATGTTAGTTACGGAGGCTCTGGTGTGTGTATGCAGATTGGATATGATCTGAGATTTGGAGGGCGGGCAGGGGGAAGGCTTGGCTTGGTTTTTGGAGGTTTTTTTAGAGGTTTCATGGATTGGTTGTTTTTATTTTGTTTGCTACCCAGGGTTTCACTGGATATATCTGCAGCCATATGAATTTGATTAATAAATAAAGCACTTGCTGTTTGAAAGTGCTTTTGACCATCTACGCATACAACCCCTCTAGCACAAGTAGATTTCCAAATTATTTGCAGTTGCATGCCTCTGGCTGTGCTAGAGTTCAGTCAGCGAGGAGCTCAACTCGTCTTGCTACTGGGACCTACCCCTGCACCTTTTCATAGTGCAAGAATGTATTTTCAAAATAGTATTTCTGTCGCTCTTTGACCTTTATGAATTGCTGCTCCCAACCCAATTGGGAGAGAATAGTGGCCAAGCTGTCAAGACACGAGGTGGTGGTGAAGCATGTCCAGATGTGAGCGTTCACCAACTTACAACCCTCCAGATACAATAATAATAATAATAATAATAATAATAATAATAATAATAATAATAATAATAATAATAAATTGTGTGCTGCCCAACTCTCAGTCACTCTGGGCCATCTTGGGCCACAATTGTTAAGGATTTTGGGAATTTACAAAAGGATGCTTATTGATTGATAGCTTGATTATCTATTGTTTTTCCAGGAAACTCAAAACAATGCACTGGGTTTTTTATGCATACAACGTGCTGGTGAGGTAGGTTAGTCTGAGAGATTGTATGTGATTGGCATCTCCCACTGAGTGGGGATTTGAATGTGAGAGTCACACTCATCATTTGCTTGGTGCTGTGGCTGGATAATGAACTTCAGTTTTGCATAGCAAAATTATGGTTTGTGAGTCTTAAAGAACAGGTTTAAAAATGGGTTTTGTTCATTTGAGCAAACATTAGTGCTGTTTTAGATCAGATACAATTTTAATTCTGAGCCTGTCTCAGTCCAGATATGTTGGACTACCTATCAGCCACAGTCAGCATGGTCAACTGAAGGTGTAATTTATTTCAACAAATATTGGTCATGGAAAATAAAACAGCTCTTTGACTTGCTTTTAGAGTTTTGACATTCATACAAGTTAAAAATATTTCAACTGGAATTACTGTCTTTCTAGATAAATGCACATTGTAGATTAGTTTATTAAACTTACTAGCTTACTAAAATATTGACCAAGCTTTTATTTTTACCTGGCCTAATGTTGTTGAATTCTTTTTCAATTGTTTCTTCAGTAGTAGATAACATAAGATTTCGCACATAGAGGATTTTAACTGATGACATTGTATCTTCATCAACCTCAACTTCTGGTTCTGCCCAATCTACAGCAATTGGATGCCCCCATAGTTGTATCCGTCCTGCAAAGTAATTGGAATTAAAATAAATATAAAAAGTGAAGGCATCTCTATTGGAGGAGGTAAGAAGATTTTTTGTTGCAGGGATGTATTGGTAAATTGAATTAAGATGTTGTGGACGGCATAGGGCAAGGAATTTTCTTACCACTATAGAAGTGTAGTTTAACTATTAATTTGAGTCTTCCGAGAGTCTATAATATAGTTTGAAACAGTTTTGCTACTGTGATTCCTTCACCTTAGAAAAGCTAGAGAACTGGATTTTTGTGAGTGTGTTGATATTATAATTAGCTTCACATGTCATATTAAAGGAGAGTGTGGTTTCTCTGATTCAGATTTTAGCATGCAGCTCTGTCCCCTGACTGAGACACCAAAATTCAGTGGAAAAATGAGGGTGAATTTTGACAAGATGATTTCAGGCTGTTAGGAGGGCTAGGTGTTTTAAGGATCAGATAGAAACAGCTGGCCTCAAAGAGGCTTCAGCTCTGATTCTGAAGGCCCCCCCAGTGACAACAACAACAACATAAACAGACTGAAAAATTAATCCCTTTTCCATCTGGTGGTTCCTGGATGTCCTCCTGGGGACCTCCAAAGCATCAGGAGACTGTTTTGAGCTCCTGACCCTCTAATTGCCTGCCCCAGCTTACTACGTAGAGCAGCATTTCTCAACCTTGGCAACTTGAAGAGGTGTGGATTTCAACTCCCAGAATTCTGGGAGTTGAAGTCCACACCTCTTCAAGTTGCAAGGCTGAGAAACAGTGGTGTAGAGTAAACTCAACCATTTTAGTTCCTTAATGTTTTAACAATGCTTGTCCTTAATGTCTATTCTAGTGAACCTTCTCTGCTCTCATAAAAACCAAGCAGACTTTAAATCCTTCCTTAGCTGCAGCCAAAGATGTTAAACACCTAGCAAGCTGCCAAGCCATGTTGCAAAGAGGGATGGAGGGACAGACGTTTTCCACTGTCCAAAGTGGGGGATTTTTTTTCCGCCTCAGGTACCAAAATAATTTGGCCAGCCAGGAGAGTTGTGCAGGCTGAGAAGGGAGATAAAAGGTATGTGTGTGTGTGGGGATAACTCTTCGACCTCAGGCTCATGTTTCTTGCATGAAACTTGACAAAAGCACTAGGATTACATCAAGTGCTACTGCACTGAACTAGAGATCAATCTTTGGGCTTTTGCTTTGGGGATAATTCAGAAGGCCTTTTAGCAAGGTCAATAAGTAGCAATTTGCCGCTTTTTCTTGACCCCCCCCCATTGCAGCATGAGGTTGCTTTGGCCACATATTAGGGCATTTTTGTGCCTACCTGGAAGCAGTTTTCGTCTTGCCATGGCTGCTGCTCGATGGCTTCCATATTCCACGAAAGCAAACCCACGGTTTTTTGCCTTATCAGCTGCGCTGGGGTACACAATGACATCAACCACACCATCCGTCACTTTCTGCATCTCGGCTAAAATCTCTTCCCTTTTCTTGGCTTTCGGAATGCCCCCTACAAATAAGCGGCAGTTGTCCACACTGGCGCAAACCCCAAGTAACCGACCATCCCTGTGTGAAAAGAAGAATTCCATCGAGGGGGTGAAACAGACTCAACTCTTTGGAAAATCTTGGTTGAGAATATGATTTAGAGCCTACGCTGTTCTGTCAAATGGTGTGAGCAACATGAATGATCAAATGATCAGTGAATTAGTAAATGTTTTGTTAGCAAAGCAATGCAGCTTCGTGGGAGAAAGAGCTGTTTTAGCACTAGCCCAATGAAAACTTATTCATGCAAATAATCACTGGGTAAATGATAAGAGAACGTTGTACACAGAAACTTATTTTATTTTGTTAAATTAAGAGTACTTCTAGATTGATGGCTCCTAATGCTGTCACAGAATTTTGTTTAACTACAATCTCTCTTCTCTCTTTAAATATATTTCTTGTGCACATAAAAACAAAGGTGGAAGAAATGGTAAGGAACATAAGAAGGTTGTAAATGCAATATTTACAACCTTTAGGGTAGATCTTGCCCTTTCTAGAATTTTTAAAACTAGGTAGGGCAACAGATTTGAGGTCAATCTCTACCCCTGACTTTTTAAAAGCCCTTTCTCACCAATATTAGTACTCCCAACCCACATGCGTATAGGCTTCTTGAACTTGAAATCTGTAGACCTCAGGATTTGATCTGGAGATTTTCACGAACTGATCCTTATGGTAAACTTGTTATATTGTATGTTTTTTTAGACATGAAGATATGGGGTGGTTTGGCTAATAAAGTCCTGTTTGAAGAAAAAGATGGGCTCATTTCATCAGGCAGTTTACTGACAGATGTTGCTTTATTTTGTGTTGTTTTGTTTCCAGAAGGTGACTTCTATAGCAATCATTAGATTTTATTTTAAGAAGACAAAATACAAATCCACTAAATAAAAATAAGCAAACTCAGCTCACCGAATTTCATAATTGTTCAGTTGCCTGACTGCATTCTTTGCCTCTTGTTTGTTGCAGAATGTTACAAAAGCATATCCTCTATTATTTCCATTGAAATCCATCATCATCCGCATCTCATAGATTTTACCGATCTGGAAAAGTCAGGCACAAAGTTCCACAAGCTTTTTTAGAAAAGGAATTGTTTTCTGCACCACAGAGAACTTTGGTCAATTCTGTTGTCCTCACAGTTCTGACTATATGCCTATTTCATACAATTCAATACATGGGGAAAACTGACTTCTGGTGGGGACCAATGGCAGATTGAGCTGCTTTTTTCTGCTGTCTGTGGACTGACCTGTCAGAGTGGGTTTTTTTCTTGGGCTCAGGCAGGCTTCCTTGGAGCCCAGAAGCTTTCTCTGGTTAAGCAGAACCCCAGGAATCACCCCATGTGTTCTCCAGATGGCTGGTCACAGCCAGAAGACTGCAAAACAGCATTTTGCGTTTGACTGGAAAGCCATCGGCTGGGAGGCGGGGCCGTCATCTTCTTCCCAAGCCGCTCTGAAGCCAAAATGGACTTAAAGCTGCCCACCCCATTTCTACAGCACTAAGGTTTTTTTGTTTGAATTTTACCAGAGAGGCTTTCTACAACAAACAAATGCAGAAGCTTTTGGTGACTCTCATTATTTTTGAAAATTATAAACTTGGTAATTTGGCTTTTTATATATAATTTGTTAAATTAAGATTTAACGTTTTTTGTTTTTTTTAATTGCTTTTTTATTAAAGTGATTTTTGAGGAATATAAAACTTCCTCTTCTTCGTTGAATCTGTGGACTGGAGTTCTGATCTATTTGCTTTCATTTTCCTGTGGGAATGCTGTTTGTTATTACTTTTTATTTTCCTGATTGGCCACACCGGAGATAAGAAGGCTGGAGAAAGTGTTCAGTTACAGAGTTAATGACTTTACCTTCCTGAGCACTAGAGGGCACCATAATCCATCTTACTGTTAAGAAATATGGAGGAAATTAATTTGATATTTAATGATCTCTACAATGCTGTTATTCAAGAGTTGGAGCACTTCTCAGAATTTCTGGAGTCCAAATTGTCACAAGAATTGAGAGAAACTGATAAGGCTGAAAACTATCTTAAGAATGAAGTGGCTTCTCCAGAGAAAAAGATGAGAATTGGTGACTTACATTTAAATCGTCAAAGGAAAATTGAGTTGTGGAAAGTTGAAGATAGGAAGGTTGTGTTGCCACCACATCATAATCAAGAAAGAGAATTAAATTCTAGAGTCTGGAAGATTTTGGATGAATATTTGGGTTTTTTTAAAGCAGGTTGTAGAATTTGAAATTGACAAGAAGAAAGCTCTGTACATAATACTGAGATATGTAAATACCTTGGTTTACTTTGAAGTGGGATAACTGTCTAAACGTGTTCATCAGGATGGTTTCTTAAAGGTTTGGATAAATGGTTATGCTGTTTTGAAAATTCTTACATTTTTGGTAAATGCTTAGGTTATTGTTTAAATGTGGCTATCAGGATGGTTTTTTAAGTGTTTAGATAAATGTTTATGCTGTTTGGAGAATTCTTATATTTTTGGTTAATGTTAGTTTAGTTGGAAGATAGGAGCAAATTATAGTGAAGAAGGGTAGTGTTTGTTACTAAATTAGGTTCCAAATTATGTTTGAAGGGTTTTATATGGTTTTCTTTAATTGAGAGGGTAATTTTGTTTTAGAAGGGAATGTAAGAATGAGAATTTAAATGCTTTATAGGAATAATGTTGACTATAATATGAACTGGAGAAAGAGATTGATATTTATGTATATCTTTGTTATAGAAAGTTGGAAGTCAGTTTGTAGTAGTTTGTTTTGTGTTTTTTCACACCTTTTTAGTTTTGTTTCTTTTTCTTTGTAGGCTTCTTTATTTCAATTTTTTTAGTTTTTATATATATTTTGAAAATGCTTTAATAAAGTTTTCTTTAAAAAATACACGGGGAAAACTGTTCTATAGGAATGACAGAAGAGTAAATTTAATAAATTTATCTAACAGGTTACAAGTTTTGGCTTGTCAGATTTTTGCCCCAGCCAAAAGGATGGACCTGACTGGATGTCTCCTAATCCTCAGTATACAGTATATATAGCCTTCTACCCATTGCCACTGACTGAGGGGGTTCTCTTGTTTGTGGTACCAGCCTTTGCTTATACTTTGCTTATAATTGCTTAGGCCTACCAGATCCAGGCTGCCTAAATCTAAACAACCACTAGATGGCACCAAGTAGATTGAAAACTCTAACATTTTGTTGTCATCTAATGGCCATGGAGATGATTGCAGCTCAGATCTGATAGTGCTAAGTAACTCTTCTTGTCAGGGTTTATGAATGCTTCCAATCCTAAAGACAGCCAGAGTTTTGATAAGAGCAAAGCTCTAGTAACAGCAGAACATAGAGTAATCCAGATCAACCATCTTCAGTGACCACTCTCCAGACACACTCCCATCAATTCCAGTTAGAAGCCTGAGGCAATAATTAGCTAAATTATTGAAGTTGTTCCATGTGCTGGAGTGTGGAAGGTTGCTCCAGACATTAAAATGCAGTTAGACACATGGTCCCTGTGACAACATGATCCAATTGCAGTGTTTCTGCTTAGTACTCCTGTTGCTCTATTCCAATTTCCTTCCCCATCCAGTTTTCCTTTTTGTTCCCAAACAACATTAAGCTGGAATTCCATCCTTGCTGAGATGCTGAGCCCACCATAGTCTGCTTTTAGCTTAGCTGATTCTTCGGAGGGGGGCATGTTTTTTTCTTAAGGACCCCCCCCCCCAACTTGTGAATCTGTTCCTATGGGTTAGTGCTGCTATTCTGATTCCATTAAATAGGGCAGTGGGATAATGTAACTAACCGTTTTGTTATATGATACTGCTAAAATGTGCAGATCTCATTCTCTGCTACTCTCACAGACTGCAGATTCAACCAACAGCCATGCTGCTCAATAGAAAATATATTGCACAGTTATTGAGGGCTTGTCATCTTTGCCCCATGGACACATGATCACTTCAGATTTTTATCTTTTCTTTCCCTTTGCTTTTGACCCCTGCCATCACAGCTCGCTTTGTAGGTGTTGCGATCACAAATAATTTTACTTATGTGAATGGCAGCAGTGATGTGAATAAAAGCTGTAAGAATGTTCTTTCAGGACAGAGTTCTAAGAGTGCATGAATTGGGAGCCCATAGCATTGAAATCAGTTGCAGGAAATGGCAAGGGATGATCATATATGAGACACTCATTCCAAAGAGTGATTCGAACTGGAATTGTAACAAATCTACTAATGGCGTAGTGTTTCTGAAGAAGACATTTTGAAAACTCATGATTCCAAGGAGAATCTATAGCCCCGTACTTTTTTCATTCATGAAAGAATTAATACTCTAATTTTAAAAAACAGATATGCCGAAGAAGGAAATATGTGTAAACAAACAACTCATGAATTGCAGATTAAATATATAATAGGGAATAATTGCAAATCCTATATATGCTTGGAATACATTCCACTGAACACAAGGGTGTTGCCTCATAGGTTCAACTTGTAAAATGCACTGAGCTTTAGCAAAAGATCTTCAGTCTTTAGCTTTTGAGGGTGTCACCATTTAAACTGATTGGTTGAAGGAGAAACATCAAAGGAAAACAAAAGGAACATCAGTGCCTTCTTGGAATTGAAGACATTGCTTTGGTGGAGCAATGTACTGAGTATTGAAAACGTTTTCTAGATAGGAATATAAGAATTCCACATCAAATATCAAGTATCCTGGGAATTACTTCCATTCTGACAGCATTTACCTTACCCTGAAGAGTGAGGCTTAAAGACACCCATTTGTCAGGGTCCAAGGAAACCTCTTTATATATCTTATTCATATGTACATTAAGGTAATATTTGAGAAATGTCACATAGGATAAGGGTGAGTACTGAAATAATTAATAAATTCAAGACACATATGACTATTATAATCACTTGGTGCATGAATAAACGAGTTCCTTGGATGCTAATGAAGGAAGGTAAACTTCCTCCATGGAGTTTAAGGTGATGTAAATGATGCATTCTCATGTTAACATCACAGGAACTTTACAAATAATAGCAACCTTACTCAAGGAGGTACATGGCTTAATGGATTTCAAATCTCTCTCTTCTCTTAGTCTCATGCTCACAGTTACGAACACACCCTACTGTCCATGTTACAAAGGATCCAGAAAATTATGGATTTTATTTTAGTTATTTCTGATATGTTTCCTTGGTTGGATCATTACATCTTCTCTGATGCACACCATTTTAGTTTGTGCGCTTATAAATTAACAATTCCTAAATGAATGTGGGTTAGTCAATGTAATACTTTAACCTCCTTAAAGAGTTTCAAAAAGGCTTTGGAAGTATGTAATATCAGTAAATTACATAACAGTAGAGATATTTGTCTAAGCACAGCACTAAATCCTGTGTCATCTTGAAGGTTGTTGTGTCTCCTGAACAATACTTAGAAAGGATAGAGCCATTCGCAAAGGTATTTGAGTAGCCCTTGTAAAATCACTTTTATAGATTACACATGGAGTTCCAAAACAGGATGTTTAACTGGGAATTGCAAATTGGCTAACTCCAGTCAATATTTAGAAGCGGGTCATTTTCTTTGCAATTATTAAAACTGAATGAGATAGAGACAGAGATCTTCCAAATTGCTCAGAGCAGAGCTTTGGCTTTGTAAGAACTGTGTGAAGGATGGTTGAACTGAAAAATAAGATTTGCACATGGCAAGCTAGTGCTCTGTAAAGCCCATCAAGGCTTTGACTATGAGCTTTAGAAAATGTAACATTGGAGTCACTGTGGTAGACAATCTGCATAACATGCAGTGCTGTTCTAGGAAAAAAAATATCCAAAGAAAAGTGTTGCATTCACACACACACACACACACACACGTGCTCTCCAACTTTTCCAGCCACAGGCACTGCACAAAATTGTTCATTTAACTTTACTTGTTTTAGGTATACGTCCTGCCAATAACTTCATTCCTTTAAGCATACACAAGAGAAAAGAAAACCTACTAAATTAAATTATTACTTTTTCACATAACGGTATAAGTTCATCTTCAAAGAGATCTCGGGGAAGTTTTCCAATGAAAATCTCACAGCCTCGTTCTGGTGGTGGTCCATCCCAATCTGGTGGTGGCCCTCCATACTTTCGTTGACCATTTTCCTGAATGGAAGAGAACAAATGATATTTGGAATCGGTATTAATTTCAACATTGCTTGTATCCTTAGGCATATTACTGAATTGTCTTTGTCTAGTTATATCTTTTTCTGCACTCTAACTTTATCCTCTGTTTATTTGCTCCTGGCCCTTTCTTAATTCCATTAGATTTGTTTTAGAACCTGATTACCTCTCAAGTGATTCAGGAACTTACCTAGTTCTGAGAAGGGGATGCATAAAGATGTCTGGATTTGTTTAAGAATGAAGAAGAATTTAGTTCATTTTGTATTTTATTGTCTTATAAATTGCAAATATGTACTTTCTGAATCATTATGCTCAATTAAATGCATACACACACACACACATATATACTGTATGTATGTATGTATGTGTGTGCGTATATATATATATATATGCATATATGCATATTCATTTGCATCTCATAATTTTATGTTTTAATGTATTGCTAGAGGAAGCTGCACACAAAAGTATGAATATTATGTAAAAAGCATTGTCTAAGGAAATATATTAGCACACACCTACAAGTATGTACATTTAGGAGAAATGCGCATGAGAATGCATACAAATTTTTGTGTGGAGTTTAAAGTCATAAACCTGCATGGAAGGCAAGAGAATGAACAGGTGATTAGAAAAATGAGAATCTGAGAGCAATCATCAATGACATGGTTGTCCCACTGCTAAATGCTTGATTCATACTGTTATGTTGAATGCAGGGCTGCAGTGTGAACTGGCAGTTCAACAGAAACACCCTCTCTCAGCCAGATCATGAGAATGGAAATCCATTGGCACTCCTAAAAGTGACTGCATGAGGGCAGGATGACCCATGTGGACACTTGTGAGTGTGTAGCATTTGGTTCTCACTAAAAAAACAAAAGATACTACTTAGGAGAGAACTTCTGGCGAAAGCCATTGAGAAGTGTAGTAGGTATCAATCTTCTTATTTTACTTTCAAATTAGTAACCTAAAGGTCATATTTACGTGACAGGGAAATTCCTACCTGAATCAAACTATATCCTGTGCGCTGAATTAAAGTGCGTAGGGCAGCTTCTTTCTGCATGCCGGTCAATCCATCCCCGGATTTTTTATTTGATTCCATTGTGTGTGATTATCACCAAAAAATCAGGTTAATTAGGAGTGCTCACTGCAATCAAATTTAAGATAAATTAAGTAAATTAAAATATTTTTGTAAAGGAAATTTCCATCCTAGCAATAAGGAAGGTCTTTATAGGAATCACTCAGAGTAATTAGAAAACAGAACGGGAAATCCAACACCTCCAGAAAGGAAAGATATTCACTCTGAGAACCTTCTTACTATAGAAGATTTGTGATGACTTCAAGGCAAGAAATTGTTCAGAAGGTCCACTCCAAAACAACGTATAAAGCTTTTGTAAAGACAATGCTGGGTTTTAGCTTGTGGTATTTGAAACTCATTGTATTCTTTTAAATGATTTTCAAAGTTCTCTGAGTGAAACTTACTACTTTTTTGTGGACAGTGTTTCTCACCCACTTCAGTATTATGTATCAGAATACTTAATCAGACATTTTCCGCTCTTCAGGGTAGTCCAGACAAGAAACTCAAGCCATGAGTACTAAGACTACCTTTACTGTATGGTTCCAGTAACAGAATCTTGCAAGTCCAGAATCACTTCTCCTCTCCTTTACTTTTACTCTCCAGAAAATTAGGGAGGGTTCGTTCTGAAACGCTTCCCACGCCCCTTTTCCTTCAGTGGACTGAAATATCTTTTGCAAGACACTCTTTCCCCGTCTCTCAAGGTTATTCTCACAGACCGTTACAGACACCAAACCTCTTTGATTGTCCATTGCAGTCCTGAACATTGACGAGGTAGACAGTATGATTTTATTATTATCATTATCCACCCTGATGGCAGAATGGTAAGTTATGGTTATGAGATCTGGGCTGTCAAAATGTAGATACCAGGAGTTAAGCTTGATTTGAGAGATCTTTTCATATATAGGAGAGAGAGCCAGTTTGGTCTAGTGGTTAAGGTTCTGGGCTAGAAACCAGGAGTCTGTGAGTTCTAGTTCCACCTTAGGCATGAAAGCCAGCTAGGTGACATTGGGCCAGTCACTTTTTCTCAGCCCAACTCGGTGCAATGTAGACTAGCCTCCTCGTGGTGCATCTCGGGCAATGTGACGGCTAAATAGTCTACACATCTGGCTGCTGGGCCTCACAAGGGTTTCCCAGCAAGAAAAAGCAGCATGAACACTGAACTGCTATGCCATACAATCAATCAATCAATCAATCAATCAATCAAGGAACCTTATTTCAAGCCATTTCACTTCCTGCATATGCAAACATGACATCCTTTTATATTTTAAACTATCTAACAATATATGAAATAGCCCTCAATTCTTTTAATATTTAGATAGTTGCTGGTGAAGGGATTTCTGTTCTAATGCCCATGGAAGAACTGATTGGACAAAAAGCAAATGTACCTTTTCCAAGGCAGTCTAGGCAAGATTCAGACATCCAGCTCACGTTGTCTTCAGAAATTCAGTGAATATATAAAATGGGAAGGGGATTGCACTCAGTGTTTTCCTCACCCATTAGACAAATATTTCTTAAGTATTCAGTAATTGTGATAAATATTTAGAAAATGATACAGCCACCCAATTTGAACCAAGATTCCTTTCCTACGTTTTTCTCTTTAACACCACAAGTTTACTTTTTTTGCAAATAGTATCATTTGCATCTGTCTAGGTCTTTCCACCCTTATTTTAAAGGCCTTTTAAAATTAAATTTTGCACCCAAAATTGACCAAGGAGCTCTAGTACTAGAAGATGAAGTTAGATCAGCACTCTGATCACTACCAAGTTGGAAGGCTCCGTGAACGGACAGAAATATGGCAAGCGACAGAAAAAGAATAAGTAAAGATTCTAACCAAACTATTGCCAGCAAATCTGGGGAATGAAACATTAGCCAATAGATTGGAAGAGTCTACTTATCAGTGCCAAAGGAACTGTACAATAGTTTAACAGGGTGTGCAAACTATTGTACAGTATCCTTAATTTCATGAGCTAGCAAAGGATACTTAGGATTATCCAATACAGTCTAGAGTCCTGCATGGAAAGGGAGATGCCATTTGGAAAAGCCAAGGAATGCAACGCATTATTGTTTTTTTTTCCCTGTGAGAATCTATAGAAGTGAAAGTTGGTCTTTGAAGAAACAGGATAAAAAGAATATTGGAGGTGGTGTTGGAGAAGACTCCTGAGAACACCACAGATAGCCAAGAAAACAAACAAACAAACAAACAGATAATTGAACAAATTAACCCAGAGTTGTCACGAGGCACAAATGACCAGGGTCAAATTATCATAGTTTGGACCCATTATGTGAAGACCTAGCTCTCTGAAGAAAGCTCTAAGGCTGGGAACGGTGAAGGAAAGAGAAGAAAAGAACGATCAGCAGCAACTTGGATGGACTTGATTACAGCAACAATGTAATTGTTGGACCTGAAAGACCAGACTTGGGGCAGATCATCCTGAAGAGTCTGATGTAGATTTTAGACAGCATTGCCCAGTGCCATTCAACAAGAGAATTTTGCCAATAGCTTGTGCTGTCCCTCCCCTGTCATTAACTTGGCAGTTGGCTTTTCAGATATGATGTGACTTTTACCCACTTTTGCTATGAGGAGTACAACTCTGAATGAAGTTTTCATTCCTTCTCCAACCTTGGCCACAAAAGTCATTGCTTTCCAACTTTGCTCTTATTCTGAAAACAGAAAAAAGCCTCTTTTGATTTATTGATTAGTACACTGTACTTTGTTTGAAAATGCTGCAAAAGGGATTCATGGCATCTTTCTAAGCATAGAATGTGCAAAAAGCAAGCAGTGAGTGGATTTCCAGCCCGACGAATCCCCGTTTTTAAATATTCACCATTGTATTTACTTTTGGAATTGTTTGTGAAAGAGCATAGTTTGCTTCACAAAGCACATGACTCACAGTTGGTAACTACATTCGATACCTGTTCACCACTGCTTTTAGCTTCACCTGAGCACAGCACCTCTCTGGAATTCATCAGAGGAACCCAACCCTTTTCAAGTTTTCATATGAGCCTGGAGAAAAGATGCCACAGATTTTTAAAGTTTCTAGTCTAGAGGGACGCTCTCCATCGTTTCCCTCTAAATTGCCAAGTGGAGAAAAAGGGAGAAGTGAATTACTTTCCTGATACTATCTCTCTGAAAATTCTCAGGTTCCTTAGCTGTGGCCATCTTCACAACCACTTTTATGAAGAATGTATGCCATGTTCATAAGCACACATTCATTTTTAAAGAACACCTGAAAACTAGATTCTTCATTCTTGCACAAATCCTTCTGCATCTATTAATTTGAAGTGGTAGGTACAAATTTTATCTAGTCATGCTCCAAAGTATCTCTCCAAAGTAGAGCCTCGTGTGGCGCAGAGTGGTAGGCGGCAGTATTGCAACCGAAACTCTCCCCACGACCCGAGTTCAATCCCAGCGGAAGCTGGAGTCTCTCTCAGGTAGCCGGCTCAGGCTGACTCAGCCGTCCATCCTTCCAAGGTCAGTAAAATGAGTACCCAGCTTGCTGGGGAAGATGACGGCTGGGGAAGGCAACGGCAAACCACCCTGCTATAGTCTGCCAAGAGAACGTCGCAAAAGCAGCATCCCCCCAAAGGGTCAGACATGACAAGGAGCTTGCACAGGGGACCTTTCACCTTTTTTTTTTCATATGCTCCAAAGTAGATTTCAGCAGCTCCTTTAAATAAGAATTTTTAATCAAAGACAAAACAGAACAGAACCACTATGCCTATTCATTTCAACATTGGCTAGATTAATAATTGGCTATCTATACAAATTTCGTCCAGTTATCTGTCAAAAATAATAAAAAATAGCCACGTATCTACTTTCACTTATTCCAAATTGAGATACACATTCAGTAGAACACCCCTCTCCCCACAGTCAAGGTGAATTCAGTCAGATTCCTAATTGCTGACTTGGATCCTGAACCAAACTACTGTATATAGGCACATATTTGATAATTAGTAATCAGTGAACTTTACTTTCTGCCCTACAGAGGTCATTTTGACCAGTGAACCTGGCCAAGACTTGTCAGAATATTTTCCCCCCCTCAAAATTAAACAAGGCAGGGCTGAGAGAGGCAAAACTGAAATATTTGGCCACATAATTTGAAGACAGGACACCCTGGAGAAGATGCTGATGCTAGGGAGAGTGGAAGGCAAAAGGAAGAGGGGCCGACCAAGGGCAAGATGGATGGATGATATTCTAGAGGTGACGGACTCGTCTCTGGGGGAGCTGGGGGTGTTGACGACCGACAGGAAGCTCTGGCGTGGGCTGGTCCATGAAGTCACGAAGAGTCGGAAGCGACTAAACAAATACACAACAAAGGGCTGAGAGAACTGGCAGAAAATTAGCTAGTGTGGAGGTCTCTTCTTACTAGCAGAACCCTTCTATGTATGATTCCACAGACAGGAAATTCTCACTTCAGAATTGTTTTTCAGCTGAAGTCACCTGCTCCATTTTGGCATTATTACTAACAGCAGTGTTGGATTACAAATAGTTCTCATTTAGCAACTGTTCACTGTGATGTTGGTAATGAAAAAGTAACTTTATGACCAATTCTCAAATTTATGACCTTTGAGGGTCTGTAAAGCAAAGGAAAGCTGAAGTGAGATCATAAGCATAATCACAGCTTCACTTAGCGCTTCACATAATGACCGTGTTGCGGGTTGCTAAACAAGGACTACCTGTACTCCAGAGCTCTAACTAGGTTATTTGATCATTCGTATATGCAAACTAGTACCTTGTGTTATAGCCTTCAGTGAAGCAGATGGGTCCATCATAGGCAAAGCTGTTGGTTCCCACTACCAGGTATAATTTTGAAGTCCTTTCTGGAAGTGTTTTGGAGAAATGAAGATCTTTTCAATTCTACAGATGGAAGGCTCACCTCTGTTGGTAGACATTTCTGTAAGGGGTTCTAAGGGTTGGAAGGAATAAAATGGCACTCCCATAAAACCTACAAATTTTTGGAGATATGCTGATATGCTGTAGGATTATACCCTCACTGTAAGATTGCCCAAGACTGGGGGGCAGGAAGTATATTTGCTTCTAATATGGTTAAATTTGGGCAGCAATTTCACTTTGTGACCTTTTATAGAATGAGTATTATCTACTATCAGAATACTAAAAAGATCTCATTTCCTGATTCTATTACAGCTTCAAACTATCAGTGCAGTTTCAAAAAGAAAATAATTATATTGGCCAGTTCAACCTGCATCATATTTTCATTCCCATTCAAAAGCAGTTTCAGAATGTGGGCTTTCAGTATTACTTCTTTTCGCCTAGACTTTTAAATCCTCCTTTTAAACGTAATTTTGATGTAGACATAATCACTTCATAGAAATAAAGTTTTTTAAAAGTAGTAGAATAAAAACTGCCTTAGTGTCTAGAAAGCCGTTCAATTTCCTCTTCCAGAAATGAATGAGTTTTAAACAGCAGTGGAAGCCAGATAATACACATCAATGAATCTGAATGACATTGCAAATATAGCATCCTTTGGATCAACAAGAGAAAGAGAAGCCCTACAGATTTTGTTAAATCATCTGAAGAATAATTTCCCTAAATTTGATAGCTGCAGCCTTTTTTTCTGAACCAAGGTTGAAGAAACGTCCCTCTCATCAGGTTTAAAAAAGTTTCTCTTCAAATAGAGCAGAGTTTCTCAACCTTGGCAACTTTAAGATGTGTGGACTTCAACTCCCAGAATTCATGCTGGCTGGGGAATTCTGGGAGTTGAAATCCACACATCTTAAAGTTGCCAAGATTGAGAAGCACTGAAATAGAGAGTAAGACTAATTTTTCATGCTGTATATTTCAGCACAGAACTCCAGTCCTGGTATGCTTCTTGAGCAGAAGGAAATTCTCTATGGAGCTCAGGTGACTTCTCTCATCCATATAAAGTCTAAAATGAACTTCAAGACTGGATAGAGACAGGACCTGAGGCCTTTTTGATCTATAACCATCACTCTATCCATTACAGTGTCATATACCAATATGAAACACTTTCCAAAATAAAATTTAAAAATTTCTGCCAGTGTTGTTGTTGTTGTTAGTTGCCGTCAGGTCATTTACAACTCATGGTGACCCTATATATAACAGAACGAAATGCTTGTGCCATACGCCTGACTGTTCCAGTGTTTGCTTCCATTGTTGCTCTAATTGTATCAATCCATTGCACTGAAGGTCTTCCTCTTTTCTGCTGGCCCTCAACCAGAATGTTCCCTAGAGGCGAAGATAACTGAGCTTAGACTCTCATACTTTGGGCACTTCGTCAGGAAAGACCGATCGCTGTCAGTGTTCTAGTTCCTTCCAATTGGCAGTAGATGGATTTTCTTGACAATACCAGAGAGCTGTTTTTTAAGGACGCTCTGCACATAATTTTGCACATAACAGAGTTTTCTTCATACTATTTTCTTTAAAAAATTATTATGCTGTGATATTATACAATAGTGGGAAATAGTTAAATATATATTTATTTACTATAATATCTTGATCCTTGAAGCTCTTACCTGTGAGCGTGTAATTGGTCAACAGTGCATTCTCATTTTGATGGCTACTTTCCATAACTTTGGTGAGAGTATTTACAATATTTCACTATTATATACCAAGTAGGTCTATCTTCCTTCCCCCACCCCATCTCACTGCCACCTTTGCTGACATGTTTGTCTTCCTCTTCATTGCAGAGTGAAATCATGGAATTTCTTAATCTGATGGAAAGTCAGGTTTCCACTGGATTACTTTCCCACCAGCTGTGCTTTGCCTCCTGAGGTTGCCTGTTAGCAGTACTCTCATGAAGCTTAGTTACGGTTTCCATGAATAAGATAAGAAAAAAAAATGATGTTTGTCTTTTGTGGATCAATAGAGCAACTCACTTGAAAATACTGAGTTGCCAGAGACACTTATAACAAAGCCATATTGAAACGGTAACCTCTGCGTTTGAAAAATAACGTAAAATTGCTGAATGTGCAGCAAAAATGCTACAGTTTACAGCTCCGGACACTTTGATTTTCGTGCTATGTTCACTTCAAAATGACTAAAATATCATATTTTTAAAAATGAAGTCAAAGTAACAGTCAACGTACAAGTATAAAACATGACATGGTAAATGAGTTATAATTATGTACTGGTGAGTTGAGGGAAGAAGTAATCCATAGTACCCAAAAGCAACATTAATACAAAATATATGAATTCCTTCACCACATTCTCACATACAAATATATATCAAACTTTCAGTATGTGCAACTATTATTATAATGGTTCCGCCTACACTGTGTAAATATTTTTACTGCCTTTTAAACCTTACTCTCAAACATAAACAGAATACACCATTGTCAGAAAAAGGACTTCCTCTGCTGGAAAATACACTTATAATTCAGCTGGACAATAAAAGGCTTTGGCTGAGCAGAGACATTGTCTTTATAATTTATGGCCATTGCCATGATCTGCCTGCTATAATTCTCACAACAGAATATTTGGCATTCTCTAGTTTTATTTCTTCCCCATATTTTGAAAGAATATCAGTCTACATGGGGAGAGCACAGTGTGAGTAGGCTGTCCCATGTAGGGGGTCACTGTGCAGTGGAGACTTCTATGTCTATCGTGCAACTGAGAATCCTGGAAAATTAGCTTTTCCATAGGGCGTAAAAATTCCATGAACAGATGAGAGATGAGAGCAAGGACAGGGGAGCAGACCTACAAAGAGTACCCTCTTCTACTTTCTCACGTACAGCATTTCATATTTTAAAAACGAATGAAGAGGACACCAGTACAGATAGGTTTGCTGTTACTAAGCTACTTTACATTGAACAGTGACATGTAGATTATTTAATGTGGACCCTTTTGTCTGATTGTTACGACTGTTTAGTGACACTTAGCTGGGTATTTCATACCCTAAGAACACCTCTGTAAATCCAAAAAAAACCTATGCTGGCAGAATCATCTAAACCTAAGCCTTAGATAAGCAAATGAGCTGCTGCTTGAAAATAAGTATGTATGAAAATGAATGGCTGTTTCGTAAAGGAAAAATTAAGACACATATAATGATTAGCCACAGCAAGTTGTGCTTTAACAAATCTAAAATGAATTGCAGAATTGGAGGGACTAGAATACTTCTTTTTAAGGTCTTTTTAAAAAAATAAATGAAAACGATATATTGTTGGTTGGCTGTTTCATTACTGTTCATATAAACCTGTAATGAATGTCTCATTCCACTGATAAAGAGATAGAAATAATCTATATTTCTTTATAATTAATGTAAATAATAATAGGAAAAGGTACTGTAGCTTTTTACTAACTGAATCCCATGACTCCTTCAGCAACTGTCCACCTTGAAAATCAGGAAAAACAACATTGAGTTGCCTGTGATACTAACATTACAGAACAACACATGAGGAATTTCCCATTTCTCTTCTGGCTGATAATAACCTTAGGAGGTACAGACTCCAAAGACTGGATTTTGACATTTGAAAACCTCTCTAGTTCAGAAAATGCCAAGATTAAGATCTTCTCTACAGACTCTAATAACAGACAATACAATACATTAATCAACTAAAATGCTATACGCTATTGTTAAAAATAACACCCCACCCTATGGTGGAGAATGGCATACACCATACCTGAGCAATTTCAGAGACCACCACCTAGAAAGGTCCTCCTTGATTATGTCGAACTTGCAACGTGTCACTCTGGTTATTCTCTAATCATTATATCAAGCTCCAAAGGTTCAGCAAACCCCCAGTTGGTTTACAGTTCTGTAGGTTAAACTTTAACTGGCCTATCTCTCTGCTCCGTGCAGCCCTTTGACCAGATAGCTAGGTCACTGCAGCTCATTGTCTGCAAAAACTACATATGTTTACAAAATCCACAAGACACAAGTCAATAGCGGACCTGAATAAATGTCCATGAGGTGAGAAGGATATCATTTAAAAATTGGTCAGCTAGATTACCTGGGAAAATGTTCAGATGCAGAACTTTACCCCAACCTAATTTTATCTTATCAGCCGAATAACTCCCTGCAAACTGTCTTCAGAGCTTCAGAAAACTCCGCTTGCTGAATCTTTTTAATGTCTACTTTGTAAACTCATTTTTGTCCTGGGTAACAATTTGGAGTAATGCACATATTGGCATTTGGCAAGGAGGCATTTGTCAATGTTGTCAGGTAAGGGCTTGAAATATAAACAGAAGTGCATAATTTTAAAGAAAAATGGATCCAGCTATAGCAACCTTTTTTAGAGCAGTATAAACATTTTCACTGGAAATTCTGCACTCTACTTTCAGGCAGGTAAAGTGGGACTCTAGTTTGACTAAATTCTACAGAAATAACAGCAGTTCTCCAACGACTGGGCTGATCATTGCCAGAGCTGTGCAAAACCTTCAAAAGAAGGACTTCACAACATGTGGCTGTTTCACATATGTTGTACCCATATCCACAAAACAGCTACAGAAGCAACTACCCAACTCTGGAAAAAGATGCAGCTGCTTTAACGAACAGCTTTGTACATGGTCCAAACTTTATGAAGCACCTCTTTCAAAGGATCTGTAGATCCCTGATCATTACTATTGACAATATCACTTTTTTCTCCTCCTTCTTTAAAAGCTGTGTTATTTCTGTCCCATGACAAGTAAACTATTTTTCATCTTCCACAATGCCCTGGGCTAGCATCATTTCTAGGCACTGCAGCAGGAAAACAGCAGTTCCCACAAAAAAACTGGGTGCACAATATTAGGTGAAAATTCTGAAAAAATATTTCCCCTAGAAAATAAAACAAATACTTGTTAAATATCAACACAGCAGTTTTAAATATTAGTATTTTAAATAAATGCAAAGCAAATCGTAATCCTACCCAGAATTACTTTAACTCCATTTAAATCTTTAGCAAGATTAAGAGTGTCATGTTTTGTGTAGGTTATCCAAGCACTGCTTTAGCCACTTTACTATTAGTTATGAAGGCTACTCCATTTCTTCTGTGGTCCTCTTGTCCACAGTAGTAGATCTGGTGGTCATCTGATGTGAAGTGGCCCATTCCAGTCTATTTCAGTTCACTGACACCCAAAATGTCTATCTTTAATCTTGACATGTCACCAATAACCACATCCAATTTGCCCTGGCTCATAGATCTTACATTCCAGGTTCCAATGGTGTGTTGATCCTTAGAACATCAGATTCACCGTTCACCACCAGCACCGTTGGCCGCTAGCCATCCTTTCAGTTTTGAGCTAGCTGCGTCATCACATCTGGGGATGGTTGAACTCGTCCTCTGTTCCTCCCCAGTAGCATTTTGACCATCTTCCAACCTGGGGGTCTCATCTTCCGATGGTATACCGACATATCTCTGGTTGTACAAATCCATTTAGTTTTCATGGCAAGAATACTGGGGTGGGTTGCCATTACCTTCCCCAGGGATCGCATTTAGTCTGACCTCTCTGTCATGACCTTCCCATCTTGGGTGGTCCTTCACAGTTTAGCTCATGGCGTCACTGAGGTGCTCAAGCTCCAGCACCACAACAAGGTAATGATCCTTTGCTGAAGCCTCTGACTTTATTTAAGTTTATTCTTAAATTATTGTGCAGGAACTGAAATATCAGTATGTTTATCCCAACATATTCTTACAGTCCAATCTCATCAGACTTGGGAGAGGGGGCTCTATAGAATTACTAACAGGATAAGATTACCAGAGCAATATGTTGTCATCAATAATTAAAATTATTCCATTTGAAATCAAGACATTTAAGTCAAAGTTTGAAAGCCTTCAGTAGCTCTGGACATGAGTGCAATAATTGGCATGATGAGTTAGATGGACAATCACCCCCCTACCATCATTATGTTCCTGCAAAACCTCATGCAAGATTGCCAAAATCTCACAAGATGCCAGCATTCCCATGTAATATTTGAAGATTTTAAATTTGGGGCCACGGGTGTTGAGATCCGATGGGTGCTTGTTCCTATTCTGTGAGGTAGGTGTAACAAATACTTATTGGATTATGCATAACCCAAAGTTCTGTTATGGTTAGAGATACATTTCATATGATAAATCACTAATGGCTTGATCAAAGAATAGTTACTGAATTTTGCAAATTGAAAGTCTAGCTATGGCCTGGGTTCAACTTTTGACACATGGTTTGACATCATAATGATTAAATTTCTCTTCTGCCATATCTAGCTATTCCACCTTCTTATAATATATGATTATTAGTGATTTAAGGCAAATTAACTCAAAAGCAAACTTTATCTAGCAATATGATATACAGGCCATGGTTTTTGTTTTGGGCAGATCAATGTTTATTTTCTGATACACATAGAGGAAAATACTGGTAGTCCTCCTTAACTACGGTAATTGGGACTGGAATTTCTATCACTAAACGATGCGGTCATAAAGTGCAATGTCACATGACCATGCTACTTAGTGACAGCAGTTTTGGCAGTTCCCAGTTATCATCATTAAGCGAATCACTGCAGGTCATTAAGCGAGGACCTCACTTGACCATGACTTCTGACTTCCTGCCAGCTTCCCCATTGACTTTGCTTGTGGGAAGCTGACAGGGAAGGTCACAAATCATGATCATGTAACCATGAGGGTGCTAGCACAGCCAGAACTTTGAAGACTGGTCAAAGTACCACTTGTTCCGTGCTGTTGTTAAGTTTGAACAGTTGTTGAATGAGTGGTTGTTAACCGAGGACCATCTGTATGTTAAAATATATTAAAATGGAATAGGATTCACTTATTAAGTTGGACTGAAGCCGGGAAGCAGGACCAGGACAGAAAAGGAATAGAAAAAGAGAACATTGGTGGCAAAAACATCAAGTTCAAGATCCAACTTTAAGGCACAATCATGAGGACATTCCTTCTGTATCTGGGCTACTTGTCCAAGTATTTCATTTACAGTGATCTGATTATTGGGCTAATGTTGGTAGAACTGTCACAAAACCAATTCTTCTTGTCAAAAAAAGGAAATAAATCAGCTCAGGCACTGCAGTCTGGTATGCTCCTGTTTAAAGTTCCAGTCAGCTTCCAAGATAAATGTTAATCCTCCAGTAGCCATCTAGCATTCTATGACTACCAACAATGACAAATCCTCATTAGGCTAATTTTGAGAGGAGCATTCGTAAAATTTCTTTCAGTTTCCTGCAAGACTGCTTATTATTCCAGCTCCTTGGAGGGAAAAAAGCTATTTGTGTACAGGATGAAGCAGCTTTGTATCTTAATTTGCAGTTCTAAGTCATTTGGTTAAGGTCCTGCTTGATTGATACTATTTGTTTAGATTTATTGACATGCCATTAGTGATGCAGCGGGGTATGAAAACAGGGCAGTCTTATAAAAATTGCCTTTGTGTTTCTCACTAAATTCAGTGAAACAGGCTTCTGAACAAACACACAAAGCCAGATGTGCATTGCACAGTAAGGAACGAACACATGATCGTTCCCCTCCCCTCCCCAAGTATTATTACATGCAAAGATTGCTAATTATTGCATGAATTGAAGAGAAAAAAAATATGATGAAAGCAAAGTAAACTGTTTACCTTTTCATCAGTTTTCAATAGTATAGGTGAACAGCTCAGAGCAGCCTTTCTTAACCTGCTGACCCTGGAGGAACCCTTGAAATATTTTTTTAGGCCTCGGGGAACCCTTGTACATTGAGGCTCAGATATAGGCCAGAAGTTACAAAATTATTGTATTTGTTTCATGTGTAGGCCTGCTTGTTGTTTATTCGTTTAGTCGCTTCCGACTCTTCGTGACTTCATGGATCAGCCCACGCCAGAGCTTCCTGTCGGTCGTCAACACCCCCAGCTCCCCCAGGGACAAGTCCGTCACCTCTAGAATATCATCCATCCATCTTGCCCTTGGTCGGCCCCTCTTCCTTTTGCCTTCCACTCTCCCTAGCATCAGCATCTTCTCCAGGGTGTTCTGTCTTCTCATTATGTGGCCAAAGTATTTCAGTTTTGCCTTTAATATCATTCCCTCAAGTGAGCAGTCTGGCTTTATTTCCTGGAGGATGGACTGGTTGGATCTTCTTGCAGTCCAAGGCACCCTCAGAATTTTCCTCCAACACCACAGTTCAAAAGCATCGATCTTCCTTCTCTCAGCCTTCCTTATGGTCCAGCTCTCGCAGCCATATGTTACTACAGGGAACACCATTGCTTTAACTATGCGGGCCTTTGTTGTCAGTGTGATGTCTCTGCTCTTAACTATTTTATCGAGATTTGTCATTGCTCTTCTCCCAAGGATTAAACGTCTTCTGATTTCCTGACTGCAGTCAGCATCTGCAGTAAACTTTGCACCTAGGAATACAAAGTCTTTCACTGCTTCTACATTTTCTCCCTCTATTTGCCAGTTATCAATCAAGCTGGTTGCCATAATCTTGGTTTTTTTGAGGTTTAGCTGCAAGCCAGCTTTTGCACTTTCTTCTTTCACCTTCATCATAAGGCTCCTCAGTTCCTCTTCACTTTCAGCCATCAAAGTGGTATCATCTGCATATCTGAGATTGTTAATGTTTCTTCCAGATATTTTAACTCCAGCCTTGGATTCCTCAAGCCCAGCTTGTCGCATGATGTGTTCTGCATACAAGTTGAATAGGTAGGGTGAGAGTATACAGCCCTGCCGTACTCCTTTCCCAATCTTAAACCAGTCCGTTGTTCCGTGGTCTGTTCTTACTGTTGCTACTTGGTCGTTATACAGGTTCTTCAGGAGGCATACAAGATGACTTGGTATCCCCATACCACTAAGAACTTGCCACAATTTGTTATGGTCCACACAGTCAAAGGCTTTAGAATAGTCAATAAAACAGAAATAGATGTTTTTCTGAAACTCCCTGGCTTTTTCCATTATCCAGCGGATATTGGCAATTTGGTCTCTAGTTCCTCTGACTTTTCTAAACCCAGCTTGTACATCTGGCAATTCTCGCTCCATGAATTGCTGAAGTCTACCTTGCAGGATCTTGAGCATTACCTTACTGGCATGTGAAATGAGTGCCACTGTTTGATAGTTTGAACATTCTTTAGGGTTTCCCTTTTTTGGTATGGGGATATAAGTTGATTTTTTCCAATCTGATGGCCATTCTTGTGTTTTCCAAATTTGCTGGCATATAGCATGCATTACCTTGACAGCATCATCTTGCAAGATTTTGAACAGTTCAGCTGGGATGCCGTCGTCTCCTGCTGCCTTGTTATTAGCAATGCTTCTTAAGGCCCACTCAACCTCACTCTTCAGGATGTCTGACTCTAGCTCACTGACCACACCGTCAAAGCTATCCCCGATATTGTTATCCTTCCTATACAGGTCTTCTGTATATTCTTGCCACCTTTTCTTGATCTCTTCTTCTTCTGTTAGGTCCTTGCCATCTTTGTTTTTGATCATACCCATTTTGGCCTGGAATTTACCTCCAATGTTTCTAATTTGCTGGAAGAGGTCTCTTGTCCTTCCTATTCTATTGTCTTCTTCCACTTCCGCGCATTGCTTGTTTAAAAATAATTCCTTATCTCTTCTGGCTAACCTCTGGAATTTTGCATTTAATTGGGCATATCTCCCCCTATCACTGTTGCCTTTTGCTTTCCTTCTTTCTTGGGCTACTTCTAGTGTCTCAGCAGACAGCCATTTTGCCTTCTTGGTTTTCTCTTTCTTTGGGATGTATTTTGTTGCCGCCTCCTGAACAATGCTGCCAACTTCTGTCCAGAGTTGTTCCAGGACCCTATCTACTAAGTCCAGTCCCTTAAATCTATTCTTCACCTCCACTGCATATTCCTTAGGAATATTAGTGAGCTCATATCTAGCTGATCTGTGGGTCTTCCCTAATCTCTTGAGTCTGATCCTAAATTGTGCAAGAAGAAGTTCGTGATCTGAACTACAGTCAGCTCCAGGTCTTGTTTTTACCGACTGTACAGATGTCCGCCACCTTTGGCTGCAAAGGATGTAATCAATCTGATTTCGGTGTTGTCCATCTGGTGAAGTCCATGTATAAAGCCGTCTCTTAGGTTGTTGGAAGAGAGTGTTTGTTATGCAGAGTGAATTGTCTTGGCAAAATTCTATCAGCCTATGTCCTGCTTCATTTTGTTCTCCCAGGCCATACTTACCTGTAATTCCAGGTGTCATTTGACTGCCCACCTTAGCATTCCAGTCTCCTGTGATGAAAATAACATCTCTTTTAGGCGTGTTGTCCAGTAGATGCTGCAGATCCTCATAGAACTGCTCTACTTCAGCTTCTTCAGCATTTGTGGTTGGGGCGTATATTTGGATCACTGTGATGTTAGATGGCTTGCCCTGAATTCGAATTGAGATCATTCTGTCGTTTTTTGGGTTGTATCCAAGCACTGCTTTAGCCACTTTACTATTAATTATGAAGGCTACTCCATTTCTTCTGTGGTCCTCTTGTCCACAGTAGTAGATCTGGTGGTCATTTGATGTGAAGTGGCCCATTCCAGTCCATTTCAGTTCACTGACGCCCAGAATGTCTATCTTTAATCTTGACATCTCACCAATAACCACATCCAATTTGCCCTGGCTCATAGATCTTACATTCCAGGTTTCAATGGTGTGTTGATCCTTAGAACATTGGATTCGCCATTCACCACCAGCACCGTCGGCCGCTAGCCGTCCTTTCGGCTTTGAGCTAGCTGCGTCATCACGTCTGGGGCTAGTTGAGCTCATCCTCTGTTCCTCCCCAGTAGCATTTTGACCATCTTCCGACCTGGGGGTCTCATCTTCCGATGGTATACCGACATATCTCTGGTTGTACTGATCCATTTAGTTTTCATGGCAAGAATACTGGGGTGGGTTGCCGTTACCTTCCCCAGGGATCGCATTTAGTCTGACCTCTCTGTCATGACCTTCCCGTCTTGGGTGGCCCTTCACGGTTTAGCTCATGGCATCATTGAGGTGCTCAAGCTCCAGCACCACGACAAGGTAACGATCCTTTGCTGAAGGTGTAGGCCTGTATATATATGCATTCACAGTGTTCTTAAACTAAAAATAAAGAATGAAACCTACCTCTTTAATGTGAAGTTGCCTGAATTTGAAATAACTTTTTAAATAAATCATGATCTCCCAGGGTTGAGAAACCCTGCTTTAGAGATAGTTGTAATTACAGAAAGGTGGGCCAATCTGCACATACAGCTAAAGATTTTTTTTCTGCAGGGGTTTTAAAATATTCAAATTTGTCCAGTGGCAGATATTTGCTTCAGAGAGAGCTATTTGGAACACTTCAGCTCAAAGCTGTGTCACTTCCTAAAGGTGGCAGAAGATTAGATTAATGCTCAGCCTTTGCAGTTGTTAGTGGCAGGTTCATTTAATTTGGTATGCCTATTGCAAGAATTCACAAGATGTCTCTCTTGGTGAGTTGTAGCTCATCTCAAAACACACATTCACAGACGGCTAAGTTATATCTCCTGAGAAAGTTTAACATTAGTCTTACTTCCCTAAATATACTCCCCACTGGTCATTTGTACATTAGTAGCTGCATTAAGACATTTCTCTTTTACATTTCATTTTATAAGGAAAATTAAGTAAAATAAGTAGTGACTATTTTTACAAGTGCTGCTTCCCTAACTAAGATAAAGAATCTGAATGCTGGTAGTATTTTTTTTTATGTAGAGCATGTTATGTATATATTAATGTAGTTACAGATAAGGTATTTTAATAATTACATACTGTATTGCTTCTTTTATAAGATAAGAAAATCAGTCGTTATTTTTGTAAATCGTTTTAATACAGTCCTAGAATTTGAAAGTTTTCAGGTTTAGGGTATATTTATTTCTGAGGTACTACAATTATCTGTACTGTTAGGCTTTTTAATTTCTAAAGATTTTTTTTAATACGTTGACTACAGCTTTACATTTTTCTCAGTAGTGACTGAACAAGTATCTCATATTCAAAGAATTAAGAACTGGTAAGTATTTGATTTAAGCTGAAATTTCTTGTGGACATTCCTGGAAAAGGCAAGTACAATTATAAAATGTTGGATTTTGCAAAGTTTTACCTGCTAACGTTTACCTCTTACTTTTAATGATCTGCTTATTGTTGTATGATTATAGGTTATATGTTTTTACTGTATCGAACCAAAGGTAATTGTGCAGACCACCAGGAAGTCTCACTTCTTTGATAGAAGCAAGCCATCCATAAGGTGATGGGATCCAAGTTCATTTGTGATCTAGATTAAACAGCTGGCTCAGAAGAATGACTGTTTTTTTATTTTGCATTTAGCTTAATAATAAAAGAATTGCATTGATGCAAGAGCAGTGATAATTATTTTTAGACATGCTCTCGAGCTTGTAGCATGGTGTAGCAATGATTTGATATAATAGACTGCCATGGAGCAGTCCACCTCTTGTGTGGCCAGAGTGGTGCTATTTTAATACTCTCAGCCTCAATATTTGCTTTCAATTTTTCCTTCAGACTCTGAAATACTATTGAACCTTCATAACATCAACAATTTGTTCTGTCCTTTCAATCCAAATTCTAGAATTATTGGTATTTTGCCTGCACTGCCATGGTACAGCAGAAGGATGTCTGGGAAATGCTGCTTTTTAAAAATGTTGACTTGTAAAACTAACCACCTAAAAAGGAGCCAAATTTAGATCCTCAAAGTTTCCTTGTTTTTTTTTTTAAAGTGTTACTTAGAAAAAACAAGTCACATCTGTATTTTTCCAATCCTTTCCCCAAAGTGTTATAAAATAATAATAATTCTCTTTTCTCATAATGTTTATCTGGAAACAGTTTTTAGAAGGATTTAAGAAGCTGTGCTCTGACAGATTTTTAGCATGTGATATTCAGGAAAAATCACTGGGCAATGATTTTTGCATTTTTTTTCCTAATTAAATGTTTAGTTATATCCTCAGAAATGTATATTTATGTGTACATCCATGGACACTGCTTGATTTCCTTTTTCTTTTATGTTGCTGTAGAATGTTCCAGAAGTGTCCACAGGGTATGGTAAAAAAAAAGTGAAGATGGCAGCCATGACTGGGCAATTGAAACTTCACCTGTTTTTTATGTGCATTGCACATGCAATAGACATAAAAACAGGGGGAGCTTTGATCACACCATCACAGCCACCACTCTGACTTTTTTGAGCACACCTTGAGGACTTTACTAATGCTTTACTCTACCAAAAAATTAAGACAGTGATTGCAACTATAAAAATGCTGAGCGGGCTGGATGAGTCAAGAACATGTCACTTTCTGGCATTTCCAGTCTGACAGCCAGCTTCTTGAATATTATTGACCTACATTCTTGTGATTTTTTAAAAAAAAATAAACTAAGTAACCGAATGCATGCCCAAACATAAGGCTCCAGTTGTGAAACCTTCAGGTCAAGTGTCAAAGGTACAATGACTACTGTGGTTGCAGCTTCTGGCTGAATGTCTTGCATTTTCAAAAAAAAATCTAGCCAGCAATAACTTCTTAAGGCAGCTGACGAAGTTATAAAAAGGGCTTGGAGTTTCACAGACAGCGGGGTGATATGAAGTCCATTAGCTCTTTTTGAACCCATGGTTGCCACAATGTAGGGTGTGCAGCTGTGTGGTGAAGCAGATGTGAGAGAGCTGGCTCTCTTTTAGTTGTTTCATGCACTAGTCCCCCCATGCCTGTGAAGTATTTTTCAGGCTCCTTTTGAACACAGATTTAGTGCATGAAGAACTAAAACCATGTTGCAAAGAATTATGAAGAACAGTTGACAGGCATGGTGAACATAAGAGCTGGCCATCAAGAGTTTAAGCCCTAATAGGAGGTTGAACACTGAGTGGTTGCAGCATATGTGTGGGTGATGGAGGAGTCAGTGAAGGTGTCTATAGTGCCAAGATCTACTAAAGCTTCCAGTTGTATTTCAATGTCAGACTCAAGTCTATAGAACTACAGGAATAATTATGTGTGGGTCTGCATGCCTGGGGTTCACTTAATTTCTGATTGACCCGGCCACTGAGCCTTTGAGGGGTGGAAGTGCCTTATTTCCTGACAAGCTAGATCTGGAGTCTTTAGAGCTTCTGCTTGCAATAGTCCCCCCAGCTATCAGCCATGCCATGAAATTTGTATAGTTCTCCAAATCCAGGCTGTTTTGAATAAGAAGTGGGGGCTGTCCACTTTGCTGCTCCCTCAGTCATTAGGATTATTGTAGACAAGAATGAAGCCATACCCAGTAGTTGATTGCCCATTGCTGGTGAGAAAACATAAATGACATTTATGTACCTGGGATTAAACTTGTGGCTTCTTCCTCCTGCCTTTCTGAATTAATAGATACTTTGTGCAGTAGCTGGTGGCTTTGAAACTGAGTGGCTTTCTTTGTTTACAAAATGGCCATCTCTGGCCTGGGAAGTTCCCACCTTAATCCTCACAGTGCTGTCACTGGCTGATGATTTTGCCACTGGCTGCTAATGTTGAAAAGGTGGTGGGAGGTCAGCCTTTCCTGCCTGCGAAATGAGGATCTTCTCTTCCAGATGCATGTCAGAACTGAGATAATTGGGATTACCAATGGGACAGGCAAATCTACACCAGTTTAATTTGCTGCTGGCTGAGAGAGAAGAACAGAGCCATGGAGCAGAGCCCATATCTGGTAACAGAGCAGACAGTAGAGATGCTTCCACTAACTTGGTGCCCTCCAAATGTATTGGGATATATAAATGTGCGCCTAAAAGCAAGGGAAGAGGAAGAGGAAGAAGTAGAGGAGGAGGAGGAGGAAGGAGAAGGAGAAGGAGAAATAATTTTGTTATGGCCACCCACTCCAGTAGATTCTGGGCAGCTTACAAAATTCAAATACACAGTTAAAACAATTAAAAACATGAAACAAAAGAGACAGACTGAACTAAAAACAGCCATAACAATAAAAGCACAAGGGCTCTACAAACACATTAACCTCAGGCCTGGAAACAGAGCCAGGTCTTAAGAGCTTTCCAGAATCCCAGGAGAGTGAGCGACTCTCTGATGCTTCCATGATTAAAAACTAAAAATTGCTCATATTTCAGAAAATGTTGTGACCATTATTTCTGAAATCTTAATCATAGGTTTTGATCATGAGAGAGGTTTAAACTATGAACTTTCTGATTTCCATAAGAATGATTTAGCATACAATTAACTCTTAGACCATTTCTACACTGAGCTTCATCACCATTCCCACAGCAGAGCAGTACCCCTGGGCTCCTATACTGTGCTGTAATTCTACAACAACTGGTCCCCCAATAAGACAGCTAAGCCAATTCTATTCTAGCCCAGCTCTGTAAAAACGCAAATGGCAAAACTTGAAGTCCACAAAGCTAAAGGGATGGGTCATGGCTCAACCTTACTCACTTCATCTGTGAAGCTACTACAGTGCAACAGTGCCTTCATTCCTGATTACAGGGTTTTTTCCAGCCACACCACTTGCTATTTTTCCTTGCTATGAACAAATATGGCAAAACAAAGATGGAGGTAGAGGAATGGGGCACTAGCCCTGGCCCATTTCTGGTCAGATATCAGGAGGACAGACTGGTTCATTCCAAGCATTTCTGCAACAGCTATGATCAAGGTGATCACAAGCAAGGATTTGGGAGGTGGTGATGTTGGGAGGTGGTGATGTTGGCCCTATATAAATGCCTTTCCGTTGGCATGAATATTTAATGTTTTTTTCCCTATGACTGGACTGTGTCTATTCTATATACAAAGGAATGGCATTTTAAAATTAGCCATCTATATTGTTCAACTTCTCTTAGCAGGTGGCAACCTCTGATCTACTTTGTCTGGGCTCAGAAGTTGAACAGGATCAGGTCTGATTAATGCTTGAATAGGAGAGTCACCGGAGAATATCAGGGCTGTAGGCTGGACTGGGAAACTGGAAAATATACTGAAAGAAATCGGTGTCAAACCACTTCCATAAACTTGCCAAGAAAACTGCATGATTGCATCCCTTTATAGTCACTGGGAGTCAATCTCCAGGGCACCCTTGCTCTTATACAAATACTGACCTTGGATTTTCTTCTTTTTGTGCATACAGTGAAGTATCCATATCTGAGGTTGTTCCCAGAAGGAAGGAAGGAAGGAAGGAAGGAAGGAAGGAAGGAAGGAAGGAAGGAAGGAAGGAAGGAAGGAAGGAAGGAAGGGGGGCAGGCAGGCAGGCAGGCTGAATCATCATGGAACTGATGGCAAGAAGCTGAGCCAGCCAAGAGAGGAGAGCTACATACAAGCAAATAGTTTTTTTCTTTATTTCTTCATTAGGAATAATTGTCAGAAAATGATAGAATTAGCATTGGAATTGGAAGATGTTTAGTTCTAATGAGCCTGCTGAAATGAGCCATGACTAATTTCATGACTAACTTCAGGAGAAGATTCATTGACTTGAATGAGTCTGCTGTAAGTTTAACTAAGTCTGGATCTAACCCATTATATAAAGCAAACTGTCTTCCTCTTTCAGCTACTTTTGAAGTTTATATGTATTTATGCTGTGGTTGTGCCTTATTACTCTGATCTACTCTCAAAGAGTATTTCTGAGTCATAGGTGGCTTTTATAATTAAAAACAAACAAACATTATAGTTATATTCTGATTTCAACCACCTCTGCTGTAACCACAGTTTGCTTAAAACGAATAACATCTGCAAAGAGTCACCCAACTGTATTTTTCAGTTCTTTGACTTGAGGATACTTTCTTTTTCAGTAAGAGAAATGATAAAGCCATTACTATAGGAGTACAGAAAGATTTTTATTAATGTGCAATATTATATTTGTATCCCACCTTTCCTCTAGGAGAAAGACATTCTATCCCTGAAGTCTCTAACTTGCCTCATCCTCCATATCATTTTGGCAGAATGCTATATATTCCTTTAAAAAAAAAAAAAGTGAGACACGTTGTTTCCTTATTTCAAGCTGAACTACATATTTATATGTAAATGGTTTTATCTACCAGTATGCTTTCCTCTGAAGAGAGAGGGTTGTCTACAGGGTATGCAATGCATGTTAAAAAAAAAGGCAGGTTTCGATCACACCATCTTGACTTTTTAAACCATATTTATTTATTTATTTATTTATTTATTTATTTATCTGATTTATCCCCGCCCATCTCCTCCTGTCAGGGGATTCTGGGCAGTTTACAACAATCAATTAAAAACCATAACCATCAATACACAGAATAAAATACAGTAATACATAATATAAATAGAGGTAAAAATAAAGAATCCGAGTGGTGAAGAATCTAAAACAGTCCAAGTGTGGGAGGAGTGGTCTATAGCAACCATCCCCATGTAGCTCTGTTCCCCTCTCCACCCCAAGCGAGGCAGCAGAACCAGGTCTTCAGAAAGGCCAGGAGCAATGGGGCCAATCTCACCTCTGGGGGCAGCATGTTCCACAGGGCGGGAGCTACTGCGGAGAAGGCCCGCTTCCTGGACCCCGCCAGATGAAATTCTCTTATAGACGGGGTCTGTAACATGCCCTCTCTGCATGATCGGGTGGGATGGGTTGATGTAATGGGGAAGAGGCGGTCCCTCAGGTAACCTGGCCCCATGCCATGTAGGGCTTTAAAGGTGATAACCAACACCTTGAATTGGACCCAGAAGCAAACTGGTACCCAAAGCAGCTCGCGCAGCAGTGGTGTTACATGTGCCCTTCTAGGGGCACCAAAAACAGCTTGCATCCCTGCATACTGGACCA
This sequence comes from Candoia aspera, assembly GCF_035149785.1. NCBI lineage: Eukaryota > Metazoa > Chordata > Lepidosauria > Squamata > Candoiidae > Candoia > Candoia aspera. The sequence continues at coordinate 76,355,584 of NC_086158.1, forward strand.
GCTGGAGCTTCTGGATACTTTTCAAGGGTCCATATCCTATGGACACCCCTGTGTACAGATATTTTGGTTTTGGCCATACAGACAGCCATGATCACTTTATGAACAGGCAATCCTCCTTTATTGCAGCCATTTTTGTATAAGCCTTCAGAGCTGACATACTTTTACGATTCCATTATAAGATGGAGCTGGTTCTGTTTTAACCAAGTGTGCCTGCCAGTCCTAAAAGTTTGTTGCTGTAGTAGAAAGTTAATTGTGTTTTGTGGTTCTGCTTATATATAAACACTGCTTAGGAGTAATTGCTAGTGAGGTGAATGTGACTATGTCTAAATAGGACTGGGCCACACCTGTAAAACACAAAGCACAAACAAATATGGATATAATACTTACCTACACACAATGATTATATTTTCTCAATTGTCAGGTTCTAGAAGAAATTTCTACTACATCCTTCAGCTTATTTTAACGTAAGGACCAGATACCTAGTAATCGCAAGATCATATATGCAACAAGGAAAAACTATGAGGACTGAATGTGATCTGAAGGTTTGTTTAGATAATGTAGGATTTTAATTAGCGGTATGCTTAGGTGTACCTGGAGTATTTTATGTCAGAGTGTGCTGGAAAGCGTTTGGCCCGAGAGATCAGAAAAATCACACACACCAGGCATTTCTATAAAAATAAATGTATTTACAAAAAGCACAAAAACATATTTTACAAGCTGTGCATTCTCACGTGCTCAGAGAGGACTGAGCTGAGAGGCTGCAAAAGTGAAACTAAACAAGCCCAGGCAAGCTGCCCTCCCCCAGGCAATGCAGCTATTAACACCCAAACTGAGGACAATTAAGTTCAACCTCTTCACCCTGCCGATACTTAAGAAAGTACTCAATTACCATGGTAACCTAGTGGCTTGGTCCGGGCAAAAACAAAGAAATGCCAACATTTTACACATATATATGTACATTTGTTGTTGTGGTTGTTTCTTATTTCCTTTCTCCACATAAACTTATCTTAACCTTAAGCAATACAATATAACTCGTATTTTAAGCAGCAAATTAAACCTGCAGAACAATATTCTGGCAATATATCTATTTGTATCATAAGCTAAGCTCTTTTCACTGTACATCAGCCAAGTGCTTGATGCAAGAAAATTGTATCCACTGTGTTATCTTTATATCTGTTTTTTTTTTAAGTGCATACAATATGAAGGTTTTTAAGCAGAACAGTTGCTTTAGTCACACACTACTTGTGAAAAAGATCTTAGAACAGCAGATGATTGCAAACTGAATATGAGCCAGTAGAATAATATTGCTGGGGGAAAAAAAAGGAAGGGGGCAAATGCAATTTTAGGCTGCATCAACAAACGTATGATTTCCAAATCATGAGAAGTAAACACCTCACTTTGTTTTAGTCAGACCTTACCTTAAATATTATGTCCAGTTTTGGACATTATACTTTTAGGAGGTTCAGAGAAGGGCAAAGAGGACAACCAAGTAACTGGAAAATAAGTCGTATGAAGGTACTGTAGATTAAAGGAGCTGGATATATTTAATCTTGAGAAAAGATGACTTTGTGGCCTGATGGCATTCTTCAAATAAATGAAAGTATGTTATAGAGGAGAAGGACATGACCTGCTGTCTCTCATTTCAGGGTGCAGAACATAGAATAGGAATTTAATTACAGGAAGTTGCAGGAAAGCAAATTCCAACTTCCTTACGGAGTGGTTTGACAAGGAAATGGTGGCGCTTCCTTCAATGAATGTGCCAAGTGTTAGAGAACCATTTGCTTGGGATATTTTAAACTGGATTTCTGCAGTAAGCAGGGGATTGAACTTAATGTCTTCACTGGCCCTCCCAACTTTAGGAGACAAATTCTATGCTTTTTTTAAATCCTATCTTTTCTCCAAAGAGCTTCAGGATACTCATATTTTGAAATTAGTTAGGTGGAGAGATAGTGAATGGTAATATTTGTGGTAGAATGGGGATTGGAAGTAGATTCAAATTCTTAATGAGAAGGTGCAATATCTATCTATCTATCTATCCATCCATCCATCCATCCATCCATCCATCCATCCATCCATCCATCCATCCATCCATCCATCTATCTATCTATCTATCTATCTATCTATCTATCTATCTATCTATCTATCTATCTATCAAATTGGTCACCGTCCATCTCCTCCCACCAGAGGACTCTGGGCGGTTATTACTTCATTGTGCCCAAATACAACAAATGAAGTATATAGAGTAGCCAGATTTTATGAAGATGACAGTTTTGAAAATCTAATAGGAAAGTTTTTACCAAACAAGTTCAAAGGCTGTTCAATTTAATAGCCAGGATGGCAAGATGACAAAAATGTGGACTTTCCCCAAATCATGTCAAAAAAAGCAAAGGACGAGCTATACAATTACTTTTTGAATTTGGCCCCTTTTCTTCATTCCTCCAAATCAGGCAGGACTTCCAGATGAAGAGGGTCAAATCTCTCCCCGACATGGATGTATTATGAGTGGCATGGATGTAGAACTGGACACACAAGGTTGTGCTTGTCACCACATTTCAAACTAAGTACACACAGTTGTGCTTCTGCTTTTTGGAATATGGTTTCTCTTTGAGCTTAGCTGCTTCTTTAACGTTCTGCTCTGTCTTTGGTCCAGGCTGGATCTTATAGATATGAGATCCCATCCCATCCTGTCTAGGTGTGTGTTAAGGATGGCAGCAGCTCCTTATTCTCACTGATAGATTTTACAAATGGCTTAAGCAAGGTTTAGCCTTTGTGGCTGCTTTAGACATCTTCCTTGAAATATTTTGCTTTTTCTACATCAGGACTTAACAATAGTGTACTTTCCAGGTGTTTTGACCTTCTGCCCTATCAGCTTTAATGTTATGATGTGTAAACTTGGCCTTGGGAAGGATGAAGAGTGTAATAAACCATTAAGGGAAGAGAAACTGCAACTCGTCCTGAGAAAATAGAAAGCATAAGAAAGATATTCAAAATAGCCCTGCCTTGATTTTGCTTGGCATAAGATGTAGTAGAGAGAAACTGTGGGAGGCTTTCAAGATTCTGTTATTATACCCTATGACAGTAAAGAGCTTTCCTGAAATCCCTGCCTACTTAAAAGAGCAGCCTCTTTACCATGCCTACTTCAATGGGTTGACATTGAGTTACATGACCCAGGACAGGGGACTGAAGTCTCTATTCCATTTTTTTACCTTCAGTCCAGTGCTTAGGCCACCTTAGCACACCACCTGCTAGAAATACTCTATTTCCAAGGCTCCTATAATATGGCCTTTGGTCTTAGATCTTTCATTATCTTCTCAGAGCCTGGGGGCTTGTATCACTCCCAGGATTTTTAGAATGAGATTGTACCAAAGATGCTGTTTGGATTATTTTATTTTACTGAGTTTTTCGTATTAAACATATTATTTTATGATGCTTTGCCACTTTTATGCGGATTGAAGAAGCATGAAACATTTGAAATATATAAATAAACTTGTGTGTTTAATTATTTCATACTGGATGCAGCTATAACCTTTTGTTCTTGATCAGCATGTAGTGCAGCCTGGATGCCTAACTTGAAAGATTTACATTACTTTCCATTTTCACACGAAGCTGCTCATTTTCCAGAATTGCTTCATCTTCATTTGTAAACACTGCCAGAGAAATACAATGCAGGCATTGAAAAGTTAAATACTTGCAATCCTTTGCGCCTAATAATATCCTTTTCAACATTCACCATGCACCAAGAAAAGGTGACCGAATACTTTTGTGAAGATCATATAAGTACAGGATTTCCCCCCCTTACTGCCTGTTAGTTTTGCTTTCTTTGAACTAAGAGCTAGCCTGAAATAAATCTAAAACTCAGCAGCATTTTTTCTTTATTTGATTTTTGAACTCCAGCTGAGTTTTGGCAGATGAGTGCTCTCTGATTCTACTCTATAAAGTTTGAATTGGAAAGATTCCACACAGATATCCTTACAAACTTCTTCACATCACTTCTTCACATCACCCGGTTATAACAAGAGCTTCTATTCTAAATTTAGACAACAGAAATTATCAAATAATACTGCTTTGGTATTATTTTAACATTCTCTCCTTATAAACAACCTATACCTCCAAGGGTTCCTTCTTAAAAAAAGACTTTTGCAGCAAAGCAATTTATTGCAAAAGAGCCTATAGGTGTGAGCAGTGTCTGTTCTTCAGTGCCAGCATGGCAGTTTGTACATTGATTCTAGGACTTGTAGAAACAATGAAATAATCAAATACTGTACTCATTACAGGGGATATGCCCTATACTGTTTTAAAAATTCATACACCAATTTTCCAATGAAAACTTTCTGAGAATGAGCAATGGCACCAGAATAGATCTGAAGTATGTATTTCCTGGCTCAAGTCTGCAGAGGTTAACAGTCTGCACAGAAGACTGTGTTGACCAGGCAAAAACTAGTCAAAAAAGTATTAGCACAATTTCCCAATTGGGAAGCTTCATTCACTCTACCAACCACACAGGCTTATCCTGCAGTATTTTCTTCCAGATCTGAAGACTAGAAGCTGAATGTTACAAACATGGAATGGGTCGGGCTTTCCTGATTTCTAACTGAAAGAACATCAGTTATAAACGGAAAGACCATAGAAGTCCATCATTTTGATGAGCAGGTTTGGAACCAATGATGGAGGTGGGAGTGTTGTAAAGAAACAGATTTCAGCTAAACAGAAGAATAAGCTTCTGGTAAAACAAAAGGTAGCATGTTCTCTTTCACTATAGAAGATTTAAGCTTAGGAAGAACAGGCATCAGGGATGAAGTAGTAGGACCATGTATTGCACATCTTGAATATGAGTAGGCAAGAGCAGGCTTTCTTAATGTGGCAACTTCTAGTTGAGTTGGAACTAGAATGCTCACAACTTTGCAGTAGCTGCTATCCCAACCCATGTGGAAGAAGACCATTTGGGGAAGGCTACACCAAATAATCACCAAGTTCCCCTATCTCCATAGCAATTGCCTATATTTTTATCCATGATTTTTCTCCAAACTGACATGGTGATCGAAAAATAATCCAGCGAAATTTAAAAAAAATTAAAAAGAAAGAAGAAAGAAGAAAGAAAGAAATGTTGGCCTTTTCCCAATTACTATATTGTTGTTCATATTTCTTTTTAATGAGTCAATTCTTCCATGTAGTTTGGCCCAAAAGAAGATATTTTAAAACCTGGGAACTTGGTTTTAACAGGCACCAGTCAATGTTTTGGTTTAAAATGGTATAAACTGTTAGTAAAAATAAATGTTTACATGCAGCATTGTCCATGAAAGCTCCGTTGGCCAAGGTTCCCGCTTTCACACCCTGATATGCCAGCTAATGTAGTTCTTAAGAATACTGAAACATTCACTTGTTTTCAAACTCGCGAGCCACCTTTCCATTCCTATAGAGTGGACTGCAATTCGCAATATGCCAGCTATTGAATTCCATTGAAAGAGCTTGTGGTGGTGGTGTGGTGGGGCTTGGAGAAGCACCTTGGTTTAAAAATGACTAACTGTGTTCATAAGTAAGTCTTTCATGAACATTTCATGAAGCACAGTTCACCAACGCTTACTAAAATTACTGTGAGACTTACACAGAGGCCCTTGTACCTGCAGGTGTTAGTTGGGGAGGAAAGGGAATTAGACCAGCTTTTATAAGTAGAGAATGACAGAAGTCACTTGGAATCTTCATGGTTGGTAGAAATCTTTATTCCTGTCAGTGAAAAGAATGTCCAGGAAATGCCATATACAGAACAGTGGTTATTAAAATAAGTTTTATTCAGAGTTTTTTTATTTTATTTTATTTTATTCCAATACAAAAAACTTGTTGCTAGGCACTCACTAAGCCTTTTGTGAGCCAAATAGTTTTCTGTTTTTTAAATCATTCTGAGGTAGGCAGGGTCATTATTAAAACCACATTGTCCAATTCCTTTCCCCACCTTTTTCTTCATATATTGCTCTCAAAGTCAAGCAGCTTTATTGTCATTAAAGGCCATCTACCTTGCTTTCTGTACAAGCTGCTTTTTAGTGGCAGCCAAATCTTGGCACCCATCATTTGACGGTGCTGTAAGTTGAAAGTCTGTATTTTTTGAGTGATCAATCAACTGTTTTCTGAAAGAAAAAAAAGACCAAAAATGGAATCAAAGGACCACTTCCATCTTTTCTGGACTCAGCATGGCATCACTACCCAGAAGAGTCAGTGTTCTACTCTTGTAATCACTGCTCCAGTTGCACCATTCGCTGAAGCATTAGCTACTTACTAGACAACCCATGATCTGTTGGGTCATCTTTTCAGAAATATTTCCTTCCCTAAAGAGAGAAACAGAATGACCATGGGCAGATTGCTATTAGTTTGGTTTGAAAATTAAAGAAGAAAACATTAGTTTATTAAAGAAGAAAGATGTGTAGCAAGAGAAATATAGATGCTTTTTGTTTAACAAAGGGTGCTTTCGATAACAACATTCTGGTTGATCTGCCATCCGTTAAGAACACTCTAACATTTTCACTTCTTTTTCCCTGGCTTAAAGAGACATATAGCTAACCATGCTGGAATACTGGATTCTCCAGATAAATCAGCACATTCTCCATGGTTTGTCCTTGCACTTTACGTATAGTGAGAGCAAAGCATGACTCTATCAGGAACTGGGTCTGCTGAAAAGGGACATCTTCACCTTCTGATAAATTGATCCTAATTCTTGGAATCATGACAGTGCCATTTTTGAATGCAGCGATGTTTATCTTTGCCACAATGAGATTCTTGTGGAGTTCCTCCAAGATCATCTGAGTTCCATTGCAAAGCAATGATTAAAATTCCAGGCCTCATTCTTGCTGCACATAGCAGAAAGAGTCCAGTCTATGGTTCCAAGTTCCTCATTAAAACAATAAAGATCCTATCTTCAATTCCAGTTTATGTGGTGGCAGTCCAGAGAGTTCAAGTGAATCAAGGAATTCTGTTGGAAAATGGGTGGCATTAGCTCCTTCAGTGACAGCATTGAAGGAACAGTATTCTTTTGTGATTCCAGGGAAGTGTCTAATGCATGTGGAATTGATTTTTCATTGAGGGGAACCGAGATAGTTCTTTGAGAATAGTTCTGCAGGGGTTTTGAATGCCGGGCAGATGAAATCAATACATTCTTCTATAGTTCTTGCAGGCAGAACCATACCTTCAGGTATTTCCATTTCATCATTTTCATTTTTCTGAATCTTGTCTTCTCCAACATCCAACAAGAATTCAGAATATCTTCCTTCTCCCTCACTCAATCGCAGGTTTCTCTTCAACTGAAACTTGACAAAGCTTCTCCGTAAGTATGATTTTGAATGCATGAATTCTCCACATCAGCATCATTTTCTCTTTTCACAACTGGTAGAAGCTGATGGAAATTGCCACAGCAAATGGTTAAAATTCCCCCAAAGGCCTCATTCTTGCTGCACATATCACAAAGAGTCCAGTCTATGGCTTCAGAGTTCTCATCCCAGACAATAAGCCTTGCATGTTGAAGCAAATTTGCAGAATTGGAGTTTTTATCGATGTTCCAAAGAGCATTTTCATTAATTTTGATGGGTATCTTGAATCTTGAATGCACTGTCCTAGCACCAGGCATCAATGTTGCTGCATGACAGTGAGGGCAGACTTTTGTCATCACATCAACATCAGCAGAAATATTACACCAGGCGAGTCATGCATTTTCCCTTGCTCTTTCTCCATTGAGGTCTTGTCGTCAAAGGCGGGTATTATCATGCTGAGGAACTCTTGCAGTAATGACTGTTTGCCACTTATTCTTGAATTGATCTTCCCTTTCTTCATTTCTTGTGTCCTCATTCTGTGGCTTTTGTTGTCATTCTGGAGACATGCAGTCCTTTCCTCCTCCATTTGTTCATATCTTTTGCTGTTTGTTCTTTGTCTCTGATCCTGGAGACGTGCATTTCTCTGCTGTCTTTCTGTGCCTCTTGCGTATTCTGGAGACACGCATGCCTCTCCTCCTCTGTCTCTCCTTCTCTCATGTTATTTGTCCTGACTGTTTGATCCTGGAATTGTGTGGCCCTGGACTCACCCGATTCTTGTTCTGTACTCCTCCTTGCTACTTCCCAACAATGTTTGGTGTCATCTGTTGACCGTGATGTGCCCTCTCTCTTTCCATGCAGCATAATTAGGCTGATGATATTTTTTTAATTTTTTTTTTTAATTTTATTTTTACCACAGTGCCGTCATCACCTCGGAGAGTTCTTTTCTTTTTTCCAATTTATTACGGCCACAGACCAGTATAAGCAGAAGAGTTCACACTCCCTGCTGGCTTCCAGATTGACTTGTGGGAAGCTGGCAGGGCGAGTTAGAAATGACGATTAGGTGACCATGGCTGACCGTGCAGTGGAGTGGTGGGGTGGCTCAGCAGCACTGAAGTGGCCACAGCTTTTCCACATTTCAATCCCATGGGAGTGATGGGATCTGGATTTTGGATGCATTCTTTAAGTTAGCCTATTTGAGGTATGTTGATTCAAAAATTGTCCTATGATGCACTGTTTTACCCAATTGAAGATTGCAAACAGAAAACAGGAGAGTGTTAGTAGTATATAGATTTATTAATCAAATTTGTATCCTGCCACAATCACAAGGACTCTCAGAGGCTCACAGAAAATAAGGATACACACGATCATAATATAAGAACCTAAGGACACAGTACACCTGAAAACTCCAGAAAAGCGCTCTCTTCAACAGGCAGATAATGTCAGACAAATCCCCAATGTGAGGCTGTTCCAGGGGGACAGATGCTAGAAAACAATGCTTCTGGGCTTCAGTCCCCCTGGCCTCTCAGAAATGGGGGACAAGTTTCTCTCAGCACAAAGTGGTCCAGACAACTCTACTAGGGAGGTGTGGTCCTGCAGGTAACTTAGCACCAAGCCATAAAGGTATTGGGTATTTGGATACACAGCCTCAAACTCTCCCCATTTTGCGGGGTGGGTGGGTGGGTGGGGCAGAGCTGGCAGCTTCAATGACCGTAAAAAGGGGGTGGGGCTTCCTGCATGCAGTTGTGGCCACCTGCAGATGCCCGTTCTGTTTTGTTTTAAACCACAGCAGATCTTAACTTCTTTTTACGGATTCAATGGGATTGCAGTCAATTATAAAATGAGATGCCATATCTGTTTATTTTTGTTCTTTTATACACCCAGCCTCCATATACATCAAGTTGCCTGAGACACTGGATGATTAGGAATATTTCTTAATATCTGTGGAATAGCTTGTGTGATATGCTCTCGGCAACACACCATTTACCCCACTTCGGCTTTCCGGATGTAAATCCAGTCCTCATTTTCTTACTGTTTCCATTCCAGTGATCCAGTGATCCTGGTCAAGACTGCTAATAACAAGTGGGGAATTATCAGTCTTGCCGAAGTGATTACAGCTTTGCTACTCTTCAATTCTAAGAATGGGTGCCTGTGGGAGATGGTGATTGTGTGGAAGTATATCTTTGTAAACAGTGTGTGTTTACTGTGGCCTCACCAATTGCTGATCTTCTTTCTACCAGCCCAGCCCCAGGAATCTACAGTGGCTCACCCTTGTCCAAACCCATTCAGCATTATTACTTTAAACCACTTCTATTGTTTTAATTCTGTACATTAATGTTGAATTTTGCATTATTATATCATTTGCAAAAGCTAAAAGCATAGAACTTTGCAGTGATCCTCAAACTTGTCAGACAGGGTGTACTTTCCTAACTCATACTTTAGCTAGGAACTCTTGTGAAATTGGTTCAAATGTGGAAGTCAGTTCACCCATTTAGCATACCCAACCTAGACCTTGAGAGACAGGGTGAAGAGATGCTGCCTACGGAATGGTCAGATAAAAGAGGGCATAGCCCACAGCTGGATAGTGGGCGGAGCAAGAAGCACAGAAGGGACCCTCCCTAGTAGCTCGGGCTGTAAAGGAAACAGTGGGAGATTTGTACTTCAAACTTGCAAGATTCTGCCAATGTAGCCTTAAAATAAAGTAGAATTAGCTCATCTGGTCATGTTTCCTGTCTGGCCTACCTGACACATCCTTTAGTTCTTGATTACCTGCCCTGATGCCACAAATACCCACTGTACCTAATTGCTGAAAAATAAAAAATGAAAATGAAATGAAAAAAATGAAGAGCCAGTTTGGTCTAGTGGTTAAGGCTCCACGCTAGAAACCAGGAGACTGAGAGTTCTAGTCCCGCCTTAGGCATGAAAGCTGGCTGGGTGACCTTGGGCCAGTCTCTCTCTCAGCCCAACTCACCTCACAGGGTTGTTGTTGTGGGGAAAACAGGGAGGAAGGAGTATTCGGTATGTTCACCACCTTGAGTTATTTATAAAAAATAATAAAGGTGGGATAGAAAATAAACAAACAGAATTTGTGAACTGCCATTTGATTTCTAAGGAAGAAAGAGATTTCACCTGGCCTTTTCGATATTATCAATGTCATTAGGTTATTTTCAAATTTCAGCTAAAAATGCCTCATTCATAACCTCCAAAGTCATTTAGTGACTAATACTAGAAGAGGACAAGGTACATGTTTTGCAATTCTGCATTTTGTATTATAAGAATCGTTTGAGGTTTTGTTTGAGTTGGCAGCAGCCTTCTGAGAACCTGCCAGCTTAGGTCGTTGCTACTTTATGGATATTCAGTCGTTGAATATTTTTCCCTTGCTATCACATTTGACTTGCCTTTAGCTTTTCATGGAATTTGTGACTTAGCTTCCTAGTTTTCATTTCCGAACAAAATCAAGATTATGTGTCTGTAATGTGCATTTATTCACATTTACCTCTTGCAAATTATCCAGAGGATAATTGGCTCTCTCATTTCCTCTGCTTTCTGTTTTGCAATGGTATGATATCTCTTTCCTGCTGATTTCCCCAGCCACACAAACTTTTGAAATGCAGATTGTAGCATATGCTTTTGCAGGAGAATCATAATCACGCCCAAAATCTTGGAAACTGTTGCTAGTCCATATAGCTTCTATTGCACTCACTTAAATGTTTAATTTGGAGTCTGCTAGATGGCTGCATTGATTGATGTATGACTTGCACTTGCTTGTATATTATGTTTTTTGGTTATAAATTTGGGTTTTAATTGGGTTTTAATTTGGTATTATAAAATATTAATTATTGTTTTTTAATTGATCTTTGTATTTTGTTCATTGGTTGTGTTGTTTGATTGTTTTTATTTAGGTGGGCTGCCCAGAGTCACAAATGTGAGATGGAAAGCTATACAAATGGAATAAACAAATAAATACATAAAATTAAAGTAAATAAAAGTCTGATTCAGAATGTGTTTCCTGTATTTCTATTTAGTGTCCATTGATGGTGCTGTGCAAATTAAACACAATCAAAATAGATTGCCTTTCAAATAATACAATAGATAAAAGCCAACTAGGCATCCAAGCATCTCTGGAATCCCTGACAATAATTTTAAGAAAGCCCTTAAAGTTCTGCATAGGCTAATACTGTTACACAGATGGTAGTTTAGCAGAGATTATTTTGGGTATTTTGGATATTTGAAAATATTTTGGATGAGGGGAGATGATTTCAAGGAACCAGAACTCTCTGTGGAACAGTTCTTTGATTCCAGCCACCACCACACCTTTCCCTGCCAGCAGTATTTTGAATATTCAGCTAAAGCTACAGAAAAGATTTCCTGGCCTGGGAAAATAAATGGATAACGGCAGCCACAGCATGAGTAATGTCTCGGTGCTTCTGTCTTATAAAGTGATCTCCACCTTTTCAGAGGGAATTTTGAATGGGAAATCTAGGCACTGGCTCTGCTGGCAAGTATTTGGTTTCTCTTCTCTGCAGTCACAGGTAGTGACGGACAAGTAGGTTAGCAGTCATCTCATATGCCCTGAGAAGATAGCCTGGTTCTCTTGACTGTGTAACTCTCAAAAATTATCATGACAGCCTCAGACTTGTAACTTCTAAGCATAATTTGTGTGCAGTTTCTTTGAAAAACACTGTGTGCCACAGGCTACTTTTGTGATCGGTAGGAGGAATAAAAGAAAAATGATAGAATTAGAATGGAACAGACATTGCTTCGGTTTGCATTTTCATATGGACTTACCTAATTTGCACACAGGCAACCAATATGGGAACTGAATTTAATATCTGAGCATTTCCAAATTTTGCAAGCAGTTTTATAATTTAAAAATGATTTGAGGAAGTGTCTGTTCAGATAAGGGCAGACAAAAAGAACAATGGATTAGAAAAACTGTCTAGAAAAAAATGTGGATATTTATTTTTTATTTCTTTATCGAATTTTATCACTGCCCATCTCCCCACCCACCCTCCAAGGAGGGACTCTGGGGGTTTACAAAAAACAAAATTTAAAATACAATACCACCATAAATACAATAAAAATAAGAATAAATATAAATAGATAAAAGATATAAAGATTATACCTCAATCAGTGAGTATCAAGGGCCATTCTATTAATATAAATATAAATATAAATATAAAAATATAAATATTAAATTCTATTAATATTTAATATAAATATTAAATTCTATTAATATTAATATTAATTACAAATGTGCAAAAAAGAATGTATGTAAGAAATATGCATCTTACAATGCACATTGGAGGGTCAGACATGGGGTAAGTCAATCTTAATTGTGCATCAAGAACCAGTATTGTATCCTGAACCTATTGTGAAATGCACAGGACCAGGGAAAGAAGAGATCTTCCCACCGTCTGCAAGTAAAACACTTTATGTGCAGTCTTGAAGATGGAGAAAGAGTTTTCAAGACTGGAGGAATATGAATAGAGAGGGAAGGAAAAGAGGAGAGGTGGTGTCTTAGGCATCCTTTATGTACTTCTAAAGCTTGCTGTTTACTAGGATCAGTCATATGCTTTTCGGTCCCTGAGTTTTGATCTACCACTGGGGTCTTTCTAAACAGCAAGACCCCAGTGGTAGATCAAAACTCAGGGACCAAAAAGCATATGACTGATCCTAGTATGGTAACCTTATTGAAATAATGCAACATAGGAGCATATAGGCATTTGACTCAGTACTTAGCACCAAAGCAAAGTATCATAGAGATTCAGCTTCTATTTGCCTATGAAAACACCCCTATTCTCAACACTTCCAATATACCAAGTAGAAAATATAACTTAGAAAGAAATACAACTTTGTCTATCTTCAACTATGTAAGTTTGCTGTGCTCAGCATTCCACATTTCTATTCTGACTTTGAAATGTCACAAGACTTAAAGTAGGGGGAAAAGGATTAGAATTTGCTTTTGAAATACCTGGAATTGTTTATAGAATCTGAACAGGTCTGATATTTTTTTTTTAACCTACTGGTAATGGATTAACCAGCTAGAAGCTTGACAGTCTAGTTTTTTACATTTTCAAATGGGAAACAAATTAATGATGTTATGAACATGATATCATGATGTCACATTGTATTTACCTGAAAAGAAGACAATATTTCTTTTCTCCAAATAATTTATCTTTAAAATAGGATAAAATAGGATAATTTATCTTTAAAATAGGATGGCTAACTTATATTACCTAAGAATATAGTAATGGCAGTAGATGAGTATTTTCTGTCTAATCTTTTTTGGGGGGAGAAGCACTATCTTAAATTAGAGAGCCAGTTTGGTGTAGAGGTTAAAGGCACCAAGCTAGAAACTGGGACTGGGAGTTCTAGTCCCACCTGAGGCACAAAGCCAACTGGGTGACCTTGGGCCAGTCACTCTCTCTCAGCCCTAGGAAGAAGGCAATGGCAAACCACTTGTTGCCAAGAAAACTGCAGGAACTAGTCAAGGAGTCAGCACTGGCTTGAAGGCACAAAGCTATAATAATTTAGCATTTTGTTTCGTTTTATTTTATTTTATGGACTGGAAATATCTTTTATGATAGCTCAAGGCATTTTAGATTTTTTTCTGATTTGTTAGCTTGCACTCATAATTCTATCAAGACTGCTGAATTATACACCTGCATGAAGAAGTTTATCCTAGGAAGGCATTGGCATCAAATATCCTGGCTGCCATCATCTTCATATCAATGTCACTTAATTTAGTTCCAGCAATAAGGTGTGTGTATAAATGCATATCTCAATATCACAATCCACCCACACCTACAGTACAAGTTTCAGCAAATTCCACTCAAATAACCTTAAAAATGTATGGAAGCTCCTTGGCTGTTTACCTAGCCACACTTCTAATTCAATTAAAAAAGGTGTTTTGTTTCAGATACAGAGAGAGACTAAGGCATATTAAGCTTAGGTGTTCATTTGCTTGGGATAAAACCTGTCATCATTTCTTCCTGAGTGACGTTTTAAATCACTCAATTTATACGAGATTATTCTTTTAATACATTGCAGAGATAAACAAATAGGAAGTATAATGGCAAATATAAATAGCAGATGGTGTTGGGTTTTGTTTTGTTTTTAGAATGCTGTATCAAGGTTATGGAGATCCGGTTTGGTATAGTGATTAAAGACAGCAGGCTAGAACACAGGAGACCTTGAGTTCTAGTCCTGCCTTAGGCACCAAGCCAGCTGGGTGACCTTGGGCCAGTCCCTCTCTCTCAGCCCAAGAGCCAATCAGGTGTGGTATGAGAGTTCTAGTCCTGCCTTAGACAGGAAAGCCAGCTGGGTGAGCTTGGGCCAGTCCCTCTCTCTCAGCCTTAGGAAGGAGGCAAGGGCAAACTGCTTCTGATAATGTTCTCAAGAAAACTGCAGGGTCTAGCCTAGGCAGTTGCCAGGAATCAACACTGACTCAAACACACACACACACACACAAGCCTTCTTTAATTAAGTTTCTATTCCTTTGGGGCAAATATTGAACATGTCCACTAGCATACAATCAGCTTGGCTTTATCACAAATTCTTCCACCTGAACTTCAGTAATCTTTGATGACTACCGAAAGAGATTTCTATTCTATTTTACCTGGCTCATTTTAGCAAAGACATTTACTCTTCTGGATGTTTCCATTGGCTAAGATCAGAATAAAAGAATAGAATCCCATACAGATGATCCTCTGAACTATGACATCAACTATTGGAATCATGAAGTCCTTTTCTGACTTTAGGCATTATAGGATTACCTGGCTTGCTTATTTAATATTTATTTATTCTGCATTTACTTCCAGTTCTTATTATAAGTAGATCTTTTTTAACACATGCAAACATTTCATTAAAATGGACATAAATAAATAAAGAGATAAATAAAGAGATAAATAAGGAGTTATGTAATGGAAGCCAGGAACGATACAGCAATGCCTATACTTCTACTTCTAGACTTCATTAGGCATAGTAAATGAAAAAAAACCAAGTTAAATAGTAAGCGATCATGGTTAATGTTCTTGAAAAAAGCAAGCTCTGTGCCGCAGTTAGCATGACCCATACACAAGATACCAAATCTGAAAGGAAAATTGTGAGGGTGCTGGTGTATTACTTAGACTGCAAACGTTATTCCCTAAAGAGCAATTAGAAATTGAAATATTGTGTCCTGTAGGTCCTAAAATAATGTCTTGATGGTTGTTGCACCAAACTAAGTCAAGCATTCATTGACTTCAGTAGGGCAAGACAGAATTCAGGAGATGGCAAGTGCTGTTCTCAAATTTCTTGGATCTTCAGGAAGAGGCTGCAGTTCATTGGTAAAGGACCTGCTCTGCATGCAGTCAGGCCCACTTTCAGTTCCTAACATTCCTGCTTAGGACTATAGAAACTCTTGTCTGAAAGGTGGAAAAATTGCTTCCAGCAACTGTCAACGGTGCTGGATGAATGGGTCAGACTCCGTAAAATCTATGTTTTTAGAATGCTGTAAAAATATAACTGTGATTGCTGTGGGAAGCAACCATGATCATTGAAAAGTTATAAAGAACTATGTGGGTAGGAGTTTTAGTCTGAGCTGCAAACATCTGGTCAACTGATAGGTGGTAGAAATAATACTTTCAAAACTCTAACTCCTTGCTGTCCAGGAACATCTAGATCTGGGCCAACCAGATCTGGTAACCCCAACGTAGCCCACGTAAATATGAAACATTTTGCCTTTCCATTCTCTTTCTTCTTGTTTCCAGTTCATTCCACTGTAAATCATTACTTGCTCTGGAAATATCCATTAAAACAGTAGGTTGGCCTATAAAATAAGAACCCAGTCTAAGCATGACTTTAAATTGCTGCAATGCCAAATAACTGTCATCAAAGTTCATTTTAGTTTTCTATCCTGGGAAACTGGACAGTTTTCTACAGGACAACAAAAACAGCTTTTGTCCGCAAGAGGGTGCTGTTTTCCTTTTCTTTGTTTTTGTTCAGGCAAAATTAACACAAAGGACAACGTTTCTCTGTCTTTGGGGTCTTGTCCTCATCACCTCTGTCTTCGGGAGGGGCGGGTGGGGTGGGGGAACCAGCCTGCAGCCCCAAATTAATTTTATGTTCCACATTTCCTGGAGGATGTCCAAGAAATTTCAGAACTGAGTTTTAAATATTTTAATGGGAGGGTTTTAAAATGTTCTGCATGGAGGGAAATGATTTTCTCTGGGTAGGTAAACTTTTTAAAAAGAGTTAAAAATGCTTCCTACCCATCGCTTAAGAACAGATTCTGTTTTTCCCATGATATTTCTTTTTCTTTTAAAATAGCCATTCTTTAAATAGCACATTGAACTTTCTTTAAATAAGCTTCCTTGCCCCTTCTCCATTTGTTTTTGGCAAATGCTTAAGAGCCGCTGGTCTCAAATGACTTTCTTTGCTCCCTCCCTCCCCGAAGGGTGGGTCCAAACACATGTGCATGTTGCCAGACACACATTTACTGGGAGAACACAAGTAAGACAGCAGGAAAGGCACTTGCTGAACAAATCATGGGACTGTTAAGTATGCTTAATCTCTCCATCACTTCCCAAGATCCCAGCAGCAGTGTGGAGGTCTGGCTGGGGTAAAAAAAAAATGCTTGAAAACAGTCCAGAGATTCTTGCTGAGGAAAATTGGGAGGTGGGTATTGTTAGTAACATGCCGTTCTACCTAAGAGTAACTTCTGTAATTCATTCCCATTATTGTATTTTGACATTTAGTTCTGTTGATGAACCAAGGCAGCATTTCTCAACCTTGGCAAGTTTGAGATGGGTGGACTTCAACTCCCAGAATTCCCATCTTAAATTTGCCAAGGTTGAGAAACACTGAACCAAGGTTTCAAAAGACAGTTTTAATCAAGCAGGTTAAAACTACAATGGAAGAATCCCAACCTTAGCATTGTACAAAAAATTTGGTAAGCATAGTAGATTCATTTCCCATATTTTTCTTTCTGTAGCTCAGCCCTAGCCAACAAGGCCAATGGTGGGAGCTACAGTACAACATCTGCAAGACTACAGTTTGCCCAACCATGTCGTAGGGCCTTAAGAACTGTTCCAAGTATAGGGCATGATTACCGAAGGACTTACTTCTGGAGTAGCCAACAGCCTCCCTAACAGTTCCAAGCATTCACAAGGAATATCTACTGTGATAATCTCTCTGAACTTTAGCCATATCATTATACCAATCCACGCCATTTAACTCAAAGTAAAATTTGAAACTTTAGGGGCAGCAGCATTCTTCAGTTTTATAATCCTTATTTCAAATTAAAATCCTTTTTCCCCTTCTTCTTAGCCCTCCTTTTCTATAATGGGGTCCATATTTACTAATATTCTTTCACCTTTCCTCCAAGTAAGCAGAAGCAGCATTCATTCAGTCCTTTATTTTGATGATGTGCAGGTGGTTAGGATGAGAATTAGTGATTAACTAGAAGGACTTTTGTAGTTGTATGTGGATTTGAACATGACTCTCCCCGGTTCTGGGGCAACTGCTTCAAACTGGTGCTTCCGGAGGATGCAATCTGCATCCTAAAGAGAAAATGATAGTACTTAAGACTTTGCCGACTCATAAGCTTTTCTCCTGGGACTCTGAGCTGTTTCAACTTCATGGTTTCTATGCTCTTTAAAATGAAAATTGACAGTCCCCAAAGCAGCACACAATCCTAAAAAAACAGAACCCCTCATATATCATTAACCAAATCTCCAAGAGTTACTTGATATAATGAAAATAGGAAATATGTATGGACAGAAAATGCGGTTTTCTCACTAGTAGCTCCATAACTGTGGAGCTTCCTTCCTATTGACTTAAGCTTGGCTCCTTCAGAACACCCTTTTAAGAAGGGCTTCATACATATCTTCACTGCTGCTTTTTCTAAAAGGTGTACCTGCTATATATAACTCACAATCCTATCCCTATACTTCACTCCTACTATGAACCTCATGAGTGTGTATTGTGCTGGTGTCCATACACCCTTAATGTGCAGCACCCTAAGGGCCATGATTGGTGGTGGCTTGGGCTGCAATTCCACCTGTGTCATGTGAAAAGCCTCTTCCAGTTGGCATGCCCAAGGCTGTGGTTACTCCATACACTGCATTTTTTTCCCTTTCCCACTGATTATTGAACTTCTTTAATATCTGGAAACTACAGGCCCTGCATTGTCTGCCCACATCATCTAGAGGTGGGATAAGAGAGAAGACACTGCTTTCAGAATGGAGCATCTCAAGCCATCCTGAGGCTGCTGCAGCTGTAGGCAAAAAATGAAATACAGGCAGTGGCATGTGGACACATCCTTTGGAGATGGTTAATGTGCTGTCCTTGTGCTGGAACAAGGAACCTCTGTGGGTTTGCTCAATGTGAAATTGCCCCTGTCCCCTACTCCCTACCAGTTATCTATAAATTCACTAGTGAAATATAGCTGTATTCTTAAATGGCCTACTCCAAAATTCTATATTCCCATCAGCAGCCCTTTGACCACATAGATCCAGTCCAGTCCAGACTGTGTTCAGTGCACCAGAGCTATGCATTTCATGCTTTGCCATGATACAGGTACATTTTTTTTAGCTTTTCCATTAGAGAGCCATTTGTGACTTGCTTCCCCAAATAATTACAAGTGAGCCAGAAGATCATTGTTTTTAATAGGATGTTAAATATAAGAAAGTGACAAACTGACACTTTGCTCGTCCTCACTGGATTATGAAAAATAAATGCTGAATGTGAGCATAAGAGGATTTGCAGGAGCTGGGGAGGGGGATCAAAAATGCCAACAGCGCAACCAAAGCCCCGCCCCTTTTCACATGCATCACACCTAAAAAGGGGCAGGGCTTCAGTCATGTGGTCACAGCAGCCATCTTCATTTTTTTCTTTACCTCCCCTCCCACAGAAACCCCTGGGTGAATGAAATGTAAGAAATAGTGACACAGTGACACAGCCATCATGCTGATTCTGATAGATGCATGGAGTTACAAGATTCTCTTTGTTTATTCAACCTAATTGGTTTCCTTTGAAGCTGTGTTAATTGATTAATCAACTTAATTGCTTTGTGGAAGTTGCTTCAATTTTTCAGTTACTGATTTTCAGAATTCAAGATCAAGGAATGCTTGTAGAGATTTTGCAGGGTTGTGTCCTGACTTGGCAAACCCCAAATCCAGAATGAAATGGAACAACCCAGTGTGGATCCTAATTGACCGGAGGTGAGATGGGAAGAGTGGTCTTGTGTGTCAGAATGGGTGATTTTTTTTTAAAATTGCCTTCTGCTATTTGCTAGCAAGCTAACATATCTTGATTGTGGGGAAGGGTGGGGAAGTATTGGATTTGGTAATTGACAGACGTGCCCTCAAACCATCTTGCAGACAGACTAACACCAGTTGCTCCAATCACAGCATGATGATGGGACCCTGAAACAGAATTCTTTAACTATCTGCTTATTTCACTGGTTCTCATAATCTGTCTCTAAATTTTGGAAAAACGTTTTGCAGCTATTTTCTTTCTTTTCCTGGCATAATGACTATATTCTTATGGGAAAATGAATGTATTATTCTCTTACACTTCTCTTTAGCCCCTGCCCATGACAGTCAGCTCCACAACATTCAGAAAAAAGCACAATTATTCCTTCCCATCCATTCTCTTCGCATTTCAAAATCCAAAACGCTTAAACTTTCTATCTGTAATTTGCCACAGATATTGCTCATTATAGGTGTCACATTTACCAGAAATTTCACTACATTCTGTCTCAAAACAAAATATACCTGAATACACTGACAAATTAAAACTGCATAATTTTAAAACCGCATACTGATTTCTATTATAAATAGGTATATTTATCCTTTAATATTGGTATACTTTTCTTGGAATTTTTGCCTTTTTCTGAGGGCATGGAAAAAACCTACAGCCAATTTTAAAAAACAAATTTTAAAGACATACAGCCGTTTCTATTAAATTTGGCTCAGTGCCTCCATATATATGGTTCTAGCATCTATGCAAATTTCATCTTGATTTTTTTAAAGGTTAGAATGATTTAGTTACAGTATGTGTTCCCTATGCTAGATACAGGGGCATCCACAGGGGAGGAAAAAGTCAAGATAGTGGCCATGACCACTATCATGATCAAGCTCTTTTTCTTTCGCGTGTTACAAGTGTAATACATGTAAAAAAGGGGGTGGGAATTTGATCATGTGGTCATTGAAGGCATCTTAACTTTTTTGACCCATCCATCCCCTTCACGGATGCTCCTGGGGAGATGTTGGAAGGACAGAAATCGGGATTTCCTGAATATCATATGAGAATCAGGAGTAAGTTAGGATGAGTTACCCCAAGGACTAACCCAAGGTGGACTGGTTTTGCTCCTAAACTGAGGAAGCTGTTGTAAAATCTCCAATTATATTTCTGATAAATCATTTTGATGCTGAGAGCCAGTTTGGTCTAGTGGTTAAGGTTCTGGGCTAGAAACCAGGAGTCTGTGAGTTCTAGTCCCGCCTTAGGCACAAAAGCCGGCTGGGTGACCTTGGGCCAGTCCCTTTCTCTCAGCCCAACTCAGTGCAATGTAGACTAGCCTCCTCATGGTGCACCCCAGACAATGTGACTTGTCACAGCTAAATAGTCTACACATCTGGCTGCTGGACCTCACAAGGATTTCCCAGCAAGAAAAAGCAGCATGAACACCGAACTGCTATGCCATGCGATTAAAAAAAATGATGCTAATTAGAGACATCTTTCTTTTGAAAAAATGAGTTGTATTTATTATAAAATATGTATATATGACAGACACACTGCATATCTGGTTGCTTTTTACATGTTGGGTAGGAGATCAGCCCTTATTAAAGGGCTACGGATTTTGAAGAAGCATGAGTACAGGGTGAAAGGGAGAAGCGAGCTAAGAGGAAGGCACGTCAAGCAAATCTTCACCGTGACCGTCTTCCACCTGGAAATGTATGCCCACATTGTGGGAGGTTGTGTGGATCCAGAATTGGCCTTTACAGACACTTATGGATCCACTGTTAAAATTTTAATCCTGGAAAACAATCTTACTTGGTTACAAGTGATCACCAATGATGATGATGATGATACTAACAGGAACTTATTGATTTATTAATTTCATTTATATCCCACATTTCTACTCAACACCTCAATCAACTTAATTTTAAATCATCATAGGCAATTTGTGAATACATATGGATTTGTTTATTTGTGCTTTTGGACATGGTAGTACAAAAAAGCACATTGGTGACGAAATCCTTCTACAGTTCTGAACTGGCATATCCTATAAACATTAGATATATACTTGATAGCTTCTATTAAGATTATGGGTACACATTCAGTTATGCGTCTGGAGGTCACCAACATTAAGTGACTACCCCTATTGTTTTTTTTATTAGTAATTTTATTAAAAATTACAATTACAAAGAAAAACTAATACAAACTAAAAAAAAGAAAAAAATAGAAAGTGAAGAAAAGAAAAAAATAGAAAGAAAAATGTAAAGAAAGAAAAAATAAGAATATAGTAAAGAAAAGGTATGACTTTATGACTTCCCCCTTCATCACAAGAATAAACAATTTTAGTAACTTATCACTTTCTCTTAAAATACAACAGATGATCTTTTCATCCCATCTCTTATCTATAACAAAATCCTTAAAGCCTCATTGTTTCAGTCTTGATCAGCAAAAGTCCATTAAGATTTACCAGAGGTAACAACATATCTACCTTGATCAAATAAACCAACTTTATATTTCTTCCTTTTACTTGTAAAAATCTTGATTGTTAGTTCCTTCAAATAATGTCCTAGAACTTGATTTCTTTTCATTTTTTCTTTGTCCCTTCTCATAAAATTCTTCAAAGCTTTAACAAGCCTCTCTTGTAAATCCAAAATAGGAAAACTATCCAGGTCATTCTCTTGGTTTGTTATTTGTATATCCCTTTTAATTATTAAGACATCATCTGGTTTCTTTTGTATGTCCAGTGTAGCACCTTTTTCCATTTCATTCTTGTAGCCTGTCATTTTTAAATCCACTTTCAGATCAATCTCAATCTTGTCAGGTAAAACTTGTTCCTTTCTCATAACAAACACAGTATACCTATAGATGCAGACACTCTTAAAATTAACTTCTGGGTCCATTGTTTAAAAATATCTTTCAATATATCCAATGTTAAAATATTTTGCTTCATTCTGTATTAGTAAGTCAAATTTAAGTGTTCTTCTCCTTTAATTGTAATCTTTAGTTGCTTCTGGTTCCTTCTAGTGTCCAATCCTATCATGTTTTTTTTTTTGAGAATTCAAAACAAAAGCTTTTTCCCATGGGAAGGATTCTTATAATCCCAACATCTCATTTCAAATCCATCTGGATCCTTAGTCTGTTTGTAAGTTTCCAAAATCAAAGTTCTAATCACCCTTTTGCAATTTATTCCAAAATAGTTTTTTTTAATTATTTAAACTTGTATTTAAAACTTATTTCACTAAGGATTGAAGGAAACTCACTTGGTGCTGTAAAACTTGTGGATCCAAAGGTTCCTAATAGCTGAAAATCAGCTAACAAGCAACTTCCAAAAGTGATTAGAAAACGAAGAATGCAAACCCAGTGTCCTTTTAAAGGTGCTGACTATGGTTTTAGCAAGATGGCTATTCCCTTGTCTCCCAGAACTCTAAACCTGCTGGAAACTGCTGTCTTGCAGTCTCCTTGCAAGGAGCAACTGTCTGGAGTACTTGTGGGTGATCTCAAGTTCTCTCCTTGTCCAGAGAGGAATTACGAGGAGCTGGTCTACTCACCAGCTCTTCATTCTGCTGTGGCCGTTGGCTCTGCTTTTAGTGAAGCCATTTTCAGTTCACCATTTCTTCCTCAGAAGTCCCATGACTACCCCTATTTGTAAGGTGGTCATCAGAAACTATATCTAGAAATCTATAGACTACCTATACTAATCTACCATTCTAGATGTGTTGGACAACTCTAAGAATTCTTAGCTAGAGTAGACAATGTTGTTGTGTTCCAACACATCTGGGGGTACGTAAGGTTGTGGAAAGATGACCTATAGACTGGAATAATTAAACATCTGAATCACCATACTGTTACATTCAAGTTTCTTAAACAAGCCATAGCAGCTTGGTACACATGTAATATTATACTCTAAAATACCACATCATGCTAAACCAAAATAAACTATATAGCTTAGCGCAATGTGTGAATGAAGCCTGATTAACCTATATACGTTACTACAGAACTAACTGGATTAAAGAGGCCTGGATCAGTATTGATTTAAATTTGCTTCAACACCCTGTATGACAGTTGGAAGATCTAGTTTTTTTCTGTTAAAAAACCAGCTTAGAGGATCAGAGGAACAAATAAATAAAAAAACCCCACCACATCTAAACACAGTTACTTTGAATGGAGCCTATAAAGTTGGTGGAACTTATTTCTAGTTGAAACATATTTATAAATCAGGCACATTGCCAGAACTATTGGATTTAAAAGGAGTGGGAAATCACTTCAGAATAGCATAAACATAGGTAGTTATTGTATGTTTCAGCTTTTTAATTATGGCTACCCTTTTATAAACAGTTGGAGATCATACTGTCTGCATCTCCTCATATATCCAAAACTAGAGGGATTACAGACTTAAACCGTTTTGGGGGGAAAAAGAAAAGATGCCTGATCGGAATATTCTGCAGGAAGCCAGGATTCTCTTGTGACTACTGCCTAGTTAGAATTACTAATTTTGCAAACCTGTTTGGGAATTAGTCCCCTTCAACACACTGGCATTTTCTTCTGAATAAATATATCTCAGAAGGAGCATTAAATTCACTACAGGTCCATGCCACACATGCCTGCTTGTACCTATGGCACTGCTTATCTAGCCCTGCTTGGTAAGCATACTATTAATTAATTACAGCAGAAGCAGAATTCTTTTTACATAATGGGTGTTATGAATTCTAATCCAAATACATTGAGACTCTCAACAGCACTTACGCTATTAACCATTAAAAATAAAGTCTTCCTCAAGTCCAACTTGACTCTTGAGAAGCACATGGGTATCTCCTTTGTCGGTGCCTGAGTAATAATATGGAAGTGGTTTTCTGTTGCCTTCAGCCAGAGGATAGTGCAGCTTTACACCCTCCAAAAGTCCTATGACTACAGTTCCCAGGATTCCCTGTCTTTAAAGTGAGAGCTGTAGTCTGACCCTATCTGCAGGTAAACAGGTTGGGACAATCTGCATTAGTCAACAAAAGTATTGGTAGTTTCTGACGGTGAGAAGGTTTAAGTCCTTTAAGACCATGGATTCAGAAAAGTGACCTTATTACATCGTGAGTGAATAATGAAGCTGCTATGTTTCCAGATGACACCAAGTTCTTATGAAACCAAATTCAGATTGTAAAGCAGCATGGAAAGATCTTTTCAAACTTCATGAAACAGCAACAAAAAGTCAGAGCCAAATATAAGTGGATTGTGATGCATGAGGCACTGCAGCAAAAATAATCATAACTTCATTCTTAGAGATCCAAATATGGCATTTATTTATTTAATTTAGATTTATAAGGCTGTCCAACTTGACACTGACTCTGGGCACCATGCAGATTAAAAACAGATACAATATTTCAAATCAGAAAGTAAACATAAGAGTAAACAGAAAAGGGGGCAACAGACATACTCTAACCAAACCAGACACTGTATAGCAGAAGGGTACACCCCAACTTATCCGAGAGCTTTGGGAAAAAAACAGATTTTCAGAGACAATTTAAGAGTGAGGGCCATCTGTATCTCTAGGGAGATGCTATTTCAAAGGGCAGGGGCAACAGCAGAGGAGTTATGCTTCCTGGGTCCCATCAGGTGACACTGCTTAATGGATGGGATATGAAACATGCCTAATCTATCAGTTCTTAGAGGGCAGGTGGAAGTGATGGGAGGAAGCCAGGCCCTGTGCCATGAAAGCTTTAAAGGTGATAATCAGCACCTTGAATTGTACTTGGAACCTCGCTGGTAACCAGTGCAGCTCATGTAGCAGATGTGTTACATGGGTGTACCAAGGTGCATGTATAACTGCTTGCACTGCACATCATACTGTGGACCCTCAGTAAGTTCCAAGTATCTTTATTTGAAGTCCCATGTCAGTGCATTGCAATAATCTACATGGGAGATGACCAAGACATGAGTGACCATAAGAAGGGACTCCCAGACCAGGAAAAGGCAGTTAGTGCACCAAATGAATCTGTGTGAAGCCCTTCCTGGATACAGCAGTCACTGTGAGTCCAGGAGGACCCACAAATTATGCAGCAGTTCTGTATGGGGAGGGGCCACTCCATTCAAAATCAAAGATGGAGAATATCTGGCATTAGAAGGACATGGATCTAATAAACAGATGACCAGACATCTGGTCATGAAGACCCAGTCCACTTCTTCAGAGGTTACAGGATCAAACACTGAGCAGGTAGCAGGACAAGAACATGTATTGGCCAACTTGACAGGACCTGCCTACTTGGAATCCAATTCAGAGCCAATCCAAACAACTTTATCCACCAGATGCCTAGAGTATTCCTCACTGTGGCCCTGCAGATATCCTTGGGACCCCTCCCTTCCCAGTAGGAACATGTCCTTTAAAGTCCCTGGCCAAATACCTGCAGACATGACATTTTGCTACTCTTATCACCTAATGTGATAACGTCTAATGACTAATATGAGCTCTCACACATGTAGGGGTTGGATTTGCTCTTTGTCTTTTTCCAATGGTGCTTAAGATCTCTCTTCTGTTATTTCATCTCTCAAAGCTCCTATAAAACCCCATGGGATCATCAAACAGACAGCATCTACATACCAATCCAAGGCCCTTGTCACACACTCTTTCCAGGCAGCAACTAAGCCTCAATCAACCCGCCTACCAGATCTCCAGGAAAAAAATCCACATTCCTTCTGAAACCAGCTGGGTCCATTAGTATCCCGGGATGGATCAACTGAATAGATCCTCCCTCCCTCCCTCTGTGCAGTACTAGCAAGCTGAAAAGCAGCCAAAAATTGGCCAAGACTAACCTGAAATAGGTCGAGGTAAATAGGTCACTGAAAATGTCCACTGAGTGTGAGACAAAAAAGGCAAATGTAGCATTAAAAGATATTGGGGGGGGGACATGAAAAAACCCTGCCACAGGGTTAGGATATGGTAAAAGTATATTCAGCTGGCCTTGTCTGGGCAATGAAGCTATGGAGTTAGTACCTAAGCTCAGGAGATGATCAGGCACAGGCTAGACTCAGAAGTGGAAAAACATCCCAGAATAAAATAATGGTGAACCACTTCCAAGAAAGTGCCAAGAAAATTGCCAAGGAGTTGCAAAGAAAAAGGACTATGAAATTGCCAAGAAAATTGCATAGCTGTCCATTAAGTCACCTGGAGTCAAGTTCAACTTGAAGAGGATTTTACTTTTCACCCCTTTGCTGCTGCCTTCCAGTGGAGGGGAGTTTCAGTGGAGAAGAAGGCACAGTCCATTACTATAAAAGACCCCCTGTAGCCACTGAGAGCTTGGCAGGTGGCTCCATCAGCAGTCTTCCTACTAGCCCAGTGGGCTTTGGATCTACCAGATCAAAGTTGCTACAGATTCTCAAGATGGGACTGATTTGGTCCACTAGCCAGATAGGAGCTGGAATACAGCATCCCCCTGTTGCTTTCAGTGGAGAAGATATTTTAAAATACAGTGATCTGCCAGACCCCAAAAGCTGGCAACCCACTCCTGGCTGACATGAACCAACTAGGCTTGAAATATGGAAATAGATATCTCAATCCCTTTTTCCCTGACCCTGCTTAGCATGGTTTAGATGTGTCTCTTGCAATTATAAATCATGGTTTATAATAACTTTGCAACGTAAGAACCAAACCAATGATGGCATATTCAACCAATCATAGTTAACCAAATCACAGCTTTGTACCAGGTTCAAACAGAATGAACTTATGGTTAAATTTAAATTTATTTATTTAGTATCCCACCTTTATTACAAATAACTCAAGGCAGGGAACATACATAATACTTTGTAACGACCAATAGCTTAGATAACTTTTGGGAGGAAGAGGAGTGAGGCCAAATTATGGCATACCCATTTCCATAACAATTGACTCTGTTCAAAGACAATATATCTTTGCAGCAGCTGAAAGAGCTGTTGCCTGTGCTGTCAGCATCTTAGGGATGCTCTGAGGTTCTTCGCAAAGTCCTTCAACTTCCAGGGACCATACACATGTTATAATATTCCCAACTCTGCAGGGCCTTCAAAGGCTTATGAAGAGAGCTCATACCAAGGGCTTAGATCCTTTAAAGCAAAGCTGGCTGGGGAATTCTGAGAATTAAAGTCCACACAGCATAGAGTTGCCAAGGTTGAGGAACCCTCCTTTAAACCCATCGGTGCCCAAAGTCATTCTGAAAGCAAAGATTGATTTTTAGTACAAGAAGATTAAGAAGAAGAAAAAGAAAAAAAAATCCCTCAATAATTTATGAAGTTTTTAAAGTTAGATTTAATCTAACTTAAAAAAAACACCCACACACCCAAATCTGAGGCTCCGGTTACAAGAAGCTGGTGACCCTATAGACCACATGGTAATAATTGTTGCTATTTCGAGGATCACATCTTGAAAAGTGGCACCGGAAGGTGTGTGTACTTCAATCCCTTTCTTTTGCCCCTCTTCTTGTATGTCCCAGTTAACACGTAGGGGCGTGCGTGTCTGTGTGTGAAGAAGAGAGAGAGACAGAGGGAGAGAGAGACCTTGTGCTGATGAGGAGCATGATGGGGCCGGAGCGGCTATTATTAAAATGTCTTTTTCCACCAACCCTCTCCTCCCCCAGCGAATCCGGAAGGTAGGTATCAAGGGCAGCCAGCCAGAGCAGCAGAAGAGTTTTAATTGCTTTCTCAATGAAAGATAATCACCAGGTCCCAAGAGAGGCTTCCAGATTAGCACTCAACAACTCTCCCCTCGGTGATCTCAGCCCTCTCATCCTGTTGCCTCCATTTACAGCCCATTCAGCAGTAAGTGGATCGAAGAAAGCCGCTCACCACTACCCATTAGTGACAGCAGATCTCTCCCGCTGCCTCGGACTGACTTTCCCTTTCCTCCCTCTCTCTCTCTCTCTCTCTCTCCCTCCCTCCCTCCTTTCTCTCTTAGAGGCTCCATTCACTCTCCGCTCGCCTGGCTTTGCCGCTGCTTTACTCGCTCGGCTCCTCCGGGATCACAAAGTTGAAGCGCCGCGCCGGGCCGGGGAACCATGAGCGAGCTGGAAGAGGACTTCGCCAAGCTTTTGCTCTTGAAGGATGAGCGGATTAAGGAGCTGGAAAAGCGCCTGTCGGAGAAGGACGAGGAGATCCAGGAGCTGAAGAGGAAGCTGCACAAGTGTCAGTCCGTGCTGCCCGCGCCCACCACCCACATCGGACCCCGCACCACCCGGGCTCAAGGCATCTCCGCCGAACCGCAGACCTATCGCTCTTTCCACGACCTCAGGCAGGCTTTTCGGAAGTTCACCAAATCCGAAAGGTAGGGGGGATGCGGGCCGGGGGGGAGGGAGCGAGCGGCTTTGCACGGGTTGAGATGTGTCACGTTTTTCGCCCGTGTCTCCTGCAGCCCCCAAGTCTCCCCAGTGCCGGGTGGCTGCGGCGACTTGGGGGCAGAGTTCGGGTGGGCGCAGCCCCCCGGTCGCCCTCCGCTGGGTCTCCCGCGGGCAACCCTGCGTGCCAAGCCTCCAGATGGGGAGGGAGAAACTTGTCCCAAGCCTGGCGACGCTTTCTGCCCTGCCCACGTGCCGCCTAAGAGTCGCGCCGAAGGGTCCGACGAAGAAGCCGGAGCGAAGCGCAGCGGCAACAGCCCCGCTCCCCTCTCCCGCCTGCTCCGCGTGGCCCTAAAGTTCCGGGGACCCCCCGCCCGCACCCGCCTCGCTCCTCGCCGGCCCACGCCAAGCGGGTGCGGAGCTCCCCATCCTTTGGCAGCCGGGGTGCCTTTCTATTTCTGTAGAGCCGGGCATGCTCAGTCGCAGCCGCTGAAGTCGCTCGCCCTTCCTCCCGCTGCCCTTCGAAAGTGCTGCTCCCACGGCGGGAGGGGCGGAGGCAGGGCCAGCGGGGAAGCGCAGAGGTTAAAGGAGGAGGGGAGAGGCGCTGAGAAACTCAAAGCCCTCCCTCTTCTTCGGCAGTCTCCCCCCTCCAGCATCCCGCCTGGCTCATCCCCGCCCTGTCCAGCTGGCGGCGGCTCTGCTTTTTGCAAAGAAAAGAAAGCGGGCGGGGAGGGAGGGGGAAGTCCCGGACACTAGAGAAGAAGCCCCATCGATCGGCCTCCGCATTAAACCTCCTGTGGACATTAGCGAGAGGAAGTGCATTAGGAGCTTTTAAGTTCCTGGAAGTGCAGAGCAAGAAATGCGCGTTGCAGGATATTGAATATCCCATTAAGCTGCCCCTCCCCTCCCCTCCCCTCCCGCTCGACTCTTTTTGATGATCCCCGCCGAGTCCGAGCCGTCCTGCCTCGGTGGGAACGAGAGCGGCGCGCGCGCGCTTGGCGGCGGCGCCGGATTGAGAAAGAAGCGGGGTCAGGCACGCGCGGGATGGAGCTGTTGGGGTGGGCGCGCCTGGCTCGATTCGGGGCAGGGAAGGGAGAGAGTTGGGGGAGCCGCAGCTGGCTTGATGGTTTCGTCCCGATCTTGCAGCACTTAAAGACTTTTTCGGGGGGAGGGGGGCGTTTACAATGCTGCGGACCAATTGCCTCTTTTGCTGCGTCCCTTTGAACGCTTTTTGGCACCGGCGATTCCGTACCCACGTTTCCCTGTGTAGAGGTGACTGCCCTTGACAGATGACTTATCTGAGGTTATCATGGCAATGGAGGCAAGAAGGTCAAGGAAGCCCCCCCATCCCGCCACTCCACAAGGCCTGATCCAGCGGGCAGCTGCCTTCCAAAACTGCTGGGGACTTTCAATTCCGACTTTCAGTCCCGTTCTATTTTACTACGCGAGGGATATCCCGAGAACCTTTCTCTGTTCTGCAGGGACCTTATTCCATTTCCCACCCCGCACCCCATGATTTATTTTATTTATTTATTTCAAGATCTATAAGGCTGCCCAGCTTGGACAGTGTGACTCTTGGTGGCCTACAGTATAAACACACAACATTACAGTGAGGGTGATGTTGCTGAGGGTGTGATCCTGCTTTATTTACTCCTCTTTATGCTTAATTATAAGCTCTTCAGGTAGGGAGCTCTTACTTGCAAAAGTGCCGTGAAGACTGATGAGGTATATAAATGACAGATAATAAGAATGATCGCTAATAGTGATACCATCCGCTTTACTCTAATAATAATCACTGAAAGTGATGCCCTCGGCTTTGCCATAATAGTGATCACTAACAGTGATACTCCCTGATTTCTTTAGTTATTTTATTCATGAGTAAAACCATCATTTTGAAGAAAGAGTTTAAAAGGTGCACATATGATTTTGTTTTTAGCAGATACATCTGAACTTACTGTAGGCACCATTTTAGGTGCGTTGATTCCATTTGTGGGAAGGAAACGTTCCTTTCAGACAGGACTTTTAGGCCTTTGGATTAAAATGAATAATTCAGTTGTTTTATCTTCTCAGTGGATTTGCTGTGATAGGAAAGAAGATGGAAGAAACAGCAGGCAAACACAGGAAGGGTAAACATGGAAAACAACATTTAAATGTTTATTTGGA
This sequence comes from Candoia aspera, assembly GCF_035149785.1. Lineage (NCBI taxonomy): Eukaryota > Metazoa > Chordata > Lepidosauria > Squamata > Candoiidae > Candoia > Candoia aspera. The sequence continues at coordinate 76,386,542 of NC_086158.1, forward strand.
ATCATCATAACCTTCTGTGAAGCATAGAAGCAATGTCACCAAAAATCCTCAGCAGCAAATGCCCTACAACATCTCAAGTGAGTTGGGGCCACACACTTATTAAACAGAGTTATATTTTAAGCTGCTCAATTATTTGGGGGCCCTTTTTAATAAATCAAAAGGGCTTAGTCAGATTGGGTTGTAGGTACTTAGCAACACCAAATCCTAAAAGAAACTGATCAGCAAACATGGAAGGATCACCGTAGGTCAGCTATTTAAACCGCATCTTGGTGTGGGGAAGGAAAGTAGGTGATGCTGGTTAAAGGAGGAACAGGGAAGGATTGTCACTGTTAAAGGAGGTCCATAGGCAGCAAAATGACCAGTGGTCTCTGTTAGACTGTTAGACATATCCCGTACAAAAAAAGCCAAAAGGTGTGATTAAAATTTGGCTTCCGTGCAGTGTCAACTGTGGCTTGAATATGTGGGGTTTGGCTTCGTTTTTTAGACTATTTCTGGTTAGGGTGTCCTCCTCTCAAAACTGCTGGAGTTTGGGAGCTGTAAAGCTGAAATTGGGGCAGGTTGCAGCATCTTTAAGACATGCAACTCATAGAAGCTCCCCCCACCCCATTTTTTTCTCTCTCTCTTTTTTAAGGGATGCACTGGATTCTTTGCTACATTTCACCATCTTTTTTTTTCTAACTGTGTTAATGACTGAGGTTATTTTATGAATTTTGAAAGTCCTGCTTTCAAGGCCAGAGGTGCACTTGAAAGAGACTACTGTAGGTCTTGTGTTAAAATTAAACTGGGCTTGTAAATATAGGATTTTAAGTTAGGGTTCCATGAGCTTGATATTCCCACTGGAAAATGATTTTGAAAGAGGTTTTTGCAAGGCAGTGGATGCCATGCTTGGGCACTCCTTCCTGCTCTTTTCCAAGCTGGAGGGGAACAGAGAGTTAGTTTTACATTTATCAGATGTCAAGAATTCTTTTTCTTCTTCCAACATTTATTGGAATTATTAAGCCCTGACTTCCTCTTTCTTTGTGGTTTACACTAGGACAGAGGGCAAACTTTTTTTTCCCTTAGCATTTGGACTCCTGCTTTCAAATCAAAGCCATGAAGTTTATTTTCAGCACACTGACTCACTGTAGCAGGGAGTTATGACAAGTATAATATATGGAGATCGTAATGGTTGGAATTGAGGGTGGGAGAGATGCACTAGCATGTTTAAAGGAACAGAATGTCTTTTAATAACAAGACCACAGGCAGCTTTGATTCTTTCTCTGACCTGTTTCTTTAGGTGCACAAGTTTGGCTTTAAAATGTTTTAGTTATTTTTAAACACTATGTTAGATATGGTATTCTATTTTCTCTCAGTACAGGCAGCGTGCTCCATTTCTGATAATTAAAATGAGGGTGCAACTCTCAATTTGAGAGATTCTATGTGTACTTTCAGGAAATTCAGTGGAACGTACTTCTGAATGGATATGTATGGTGTTGCATTGTAAAGTTCCAGTTTTAAATTTGCAAAGTCTGAGAGCTCACCATTAACACAGCTAATGTACTTGGGAGTAAGCCCCTTGTAAACAGGACACTTTACTAATGATTAAGCATGCTTAGGATTACAGTGCACATCTCATTAAACAACTGGATTTATTCCTGAAAAAAATAAGCATGAACTGACATACTAAAGCTTCTCTGGTAAAAGGTGGTAAAAATGAAAGAGTGATAACATTTTGCGCTTGGTATCCTAAATGAAGCTGAAGATTCTGGGAAATGTCTTGATATATAATGACCAAAGAAGAATTGTCGGTTAGACACTCTAACGATTAAGTCTTAGCGCAAGGTGCCATCTGAACTTTGCCTTCCACTTCTAATGGCACAGAATAAAAGTAACTGCAACTGAACAAATGAAATACTCAAACACAACTTAGAGATCATGCGTATAGGCCTTTCCCCACTACTGTGTTAAAGTGCTATCTACCCATTGCTGAGCTGACACAAAACAGCACCAGCATAAAATGACCTGTCCCCATTGCCAAACCCCATTCTGCCTCTATTGTATCTGTTTTTGTGTCACCGTCAAATAGTATGAAACTTGTAGGAAGATGTGGTCCTCGTTATAGACGGGGTTTTCTTCTAAAGATTTGTGGCCATCTCTTTTAGTACATTATGAACCAGCAGGGAAAACAGACATCTATTAGGGTGCTATAGCACAAATGGAGCGGATCAGATTTAAGGAATTTGTGCTGTTCTGCAACTTTAAGCTGCTTGACTTCCCCATGTAAACTGGCTGGAAATGAATCCAGCTTTAAAAAAAACCCTTAACCCTTTCTTCTGTTGGTCATGGTGGCAGCCAGGGATTCTGTCAAGACCACCCATACTACAGCCCCTGATTAGTGGATGGCCCACCATTGTTAACCCTCCCACCCATACAAATCACCCTCCTTTCCATGGGCAGGTCTTTGAGGACACATGTAGAATCATCTCCCAGTAGAATCAAGGTTGGAAGAGACCTTTGAGGTCCAACCCACTGCTCAGTGCAGGAGTTGCTCGCTTGGGTTGAGCAGTGGGGGCAGGGGTGGACACACAACACTACCCTTTCACTGTTCTTGCTGTTGCTGGGGTTAGGAGGAGAAAGCACAATTTCCTTGCATTCCTTACCTTCTCCCAGCCCCACTAAGAAGCTTCAACAAGCCCCAAATGTGACTTGATCCTAGTCAGGAGAAATGAAAGAATGGATCACTTTTTTTCATCCCACTTCTACACAATTGTCAAGAAGAGGTATGGGGCTTGCTTGGTTCCTCATTGCACTCTGCCAAGTGCATCCACATACCTGAGTTTCTTCCCTTCCCTGCCCTTTCTCCTACTTGCAGCATACCTTCCTCCCCTACTGGCCACCCCCCAGCCTCTTCTCCCTCTGTTTTTAGGGCAGCTTCCTTGCTGCTGCTAATCCAGGCATCTGAATGATGTTGGTGTCCTCCAAGCTAAGAGCTGCTCCACCTGTCTCCAACCACATGGGAGAAGGAATGTCTCCCACCAGGTGCAGGCAGCGGCTTTCCATCACCACCCACACGCCACACCATAGAGATGCCACAGTGGTTGTGCGGAGGGAAGCGGGGTTGCTTTCAGACAATCCCCAAGTCACTTGGTGCGGCTGGTGGGCTCTCTCTGCAGTTGCCAAGAATGCAATGCAGTCTCCATGTCCCTTCTCCAAGCGAGGAAAGGAGTCTTTTTTCCTCTCAGCATTTGGTGACTTTCCAATATAGGAGGGAAAAATTATGATATGCCGCTTGCAAAAGGAATCAAAGCAGCGATGAATGGAGAGCTGATAAACCTCACACAGGTTTGTAAGACTGAGTGACAAAAGACAGATGGCTATCAGCTGCCATGGCTAAATAGTGCCTCTTGTCCAGAGGCAGTATATCTGTAATGATCAGCTTATTCCAAAATTCAACCCTTCCTCTCCCCACTCCTGTCACCTTTGGTTTTGGCAAAAAGATGGAAGGGGAGAGCGGTTGCATCATTCTTCCTACGGGACCAGTTGGAATGGGGAGAAAGGGAGGTCATCCACTTCACTGTTCCACAGTGGACTGGTTCAAGAAAAAAGAAAAAAAATTCCTTGTTTCACTGGTCCAGCAGCTCAGGACAAAATGGTTGTGGAGGGCTGTGACCAGTGCCTAGAAGACGTTCCTGCCTCAGGCACAGTGGCCAGTCGAAGTGGAAGCCTTTGCCTCTGGTGAAAGGAAGACAGCACTGGTTGGGCTTGCAGAAGCTGGAAAACTCTATTTTTTGCAGGAAAAGATGGGTGGACATTGTCTTCACTGGGGGCAGGGAGAAGATGACATGACGTGTTCCTGACCTTGAGAAACGGTTAGCGCCCTGCAGCTATACTGGGGCAATCAGGTCGTGCAGATCGGCACTCTCCCTGGCTTCTCAAGGCTGGATTATTGGACCAGCTTCCACCTCCCATTTGTGAAACAGATGGGAAAACAGAAGGGTAGAAGTAGCCCCAGAGAAGGAGGATGCAGACCTTGCCATGACTGTGCAAGTTGTTAGAACCTGTGTAGTGGAAGAACTTAAACAGACTAGCTGCTGGGAAGAGGGAGAGGAAGTGATTGAAACTAAATGACCATTGATGGCCCGTTGGCCCTGAAGGGCATAGATGAGTTCAGAAGAACATCCAGGCTGTTCTGTGGCCCTGCAGAAGAAGTCAACCTCATCATAGATACAGGGCTCCCTACCACCAAATCACTCATGTCAGACATTGCTGATTATTTTCAGCTATTGGCATTTGCCCATTAGGAGACATTGCAATTTACAGCTGGTTCATTATTCATGTCCATTATTTGATGTCGGGAATGCACCGTCAGATATCCAAAAGAGATAGAACTTTTATATGACCCAACGTTAGCTTAGGCAGAAGATTTAAAACTGCATTCAGAAGCCGATGCATTTTTAATCTACTGAATTTTCCCACATTTATTTATTTATTTGTGCTGATGCTGCATAATTGGTTTTTGTTTTATCTGTTGCTAAAAAAATAAAATCCTTTTTTTTTTTGGTATTCTTTTCATCACTGTCATTGTATTCTCTTTCTTACTGAGCAGTTACATAAATAAAGTACATAAACTAATGCCCGGATTGTGCTGTGCTTCGGATTCAATCTTCAAAACATGCTTTGGAGCGTGCAAGATTGTGAATGGTAGCATCTACTTAAAATAACTTAAAGCAGATGCATCTTTTCCTGTCATCATTAACTTTGTCTCAGATTAAAATTAAAGAACCTACTTCATTTTTTAAAAAAATGATACATGCTTGGGTTGCTTTGGAAGAGGTATCCCTTCCAATGCATCAGAGGACACCTCTTTTAAGATAGCAATTGCTATCTGCAGTTTTTATAAGCAAGTTGGCCTGCTATAGAAATTGGCTTGTGTCACATTCAAACTGGAAGAACTAGGCTCAGATCTCTGATTAACCATAAGCTCACTGGGTCTGCCAATCTCAGCCCAAGTTTGTAGTGATGATAAAAGAACTGGGAAATCCTTAAACCTATTGGGGATGAAATTAAAAATTAATTATATTTTAATATATTTTAAAATAATAGCACATTAGAACATGCAGTTTTTTTTTCTGAGATCCCCATTCAAATATTCATGGTAATTAGAGATAGGTTTGGAATGTGCTGCAAAAAAACTCTGGAAGCTAATATGCAAATTGAAGAAAGCCTATTTCTTTAATTCTTATTTTCAGTTATCTTTTTAAATATATCAAAATTTTAAACTACTGATTGAATAATATGCTACTATTGCGTTCAAACAAGATACTGTAAAAGAAAGTACACGTTCATATATTTAGCATGGGGTTCATCCTGTTGTTGAAAATAACACGCAAAATTATGTTAGAGATTTAGCCAAATATAAGAAATATTTGCAGTTTTTACACTGATGTACTGATACACTGACATACCCATGCATTTGTTATTTTTATTATATTATACAGCTAGGCATTATCACATAACAGAGCACAACATTCCAAAGGTCAAAGATGGTATGTGAAAAATTACTTCCTTTCACTTGTGTGATAGTGTTGGAAGTTTCTTGCTTCTGGTATCTGTGAAACAATAAACAAATATAATTACTTTTAACAAGCTGTTCTTGGCTTAACATACTGTTATCATATATCCTGTATAGCTGTTTATGTTTTAAATTGGGAAAGGGAACTCTTGCTAATGTTTGTTTTGAAAAGATTTTGGAACTGATTTATGGGAGTTATGTTCCAACATGGAGCCAGTTTATTTTAGTGGTTAAGGCACCAAGCTAGAAACCAGGAGACTGGGAGTTCTAGTTAACCCTGCCTTTTGTTTTAGTGGTTAAGGCACCAAGCTAGAAACCAGGAGACCGGGAGTTCTAGTTAACCCTGCCTTTTGTTTTAGTGGTTAAGGCACCAAGCTAGAAACCAGGAGACCGGGAGTTCTAGTTAACCCTGCCTTTTGTTTTAGTGGTTAAGGCACCAAGCTAGAAACCAGGAGACCGGGAGTTCTAGTTAACCCTGCCTTTTGTTTTAGTGGTTAAGGCACCAAGCTAGAAACCAGGAGACCGGGAGTTCTAGTTAACCCTGCCTTAGGCACAAAGCCAGCTGGGTGACCTTGGGCCAGTCACTCTCTCTCAGCCCTAGGAAGCCCAACTCACACATGGTGACTTGTTCAGGAAGTCTCTGAAAACTGAACACACACACACACTGTATATATATACTGTATATGTATATGTATGTATGTTGTGTATGTGTGTGTGTGTGTGTGTATATATATATATATTCCAACGTATCTGGATCACATCTTTTCAGATTCTGTACTACTTTTTATCGTTTTATTTTGTATACTATCTGGCAACTCAAACTTACTGAGCCAATTTGTCAGTTAGTTTTCAGTTACCTACCTCAGTCAATGATTACAGGTCCATTCTTGTAAGATCAATTTATGGAAACTTTTAGGAAGGTCACACATTTTTTGGTGAAGGCCATCAGAAGTTGGTGGGAATGGCCTACAACTATCTCAACTTATACTCTGGTTTGTCTGGACCGTCACGTAGCGAAACTATTCCATCTCTGCCTTTTCTATTAATACTGTAAAAGTCTCTCTGCCACTGCACTCCCCACAGATTGTTGGGTTTGTTATGAATGCTGCCTCTGAAGCTCATCAGCTTGCCTGACTTTCTTCCTTCTAAATCATATAATAGTTTCTGCTGAGAGATACCATCTGTCTGTCTGTCTGTCTCTCTCTCAGTCTATGGCCATTCAGCAAAAAATAAATATTATCAGATCTTTTGAAATCTGAAATACATTAAAAATAAATTAAAGTAATATAAAAAAAATTCCCTTTTCACCCAAATGGGTGGTATGTGTCTTCCTCAACCTTGGGTCCTCTACCAGAGGCCTGGGAGTTTGAGGGTTCTGCGCAGGATCTTAGCTGTTCCTAGCACTGCACTCTTCTGGACAGAGAGCTCTGATGTTGCTCCTGGGATTTGTTGGAGACCCTCTCCCAGCTTGGGAGTCACAGCCCCAAGTGCCCCTACCACCACTGGGGCCACTTTGGCCTTCACTTTCCACATCCTCTCTAGTTCCTCCTTCAGGCCCTGGTAATATATATATATATGTATATGTATATGTATATGTATATTTACACACACACATACACATACATAAATACAGTAATATATAGTGTATATATGAGACTATAAAGAAAGAAAATAAACACCCATTGCCAGTAAGAACTCTGTATTGCTAGCAGCATTCCAGATGCATTTTGGCCTTGAACTCATTCAAGCAGTGTTTACTGTGGTGGACAGAAAAAGCAAGATTTATTCTGAGCCCAACTCCGAGTGACTCTATGCAGAAGTCTATGCAGGTTTTCTTTTTTGTTTGGCAGTAGTATGGAAATGGTGTGACATTGCCTTTTTCTGCAGTTTTTTTTTTCAACTTCCCAGTCTAGCTTATAGAACTAAGGTCTCTTGGTGGTCTCCCATCCAAGCAGGGATCAGTCTGACCCCTGTTTAGCTTTTCTTCAAACTCAGTCAAGGTCATTTAAGTGCTTCCAATCAGCTGGGCCTTACCAGGGGTTATCTTTTGAAAGAAAAGGAAAAAAAAGGGAAGGAGTGTTCACATAACATGCATACACATTTTTTTCAAATTATTGGAATGTTTTGCATTCATGTGACATAGTGAAAAATAAATCTACATGGGCTGAGTTTGCACAACATGCCAGAATAAAGTGTGGTTGGCTAGCCTGTCATTCAGTGTGTTTTGTGACAGAGAGGACTAGTTATATTAATGCCACTGGTGTCATGTTAATCTCTCTCTCCTGTCTGTGGAATTGCTTGAAATATTTCTGACTTCAGTAGAAATCCCCAATTCGTTTTTGATTTTCAAGTCTCCTGATATAATCCACCCCACTTCAAAAGAACAAGCAATTGTTTTTATTGTACTGTTTTATTGTTTTATTGTATTTTAATTAATGTTTTATTCCTATTTTATGTAAACCGCCCAGAGCCGCTCTCTGAGAGAGATGGGCAGGGAATAAATTTGATATATAAATAAATAAAATAAATACATTTCTGTGAAAGTTGCTTCAGGGCTAATCTATATCAGATACATGATGAAACTTTTACCATTGGCAGGATAAACAAACCTACGTGCAGTCTTGCGCATGCTTGTGCAGCCATACATTCCACTTTCTTTAATGGAAAATTATTCTCAGATACGTCTGTTTAGATTTATAGCCTGATACTCTCAAATGAACCACAATTTCATGAAATAAGTGACCTCACTTCCGAAAAGATTTCGTATCTCTAAGGGCTATCTCTGAAAGGCCTTCTCATCATCTGGAGATGTTGTTTTTATAGTTGTTTGGAAAATATCGAGGAACAAATTGAAATCACCACTACCAGAGCCAGCTCTGTTATTCGGCAGAAACAAGGAGCTGTTCTGAGCAGCAGAATATGACTGATGTAGTAGGATCAGGGCTTGCAATTCTCTTGCCATTCAGATAAAGATCTGTTGGCAGATAAAGATCTGTGCTTCATTGGGCGCAGTGAGATCCCAGATAGCCTACAATCACAGATGAGGTAAAGGAGGCTGGCCAGAACTTACCTTGAACAAAGATTCAGCTGCCAATCTGGTCTATAGGAGCAAGAGATATATATTCCATCTTATCTTTCTTACAGGTAGTCCTCGCTTAGTGACCACAATTGGGACCAGCAACTTGGTTGCTAAGTGCTGCAGTCACTAAGTGCAAAATCGTGTGACCATGATGGGCTTATAACCTCACTTCCCCTTTGGTCATTAAGCAAAATATCACGTGATTGCCATGGGCTTATGACTTTACTTCCCCTTTGGTTGTTAAGCAAAGTGGTGTGGTCGCTAAGCGAAAAATCACATGAGCATGACTTACAATTTTATTTCCATCTTCTCTATTAACACTGCTTGTTGCAAGCTACTTGCAAAGCACACAAATGGTGATCATCTGACTGCAGGATGCTGCAATGGTCATAAATGCAAGGATTGGTTGCAACGTTGTTGTTTTTTCACCTTTGTAACTTTCAATGGTCACTGCCCAAGGCACTTGGCACTTGGTAAGTGAGGACTACCTGTATTAAGGTAAAGGTTTGGAGTTGGCTATCACAGGTACAAGCTGTCAGAGCAGTGTATTCTTAATATTTATTTGTTGCTGCCTAAGCAGATCTGTTTCTTTAATAGTAGCTTGCTTTATAAGTCCTTTTTTTGTGTGCAAGGAAGAAAGCCATCTAAGGAAGATTTCACCACTCAGCCATGGCTGACTACAAAAAACTAAGCAGGTTCCGATCTTAATTTCAGATAACAGATTCCTATAAAATCTCAGGGCTGGAATGTTTTAAAAAGGTCAAAGAGCAAACCATGTTTGTACAGCCAGGGAAACTATATGAATGACGGTATGCTTGCTTGACATAATTTCTAGACCAATCTTTAATATAAAGTCCCCAAGGTATCACATAATTAATGGTAAAACTATATACTACTTTCATATGTGAAGGAAAAGTTGTAAAGTTAATTGTGTTGCTTGGTGGAGCAACCCATTCTTTTAAAGGAAGGGTGTTCTGTTTTGTATAAGGATATCTTTGTGTTGTTTTGTTTGGTGTAAAAAAAACACAACTAATTGAAATTCCCTCTAAGTATCCCTTTGACTTGAACACTGGTAGAATTCATCTCTTAATTTCTATTCTGCCAACAAGTCCTGGTAAGAAGGCTCTTGAGACAGCATTCATTCTTGAGGCAGGACCCACCCCCCATATTATAGCCAAGCGTAACTAGCTTATGAATGACTGCAAAAGACAGCAGGCTGCTCATTTTCTAAATGATTAATGTTGCATTTTATTGTCAGAAAATGTCACAGCCACGTTTCTTTATATCTTAGGTACCATCATAACACCTGGGTATTAATCTCTAGTTTGATTTGGTGAGTGGAGTGCAAAACATCACAGGCAGCAAAATAGTTTGGCCTACCCTGGCCTTTCTTCCTTGGCATCTGCTAATCAAGTAATTTTATGGCATGTCCCACCATCTTACAACATCCTCCTCTTTGAAGGAACAATGTGAGTTTCCTGAACTAAAAGACTACAAGAAGCAAGATGATTTCACAACCTAATCAGACACTAGAAGGTGACAGCACTATCACTAATCAAACCCACTTCTTATCCAACATGGTGATAAAACTGTAAATCAATCTTCAACCTTCCATCAGAGCTATTCAGAGATAGGCTGAATTTAAGACAGGCCAGTATCCTGGTCTAGGTCCCAGCAAGAAATCCCTGTTCAGCATCCAGAGTCCAGGAGTGTGACAGCTACAATTTTGGGTATCCAGGTCCAGGGAGCAAGGAATTGACACAGGCAGGCATAAGACAGAAATCCTCAAGGCAAAACTGGGCAGTTCAGCCTTTCTCAACCTTTTGACCCTGGAGGAACCCCTGAAATATTTTTCAGGCCTTGGGGAACCCCTGCACATTCAGACTCAAATATAGGCCAGAAGTTACAAAATTATTATATTTGTTTCATGTGTAGGCCTGTACATATGCATTAACAGTGTCCTTAAACTGAAAATAAAGAATGAAACTTACCTCTTTAATATGAAGTTGTCCAAATTTGAAATAATTTTATAAATAAATCGTGATCTCCCAGGGAACCCCTAGTGACCTCTTGTGGAACCCTGGTTGAGAAACCCTGGCCTAGACTAAATTTCTCTTTTCTTCCTTGCATTGGTTCAACTTACATATCCAAGCAGCCAGGTTGGCTGGGTGTAGTTCTGCTGAGTCCAAAACCTTTATGCTTGCATTAATAATTTCTCCCAACGGTATTGAATGCATTATTAATACAAATATTAGTGAAATAAATTTAAAAATGAGCCAGTGAATCTCTAAAAGTATCTGTTACTCAGGATTAATGGTTAAAACAGAGGAAAAATAAGCATCTGGAATGACAAAGTTCTACACTGTATTATAAGCCTTAGACCAAATCCAGTTTGTCCACTCACTTTTTCAACCTCAGGATCCCCAGCGAGAAGGAAGGTTGAACTGTAGATTGAGACCCCCACCCAAAGACTCCTATACCATTGAAGATCTCAACAGTCCTTAGCACAATCTGAAAGTTTTCTAATAATGCAAAATTCAGCTAGCTGAAAAAGAGTGCAAGGGAAATTAAATATTATCACATCACACTTTCAGTATTTGTTTGCATTTGCCAAGAACTTGAGAAGAGGACTTTCTCATTTTTTGCTCCTCAGTCAGAAATCTTTGGTCAAATGGCCTGTCTAATTATCCACTTCCCTAAGAAACCTTCATCAATAGGCAAATACACTGTTATTCAGGCATGTTTTTGGCCTGATTAACGTTCATTTATGGCTACTGTGAGTATTGCATTTGGTTCAATTGATCCAGTATTTTGTCTGCTTCATTTTTACACTCTATTTTATAGTTTTATATTTTATTTTAATTACTATTAGCCATCTTGAGCACTATTTGGCAGAAAGGCAAGATTAAAAAATTAATAATTATGGTTGGATAGATGATTCTGCTGCTGAGCTGCCATATTCTATTCTATAACTGTTGGTTATTGAAAAGGCTGCCAAAAGCTGTTGTAAAATGCAATTGTAAAAAGCCTTCTGTATTGTTGTATTAAGATCAGATTTGCAAACTAAAGCCTATTTTGCATAAATTACATAGCTGTGATTTCCCCCCCTTGAATACAGGTAGTTCTCGCTTAACAACTGCCCTGTTTAGTGACTGTCTGAAGTTATGCTGAAAAAGTAACTTTACAACCAGTCCTCACACTTATGACCATTGTAGTATCCCTGCAGTCATGTAATCGAAATTCAGGTGTTTCACAACTGGTGGGCATTTACGACCATTGCAGTATCTTGCGGTCACATTATTGAAATTCAGGTGCTTTGCAACCAGTGGGTGTTTACAACCATTGCAGCGTCACACAATCACACGACCGCTATTTGCGCACTTCACAGCTGGCTTCTGACAAGCAGAGTCAATGGAGAAGCCAGCAGTTAAAATTGCAAGTTATGGTCACGTGATGTCTCCTTTAACGACTGTGGGTGATTTGGTTAATGACTGTGCTGGAAATGATCCCATCTGGTCTAGTCGTTAAGGCGCTGGGCTAGAAACTAGGAGACTGAGAGTTCTAGTCCTGCCTTAGGCCTGAAAGCTGGCTGGGTGACCTTGGGCCAGTCACTCTCTCTCAGCCCAACCCACTCACAGGTTGGTGGTTGTGGGGAAAAGAGGAGGAGGAAGGAGTATTAGGTATGTTCGCTGCCTTGAGTTATTTATAAAAATAATAAAGGTGGGATAAAAATAAATAAATAAATAAGTCCAGCATGGTCATGTAATGTTTCACTTAACAATCATGTCACTTAGTGAAGGAGTTGCTGGTCCCAATTACGGTTGTTAAGCAAGGATTACCTGGAGTTCTCCATGTTATAGGTTTTGGTGTACCCCTTGCCTTAGTTTGGTGGTAAGAGATAAATACCACAGGGCAGGAAAAAAGATAATCCAAACAGTGCTGCCTTTTGATTCCTTGATAGTATCTTTGGGACTATTTGTGACACTTCTAAGATCTGTATCTGTTGAGGCTGTCTGCTGCCAAAGCTTTGTGGGAGAATTGCATTGGCAGGCACTTGTACTACCTACTCACGCTCCAGTGTTAAAAACAGCACAAGGAACTTGGTTGGATCTTACAGTGATCCAGGTGTCTGCCGCCACCACACACACACACACACACACACACACACACCATCTGGTGAGCTTGAGCTTTCAGACTGATGTTTATTTTTGAAGGAATTAGTAGGTGTAGCTCACTGAAGCTCCTGTTGCCTCATGTGATCTGACAAATGGAGGTCTGCATTCTAAGTAGATAGAGAGTTTCAGGAGCAGTGGCATCTGGATTAAATCCCTCTTAGGAAGACAGCTTTTCCCAAGAAAAAATTGATATGATACAAACCTGTATGTTACTGAATAATGTAGGTGCGTTTGTAGAAGCTATTTGAGACAGGAGAGAGACAGATGGAAGCCCTGGGGGTCCAAGAACATCTGTGTAGCTGAGCCTAGATGGGATGAGAGGGAAAGGAAGGAATAACAGAGCAAAAAGGAAAGGGAAATGAAAGGCATTTCTCCTAGGAAACAAATAATAAGGAAGCAAAGCAAAATAAGTGTGTATGTATATGATACTGCTGAGTGCAAGATCAGGATAAAGATTTTCTTGGCAGATCAGACTGTTTATCTAGGCTAATACTTTCTACGGTGACAGGCAACAGCTTTCCTTAGCTGCAGACAGGGGTCTTTTCTATCAGTTGATGGTCTGATTCTTTTAAGCGTAGATGCTAAGGGGTACATGTGCAAACAAACCTTTGTCTCCTGAGCTATGGCTGTATGTTTGAAGACTAGATTGATATCTGGATGAATGGGTGAATACCTTGACTCAAGCAGGGGTAGTATCAGCCCTATGAGGCAGATCAGACAATAAGCTATAGAAAATAAATAATATAATATAATATAATATAATATAATATAATATAATATAATATAATATAATATAATATAATATAATATAATATAATATAATATAATATAAACAGATTCCACGGAAGACTAAAAACAATTTTTATATAGACTGGCTATAGTAACATAATCTTGCAAGTCTGATGGTGCTTCCCCCCCCCAACTGTGAATTAGGGGGGTGTCTGTTTTCATAATTTTCCATCATAGTTTGAACTTAAGCAGTGTTTCCCTTGTGGCTTTGGTAATGGATCTTCTCTCTCCCCATCAAGGTCATTCTCTTCACTCTCTACATCTGTCCACATGGTATGGTAGGAAAAACCAAGATGGCAGTCATGATGGTGAGATCGAAGCTCCACCTGATTTTTATGTGTGTCCCTCATGTGATGGACATCAAAACAGGTGAAGTTTTGATCACACCATTGTGTCTACAATCTTGACTTTTGTTACCATATCTTGCGGACAGCCCTGCTTGAATCAGTATGATATAATAATGTGTCGATCTAGAGAAGTGTTTCTCAACCTCAACAATTTTAAGATGCGTGGACTTCAATTCCCAGAATCTGTGGACTTCAATGCTGGCTGGGGAATTCTGGCTTCATGCTGGCTGCTGAATTCTGGGAGTTGAAGTCCACACATCTTAAAATTGCTGAGGTTGAGAAACACTTCTCCAGAGAGGCCTCATTTTACATACAACTAAACTCCCTGGCAACCAATACTTACAGCATCTCCTGGGCTTATCTACTTCACAGTATGGTTGGGAAGGTAAAAAGGCATGTGGAGTTGATCAATACACCTTGTCTTGACTTTTTTTAGATGAAAGCCACAGAAAAACCATAACAAATAACTGAAAACCTATTAAGGCCATGAGAAGCATGATATTTTGTATTGTTTACATTTTGTTCTGCTTGTATTCTATTTAAATGAGAAAACAAATAGGCCAGAGGTCTAGCTTTGTTAGTATGTCTAAGGCTTAAATAAACTGTGGCTCTCTTTATTACAATTATGTTTGCTACAGCAGAAGGGAGGCTTCAGGTTTAAAAATTGAGCAGGATGGAATAAGATCCAAAGAATGGAGCTGATAGCAATGGAGCCCACTCCTAGAAGACTTCAAGCAGAGTTCTGGTCGGAAGGAAGTAATTAATTCTTGAAACAACAGATTGATCCTAGATCTAGCAGAGGAAAACTCTGAAATATAGCTTCATTAGCTCTTTCTGATGAGTGATGAATTGACGTGAAGGTAGAGAAACTTCTGAAAAGCAAAACTATTGAGAGTTTATTTAGCTGGAGATTTTCTTCCACATCAGGAACTATAAGCTAGAATGTTAATAACTGTACATTTATGTAATCAGATGTGTTAGAAACTATCATTTGATTCTGTATAAATAATTTGTGGTCTTCAGTGATGCTGTTACTCCTAGGATTATGTCGTAAGAGTCAAGGTATTATATTTCTAGAAGGTGAGAGAGTATTCTTGTGGTGGTGCTGGTGGTGGTGGTGGTGGTGGTGGGGAAATAGCAGTTCAAGATTTGGTAACTCAGGTAGTATTTTCTAATTGTAGGGTCTGAGAACTATATTCAATATGGGAGAGAGTAGCATAAGCTCAACCCTTTCTAGTTTATAAAGAGAATGCAAGCAGAACAGTTATGTTGTTTTTACCACAGAGTAAAACTCCAAAAATATTATTTTACTGGTCATGGGAATACTATACATGAACTATTTAGTTGGTGGGTGGTTGTTGTTTTACGCCATTTAACGTTCAAATTACTTCCCAGTCTCTAACCCTTAAGAAATATTTAATATATTTTGAGAGGAAACTATTTAAATTGTGCTATCATCTGAAGTAGAATAAAAGACAAAACATCCCTTATGATTGTAATTAGTTTTTTAAGTGTTTTGAAAAAACAGGGCCAAAATAGAACAATATTGCTAGTATTTAGTATTTCCCTTTTGTCTGTCTTGATGTAGATTGAAAATATCCCTCTGCAAAGTACTGTTAAATTCTCTTTGTTGCATTATTAGTGGGAGAAAGAGAATTACAATTCCCCCAACTAGACTGAAGATAACTAATTATTGCTTTTGCATTATATATAGAGGCAATTTGGGGGGAGCCAAATGTATTTTCCAAGTTGCATTTAAAGTGAAGACTATAGTAGTCTTTACAACATATCCTTATGTATAAACTTACACATCTTTATGGAATCTATTCAATTTCCTGGGTTCACACAGTACACCGAGCCATAAACTGACTATACTGTTTCGATTTTTGCACTACACACTAAGCTAAAATATGGTTGGCTACTTTGGGGTTTCGTCCAGGAGATGTTAATAAACTCCACTGATGAGTAGGATACAATGGCAGGAAAAGCTACGGGGGAAAAGAGCTCAAGATGGATGAAAGTTCCATAGTAAAAAAGAGAAACTAAAAGCATAATTGCACCAAGTTTCAAAACAGACAGAAAACCCCAGAACAAACCAATGTGGCTGCCCAAAAGCTAATGAAAATGTAAAAAGTAAGGCAAGATAAATCTAGAAGGGGGAAATGTGACATGCAGGTAGCCCAGATTTGAAACCTTGATATCAGGAAAGCTAAAGCTTAGTGTAGCCAGTCCTTAAAAGCAGGGATTGTCCTAGGTTTGAGAAGATGGCTTCCTTGAGATTCCTAAGTGGGATCTCTCCAGATTCTTTGCAATTAACTCTAAACTAAACCTAATGTCAAGTCCCAAACTTGGAGGGGTTGAGGGGGATACACAGTAAGGGATTGTTTATGGAGTCCAAGAAGAAATCAAACCTCTAGTTAGGAACCCTCCAAAACAGCTTTACTACTTGTAATAAAGAAACAGCAAGCATCTAAATGGTCAACAGTATCACACAGATACAATAATGTATTTAAACACCGCTAAGCTACTTATACTCTATGAGATTAATTTATTTTGTTCTGCAGAGAGTTTGCTGGGAGCCTAGGAATCTATTCTCACCCTTACACTATGTTCTAAAGCATTTCTTTCCCCCAAACTGCTATCTTTAGTACATGTTTAAACAAAATAACAATTAAGAAATTGGGCACGTTGGAAAAAACCCAACATGGATGATAATGGGATTGGGAAGTGAGCCTATAATGGCAGACCAAGAGAACTGGATATGTTTAGCCTTGAGAAAAAGTGACTTCAGGATAGTACTTTTCAAGCATTATGTGTCACAGAGAAGGCACGATCCTGTTCCGCATCATCTCAGAATACAGCCCATAGAATAATGGCCTAAATTGCAAGGCCACAGTTTCTGGCTGAAATATAAGACAAAGCCCCAACCATTAGAGGAGTTCAACAGTGAAATGAATGACTCAGGGGAGTGATGAATTCCTCTTCATAGCATTTGTTCAGCCAGAGGCTGGGCCTCATGTATAGGAGATGCTTTCATTTAGATTTCTGCACAGAACATGGGCTGATCTCATTGGCCTCGGAGCCCCCATCCAGCTCAGTTAAACCTGCCACTATGATCCTCTTCAAAAAAAAGTGAACCTGCCTGGTCTTCTCTGCCTCTGTGAAATCTGCTTCATCCTGGGCTGCCCTTAAAGACAATGCAAGATGTTCACCTAATGCAACCTGCCAAAGCCTGTGTTGCTTAAACTGAACATAGATATAGATATAGATGATATATAGATATACATTCAACCACTTTTCAGGAGCTATTTGGCAGCTCATCAGCTTCTAAGCCTTAGCTGCTAAGACTGACCAAACTTGGAGGCTGTCTGCTTGACTACTAAGAACATGATTTATTGCTCGGCTTCCAGTATGGAAGGTAAGAAAGAAGACATTCTCTGTTCCTGTCCGAAAGTTGGAGAATAGATAGACCCGTTGGAGTACACCCTTGCTTGCATTCAAGAATCGATGCGCATTTGGATTTTGCCTGCAGTGACTTCTAATCAGTTTTACGTTTGGTTTTAGAATGGCGTTTAAGCTGCCTCGAGTGCAGGAGAAGCAGAAGAAAAACATTTTCCATAAATAAATGTTATAACCACTGTTAATCTCTTGAAGCATATCCAATTTTTAGCATTGCAGGAAGAAAACAGAGCTGCACAGTAGTGATTTTTCTGACGTAAGTTCACATATACCATTTAGCATATATGCATAAAGAACTAAGATATGTATCAGGGTTGTGAAAAAAAAACCTGCCTGATCTACTTCTGAGTGTTGGATACAGTACCCCAAAAATAGCCTAGCTGGGTTGCTCTAAGGGTAGTTTATCCTGACTCTTTTCCAATTCCAGAGTGCAATTTGGTAATTTATTTATTTTATTTATTTTATCCTGTCTTTATTATTTTTATAAATAACTCAAGGTGGCAAACATACCTAATACTCCTTCCTCCTCCTATTTTCTCCACAACAACAACCCTGTGAGGTGAGTTGGGCTGAGAGGGAGGGACTGGCTCAAGGTCACCCAGCCGGCTTTCATGCCTAAGGTGGGACTAGAACTCTCAGTCTTCTGGTTTCTAGCCCAGCACCTTAACCACTAGGCCAAACTGGCTGTTTAGAGCCTGTAAGTCTTGAGGAAGTAGACAGGATTCTCAGGGCTGTAAGCCACCTGTATATTAAATTCATGTCCTTCCTGGTTGGTTAAATCCTCCTATAAGGTGATATGTGGTCCAAAGGGTGGTGAATTGTGTGAGAAGGTGCTCTTACTTGCTTTGATGGAGGTGATGGTGCATCTCCTCCTCAAGGAGCCATCATTGGGCTCAACTTCCTTGCATCATTTCTGACTGGTATCCAGCTTTCCCTTTTTTAGAAAGGTTGGTGGGGCTGTAGCTTCAGAGGGTCTAGGAGGAAGTAGGTGATTTGAGGTTCAGACCCAGTTTAAAGATAGCAATGATTGTGCTTGTGGATGACCTCTGGCAGAATCAGGATAAGGGCGATGTGCTTCTCCTGGACCTCCTTGATCTCTTGCTGGTTTTTTGATACCATCAATCATGGTATCCTTTTGGGAGTAGGGGGCACTGTATCGCAGTGGTCTGTATCCTTTCTTCATGGTCATTTCCAGTTAGTGTTCATAGGGGAAGAGACTGAGCCCAAGATCCTTGCTTGGCAAGGTTCCTCAGGGCTCAGTTCTTTCCATGCTCCTATTTAGCAGCTATCTGAAGCTACTTAGTGAGGGTTTCACCAACATGGGGTCAGGTATGCCCATTAGCTGATCAAGTGATGCTGTAGAGGATCTGTTTCAATGCCTGGAGGCTGTTAGGATCTGCATGCAGAGGAACAAGCTTAGGCTCAATGCTAGCAAGACTGAGGGGTTGTGGATTCATGGCATCTCTGTTTGGTCTTGATAGGATGACACTTCCCAGATGGAACTTGTCATGAGTAAGGATGGCGAGCAGGGGGCTCCCATCCAGACTGTCAAGCGCATGCGTAGCACTGAGGAACTGTTCAGCCATTCACAGAGACACAGATCGGGACCGCCTTAACCCTTGGGGGTTATATGTCTGGGTTTTTCCCACGCTTCTTCAGTTTGTTAGGATTCTTGTTAAGTACTAGTAATAAATATTAGAGACCAGTTCATTGTCTCAGTGTGTTTCCTGGTTGTTAGGACAGAACTGGTGGTAATTTGAGGGTCTTTTTAGATTCACAGTACCTTTGGGAAGACAAGGTGGCACCCATGGCCCAGAAGGCCTTTGCATAGATCCATCTTGTGTGTATGCCAATTATGCCCTACCCTGGATTGGAAGGCCTGATTTACAGTCACTCATGCCTTAGTCACCTCAGTTATAGACTACTGTAATAAACTCTACGTGGGACTGCCCTTGAAGACCACTTTGAAGCTACCACTGATCCCGAATGTGGTGGCCTTCCAGTCAATTCTGGAAGCAATATAAGGTGCTGCTTTTACTATAGCTTTATGGTTCAGGGCCAGGGCCTTTCTCCAATTATGTCTGACCATCTTATTTGACCTCTTGTCCATGGCCACCTCTGCCCTTTGGAATGGCACCCTAAGTCTGCACAGCCATGACCCTGCGGTCATTTAGGAAAGCCATAAAATGTGGCTTTTTCAGCAGGCTCTGGGCAAGACGATGTGTGTCAGTCGTCAACACCCACAGCTCCCCCAGGGACGGGTCTGTCACCTCTAGAATATCATCCATCCACCTTGCCCTTGGTCGGCTCCTCTTTCTTTTGCCCTCCACTCTCCCTAGCATCAGCATCTTCTCCAGGGTGTCCTGTCTTCTCATTATGTGGCCAAAGTATTTCAGTTTTGCCTTTAATATCATTCCCTCCAGTGAGCAGTCTGGCTTTATTTCCTGGAGGATGGACTGGTTTGATCTTCTGGCAGTCCAAGGCACTCTCAGAATTTTCCTCCAACACCACAGTTCAAAAGCATCGATCTTCCTTCTCTCAGCCTTCCTTATGGTCCAGCTCTCGCAGCCATATGTTACTGCTGGGAACACCATTGCTTTAACTATGTGGACCTTTGTTGTCAGTGTGATGTCTCTGCTCTTAACTATTTTATTGAGATTTGTCATTGCTCTTCTCCCAAGGATTAAGCGTCTTCTGATTTCCTGACTGCAGTCAGCATCTGCAGTAATCTTCGCACCTAGAAATACAAAATCTTTCACTGCCTCTACGTTTTCTCCCTTTATTTGCCAGTTATCAATCAAGCTGGTTGCCATAATCTTGGTTTTTTTGAGGTTTAGCTGCAAGCCAGCTTTTGCACTTTCTTCTTTCACCTTCATCATAAGGTTCCTCAGTTCCTCTTCGCTTTCAGCCATCAAAGTGGTATCATCTGCATATCTGAGATTGTTAATGTTTCTTCCAGCGATTTTAACTCCAGCCTTGGATTCCTCAAGCCCAGCATGTTGCATGATGTGTTCTGCGTACAAGTTGAATAGGTAGGGTGAGAGGATACAGCCCTGCCGTACTCCTTTCCCAATCTTAAACCAGTCCGTTGTTCCATGGTCTGTTCTTACTGTTGCTACTTGGTCGTTATACAGATTCTTCCGGAGGCATACAAGATGACTTGGTATCCCCATACCACTAAGAACTTGCCACAATTTGTTATGGTCCACACAGTCAAAGGCTTTAGAATAGTCAATAAAACATAAAGAGATGTTTTTCTGAAACTCCCTGGCTTTTTCCATTATCCATCGGATATTGGCAATTTGGTCCCTAGTTCCTCTGCCTTTTCTAAACCCAGCTTGTACATCTGGCAATTCTTGCTCCATGAATTGCTGAAGTCTACCTTGCAGGATCTTGAACATTACCTTACTGGCATGTGAAATGAGTGCCACTGTTTGATAGTTTGAACATTCTTTAGTGTTCCCCTTTTTTGGTATGGGGATATAAGTTGATTTTTTCCAATCTGATGGCCATTCTTGTGTTTTCCAAATTTGCTGGCATATAGCATGCGTTACCTTGACAGCATCATCTTGCAAGATTTTGAACAGTTCAGCTGGGATGCCATCGTCTCCTGCTGCCTTGTTATTAGCAATGCTTCTTAAGGCCCATTCAACCTCACTCTTCAGGATGTCTGGCTCTAGCTCATTGACCACACCGACAAAGCTATCCCCGAAATTGTTATCCTTCCTATACAGGTCTTCCGTATATTCTTGCCACCTTTTCTTGATCTCTTCTTCTTCTGTTAGGTCCTTGCCATCTTTGTTTTTGATCATACCCATTTTTGCCTGGAATTTACCTCCAATGTTTCTAATTTTCTGGAAGAGGTCTCTTGTCCTTCCTATTCTATTGTCTTCTTCCACTTCCGCACATTGCTTGTTTAAAAATAATTGCTTATCTCTTCTGGCTAACCTCTGGAATTTTGCATTTAATTGGGCATATCTCCCCCTATCACTCTTGCCTTTTGCTTTCCTTCTTTCTTGGGCTACTTCTAGTGTCTCAGCAGACAGCCATTTTGCCTTCTTGGTTTTCTTTCTTTGGGATGTATTTTGTTGCCGCCTCTTGAACAATGTTGCGGACTTCTGTCCATAGTTCTTCTGGGACCCTATCTACTAAGTCCAGTCCCTTAAATCTATTCTTCTCCTCCACTGCATATTCCTTAGGAATATTAGTGAGCTCATATCTAGCTGATCTGTGGGTCTTCCCTAACCTCTTTAGTCTGATCTCTGCATTGATACTGGGATATTAATTCATTGCTGCTACACTGTTTTCCTCCCCCAATATGGTAGTTTAACATGGTTTGGGTTGTTTTTATGTTCTGTTTAGTTTTTTTTTAATGTTTTAATGTCACACTGAGCTTCAGAGATTTGAGGTAACTTGTAAGTTGAACACATTAATAGATAATTATTCAATTAATTAATTAAAATTTGGGAAGTACTGAAGGAAGGTGGTTGTGCCTTTGTCAAAAGCCCCGTCTCTGGAACGTGAAGGGATAGGTGAAAAGAAAATGAGGATAGTTTTATTTATTTAAAAGATTATTCTTTTTCTGATTTGTCTTCTTAGAATGTTGACATTTAGAGCTATTGGGGGCAATCCACACCACATTTACCCTCCAAGCAACAGATTTGATTTGATATGATATGCGTGTTGAGTCCTGGTGACTGCCTGGACAAGTTTCTGCAGTTTTCTTGGCAAGGTTTTTCAGAAGTGGTTTGCCATTGCCTGCTTCCTAGGGCTGAGAGAGAAGGACTGGCCCAAGGTCACCCAGCCGGCTTTCATGCCTAATGCAGGACTAGAACTCACAGTCTCCCGGTTTCTAGGCTGGTGCCTTAACCACTACACGAAACTGATTTTCTGATGTGATATGAATGCCTTGGAAATGCCATTGAATGTCCCTAAAGCTCTGGAATGAGAATTGGAGATTTTTGAACCAAGATAAGGGGTATTGTAGATGTGAGTACAAATCTGTCTTGAACTGCCCTAATTCTTTCCATATTCAGTCTTTGCTTCAGGTTGGAGCAGAGCCTTAATGTTTATATTTAAATATTCAGTGTCAGCCAACTGAATTTTGCTTTGTGCTATTATAGCATAATATTCTCAAAAGTAGAATGTGCCCCAAACTGTATGTGGGAAGTTGCAAATCCTTCCCTGAAGCCTAATGTAGAATTGTTCATCATGATTGCCTGAAAAAATATTTCACTATTTCCTGACTACAATCTTTCGCAACATTTATCTTCTTAATTGATCTCTTCCTTCTGTTGATGGTTTTTCTTCAACACTGAAGAAAAACATTGTTGTCATTTCTTTTTCTTCCCCCATGCCAAACTGTGTGTGGGTGTGGGTACGTATTCTAAAGCTCTAACGTTAATTTCCCATAGGGTTATCATATGCTTAGCCACAAGATGGCAGCGGGAGTTAAGTTTATCAGACATGAAGCTGTGTTAGACTTCCTCCAAGTTTTTCTTCATTCCTCCAGGCAGTGGGGATTAGAAAATAAAATTAGTTACAGATCAGTTCTGCTTTCTCCTATATTCAACATTCTTACTGATCCATTTTATTTCTACCCCTCCCTATTATGGGAAAATATTAGATGAACCTCTTACATTTTGCAATGGGTTTCAAGAACACAGACTTTTGCCTGCGTTCCTGAAGCCTCTTGGACCCCAGAATCTCTTACTCAACTTCCTTGTTGCATTTTTGTCTAACTGTGCACATTGTAAAACCAAACACTGCTTACTAACTTATAAAATTGAAGCCAGAGACTCAAATCCTTAAGTGGTGATGCTGGATGAATTTTTCCCTGTTTGCTTTTGACAAGATTGCACCATCTCCCTGCTCTGCTGGTGAACAGCCAGTGACCCAGAACATACAACACAACTCTGTCCAGAGAGGAAAATGCATGAGGGTTCAGGCAGAGAGTTCTCAGCATGAAAATATACAGTGAAATAGACCAATGGTGATTTACCCAATGGTAGTTAAGTCTAGGGTGGCACAGACTAAGAGTAGCATTGCAAATAACATTACTAGCTTGAATATGCAGGCATTAAAGAAATGGCACAACTTTTAAACATCTTCCATAAGCAGGCATGTCTAGAAAGTGCAATTCTTGTTTCAAGGGGAAAAAAAAAGATCCCACATGGTGGGGAATGAGATATAATGAGATCATGTCTAATTGACTACAATTTTCTCAATCAATATTCCCTCAGAGCTTTCCGTTCAGCCTGGTGTAAGATGTGATTCCATTCATCTATACCTGGCTCTCCTCATGTTATTCCTCCTGAGGCTATAAGTGAAGTAATCTTTTCTGATGTCATGGCTTGCATTTTAGAACACTGGGTGAAAAACCTGCAGTATATTAAAATGCAAGGCTGCTGATAGAATTATGCTACAAAGGATTGTGAAAAGAACAGCATTCAGAACTCTGGAGTAGCTACGGAGAGGTTTTGCAGGTTTAAATTGTTGAATGAGTAGTGTAACATTTAATCCACAGACTGATGAAATATCCCAGCAGCTACTAAAGGGATCAGGCCTTGACATTTTCTAAAGACTGCCATACATTTTGTTGTCACTGGCTCATAAACAGCACTAGAACTTTGCATATAAATAAAGTGACCCACCAGAAGTCAAAGGTCTTGCCAAACCTATTTTTCTACCTATTTTTTCGAATGGAGACAATAATGGGAAGTATTGTATGAAACCTACACATTTCCTGCTTCCGGTTGGTATATGACACGTTCAAGGGCAAAAGCCCAATTAGTCAATTGGCTGAGTTAGCTATCAAAATGGGCAGGTGAAAATAACACACAGCTCCATGACATAAGCCTTTCATTCAATCAAATTGTTATATGGGTAGCCTGAGAACGGCCTGAGGCAAAGTAGGGGTCATAGAGAGCTGGTTTCCCCAACTTGGGATCCTATCAAGTGTGGGTTGGGAATTCTTTAAGTGACATTCCTAGTATACCTATATGGGTACCAACTTTGGAAGACTGTTACTGTGTGTTCCTTAGAATTGTACAAAGCATTAGAATGGGGCACTTCATTATGGCTTGTTGGTGCAAGCAAAGCCTTGCTTGGAACATTAAAGCAACCACATCCTGCAAAAGGGTTAAGGCTTTCTCTGCTGTTTTTTGCAGAGTCTACACAGTCACTTATCGGATGGTAGTTGGGAAGCACTGTCTTTGCACACATGCAGACAGCTGGGGTAAATCTTCAAAACCGCTGGGCCCATCCTTCTGGAGGGCATGGTTGCTTTAACGTTTCAAGAACAAATACCTCATTCGTGCAACAAACTTTGCAAATTGCCTCCTTGAATGCTTTCCTCAGTTGTACTGTTTATGACATTCCTTACATATTCAGATACTTAACTAACAGACATGGAACCTCAATGCCACTATCCCAACCTTGCCTACTTGAGTAGTTAAATATGGCCCTTTACGCCCAAGGTTGCATGCCCATGCAATAGAACATCTGTTGTTGTTGCCATCATCATCACCATCTTCCTCCTCATCACAATCGCTGGTATGATTTTAGGCAATTTAAGAAGGATAGCAACAAAATGAAATGTACCCAAGGGCAAGAGAAATGGAGGCCTTTGAAGATCAGGAGGCCTGTGAGGAAAGACTGAAAGAACCGTATTCGTCTGGGTAAAAAAGAAATTAAAAAGCAATATGGCAGCCATCTTCAAATACTCCAAGTGTTGATTGATGGGGTCAATCAGATGGGGCAAATTTTGTCACTGATGTTTCAAAAGAAGGAGTTCAGATTAAATAAAAGACTACTTTGACTAAATATTAGCAACTATTTTCTGATTATGACATTTACTCAATAGTGGAACAGATGGTCTCAAAAGATGAGAGCCCTTCAGTAGATATGTTTTAAGCAGAGACTAGACGGCCACATTTAAAGATGATGTAATGGCAATTTTTTGCATTAGTGAGTATAGGATTGGATTATCTTTAAATGCACAGCTGTAACGAATTGGGAATCAAACCAAGTTTCCCCAAACATTCCATTTTTTACATCACAGCTGGGCAAGTAGAAAAAGAAAGCTTTGCTCAGATTTTTTTCATCAGTTTCTTTAGATAATTAATTTAAATGATTGAAAATCAGTATTGTATTGGACAGTTCATATTGATTTTATGAAAATTGACATATGTTCTACAATGTGTAAACTTTCTCACTTATTTTGTCACATTTTCTAATTACCTGATTCATAAGGGAAATCTGTGATATCAAATTCTATGAATAATGCATTTTGGCTGTGATAGACACATAAAGATGCTACTTTTTATGAATTTGACAAACACATCTATATAATTTAGGAGATAAACAAAAAGACATGTGGAATTGCATAATTAATGTTTCAGTTTTTTATTGATCTTCCATATTTGCTTTAACATAATTGTCAGACACAGTTATACTCTCTTATTCACTTCTGGCTTTCCCAGCAATTAATTGACTATTTTTATTCATTTAATGCATCATGATTAGATAATCTATCACTTTGTTATCACTTTGTAACTATTTTCTCACCCCAAATGTTGTTGTTTATTCGTTTAGTCGCTTCCGACTCTTCGTGACTTCATGGACCAGCCCACGCCAGAGCTTCCTGTCGGTCGTCAACACCCCCAGCTCCCCCAGGGACGAGTCCGTCACCTCTAGAATATCATCCATCCATCTTGCCCTTGGTCGGCCCCTCTTCCTTTTGCCTTCCACTCTCCCCAGCATCAGCATCTTCTCCAGGGTGTCCTGTCTTCTCATTATGTGGCCAAAGTATTTCAGTTTTGCCTTTAATATCATTCCCTCAAGTGAGCAGTCTGGCTTTATTTCCTGGAGGATGGACTGGTTGGATCTTCTTGCAGTCCAAGGCACTCTCAGAATTTTCCTCCAACACCACAGTTCAAAAGCATCGATCTTCCTTCTCTCCGCCTTCCTTATGGTCCAGCTCTCGCAGCCATATGTTACTACAGGGAACACCATTGCTTTAACTATGCGGGCCTTTGTTGTCAGTGTGATGTCTCTGCTCTTAACTATTTTATCGAGATTTGTCATTGCTCTTCTTCCAAGGATTAAGCGTCTTCTGATTTCCTGACTGCAGTCAGCATCTGCAGTAATCTTTGCACCTAGGAATACAAAGTCTTTCACTGCTTCTACATTTTCTCCCTCTATTTGCCAGTTATCAATCAAGCTGGTTGCCATAATCTTGGTTTTTTTGAGGTTTAGCTGCAAACCAGCTTTTGCACTTTCTTCTTTCACCTTCATCATAAGGTTCCTCAGTTCCTCTTCACTTTCAGCCATCAAAGTGGTATCATCTGCATATCTGAGATTGTTAATGTTTCTTCCAGCGATTTTAACTCCAGCCTTGGATTCCTCAAGGCCAGCTTGTCGCATGATGTGTTCTGCATACAAGTTGAATAGGTAGGGTGAGAGTATACAGCCCTGCCGTACTCCTTTCCCAATCTTAAACCAGTCTGTTGTTCCGTGGTCTGTTCTTACTGTTGCTACTTGGTCGTTATACAGATTCTTCCGGAGGCATACAAGATGACTTGGTATCCCCATACCACTAAGAACTTGCCACAATTTGTTATGGTCCACACAGTCAAAGGCTTTAGAATAGTCAATAAAACAGAAATAGATGTTTTTCTGAAACTCCCTGGCTTTTTCCATTATCCAGCGGATATTGGCAATTTGGTCTCTAGTTCCTCTGCCTTTTCTAAACCCAGCTTGTACGTCTGGCAATTCTTGCTCCATGAACTGCTGAAGTCTACCTTGCAGGATCTTGAGCATTACCTTACTGGCATGTGAAATGAGTGCCACTGTTCGATAGTTTGAACATTCTTTAGTGTTTCCCTTTTTTGGTATGGGGATATAAGTTGATTTTTTCCAGTCTGATGGCCATTCTTGTGTTTTCCAAATTTGCTGGCATATAGCATGCATTACCTTGACAGCATCATCTCGCAAGATTTTGAACAGTTCAGCTGGGATGCCGTCGTCTCCTGTTGCCTTGTTATTAGCAATGCTTCTTAAGGCCCACTCAACCTCACTCTTCAGGATGTCTGGCTCTAGCTCACCGACCACACTGTCAAAGCTATCCCCGATATTGTTATCCTTCCTATACAGGTCTTCTGTATATTCTTGCCACCTTTTCTTGATCTCTTCTTCTTCTGTTAGGTCCTTGCCATCTTTGTTTTTGATCATACCCATTTTTGCCTGGAATTTACCTCCAATGTTTCTAATTTTCTGGAAGAGGTCTCTTGTCCTTCCTATTCTATTGTCTTCTTCCACTTCCGCGTATTGCTTGTTTAAAAATAATTCCTTATCTCTTCTGGCTAACCTCTGGAATTTTGCATTTAATTGGGCATATCTCCCCCTATCACTGTTGCCTTTTGCTTTCCTTCTTTCTTGGGCTACTTCTAGTGTCTCAGCAGACAGCCATTTTGCCTTCTTGGTTTTCTCTTTCTTTGGGATGTATTTTGTTGCCGCCTCCTGAACAATGCTGCCAACTTCTGTCCAGAGTTCTTCCGGGACCCTATCTACTAAGTCCAGTCCCTTAAATCGATTCTTCACCTCCACTGCATATTCCTTAGGAATATTCGTGAGCTCATATCTAGCTGATCTGTGGGTCTTCCCTAATCTCTTTAGTCTGATCCTAAATTGTGCAAGAAGAAGTTCGCTCTGATTCTATTTCATATTTTAGAACTAAATGAAAATTTTATATTATAAATATTACGTTTTTCACTATAACCTTTTACAATATTTGTTCTACAGTAGACTCTCAGTTAACCAGAACTCAAGCAACCAGCACTTTCAAGCAACCAGCAGAAAAATTGAACTGGAAAAAATCCCAGCACTCTCAAGCAACCAGGAAAAAAAAAACGCGGCACTCTCAAGCAACTGGCAAAAAAATCTATCTCTCTGCTGCCATCTAGTGGGTATTAGGGTTTAATAATAACTCTCAAGCAACCAGAAATTACATTTATCTGGCATCTACCAATCTCCATGGGTGCCGGTTAACTGAGAATCTACTGTATTTATGAAAGATATTCAACTAAAGAGATCAAATTTGAAAATATTCAAACCAAGGTATAGTTAATTTAAATTTTCTTTGAATGTCTCAATAAGATGAAACATTGTTCCAACAAAATACTTATAACTGAAAAAAAATCATATTCCTTGCCGAATGTCATTTACATTTACTCCTCCATCAATTTTTTTGTTATGTGATTTAACTTTTGGCTAAATCCCTTGGAACTGGGAAAGTAAGGATGTTGTGGATTCTTAAAGATTAACATTAACAATCCATGCTTTATTTACTTCTTTGTTTGTTTATCAAATTTATGTAGCTGCCCATCTCACAGGAAGTGAGGCCAGAAATCATGTATCAGAAATATTCTAGAATATTTTAGTATTTCCCTTCTTCTTAAGGTTCAGGGAACCTAAACCAGTTATAGCGGTACATGAGAAATAAAAAACATTAACCTCCTTTCCTTATTGCATAGAGTAAACTAGTGCAATGCATTTTATACCTTATAACTTGGCTGCTTAAGGCACCTACCTCACTCTAATTCTGCATGCAGTAATTGCCTGTGCATATAAATACAAATACAAGGAATACAGAAGAAACAAAGAAGTAGTATCTTCTTTTCCTTTATACATCTAAGTCTACTTTAATTGCAAGCTACGGCATGCAATGCATTTGAATCCAAGCTAGATTCACCTCAGTGGGCGTGGCCATTCCCAAAGAGTGACTTCTCACGGTGAAGTGAATTGCATATCAATTTGCCTAAAGAGGTTTAAAGAAATACCACTAGTTTCAGATCAGCAGCTTCACATGAGATCTCTCTTTGAAACATGGTTTTTTTTAAAAAAATACGATCACTTTAAAAGATTCAAATGCTCTTCGGCTGGTTTCTGGGTGTCTCTGTTCCTACTTATTTTGGAATAAGTCCCAAGGAATTCCACAGGATTTATTCCTGCATAGAGGCACATAATCCTGAATTGCCTTATAGCTACGTATGGTTTGGAGGTCCTTTGTTTTTTTTTATCATTTATACATTAAATATGCCATTTTATACTGCATCTGTCTGGCTGTACAGTACTTTGCATTTTATTTTATATGGCTGCAAACCATCTTGAGATTTATTATAATGGAAAGAGTTATACTAACTTATCAAATAAATAAATAAATCTAGGGGATTGATGCTGTTGAGTAATTATGCAAGTAATCCAACGGGAATAAGCCTGTGATGCACACTTGCCAGGTTCATAAGAAGAATATTTTATTGCATCTTCCTCCTGATAAACAGGATTGTTTCAAGTGCTATCCTCTGCCCTTTTCAAAAGTTTGAAACAATAGGAGGTTTCCCTTGGGGGAATAATCCACAGTTGGATAGATTTCGCAGGATTTGAGACATTACATTTTAATGATAAAGTCAGCCTGCAGAGACTTTTCATGCCTTTGTTATGGATTTTTGAAAATATGATTATCCATAAACCTTTAAAAAATTGCATGTGTTTCAAGACAATGCTATGTTAAATGGATTCAATCTATCACATCTGTCTTATGAGCTCATTTTAAATATTGGGGAAACAGGTTTATCTATTTTGGATATTATTGACAAAGATAGCATTCAGGTGCCATGGATGCTACTGGGGAGAGACTCTAATATGAGGTAAGGAGAACTGAAAGAGAAAAATCACTGTTTTGAATAGGGTGCTTTGAAATAGAACAAAAATGTCTCAAGCTGAGTCAGCGTAAGTAAAATGGAAAAAGCGCTATGGGACTGTAGAAGCCAACATCACTTCTAAATGTTTTTATGTAGAATGAATGGAACACAATTGCTTTTGCATTGTTTCAGTCATGAAAAGGCTGGAGGGAGATATGTATGTATGTATGTATGTATGGTAGATAATTGTGGCTTGATTAGATAACTGAAATTTGCAAGTCATAATGCAACATTTTAAGTTAGAAAGTTATACTTCTGACTTAGGGCCAATTGAGATAAGGAGCAAATTTGTGGCAAAAACACAAAGCAGTATTATCTTCCTGGGTAGTTTTCATCAAAATTGCCTGATAATCTGATAGCCAGGCAAGATTTGTTATTTACATCTTGAGCTCTTATATATATGACACTTAAAAATTAGCACATGGAGCTGATTTGGATGAAAAGGGGGGAATACCTTATATACTGTGGATAAGCCGAGAATTTTAGGTGTCAAAATGCACCTCAAAAATTGGGTTCAGCTTATCCGCAGACGGACTTATCTGTGAGTATATATGGTAATACTTCTTTAATGTACCCATATTTACCATATATACTCAGGTATAAGCCCATCTGTGGATAAAAAAACCCTCAATTTTTTCACCAAAACAATACAAAAAATGCAGGTCAGCTTATCTGTGAGTGGCACATTTTTCATGGTATTTTGGTGAAAAATTTGAGGGGTTTTTTTATCCACAGATGGGCTTATACCTGAGTATATATGGTAACTTCTTGCTTTGGGCCTGATCAAATCTGAGTAGCACAGGTAGTACTGTGACAGATATTAACCATCCAATTTCAGTGTTTCCAGTCCTTCAGGAAACACTCCAGCATTTGATCAGCCTTACCTAATTCAGTGGATAAGAAGAAATTGAGATGAGTATCATAAGCACACTGAATTATTGTCCCAGTGGTTTCATTAGAGACATAAAAATGCCCAGGGAAAGAACAAAATCTTGTGGTTTCCCATGATACGGTTGTGGGAAATCTCTAATTATCATTTTCTGGAAATAATTCTGCAGAAATGTGGCCATCATTTCACAGTGCCCAACTCTCTGAGTTCATCTAACAAGATACTATGGGAAATACTATTAAAATCTACAAGGTAGTCCAAGAAAATCCACAGGGGTTCTTGTCACAGAATTCCTGGCTCTTTTTTCAGCAGAGTTCTTCCATCAAACAGCTGGTGCCACTTCGGTTCCAAATTTATTGCTGAAATGAGCGTGGAATGGGTCAAGACAAGCCAATTCTTCCTCTCCAAGGAAGATAGTGCAATTATCACAGATACTCAGATCCATGGGTTGTTTGTGTTTCAAAGAGTGGAAGCCCAATTCTATCTTTCAAGAAATCATCTGGTCAGACAAATAGAACACAACACTTCCCAATATCCAAGCAAACAGAGCTGAGCTATGCTGATATCAAATGAATCCTCGTCAGTTTTAAGTACGTAGTACTATGTTAGAAATGACAAAGTTAAAAGGAAACCTTGAAGTCATCTAAATTCCATCCTTTAAGTTATATGTATTATAGTTAGCATTTATTTAGTGATGGTAAAAAGGTTGACTTACAAATAAAATATTTATATGAAATGCTGTATTACTTAAGTAGTGTTTTTCCCCTTTGCCAAGAATCACACTCTGAAATTAATAAAATTATTTTGGGAATGTTTGTGTTTGAGAAATATTTTCAGGCACTGAAAGACATGAAATATGTTTGTAAAAATAAGGATACTATCCAAGAATCAATTAAAATAATTTTCAGTGTCATGGATTAGAGATGAATGAATGTCATTGTAACAAGCAGCATTCACTTCCTTCCACATTTTGGCTCATTCCCTGCTTGATTGGTCCTGATTTTTCAAGTTCACACTTCTGTCCTTAAAGGAGGTAGCTTTAAGGAACCCTGCTGCAGGTCCTAGGCCTGCCCACCAACAATCACAGCTCTAGTCAGATAGTTGCATATTGGAGAAGGGCTCTGCACATCTACAAGTATGGAGATCATCCATGCCATTTATCCCTTTTTGGTATTCTGCTGAGGCCATCATCCATATGGTGTCCTGCTTTCCTTATGCATTCGCTCAGTGCTTGAGAAGTTTCCTGAATGCCTCTAGTGACAGTGCTGAATCTTATTCTCATTTACGCAGGCTTCTTACAGTATTGTATTTTTCCTTTCTCCAAGTCCTCAGTGTACTAATTAGCATTTTAAAAAAATATTGGCTTTGCTCTTGATGATGCTGTTATAGTGGTCCCATAGTTTCTTGGTGCTATCAGTTAATAATCAGCATCTTGATTCCTTAGCTGTTGACTGATTAACACTAACGTCCTAATGATATGATTACTATGCATCATTCCTTGGATAAATAATGGAGGAGGAGGAGGAGGAGATACATTGTAATGGCTGCTGATTCCCAAAACACCATCCTCAGGCAGCAGCTGTTGCATTTTCCTAATTTGACGGGAAAGAAATGGGGGTACAACTTTCTTACATACAAAATGCATTAATGGGCTAGATTCAAGTTATTAACTTGGTTTCCCTTGAGTCTTCCCTACTCCTTTCTAGATGACTAAGCAATCTGGGACAGGAGGTTTTGATTTCCTGTGAAAATCCCTGTAAAATAATGTTCCTTGTTTAATTCTTTTGTCATCTGTTATTGTTAATGCTTTGCATTGAAAATCTGGTGAAGAACTTCCTGGATATTCAAAACATTCCCACATCTGAAGCCAGCATTTAATTGCTGCACTGTAGAATATGTGATGTACCAGGGGAATGAAGGCATGGTTCCTCTAGGGCTTCTGCTCCAGTTTGATGTGTTGATCCACAGCTCCTATTAGAACTAATCTAGCATGCTTGGAAAGCACCATGTATGGGAAGTTTCTTTTGAAATATTGTCCTTTCTCCCTTTTTGTGTATACTGTAAATACTGATTGATGTGACTTAAGTCTAGCTTAGAGATAAGGTGGATAATTTTTTATCAACAGAAAAGGCAGTGAAAAAGAGAAACAAAACACAATAGAAGGGAATGATTGAGTTTCTGCCAATGCATGTTTAAAAAAAAAAACCATAGCAGAGATATAGCATACTCCCTTTGGGAATTTTGAGTTATTTTTGCTATTGGTCTTTTACTGTTTATCACTGGAGGGCAGTAATGTCTGAAGAGAAGATGAAATAAGAGCAAAACTTTAGATACATAATACATAAAATGGTGTGTGGATTTCCATTTTTCTCTTATGACTTCAGTTCTGTTTTTGCTTTGCAAGTTGTACACAGCATTGATCATTAGGAGAAGCTGTTTCTCAAAGCTAGCCTGGAGCCTCTTGATCTTTACTTATTTAATAGTTCCATCATCACCTGGAGCTCAAAGGACTCCATCTATGACATCAGGAAAACAACATGTAATAGCTGGAAATTGATTTGTCATTTTTCTTGAGAATTTGGTGAAACGTTGAGCCATTAGAGCCTGCTTGAGATCTTCTGACTTTCCTCCGAGAGCAGTACATTCTCTTTCATTTCTGAACAATAATGGCCATCCCTGTGTTTATCCACCTGTATTTCAA
Organism: Candoia aspera; assembly: GCF_035149785.1. Lineage (NCBI taxonomy): Eukaryota > Metazoa > Chordata > Lepidosauria > Squamata > Candoiidae > Candoia > Candoia aspera. The sequence goes on from NC_086158.1 coordinate 76,420,293, forward strand.
ATATGCCTTAGCAAAATTGACAGGTGGATTGTTACTTAGTTAAGTCATTAGTAGTTCCATCCTTCCTGGTATGCACAGATGCATCTGCAAATTAACTTTCATTAACACTACCACTTCAGAGGGCGGGCTTATCTCCATGGCTCTTGTGGTGGGCTTCTCTTCTCTTCTGTAACTTCTGAAAAGGCTTACAATTCAGTAAAGATCCAGTAGAAGGCCACTGCATTCTTCTTGTTGCAAAAATAAATAAATATCTGCCATGTCCCTCATCCTCTATTATTTAAAAATAATTTCCTTTTGATATTTTCAGAGCTGTAGCTCTTGCTTGATCTGAAGAGATTTGCCATTATAAAGTGTATGGCACTTGGGTTTCAGGAAATTAGATATAAAATTGGGAAACTGAAGAGTGCACTGCGTAATAGTGATGAGGACACTCAAGGTGAATAGGATTTAATGACTGTTTTCCCCTCAATCTGCCTTTATTGACCAAGGCGATATGAGAGGCCATTCAGAGAAATCCTGATTTTAAAAACTGCTTCACCATCAGAGGAATTTTCCCTAAACAGAATTATTAGATAGTTCACATACAGAATATTGTTGTATCAACAAAGCTCTGCTATCCTTCTGCAGCCATTAAAGGTTGGGATAGAAGTTGTATAATGTTCAAATAATTTTTTAAAATAAGGTAATGGTGGTTAAAAGTGAGTGAATTCAAGCAGATCCATTTTAAGGAGCTTGCTTCACAATTTAAATACAATTCAAACATTACCTTCAACCTGATGTCTCCATCTAAGTTTGTATATCCTTGCCTGAAGCAACACTGTCCTATTTACAGCTTGGACAGTATTTTCAGCAAGAGCACTGCAAAACAGGACATATAACTATGTATTCTTGAAGTATTCTCCTCTTGTGTACCCTATACTTCATTTGTTGAGTGAAATATATTACTAGCTTCAAGTACCTTGAATATTTTGTTTCATTTTAAATTATTGCAAATGTGTTTTTTCTGCTCTTTGTTGCTTGAATGTGACTTTCTTGTTGGACAATATAATGTGAGGGTAAGGAGATTTGTGAGAACAAGGGGTCAGGTGCTAGGGGAGCTCCATATTTATGAGATGAATTTCACTGCTGCCAAAAATGAATGCTGGTAGGAGTAGATTAATCTCTATTTAGAATGAAGCCACAAATGGAAATTTAACACTATGGTGGGGACATATTCACAAGGGACGTGGTGGCACTGCGGGTTAAACCGCTGAGCTGCTGAGCTTGCCGATCGGAAGGTCGGTGGTTCGAATCCACGTGATGGGGTGAGCTCCCGTTGCTAGTCCCAGCTCCTGCCAACCTAGCAGTTCGAAAACATGCAAACGTGAGTAGATTAATAGGTACCGCTTCGGCGGGCAGGTAACGGCGTTCCGTGTAGTCATGCCAGCCACATGACCACGGATGTCATGAGTAAGGATGGCGAGCAGGGGGCTCTCACCCAGACTGTCAAGCGCATGCGTAGCACTGAGGAACTGTTCAGCCATTCAAAGAGACACAGATCGGGACCGCCTTAACCTTTGGGGTTTATATGGCTGGGTTTTCCCACGCTTTCTCAGTTTGTTAGGATTCTTGTTAAGTACTACTAATAAATATTAGAGACCAAGTCCTCGCCTCAGTGTGTTTCCTGGTAATCAGGACAACGGAAGTGTCTATGGACAAACGCCGACTCTTTGGCTTTGAAACGGAGATGAGCACCGCCCCCTAGTGTCGGACACGACTGGACTTAATGTCAAGGGAAACCTTTACCTTTACTACTAAGGACATATTCAGCCCCTGGAAAATTCTGCATGAGGTCATTCTTGAAATCTATTTCATTCAATATTTTAATTACTGAAGAAAGTAAGCATATGCTGATGTTATTTTCAAATGGTACAATAGGAAAAGACATTTGACTTTTGTGGGTGGAGTGCTTGGTGGATATAGATGAAAGTGGTTATGTGAACCCATACTATCATCCACTGTGTCTTTTTTCCCCCAAGTAATTTTATTAAAGATTATAATTAACAGTAGTAAAAACTAAAACAAACTAAAAAAAGATAGAAAAATAGAAAAAAAGGGTAAAAGCTGCAAAGGGGGAAAAAAGGAAAGATGTTAAGAATAGAAAGAAAAGAAAAGTAAGAATATAGTAAAGAAAAAGAAAAATATATAAAGATGTGACTTTCAATCTTCATCACAAGTATAAACAATTTTAGTAACTTTTCACCTCCTCTTAAAGTTATATATTTAAGATGAGTGGCCATATAATTTTTTTAAATCAATCAAATCAGATATTGCCACATATTCACCTTTATATTTATGGTGAACAATTCCTAATCACCCTGACAACTCTCTTATAACTCTCTTATGTTCTGTAAGAACTTAGGTAGCTACTCTATGTTGAAGGATCTAAGCTGTAAATTCTTTAAAATTGATACAGATTTGAATTAGAAATTTATTCGCTGAACTGCTGCACTGATGTTTTAGTATTACAGCAGAAGATCTATCTTTTGCACCCATATATATCCCTTTTTTTAATACTTCAACATAATAAAAGAAAGGGTTGAGCCTAAGCTGTTACACAAGATAACTATCCCATCTCCTTTTTTCAAGGGACAGCCTCTATATTTAGTTCTGATCAGTGATTTTTATTTGCCTTGGCATTCGTCTGCAAGCTAGACTCATGTACTAATTGCAAAGTGAAACACTTTCCCTGAGTGTGATCTTTGGAAGAATAAATAGTTGTCAAACTTGGTTTGTATAAAGTACAATTACAGAATTTAATTCCTGACTGTGTATAAGAGTTCCCAGAATAGAAAAGTTTGCAGAGAATAACACGCTATTATAACTCTGGGCTTCTGTATGTATAAGGCTTTTTCCAGATATTGCATGATCACTCAACAGACATTGTTCAGCTATTCCTTTCTAAAGACTTCTGTGGTAAGAAAAAGAAGCGGGGGGGGGGGCGGCAAAAATTGGGGAGGCAGAACACATTCCTCCATGATAGCATCATGCTGCCAAGAAAAACAGAGTCCTTACAAAAACAGTGCTTCCCAGTTACATTGGCCAGAAAACCAGATGTCTATCATGATTGATAGTATATTAAGAAATTATGGATCATATTCTGCCAAAGCCTAAACTTGTGAGACCCAACAGACTGGTTCAGAATAGATTTTCGTTTAACTAAGCTGGAGTGGACAATTCCTTTTGGTTCTGGCCTTCTGTTTGCAGGAAAGGTGAAGGTCCAGCAGCCCCCTTCTGCCACCAAATTTGTCACTTATAAAAAATACTATGGTAGGAGCATTTGGAGTCTGTCCTCCAACCCAGTTATCCTTGTGGGGCAACTCTGATTAACCCAATCACAGTTTTTGGAGGAAGGTAAGGCGCTAGTTTACCTGGCACAACAATTGATTTATTTTGTGGAAAAGTTCAGGGAATTAATAATTCCTTCATATTTTTGCCTAAACTCCCATCAGTCAACTTTACCACATCCTGGAAATGTCATGATTCTTACAAAAAACCCTTCCTTTTGTACAAAACTCCTTCAAGCTTTCTATTTTCCAATTATATTAGATACTATAACTGAAAATTTCATCACATTTTGTCCCCAAACTCTTAAAGTTACATTCAGGTTTTAGAGTAACATAGACCAACATTTCCAGTATAGCAAATTTACCCTCTCATAAACATTTAACTTGCCTACAGATTTCATCCAGAGAGGGAGGGAGGGAGAGGGAGAGGGAGAGGGAGAGGGAGAGAGAGAGAGAGAGAGAGAGAGATTTACATTTTTTCCATGATGACAGTGGGCAAATGGTGCTCAGCTTTTCCAAATATTGCTCTACAGTACATTGAATCCAATTAATCTGCCCTTTGAGAAATTTCAGATCATCTTGAACCAGCGATGAGTGATTTCTGCACATTTTAAAATTTAAATCTATGGAGACAATCAGCATGAATAATGTCATACTCCTTTCCATCCTTTCTAGGTATAAAAGAGACAGGAGCTGCTTACATCTCCTGTCAGGTCTCAGAGCTCAATCAGGACAGATCCAAATGACCCATATCATCTTACTGCCCAGTATTCAGTCATAATGGAATATTTGACTATAGGTACACAAAAGCATGGGGTCTATTTTTCAACCAGATTCTCACTTTCTCTTTAAAGCAGTATGATTTGTTTGTTTGTTTGATTGATTTATATAGCTGCCCTGCCCACCCCTGGCACCGTAGGAAAAACAAAACCCCACTCAAACAAAAAACTCACACATCGGTATCAACAGAGTTCATCTACCTGACCCAAAACAGCCAGGTCTTTAATGCCTTGTGGAAAGTTAACAAAGTTGGGGCCATCCAAAGCTCTGGAGGGATATTTTTCCAAAGGACTTATCCCTTCTCTCAAATAAGTATTAATTATTTCTGGGGTTTCAAGAGTATTTTAGATTCTGACAGTTTATACTAATAAGGAAGGAGATGGGGCAGATGAAATAGATGCTTTGAAGAAGTAGTAAATTTCAATCCTACAAGCAGTGTGTCCATGTACTCTGGTGGCATACATTTTAATATATCCAAAATAACATGATAATTGTATGTCCAACTTGAATTGATCTGTGATGCTATTAATGTTACTGTTTCTGTGGTGATATAAAGCCAAATATGTAATTCCATCTTCAAAATGGAATGGATCATGATGAGTCTTTGAGAATTCTTCTGGATGGTCCCTTGGGGGTGAGATAGGTTCTGCCCCACAGTAAACATTAAACTAGGTAGGCTGAATGTGAATTGTGAAAGCCTTGTACTCTCCAGCCAAGATTCCTTAGGCCAGCTCATGTGAAAAGATTCACACTAAATGCAGTGAGTTGAAGGTATTTATTTATTTTATTTATTAATCAAATTTATCACCGCCCATCTCCCAAAAGGGACTCTAGGCAGTTTACAATAAAACATAGATAAAAATATAAAACTATAAAACCCTATAAGACAAATACAATAAATATAATAAAAACCTTGATGGCTAAAAGTTCTTTATGATTTGCAGGCAGAGCTGGGTCCTTCTAAGAAACTAATCATCCCCAAGAATGGCTACTCTCTCTCCCGCCCCAGGCATAATTACAGACCCAGGTCTTTAGCTGTTTCCTAAAGTCCAGGAGGGAGGGAGCCAATCTCACTTCCGGGGGAAGGATATTCCAAAGGGCAGGTGCTATTGCAGAGAAGGCCTGCCTCCTGGACCCCGCCAGATGGAATTCTCTTGCAGACGGGGTCTGTAGCATGCCCTCTTTACACGACTGGGTGGGACGGGCTGATGTGATGGGGAAGAGATGGTCCCTTAGGTAACCTGGACCCATGCCATGTAGGGCTTTAAAGGTGATAACCAACACCTTGAATTGGACCCGGAAGCATACTGGCAACCAATGAAGATCACGGAGCAAAGGAGTGACGTGTGATGATCTTGGGAAACCCAAGATCGCCTGCACAGCTGCATTTTGCACCAGCTGTAGCTTCTGGATACCCATGTAGAGCGCATTGCAGTAGTCTATACGGGAGATAACCAGGGCATGAGTGACCATTTGAAAGGCCTCTCACTCCAGGAAGGGGCATAACTGGTGCACAACACTAAGTTGCACAAAGGCCCTCCTAGCCATGGCTGCCACCTGCTCTTCGAGCAGGAGCTGTGAGTCCAGGAGGACCCCCAAGTTACACCCCGGGTCTGTCTGGGGCAGTGCAACCCCATCCAGAACTAAAGATGACAACTTCCCAGAAATCAAGGAGCCATTAATCCACAGCCACTCCATCTTCCCTGGGTTCAGCCACAACCTGTTGTCCCCCATCCAGGCCCCCACAGCCCCCAGGCACTCAGAAAGGGTGGCCACAGCATCACTTACTTCACCCGGGATGGAGATGTATAATTGGGTATCATCTGCATATTGATGATACCTCACCCGTAGTGACGGATGATCTCAAGTATGATGATCTCAAGTATCTCAGGTATGCTATTACAATGCCCGTCTTGTCTTACCAATGCCAAGTATAGACACTAAAACCTTTTGGTGCTTATTGTTGGTTTGAATCTCTGACAAGAACATCAAGTCTCATGACCACTGCATCACTGTTGCTTCTCAAGCCAAACCTAGTGCTCTATCTAGGAGTGGTCCAAGTTTCAAGTATTCATAACCATTCAGCACATAGAGGTTAACCAGTAGCTTCCCATTAGCCCTGGCATTCACTAAAAACACCTTCTGGGTTGTACATTATTGAGTCTGGAAAACTACCCAAAAGATATAGCATACTGATATCTAGTTTATCTTCTTCTCAGATAAATCATCATAATGTTTTCTGTTCTCTGTAATTTTTATAGTGACACCAACTCCCTCTTCTCTCCCTTAATTTTCCTCCAAAGCATATCCTGTGTTAATATATTTCAGTAATTATAATACTATTCAATGATAGACTAAGTACCATAAAAATAAATTGATAACAGAAACTCATCTAATAATCTATTTCATCAATTAAATTGCAACTAATTGCTCAAATAGCAGTAATTAATACTGGACAATTCAATCATTTTTATCACTTTCCCTTAATACACTGAACAATAAAATCAATTTTAACACCTTACCCTTAATTAAAATGCCAGCCCTCCTAAAATAATACCCTATTGCACTCTTCACACTGGCCAAACTAGTATTTTCACATCCTATCAACAACTCGTATATTTTACAAGTCATCTTATTCCTGAACTGGTAAATATTTCTGGGCTGAGAATACTGTGTAGCTGAGTTGGGAAGACTGAGGTGCATACATCAGCTTCACTAGGTAGACCAGACCAGAAAATCAACTCCACAGCAAGACCAGAAATGTACTTTATTGAAATAGGCAACCATCACTTTGACTTTTTTTTTGAATCTCCCCAGGGATGCCCCTGACTGTTAGCCATTGACTTTATGTTGAAATTATGTTGAAATTATGTTGAAATTATGGATGTAACTTCTAAGAATTATACTTACAGTTGAACAAAGATAGGAATGCCATTTAAAATGGGCTTCCGGTGGGGAATGGTGGACTGAGTGGCTGTGCCTGCGAGCTTGGGCAGAACTGACAACACGGTAACTTTTTTGGGGCTCAGGCAGGTTCTCCTGAAGCCCAGGAGTGCTCTCTGGAAAAAAGGAAAACACCTGGAATCACCCCATCTGTCCTCTGGATGGCTGTTTGCAGCCAGAAGATCACAAACAGCATTCGTGTTTGACTGGTAAGAGCTAGCTGGGAGGTGGGAACGTCATCACTTTTCAAGCTACGCTGTAGCCTTAAAGGGACACTAAGACCGGCCACCCCATTTCTAGATCACCGATTTTTTTTTTTTTTAAGTATATGTACCCCAAGAGAGGCTTTTTACAGCAAGGAGAAGCTGGCTCTCTTGGTACTTATCATTATTTTTTTTTTATGTTTTGTATTTCATTCTCCTTCCAAATATAAAGAAGGACTGAGAGTAAACAATTGTCTTCCTGTTATTATTTTTGTATTAAATTTGAAGATACTAGTATTTTCCTACATGTTGAATTGGCTGATTTGAATCTTCAGCTGTTTTGACTTTCCCTTGGGAACTGTCTGCTTATCTCACTTTCACTTGCATAAATACATTTCGGAACCTTTTCATATCCTTGACTTTTGCTGGTTAAGCTCCTAGGGGGCGCCATAATCTACTGCATGAGACATGGAGGATTTTAAAGAGATTTTTTTTCTGACTTTCACCAAGCTTTTAAACAGATTTCTTCTGACTTCTACCAAGCTTTTATGCAAGATATTCAGGACATTGTGGAAAATATGAGATTTAACATGTGCCATCAGGTTGGGGATGTGGTGGATGAAATTGAGGACTTCAACAACGATAGAAATGTCTCTTCTAAGAATGAGATTGGGATTTTTATTGAGATGCTGGATGAAGATCGGATAGTGGACTTGGAGAAATTTAAGGGACAGAGAGATCTGCAAGCCACAAGTGAAATTGACTTTCTGGTAGAATGCCATGAAAAGAACCTGGAATCTTTGAGAGGGGCAGTTGGGCTGTTTGATTCTTTCAAGAGAAAAGCTCTGTGCACATTATAGGGGTATGTAAATGCTCTGATTTATTTTGAAGTGGGAAAAGGGTTAAAGAATGTCTATATGGTTTTCTTTAAGGGTTTGATTGATGTCATTTGCTTTTAAAGATTTGGATTAAGATTATTAAGGTTAAAAAAATGTGTTTATTTGGAAGGTTTTAAGGATTTGATTTAAGGTTACTGTTTTGAGTTGTCTTTGTTTTTTGGGTGTATTAAGATTATTAAAACTTGTATTATCAAGTATAATAGCAGATAACTATGTGCTTTTTAATTTGATTCTTATTCTAGTAGGCAGAAATGTATAGTATAGTGGTAGGAAGGGAATAATTAAATACGGTATATGTTATCTTTTGGAGGGGAGAAAGAAATTTAAGAAGTTTATATGATTTTTTAAAAATTTTAATATAAGGGGGACGAGTAACTGTACTTAGTGATATTTTATTATGTGCCAAAGTAGAATGATTTATAGAAATAATGTAGTTTTGGTTTAATATAGAGTAAGAAATTGATTATGGAATTTTTTTTATATCCTTGCAGTTTAAAGTCGGAAGCCACATCTTTTTGTAAATTTGAAAAAAAAATCCTTTTGTGTTTTCGCACCTTTTTAGTTCTTTTTTCCTTCTTTGTAGTTTTTTCTAGTTTTTTGTACTTTTTACTCTTCTCTTGAAACTTAATAAAATTTATTTTTAAAAAAGGAATGCCATTTAAAATGGATTGCATGCAATTTGCATAACATGATTATGTGAGCTCTCTAAAACAGCTGTAACAACAAAGAACTTTTTGAGGATGTGTTTATGGAGGTTACTCAAATGTGTTTGCTTTTTGTTTCACTGGAATCTGATCAGGCTCTTTTGGTCCATTTTTTTGAGCATCTTTTAAAGCAGTAAAGTGGTATTTTTTCATATAAATGTTTCTTTGGAAAATAATAAAATATATCATTTCCTTTAAAAGGGATTATCTGGTTCACCTCAAACTGTCCAGTTTGCATCACCTGTAAATAGCTCAGCTGGTGTATTCTTGTTCTGGGCTTGCCCTGAGCCCTTGTGACCTGGCTTAATTGTGTGTGAACTTGAGGATAATGCAGTGTCCAGATTTACCTTCTTGTCCCTTTTGATTCTGTGATTCAATAATTGCTTTTTAATTACTGCTGGATTTACCACTTCTCTGGCTCAGATAGCCAATGTGTTTGAGTTCAGGATAAATAAAAGGCACTCCATCTTCTGTGTTGATCCCTTAGTTCATTTTTTTTTTTTTTAATTCTCAAGGCTTAGCAATCCATGCATTTGTCTGGAACAGATAAAAATTTATCCAACAGGTGATTTCTAAGCTCACTTACCTAGAGGATCTGTTAGGTGGTGTGGTTGCTATGATACCCTTCCCTATCATTGTTCTACCGTAATAAATATAACAGATGTTAAGCCTCCTTCTAAAGCTGTCAAAGATCGATAACATTAAAGGCACATCACCACAGACATGGACATCTGATGTAGCTTTCCACTTGTCATAAGAAAAAAGATGATCTGAGGAAAATTGAGTCTCTCCCCTAAGCTGTTCTATATAATGGTGCAGAAAAATGCAGGAAAGAACTAAGAGGCTACACGCGCTCTCTCTCTCTCTCTCTTTCTCCCTCCCCCTTTCATTATTCATTTGCTGCATCTGCCGTTGTACTTATGAATCCGACCTTCAAATATAGCAATATTCATATAGCAATACTGATGTTTATAAGATTTTTTTTTTACAATGTCCTACAGCCTTAGAGATGTTCTGTGACCTTCTTTCACAGAATCTGTGCACCATGACTGATTTTACAGTAAGTTTGAGAAGGGCTGCTCTAGAGAATCAGACCGCATGGCAACAGTCCTCAGCATACTTCCTAGGTTGTCCTTTCAAGCAATGCCTTATCAGGCAGAAAACTCCTTTTAAGCCACGGAGCTGACTTCTGAGTGAACAGGCTTCAGACTCTGCTGTTAGGGCAGTCCAGACACAATATTTGCAGTGTACCAGAAGCAGCTTCATTTACCTGTTGTTGTTGTTGTTGTTGTCTGTTTGGGAGTGGAGCTGATTTATTTCTGGCTCAGAGGTGGCATATCTATAATTTTTAAAAAACCAAAACGAAACTCACCAACGATCTTTTTGATTGCAGCACTGAAGCTCTGCACTCTTCACTGGTGAGAACTCTTATCACACATTTCCTCCTGGTTTCTGGCCTGAGGTTGCACTTTGTTCCTGGGTCTTTGAAGGGGAAAGGTGGCTTGATAGTTACACAGACCTCCCTTCTCAACTGCTGAGATTTCAGATGCACACCCCTCTGCTCATTGGACTTGAAAACTATTTTGAGCTATTCTGACTCTTTGAACATGCTTGCAACTGCAATAGGGCAGAGAGATGAAATGTTGGCTGTTTCCCCCACCTGTTCCAGAGGAAACTGTTTTGCCTGCAAAGACCTGGCTGCTGGTTCCCCCTTCCCTATCCTCTCCCAGCAACGATCTCCTGGATCACTGTTTTTCAATCTCAGCAACTTTAAGATGCTTGGACTTCAACGCAGAGTCCTTAAAGTTTAAAGTCCTTTAAGTCCAATCTTAAAGTTGCTGAGGTTGAGAAACACTGCCCTAGATTCTGGAGGTACTAGCAATTTCTCTCTCTTTTGAGTGGAGAGGACATTTTTTATTCTCCAGGGCTATATACCCTTCCACATAGGCAATCTTTGTTAAGATATTCCTAAGCCTTTGTTCAGAGTGTATATCCTGTTTTCATCTAATCCAACAACATGTAAATATGGTTGCACTACTGGAAAAAGCGAGTGGTTGCAAAATTGCTGGAATGCTGTGCTGTCCCTAGCACAGGGAGGAAAAGGTTTTGAATGTAACAGAAGAAAAGTGACTTGGCTGCTTTGCTGTTACTGCTTTAAAGCAAGTTGTTTTTTGCAAATGGCCAGATACATGCACCCAGTATGTTCTGGAATCAAGGAGGTAGTTTGTGCTAGCACTTTCCTTTATTTCCTTTTTGCATGGAAAGCAGACCTTGCCATGAAACACTGATTCCCCCAGCTTTTTTTTTTTTTGTAAACTTCTTTTAGCCAATTGGAGAAAAAGAACCAATTGGCTCATTGTTCCCTGTTTCTGATGTGTTTTGAGGTCAGTACATTGTGGGTCAGAGAGCCAGCTTGGATTGTTTGTTAAGATGCTGGATTAGGAACAGAGAAGCTTGAATTCTAGGCATGGAGGCCAAGTGGGTGACTTGGGGTCATTCTTTCTTTCTCAGCCCTCGGAACAAAGCAATGGCAAGCCACTTCCGAATATGTTGGCAAAAAAACTTAACGGACTTGTCTGTGTAGTTGCCAGCTATCAAGACTGACTTGAACTCACACACACCCACACAAACAAGATTGTGAGTCAGTGTGAAATTAATTAATGAGGAATTGGGGTAGGGTAGAAGCCGCCTTAGATGTCCATTCTGCCTTGTCTGTCTACCTGCAATCCAGTTTCAAGGGTGGAATGTCTGAAGTGAGGATCTTTGTTTAGAACAGAGTTATAATTCTCAGGGGTCATCCTATGAACCAGACCTCATTTCAGTTCTTCCCTGTCAACTGTAGAAATTCACTTCTGATGAGTTCAGACAGAGTGTCTCCATCTCCCCTCTGTGAGTTCTTTTTCAAATACTCAAGACACTTGATAGAAGAGATCTGGGTTTGTGGGCACGTAAAAGAAAGTTACTGTAATTGTTTCAAAATAGGAAAAATGTAGAACGGGAATGGAAAGGTACCTTGTACAGAATTTGACCACAAAAATGATTTCAATAATCTTAAACCTGTTACCTATTTATCATCAGCAGAGAAGGAAGAAATTAAATAGATAAAGTAGTATGTTTATACATGTAATGGTGATCTAGATGTGAGAGTTTTCTTACAGATATATAACCAACAGCTTGATGCTCTACATATATATGGAAGTAAGTCTTACATCATCTCTGCTCCACACATTCTTTCTCCTAATGCCAGAAGGGGCGTTATTTAGTTTTTTTGAGCATAGGTGTTAACTGGATGCAACATAACACATGACATACTGTATATGCTTTTTAAAGGAACTTCTCATGAAGGAAATACATAGAACAATATTCAGGTATTCTATGTTATGGGGTTGTCATACAGCAAACAACATACTCCTTGGCATTTCTTAAGCTGTTGCAGTTTAAGAAACAGAAATAGTAATCCATTGAAACAACATTGAAAATGCATGGAAAACTGGTCAGTAAATCATTTCTGTGAAAGATGTTGTGAATGGGTGGGCTAATATCCTAATCCTGCTAAATTGTCTGATCCAAGTTATTGATGGGGGTCTGATATCAAATATCAGTTCTATAGCTGCCTCTCCTTCCATGTATGTATGTATGTATGTATGTATGTATGTATATATATATAAAGAATTGTTACATAGATAAAAGACAAGTATGAAAATATATAAAGAAAAGAGAAATAAAAAAGAGAAAGTGCAAAAAATGATAATTACATAAACAAGAATAAGAAAAAGTGACTTCTGACCTTCTTTTCAACAGTTATAAATAAACTCATTATCCCTACCCCCTCTTAAGTATTAAAAAATCCCTTCAGCCCCTTATTCAATCCTTTTTCAATCATCAAATCCCAAAATCATCATTTCACTTTTTTCCATTTTTGGCAAAAAGTCTATAAAGGGTTTTCAGTCTTTTCTTTTCTTTTCTTTTCTTTTCTTTTCTTTTCTTTTCTTTTCTTTTCTTTTCTTTTCTATAAAAGTACTTATTGTTTTGTCCCTGACCAAACAGTTTTGTATTGCCATTTCTGCCAGTTCTACCCTTTTCACAGTCCATTGCCCCATCGTGGAAGGAATCAATTTCTCCATCATTGTGTATATAATAATCTTGCTGCAGTTACCATATATAAAATCAATCTTCCATGAGTCTTTTTTAATTGGCTATCCATAAGTCCCTCTAAAAAGAATTCTGGTTTCTTCTCAATATTAATTTTTATTATTCTTTGTATTTATTTTTTTTTTGCTTTTTTGAAAGTCCACCATGCATGGTAAAATGTCACTTCATGTTTTTCACATTTCCAACATTGACAAGAAGTACTTTTATACATCTTAAATAATTTTTCTGGAGTCATACTTCCATGTTAATTTCTTGATTAAATGATTTTCATCATAATGAGGAAGTGCAGGGAAGGAGAAAGATAGCTCATTTTCAATGGCAAATTTATTTTGCCAACTACATAAACTAGTCTATACAATCACCAGGAGTCAAGCTCAACTCATGGAACTTTACTTCTCCTTGAATATGCACATTAAAATGACGCACCAAGAAAGCATTGTCTTGGCTTTCTTGTTATTGTTTGTATTTGTTTTTAATTCAAAAGAAAAGGACTAGAAGAAGCAGATATGATTGTTTAATTGAATTAGTATGTACCACCAAGTCAGTGTTAATTCTTAGTGACCACACATGCCCTCCGGGTCTTCCAGTGGTTTACCCATCACTACTGTAATTGAGTCCAGCCACCTTGTCGCTGGTCATCCTCTTATCTTTCCTTCCACCTTTCCCAGCATTAGAAATTTCTCAAGAGAGCTAGGTCTTTGCTTCATAGGTCTAAAATATGATAATTTGAGACTGGTCATTTGTGCCTTAAGTGAAAACTCTGGATTGATTTGTTTGATAATGTATTTGTTTGTTTTCTTGGCTATCCATGGTATTCTCAAGAATCTTTCAAATTTCAAAAGCATTAACATTCTTTTTATCCCGTTCTTCAAAGTCCAACTTTTGCTTCCATAGAATGTCGCATGTAAAACCATTGCTGTGATGGTTGCCCTTAGTCCAATAAAAACACAGACTCACTAGCCAGGGCTAAGGATTTCTGGTTTATTAGGAATAGAATGCATACACTGAGAAAGACGGGAATGAGCACATGGCGTGCGAGGTAGCCGGTAAATACCCGTGGTGCGGACCTGATCCTTCCCCACCCCCTATTGTCCCAAAGTCCTGATCTGGAGTCTTGATGGGCGATCAGGGTGCGATTCCGGAGTCTCGATGGGCGATCGGGGGGATTAGCGCTGATTACCTCTGTCCTCTTCCTGTGTCCGGCGCAGGTGTGTCCCCCGGGGTAATGCAGAGATGTCAGGGAGATAGGATGATGGCTTCCTGGGTCAGGGCAAAGGTATGGCTCCTTTGTCCTTTATTTGTATTTGTCTTTCAGTGCTTATGGGATTAGCACTGATTCTTTCCTCCTTCCTCCCCTTATCCAGAAAGGCATGTTCCCCATTGTGATGTATGTATACATTGCAACGGGGGACATGACAATTGCCTGTACAATTCTCATTGTAGGTATAGACCTATCACAGCATCCAAATCATCTCCAAGGCCTTCATTACTACTTTACAAGTGCTAGTCTGCAGTGTATTTCTTAACTGCTGATTCCTTTGCTGTTGACAGTTGATCCTAAAAGGCAGAAAGGCACCACTTCAATATCTTCATTGTTAATTCTAAGGCTGGTTGCTGTACCTGTTGTCATTAGTTTAGTCTTGTTTATATTTAATTTAACTTAATTTTTTAATTGTATTTATTTTCTATCCCGCCTTTATTATCTTTTTAAATAACTCAAGGTGGCGAACATACCTAGTACTTCTTCCTTGTCCTATTTTCCCCACAACAACAATCCTGTGAGGTGAGTTGGGCTGAGAGAGAGTGACTGGCCCAAGGTCACCCAGCTGGCTTTCATGCCTAAGGTGGGACTAGAACTCACAGTCTCCTGGTTTCTCAGTCCTATTTTTTTTTTACTGTACTCTTTTGACTTTCATTACCAGAACTTGCAGATCATTGGATTCTCAGCTATCAGAGTAATGTCCTCAGCATAGCACAGGTTACTGATATTTCTTCTTCCAATTTTAAAACATACTCATCTTCTTCCAATCCAGCCTTCTTCAATATGTCAATATATATTCAGCAGATTGGTTGAATAAACAAGGAGGGAGTATATAGCCTTGTATCACTCCTTTGCTGACCTGGAGCCAGTCTGTCTTGCCGTGTTCTGTCTGGACTGTGGCTCCCTCTTCTGTGTATCAGTTTTGCATGAGGACAAACAGATGTTCTGGGATCTCCATTTTTCCTAAGGTCATTCAATAGCTTGACATGGTTGACACAATCAAAGGTCTCTCCATAATCAGTGAAGCACACATTAAGTTCTTTTTGGTGTTCTTTTGCTTTTTCAATTATCCAGTCTGGATCAGTAATAATGTCTCTTGGTCCTTAGACTTTTTAAAAGCCAGGTTGAGCACTCTGCTATGCTCCCTCATTATGATGGGTGGGGGAGTATTCCTGGGAAGGATGGGCAAAGAATGCTGGGGGTGTACATCAAGTGCATAAACACCCAAAAGGGTCACTCAAGCCATGAAGGTCATGCCAGCTGATTAGGCACCTATTTCAGGCAGCTGTAGTACAAGAAGATGCTGGAGGTGGATGATCATTTTAGCTTAATTCCATACATATGGGAGAAGGCACTAAAAATATGCATGCCAATATGTATAAAGTATGTTTTGTGATTTACAAAAAAAGGGACTGATACATGTAAAGAACTATTTTACTCATAGTATTTTCTCTGCTTTTACAACTGAATATGTTTTATCTCTTACCTCTAAATGCATCCATATACTGCTTCTGGATATGTATTATTATTGAAAATTACATTATTTTATACCAACATTCAAATGTAGGCAGAAATCTAGTTCACTGGAAATTAGATTAGTAGGACAAACGAATGCCACTTATTGGTGCATCATAGAGAAATATAATGTACATTTCAGAAACCATCTGTAATTTTATTTGCAAATGTTAAAGGAAGGCAAAGAACGGTGTTAGCTTAGAAAAATCTGACTGTTTTGGTTCACAAATGAATTGGTTGATACCAGGATTTATTTCAGCTCAGTGAAGAAGGAAATAACAAAAAATGTTGTACACAAGCTTGGTTGCCCATGTCATCTTTTTACAGTAACCCATAGAAATAACATAACAAGACGGCCAGTATAACCAGCTCTTCCTGATTTCTGTCTAGTCAGCAACAGAAATAATTTTTTTGGGTGAATAAGGAAAAGCAAGTTTCAGGTCATATTCTTCTCCTTGTTTCTCAGAATAAAAGGAATGTGCTGTTTTGTTTTCAAATGTTCAGTGATCTGCTTTCTGTCTCTAGACATCTAGTGTCAGATTTCTATTGATGTTGCAGAATAACCATTTGGATATACAGTATTTCCAACAAAAATCGAGATTAAAAAGTTTTCTCTCAGACCTTTATATCAAGTCAAGCTTCAAGTGTTCTTAAATAAAGTAAAACCAAAGGCCCCTTATTGTGCTGTTTATGTGACGAGGCAAAGTACACTGAAAGGAATGGCAGAGAAAATACAGTTATCTGCCTGTCTTGGGCCAGTCACACTTTCTCAGCCCAATCCACCTCACAGGGCTGTTTTTGTGGGAAAATAGGAGAGGGAGCATAAGGTACGCCACCTTGAGTTGAACAAAATAAATGGATGGATGGATGGATGGATGAATGGATGGATGGAAGGAAGGAAGGAAGGAAGGAAGGAAGGAAGGAAGGAAGGAAGGAAGGAAGGATATGTGTGGAGGATTCCTTGTCTCAGCTTTCCTTGCAAATGTAAGGACAGTTGGGTAAGAAGAATCACACAATATTGGTAGTAGGCTCAAGCAATAATTGGTTACAAACAAAATGCCATACCCTTGAAGTTTCTGTGTAGTTAAATTATGAAGATCCTTCAGTCCTTTAAATTCTTTGTTTCTTCATCTGAATAATAATTCATAAAGTCACCTAAGAATGGAATTCTTAGAATGGACCTTACCCTAAAAACTGCAAATGGAAGGAAGCTCCAAAATTGGTCTTTCCTCGTTGCTTCCCTACTGCTGGCTCCTCTTTTTCTGCCCCCAAAGCCTATCTGGCTAGTTCAAAAAACTGATCCCAAAGGGATATTTATTAAAATTGGCTGCTGTTGCTGCTGCTGCTGTTGTTAGATTTTTAACCTGCCTTTTTTATACTATATAACTCAAGGTGGTGAACATACCTAATACTCCATGGAATTTCACATTTATGTGTTGATCATTGGGGACAATGGATTGGGAATCTTCCACAAGTTTCCTTCCACTCATTATGAATTTCAAAATCCAGTCCCTGTCTTTGTAGAAGTTTTGCTGTTTAAGAGAAGGTTGCACAAGTTCTGCTGCAGGAAGTTTGCCAGAAGTGGCCAATTTAATGTTAATGTACCATCATGCTAATGACGAAGATTAGAATTTGTTATTTTGTAAACTTGAGGCATTTCCCAAACTTTCGCAATCCATAGTACATCATGAACCTATCAGCTACAGAAACCCCTTATTTTTGAGTCTTGATCAGATAACTGTTTTTTGAGATAACGCATGCTGGCTGCCAATATTATAACACTGCAATCTCTTTTGCAGTGCAAATCACTTGAGACTCTTGAAAGTTGCCAAACAACCAACAACAGCATTCTCTTACTACTTTCCAGTGAAGAACATAGGAGATAGGAAACCAATAGGAACACCATTTGGCTGGCAGTATGGATTGGAAAATATAAATGCTGGAGAATCGCATGTTGTCATGGTCTTCACTGTTCCCATATGGACACTGAATGTCATGAGTTAAAATTTATGGTGCTTGTGGCAGTGAAGAAAGAGAGAGTACCCAAGTCTTATAGGTATGCAGTGGAAATATTGTGAAATATGCATCCCTAGGAGCAGGGGATGAAAAGTTTGGGGGAGAAGATGTGTGACTTTTGCATCTTTGTATGGTCAAAGTGGAATGGATAGAGTATGCAAGTACTTTTCTCCTCCTCTTTGAGGAGTCTATGGGCATGATAGGAATTCAAGGCTGTTGAGTGCAATTTTCTGTTCAATACAAATAAAGAAAAACTAATTGAAAAGAGAAAACAGGCCAAAATATCATATTAATAAAAGTGATGGCATTATTAAACTAGTTCCTTACATCCTACTGGTATTAAACCCAGAATGCTGGAAAGGGAATAAAGCACATCTTTGTCTTACGTTTGAGTGAAACAGACTAAATAGGTAGTATCTCCACCAACATTTAGACACTGTGGTAAACAAGAACTGTCATGCAGTGTCAGTCAGTAAGCTGGACTTCCTGTGCTTTGTTCATGGGAATGCAAGGCAAGAAAACTCAACAAAAAGGGTCAGATCCTTGGCTTTTATCCCCTAAAGCTCTACAACTTCCTTTCCTCTGTAAACTACCTGATCTGAATGATCCTGAGAAGATTAAAGAAGTCTCCTGTTTATGAGCCCAGGTTACTATTTTCCAGTAAGCTAAGTGGAAATCTGTGAACTTCAAATAACCTCCTTCATAAAGCCATCTGTTCTGAATATTGTTAAGGCTGCACTACCACATAGCCCTATTGTGATGCTGGGCCTGGTTACTATCAGCTATGTTTATGTTTCTGTCCTTTTCTTGCAAATTACTTATGTGCAAATGACCAATTTTGACCCAGCATGGAAGTTTATAGAATGACTGCTGGAACACTTGCTTTTTCATACATGAGATTCCTTTGGTTAGGGACTTTGGAGAAGTCTGCGCTTCATCATAATAATTATTGCCCTTATGCTACTGTGCACCTTGCTGTCAAGAAGCCAGCATTTCAAAGAATCAGAGATGATGTACAGGAAAGTGCCTTGAATGAAACACAGGATTAACATCATAGGTGGGACGTATGTAGCTCACATTCAGACTTTGAACCTACTTTGTGTCTGAATGAAGCGCAGACCTTCATGATATTCTCTTGCTAGGTTAGAAAAAAACTACAGAATATTTTAACTATGAATATAGGAGTGGTATAAAGGGTTTGATGTTGATGTTTTTTTATGGTGCCTTAAGAAACTAAGATGCATATATCCCATCCTGAAAAATAAGGAATCTATATACATTTCTGTTTATGTTAAATAATTTGAAGCAATGTTTCCCAGTGCATTAATTTAAATTATTAGGAGCAGAGGTCTGCCTGAGAGAGCTCAAATAGCTTAAACAATAACAATAATAAGAACAATAAGAACAACAAGATGATGATGATGATGATGATGATGATGATACCTCTAAGGCTAGATACATTGAAAAAAATAAGGTCTAGCTGTCCCCCTGTTGATATTTATTGAATGCACTTGCATTCAGTACATGCTTTGGGAATATAATTAGTCACTACTGTTACCAAGTATAAGGATCTCAGTTGCTCAACTGAAAACTTAAGAGTTTGAGAAGGTTAGCCTGCAGCTTACTTTGCATTTTGACTTCTTTATGGAAGAGAATAAGGATGCACAACATACATTCCTGTGATTGGCAGACAGCAATTCTATGTTGGCTAGAATTGGTATGAATGTAAGGAAAGTGGCCTCTTTTAGCAGAGAAGTCTCTTGTGCAGGCTCCACTATTTAGTATCTTCAGGCTGACTTTGAAGGATCTTACCAGTAGCACACACTGGATAACAACACATGGTGGACCACAGTGTCAACATGGGCCCGACTTTCTTGAAGTGATTCTTACTGTCATTAACTGTGTGCTATTGTGTTAACACAAATGGATGAAAATTGCATTTATCCATAAATGTGGGTGAGAGATTTATGTTTAAAGTTTCCAGATATTTGTCCTAGTATACAGTGTGTACTCAATATAAATACAGACTATCAGCCAACATTTCACACCAAGGAATAACATTACAGAGAAACACTTGTTCATTTAGAAAGTTAATCACTGTCAAAAAAACATCATTGTGTTTGGATTATGAAACTGGTCACTGGATTGTTATTATGGCTAGGTATCTGGATTATGCTGAAAACCAAAATTATGTGGTTGGAGCAGAAGGAGGCAAACCACTCAGCACAGAGGAAAATAAACCATGTCAAAGATCAATCAAATAGATTTCACAGCAATTTTGACATAAACCAGTCACTTCTAGGTAGAGACATTAATTGAAATAGGGTACCAGACAGCTTGCTTTTAGCTGAGAGAAGTGAGTGAAGTGGGATTGTGCTTTCAGCACAGAGACTATTAATGGCTTTGTTTTGCTAGTTCATAGTTCTGCTTACCTAAGAGTAGTTATATGTTAACAACTATCGGCTCTAGAAGTTGAATAACACTAAAACATTGTCTGTGATGGAGAACCAGTGTGATTCAGTGATGATGATGATGGTGTGTGTGTGTGTGTCTGTCTGTCTGTCTGTCTGTCTATCATTAGCACCTGGTAATCCAGAAGTCAAATCCCTACCGAGCCAACTGATGTAAGGATAGAAATGGGTAATGCCATGTAATTCTTTGGAAAAAGGGTGAGACACAGAAATGATCACATACTCAAAAAATATCCCCCAGGTCCTGCTGTGCTGCCTCATTGTGTGGGAGGTGTTCTGGGTAGGGATGAGCAAAGAATGGCAGGAGTATATGCCAGGAGTATATATTCCCAGCAGGGTCACCCAAGATGTAAAGGTCATCCCAGCTGCCCAGCTAAAGCAAGTAGGTACCTATTTGGGCAGCAGCAATATAGGAAAATGCTAGAGGCAGATGATCACTTCAGTGACAATGGCAAAGGCATCAGTTCATATTGTGTGGGACAAGGCAATGGTAAACCACTCCTGTATTTTTACTACGAAAACCACATAGATAGAACATATAAAATGATTTATGATATAGTGCTGGATGATGAGCCCCTCAGGTTGGATGGCACTCAACATGGTACTGAGGAACAGCTGAAGATCTCTTGGAGTTTATGATGTGGCTAGATTAAAGCCTTCGGGACATCTAGTTGCTGATGTTGCAGTACAGGAAAAGAAAATCCGAAGCTGCAAAAATAGAATTACAGTAGGAACACAGAACTTAAGAAGCATGAACACAGGAAAGCTCAACACAGTGAAAGATGAAATGACTACAAATTGACATCTTAGGCATCAGCAAATTGAGATGGGCTGGGATCAGACACTGTTAGTCAGAAGATTACTCTGTTTATTACTCAGGACATGAAAAACAAAGAAGAAATGGGGTTGCTTTTATAGTTAGGAAGGGTATAGCAAGAACAGTACTTGACTACAATGCAATCAGTGACTGAATAATATTGATTAGATGAACAACCTTTAATGTGACAATCATTCAAGTTTATGCTCCACCCACCAGTGCAGAAGAAGAGGAGGTTGATGACTTCTATGATCAAGTTCTATTCAAAATTGACAGAACACGCAAGCAAGATGTGCTGCTTGTGATTGGAGACTTGAATACCAAAGTTGGAAACATGAAAGAAGAAAACATAGTTGGATTGTATGGCTTAGGAAACCAAAATGGAACAGGAGACCACCTTATCAATTTCTGCCACTCCAATGATTTCTTCATAGCTAACACTGTCTTCAAACAACCAAAATGATGCCTCTATACAGGTACATGGACATCACCAGATAGAGTATATAGAACTCAAATTGACTATATTATTGATAAAAGGAGGTAGAGGAGCAAAATTATAGCATCAAAGCCATGGCTAGGTGCTGACTGTGGAACAAATCACAAACTGCTCATGTGCAAGCTCCAAGTAAAGCTAAAGAAAAAGAAAAACACCAGTCAGTTTCCACAATATGATCTTGAGATTGTTCAAGGAGAACTTCAGGAATTGCTTTGAAGTCCTGAACCTCATTGATAGAAAACCAGAGAAATTATGGAATAAACTTCTTTAAGTCCTTAAGGATAAATGTGAAAAAATACTGCCAAAAACGAAGAAAGAAAAGAAAGCAACATTTTATGGATATATTATGGACATATTACATGAAGACCCAGCTCTCTGGAGAAGGCTCTAATGCTGGGAAAGGTAGAAGGAAAGAGATGACCAGCAGCCAGGTGGATGGACTCAATTACAGAGGCAATGAATACACTGTTGGGAGATATGAAATAACAGGTTAGGGCTAGATTGTCTTGGAGAGAATCTATGTGGTTGCTAGGAGTCAAAAACTACTTGATGGCACATAATAAAAAAGTAGCAGTTGCAGACTTTGTAATCACTTGTCTTTTGTTTCTTCAATTGTATTTGTATCTTATTTAGCATTGGATCCTATCTAAAATATACTGAATTAATTGTCTTATCAAAGAATCCAGTTTTCACAGATAAACTCTACCTGTGTAAACATGACACCTCATAGTGACTTTGCTGAGAACAGAATAGGGTATGCAGCAGATAAAAGTTATGTGAGGAAAAACACAAAATGACTGATATGGGGTCATGCATAAAATGGCTTAAAGATTAATATTGGTTCAACTAAAAATCATCTTAGTTTTTCATCGTATTCACACACAATCCCTACCACCACCATTAGATTGACATTTATAAAAAACCAACCCTGAACCAGCATTCATCACCACCACCATGCACAACAGCCTTTCATACCAGAACAGCTCTACATGGATTTTTAATTTTTTTTCTACAGAATGGCACCAAGAGCTCCACTACATATAGAATTCATTTAAAGAGAAAGATGTGAGCATCGCATTATGCCTTGGATTGTGTTTTTGCACTCTGATGTAGCTGGAGATCATGATATTTACATTTCAGTTCCTTGTGAGAGATTGTGGGAAAGCTGGGGGCGAGTCAGTTGAAGGTTCATCCCAGGAAAGGCAACTCACTCCAGATGTTGAGAGATCTGGTAAAAAGTGCCTCAAAGAGACCCCACCTTAATTAATTCAGTATAAGTGTGACTGGAAAATTCCTCTTACAGTTTCCGTTGTTACGTATTTACCCCAGACTGGCAGTAAAGATACCTTACTGAAATCCCTGTCATTTCCTTGGTCTTGCCAGCTGTGAGGAGCATGACCCTCATGGAGACAATTGATGGTGTTTTGGGGTGGAAAGCAAATTTGAGAAAATCTGTTTCATTGGAATGGAATATTATCACGGTTTCCTTCTGTCTCCTTGTATCTCCTCCCTTAGTCCCCCAGTTCCCAAAGTTTTCCTAACTTCACTGTCCCTCTGGTCCAGTGTTTCTCAGCCTTGGCAACTTAAAGCACGGCTGGCTGGGGAATTCTGGGAGTTGAAGTCCACACATCTTAAAGTTGCCAAGGTTGAGAAACACTGCTCTGGTCTATCACCTGGTCCCTCAGATTGTTCAACTTTCCATTGTTTCCTTCTCTTGCCCCTGAACTAAAGGAAAGGAAATTGGGGAGTACCAATACTAACACAGATAAAAGGGAGAGAGGCGATTTTTACTTTTTGCAAGTATTTGGAGGAATGCATTTCTCTCTGACACTGATTCTTCCTCTCTGACACTGAACTCTTTGCTTTGATAATTTGGTTATGAGCAGAACACAGTAATGTCTACACCCAGGCCCACTGTGAGACACTTTCTTTCATTTTACATTGTGATTTTATCCTGCCTTTCCACTACTGGCAACCTTGAATTCTATTTTCAATTATACAGTACAGATAAATACAGAATTACAACATAAAAACTAAACAAACAATATAAGCACAGTTTACACACACACACACACACACACACAAAGTGTCCCTGAAGCAGATTATAATTTGGAATGAAAAGGGCTCCTGGCACTGCACTGATAATCAAAATGCATTGGGTAGCTATTCTGCCTTTCTCCCCCACCCCACCCCAGTCTTTTTTCCTGTTAATCTAAAAGATGAAAGAAGTGCTTGGAAAGATGGGAGGCATACGAATTTTATTTATGTATGTATTTATTAAATGAATAATGAAAGACTATGATATCTGGACTGTCCTGTAAGATTTTCTGAATGGGGCAGGACAATTTTAGCTTCATTTAGTACAGGGGTGGTGCCTTTGAGGGGGAGGGGTATGGAGCAACAACCCTGTGAGGTGGGTTGGGGTAAGAATGAATGAGTGGTCCAAAATCGCCCAGTCAGCTTCCATAGCTAAGGGAAGACTAGACCTCAGTCTCCTGGTTTCTAGCCCAGCACCTTAAACTCTATACCAAACTTTGAACTTTGACAAACTTTGAGATGAGTTTGTCCTGCTGATGTCATGGATATGTTCATCTAATGATCTCGGCAACGTTATAGAGGTGACTTGCCGTTGCTTTGAGGGAGCTTTTTTCAGTTTCCAGTCTAGCTCTGCATGTTCTGATGGTCTCTCACCCAGCACAGTAGTTTTCAAGATGAGCCAAGCTTGGCTAAGTTCTGCCATCTAGCTGGGTCTGTTCTAGAAGCACCTTGATCTGTTGCAGACTCATTGAACCAGACAAAGAACAGGCAAAAAGAAAAGCCTTTTTTGATCTGTACCCACTGTGTGTGTGTGTGTGTGTTTTTCTAGCAGTGATACATGATGTGAGAACAAAGCTATTATAAGCATATTCAGAGCATATCCTTTTACACCTGTAAGGTGCAAAACAAACATCATCAGTGCTAAATATAATTTGCAAGCATTGGGTGACTGCTCCCAAGTAATACTACTTGTTCAGCCTGTCACAGTAATTAGCCTGGATCCTTGCTATCTTATTTTAAAAGTGATGAAGAAAAGCAGTTTCAGGAAAAAAACAGCCTATTGAACAAGTGAGGAAAATCCAGGCCACAAAGCAAAGGGTTTTTAAGCCTGAGGCTACTTATCCTTTCATCAAAAAGTGACTTACAGAATTCTGAAAGACTGACTTTTGAAAGAAGAATGTGTGACTTTATGTATGCATGAATTGGAGTGTGAGAAAGAGGCAAGCTTTGGTAGAGAGAGACAGAGCTAAATTCTCAGTGGGATTGCAAAAATAGATATTGGAGCTGGGGGTCAGACCTGGCAAGACCAACATGAATTGTGGGGCACTAAAAGCTAAACCTGAAGGTCAAAATCCAAGACGTCATAGCTAGGGATCTTCTGAACCATCACCCAGAGATGTAAGTGTTTAGGAGCACACAGAACCAGGGTAAACAGCTTGGCTCACAGGCCACGCCTGAGCTCACGGTGTGCTTCATGAAGCAAACTCTATTTTATTCCGGCAGTCATCATGATGATGCAATTTAAATGAGCTTAAAATGTAAAATGACACATGCTCAGAATATGTTTTTCAGTCAGTTGTGGACTAAATATTATTTTGCGTTGTTTGCTCTAAGAGCTTAGGAATGTAGATGCAGTTGGGAAGCATGATGTTATAATTATGGCAGTAGGGAGATGGAAAAATGTTAATTATGTGCTTTGTGGGTATTGAAGGAGGAAGGGCCATTACATCCAAAGTTTAAAATTATCTTGGTTTCCCACAGAAGATGAATGAAAAGCTTCAGTGTACAGTTGCTGGTATTTTTATCAATTCAAACTGCAGAGAAAAATCTGAGTCAAATTTACTTGACTGAAGGCTGGGGAATGGGGAACAAATGTTACATAGTGGGAAGGCTGGGATTCCAAACAGAGAATGCCAAAAGTATTTCTGTTGCTGTCAGAAATATATAAATATAAATTTAAATAGTATATATATATAGGGCGTCCAGTTGAGAAGGCTAGGATATGTCTGCAGAGACAGAAATGTTCACTTGCCTAAAGCAGAGTGGTGGGTGTCTCTTGCTGAAGATAAAAATTGTGGCCAAGAGGTTGCTCCATTCAAATCATTGATCTGAATATTTCTCTGCATTAGGGAAGGAGGTGAATGACTGTGATTCAGATGGAGTGGAAAACCTCAGTGTGCTGGGTTCAGTCTCTGGCATATGGTGGAGTGGATACAGTGGAAGCTATGCAGATATACCTTCCTTTTTTTCTTTGCAGTCATCAAACGATGCATTAGTGGCTGAGGAAGATAAACATGGAGCATTGTATAACTCAGATATGGAGAAGGAAGACTGTACATAGTCATCAGTGGCAAGCACATACTTGTTGCCATACAAAGCATGCTTATAAGCATTAATGCTCCATTAGGAACAGTATCAATAATAGCTGATCCATTTAGAATCAATTCAAATAATTACTAGCAAGCAGAGGAAGATTCTCCTAGGATGACAGCCCATGAGGAGGTTGCATTTTTATTCCCTGCCATTGAAACTTGTGCTATTTGCTACCATCAGGCCCAGGTGACAGGAAACTCTCCTTGCCAAAAATAAGAGACTTTTTAGGTTAAAGCACAGTAATAGAAGCTTTGGGAGATGGAACATGACTGTCAACCCTGTATCAGAAGAGGAAAAGTGAAAGCTCCTTGCCTCTATGCTACAAACATCTAACACCTGCAAGCAGCGGAGCAAGAGGGAGTCAATGATGCATGCAAAATATCACTGTGCAAATGTCATGGCTGAAGTACTTCTATCAGACATTGTGATGCAGTAACATCAACATGACACTTGTGTGATGACCTCATGACACAAGTTGTTTTAATGTCTGCTTGGCTTGAAATGTTGGGCCAGAGGTTGAGTGATCTATGCTCAAGAATGCTATGCAGACATAATCCTTACAACTGGCTAGTTAGAGTTTTGGACTAAGGGTTGGAGTGCCCCAACCAGTCATTCAACTTCAGAGGTGACTTTGGAGTAGTCACTAACCCTCAGCCTAACCAGCTTCTGGTGGAGTGAAGGAAGATAGGATATAAATAAATTAGCACCTTTACCCTGAGGAGTATAACACTACATAATTCTGAAGAGCTATATAACCATGCCAGCAGACATCAAGGAAGGAGTTGGAAATGGGATAAATAGGGGCATTATATGCATTTATTAACTTTGTTTGTACTTGTGTCCTCCTTGCAAATTTACATCAGGACTATCTATCCCTAATTTTCTGTCCTTGGTGCCATTACAGAAAAAAAAAGTACCTTTGGGATAACAAGACAACAAATCAACTCATTTCTAGCGAGTACTGCTCAAGAGTATGGATGATGGGAGTTGTAGTCTGTACAATGACAAGGAAAGGGGAAAAAGGAGGGCTTAGTAGTATTTTGAAATTATGGGGCAAGGTTACAAAGTACTCCAGGGAAGGATTTCCACATAAAGGACAGTAAGAGAAAGAAGGTGTAGCTGTTTCAGTAGATTTTTGGCCAGCTGTGGGCCATGCAGCTGTATTGTTGGTCTTAGGTGTTTCTTGGGATTAAACAAACAAAGGTCAGCCTCTTTATCTGCGTCATCCACCTCCTCATATGAAGATGGAAAGCATGACCACCAACATTTTCTGCTCCTTCTGTCTGTCTGGTTTATCTGCTTAAGGAAGCTCGGTCTGCCAAGTCTGATAACTCTGGCTGGCTCCTAATAACTTCCTTGAGTGAAATTAAAAAAAACCAGAAGTAAATTATTAATTTGTCTTTAATAATTTACATTGGAAACACAGTGTTTGCATTTAGAAAACTGACCATGATAATGATGAAGTACCTTTAATTAAACTATATCACTTAGAACTTGCAGAAAATTGGATATTTTCAGTATTTTTTTCTATGCTGATGTAGTCCAAATGGTTGCATAAGCAAGAGAGAGAGACAGAGAGAGAGATCTCCCTTTAGTTTTGTTTGTGCATAAAACATAGCCTTAGGTTGTAGAGATAGTTGAAACAACCCAATAACATATCAGAATGTTCTATGAAACATTAATAGCACAACAGATTTTTAAAAATTTGTTTTTAAAAATTCCATTCATTTCAGAAAGTGATTAAGCACATGCTTAATTTTTGAAGTGAAATCAAGGCAGTTTGTGATTCCCACCAGTCTGATCAGTGGTTACTATTTTGG
The DNA here is from genome assembly GCF_035149785.1 of Candoia aspera. Taxonomy (NCBI): domain Eukaryota; kingdom Metazoa; phylum Chordata; class Lepidosauria; order Squamata; family Candoiidae; genus Candoia; species Candoia aspera. The sequence continues at coordinate 76,448,106 of NC_086158.1, forward strand.
ACATGAGAAATGAAAGTTTGCTTCTCCAGGTTCTTACTTTGGTAATATCTTTGTTTTGGAAGATGCAAGCTCCAAGGGATGGTGAACACCTGAGCTATGTTTGGTTTGATTCATAGTTTGTTGAATAAGCTGTAGGAGTCAAGCTCACACATAATCCTAAACTAGAAATCATGAGTTGCATATCTGTATTGTCAGGTTAGCACATTGATTGATAACATACCATGAAGCTGGTGTTCACTCTTAGCAACCACATGGATAGATATTCTCCAGGAAGAACTGTCCCCAATCTGATCATTTAGGTCTTCCAATAGTTCGTTGTTTATTCATTTAGTCGCTTCCGACTCTTTGTGACTTCATGGACCAGCCCACGCCAGAGCTTCCTGTCGGACGTCAACACCCCCAGCTCCCCCAGGGACGAGTCCATCACCTCTAGAATATCATCCATCCACCTTGCCCTTGGTCGGCCCCTCTTCCTTTTGCCTTGCACTCTCCCTAGCATCAGCATCTTCTCCAGGGTGTCCTGTCTTCTCATTATGTGGCCAAAGTATTTCAGTTTTGCCTTTAATATCATTCCCTCCAGTGAGCAGTCTGGCTTTATTTCCTGGAGGATGGACTGGTTTGATCTTCTGGCAGTCCAAGGCACTCTCAGAATTTTCCTCCAACACCACAGTTCAAAAGCATCGATCTTCCTTCGCTCAGCCTTCCTTATGGTCCAGCTCTCGCAGCCATATGTTACTACGGGGAACACCATTGCTTTAACTATGTGGACCTTTGTTGTCAGTGTGATGTCTCTGCTCTTAACTATTTTATCGAGATTTGTCATTGCTCTTCTCCCAAGGATTAAACGTCTTCTGAGTTCCTGACTGTAGTCAGCATCTGCAGTAATCTTCGCACCTAGAAATACAAAGTCTTTCACTGCTTCTACATTTTCTCCCTCTATTTGCCAGTTATCAATCAAGCTGGTTGCCATAATCTTGGTTTTTTTGAAGTTTAGCTGCAAGCCAGCTTTTGCACTTTCTTCTTTCACCTTCATCATAAGGCTCCTCAGTTCCTCTTCGCTTTCAGCCATCAAAGTGGTATCATTTGCATATCTGAGATTGTTAATGTTTCTTCCAGCGATTTTAACTCCAGCCTTGGATTCCTCAAGCCCAGCATGTCGCATGATGTGTTCTGCGTACAAGTTGAATAGGTAGGGTGAGAGTATACAGCCCTGCCATACTCCTTTCCCAATCTTAAATCAGTTCGTTGTTCCATGGTCTGTTCTTACTGTTGCTACTTGGTCGTTATACAGATTCTTCAGGAGGCAGACAAGATGACTTGGTATCCCCATACCGCTAGGAATTTGCCACAATTTGTTATGGTCCACACAGTCAAAGGCTTTAGAATAGTCAATAAAACAGAAATAGATGTTTTTCTGAAACTCCCTGGCTTTTTCCATTATCCAGCGGATATTGGCAATTTGGTCCCTAGTTCCTCTGCCTTTTCTAAACCCAGCTTGTACATCAGTCAATTCTCGCTCCATGAATTGCTGAAGTCTACCTTGCAGGATCTTGAGCATTACCTTACTGGCATGTGAAATGAGTGCCACTGTTCGATAGTTTGAACATTCTTTCGTGTTCCCCTTTTTCGGTATGGGGATATAAGTTGATTTTTTCCAATCTGATGGCCATTCTTGTGTTTTCCAAATTTGCTGGCATATAGCATGCATTACCTCGGCAGCATCATCTTGCAAGATTTTGAACAGTTCAGCTGGGATGCCGTCATCTCCTGCTGCCTTGTTATTAGCAATGCTTCTTAAGGCCCATTCAACCTCACTCTTCAGGATGTCTGGCTCTAGCTCACTGACCACACCGTCAAAGCTATCCCCGATGTTGTTAACCTTCCTATGCAGGTCTTCTGTATATTCTTGTCACCTTTTCTTGATCTCTTCTTCTTCTGTTAGGTCCTTGCCATCTTTGTTTTTGATTATACCCATTTTGGCCTGGAATTTACCTCCGATGTTCCTAATTTTCTGGAAGAGGTCTCTTGTCCTTCCTGTTCTATTATCTTCTTCCACTTCCGTGCATTGCTTGTTTAAAAATAATTCCTTATCTCTTCTGGCTAACCTCTGGAATTTTGCATGTAATTGGGCATATTTCCCCCTATCACTGTTGCCTTTTGCTTTCCTTCTTTCTTGGGCTACTTCTAGTGTCTCAGCAGACAGCCATTTTGCCTTCTTGGTTTTCTCTTTCTTTGGGATGAATTTTGTTGCCGTCTGCTGAACAATGTTGCGGACTTCTGTCCATAGTTCTTCCGGGACCCTATCTACTAAGTCCAGTCTCTTAAATCTATTCTTCACCTCCACTGCATATTCCTTAGGAATATTAGTGAGCTCATATCTAGCTGATCTGTGGGTCTTCCCTAATCTCTTTAGTCTGATCCTAAATTGTGCAATAAGAAATTCATGATCTGAACTACAGTCAGCTCCAGGTCTTGTTTTTACCGACTGTATAGATGTCCGCCACCTTTGGCTGCAAAGGATGTAGTCAATCTGATTTCGGTGTTGTCCATCTGGTGAAGTCCATGTATAAAGCCGTCTCTTAGGTTGTTGGAAGAGAGTGTTTGTTATGCAGAGTGAGTTGTCTTGGCAAAATTCTATCAGTCTATGTCCTGCTTTGTTTTGTTCTCCCAGGCCATGCTTACCTGTAATTCCAGGTGTCATTTGACTGCCCACCTTAGCGTTCCAGTCTCCCGTGATGAAAATAACATCTCTTTTAGGCGTGTTGTCCAGTAGGTGCTGCAGATCCTCAAAGAACTGCTCTACTTCAGCTTCTTCAGCATCTGTGGTTGGGGCATATATTTGGATCACTGTGATGTTCGATGGCTTGCCCTGAATTCGAATTGAGATCATTCTATCCTTTTTTGGATTGTATCCAAGCACTGCTTTAGCCACTTTACTATTAATTATGAAGGCTACTCCATTTCTTCTGTGGTCCTCTTGTCCACAGTAGTAGATCTGGTGGTCATCTGATGTGAAGTGGCCCATTCCAGTCCATTTCAGTTCACTGACCCCCAAAATGTTTATCTTTAATCTTGACATCTCACCAATAACCACATCCAATTTGCCCTGGCTCATAGATCTTACATTCCAGGTTCCAATGGTGTGTTGATCCTTAGAACATCGGATTCGCCGTTCACCACCAGCACCGTCGGCCGCTAGCTGTCCTTTCGGCTTTGAGCTAGCTGCGTCATCACGTCTGGGGCTAGTTGAACTCATCCTCTGTTCCTCCCCAGTAGCATTTTGGCCATCTTCCGACCTGGGGGTCTCATCTTCGAATGGTATACCGACATATCTCTGGTTGTACTGATCCATTTAGTTTTCACGGCAAGAATACTGGGGTGGGTTGCCATTACCTTCCCCAGGGATCGCATTTAGTCTGACCTCTCTGTCATGACCTTCCCATCTTGGGAGGCCCTTCACGGTTTAGCTCATGGCATCATTGAGGTGCTCAAGCTCCAGCACCATGACAAGGTAATGATCCTTTGCTGAAGTCCAATAGTTTACCCATTGCCATTTAAATGAGTCAATCCATCTTGCTGGTGGTCATCCACCTCTTTCTTTTCATCTTTTCTAGCATTATAGACATTTCCAGAGAGCTGGGTCTTCACATAAGGTATCTGAAGTAGGATAATTTGAGCTGGGTTATTTGTGCCTTGAGTAAGAACTCTGGGTCGATTTGTTCAGTGACCCATTTGTTTGTTTCCTTGGCTGTCCATTATATTCTCAGCAGTCTTCTCCAACACAAAAGTTCAAAAGCATCAATACTTTTCCTATCCTGCTTCTTCAAACTTTCACTACCATAGAGTATTACAGGAAAACCTTTGCATGCACGATTCTGATCTTCTCACATATAGATCCACCCTAGCATCTGAATATCTTTTCCATGGCCTTCATTGCTACTTTTTTCCAAGTGTTAGCATGTAGAGTATTTTTTGATTGCTGGATCCTTTATTGTTGATAGTCATTCCTAAAATGTAGAATCTATCCAGCACTTGAATATATCTTCATTGTCAACATTAAGGCTGGTTGCTGTATCTGCTGTCATTAGTTTGATCTTCTTTATATTTAATCTTTGTCCCATTTTTTCCACTCTGCTCCTTGACTTTCATTACTAGACCTACCAGATTATTCATATTAGAATAAGTGTATCAGAGTAAGTGTCATTAGCATAGGTAGTTAATGTTTCTTCCTCCAATTTTTAAACACACTACCTTATTCCAATCCAACTTCCTTCAATATATAAATATATATTCAGCATATACATTGAATAAATAAGGGTAAGGCCTTGCCAACCTGAAGCCAGTCTGTTTTGCCTAGTTCTGTCTGGATTGTAGTTTCCTGACCTGTGTATAGGTTTTGCATGAGGACAATGGGATGTTCTGGGATTCCCATTTTTCTAAGCACATTCCATAGCTTGACATGATCAACACAATCAAACACAATCAAAGGCCTTTCTATGATAAATGAAGCACATAGTAACTTCGTCTTTTTTTGACTTTGGCTCGTCTTACCTTCTTAGCAATTTCCACTGTTTGTTTTGACATCCAGTTTGCTTTCTTCTGGGTTTTTTTGTTTTAATGTTTGGCAGTCTTTTTTTACATTCATTCATAACTACTTGTTTGATTTCATTCCACAGTCCCCTATCAATGAGGTTCAGGACTTCAAAGGATTCCTGATGTTCTTCTTGAAAATGGTGGGTAGATACAGTATGGTCAAAATCATACCATGGGAACTAGTTGGCTTTCCCCTTCTGCTTTAGCTTAGCTTAGAAGCTGCACATGAGCAGTTTGGGATCTGTTCCACAGTCAGTCCCTGAGCACATCTTTATGCCAAAGAGGTCTTCTATCTCTTTGTACCAATAATATAGTCACATTGATTTCTGTGGACTCCATCTGGTGATCACCATGTATATAGGCATTATTTGGTTGTTAGAAGACTGTTAGCAATGAAGAAATAATTGGTTTGGCAGAAACTGATAAGTCGTTCTCCTGCTTCATTTCAGTTTCCTAGGCCATACAGTCCAACTACATTTTTCTTCTTAATATTTCCAACTATGGCATTCCAATCACAAGCAGCACATCTTGTTTGCATGTTCTGTCAATTTCAAATTGATCATATATATATATATACACATACATATATATACATATATATATATATACACACACACACACACACATGATATACTCTGTATATATGTATGATAGTCATATAAATGTATTAGAAATATATATGTATTTGAATAATGTTTACATTACATATATATATATATATAGGTTTATAACTATAATGATATAGTATGACAAGTTTTTTTTTCCTTTTTATTTCTTAACTTTTTTTGTAATAGCACTTTGTAATTTTTTTTTTTTTTGATCATGTATGTTTGATCCCAGTGGAAGCTGGATTCTCTCTCGGGTAGCCAGCTCAGGCTGACTCAGCCTTCCATCCTTCCGAGGTCAGTAAAATGAGCACCCAGCTTGCTGGGGAAGGTGACAACTGGGGAAGGCAATGACAAACCACCCCGCTATAGTCTGCCAAGAGAACGTCGTGAAAACAGCGTCCCCCCCAAAGGGTCAGACATGACTCAGTGCTTGCACAGGGGACCTTTCACCTTCCACCTTCCACCTTCTTGTATCTTAATATTATTATTTTTGTGTTTTTTTCTTTTTTCTGTCATTAATTAAAAAGCAATAAAAAATAATTTTAAAAATTCAAATTGATCATAAAACTCACTAACTTCCTCTTCTTCTGCATCTCAATAAATGTAACATAAACTTGGATATTCATCACAATAAAAGGTTGTCTGCAAGTCTAATTGATATTATTTGGTCACTGATTGCACTGTAACCAAGTACTGTTCTTGCTATATCCTTCTTTGTTTTTCATGCTGGGTGTAGTAAACAGTGTGACCTTCCAACTGAAAGTATCCAATTCTGGTCCATTTGAATTTGCAGATGTCTAACGTGTCAGTATGTAGTTGATTCATCCCATCTTTCACTGCGTTGGGCTTTCCCATGCTCATGCTTCTTACCTTCCATATTCCCATTGTAATTCTGTCTTTGCAGCTTCAGATTTTCTTATCCTGCATGGCGACATCAGCAACTAGAATCCCAAAGTCTTTAATCTAGCCATGCCTAAATAATAATAGCACTCCAAAGGATCCTCAGCTATTCCTCAATAGCATGTTGAATGCCATCCAACCAGAGGGGCCCACCATCTGGTACTATATTGTCAATCATTTTATATTGCCTATCTGTGTGGTTTTTTGGGTAACATACAGGAGTGGTCTCCCATGCAGTATGAGATGATACTTTTGCTATTATCATTAAAGCGATCAGACACTTCCAACATCTTCCTATATTGCTGCTGCCCAATATAGGTCCCTGGTTGCTTTAACTAAGCAGTTGGGATGGCCTTCATCCCTTGGGTGATCCTGCTGGGATTCTCTACTCTTGACATATCCTCCCATTGTTCTTTGCTCTCCCACCCAGGAATACTCCTTTCAGTACTTGGGGCAGATAACACATAACAGTAACTATTTTTTTCTTTCTTTTTAGTTACTGCTGTGTTAGCCAAGCTGGTTTTGATAGCAGTGGGCTGGTTGCTCCAGAATCTCTTAGATGAAATGGATTATCTTGACATCCTTTGCAGTTCAACTTTAGATTTAGTTCTGAGATGGACAACATAGGTTGAGAATGGTGTTCCTAGAAGCCCGTGTCATATCTGACTTTAAAAATCTTCTTTGTTTGCTGGTGATTTCCTAGCCCAGTCTAGGAGCTGACACTGGTATACAAAGCCTTATACAATTTAGGCCCAAGCTACTTTCCAGATTGCACATTTCCATATGAAATGACATTTATGGGTGCTGCCAAGCGTATGTTTGCATTGATGACCAATTCAGGTTCCACTGTGATAGGGCCCATATTATGGATAAACTGCCACTTTCTTTCATAAGTAAGCCCTCTTCTTTAAATGTTGTCTTTATGGATATTTTTGTGGTTCCTTTATAACTTGTGTGGAACCATTAATTTAATGGATGGCATACACACTTTCTATATGTGTGTGCCTATGTATATACACAGATGAAAGCTATTGTTTAGTATTACCCATGAAACAAATTACTTTCATAAATCACAATTGCAGGTGTATACTTGTGGGCTTATACAACTTGTGGCTACATGCAGGCTTCAGCTGCTTAATTAATTAGTGTAAGTACAATTCCACTAATGGTGCTAATTGAGGTTTACAACTTACTAATGGCTTCAGTATTCCTTCAGTTTATCTGCCTCATTCATATCTGTGGGTGATTAATAGCTGCCGGTTTCTGCTGAAGCAATATAAATTGGTATTTGGTATTACAAGAGGAGTAACAATTTTATTGAGGGTTTTCTGTGGAAAGGAGCATAGTCCTGCTTTTTAAAAATGTATTCCTTCCCCCTTCTCTTTAGCTGTAATAAAAACATTTATTAATTACCATTTTTTTTAAGGAATGAGACACCATATAAAGGGTGATGAATGTTCACACTAGTCACAAATCTAGTAAATATGTAATAATATGCAATAAAGAATATATTATCTTATTATCTACCTATCTGTCCACCCACCTACTTGCCCACCAATCAATCTCTTTCCACACCACATATGGTGGGAGACATTCTAACATCCGAACATATGTACCTATTCCCTAGACATTGTATAGAATTCCCACATGAATATTGGCCCAAGATCTCCTGTTAAATGCTTATATTGAATTTTGAGCACCAATGACATTCGTTTGCTTCCATTACGAAGCTGCAAATAAGGCAGATTGGATGGTAGGTAATTTTTCAAGAGTGTCTATTTTTGCAAAATGAAGCGCTATCTTCATTAATGTATTTCTGTCCTTGCCTGCTTTTCAGGAAATTTTTGAGAGACAATCAGTTCTGACAGCTGAAGAATTGTTTTGCTTCAATATTTTCACCCTAATATTGAAATATGATAGTTCAATGATTTGAGTTAAGGCTTCAGTGCACGAATAATGCAGTCTTAGTCCTTTGTAAAAGTTTGGTTGTGTGGAGATGCTTGGATATACAGTAGTTTCTCTGCATTAAAAGTAAATGGCTTGGAATACAGCATTTGAATATGTATGGGTAATATTTGTTAGATTTCTATCCTGCCTTTCCTCTAGGCACTCTAGGCCTCAAGGCAGTGCATCCTTCCTTGAATTTTTTCCCACAATGACTCTTTTAGATTGGTTGGGCTGAGAGTGGCATTGGTCTAAAATCAGCTGGAGGAGAAGGAGAAGGAGAAATAGTAATCTCTGGAAAAAAATCCCGTTAAGTCCTTCCTTTGCTTTCTTGGGCAATAAAATTTAGGGGAGAAGTCCAATACATTAAATAGTTCACAATTTTGCTGCTCTTTCATGATACCTCAAATTAGAGTAGGGCAAAGTCTGCTTTGCTGCTTCAGTAAGTTTTATTATCTCTGATGATCCCTGGGTACAATGTTACACAACACAAATGCCGGGCAGCAAGCTAGGTTAGTTATACCTAAATGCCCTTTGGGAGGCACTGCCAGCATAGAGAGAAATTGACCTTTGTGACATGAAATCAGAGTATGAGAAGAGGGAATGCAAGTGGATTACTTGTATCTTAGTTTACCCTGCTGGATCCTGATGGAATATCTACCAAGGGAACAAGTTCTTTGCAATGTTTTTAACAGTCTCATGCCTTGGTCTCATTCACTAATGAAATCTGTTTGGTGTGTTGAATAATGTGGAAATGCACGGAGCTTTCCTTTTTGCTGGAAATGGCGCTAGGCAGTGGTCATTTTGCAGGTCTCCAAAAGCTACCATTCAAAAGCTGGTGCAGAAATTTGTCCACCCAGTCTGACCTAAGAAGAGACATCATATTACATATAATCTCAAATGAATTGGCCAATACATTACTGTAGTAAAGCATCCAAATTTATGAAAAGATGATATTAAGAAATCTGATAGAGACAAAGCAGAGCATAAAGTGATGGAGTGAGCCATTGTTGATTGTGTTATTCTAAAACATTCTTTCTAAACTACTTACAGTTTTAAATCTCTAATTTATAATTTACTACAGCATTACTGCTACCATACAGACATGCCTACAAACTAATCACACTACTCCTTTTCAGGCAGGGCCATCTTTAGCAAGCTGAATGTTCATCAAAATGATGAAACATTGTGACGCAAGTACAAAAGGGCAGAGTAATGCATCACAATGTCCTAATGGATGTTTTATTCTTGCCTTAGTCCCTTGTGGATGCCCATGCTTCTGGGGTATGTAACTTTATGCGAAGTGCAGAAAAGTGGTATTAAATAGTAACCCAGAGAAATCAAAGGCGTAAGACAAGAAAAAGAAAGAAAGGGAAACATATCTAAATGTATCTAAATCTCTTGGTGGCTTTTGATACCATTAAACATGGTATCCGTTTGGACCAGCTCCTGGAGTTGGGAGTAGGGGGCACTTTTGGGTGATGGTTCTCCTCCTCTCTCTGTGGCTGGTTCCAGTTGGTGGTGGGGGAGAACAGATTGAGCCCTAGCCCCCTGTAAGGTGGGGTGCTTCAGGTCTCCGGTCTCTTGCCCCCCCAAGCCCATTTTTAATATCTACATGAGACTGCTGGGAGTAGTCATCTCACAGCATGGGATGCAGTATCATCAATATGCTGATGATGCCTAGCTATATATCTCCACCCTGGGCCAGCCAAGTGATGCTGTCCAGGTGCTGGCCGAACCTGGAGGATGTAAGCATTTGGATGTGAAGCATTTGATTCAACCCTAGCAAGATGGAGTGGCTCTGAGTTTTGGCCTCCTGGGTCTGGGTAGCACTTCCCTGGATACAGCTGGCATGCAATTTGGGGTAGTCCTGGAATTGCAGCACCTACTCAGGGAGCAGGCTGCAGTCAGGGCTAGAGGGGTACATATCCATCTTAAGCACAAGTTGCTCTCATTCCTTGTCAATATTATGAGGTAGACCAGACAGGAAGCATGACCAGATGAGCTAATTCTACTTTATTGTAAAGCTACATTAACAGAATCTTGCAAGTCTGAAAGTACATCTCTCCCCCCATCTCTTTTACAGTCCAAGAAACTAGGGAGGGTGTCTTCTGAGCCTCTTGCCCTGCCCACTATCTAGGTTTGGACTATGCTGCCTCTTATCGGACCGTTCCCTAGGCAGCATCTCTGGGCCCAGTCTCCCAAAGTCATTCCAACATTCCTGGACTGGGAGGCCGTGCTTATAGTCACTCTGACCCTGGTCACTTCTTCTTGGATTACTGCAAATTGCTCTACATAGGGCTGCCCTTGAAGACCATCTGGAAATAACAACTGGTCCAGAATGTGGTGCACATGCAATTCTGGGTGCTCTGTGGTTTGCCCATATATACACAGTAAGCTGCACTGGCTTTCAGGTTTTTTTTTTTTTTGAGTCCTATTCAAGGTGCTGGTTATTACCTTTATAGCCCTAAAAAGGGCACTGGACCAGGTTATTTGCAGGACCACCTCCCCCTGACATATCTGCCTGCCCCACCAGGTCAGGTAGGGTGGGTGCACTCCAGGTCCCTTCCCTTAAATGTTGTCATCTGGAGGGACCTAGGAAGCATGCCTTCTCCGTAGCTATCCCTGCCCTATGGAACATCGTTCCCCCCCAGCCTCTTCCCATGATTGTTGGGGTAGAATGAGGCTGGAGCCCAGGAAGGTAGAATGCTGATGTGTGGGAGAGTGTTGTCCTAGGGCGCCAGAAGTTTTGATTGTGGTGTCTTGCTTTTTTGATGTTTTTATTGTTTTGGGTTGGGGTTTGTAATATGGTGGGCTATATAAGTCTTTTTGGTCTTTAAACTTTTCTCTCTTTTTGAAGGTCTCATTAACCCATTAACTCCTTCCAGTTACAGTTGTCTTCATTTTCTCCCTCTTCTTCTGTATATAGGTTTTGAAATTTTATCCTCATTTATACTACTATTATCAAGCCACCTTGTACTGCTCACTTACTTGTGTGCTGAATTCACATTCATTCAGCATTCATTCATTGCTGACTGTCTTCCATTTTGATTTACCACACACACTTCTCAAGTATCCCATTCCCAGTACATCCAACTTCTATGTTTCTCTTTATACGCTCAGCTCTCACTTCCACCGAACAAAGTAGGCAGAAGCACACTCTTATACATAGCCATTCACTTTTTTAAAAAAACCATTCCTTGCAACAGTCTATATACTACCTATGATTTTAATACCAGCATTTGCACACCTTAAAATTTCTCCACCCATTTTCTAATCTCCGTATTTGTGCAAAATGTTCTCTATTCCCTTTATCATAGGATTTCTCTGACTCAATAGACATGCAATAAACTAAATTTCTGGAAGGAGACTATTCTTTACGATGGGGCCATTACAGAGAAGCACTGCCCCTGGGTCCCCACTGATCTAACTTCTCATATATTTGGGATAATGAACATGCTCAGCTGGTGTTACCTTCCTCTCATCATTTTTTGGAGCAATAATTTTCTCCTATGCATTTTATAAAATCATCCACAACCTTATCATTCTACCAAACATCCTTTTTTGTAATTACCATTAGAATAACTTCACATATTTCTGCCGTACTCTGTAATCTCTCCATACACACTCTGTTCCAAGTTATTTCTGCATTCTCTTTCTTTACATCCATTTCTCATTCATTTTGAGGGGAGATTAAACTGTTTTCTAATATGTTTTCCAACAGGACTCATACTTTCCCTTCCTGAAGCCAATCTTTCACTTCTTTTCTTCTGTGTCAATTTTCCCTCCAAGATCTATCCCGGACACTACCAAAAAATGGCCCCTTCCATATTCAGAACCTCTTATTAGACTTATGCCCTTTCCTAATTTACTTAATAAAATTTACTTCAGCATCAATAGTAAAATCAGTCTTCTTTTCAAATAATTCCTTTTCCATATATACTTGAAGAAGCTTACACTTAAACCAGATATTTGAAACAAGTGGACAAATAATCAAATAGAACTCTTTCTAAGGGTATACTTACCAGTCACTCTTCTCATTCATTACTTGGATTACTAAATGGCCCAGCTGATTTTTCTGTATTCTGTTGTCATTTTCACCCATTTTTTTCCAGTTACCTGACAGAATAACTTTTCTCTCTGTATTGCATTTATGCAGGATGTTGCACTGTTTTTCCCCAAATTCCTCTGGTAATACCACCCTTCACAGGAATGTAACATATCTATAATCAGCATAATTATTCCTCCACTCACAGTAATTTAGATAACACCAATTCATATTCATATTTTGATATATATTTTAGCCTTTTAATTGATAATAACCCTATCCATTTATTTCATTGCATGTATTCATCCAACTCCTCTCCACAAGATTAGAGCACCTTCATTCAGGACTACTATACCTTTCCTCTTTTTCTTAGTTTCATAGACATATAACATATCTTTTTTTTCATTTCATTCATTAATTCATGCTCTTAACCATGTACTCCTCTTACTTTCCTAGTCACAATCTTCCAAATGTCATGCCATTAACAGACAGATATTGTTCTATAAATATTGCTCTCTACTACCTGTCATTGCTTTGGTCAATGATGGTTTTCAAATAATGTTTAATAAGATAGGCTAAGTAGAAGCTAGGTTATCAGCTTTAGTCATACTTTGCCACATTCGCCAATCAGGTTTGGCATATTTTAACCATTATGCCATAAACAGAACCAAAGCCAAACATGCTCATTCTATTCCATGCAAGTCAAACTCTCTGATCTAGAGATTATCTTGCAAGCCAACATACTGTTGTCACATCCCACCAGCTAGGAGGTACAAGCAGTGCTTTGACATACACTCAGGATGCATCACATAACTAAGACTACCACGATGCTAGATACCATTCAGAACAATAAATCAACAATGCACTGACCTTTAGATCTTGGAAAATGTAATGGCTTTCTAAGTGTTGTGGAAGTTTAGCTCTTATCAGCCCTAGCCAGGCGGGCAGAATGACTAATGGTGAAGATGATGAGACATCTACTGCCACAACACGAAGAGGGTATATGTTGATCATCCCTGCCCAACAAATCTGAAGTGTCCAAAAAGTGACAGAAAAGTTACACAAGTGGAAAGAAGAGTGTACAGATGCTATCTGGGTATGTAATAAAAATATAGTTATAAAAAGTAATAGGAGAAGAATTGTGGTTCTGTGTTCAGCACACACTGAAATTAAGGAGCGCTATATTTCCGAGGTATAGCTTATTTGTAACGATGCTATACAATTTAATGCTTGACCATATAAATAAAAATTTAATTGGGTATTTTTAAAGTTAATTTTGTAAAGACATTTAACTTTATCTTTACTACTTTTTTCCCAGATATATGCAGATTAGTTAATTTTAAAAAAAATGATTTAGCAGTTTTGCACTTAAAAGCAGTTTGCCTTTGGTTTATTGAATTATTGAGATAGTTCAGACTTAGTTATAGAAAACTAGGCGCTAGAGGGCACTATTGTTCCTTGAGACTATATTTTTTCTTCCCCTAAAATGAACCTAAAGAAAGAAGCTGAGGGATGTGATGCATGCTAAAGCTTTAAACCATTTAAGGAAACAGATAAAATGCTAAAGAAGAGATGAGAATGTATCTTGAGAAAAAATAAGAAAAAAGAGGCCATCCACTGATTAAATGGCTAGAGATACACATTGCATTTGCTAATGTATTTGTAACAAAATATTGACATTTAAGAAAAATAGTACAGAATTTACCGTTTTGTGTTTAAATGGCAGAAAGGAAGTGTAAATCTTCACTGATGTTTAACCTATCATTATGAAAGGAGATAAAACTCTTAAAATCCTGCCCTTTCATGCTGTTACATCAGCAGTATTATCACTAATAGAATGCTTAATAGCTAAAGTGAGATAGAACCTGAATACTCTAGTTTTGCATTTTTCTGGAAATGTCATTGGAGTTATTACAAGCAAAGAAATAAGGGAGACACGTACTATATAGCAAGTTGGCTTTGTATCTTTAAAGAGAATATATATATATCCATTCAGTTGTGTCCAATTCTTGGAGAGTGCCTGGACAAGTCCCTGCAGTTTTCTTGGCAAGGTTTTTCGGAAGTGGCCATTGCCTCCTTCCTAGGGCTGAGAGAGAATGCCTGGCCCAAGGTCACCCAGCTGGCTCTGTGCCTAAGGCGGGACTAGAACTCACAGTCTCCCGGTTTCTAGCCTGATGCCTTAATCACTACACCAAACTGGCTCTCATATTTTATAATAAAAATATGTAATTATTAGGGATGAAGAGACCACAAATTTAATTGTGGGATGTGACTTTAAGCTAATTAGAGGTAATATAATAGGACTCAGTCACTGGATTTAGAGCAAGATTTGAAAAAAAATTAAGCTTTATTCTCCCAAGATGTAGCATTAGATGTAATTTGTTGTTACCACCTAGTAAAACATTTAAGACAGAAATATCCTAGAACTAGTGCAGTGTTTTAAGTTATGCTACTTAAAAAGTGTCCATTATTTTATTTGGAACACAGTGTGATACAATTTGAAGAGTTGAGTAACCCATGTGGTTGAAACACTTATGTCAAAATTCACACAGATAGGTTGAGGCAAGGGATGTTCAGAAGAAATGTTAATGCTCCTTACTGTATGTTGTGGGGTTGAGGTGGAAGTATGAAGGATTTATTAACTGCCTTTTCTGTAAAATTAATGTTAACTAATGCAACCCATAAAAACATTGTCATATAAGCAAACAGAATGAGAGATTGGGGACAGTGAGGAAAAGCAAATTGTTCAATTTAGAATTTCTCTTAGCCCCAAAGTGGAGATGTTTAGAAGGGGATCAAACAAATTAAGATGGCAAGCCATAACTATGAAATTGAAGCCATACCCTCTTTTTATGTGGGCACAACACACGTGAACAAGAGGTAGGGCTTCAATTTGTGGGGTCACAGTTTCCACCTTGACTTATTTACCCCCCTGTATATGTCCCTGCCCCCAAGACTGAGAGACTCTCCATTTCCAAAGATGCAAGCAATCATGGTCTGATGGCCATGAAGCACAATGATTTGACAGCAACCCTGTCAGACATTGAAAACCTTCCTTCTCCAATTCTTTCCCACCTTGGTAGCTGTTTGTGGCTTGCTGGCAGGAGATGTGAACTCTGGAGAATTAACCTGGATTATCAGGAAGGCCCACAATTAGAACAGAGGTTTAGCAATTAAATTAACATTTGTTCTGAATCACTCCACTCTGCCTCAGGATCTAGACTGGTCAAATCCAATGTATAATTTATTGTAATATACAAATAGCAAATTATTGTAATATTAGAAGGATAATATTAGGAAGGCAAGTAGAGCTTTTTCATCATTATTAAGACAGGACTATCCAAGGAAGCTGAATGTTCTCTATCCAGAATATAGTTCAATTATGGAATTTGTTTTCTTAAAGTGTAGTGATAGCCACCAATTCTTATGTCTTTAAAAGGGAGTCTGATAAATTCATGGAAGGTAAGGTTATCACCACAAATATGTATTAACTAAAATGTGTTTTGATACCTCCAGAATCAAAGACAGGCTGTGTTCATACATTGCACTGAATTATGCATTGTTGAATAAACCACAGGATTTAGACATCATGTGAAAGGTGAAAGGTCCCCTGTGCAAGCACCGGGTCATATCTGACCCTTTGGAGGGATGCCGCTTTTGCAACGTTTTCTTGGCAGACTATATTGGGGTGGTTTGCCATTGCCTTCCCCAGTCGTCACCCTCCCCAGCAAGCTGGGTACTCATTTTACCAACCTTGGAAGGATGGAAGGATGAGTCAACCTGAGCCGGCTACCCGAGAGTCCGGCTTCTGCTGGGATCAAACTTGGGTTGTGGGGAAAGTTTTGGTTGCAATACTTCTGCCTACCACTCTGTGCCACATAAGGCTTTTTATATATCATGCTAAGCCATAATCCAAAGCCTGAATTTACACAGCATGCTATACTGAAACTAGACAAACTAGACAAACCATGTATAATTTACTATACTGAGTGGCCACTCAGAATATTCCTGAGTGGCAGTTGTTAGAGAACACAATTTTCTGCAGAGCTCATCAGAACATCTAGTTGAAAATGGGGGAACATGGGATAGGCTTTTATCCATGCAGAATTTTTTTCCCTAAGTGTTGGTATTACAAAAGTTGCATTGGAGATTCTGAATGTCTGAAGGCAACAATGCAAACCGATGTATCTGCATCTGCTGGTGATATATGACTTGGAACAGTAGATTGCAAATAAGGATGGATCTATATAGTAGTGATTAGCAACATGTGGTCCTGTAGATGTTGTTGAAACCCAGTTCCCTTAGCAGTAGTCAGAGAACTAGTGCCTGCAGTATGATTCAAGATTTAATGATACGCTTGGCTTACCTTCTGCTCTGCACACTTTGTTTAGGTGAATATATTGTGTATATCTGGGGGACTTCCCTTTTTATTGTGAAATTCCATTGTTCCCCTGTGACAGATTGTTTAGGGCAGTGTTTCTTAAACTATTTTCTGTGCAACATCAGGATTGTTCTCCAAAGAACTTAAAGAACTTCTGTGAACTGATTTCAAGATCAAATTTCATATTGGTGGGGGACCCGCTAGAAGACTTTGTAGTGAAAGGTCACAAAGAATCTCAGCTTTTAAGTGAAAAAAAGATCTCATACTCTTTCCTACATCATACCTGTGTGAAAATGAATTTTCAGCCCTTACTACAAACAAGACCAAATAATGAAATAGTTTGAAGTATCTGTACACTCAAGGACTTCCTTTAACAAATCTTAGTCCAAACATTAACACTATATCCCATCATAGGCAAGCTCATATATCTCATTAAGTTTTATTGTACACCGCCCAGAATCACTTTGTGTGAGATAGGTGTCCATATAAATTTGACAAACAAACTAACAAACAATTATTAGATAGAAGATAAAATGAGTATAATTAAAAATGGTTCACTTCAACATTTATTCCCCATTTTTTAAAGTTAAAAACCATCTTTTTAAAAGTTTGCTATTATGAGGTTTTGAAACACTGAAGAACCATTGAAGTACCATGATGCTGAAAGCTATTATGTTCATACTGCAAGTGACGTCTGTGATAATATCGATTTTATATTCGCATTGCATAAGCTTTGCCTTCGCGACCCCAGGCCCCTAATTTCGCAACTGATTTTACAGTAGATTATTTACCAATCTCTGTGAGGAATACAGAATTGGGTAGGCTGAGGAACGATCAAGTTGTGACAGTGACCAGGAGTGCATTGAGGAAGAAAGTTGGGTGGACAATGACTAGTGCAGAGAACCTGGGGACAGAAAAGAGTCAGAGAACATCCCAAAGGGATTAGATGGCTGAAAAAAAGAAGAATGTGGAGGTGGAATGGGAAGAAGGTGGGGAAGTTGAGGGAAGCACATTAGAGAGAAAGAGGAGGATAAATTGATGCTGTGAATGGAAAGACTGTGTGAGAGAGAATTATGCAAATGAAGATTCAAATGGACAATTTAGTGTACAGTATGAGAACAGAGGAGAAGGATGCCGGATAGATGGCGGAAAGGATGTAAATCCAACAAGTGGGATGAGGGAATCAGTGGAAGGTGCCAACTTTCCACATCTCTGTTATGGTTGAGAGCACTGCTGTTGGAGAAGAAGAGAAGAAGGCTGTTGCTATAATTAGTGGAAAAGTTGCTCAGACTCAGGACCACTGCCAGCAGTTTCCTGTAGAGTACCATTGTGGAGAAGCAAGCGGGGAAGTAGCAAAGGAGTCTGAGCCCTGATGAACCCAGCTTGCAAGGACTTTGAGGGAGGCTCATTTGTCCTGTGGAACCTGGGTAAATTGAAGGGGCTTAGGCTATTGTCAGCCCCTAGAGCAGCCTTTCTCACATTTTTTGACCCTGGAGGAAGCCTTGAAATATTTTTCAGGCCTCGGGGAACCCCTGCACATTCAGGCTCAGATATAGGCCAGAAGTTACAAAATTATTATATTTGTTTCATGTGTAGGCCTGTACATATGCATTAACAGTGTCCTTAAACTAAAAATAAAGAATGAAACTTACCTCTTTAATGCGAAGTTGCTTGAATTTGAAATATTTTTTTAAATAAATCATGATCTCCCAGGGAACACCTAGTGACCTCTTGCAGAACCCTAGGATTTCATGGAACCCTGTTTGAGAAACCCTGCCTTAGAGGAAGTCCAGACAAGAAGCACCACCCATGAGTACTAAAACTACCTTATTGTAAGGTTACAGTAACAGAATCTTCCAAGTCTGAAAGTACATCTCCCCCTTCCTTGCCTTTACAGTCCAAGAAACTAGGGAGGGTCCCTTCTGAGCCTCTTGCCCCACCCACTACCCAGCTGTGGACTATGCTGCCCCTTATCTGACTGTTGCCTGGTCTGCTGCTGCTGTCTCTCAAGGACATTCTCACAGACCTTTTACTAACCCAAAGGTCATGAGCCAGTGGTTATCTGGAGATAGCAATAGCCTTAAGATTTCTGTGCTTCAAATCAGAGAGTTCAATAAGCGATTCCAGGACTTTATGGTTTTTCCCTTGCCCAAATAAAGTGATGGAAAAGAAGTTTAGCTTCTAAAATGCAGAAGGGGAGAAATGCTGAAAAAATTTAAAAAAATGGAGTGGGGGAAACAGTGATTTCTGGGTCACTGTTGCTGAACACAGAGGAGAGCATTGGCAACATGCCCTGTGTATTATAATTACATCTTTATTTGGATCTGGTATGTCACGATTGAGGAATGTTGCTCGTTGTATATGCATATATAGAGGGGATGTTATGTTAAATGTTTCCAAATTTGGAATTCTGTGTAGGAGCAGAGAGAAAGGGAAGTTTCTCTTAAATCCAGGACACAAACATGAAGAATGTGGTGATCATGGAGAACCAGGAGGACAGCAGACAAGTTTGCTATGCTTGGATTCAAGACTTCTCTTTAAATATCAGTCATGTCAACTGGTTTTCTAGTCTGGAAAACTTTATTTTTGTGGCGTTAGCATTATCTCCAGGTTTAGAATGCATTTGCATTAAGAATTGAACAGATTAGTAATGGGGAATTAGTTTGCAACCCATCTCATTTTTCACAAGTGGCTAAAGGAATTAAAAGGAGATGAAAGGAAAATGGAACATATGCAAACCTCTTGCAAATGTGCAGTTAATAAATATGCTAAACAGGTATATGAGAAGTGGTTTGGCAAGTAGTTGTCTTGCAGCTAACAACACTTGTTTTACATACAGTAGGAGTTCTCTCTCTCTTTTCCTCTTGGGTGCCTAGCTATAGGAGAAGTAGCAACTCCATCACTGGGTGCTTGGTCCTTTGTTATCTTTACCCACATTAGTTCTTCTATAGCAGGTACAGTTGCCTAGCAACCACCATTCATTTGCTGTACTGAATCCAGCACCATGACAAAGTTGAGAATAAAATATTGGCTTAGCTGCTGTGATGTCACAGAGGGATGGGACAGAGGAATGATTTGATTACTTAGATTGGGAGGAGTAGAAGGGATGGACTAACATAATCTCTGCGTGATTTGTAATAAATTAGCTAGAGTTTTGTTTTGCAATTGTTTGATAGGTAAAAAAGAAGAAGAAAAATCTTCCTCTTAATTAGGAAGAATTTTAGGAGAAAAAACATGGAGGAAAAGCAGAGGTTGGATAGGACAGACATAGTTGTTGTTAAAAATAGGTTCCTGGGCTGAATATGTGCTTAAAAGTAGCTGTTTCTTATTTTTAACTTTGTATTCTCTATTCCAGTGTTTTTTCAACCTTGGCCACTTTCAGATGTATGGACTTCAACTCTCAGAATTCCCCAGCCAGCAAGTCCTCTGAAAGTGGCCAAGGTTGCGAAACACTGCTCTATTCCATTTGTCTTGGGTAGGGCAAGCATTCATTGTGTTCTTCAGTTAGATTAAGTAAAACAGAGATAGGCCTTAAATATGAAGGTTTATCTATTTCCATTCCATGTTGTCCTTCCATAAACAATTTAAATGCAGAACTGATGTAATATTAATTTATAACTGATCCAGTCTCCAGCATAAATCAGTTTGTTTCCTCAGGTAACACATGCTATTGATTTATTTCATTTAAAATGTCTGTATACTGTTACCACTAAAGAAAAATCTTAACGGTAAAGTTCTCTAGTTTGAAATCATCGTAGCCAAGTGGTACATTACTGATAGGAGAAGATACTTTGCTAGGTTTGGAAGACTATTGGAGAAGTAACCCATGCTCCCCACGTAAGAGAGATTATCAGCCCTGGAAGTCAGCAGAGAAAAAGCAATATCATACTAAATGGGTTATCAAAAAAGAAAATATGACTAAGATATCCATTTACTGTTATTGCTGTGGGTTTTTAAAAATGTGCTAACCTGTTTTATCGCACTGTCTCAGAGCTACAATAATGTATTATATAACAGATGCACACACAGAGACTCACACACAGAGAGACTGCATTTGGTGGGATTTGCTGGAAGATTCCAGAAGTGGAAAACGACGTTCCTGGTGCTTTGGGATGAGTTATATTGAGTGCAGGTGCTTAGGCTTAGTGGCCATAGCAAATAATGAATTGAAAATAAGCAATGGCACAACGGTAGGTTGAAAGATGGTGTGCAAATAAATGTGATATATTTTATTCATCTGCCTTATAACTCTGTTTATGCATGAGATCAGCTAACATGATACAGCAGAGTGATATTATAAAACTCCTGCTTAAAATTTTAGAAATAAAAGTTGGGGAGACTGCCTTCGGCAAACAAATCTACTATATATTACAAATGCATTCATGTATATAATTATTTTTTGCAATTTATTTTTATTCAAACAATACTGAGAACAACTTATAAATTTACTAGAATCATACCACAAAACCATTCTTAAGAAAACCTCATATATACATCGTGTCTTATGTTAATATCAGAAAAAAAATAGCAAACTCCTGAAGGAAATAGTTAAAGAATGGGTTATGACTGAAGGCCAAGTAGACTGACAGAACCTTTTTGCGATTAGCACTTTAGAACATTCTTTTATCATTGATATGCCACTACTTTACCTTGCAATAATAATAATAAAAAAATCAAACAGCCACACAAATACATGTGGCCATCACTGGCAACATCAAAAATATGTCTCCAGATGGTCATGGGACACAGTGAAGTGTGATAGCAATAATTCTGGAAACACCAGATGAATTTCTAATGCCTTCCTTGAGATAGTGGCATCACAGTGAATATACAGGGAATGAAATCAAGAAACACAAAAGGCTGTTGGAAACAAACATGAGACCTACTGTATTCAGGTATCAAGAAAAGCAGAGCAACTTGTGTTAGAGTGATGCTGTAGAGATAGGGCTAGGAAATGCCTTGTTACAGTAACAGCTACCTATTATGTGTATGCCAGCAGAGCATTAGAGTATTTGAAACTAAATGAGGTTACACATAGATCGAGAAAGAATTGTTGGCTGTATGCTTTGGCATGGAACGCTTCCATCAGTTTACGTTTGGTCAGACAGCATAGATCCAGCTGGATCATAAACTGGAAACTATTATGTGGGAATCATTGCAGAATGCCCCAAAGGGCCTTCAACATATGTTGATGAGATTACAACATTACGATGTGCTTAATGAATATCACCCAGGGTCAACATCTCATACTGGCAGATACCTAAGCAGAATGTTCCTCTCTAAGCCCACTGAAAAAAGTTTTGTATAGGAGGAAATATGTGTATGCTATAATACTCATTTGGCTTCCTGACACTGTTTAGAGGTTATCAGGAGGCTACAGATTAGGTTTTATAAGTGGTAAAAAGTATCATCCTGGAGGTTTGGTCTGGAATAGCGCATATGCTACCATATATATATAGTCCCATTTCTCAGAGAAAAACTTCAGAGAGTCCAAGAGGGCATTTGGAGCAACTGAACTCTGAGACCTTGGGTTATACATAATGAAAAGGACATGCTTCTCTCATATGGACACTGAAGGGCACGTGTGTGTGTATCAGCCTGGTATGAATGCCTGCCTGGAAGCACACATGGAACATTGCAGTATTTTAATGTCACTGGGGGACAAATAGGAAAAGGAGGCCCTGTATTGATCCTGGAAATGATGAGACTAGTTCTGTTTACATGGCATTAGAAAATCTATCTTGTTATTTAATTTACTATTCTAACTTTTTTGAAATAGACTTAGTAATATACAGCTGATCTCGAACAGTAAAATGTAACCTTAAGTGTCACTGTGGCTGCGGTGATAAAAACTAAAGCAATAGTCTTGAATTACAAGCTGCAATTTATATTAGAAGTTCTTCTGGACACAGTGCGAATTTGAGCATAAAAACCGCTTTCCCTGCTATCTCCAGAGGAATGGAAAAGTGGAAACAGCTGTCAAAATGTCCAAAAGAACATTGGAGAAAGAGAAGAAAGCTCTGTCTGATTCATGACCAGCCATCTTTCAGCATCGGAACATGCTTGCAGAGGGATTGGGTTGTAGTCCAGCTTAAGGTCTGATAGATCAATAGATCTAGTTGCTACTGCCAGAAAGTCTCAACTGACAGGCTGCAATTTTAGCAAAGGAAAAGCTATGACAGGTTCAGTATTATAATAGGACAACGAAAGGCTTTCCAGACTTAAGAGCAAGTGAGCTAGCATGCATACAGCCCACAGAAAGATAGCATAAGGAGGGGAAGAAAGCAGAAGTCAACTGTCTATTGTAATCGATTGAAGTGGTGACCTCAGAGGGGAGGTTCTAAGGACAAATTGTAGGCAACTGCAAAACAATTATCCAACTGTTGATGAAGAGGGACTGGAAGGAGAGAATGATGGAGTAAAATCTCAGGGAAGCCAATAAGGATGCCTTGAACCTGTAGCTCCACTTACTGAGAGACAGAAAAACAGATTTGTTGATATATGGATTTGATTTACTGCCACCTGACTCAAAACAACAAATAAGCTTAGTTCAACAGGTAGTAAAGGTGGTCACTCCCAGGAAAGGATTATCGTCTTGGTGTACCACAGATTAGCATTTGGGATAATGCAGATACCACAAAACATAAATGAACAGTTTTAATTCAAGGGGGTTTCATATGGAAATTTTGAAATTATATTTTTCATTCATAGAGGAAAATTTACAGTGAGTGTATGTTTGTATATGTGATTGTGTTTTTGTGCAGATTGTGCAGTGCTTTGGATTTGATTTCCAGAAGGTACTTCAGACTGAAGGAGAGCACAAACATAATACAATCTGCAACTCTTTAAAGCAGCTGTTTTTTTTCTCCAAATTTTGCAGCTACCTGTCTGAGGTGGGAAAAGGTGCAATTGCCTTAAAGACTTGTAGCCAACTGCTATGTTCACCCTCTGAAGTACTTTTTAGGAATTCAGTCTGAAGCACTGCCCAGCCCTAAGTCTGTGTGTGTGTATGTTTTGTGTATGTGCATTTGGTTTTGCTAAAGATATAACAGGCAGATGTATCAAATAAATGTAATGAGAGCTAGTGTGGTTCTGGTTAGCACTGGGAAGACCCAGGTTCAAGTCCATTCTTAGTACTGGAAGGTATCTGGGTGATTTTACTCAGTCATTCTCTTTCAGCCCAACCAACTATACAGGATTATGATGATAAAAATGAAATTGGAGGTAGGACTGCTACATAGGTTGTCTTGAGATCCTGGAGGAAAGGTGGAATATAAATCTAACAAATAAATTCACTTAACAAAAAGAACAATGTCAGGACAACTAGGAGAGGATCAAAATGGGAGCCTACTGGATGAGGGAATAGCTATCAGGATATACTGATTGATTGATTGATTCCCATAACCAGCAGCATGGAAAAAAGGAAAAGAAAGGAAAGAGCAGGTAGAAATTAAGAAGATGTATAGAATAAATGTCTACTTTTACTTTATTCTGATTTGATTTTTGAATGAAACATTTGGGGGTCTGTGAACAAGAAGCATGGCAAGTTTTAAAGGGGTACCTAGAACAGACTTCCCCAGTATTGTCCCTAATTTCGTTCCTGTGTTTTACTTCCTCCTTTTAATTATTTTTACTGCTCCTAATTTCTGGTTGGGCCAGATTAACTCTTTCCCAGGGTTACCTGGGTTATTGTTCAAAGTCTGAAAAAAACCTGCTATACAGTAGTTAAGGGGTTTTGCTGGCCCACTATAGATCCACAAACTATGCTTGTGTCTCTGAATAAAGAAGTCTAAAGCATGACTTTGATCAGATTTGGCTGTATGAAATATTCTTGTCAAGACTGAATAAGCTCTTAAAATCATTTCAAGATGATGCTAACTTTGGACTAAAAAATGTCACTGTTTGGCTTAATTATCTTCTACTTGAAAGTCAGAACCTGTCTCTAATAGCAAAAGAAACCTGCAATCTGCATGAAAATTGTAGTGATATTCTTGGCTCATGGCTTTACATTTACATTCATGTCATTCACCATGATTTTGAAATGAAAACTGCAACATTCTTAATCCTCTAGATTTGTCTTTTGCAGGGCTGGTGTGCATGTACCGATTTATCAGTGGATGCTGTATAATTCTACGATCCAATAGTGTAGACACTAATTAGATGTTTCAGCATTAGCATGTATGTCAATATCTGTTCACTTTAATAGGGTTGCAAGGAAGGAAATGAGATATAAAAATTCAAAGCTGAACTGAAGTATGAATAAAGATTTTAATGGCATCAGCTCCAGACTATCGTACTAAAAGGGTAAATGAATTGGCAGCATGAAATGGTGACGTGATTGTGAATAAATCTTTGACGTATGTGAAGCATCCTGCGTAGCCGACCAAGGCAGAATGGATGATAAAAGATGGCTTGCTTTCTAGTAATGCAAAATGCTTTGGCCCAGAACCTGTCATGTTAGGAAAAATGCCAAATCTTTAGAGAGAAATTAATTTCTATTTTGGCTAAGATTTATACAAGAGTTAATACAATTCTGTTAGGCTTCTTGAATCTGTAGAAAAGGTAGTTGTGGCATAATCATGCTAAAGAACTGAAAAATGAGCCAACCAGTATATCACCTTCATTTGAAAGAGGAAATGTTTAAGCAATGTTTAACATTCCCATCAAAATTAGTAGCATTTGAAATTGCTTGACTTTGACATTCTTGCATATTTTACTTCATAGAAGTTGGTTTTGTCTTAGAATACTTCTCTCTGATGTCTGCTGTGCATCCTTGCAGGTAATCTTTAAAATGCATTAAAAATCAAATACCAATTCCCTTATTCACTCCAGTTTCTTTTTATTTGTCTTTTTTATTGATGTTACGATCTACCAAGGGATGGCTGTTTCTATATAAATTTATAATATAGTTGATAGTATTATTCTACAGCTTTGGAAATCCATCCAGACTGAAAGATCTGGGTTTCCATTATGGCACCCAACACCCATGTGCCTATGCATACTTCCCTTGTTATCCACTAGACTGTCTGCCCCATCTGAATTTTTTAAAAGATTCTCTTAATTTAGAAAGTTTGTGGGCAAGCATATGGTAAAGCAAAGGACCACCCTTAAACTTAATCTCTATTTCTAGCACTGAATGCAATGGATCCCTCATACAGGTAGTCTTTGCTTAACAACCATTTGTTTAGTGATGGTTTGGACTTACAGTGGTGCTGAAAACTGACTTACGACTGGTTCTCACACGTATGACTGTTGCAGCATCCCTGTGGTCACATGATTATGGTTCGGGAGCTTGGCAACCGGTTCACATTTATGACCATCGTGGCATCCTGTGGTCATGTGATCACCATTTTCAACCTTCCTGCCAGCTTCCGGGAAGCAAAATCAATGGGGAATTGCATGATTTGCTTAACGACTGCCACAAAAGAGGCCATAAAATTGGATCAGATTTGCTTAATGACTGCTTCACTTAGCAACTGAAATTCCAGTCCCAGTTGAGGGTGGGAGGGTGCAGCCCAATGATTAATTTGTAGTGTGTCCAAAAAAAGACAAATGTGAAGGGCTAGAGAACATTCCAGTTAGGGAGTCTGGTGGACAGCAGTTTTCCTAGTTGACCTTTTGTCACATGGATGTTGTATGATTGACCACCCCCACTACCACAGCCATTTTTTGAAAGCGCCCATGATGTTTTCTCAAAACGTGAATTGTGCACACTGGCTTGTCAAAATCAGAAGCCCTTGCTGCAGGAAA
The DNA here is from genome assembly GCF_035149785.1 of Candoia aspera. Taxonomy (NCBI): domain Eukaryota; kingdom Metazoa; phylum Chordata; class Lepidosauria; order Squamata; family Candoiidae; genus Candoia; species Candoia aspera. The sequence goes on from NC_086158.1 coordinate 76,474,330, forward strand.
ATGTGCCACTAACATGGAGGAAGCAACCGTCCCTTCTTTTACAGCAATGCCCTTTGAGATTAATCGATTTGGAGGTGCAATGACAAGATAACAATATTACTCTTTTTATTATTATGGCAACTGCTGTCCCTGTAATGGAGGAAAGAATGTGAAAGAAAAGCAGAACTGACTGTAATTTTATTTGTTCATGCAATCATCTCTTGCTTTGGAATTACATGGCTGCCATTGTTTTTTTATTTTTTTCTCTTTGCTGTTCTTACATTATGACTCTAATGAGATATAAAAAACTAAGTTTATTACCAATTATAGTGCAGCACATCATTATTTTTAATCACTGTAGCCAGTGATTTTTCCCCCCTCTACTGTTAGCGTGGCTTTCGTCTCCCTCCCTCTAGTCCCATTATTTGTGAGCCATCTGCCTGCAGTTATACAAATTCTTCTTTGTAGCAGAGCTACCTTCTTGGGCAGGTAGTCAGGAACAATTCTATGTTGACAGCATGCAACCTCTAAGTGTGTTTTTCTGAATTTAAAAAAGGCACAAGAACCTACTGTATATACTGAAGTGAATTTTAGTCCCCATCACAAATTCATACTGGGTATAAGTGAACAAATGTGTAGTATAGGTAGTCCTCACTTAACAACCATTCATTTAGTGATAGTTTGGACTTACAACGGTGCTGAAAAACTGACAACTGGTCCTCACACTTACAATCGTTGCGGCATCCCCACAGTTACATGCTCATGATTTGGGTGCTTGCAACTGGTTTGCATTTACGACTGTTGCAGTGTCCTGTGGTCACATGACTGCCATTTTCGACCTTCCCAGCCAGCTTCTGGCAAGGAAAATCAATGGGGAACCACATGATTCACTTAATAACCTCATAGTTTGCTTAATGCCCATGGTGATTTGCTTAACGACCGCCACAAAAAAGGTACTAAAATCAGGTTGGATTCACTTCATGACTGCTTTGCTTAGCAACCAAAATTCTGGTCCCAATTGTGGTTGTTAAGTGAGGACTACCTGTATTACATTCCTTTCAGTACTGGGAAAATTTGTTAGAAAGACAACAAAGTGTTAGGATTCTACATCCACTCTTATTCTCCCCCATCTCTTTGTCTTCATTTGATATTTAAAGCAGGAGACAAATGTTTTGTGTTGAGCATCTTACAGACATGTCAAAGGAAAAGCAACTGCAATTATGACATTAAAACCATTACAAATTTTCACAGTGCTGTAGTCAAAAACAACCTAGCACTAAGCATAGTATCTATCATCTGTCTGTCTATCTGTCCATCTTTGTTTAATTTGGAACTGCACACTAAGCACACTGAAAACTCTTTAAAAGGTTGGTTGTGCTAGCTAAGGAATATGGAAGCTGAAGTCTCTCTCACACAATTATAGGGCACCGGATGAGTTAAATTCTTGATCTGCTATTTATAGTTGCTATTATTGCAAGTTTATTTACTTTTCCTTAGCATCATGCTCTAAAAGCATTAACTTAGAATTCTAGAATGCCTCTTTTATAGCTGCCTACAAAGAGCTGTTTTACAAGTTCATTCTAGCAACAGAACGGTAAAAAGATCAAATGCATAAATGTCTTCAGAGGGTATCATACAGTCAGAGTAGATTAAAATATGAACCTCTGTAGAGGATTAAGAGAACAAGAGACATCTTACTTTCAAAAGGCCAAATGTGAATTCCTTCAGTGAATAGTATCGTATAGACATGAGTGTGTGGAAGAGAATAGGGCAATTTAACTCAAATTTTCTTTATTTCTTGGGGTGTGGGGAGGAAATAAATATAGTTTATGTCAGTTAAAGCATACTGACAGATCGTTTAAATAGCAGTTACATTAGTAAAGGATGGTATTTAAAATTATTTTTGCATGTTAAAGTGACTTCTGATTTTGTATGTTTGTATATATTGTGTGCAATATAATGGTACATGTGCATGTGTGTGTCAGTCTATGGCTGTCCATACAGTTCTTTAAGAATGAATTGCTTTGGATCTCAGATGAAGAACACAGCACCACTTTACCTCACATTAAATCACTTATTTTTAGGCTTCTGGGTTTACCAGAAACTAAAAAAGCTGCTGCTTTAAGGAACCCACTCAATGTAACTGTCTTTGAATGGTGGAACATGGAATTAAGAGTTCAGAATTCCTCTACAAGAATAAATAAAACTTATTTAGCTTTATTTACAAAGCCAATGTAGCACTGTATCAAGAAAGAGATCTACTAAATTAGGATAAAGAATGCAGACAGGTGAAGTGGAGAAATTTAAGTTAGTGGTTATGCAAAGAACAAAAAATGGGGGCTTGCCATGTTAGTACATAAAGATGCTTATTTTCTTTATTGCACATGATAATAAATGCAAGTAGGCCATTATTTTATTGTGATAGTTAAATCTTTTCAAAAGGATACAGTTCTTTTAATTAATATTTATGGCCCTAATTTTGATGCTCATGACATATGCCACGATTGTCTAAGCCACCTTGTCCTTTTTAACCTATGACTTTTGGATAATTGGTGGGCATTTTAATGTAATGAGTCATTTCCTTAATTGCCAATTGGAAAAAAAAAGTAATTAGAATTAGAACAATTAAACAGAAGCGCTACTTTTTTATTGTCATCATTTGTTACTCATCCCTTCCAGATCTTGGGAGGAAACTGAAAACTGCTGAATATTCAATGCATAAAGTATGTTGGGGAGTTATTTTGCTAAGGGATGCAGAGTTTACATTAACATATCTATGGCAGAGGTACCGGGAATCTGGAATTTGGTATACTGGCATATTGTTCTAGATGATATCCCAGTGATTCAGGATGATTACAAAAGATACATAATGCCTGAAGCTGTAAATTTCAATTTTTAAGAATTTTACTTACAGCTGTACCAAAAGACAGATTCAAAGGAAATTATATAGAAACCTTTTCTTTCAACAGAATCTTCCATTATAAATGGAGACAAAAAGAACTAGAGAAGTCACAGGTGGAGGAAATTAAATATACTATGTTTTAAAGTATAAGAAATTGTAAAGGCCAAGATTGGATGGATTGGATGGTTTTCTATTGACATAGAAACCCGTCTATGAATGACCTAATACATCTGTTTTGACTTTTCCCTTCACCCCTCACTTTCTGGTCTAGTTTACAGCCTTGGGATTTACTGTTGGCTTCCCATCCAAATATTAACCAGGCCTGATCTTACTTAGTCTTTTAAGGTGGCTAAGGTGCCGCAACCTTAGTTAAGCTAATACAATTTATATTACTGTAATTCTAAAACCAGATAAAAAGATAATTTATGCTGTGCAAATTTACAGCTTTATTTAAGAAAGACTATAGATGTAAAAATATTATCTGGCACTCTTAAACTTTGGAAAGTATTATCAACCCTAACACAGCCTGATCAAGCAGGACTGATTGGTCATAGACAAGAGCCAAGTTTGAAACAATTGGTAAATTTTGTAGTGTTAAATAATGCTAGGCTGGATCCTGCTATAATTATTTCCTTGGATCCAGAGGAGAGCTTTCCTAAAATGAATTGGCAATACTTTTTTAAAAACAAACTTTCAATTTTTTGTTTTTTTTGGGGGGGACACTTCAAAGTGGATTACAATTTTTAGTTTACTCTAAAAACATAAGTGAGGACTCATAGGACTTTAGCTAATCCCATTTTAATTGGAGAGATGTATAGTCTGGTTGTTCTTACTTTTCCATTGTTTGATCTGTGTTTGGAAAGTTAGTACATGCAATTAGACAAAACAGTTAACTTAAATAGCTTGATATGTGCAAGTAAAAAGTATATAGTAATCCTCTTTAGAGAAAAGATGTTGGCATTTATTGATAAAATTGAATCTTCCATACTGAAATTAATATACTTGGCTGATGATTTTTGAAACTTTTCTAGGTATAGTATTAATTGACCTAAATCTCAATTGATGCCTCTGGGGGTTACTAAACTATCAAAATTAGTTTTCTCTGGATAGTTTTGATGGTACCCAGTTTGTCTTCAGCTGTGAGTACCTAGAGCTATATCTAATATTATTAAACTTGAACTATATACTGTATAATTAGTATTATTCAGTAGATTTGGATAGATAGACCTCATTTAAATTCTGCATCTGAGATTAAATTAATACTTTAAAAATGAATGCCTTTTCATTCATGGTATTCTTCTCTATATTCGTAATATATATGTTCAGAATTTTTTTGCAGTGTTCAAGAAGTTAACTTTGAGAACCTCCCTCCCTTCTGTTTTCGTTTTGTTTGTTTGTGAAGAAGCTTCGAATGTCAGTTAGAGAAGATTTTAAATGTCCAGATTTATTTCATAAAGAGAATTTTCTGCCTCGCATTAGTGGATGACAAGCTTTGACTTTTGAAACTTGCATCCTAGCTAACACAAATTGGCATATATGGCAACCTTTGGAATGAGAGGGTGTTGAAATCAAAGTACCTTAACAAGTGTGGAATTTCCCTACCTTCTATATTATTTAGTAGCGAGGCAAGTCAGGCAACTGCATGCCAGCTGCAATTTGACCCTTACAATTATGCTGTTATAGGGGAATCCAAACTGGAAACCAGCAAGCAATCATTTTGTTGGAGAATCTGAGCGGATCATAGAGTGTTTGCCTTAGTTTTTTTTTTTTTTATCATATGGCATAGCAATTTGCTATTCATGCTGCTTTTTCTTGCTGGGAAATCCTTGTGAGGTCCAGCAGCCAGATGTGTAGACTATTTAGCCATGACAAGTCACGTTGCCTGGGGTGGGGTGCACCACGAGGAGGCTAGTCTACATTGCACCAAGTTGGGCTGAGAGAGGAACTGACCCAAAGTCACCCAGCCAGCTTTCATGCCTAAGGCGGGACTAGAACTCTCAGTCTCCTGGTTTCTAGCCCAGAACCTTAACTACTAGACCAAACTGGCTCTCCTTGCCTTAGGTAGTTATTAAGATTAGGTGATTAATCGTTTTTTGTAATTTGGGAAGATACACTGTAAATATAAATTGGCAAAAAGTACAAAATGGGACTAACTTTAGTTAAAACATCTTTTGATGTCTAGATGTTGGGTAACATCCCCTTCAGTACTAGGGCTTTATAAAATAGCAAGATTTAGAAATGTTGTTTATAAATTATATTGTTTAGAATACACTAAATTATATGTTCAAGAATATAGCAAGGCATAGGATAAGGAACCAGAATAAGCCAACAGCAGTGGAAGATGTGACCATGTCACACTTTTATAGATCTAAAATTTCAATTCAGTAAAAAAAAAAGAGTATTGGGCACCAAAGTATTTTACAGTAAAGTATTTTTCAAAATACAACATTGGTTTGTATGATGTTAAGTTTGCTTTTGTTTATTACTTGTTTGTTTTTAGAATTATAGTATATGTGTAATGGTTGCCTATTCTAAAACACCATCAGACTCATGAGCAGGAATTCAAAGATATCTGATTTATTAAAGAATAGTATGCAGGATCACGGAGAAAGCTGAGAATGATGAAAGCGCGCCACATTCAAACTAAAATCCCTCGGTGCAAATGAGATCCCTCCCCCCGTAGAATCTTCTCAAGTTCACAATCCCAGGTGCTCCTAACGGTTTCTGATGGTCTGCGGGAAAAGGCCTTGAACAGAGAACATAACCCAAACACATTCCATTGTACTGATTTCACACACACAGCTTGGTACAAGGTCTCACAGCAGCTCCCTCCCAAACAGAAACACGCGTCAGCGCCATGGCATGTGAAACGTTATGATGTATAAACTACATTGAAACAGTGAACATGACAATATGTGGAAAAGGTGCTACATAATTACTATAAACTAACAGAAGGTTACTACAGAATTGGGAAGCCATCAATTTTCAGCCAATTATACAATGGTTTGAAGAATATATTATTCTTCTATATTTAAAGACACATTTATTGTTGGAAGTCTCTATTAGAAAGCCATTAAGGCATTTAGACTGCATACACCATAAATTAAAATATAAGTTTAATTTCCCATTTTCCTTATTGTTAAATAAATGGAAATGTTAATTATTTTGTGTTAAATGTTAATTATTTAATGCTATAACGTAGATATATATGTAGAATTATTCTGATTACTATATGAAAGAGGCATGATCTTCTGGGATTTTTTCTTCTTTCTTCTTTTTTCCTTTTTTACAAATAAAATAAGTGAAAAAAGTTATGTCTGGCAAAAGACTAAAGATATTCTGTGTGACACTCAATTTTATTCTGGGAGAAGTTAACCAGTAATGCATGCCAGTAAACAGTGATTTTAGGTGCTGGTCTCAGCTATGTTTAGCATTGCGTTTCTTCTAGATTTCCTGCCTTTATTCTGAATGACCTTCACTTGATCACATTAGCAATGCCAATGTCATAACGACTGATAATTTTCTTGTGAGGAGCATTTGTCCCTTGTGCAATGAGATTTTTGCATAGGGCTTCTGTATCATAATTTTAGATGGTGCAGCTGATTATTATTTCCTTTTTTAGGTTTTAATGTGATGCAGCAGATGAAAGTAGAGAGAACAGAGATAGAACCAACACTTTGCAACTTGCAATCTGCCAAACCTGATGGGGATATCTATACTCTGAGAATGGTTTTGTCTTTATTGCTTCCCAAAAATGGAAGTGGGGTGGGAAACAGAGGTTACCAACCATCTAACTGATAAGTTTTATAATCAATCTGTATGTTGCTTGATGGCACACAACTCATATACTGTAAGCCTAACCTAGGAGGATCATGAAAATAAAATCTTGTTATTTACACAGTACAAGGATACCTTGTTCCCCCCTTAGCTAAATATATCACATCACACACAAACACAGATTTTCAAAATATTTCCTTTAATTTCTTTTTTAAACTGAGTATTAAACCTTCTCTAAATAAGATGCATACAAAACTTTTTTGCTATAGTAATGCCAAAGAATATAAATTAGGGAGTAAAATGATCACAAGATTTGGTTCACACCATTTTTGGTTCTTCAGAAATACTCCAACTTGATTTGGACCAAATCAGAGGCTTTTCCTTTCAACTAGATCTGATGCAAGATTTGTGTTTTTCATTTAAAAAAAGATAAATAGTTATACTTTAAAAAAAGTTAGCTGATTAAAAAAAATAAAATTATCAGGCAATGAAGTTGATATTTCTGAGTGGCGTAGCCTATATAGGTCCAAAACAATAGGTGCAATAAAAATTGCAGAGATTGTAGAGATTCTGCTTAGTAAGAAGCCTTAAAAATTACAAAACAGAGGCAAAGGAGTTTTGTTCTTCAGAATTAAATTGCATTTGTTGGGATGACTATTGCTTAAGCCAGTGTTTGGTGGAAATTTTAAAAAATGGCAAATAATCTTTAAAACCCTGCATGGCTCAGGGCCTGGATAGCTTGAAGACCTCCTGTCTGAAGTGAATCTGCCCATCTAATGAGATTAGGGAGCAAAGCATTGCTGAAGGTTTCCCCCCAAGGGAATTCACTGGATAGGACCCAGTAACAAAGCCTTCTCAATCATGTCAAGCTGTGGAATGTCCTTAGGAAAATGGGAATTCCAGAACTCATTGTCCTCATGAGAAACCCATACACAGGACAGGAAGCCAGAGTCCAGACAGAACATGGTAAAACCAAGTGACTCCAGGTTGGCAAAGGATTGAGGTAAGAGTAGAGAGCCACAGACTTGGAGAAACTATCCAGAGACAGTTACACAAACATACTTTAAGCCCGGGGAACAAAGAAAACATTAAGAAGAAACTCAGACTGGCTCTGCCCTAACTGCCTCAATATAAGAGGCAGAGAAGGGAAATCACACTCAGGCTTTCAAGATTCTGTACTGTAGCCTATATCAATAAAATAAAGTTCCAGTCATACTTGTGAAGTTGGTTTCTTGGTCTGGCCTACCTCAAAGAGCTGATAGCAAGGCTCTATACTCTCTCTTTATTTATATGTAATAAGAGAGGCTGGTTTGGAAGAAGCACGGTTTTAAAGGTGGAGGAAGAAACATTGCCTGCATCGTGCTGATGACACTACTTTGAGAGCTGAACGTGCAAATGATCTGTAAGCTCTAGTAGTGAAAGGGGTGGTCTCCTTCAACAGAACAGCTCGCTCTTGCACACCACCTTCCTACAGGGCTGTTAAAACATGGCTGTCAGAAACAACATTTGGATGGCATTAAGATCTGACTTAGCCCTAGTAGATGGCACTGTTGTTATTATTTTTGTTTGTATGGTTGTCATTTTATGATGTTTTAAATCTGTTCTGGGATGATTGTATGGATTGTATGATCCTCAATAATAGAATAGAGTGACATAGGCATGGGTGTCCACCTCTCTAGTTCCCTTTGACAAAACGACTGAAGCAATGTCATCCCACTATGCCTCAAGTTCCACCAATGTTGGTGTGTGACGCACGTTCCAAAGGAGTAAAGCTGGTTCTCAAGGCATGACGCTGATTTCATCAGGCTGACCATTCTGACACGCACATTATCCTCCGTTCCTCCATGCATGCTGCTGGGCATAAAAATATTAGCAAATAAATAAATAAATAAATAAATAAATAAATAACTTGGTGTTCACCAATATCAAGTACTTTGATTTGGAGGTGAACTTTAAATCTTTCAGTCATTTTGTCTGGGTATCTGGGGTGAAGAAATGCCTTAAAGTCAGCAGTCAGTGGCCCTTCCCCCATCTCAGGTTGCCCCTATGTAGATGAAGGACTTCTCCAAAACACTGTGACTGGAGAGCCCTTTAGGGACCATTACTGTGATTAGTATGCTGCCCTATTACAGACATAGATTTGGTATGAACTGGCCTGCTTTGAATTAGGCTGAATCTGAGGCTCCCTATGCCAAAGAAACTATGCGCTTGTCAAGTTGCTGTGGGGCAAACAGTGTGTATTAGGGATGGGTGACAAGACATATTCTGCTCTGATTCCACATTTTCTGTAGCAAAGGCAACGAATTCCACCTCAGTGTTTGATTTTGCACACTGGAGGCAATATGTTTCACAATCAAGGGACAGTTAATCAGCTGCAATCGGTGATCTCATTTTGGAGGAAGTACCTGATCTTAAGATGGAAGCCAACACAGTTTCCTTTTTTATTATATATGCTCACTTCCAATGTCTTCGAAAAGGGCCAGCAACCTTAGCAATCATCATCTGCATATGAATTACGGATGGGATGAGTTTACAGTATATGTTTCTATACCCTGAGTTGTCAATCAGTTCCAGAACACAAGGGTATGTGACGTTTCATAAATCTCATAAAAGTTGACCTTTTATGCATCTTATGGTGTTATTGATCGAAAATACATTTTTTGCTATTTTTTTCTCAATTAAGATTCAGGAAACTCTACAACAGAAAATGTAGTTTCCATGAGTAAATCAGCACATGATTATACTGAAGAAGGAAAAAATGACATCAGAATAGCCCTCACCTTTTTCCAGCAGTTTCTTGGACTTGGTGAGTTTTACCTATTCTCAGACTGATGCTCTGAGAAATCTCAATATTATTCAAGCTGAAAAGAGTCCAAATAATTAATGCGACATTGCATTATATCTAATAAAATATAAACAAATGCTTAATAAGCACTGGCTCTACAACAATTTATATTTGTTAAAGACACATGTTTGTTTAAGGTGTACTAAACAAGCTGTAGTATATAAATTTATATCAAGAATGATGGATGCTTTGAGAATAGCATGTAACTAACAGAATTATTATTAGAAATCCTCAAAATTCACTCATTGTCCACTCTGGATAGTTAAAAGTATTCTCCATCAATATTTGAACTGGTTCTTTTTCAATGAAAGGCAAAGTTCAAGGTAACAGTGTAACTTTATCAAGTTGTCTATGTATGCATGTCATTAGGGTTTTCTTAAAAATTGACTGTACAGTTATAGAGCATCAAGCCCAACCCCATCACTACAGGAATCCACTACTACAGTACCCAATCCAACATCTGCTTAAACGTTTCTGGCAAAGTAGTCTATCACCTCTTGAGTTTGTTCTGCTCTTGAGTAACTCTTACCATTAGGACTTCTGTCCTAATGTCCAGTTGAAATCTGCTTCCTGGTAATTTAAATCTTCTTGTCTTCTGAAAGTTCTGCCCGATCTTCTACACAACATTTCAGATTTTTAAAGACAGCTATTGTGTCTCCTTGCAACCTTCTCTTCTCCAAGCTAAAAATATACTATACCTCCAAGTGTTCCTCCTAAGTTATTCATTTCATCCCAGCACTTCTTTGCTGGGAAGTTAATCTTAAGGCATGGTTATTTGTTTGATTTATTTGATATATATTCCACTTTCTTCATATACTGTCCAACATGGCTAACAATAACCATTTCTAAAAACCAGTAATAGTTTGTTTAAAAGTGTCTATTAAATCTTACAAAGGCAATAAAAGTGCTGCAACTCCAGTGGAGTTGATATGAATCTATCTATCTATCTATCTCTCTATCTCTCTATCTATCTATCTATCTATCGAATGAGAGGCAAGGCATGAATCAAAAATTAGGCAGCTCAGTAGGGCCAATTCTTGTCTCAATAAAAATATATTTACCTGATGCTGAAAAGAAATCAAAGTAGCTGAGTCAGCCACTGCATATACATGAAGTCAGAATTTTTTTCTAATGTTGCACTTGTCTGTATTTTTTTTCTTATTTCTTTTCATTCTAATCCATTCATGCAATTAAAAAAAAATCTCAGAGAGGAGTTTAGCCAACCTACATTGTCCGTATTTTCTTCGAAGGTATCAACAAGCTGCTTCCTGATCCTTTGAAACAAACTGTGCAGCAATAAAAAGCAAAAACAAAAACTACACTTGGATTCAATTTCATCTGTTGTACTGCTAGCTGTATATCTAATTTGAAGTTATTCATTTGGAACTCTTTATAATTTGTTTTCGTTCCTTATCTTACTGTAATCGAAAGATGTTGGTATCACTGCTCACCTGGCTCTTTCTTGTATTTGAAAGTAACTCCCAATACATTTAGACATGCAAAGGAAACCTGTCCGTGGTTGTTGTGGGAATGGAGTTTTGAAACACGCTTCGGCATTCTGTGAGTAGAGGCTGCTTCTGTTTGCCTTTGATCCACGTTTGTGTCTGAAGTGAACCTGGAATAAATATGTATTCATTCACTTTTTAATCTGCTGAATTTATATTAACAGTGTATTACAGTATTAGGACCATAAGGAAGGCTGAGCGAAGGAAGATCGATGCTTTTGAACTGTGGTGTTGGAGGAAAATTCTGAGAGTGCCTTGGACTGCAAGAAGATAAAACCAGTCCATCCTCCAGGAAATAAAGCCAGACTGCTCACTTGAGGGAATGATATTAAAGGCAAAACTGAAATACTTTGGCCACATAATGAGAAGACAGGACACCCTGGAGAAGATGCTGATGCTAGGGAGAGTGCAAGGCAAAAGGAAGAGGGGCCGACCAAGGGCAAGATGGATGGATGATATTCTAGAGGTGACGGACTCGTCCCTGGGGGAGCTGGGGGTGTTGACGACTGACAGGAAGCTCTGGCGTGGGCTGGTCCATGAAGTCACAAAGAGTCAGACATGACTGAATGAATAAACAACAACAACAGTATTAGGAAAGTTTGTGCAAGCTTTGCATTGAGAAAGCTGTGAATGAGAAAAGATACAGACGTTTCAGATGGGTTTTGGCTAATGTCCTTGGAGTAATTAAATAGATTGAAGCAAGTTATTCTGAGGTTACAACCAACTCTGCAGTAAAGAGATTTACACAAAACGAACATGACCTTCTGCAGCTTTTGTTCTCCTGCCAAAAACAAAACCTATAAAATCTTCCCCAAACTTCTGCTTGATAACGCAGTGACGTCATAGCAACATTACAAATATCTTTCCACCAGAGTTCACTCCACAGCTTCCCTGCTGAGAGCCTTTGGGTGAATTATTGATTTCTTTCTTCAGTCCATCTTCTTTATTCTGTGGCGTTTGAGGCAACCAACAATGAAAACAAATTATTTCCTATAGGTAATCATAACGATGCAAATCCAAAAAGACCCTAAAATCACAACAAAATAGAACGGTTTGAATGAAAACATCAGCTAAACTTCATCTGCCAGCATTGTCATTGCACAGGTTCATCCAAGTGAAATGGATCTGACTTGGCACAGTAACAAGAATGAGAAACCTTGGCTCTGTCATAGAAAAATAACCTAGTATTCAATTGCTACTAACTTAACTTCTAATGATAAAACCAGGAATAAGGTCTCTTTTGACAAGTAAAGTATAAGCAGGGTGACATCTATGAATTGTACTCTCATTACCGGGCTAGAAACCCAGTGGCCCTCCAATGTTGCTGAGTTACATAAAACTTCCAGTATCCTCTGCCATTGGCTAGGCTAGCTGGGAATGCTGAGCATTATAGTTTAGCCATGCCAGCAGGGTCCAGTTCACTGAGTTGCTAGATCTCTGTCAGGGTTTTATGAATTAAAACTGAATTATACCAGGAATCCAACAAGAAGATGGCACAGATTTTGCTAAGATACGGGTGTTTGTGGTTAGTATACTCTTCTCCAGAAGATAGTAGTTAGGGCAGTTTTGATGCTGATAAAGTGACTTCTATCAGAGGAAACACTTGAGTTTTCAGACACCGGACAAAAGTGGAAGAACTGTTGCTGTGTGTGCATTTCGGCACATGTTTAAATAAAAAGAAATAGGCCAAATTTTCCTAATATGTAGGTTTGGACTGGAGTTGGAATTAGATATAGCCTGTTTATTGTACGTCCAGTATCCTCTGCCATCGGCTATGCTAGCTGGGAGTGCTGAGGATTGTAGTTTAGCTGTGGCACAGGCCAATTATAAAACCAAGAAGTACCTTGTAAGGCTGGATAAGAAACAAGGTCTCTCTCTTATCCAGAAATTACTCATGAGTTTTGCATTGCCTTTCCTTCATGTGTAAGAAGGGGCTGAAAATAGAGTTACTGGGAGTCGGGCAGCATACAAATTTGATTAACAAATAAATAAAAGGAGTGGGCAGTGGCTGCTGAAAAGCAAGGATACCTTATGGAGGCTAATCAGAAGGTGAGCCATTGTTTGGGAAGTGCTGCATGGAGTCTTCCTTTGCTTTTCTTCTCCGGACGTCATCTCAAACCAATTTTGTCCAGCCCCTTTCCCCTTTCTAGTTATCCTTTCTCCTGGCCCCAGAGGTGTCTGCAGAGAGATGTAAAAAAGGGGTAGGGCTTTGATCACATGGCTGTGCCACCACCTTGACTTTTTTGACCCCCTCAGACACCCCTGTCTTGCTCCATCCTGGGTTTTTGCTATTTCCACTGGAAGAATGGAGGGGAATATACGTATGTGTTTTTCTGTGTAACTGTGATTTATGAATAAGAGAGATTAGTTGGTATATGCAGATAAGAAATCTCTTAATATTGTACATGGGGCATTTATTTTACAAATATTTTTTTAAATCTGCAATTATTATTTAGTTTCATTTTGTCCTGGCCCTGCTCTTTTTTGGAGGGTGGATTTTGGCAGCAATATATGTACTTAAAACTATGATGCAAGTGCATATTTATCAGGAAGGAGGAAATCTCCAAAAACAGTTTCAGCTGAAATTTATTTATTTATTTATATATTCAATTTGTATGGCCGCCCATCTCAAACAAGTGACTCTGGGTGGCGAACAGTCATAAAATCAATTAGAAACCAATTATAGTCACAATACAAAAAGAAAAATTAAATACATATAGCAGCTGAGAATTATTATATAGATGTTAGCATAACCAGGAAATGGGGCCCTTTACACACTTGGGATCCCAGGCCTGGGCACATAACCAGGTCTTCAAGGCCTTCTGAAAGGCCAGCAGGATTGGGGCCATCCTAATCTCAGGAGGGAGGATGTTCCAGAGGGCAGGCGCTACGGCAGAGAAGGCATGCCTCCTGTCCCTGCCAGCCAACTTTCCTTGTCTGACGGGACCTGGATCATGCCCATCCTGCCAGACCGGATTGGACAGGTAGAAACAACTGAGAGAAGGCAGTATCTCAGGTAACCCAGTTGCAGACCATGAAATTGGCAATCTTAGATAGACAAAATGGAAAACAAGGACTTTTCACAGCTTTTTGAATGTATACCGCTGCCTACTCTACTATTGGGGGGACCTGGGGTTCTCAAATTGAGGGTCATCTTCCTTTGGGGTACATATGGCTTTAAGATAGATAGATAGATAGATAGATAGATAGATAGATAGATAGATAGATAGATAGATAGATAGATAGATAGCAGTTCGGTGTTCATGATGCTTTTTCTTGCTGGGAAATCCTTGTGAGGTCCAGCAGCCAGAAGTGTAGACTATTTAACTGACAAGTCACATTGCCTGGGGTGGGGTGCACCACGAGGAGGCTATTCTACATTGCACAGAGTTGGGCTGAGAGAAAGTGACTGGCTCAAGGTCACCCAGCCAGCTTTTGTGCCTAAGGTGGGACTAGAACTCACAGACTCCTGGTTTCTAGCCCAGCACCTTAACCACTAGACCAAACTGGCTCTTATGGCTTTGGTGAATGATAGCTAAAAGTACATTTGTTGCACATACATATAATCACACATACTGAGATGGCATATCTTTGCTCTGGCTCCAAGTTGTCCTCATTGTGGAATATCTTTTACATTGCCAGGGATCCATCAGGAAAGCAGTGTTTTCCATGGGAAAATGGGAAAAAATCCCCCCCCCCCGCCTTAGACAGTGCATGTTGTATCAAGGAGTCCTCAAGGACTGCAAGCCTGCTGGGCAATAAATTTTTATCATAGGCCCTCCTCTTCCATAAGGCTGCTGGGCTCTGGGCTTTCCAGGATGCTACTGTGATTGCCAGAGAGACAGGACAGGTCTTGCTCAGGTCTCTGTCTCTGTCTCTTTTTATTTTTTGCTTTGGTTGAGGATGTCAGTCTTGCACAACTTGCATTCTATTCCCATCTTCACACAAACTAAAGAAACATGTTTTTTCTTCTGTTAAAATTTGGCATTATGGAGGGGGGAATGGCTTGCTGGTCTAGGTTCAACTGGGTTGAAGGAACTAGGATCCCCCTCTTGGGATGGTTCCTTCCAGGCAGCTTGACTCCACCCCCAGTTAATCAGGCCAGATGTTTTGCCAGCCCAACTACTTTGGAGCAGGAAAAAAATCCCTACAGGATTCATTTCTGGGGTGGGCTCCAAAGTGGTTGGGTTGCCAGCCCAACCACTTTGGAGCCCACCCCAGAAGTGAATCCTGTAGGGGACCTGCTTCACCAACTGCTGCCTAGAAAGGAACCCCATTATTTTCTGCGTAAGTACCAAGACTGTCAGCCTCCATGCAAAGGTGCATTTTCAAACCTGGGGGCTACAATTTTGAAATTACATACTTTTTTCCTATCCCAAGGTTGTGTGGAAAAGTGCTGAGAGAGTTTTTGGAAAGCTGGGGGGGTGACTCCGGTGACAGACTGTTTCATAAAGTTAATGCAGCCCAGGGGAGGGGGGGACTTCAGGGGAAAAAAAATTCAAGATACTCTGCCTTATTTAACTCAGTGTAAAGGAAGCTGGGAAATTCCTGTTATAGTTTCCAGGAGTCTTTATTTCTCTCAGATTAGCATGAATCCTTACCGAAATCCATATTGTTCTTGCTTGGTCTTGCCAGCCATGTGAGGGCCTGATCCTATCTTTATCTTTTTTTTCCTCTTGTATGACTAAAAACTATCAGAGCATGATTTTGAGAAGAAAAAGTATTTAGAGGAAAATGGTTAAGCTGCTGTTCTTTTTGCTGGTTCTGTAGCCAAGGATTGCTTTTTAAAAAAATAATAATAATTATAAAATAGATGCCACCGTGTCTTGGAGGCTGAATCAAGTCCTTTCCAATTCTTGTTTTGAATTTTTGGAGACATCTTGTTCTTCCATCAAAATGCAGGATGTACCTAGCTCCTCTTTTCTGTGCAGGAAAGGCCAGCAAGAGGAGAATTAGATTTCTGCTCATAAAACCTTCTCATGCAATCCATGTCCATTTTCCCTCTCTAATACAGGCATTCTAAAACTCCTCCACAGAAGAAAACTACACCTCTCTAAGCTTCTTTACGAAGTATAGAGCAGAGCTGCCAGCTTAAATACCATGAGCCATTGATTTCTTCAGGAGCTTTTATTTTCACTGAACAACCATCCCTCCACATTTGTTCTTGTCCATCCCAGCACACTCATCTGCATCATGGTGTGTGTGAGATGGAAGCAGCAGCTGGTGATTCGTGCATCAGTTACAGTAGTTTTGAGAAACAGCCTAAAAACCAGCTTGAAAAGTAAATATGCAAAGTGCCCAGCAATAAGAATAATACTTGGCTGCATCTTTCTCGAAATCCTCCCCACTCCCCATTTGCACTGTAAGCTGCAGTGCCCAATCAAAGGCTACAGAAACTCATAAAGAAAGGTTAATGAATACTTGACTTCTGGTGGGGACATGGTGGACTGAACAGCTGTGCCCGCGGGCTCAGTGGGTGGAGCTGACAACATGGCAGTCTTCGGGCTCAGGCAGGATTTCCTGATGCCCAGGAGTGTTCTCCGGAAAAAAGGAAAACACCTGGAATCACCCCATCTGTCCTCTGGACAGCTGCTTGCAGCCAGAAGATCGCAAACAGCATCGTGTTCGACTGGTAAGAGCTAGCTGGGAGGCAGAGATGTCACCATTTTCCAAGCTGTGCTGTAGCCTTAAAGGGACACTAAGACCGGCCACCCCATTTCTAAATCACCATATATATATATATATATATATATATATATATATATATATATATATATATATAAGTATGCATACCTTAAGAGAGGATTTCTACAGCAAGTAGAAGCAGGCTCTCTTGGTGCTTATTGTTATTTTTGGGATTGTTTTTTTAAATTCTTTTTAAGTTGTGGACCTCATTTTCCCTGCAAATATTAAGAAGGATCTAGAGTAAATAATTATCTCCCTGTTATTATTTTTGTATTAAATTTGAAGATATTAGCATTTTCCAAACGTTGAATTGGCTGATCTGAACCTTCAGTTTTCTGCTTCTACTTTCCCCCGGGAACTGTCTGCATATCTCACTTTCACTTGTGTAAACACATTTCAGAACTTTTTCATATCTTCGACTTTCGCTGGTTAAGCTCCTAGGGAGCGCCATAATCTACTGTGTGAGACATGGAAGATTTTAAACAGATTCTTTCTGACTTCCACCAAGATTTTAAACAGATTCTTTCTGACTCCTACCAAGTTTTATGCAAGACGTTCAGGACATTGTGGAAAATATGAGGTCCAAAATGTGTCATCTGGTTGGGGGTGTTGTGGATAAAATTGAGGAAATCATCAGTGACAGAAAAGTTTCTTCTAAGAGTAAGATCAGGATTTCTATTGAGATGCTGGTTGAAGATCGGATTGTCAAGTTGGAGAAATTTAAGGGAGAGAGAGATTTGCAAGCCACAAGTGAAACTGATCATCTGGTAGAATGCCAGGAAAAAGAAGGGATTATTATGTATGGGAGGTTTTCTAAAGAGAAGTTGGAGTTTTTGAGGGGGGCAGTTGGGCTGTTTGATTTTTTTTAAGAAAAAAGCTCTGTGTACATTGTGGGCCTATGTACATGCTCTGATTTATTTTGAAGTGGGATAAGGGTTAAATAATATTTATCTGGATTGCTTTTAGGGTTTGGCTGATTTCATTTATCTTTAATGATTTGGATTAAGATTAATAAGGTATAAAAAAAATAAAAATGTCTACTTGGATGGTTTTGGGTTTATTAAGATTAAGATCATTAAAATTGTTGTATTAAGTATAATGGCAGACAATTTATGTGCTTTTTAATTTGATTTTTATTATAGTAGAAAGAATTGTATAGAATAGTAGTAGGAAGGGAATAATTAAAAAGATGTTATCTTTGGGGAGGGGGGAGTTGTTTAGCAGGTTTATATGAATGTTTCTTTTTTTCTTTTAATATAAGGGGAGGCAATAAGATGCTGATGCAAGGGAGAGTGGAAGGCAAAAGGAAGAGGGGCCGACCAAGGGCAAGATGGATAGATGATATTCTAGAGGTGACGAACTTGTCCCCGGGGGAGCTGGGAGTGTTGACGACTGACAGGAAGCTCTGGCATGGGCTGGTCCATGAAGTCACAAAGAGTCAGACATGACTGAATGAATAAACAACAAGCAACTGTACTTAGTGATTTTTATAATGTGCCAATGTGGAATGATTTATAGAAATAATGTGGTTTTGGTCTAATATAGAGTAAGGGATATGGAAAATGTTTGTATAGTCTTGCTGTTAAAAGTCGGAAGTCACCTTTCTCTGTAACTTTGAAAAAATTTTCTCTTTTTAGTTTTTTTCTCTTTTTTCGTAGCTTTTTGTTTTTTCATAGCTTTTATCTTTGCTTGAAACTTAATAAAATTCTTATTAAATAAAAAACAGAGGTTGATGAATACCAACCTGTTGCATGCAGGCACTGTAATATCTTTTCATGAAGCTTTCTGTGTTCACTGGGGAAGGTGAATGTCATTGTATAGACCCTTCAGTGTGTCCTCAGGATTATGTTCCTGCCCCAGCTTTTTAGCCTGCCTTATATATATGGTCTTCAGTGCTGATGCTACACTTGATTACCATTCATTTCTTCATTGTAACAGGAGAGCCGTGTTACTCTATGATAGCCAAAATTCAGAAAGATTCTATAACACATTTTAAGACTAACACATTTTATTATATGGGTTTGCTTATATGAGGTGGCTTAAATCCATCAGTTAAGAAATTTGTCTTCCTCACTGGTAGCTGAGATACTGTAGCTAAATTTGTGAACTGGTTCTCCTGAGAATGTTTTGGCTCAGCTGGTTTACTTATTTATAAAATACGATACTTGCTTTTCATTATTACCATATTAACACCAAAGCAGAATACAAAATCACATTAAAAACCATAACATTGTAACATCTTAATACCAAGACAAGAGGAACAAAGAGATGCATAGCAATATAGATTCAATTAAAAGCCTGGGTGAACAAATTAAGATTGCAGCTGGTTCTGAAAACTTCTCTAAGGCTTAGTGACAGCTATAGCTGTATACCAAAATCTTCTCATGGTATTGTATCTCCCATGACTCATGCAAGTAATCCCTTAATATTGTGGTTGAAACTGGATCAGATACATTTGATAGTCACTCATGTGGTTTGATCATATGATTTTGCTGGCAAATATATGAAATAAATAAGGAAATACTGAATGGCCCAAAAGAGCAGCTCTGTATTTTAATCATGTGGTGGGATTTGCAGTACTATAAATGCATATCAATACCCAAGGCAGAAATATCCTGCAGAATTTGAAATATGTAATATTGTCTGTCTCCTGCCAACCTAGCAGTTCGAAAACATGCAAATGTGAGTAGATTAATAGGTACTGCTTCGGCAGGCAGGCAATGGTATTCCATTTAGTCTTGCCGGCCACATGACCACGGAAGTGTCTACGGACAAACGCCGGCTCTTCGGCTTTGAAATGGAGATGAGCACCGCCCCCTAGAGTCAGACACGACTGGACTTAATGTCAAGGGAAACCTTTACCTTTACCTTAATATGGGGTGTGCCTTGCATGGAGTTATTTTTGCCTTTTGGCAAAATGTATGTACTATATGCTTTAATTCAGTTTTTTCCTCCCTTCTTGCTGTTATAGCAGTATTGTGGTTGTTCCTCCCCCATATAACATCTTGATTTGCAGGTGGGAAAGAATATTGGCTAGGCCAAGCAGGGTCCAGGTGCCAAATCCAAAGTCACACATCACTTGCTGGGAAGGGATCGCAGAGGCCTAAATGAGTCTGGATCTGGTGCCGACTAATGGCTGCACCTGTTTCTTCTGATTATATTGGGGGAAGGACTGGGCCCAAACTTAGCAAGATTGAGGCAAATTAGCTTATGACCCTGCCATGCTGTTGCGGTTGAGCTTCCTCACTCGGAACCCAGAAAGATAAAGACCTAAGAGTCAACAGCCTTTTCCAGTGGGTTCAGTTCATCTTCCAAAAGCCATTTAAAATGGGGGCGCTTTCTTCCTCCCACCCCATCTTCAAGCAACTGCTTTTCCCCCTGGGAAAAGGTCTTCTTTCCCTGCAGTGGCCCAGCAGGGCAGGGGGTTTCCTACCCAAGTGGGACAGAGGAGACCCCATCTCCTCAGTGCCCTGAAGAAGGTGGAGGGTGACAACTGGTCCTCCCCAATTTCTTCAAGCTCTTCAAAATGAGCATTCAAGTGGCTGGAGAAAGGGAAGTGGAAAACTCTGGGATAGCTCCAGGCAGCTTGAAACGGCCTACTGATGGACTGGCAATGGCTACTTTTCACCGTGCATGTGTCAACCTATTAATCTCTCTTCCCCACACTGCAGATAAAGCTTCACCTGCTTTGGGCAGGCTTGGAAAGTCTGTCAGTGCTGTTCCTTGGCAATGCTTAAGGAGAATTAGGGGCTGAACAGTTTATATTCTCCTCTCTGCTACAGGTGAGGCTGTCGGAATACTTTTTGGCAGGCACACAACGCCTTCTCCTCAGCCTCGCCGGCACTAATGAGAAACGCGGCTCTGGCAGAGGAGGCAAAGCCTCTCATTTGTACACAACCCGCTGCTGGCGGATACGCACGTCTGTGTGGCGTGGCGGGTCCATCCTGGCCGCGGAACTTCTGCCGTGAACCCGGGAGGCGGCTCGGGGCAGCCCACGCCCCGGTATTTACTACTGGGGCTACAGGAATGGGAAGCGCGTCTCTGCCTGCGTAACTGGGGGAAGACTCTCCGCCCTGCAAACCAATGGCTCCGAAAGGCTGCTCTCCCCCCACCCCCCGCGCCGCCTTCCCCAAACACCCCCTTTGCAAACGTGGCGTGCCATTTCGGCGCTAAGTGCCTGGAAATGCAACAAAGCCCACCCACTCACCTCCCGCCGGCTGGCTGGCTAATGGGGTGAGAGGGGAGGCGGAGGAGCAGGAGAGACCGGAGCGGATAGTGGCCCTCCGAAGAGGGGCAGGGGAAAGTGCATGTGCTACGGCATGCTGCAGACGCCCCTCGCTCGCTCGCTTCCCTTCCTTCCCTCCTCCCGCCGTCTCCTTGGCTCGCTCGCGCGCTCGCTCTCCAGTCTAGCTTGACGCAGGCAGCAGCGAGGCGACCGCCGTTTGCAAGCCCGCCGTCGGTGAAGCAGGGCGCCGGTGGGGCGCCGCTGAAGCAGGACCAGGATGGTGGGGCTCCTCCTCGGCAGCCTCTCCTTCGCGTAGCTCTGCCGAACCGAAGCGGCGGCAGCGGATTCTTAGCCAGCCAGGCTGGAGGCGTGCGTTGAAGGGCGAACGGGATCTGCTGGCGGAGGCTGCGGCGGCGGCGGCGGCGGCAGCAGCAGCAGGTCGCTCGGAGCAGCGATTGGCAAAGTTGGCTTGAAGTGGGACAAGCGGCAGGAGGCGGCGGCGGCGGCTACTCGGCGGGGCGGGGGGCAAAGTTGCGACGAGAGGAGCGGGGGGCGCAGGCAGGAGCCCCAGGGAGGAGGAGGAGGAGGTGGTGGTGGAGGAGGAAGAGGTGGAGGTTGAGGATGGGGACGCTGCGGGATTTACAATATGCCTTGCAAGAGAAGATCGAGGAGCTCCGCCAGCGGGATGCGCTCATCGACGAGCTGGAACTGGAGCTGGACCAGAAGGACGAGCTGATCCAGAAGCTGCAGAACGAGCTGGACAAGTACCGCTCCGTGATCCGGCCCGCCACCCAACAGGCGCAGCAGCAAAGCTCCAGCACCTTGCAGGGCGAGCAGAGGACCAAGAGGCAGGCCATTTCCGCCGAGCCCACGGCTTTTGACATCCAGGACCTCAGCCATGTCACCCTGCCTTTCTACCCCAAGAGCCCACAGTAAGCCGGCGGTTAAGCGTTGTGTCCGTGTGGCGTCCCTGTGGTGTGGTCTCGCGCTCTCCCCTTTGTCTCTGTCTCTGTCGCCCGTGCTGCCCCTCCGCTCGCCCTGTGGATCCGCCGCCTGCTTTCCATCGCTTCTCATCTTCTGAAACCGCTTCCCCCTCCCGCCGCCCCACTCTGCCTCTTCCCCCTCCTAGCCCTAAACTCTTGGTATCTTGTGGGCTGCCACCTTTCCAAAGCCACATTCAGCCGCGCACCTCAGCATTTCTCTGTGCTCTTGTCAGGTGTCAAGGCACCTCAGTCCCCCTCCGGGGGAGGAAAATTTTCCTAGAGTATGAAAATGCTCTGTCTGTTCCCCTCTTCCCAAATTATCACAGCAGTAACAGCTTCGTCAGACTGGCTCTTCCAGCGTGGTAGGTGTTTCTGTCTGGGTTTTGATGACGGGTTATGGCTTCTTGCCCTGAATATAGGTGGGAACTGGCCGTTTGGAGGTAGGAACCAAATTCCCTCACCTAAAGATTGGGGGGTGGGTGCTGGGGGGCTGGGAGGGATGCCATTCACTCCCTCTGGGAGATATTTATGTATTTAAGGTCAACCAAGCCTCTGGTGACATCTCAAAGGCCAACCTGTTTGTTACAGTCTTCTGCTGTGAGAACGGTGTTGGTTTTAAGGTGCCCCAAGACTCTCTTCTGTCTTTCCTGCCACCGACTAACTCAGAAATGTTGACTGAAGCGAGAGACAGTGTTTTTGCTAACATGCTTGCCTGTGACGCTCATTTCCTCTGGTGACTAGGCACTGGCAGGCAACATCCTGTAGAGGAATTTTTCTTTCTTTCTTTCTTTTTCATTTATTTTTCCCTGGACGACCTTTAAAAAAAAGTGATCTGACCCTCTTCTAGCCTTGCAGGGCTGCTGTTGCTCAGCCAGCCTTCTCCAAACTATTGTGTTCTAACTGGGCCATGCTGATGTGGATGATGGGAGTTGTGCTCCTCCACATCAAGGGGACAGGGTGGGAGAAAGCTACCACCAAACTATGAGTTACCTGAAAGCAACTGTAAACCTGTGGGTCGCCTTACTATCTTGTTCACTCAGCCACTTTTTCCTTTCATTTTCGAATGAGAGTAGAGCGTAAAGGTTTGCTACAGCGTTTTCGTTCAGCGCTTTGTTCTTTCTGCACCTCAGAATACAGAAGTTTGTTCTTCCATTTCAGAGAAGAGTTTAGCTTTGCTTTAATCCCTCTCACCGTTGAGTGGTAGTTTCTTTTTCTCCTTTCCTGGTTGAAAAAGGCTTTACTCTTTCATCCTAAGCTTTGTCTGCTATTTCTTACTGGTCTCTTGCAGGGGGTGGGGGGGAGGCTGTAAATCAGCAGAGAAAGAGCAAAAATGCCTAAGACCATGGCTTACATTTCTCAAAGAAAGAAGTAAGATATCTTCTGGCCTCAGTCCCCTCATTTCTAATCCTAACTGTGGAGAGAGGCTGATTGCAATGATTTGATAATGAGGGGTAGACATGCTACACACACTTTGCATTTCTTTATTACTACATCACGTGTACCACTTCAGCCTTACCACTCCAGATGTGCCCCGTGCCTATGCAGCAGTCTGCCGAGCATCTCTAATAAGAGTGTGGGTTTCCTCTCTGGAATGTCTAGGTTCTCCTGTTCCCCAGAAGAAACCTTGGATTTATGCTGCCCGGGTTCACCACATGAGCTGCAGGCTTGGCATTCCCTGCTCATAATTTAAGCTGTCCCTCTGGCACAGCATTGCCAGGGCAGGGCTTCCTTCTGATCCCTTCACTGGTACTCTCCTGCTCCCTCACATCTTTCTCGAGCTTTTTCAGAGATGTCTGCCCTGCTTCACAGCTCATCAGGCTTATTGGTGTAGTGAAGCTGACAGGGTTTTTGAAAGAGGAGGGCAGTCAGGGTGGAGGGAAGGTGGTTGGTTGTGTTTTGGACGAGCAATGTGTGAACGTCCTAAGTCTCACCATCTGATGTGACACAGTGTGCATATCTTTGCCTTAAAATATTGGGAGTAGCAACTTTGCAGTGCTAGTCAGATGCCGCGCATTTAATTTTCTTGAAAAGATACACACATTTACTCAGTGGCAAATCTTACAGTGGAGTAAATCCCATCAAACTGAATGAGATCTACTCCGAATAAAAACGTTATGGAGTGTTCGGACATCCTGTACAGAATGGTACTAGACCTGTTCCTAAACTATTACGCATATTAGTATATAATAGTTATATACTAACATACCTAACAACACGAGGTATTTCTTATTCATTGTTCGTTGATTCCGGAATCTCAGCATTACCTTTTGCCTATTTTGATCTAACATAGCAAGGCACATATTTCAGTGTCATGTGTGTCTTTATTCTTAAAAGTGAACAGATACCATGTTATGTTGAATACTATCCATCATTATTAGATAAATGAATCAACAACTAAACAGTAATAGTTATGTCTCTGCTGTTAACAACTGATATGGGATACAAATATTATCCTAGGCAGGGACCTGAATTGGAAGACAAGGAAGTGTAAGTTGATGAAGTGATCTTGAAACTTTCCTCTGGCTTATTCTTGCATTTGTGTCATGTTTATAAGCTCCTTTAAATACCTAGCCGGCTGTCACTGAAACAGAACGCTAGATTAAGATAGAGTCCAGTGGGGCTCTTTTTCTACTCTTAAATTGTACAGTTATAACAGTTGCATATTGAACCACAGAAAATTATGCCGAACTCACATATGTGGCTCAAGTTCTGGGTGTTAAAAATGTTTTTACACAGGCTTAGGTTTGATTCAAAATGTAAGAATTGGGCTAAGTTTCTGGCACTGATAAGGGCATTTATGAAATGTTGCAGCTGACTGTTCGGAAAGGCAATTGTCAACCCACTCCACCTTTACTATATTGCTGTTCAGCAAACTACTTAAATAATTTCTTTTGTTCAATGCAAGTAATACCAATCTGGGTGCTTAGTGGGGCAGTCAAACAATTGCTCGGCCACCTCAATAGCTAGCAGAGTCATTGATCTGAATTCACTCAACACATTGAATGGTTTAGCTTCTGTTTTTGGAGGATATGAGGATAAAACCAAGGTAGCTTGTAAGAGAGGCTGAGAGAAACATTACATTTAATTTACCTAGATGCAGATTAAATCACTGAATTGTAAAGGTTCACACAGTTAATAAAAACAAAGATTTTCTCACTTCAGTGTTATGTTCCACTAAAAGTACAGAATAACTAACATTCTGTTAGAACAAATGCCCCAATTTACATTCCATTCTGCTGAGACATGAAGTACTCTGAGATTACAACACTGTACATGCTTCATAATTGTAGCCAGGAATAACCAGGGCAAAACCCACCAGGGAATGGAGAACAGATTTGTTCTCTTTCCCATCTTAATGTCCTTAATATACATATTTTTTAATGTATGACTAATGTCACAACTTTCCTTTGTTCAAGTGTCTGATAAAACATTCTTGTGGCTTCCCTCTGTCCTGTTGTGTTTCTGGTTTCTCTTAACTTCTTTTTCTACAGTAGTCATGACATTTAGGTAGATCCTCTGGCATTTGTTCTGAGGACTATAGAAAAAGAGGTCTATTATGTTGATGGTTAGATTTCATTTGCCACAGATTCTTTCCTCTGTGGGTGCCATGATCAGGCTCAAAATATTGTGAATAGGGAAACTTTATTTAGGGCAGATTTTTCTGTTCTACTTTTGGACCTTTCTCTAAGGATGAGGTCTCCAAATGTGTTGGGACTGCAACTCTAAGATTATTCAGATGGTAGTCCTAAAACCTCTAGAAGATATCTAGTTGAGTAGGATGAATTTATTCTATCTGGAAGCATATTTTCAGTCTCAAGCCATGATCATTCTCATAACCAGCCTTTTAACTGGTGCTATCATGGCTTGAACGTGGGACATCTTCATGCAAAACTTTACAACAGTTACAATTCGAAACGAATATTTGTAGCTCAGGGTTGAACTGTGGAGTCCTTGGTGCTCTCTGAGCCTTGTTGTTTTCTTGCAGACATTTCATTGCCAGACTAGGCAACATCTTCAGCACACTGTCTGGCAATGAAACGTCTGCAAGAAAGCAACAAGGCTCAGAGAGCACCAAGGACTCCAGAGTTACAATTTCTGGAAGACAGTGGCCATTCCTGTTTATTTCATGAAATTTCTAGCTATTTTGATATGTTTGTATTTAGAGAAGGGAAAAAGTTGTAAGCTGCATCTACTACCGTATTTGACAGTTCTCTGGCATCCTGCTGGATTTATGGATTGCTTTAGAGTAATAAAGGGTCAAGTCATAAAATGTAAGGAATAATAAAATGAAAAAGAGGTTGTCACAATGTGTTTGAAAAGTGGGGAGAGGGAGAATGAGAAAGAGAAGTACTTCTCATGAAACATCTTTTTGGGGATATTGTAGGCAGCATATGATGGTGTAGCAGATAATGGGAAGGCGGTGAATGAGTAGGAACTTGTTATATCAGAACTAGTATAATATTGTTGTCTAATTGTTTTTTGGAATTAGAAGAAAATTCAAGTGAGCTCCAACATGACACTCAATCTGAGTCTGTAGACAACTCACAAGTCCATTTTTGGCTTTCCTCAAATGTGTGCCTTGGCTTCCTGATTTCTGTCCTCACTCTGGCCTTGAATGCTTCAGAGGAAAGGGAGTGGGAGAAGTAGAAATCCTGCTTCAGAATCTTTTTCCATTGGTCTACTGGTTTGCCTGTTTGGAAAGGACATATTGGAAGGATTGTTGTAATAAATCTTACTTTGAAGCTTTTAAATAAATTTTTTAAAAAATTATCTGTTCTTGTTTCACACTTGCTGTCTGAAGTGTTCCATGGAGAAAGCTAAACCTCTGAAGAAGACATATTGCATTTTTCACATGGCACTTAATTTCCTTTCATGGCCATCTTGTAAATATTCATGGATTTGATATGGTAATGATGAAAAAGCAAACATTTTTCAAAAAAACACAACTCAATCTACATGAAAACACAAGGTCTTTAAGGTGGTGAGGGAAAGTTTGCAGGAGTTTTCCCCAAGGTAGTGCCATCAGATATATTGGACCAGAGTAACAATGACAATCAACCATGCCAACTGGCGGATGTAGGTGCCACAATCCACTTTCTCTGAAAGTACCTCCAGGATGAGGAAGGATATTCTAGAGGATATAGTTATATAGGTCAAGTTATGATTTCATTAACTTAGTGTAATTGACAACCCTCTTTCATCTGGTTCAGTGCTGAATAAATGTTCCATTTTGACACCATCATTTGCACTGGGATCATGTACAATGATCACATTTCCATTTAGACTCTACTTTCAGGGACAGTTCTCTCTCCTGCTTATGGTCACTTAAAACTAATCATATATCAGAATTAGAGAGGAACCTTGTTACAGCAAAATTGTATAAATCTTTTTAAGTAACATTTTCCTTTTCTACAATGAGCTACTAACTGGAGAATGAAAGCAGCTCCTTGCTTCCCTGGACTGTAAGGATTGGTTCACATTAGCTCTTACATTTGTGTGGATTCAGTAAAACAGTGCCCACTGTTGCTGACTGAGGCAGATGATTATTATGAACCTGTTAGGTCACTTGTTCTTTCCTGCAAGAGAATAATTTGATGCTGCAAACTTTTTCTATAACATGATTTGTAACATGTACACTTGTAATAGCTGAGGTGGCTATGTGGAAATGTGACCAGATTTTCCTCATCTGTTTCTCTTAAATGTATGTGATAAACCAGGAACAGTTTTAAAGCAAGATTTCTGCTTTAACTATTTCTATTTTTTTAACAACTGTACTTTTTATGGTTTGATTGCCATCCAGTGAACTCAGTGGGATTTTCAGTAGACATATACAGGACTGTTATTCATGAGTAAATTCCACTAACTTTTGTAAAAATAAATAAATGAATACCTAGGGTATGTTACCCCATAGAAATGCCATTGGAACTTCCTGTACAAATATTCAGTAATCAACAAACACCATTTTGTTTCATCAAGTTAATTTTATTCCTCACTTGGGTTACTTTGCTGACATTTTCTTATGAAGTGGGAGTTTTGCCCTCTGACTAAGCTTGAACTGCCAGAACAAAAGGAAAAGTGATTTAGAAATGCTGACCTACAGACTTCATACAAAATGTTGGCACAGACCTTAGACAGATGTGTATGAATGGAAGGTGAGCTGAAACTTGCATAAATTGTATCTGCAGGACACAAAGAGAATTTAATTATCTGACAGAAATGTTACCTTTGCCAGATAGCTAAGATCTGGGCTGGATCCACAGTTTTTGACAGGGAATAGGATAAGAGGTCTTCCACGTGCAGTATGTTCCAGAACTACCTGCAGCATCAGCTGGGTTTGAACATGGCTGAAAAGAGTGGGGAGAGAACTGGAAGTATAAATGCCGCCCCGTATGTTTCCTGTTTCTGTGCTAATACATCTAATACAAGACATGGCACTTTGTTCCATAGACCAAGATAGTAAATTTCTATATCTGCCTTCCCTAAGTGGCTATTATTAGCTATGAGCTTATTTTCTGCTTCCAACATGATAGAACATACTGTGAAACATGACACTTCAGATGGCTACCTGCAGTATATAAATGACCCAATGTGCCTTAGGTAATATACCACAATGAGTATCATTTATGATGACTTTCTGATGTCTTCCAGATATATTGGTTGATGATTGCTCTATTTACCTGCCAACATGGCTTTTGATAGCTGCAGTCAAACAGACCAGGTTTCAGGATAAGGAGGGCTGATTTGTATAACAGTCCTATATTGTGCAGCGCTCCAATCTGAATTCTGCAGAATTTAATTTATAGCCTGTATTCAAGTCTAATTATTAGACTCACATTCTCTACGGCAGGACAGACAGATCAGGTCCCGCTGTTAAAGATTTAATGGGAAATGTAATTCATTATGTGGTAGAGCGAGGGATAGCATTTGATTTTGTCGCTTCGAAATGTGTTAGTTTAACAGTGTCTTTCCAGTTAAGGAATTCATTCATAAATAATGATTTTTTAAAAGATTGATGAAACTAACATTGGTAAGATAACTTCCAAATATTATGGCTCAGCTTAACAAAACTAAAGGCTAGAAGAAGAGCTTTATGTCCACCCCCCACCCCCCAAAAAGAGGACAATCCAAGTGTAAACTGGCAGGCCCTGAACTTGAGACTCAGGTCTGTGCTTCCAAAATATTAATCAGCCATCCTCTGCATAGTCTACTGAGGACCTGTTGGCAGGTTTGTGGGGCATATTATTTTACTGGAGAAGGGCTGGCCCCTTTCTCTAGTAGAGGTGGACAGGGGGAAGGAGCATCGTTCTTTTGTTACTGCTGTTTGCTCATAAGGCCTAGACATTTTTTTTTTTAAAAAAATTCTCCCTTGTCTGCTTAGCAGTGGAGGGTCTCCACTGTATCCTAGCAACCAGAGGCTAAAACGCTGGTCTTTTCCCCATCTCTGTCTCTTTAGTCGTCTTGACTGTGTCAGTAAGGTGGCAGGACTGGGGCTTTGGGTAAGTCGGCTGAGGATGAAAGGAGATCTCCTCAACTTGTGATGACAGGTTCCCTCAATCTGGCAATTTCAGAGGCTGTCAGGGCCTTCGAGGAGCGCAGTTGCTGGGTCCTCCTTGCTCTCACTCCTGCTCCTGGCATCCAGTGTGATGAGGACTCAGCTGTGTGTCGGATATTCAAACTGTGCAGCCTGTGAAGGGCAGCATAAGAGTGAGCTGTCTCTTCAGATCTGCTTGCTTTCTCTTGCTCATTTCTCCCTCAAGCCCAGATTATATATTTAGGGGCCTTTGCACCTGTACTGTGTAATGCCGTTTTATTCCATTGACATGCACGTGCGAGAAGTAAGCAAGCAGAGGTGCAGCCAGGTATTGTTAGGTCCTGTAACTTATGTGTCTTACATGATTAGCCTTGAAAAGGCCTTGTTGAATACTCTGGATGGCTGTAATTGTATAATTTCAGTTCACTTAAATTACAGCAGCATCTTGACTGCAGGTGGCTTAAAGTTTGGGGTTGGGAAGACTCAACTTCTTTCAGCTATGGAAGCTCAGTGGGTGACTTTGAGCCAGTCATTATATTCTTCACAGGGTTGTTTAGGGGGAAATAATGGGAAGAAAAAGTGCTCCATGCTCCATCTTCAAACTCCTGGGGAAAAGGGACGATATAAATCTAACAAATAATGATAATACCCAAACGGAATTTGTCCTGCTTGGATGTTAGATGCATTTCGTTATTTATTTATATTTTATTTAAACAGTTTATGGTGCCGCCCATCTCATAGCAGGGACTCTGGGTGGTGTGCCAAGATTAAAACTGCCACTACAACATACAACCCATGTGACACCTTGGTTAAAACACCAATGCCCAAATCGAAAAGCCACATCACCAGCAGCCTTGCTTAACCTCCTGGCCCAAATATCTGGGAAAACACAGCCTTATGACAAGGTCAACGCCATCCGTCTCTCTGGGGAGATGCTGTTCCACAGGGCAGGCACAGCCACAGAGAAGGCATGACTCCGGGGTCCAACCAGATGACATTGTTTGATGGAAGGGACCTGGAACAAGCCCTCCTGCTAGACCTGGTGCAGCAGGCAGAATCAAGGGGGGACCGGCAGTCCCTCAAATATAGTGGTCCTATGCCATGTAGGGCTTTATTTACCTGAAAATAAGCACCGACGTGTATTTCTTAAAGTAGCATATATAAATGGTGGCCATGGAGGGCTGTCCTGGCTGCAGGAGTTAGCTTTTGACTCTGAGGTCCCATTCTGGTGGGGAGGAGTGCAGAGAATCTGCTTGGTGTTTTTATCCCATATTTTTCTCTCTGCCAAGCTTATTTTTAGTACTTGAGCGGAAAGAAAACAAGGTAGATAGACTCAGTTCTGTTATTTTGTCCCTTTCCTTTGTGGACACCTCACACACTGCTTTACCTATGAAGTGGGCAGGCCTGCATTAAAGATGGACACTGGTAGTTAGTGTCTTGGTTCATTTCAAAGCCCTTTCTTGATGTGGCAGCATTAGAAGTGTGCTTTGATAGTTAGACTATATTTTTATATTTATGTTAAACTAATGGTATTAGGGAGAAATAGATGGCTAGACTTCCTTTTTTTCTCTTACCTCCTGCCTTTACTTTTTTCTGTTTACTAATTACTCTTTTTCAAGATTTTGTATAATGTTACTTACCTTGAAGGGGAATCACGAGATGTCTGTGTACGTGTGTAACAATGTAAGGATCCATGATAAGTCTCTTCATGATAAGTCTCCTCCACGGCACAGGAATCTCCTTCTCTTCCATAAATTTAAAATTCAAAGCTAGTTGTGCAAATTGTGAGGCTGCTGTTGACAATCTCACTGCTCCACTCCAAGACTGCCAAATATAAGAAAGATGCTCAGATCCAAATGTTCCATTTATAGGCACTGCACAGTTAAAAGAACACTGGAAATATCTCCCAGGCTTTTAGAAATCTCTATGGTCTGCTGCTTACAATAGTAGTAAACTGTATTTTACTACTTTAGACTTGCGGTGATGGCCATACAGTTTGTACTACTCCATTAAAAAACAAAACCAAAAAAACTAGCACTTAAAACGTAGATGCCAAGAATAAAAGTTCTAGCCTGATTTTGTCCCTAATGCCCATTTTTCCTAGATGTAATGGAAACATTTATTCACACAACTTTCACTTACTTTCTGGGACACCTTAGGCAAGCATTTATGAGCTTGGTATGAACTAAGCCTTTATGGATAATGATATGAAGATAAATATCTTGAAATTGCTGCCAGAAACAGCACACCGTGTGCTATAATATTAAGGGAACCATCAGTCATCTGGGTGAATTCTTGGGGGCGCTAACTCTCTGGCATTCTAGGTATTGGCTTTTAAGGAGATGGTTTCTTATTTGTGTTCTGGGGGGAAAAAGGGGTATTAAATATTCTTAGCTTCAAAACTTAGCACCATTTTGACACGCAGTTAAGATTTTGGAGCAATACTCTCCATAAATAGAAAACACTATCCATAATAGAGTAGGTCTGGCTCAAACATATACTTCGGAACTTGGTGCTGCACTTGTAAATTAACTACAGCAAAGAACTTTGAACTGGAGGGAAGGTCAATGATTGTTACGTCACTTTTTAAAAGCATGCAATGTTTCACCCACAAATACAACTCAGTTGGCACTGCAGTGAAGTTGTGGACATTTAGGTATGAAGCAGTACTATGCAAAGTTCATCCTCTTTCACAAATAGACTGTCCTGTCCTTCCTGCAACACATCAATAGCAATGTATTTCTTCCTGTCATTACATTATTCTTTGCTTTTTAATTGTCCTGTAATTAATATTTTTGCTGTATCCTTACTGGTTGTAAGAACCTGCAGATCTGCATAGCCAGCCTTTCCCTTACGAAGGAATGATACAGTCACAATTGCTATTCTGTCTCCCCTGACTCTACTTTTTCCTGCATTTTCCTCTTGCTGTTTCCACAGATATTTTGCCCTTTTAAGGCAAATAGCTTGATCAGCGCTAGGTCTTGAATTTATACAGACCGTGTTACCAGTGCAGGCTACATGTGGCTTTGTTTTGTTTTAAAAATGTCTCTGTTCATTTCCTCAGTCCCTCTCTCACAAACATCTGATGTTGTGTGAAGTCACTGAACTGGGAGCCATTGCTTGAACTACTAGTCAGTGCAAGAGACCAGCTCTGGGAAATCTGAGTGAGAGGACTTCAGGGTGGGTAGTAAAATGGATCTCTATCATTTTCAGTTCCCCAATAACTTACCAGTTACACTTTTCTTCTGCAACAAAGTCCACAAAAGAGTGTAAGTCACACACTGAAACCAAACAATGAAGTACCTTGTGTCATCTTGAAGGCCAACATGTCTATTATAGCATAAGCTGTTACAAACTGAAGAATTCTTCATTGAATGTATAAAGTTATCCTGAGTTTAAAATACATCTACACCCATGCTAAGGGGATGGGTACATAAACAGTGAGATGAATTTAGAGGGGAGTGCAGAATTTACAGATAATGATAACTGTAGTAACACATACCATTCATAAAAGCATTATGGTAACACTGAGTTCTTATATTGGTGAGCTGATTGATAAATGTAGTGTAATGAGGAGGAGGAGGAGGAGGAGGAGGATACTTTTAGCAAATTGCCGCTGTTCAAGCTAGAACAGATAGAATTGAACCTCTTAATGATGAATTGTAGGTTTGCCAATTTTGCATTGAATTACATCTTGGAAGTTTCTTTGTTCAATCATTACCACCTTATTATCAGCGAAGGAGCCTCCTAAGAAGTTAAAGTATTTCCCCATAACTTTCTTAATATTGCCATTCCCAGTATCTGATTTGTAATGGACTTTTACATAGAGGATGCTCTGTCATAAATAGGTCATGGTAAATCATTGCTAGCAAATGGCATATCACATCAAGAGCTGAAACAGATAATGAACTATATGAGGTGGTGGGTGATACATTTTTTTTTATCCTAGCATTTTTCCCGCAGGTGCAGGGTCCGCTTTTTCGGATCAAGTGAGTGTGATCCATTGGTTGTGACAGGAATTAACCAACTGGCTTGTTGTCCGAGCCTGACATTGTGGGCGGAGTGACTGGCCCAAAGTTACACAGCCAGCTTTCATGTCTAAGGACTAGAACTCACCGTCTCCTGGTTTCTAGCCTGGAGCCTTAACCACTAGACCAAACTGGCTCTCCTTGTGGGTGATACAATGTAGTCCTTTAATAATGTCAAAACAGATGTAGAGGAATATTGTATTCTGGGTATGCTACAGAGACATAATATTGGTCTGCATCTCTGTCATGTGGTTTGGTATGGCTAATCATCTGTTCACTTAAGAATCTAGAAGGTGAACAATCTGTGAGAGGAAAATGGTCAATGGTGTCGTAGTTCATTGATTGTGCATTTGAATGGTTTCAACTGGGACCGAAATCTGTTATTTGCTGGCCTTCTCTCTATTCATACCTCTTGTATGTCATCTTCCCAAGTAACCTGGTTAGCTTTTGCCTCACTCTTCTGCTGTAAATTTTAAAATAATAATAATAATTAAAAAAAATCAAGAAATGGAATTGGAAAGAATTGGTTGCAACAAAAAAATTGCTAGTGTTTATCAAAGGACATCCTTCCCACTTCTATTTTGTAGGTAATATATTTATTTTTGCCTTAACTTGAATGTAAACTCGTCTGCTATAGTTAAGCATTTTGTGTAAATGCAAATGCATTTAAGCCAGTATTTTAAACATAGTTTGCTGAACAGGCCATGGTGGCCTGGTTTGTATATAACTCTATGTCATAATGGCTATACTGCTTTCTCACTGTCTGTTGTATATAAACAGTACTGTGCAATATGTGAACAAGGCCATTAGCCATGTATTGTGATCTGCTAGGCACTTGACCCCTTTTTATAGCTCCAGGAAGTCAACTCAAACAGGTCTACTAGGGGGGTGACATTTGGTTTGATAAAATACAAGTTATTTAGACCTTTTTACAATTTTATTAGCAGGCTAAATGCCTGTGAGGGCAAAGTCTCTGTGTTGAAGAACAATTATAATCATTTACTGAAGGTAAATGGTAGTAGTTAATCTTTCTAGCACACTTGAATGACATAGAAGATGCTGAAAGCTCAGAGGCTTTCTTTTTCTTCTTCCTCTTGCTTGCTCAGATTCAACTGGTATTTATGGCACAGCTCTCTCTAGTTCCCACTCGGACTAAGCCTGACAGATTGCTCTATTACTGTTTAATACAACTGATGGTTTACAATAACACTTGAACTGCCATGTTGTGGATTTCCTTTGCTCTCCAAGTAGCAAGGCAGAATGAAAATACAATTCTGTATTTTCAATTTTGCAATTCTGGTTTGCAAGACATATGCGATCTATCGTATGCACTGCTCGTAACGAAGAGGAAATAAGTTGTCCCTGCTGTTACTAAACTACTGTTTATTTTCAAATTTTTATTTCTTTCTAGGAATATCTAGTATGTATGTAGGTGTATCTATATGTGCCTCTGCCAAAACCTGTCTTAATCGACGATATAATGGCTCTTAGGTACAAAGGTAAACATACTTGTTCTGTTCTCATTCCGACCTTAAACTCTGTCTTCAAAGCGATTTTCTTCAGGCCCAAGCAGAGTCCTAACAGGGTTCTGTTGTTGTTACTGTTATTTTAGATAAGGAAGAAGGTCCAACCAACTGGTGGTCTCATACTAGATTGCCCTAGATCCCAAACTTGCCTCAAAAGAAGGAGGGGCTCGGCCTAGGCATCCAAAAGGAAAACAAACACCAAACTGTAGGCAGACTTGCATACCCACATATCAAAGATGGCACTGCAATAATTACAGTCACCTTGGTTCAGAGTTGGTCACCATATGGGAGTATACATTAGCTGTAGGATATTCATACTATTTATTGCACATTTATTTGTTTATTTATTTGGATTTAGAGGCTTCCAGACTCCCACATGACTCTGAGTGTCTTGCATTTTAAAAACTAGAAACAGTAGATTAGAAAGAATAAAGAACATGTACATCCAGAAAAGCAAACCTAATATACCAGGAAAAAAAAATGAAAGAGGCTTGACAGCATTCTAAGTTCAGGCTTGGGAGCAAAGCCAGGTTTTCAAAGATTTTCAGAGTAACTCCAGGGTGGGAGCCATATGGATCTCCAGGGGGGATGCTGTTCCAGAGACAAGTTCTGTGACAGAAAATGCATGCTTCCTAGATCCTGTAGATGACATTGCTTCGTTGAGGGAACCCAGAGCTTGCCCTCTTTGCCCAATCTTACTGGGCGGGCAGAAACTATTGGAGATAGCTGGTCTGTCAAAAAACAGGCCCTGTGCCATGAAGGGATTTTTAGAGGATAATCAACACCTTGAATTGCACATGGAAGCCAACTGGCAAGAGTGTAGCTCATGAAGCATCGGTGACACGTGGGTGTATTGTGACATGCCCAGCACTGTCTGCTCTGCTGTATTCTGGACCAGCTATAGCTTCCAAGTGGTCTTCGAGGGCAGCCTCATGTAGATCACGTTGCAGTAGTAGTCCATTTGTGATGTGACTAGGGAATGAATGACTGTCTTATGAGCCTTGCACAATAGGGGTGGGCCCAACTGGCACCACAGATGGACCTGTGCAAAGGGTCTTCTGACCTACTCTTCAAGCAGAACCTATGAGATAATGATCTTATACAAGTCTTTATTCCATTGACATCTTTCCTCTGGTGAAATTAAGACAGTATACAGAGTTCTTTCTCTTTCTACCACACCCCAACAGCTGAGAGAAAATGGGTTCTGTGTCACCAGTGACCCCCACGGCTTTGCAGGGATTGAAATCTGAGCCTCTCCACCCTGGTCCAGCATTCTAACCACAACAGATATGCTATCTATATTCCTAAAGCTACCTGGGTTGGAAGTTTGTTCAGTTTCTTTCCCCTCTCCCAATAAACTATTTGCCAAACTATTAAATATTAGCAATTATACCTGATGGGGTCCATTTCAATATGTAATTAAATAATTTCCTCTTGGGTTCAGAGTGGCAGAATAGGATACTTTTATATGCAGAATGAAGGGATAATAGAATTGCAAATACTTGTTGATGAAACTAAATTTCATGTAATCTGTGTCAGTGACAAGGTATTTTCATTTTTTATGTTAAAATATGAAAATCTATTCAAGAGATAGAGCACACAAACACAATAGGTCTAATAAGAATTATTAGAGGAACTGGGGTATTCATCACAGGGAAAAATTACTAATAAAAATAAACATTTCCATTACGAATGCACTGCTATGCCATATATCTGCCCATTTTATTTAAATACTATGAATAACACTTTAGCACACTGCTGCTGAAAGGATCACTATTCACCTCACTGCAGCTTCTGCAGAGATTGCGTCATTTGAGCTTCTCTGGCCCTGCATCTTGCAGACTTGATGGGACAATATGGCATGGCAACAGGGAATCCTGGGAGTTGTAGTCTTAATAAGTCTGCAGAATGTTGGGTTGGGGAAAGCTGTTTAAATCCTTTAGAAATTGTGTCAAGCTGCAGAACCAGAATTCAAGCTGAGAATTAGTACTCTTTTCAAACCATCCTGTCTTGAGGGAAAAGAAATTAGTAGTACTCATAGTATGTTGTTCTGTTGTTGTTTTTTACTTTTTCCAAAAATGATGTCTAAAGAATAATGTGTTTATGGAGTGGAAGTGGGCAGATTTGCATATTAAAACAGTTCACCTTTGAAATCTGAAAAATGGAATTGCTTGATACTTAATGCTCCCTGATTATCTTTTCAGAAATACTCCAATAGTAGTTTGGCTCTATTAAAAGTCTAATTCATCTGGCTGAGCTGCCTTTCCCTCTGCCCAAGAAACCTTTGGATTGTGATTTGGTGAACAGCACTCAGGAAAGAAACTCTTTTCAGTTTCTTCTCCAAATGATAATTCTCAGGTTTATTTGAAGTGTTACAGGTGTTGTAAGAGACCCAGACCCAGACACATGCTTGATCTTCTCTAAAGAAAGCATCACTATATAATCTAGTGGAACTGTCTTTCTTCCCCACTTCAGCATCTACGACTGGACCAAGACACATATACATACTCTTATATAAACACTCTTCCCATATACACACTCTTCCCATTGGCCGGGTTTGCACAACCTACAGTATATGATTTCCCTAGCTCATGAGATTCAACCCTCTTCCTCAACTCCCTTTCCATTTTTAAAACTTACGATTACTTGGTAAGT
Source organism: Candoia aspera (assembly GCF_035149785.1). Taxonomy (NCBI): domain Eukaryota; kingdom Metazoa; phylum Chordata; class Lepidosauria; order Squamata; family Candoiidae; genus Candoia; species Candoia aspera. Next base: position 76,511,971 of record NC_086158.1, read on the forward strand.
GAGAATTTGCCTGAACGGTGGCTAGGAATTGGCTTTGATTTAGGAAAATATGAAAGCTTGTGGGTCCAAATCTCTTTCTAAGAGACCAAGGGATTTTCTCCTGCTTCTGTGTTCTGCTATTTGCAGAAAGCCTTCCATCGAAACCAAAGACAGAACTTTTTTAGAAACCAAATCACAAGGGGGGAAGACATCTGGGAATTGCAGCTGGGATGGGAAGAGTTAGCCAACCCTGTCATTCCCATCTGCTGTAACCTTCCTCCCGAAATTGCTGCAGCAATTTGGCTTTTAATTTTTTTAAACTTCCCCTGTGCAGATTGAAGGCTTGTTTTGAAGCCTAATAATTATGCACAGGAGGCATCTATATGTGTGTATTATGAGTGGGAATAGAAGTGTGTGTGTGTGTGTGTGTAGGAGAAATGAATGGATGAATGCAAGTGTGTGAATGAGTGTATTACACAAGACAGTGGACATACACAGAAAGGAAGAGGAGAGATGGCTCCATTCACTATAGCTTTGTTTTTGTTTTGGGTCTACCTTCCCTCAACATTGGTACGTGTTCCCTGGATGGTAATCAATAAATAAGTGCCCCCCTCCCACTTTAAAGATACAACCAATTTCTAACTGTGGTTTATAATGCTGTTGTTTCATCCTAAATTCTAGTTAGTACTAACTGTAGTACCCAAATGAAATATCGAACTATTCTTTGTTGAAAAGAGAAACAAAAGCTTCCAATTTCCTTGCAGCTGCCCTGGAGAAGAGGGAAGAACCCAACTTTGTGGCTCATTTACACTTGATCTCGCAGGGTTATATTCTACTTTAGTGTTATGTGCTAACACAGTCACCCGAGCCATGAATCTCATCTCCAAAAACATATCTTATATTTCTGAATAACAGTTATATCTCTCACTTGTAAGAGCTGTTTTCAGATATTCTTAATGACCATGTTGTTTGGTTACCAAACATTTGAATATAGCCCAAAGGTCAACTTTTTTCTAGAGGCTGAACATCAGGAAGAATATGGTATTATTGTACGTTGTTGTTGTTATAGAAGATTCTGCAAATCATGGAAACTTAAAATCCTAAGAACAGGGTTGAGACATTTTGGCACGTGATTCCAAATATTCAAAAACTTTTTGGAAATGTAAGAAATTTAACAAAGAAGTGTTTTGTCATTTGTGGTGGGTGGCAACATGAAAAAGCTTAACAAACTGATACATCTAAAGATGCAACAAATATTATCCTGCATTTTACTTACCATCCCATTATTTTCCTATGAAATACTGTAAGATCAGCAAAATGTATAGATGCTGTCACTGTTAAGAAAAGAGTATGCCAAATATTGGAAACTTCCAACAATGCTTCTACAGCAGACAAGTGGTTGAAATATGGGAATAGGCTTGTGTTACAAAAGCTTTGACCGGTTCACTAGAGTTTGGCAACCAATTATGGATTATAATATTCAGAAAATGTTCTCCCACACTTGAATTACTGTATATGTTTTACAGAGCGCTGCTGCTTATTACTCACTCTTGGCTACTTGGTTGTATTTTTTTTTTAATGAGTGTATAATGTATTTTTTAAAGAAGAAAGAAAGAAAGAAAGAAAGGGAGAGAGAGAGAGAGAGAGAGAAAGAAAGAAAGGGAACCAACCAGTGACACGATTCCCAGTGGGTCTAGTGGTTAGAAGCAGCATGGAAAAAGTGACATTTACAATGACTCCTGAAAATTTCCAGCACTGACGCTATCTGCAAAATGGGGATGTGATGGGGGAGGCAGTAGGCAGGTACTACATTTCCTTGTACTGCCTACTAAGATACAATACAGAAGTCCCAACTCATTGGCTTGTTAATAAAGTTACTTAGCCTTATAGCTTGTTTGCAGGAAGGGACTGCTTCTCCCTTTTCTCAAAAACGACTTTTCTTCTCATGTGGTTAATTGTTCTAAGCTCCTTTTTTTTTTTTTTAATTATGTTGGCATGCAGGCTGCAGCCATAAATGCTGTTTCCTGGCTGATAGCTTACAAAACAGATGTAAGCCATGAGTGGTCCTGCTTGCTATTTCTGTACCCATGGTGGCTTGATATCTTGGCCCATTTTCTGCCAACCAGCTGGGTGGCAGTGATTCAGAGCAGGTTCATTACAGAGATAATAAAGCTTCTTCCTTCCCCAGCAGTTCTGGGTGCAGATATGGATGTGTGATGGGAAGAGAGGAAGGTATGAATGGATAGCTGTGTGGTGGGCCTGGTGTCCCTTTCACCTGTGCAGTTCTCACCTGAAAAGCAAAATCAAGGAAGCTGGAAAACGATAGGGTGGGTGGTTAGTATCCCTCACAAAAACTCTTCTAGTGGAGGGTCCAAGCTTTCTTTGCACAAGCAGGTGAGAGAAGTGGACATAGAAGTCATTGTCTTTTCTTTCCCTCGTTGGTCTAGGTTCCTCTCTAGGTTCCACTCTAATCCACTTCAGCTTCTGTCCTACTGAAAATACTTTTCCTGACATTATAAAAAGCTGGTGTTTAATCAGACAACTCCAAGTGCTGATGCAGGAGGGCAGGACAGAAGACATTCACATGTTTATAAAAGACAAGTTGGCAGCAGGGCAATTATCTGCTATGTATTTGGAAAGATATCCTATTTGATTCAATTGGACTTACTCCTGGATAAGTGAGAACAGAATTATAGTGCAAAATGTTAGCTTTTGGAAGCAAGATCTATAATATACTCTGATGTTTGTTTAGGAGAAAAAAATAACTATCTCTGTGAAAATAAATGTGTGAGATACAGCCTTAAAAGGCTGACTATTCTTTTAACCTTGCCTGGATTGAGTTTTGTCACTGCCATTTATAATACAGAAAATTATTTTTGGATGGCGTACTTAAGACTGTTTCCCTAAATGCTCCATATAACTTATTTTTCTTCCTTTTTTTTTAACTATGGGAAAATATATCTTTTAAAATATGTTTTGCTTTCTGATGGACGACTGCTATACCGCTTCTCGACCTTTTCGCTAAGATCAAATGTAATATGCCTTTTGAAAACTGAACATTTTGTCCCTGTGGAAGTCACCAGCTCTGATGGGAATGTATATTTTATGTCAACAGAATAAAGAACTAATGGATTTCTTTTATATTGGATCTTCTCCCAGAGATCAGTGCTAGGACATAGGATTTGACCTACTTATTTAAGCATGCACGTCCATATATGCTTGGTGTGTGTTTGTGTCATTAGCACCCAAACACACACACACTTTGCAAGAGGCTGCAGTACAACTTAGAGGAAAAAACTGCAATAAAGAACAGAGGTCTAAATTGTATGTTGCAAAATTTTTATTCTTTTGGGAGCATGCTTAACAAATCAGACAAAAAGCCAGAGCGAGTCTATTTTTTTAAATACAATTTTTATTGAAGATTTTTTAAAACGGAAGATAAAAGTAATACAAACTAATATAAAGGAAGAAAAAGAGAAGAAAAAGAAAGAAATCAAAGAGAAAACTAAAAGTGCAACAAAGGAAAAAAAAGTAAAAGAAAAATAGAAAAGGAAGTAAAAAAGATACAAAGAAGTAGCTTCCGATTTTCTTTACAGCAGTTATAAGTGCAATTATAAATTTACCTCTTATTCTATGATTACAACATAACCCTTTTCTTTCTATAATCTATCCTGTCTAATCATTAAAACCATAAATCGTAAGTTCATTTTTTTTCCTGTTTCATGCAAAAAAGTCTGTAAGGCGTTTCCAGTCAGCAATAAACGTAGGAGTTGTCTTTTCTCTGATCAAAGAGGTCAATTTAGTCATCTCAGCAAGTTCCATTCCTCCATTGTAGGTAATGTGGAACCTTTCCATCTGTGTGCATACAACAATCTCGCTGCAGTTATCATGCCAGAGTGAATCAAGAGGCATTTGTGAAGCAGAGGGCACAGTTCAGGAAGAGGTTCAGAAAGTTTAGCATCTAGTCATGGCCAAAAGGGGTCCTCCAGCTAGTTTAAAGATAGAAGCCAACTTTTCTTTTCTTTATAATCCTAATTCTACCAAAGTAAATGGTATCCATAGTTCTCAGTTCAGAGGAAACCACTGATGGTGATTAGTTGAAAATGTTAGTGAACATTTCAGGTGCTAAAAGATTGTAGTAGGTGGCAGGGACAGGTCTTTGAAACCCAAGTAAAGTCTCTCTTTCTGACATGTTTAATATATAATTTTAATTATGGCTAGTCCACATCACCTTCCCCAGCTTGGCTACCTCAAATGTATTGGACCTGTAGTTAAAGTTATGAGAATTGTAGCCTAGCACATAAAGAGAACAGTTCAAAGGAAGTTAATCTACATATTCTGCAAAATAACCTTTCTCCCAGCCTGCAAGCTTGCTATAAGGGCAGGGAGATGAAAATATATAATTCCTCCTCTTCCTCTTGCTGTACGAAATGATTTCTCCTGATTTTTGCTCATTCGTCCGACTGCATTGAAACTCATTCGTCCGACTGTTTCAATGCAGTCGGACGAATGAATAAAAATCACGGAATTGCTGAACTGTTTTTTTGCTTTGTTTTTGCAAGCAAACGCACATGCTTGATGGATCAAAAGTATACTACACCCTTTTACACTTATAGGGGATGCGGACAAGTCATTTTGTTTTCTCACAGTAACCAACCAGTTTTTGTCAGAGCTTTTCAAGTTTTGAAGTTAGCAAAAGGCACAGAGTTTTTTTTCTTAAGTTTTAATGTTGCACTGCAGAAAACATTCTGTTTCTAACAGTGTAATGAGTATCAACAATCATCGTTTAAATGGTCATCATCCTCATCCTCATCCTTGCAGCTGTTAGGTGCCTGAAATAGCAAGAATGGAGAACAGTGAATGGAAGGCATAGCTCAGAGGAAATGGAAGAGGACGGCCAAGTGACAAGTGGATAGTATCCTCAGAAATCACTCCACTTCACTTACTATAAATACACGCTCAGTTCTGCCAGGCCCTGTACACCCACGCATTGTATCAGGCTAACAGATGAAACTAAAACAGCCCTAACTATATCTGTGTCACACATCTCTAAAAACTAGATGTGCATGCAGAGCAGGTAAGCTCATGTTCAGGCTGCAAACACCTGTGCACACAGTACATCCACAGCTTACGATTAAGTCTAAGCTTTGAGGAAAACATGGGGAAATATTTTTACGTCTTGTAAATGGGGTACGTTCTGATGAGTACTCATTTGCATATTCTCACTTGCTTGGTTTCCCTTCGCAGCTCAGTTGGTAACTCTACTGGGTGTGTAGCAGGACCTGCTGGTGGCATCACATTACTTGGTATTTCTGGCAATAATTAAAACTAAAATGTTGTTTTGATACATAAAAGCAGCAAAAGTAATATTAGCTGGCATTTGCCCAACACTATTGTGTTGTTGATACCAATTAGCATACACAGATTAGAACTACTGGGAAAAGGATACAACTGAAAATGAATTGGCGACACATTTGTTTTAAAAAAATCAATTTTTGTCCTCGTATGGGGAGGTGATCTGGTTATTTTTAATTGAATAATGGTATGTAGAAACACTGATAAGATCTAACCACCTTGGAAGAAGAAGGCTTGAGTTCTTGAAATGCCTACATTGATATAAAGATTAACCTGTAACACAAAATTTGGGAAATCCTTCCTTCTGCTGTGATATTATTATATGCATACTGTTGCTGCATGCCACTTGCTAGTTAGATCTTAAAAAGGAAGATACGTTGATTATAGTTTTCTTGTTACTGGCCAGACAGATTTTTCAAATCACTGTTAACACATCAAATAACATGTGATGGACCAAGCTGAAAGCGGTCACATCAATCACTGGCAGTGCTTTATGAGCGTTGTATATGGGAAAAGACCTAGATTAGCTTCTGTTGGAAAAACTGTACTCCATCCTGCATTACAGATCCTGCACTAATCAAAGGGGCTAGACTAGATGACCTCCGGGGTACTTTACACTCTAGGATTCCATGGGATAATTGTCTGGCATCTGGCACAGTTAATGATTCTATTTTTTGTTAAAGGCATAGTTCTTATTCCTTTTTTGTGTGTGATCTTTTTTTCTTTAAAACAGGAAGTGTGAGCAATGCCTATGTTCCTGTTGTTAAGGTAGTAAAATGGAACTTTTTTCAGGCACAGCCTCCCCCCGCCCCCCTTTGATCGTTTTCTCAGTTCATTCACAAGAGTTCATCCTGTCAATGTACTCTCAACTCACTCTGTGTTTAGAAGTCAATTCAGCACTCACCAGTCTGTCCCTTGGAGCAAGTGCTTGGTTGATTGCTACAGGCTTCTAGGAAAAAAACACACACATGCAGACGCAAACACTGTTTCTGCTGAACAAGCTGTACCTGCAGAAACATTGTCTGCCATTTTTCGTATGCAGCAGAATGTTGGACTGGCATGTACTGTACCTAACAGTGGTTTTCTAATCCAGACTATTCCATCGAGGCAGAATCATCTGTGCTGGCGATATGAGCACTAATAGGAGAAAATCAGTGCAAACAATGCAGCACTGCTGATGATCATCTGAGGCAGAAGATTGTGTACAAAAGGCATCTCCTAAAATTCTTGCACAACTGCACAAAATCAGACACTGACATAGTCCTTGCTCTTTTTGAAAATTTCTTTCAAATAGTAGAGAACGAGTTTGGTGTAGTGGTTAAGGCACCAGGCTAGAAACCAAAAGACTGTGAGTCCCAGTCCCACCTTAGGTAGGAAGCTTTGGGCCAGTCACTCTCTCTCTGACCTAGGAACAAGGCGGTGGCAGACCACTTCTGAACATCCTGCCAAGAAAACTGCAGGGACTAGTCCAGGCAGTTGCCAAGAGTCAAGACTGACTTGAAGGCACACAGACACAAAATCACATGGTGTCTTCTCACCTTGCACTAGGTCAGATTGATAGATTTGTTCTGTCTATTAGGATGCACAATGAGTGGCTAATTTGTAAAAACAGAATTGCTGTGGCTCAGGGTAAACTGAAATCTTATCCACAATTATGGAACCTGTTTACAACTAACCCTGGGTGTGTGAGAATGTGAGTGAGGTGGAGGAGGCGATACAATGAAAATTTAAAGAGCAGTGAAAATTTTACATATCATTCCATCCTTACAGCATCCCCTTTGTCCAAAAGTATATCTGACTCCGTCCTTGATTATTTATTGAACAGCCTTCAGGATCTGGATTCTTGAATATGCTTCCAGGGCTACTGGCTTATATCTTATTGTTTTGATTCCTTTTGAAATGCATATTTTGAAGTAACGCTGAACTAATTTTATGCTGCTGCTTTTGTTGCATTTTAATAAGTATGTTATTATGTTACCTTTTTTATGAACTGCCTTGAGCAGTTTTCATCTGAAGGCAGCATGTAAGTATTTTAAATAAATACAAATAAATTAGAACATTTTTCCCTTTGATGGTTGACAAACAAATTGACAATGTTTTAAGAGATGTAGGGTTTTTTTTTCTCTTTAAGTTACAGCCCATCTTCCCATTCCAAATCAAGTCAGGACCGCTCACAACCCTAAAATAGGAGATATTGTATAGGGTGGTGAAGAGAAAGTATCCAAAAATAAAAGCTAATAGGCTAAGGACACTATAAATAATGGAAAAAAAGATCCACCAATTTTAATCTGTTGAAGGTAATGACAAACCACATCTGTACTGGTGTCAGGAAGACAACATGGACATATCCCTCAGGAGTTGAGCTTGACTGAAATAAGACTTTACCTTTTGTAAGCAAACAGATTGGAAACCAAAAGCCTGTAAGAATAAAATCATCTTTGCTGATGGAAAAACTGATGGAAACTTTGCTGATGGAAGAAGAAACTATTCTGATCTCCCTTCCTGAGCCTGGGAGGGGCCACAAAGAAGATCTTTCTTCCCATTTCAGTCATAAATGGCTTGGGTAGTAATAAACCAACAGGAAGGACTCTCCAGGACCCAGGATAACTTAAAAACATTTCTCTCGATAAGTTTTTGGCTTGATGGTTCGTGCACTGTAGAGATTCCAGGTCATCGCATCTTGACAGGGCCCAGGAATAGCAGAAAAATAAGTACCAACCTCCTGCTTTTTTTCTCACATAAAATGGAGATAATGCTATCTTACGTGCCTGAGACACACATTCGAACCATTGGCGGATAGTTTTCAAGTGTGGATTAACACACAGTCTTGCTGCAATAGGTGAGAGCTTTCTTTGAAGTACTTTGAATGCATATTACTTGGGAACATGGTCCATTTTACTGTGGAAAAGAAGGAACGTTAGTTTAACTGAAAGTAATACAGTGAGTGTTTTGTAAAACGTTACAAAAATAAGAAAAATAATTCATCCCACTGAAGCTGGCATAGCCATGTCACCTAAGAATTCATGCTGGATCTCTGCTGTTCCCTGGGTAATCAGCTGAACCCTCGGAATACCATTGGACTGCCGACTCATGGCTTCAGTCCTAATATCTAAGCCAAGCCACAGCAGTGGCTTTGAAAACGTTCCTTCAACTACAGTATAAAAGAACTAGGATCTGAACAGGGTGACATATAACCTTCTTGTGGGATTTCTGAAATGGCCATAACAGGAACTTGAGGTACCTCAAAATGCACAAGAACCCTTCCTTATGCAACTGCTGGTTTTCTAGGAAAACTGGTGCATGACAATGTATATCCAAAGTTTGTGTGTCTGTGTGTGTCCGTGTCTGTGTGTGTCTGCGTGTGTGTAATTTTTATTGAAGATTTGTACATAGATGAAAGATAAATGTGAAAATATATAAATAAAAATTAGAAAGAAGAAAAAAGATAAAGAGTGCAAAGAAGGAGTGCAAGAAGCAATACAATTAGAAAAAAAAAAGACAAAGAAGTGATCTCCAGTCTTCTTTGCAGCAGTTACAACATACTGTATTATCCCTCTTCCCTCTTTAAGATTACATTAAGGAGATTCCCAATTGTCCTGATGGTAGTTAATGTATGCTCTAAGAAATTGTTCAAGGGCGGAGTTCAAAATCTCAGTAGATCCGTCAGTCTCAGGATGGGACGAGGTGGACAGCGCCTGTTTGGTGCCAATCAATTTTAAAAATGATTTCCAACACTGGGAAGTAAACTGTGTCCCGCGGTTGCTGACCAAATGAGAGGGGCTACCGTGGAGATGGTAGATGTGGATGAAAAATAGGCATGCCAATTGCGGGGCTGATGGGATGGACGCACATAGAATGAAATGGGCTTGTTTGGAAAAAAAATCTTTTACAACCCAAATGACAGTCTTCTTCTGACTGGGAGGAAGATCCACAATAAAATCCATAGAAATCTCGTCCCAGGGATGGGATGGGATGGCCACAGGCTGCAGAAGCCCCTGCGGTTTCCCCCCTTTTCGCTTTGACATTGCACAAACAGGACAGGAAGCCACATAGTCTTTTACATCGCGTCTCAAGGTGGGCCACCAGAATTGATGACGAACCAAATGCAATGTTTTAACAAAACCAAAATGCCCAGCAAGTTTATCATCATGGGAATGCTGTAAAATGTCAGGTCGTAAAGTTTTGGGTACATAAAGGCGGTGTTGCACCCATGCCAGACTGTTTTCAAAAGAAATCACCATTTCACTTTTTTACATTTTTAGCAAAAAGTCCATTAAAAGTACTTACTGTTTTATCCCTGACCAGAACGGTCAGTTTTGCCATTTCTGTTAATTCTGCCATCTTTACAATCCATTCGTCCATAGTGGGCAGGAGTAGTCCTTGAATTAAAACGGCAATTGGAACCAGAATTTCTGTCGCTAAGCAATGCAGTCATAAAGCACAACCACATCACTTAGTAACAGCAATCCCTGCAGTCCTGGTTGTTGTTTTTAATCAAATCTCACAGTTGTTAGGCAAGGGAACTTCCTGTTGGCTTCCCAGAACCAAAGTGGGGGAGCTGGCAGGAAGTTGAAAGTCCCAGGCTGGCAGGAAAGTAAGAGGCTGCTGCCAGTGGGGGATGGAGAAAGGGAGTGTGCAGGAGTGCGGGGGAGGGTCAGGGATGTTGCATGAGGGTGCAAGGGAGGGTCAGGGAGGGATGAGGGGGTGCATGAGAGATGTGGGTTGGGGAGGGTGTGAAGGGATGCATGAGAGATGCCAGGTGAGGAGAGTGCAAGGGAGTGTGTGAGCGGCAGAGACTTACTCCAGTGACTTGCAACCTTCCATGTCGGTTTCCCCATTGACTTTCTGGGGAAGCTGGCAGGGAGGGTTGCAGATGGCAGTCACTTGACTGTGGGGTGCTGCAACTGGTTTTAAGTGTGAACTGGTTGCTAAGCACCCAGATTGCAATCACATGACCATGGAGCTGCTGGGATGGCCGGAACTCTGAGGATCGGTCGTAACCACCATTCATTCAGCCCCATCGTAACTTTGAATGGTTGCTGAACGAATGTCGTAGATCAAGGGCTACCTGGATTTCAGTATTTCTCCATCGCTGTGCATATAATAATCTTGCTGCAGTTACCATATATAAAAGCAATCTTCCATAAGTCTTTTCTAATCAATTATCCATAAGTCCTAATTTTAAAAGTTCTGGTTTCATCCTAATATTAATCTTTAAAATTCTCAGTATCATCATATGTATTTGTGTCCAATTTTATTTTTTTTTGCTTTTTCACAAGTCCACCATGCATGGTAAAATGTCCCTTCATGTATTTTACATTTCCAACATTGATCAGATGTACCTTTATACAGCTTAGATATTTTCTCTGGTGTCATATACCAATGGTGCATCATTTTATAAAAATTCTCTCTTAAAATTATAACACAATGTAAATTTCAGTCCTTTTACCTATGTTCCTTCCCACTGATCCATCTGTATGTTATAACCAAAGTTCTTAGCTCATTTTACAATGTATGCCCAAAGTTTCAACACTGGAGTTTGGTTTTAAGTGATATCAAGTCAAGAGGTGCCAAGTTTTGAAAAAGGAAGGATGTTTGTGTTGAAAAGGGGGAAAATAAAAGAAGCTGAAGAGTTTTTTTCTTCTCCTTCCCCTGGGATCAAGGACAAATCTATGTGGAAACTCTCCTGAGTAAGCTTCTCCAAAAGATGAAGTGTGCTTTTACACAACTCAGGATCGTTTTAACATGATTTGGGGAAGGTAAGTTCAGTAGATTGTGCCATTGGACAAGGAATAGGCCAGAATGTTCTTCATTTCATTTCTTTTAAAATAAGAACTTGGCAAAAGTTGCATATTTCTTCATAAATGGAACAAAAAGTAGAAAACAAATGTGGGAGGAAGCAAAAGTCCAGATACTGAGATTTCTTTTTCTTTGCTTTGTGGCTATCTTCATTCCTCGTTCTTGTACATAAATCCTGATGAAATATTCTAGAGGGCATGAAAGCTTGAACACATTTCCAATCTTTTGCGTGGTTCTAATAAAAGTAGCATTTGGCTTATTTATTTATTTTCTCATAGATCACGGGTATAGCAGTCTCTATTTTTTATCGACTGGAATGTACATTTAGGTTAAAAATGCTGTCTCTTCTATTCAAAATCCGGGCTTAATTGAAAGCTTTCTTAATGGCCCTTGTGAAACCACCCTTGGGGTCATTGTGGGACATAAAGAAGACATATTTTAGAAATGTTGACAAATCCCCTAAAAGCAGCAGTTTTCAAGATTAAGATGTCAGGACAATTCAGAACTTTAATTGCACTAGAATGTGGTGGAAAATTTGCATGCCAGAGATATCTGTTTAATATGTATAATAGATCTTGGCTATGGAAAAAGGATTCTTTCAGTAACAAGAAAGACTAATTGCAATTTTTCAAGAGTGTGTTTGTGTTGTACTGATTTAAAAATAGCACACATGCTGACTTGGATCGACATTCAGAATTACTCCAGACTAAAATAAAAGTATAAATAAAAATATGTTTCTGACAATGAATTAATCTTTGGCTACAGAAACTATGTCTTCCTGCAGCTTGGCAACCACAAAGTGTAATCAGATAATAGCACAGAGAAGTTTAATTGGATTGGTACAACTGCATTTCCTCATTCCCTTACTGACCAAAGTAGTCCTTACAATCTGCCATTGTTTGACAATTTGTAACCTTAGGGGCGGTAGGAAAGGTTATATGAAATCAATGAAATGTTCTATGAATTTTTCAGTGCCCTTCCCAGGCCCTCAATATTTGAAACATCTATCTCTACTTAACGGGAGGGCTGATCCAGTTCAACATGGATTGCAGATACAGTTCAACAAAGAGAAGTTGAATTGGGGTCCTGTGACACCGATGTGAGTTACAAAATATAACGGAAGGGAATGTAAAATAAAAATCAGTTTCATGAAGTGGAACAGTGTTTTTTAAAATTAAAAAAGAAGTATTTATACTATGGTATTCTGTATAAGAAACTCTAGTGGTACTATAGGTAGAGATACTATAGGTATCCATATACAGCATAAAGTAATCTTACAGATCAGCGTAATTAAAAACACAAGTGTGGTGCTCTTGACATTAACAGAATAAATGTCATTCAAAAATAAACACAGATATGAAAAAATGTTTTGCATTACATTAGCCTTTGCTTAGTGGTGGTCATGGATGTTGGAATATGTATCCTACTGTGTTTTTATAATTACAGTAAAAACAAATATATCTGAAATATTGCATTATATTTTTTTATCCCAGACTGTATGATATTTCTCATGATTAGCATATTCATCTGCATGTTTAACTTGTTCAGAAGCTGCCTTTTGAAAACTTAAGTATCTGTTACAAGCCTCATTTACATCAAAATGACACATGCATAAATTATGTAATTTACATCTGATGCAAGTACATAGTCACATCACTGGTATGAGGATATGATGCACGTGTTATTTGCCCACCCCCTGTCTTCCCTGTGGATGCCCAAAATTGAAAAATAATTCCACAAGAGATTGTCCTTGAGGAATTACCCTAATGTAGCAATCTGAGTCAGGCATCTATTTGTTTCTTGAAGTATTATAGCTTAAGTCCCATGTTCCACCAACCTGCTCTTATCTGCAAAGGTAAGAAGAGTAAGTCCCTTGTGCATGTCTTGCTAGAGAATGCTTTAAACTGTATTCTTCTTCACCGATTAAACACAGAAATCTGTGTAGAAATCTGTAGAGTTAGCAAATCTATCCATATATCACACACATACTTTTTTCCTGATCTCTGAAGTAGAAATGCACACTTTCCCCCCCAAGGTTTAATGCTTGAGTTCTAGAGCAATAATCATTGATGCATTTTATCATACGGGTGATGCTTCTTTGAAAACTATAGTAGGCTTATATGACTTGGATTATAATTTCTGTGTAACAGTCAAAACTAGCTCTCAATGACTATTTCAACTCTCAGTTCCCGGTGACATAGAGTTATATTGACAAAACATCATGATGCAAACCATATTGACTGAAAATAATGCTGTGATTTTGAAAAAAATATCTTTCAGCAAATGCTACTTATAATAAAGGGAATTTTAGCTGTTCAGGGCTGAAAGCTGTAGTTATAAATGCTTTCATTATGAAGGGCCTGATTCACTAAATTTTAAACATGCAGTACTTTCTTTCAAGGTTAACAATCAGGGATTAGGAGCAAATAATGAGGGGACCAAGTTTGTTCATGATGCTTAATTCAAAGGAACAGCAGAGATTTAATTGGATCTCTCCAAACCAGGAGAATAGGCATCGCATTACAAAGGTTATGTAACCAGCTGCAAAGTGATTATTAATTTCAGATATATGTTGATAGAATCAGAGCTAGGAAAGTGATCTTAAGATTGTTCAATAAAAAAATCAACCTGGTATACTGCTGCTGAGAAAAATAAGTACATTTCAGTTTGAGGATTATAAGAAAAGGAATCAAAATAAGGCACATTTTATTTTACGTACCATGTAAAGCTCTGATCATTGTATGTCTAATAGTAAAGTGTTGACCTGGAGAAGAATGTAGTTGAATTGTCAGGGAACTGAAGCATTTCCACTGAGAAAACATTTAAATATTTGGGGCTTTTTAATCTAATCAATAAGGAGACATGGTAAGAGATGTTAAAATGATGTACAACAGGGAGGAAGCATCATTGTTCAATTTTTCCTTCTTTTTCTTTTGTCAGTTGCTAGTGTTGAAATCTCACTTGATACCAAGAGCTAATGTGGGCAGAAAAGTTCCGTATTCTCTTGCATTCATTCTATTGTGTAACCACACATCATTTTTCACTGTAAAATCTTCATACAATAAGGCGTTTCTGGATTACCTGTATTAAATCATTTGGTAGATTTATTAATTTGGCCACTAGAAGAAGCAGGGTAATGGGGCATGAGCATCTCAATGGGGAAATATGGCAAGGCTGCATGCTACCATGTTTCAATCAGCAGTTGCAACCCCATCCTTTCTTTCATGTGCCACTAGTTTTTGTAAGATTTCAGGCACAAGGGGAAACTAGCTTTGATTTTCGTACTGCCAGATTCCTGCTCCTACTAAGCACAACAGCTGCTATACCTTCTGCTTTTCCAAGTATCATTATTTCCCCATCAAGCATTCTGGTACATTTCTTTCAAACATCTGTTATGAAAGACCGAAAACAATCTAGCTGTCCTTCATCAAAAGTGGTCCTTGGAAGTTCAGTTAGCCAAGAGCGAGAGAAAGATAGACCCATCTGAGATTATTCCAAACCACTGGAATTAGCGAAAAGCAAAAGGAGGAGAAAATACTAAATGGTACCAACATGCTATTCTATGTATCAGATGGTGAAATCACACATATTGAAGAGAATATGTAATGCCTACTGAGCAATAGGGCGGTTGCAGTGTAACTCCTATACAGTCAGCAACATTCTGGAAATTTTGCTGTGTACTTTGTGTATAAAATCTTAAACCTAGATGAATTGGATGCTGTCTTGGCAGGCTTTCTTTTTTCTTTTTTTGGCCTGGGTGGAACAACAAATGCAAGTTCTCCATCTCCACAAAATATGGTAGCCAAGAGTATTTTGGCACCTCATGCCAAAGCCCCTTTTCTAGCAGTAATAAAAAATTGTATATTAATGAATAATTTGCTACTGTTTCAAAACCAACTGATCTGCTCTGCTCAGCTGATGAAGAAGCTGTTTCCTTTCTTCTACCTTCCTCTAACCTGATCAAATTTCTTTCATTTTTACCTGCTGAGAAGCATCCAAGTGGTGAGCTCCTGAGCGTGCAAAGAATGTATTTCTTACTTCTCATTTGCAACTGACAGCATGGTGTTAAGAACAGCTTTACTAAAGGACTTTGGAACCTTGGAATGAGAAACATTTCAACACGTTCAAAGCTTCCTGTTTAACATTTCATTTTCGTCTAAAATGCAAGCATGTTAATATTTGAAAGTATGAAACTATATGCAAACTAATAAGAGAGCAACCTGTACTGGAATATGTAATTCAAAACCCAACCTGCAGCACTGCACACGTGCCCCTTTCTGTCCCTTGATCCACAGTTTGAGAGTACAACTATGCATTCCGAATGCTTCAACAAAAAGCAGATTCATGCCAGCCTTTAACAGATAAGCAAGACAAGTCTTTAGAACCCATGGAGAACAGACTTGTGGTAAAGATTTGCTGCCAGCAAGAACTAATGATGGCACACAGAGCCCTCTATTACGGAGGGTAAATCTGGCTTGCTGATCTGGAGGGTAAATCTGGCCTGCTGATCCAGTGCATCAGTTTCACATGCTGTTGGTTTTCATCTGCAAGCTTGAAAGGAATGGTGCATCTCAGGGAGTCAGACTACATCACAAAGGCTTTTCTCCAGTAGGAGACTAGAGGACAGAAGACAAGTATGGAAATGCACATTCCACTTGCAGTGAAGGAAATCCCCTCTTCTTGGTTGTGGCAGAATGAGCTGGAACATTTGGTTACCTGCTGGGAGCATCCATCGGATGTCCTGTAGGAGCTCACATCCATTGGAGCTACCTCCTGGGTAAAGCATGCAGTTTTTCTTCCTTGTATAGTTGCACATTTTGTGGCTGAGAATGAAGCGTTTTCAGTTAAGAACATTTTCATCTTAGCTAATTCCTGAAGCTTAGCAAAATAGCTATGCTGGAACGTGACTTCTATGAAAGTTTCAGTTATCAGACCTTGAGAATATTGTTAGGTCCTTTAAAAGTTTAAGTCTGCCACCACCCCTTCCTATGTTAGCTAATAATATCTAGCTAAACGAATTGAAAGTGTGGTGGATTTCAGAGCTGGTGCCCCCTCCCTCTTGGGATTGAAAAGAAAGGATTGTCATACTGATAATGAGGCTAGCAACTGTTATATAAACATAACCAAAGGAGAGACTGGTTCACTTGCTCATAAGAAAGCAGCATCTTCCTTGTTACATTGGAAATGCAGTAGGAATAAAGCCAGAATCCAATAGCTGTGAACTGCTTATAAATAGGTCCCATATCTGTTATGGAATGTGTCTCTGAAGGGGGAGGTGATGTGGTGGATTTCAGTAATGCTGCTGGTTCTCAGGAAGGAGGGAGCACATTCCAAGGAGGAGGGCAAGATAAGTAGTAGTGGTAGTAATGTTTATTCAGTCAATGACCAGCAACATAAAATCAATAAAAATAACAAATAAAATCAAAATAAGTCAAATGAGTACAATTATATATAGACAACTGTAAATTTAAGCAATTATAATATAATTGTTTATATAAATTTGATTAATTAATAAATAAATAATCTATGGATCCCTATTACAATTGTTGTTTATTCGTTTAGTCACTTCCGACTCTTCGTGACTTCATGGACCAGCCCACGCCAGAGCTTCCTGTCGGTCGTCAACACCCCCAGCTCCCCCAGGGACGAGTCCGTCACCTCTAGAATATCATCCATCCACCTTGCCCTTGATCGGCCCCTCTTCCTTTTGCCTTCCACTCTCCCTAGCATCAACATCTTCTCCAGGCTATCCTGTCTTCTCATTATGTGGCCAAAGTATTTCAGTTTGGCCTTTAATATCGTTCCCTCAAGTGAGCAGTCTGGCTTAATTTCCTGGAGGATGGACTGGTTTGATCTTCTTGCAGTCCAAGGCACTCTCAGAATTTTCCTCCAACACCACAGTTCAAAAGCATCGATCTTCCTTCTCTCAGCCTTCCTTATGGTCCAGCTCTCGCAGCCATATGTTACTATGGGGAACACCATTGCTTTAACTATGCGGGCCTTTGTTGTCAGTGTGATGTCTCTGCTCTTAACTATTTTATCGAGATTTGTCATTGCTCTTCTCCCAAGGATTAAGCGTCTTCTGATTTCCTGACTGCAGTCAGCATCTGCAGTAATCTTTGCACCTAGGAATACAAAGTCTTTCACTGCTTCTACATTTTCTCCCTCTATTTGCCAGTTATCAATCAAGCTGGTTGCCATAATCTTGGTTTTTTTGAGGTTTAGCTGCAAGCCAGCTTTTGCACTTTCTTCTTTCACCTTCATCATAAGGCTCCTCAGTTCCTCTTCACTTTCAGCCATCAAAGTGGTATCATCTGCATATCTGAGATTGTTAATGTTTCTTCCAGAGATTTGAACTCCAGCCTTGGATTCCTCAAGGCCAGCTTGTCGCATGATGTGTTCTGCATACAAGTTGAATAGGTAGGGTGAGAGTATACAGCCCTGCCGTACTCCTTTCCCAATCTTAAACCAGTCCGTTGTTCCGTGGTCTGTTCTTACTGTCGCTACCTGGTCGTTAATACAGATTCTTCAGGAGGCAGACAAGATGACTTGGTATCCCCATACCACTAAGAACTTGCCACAATTTGTTATGGTCCACACAGTCAAAGGCTTTAGAATAGTCAATAAAACAGAAATAGATGCTTTTCTGAAACTCCCTGGCTTTTTCCATTATCCAGCGGATATTGGCAATTTGGTCTCTAGTTCCTCTGCCTTTTCTAAACTCAGCTTGTACATCTGGCAATTCTCGCTCCATGAACTGCTGAAGTCTACCTTGCAGGATCTTGAGCATTACCTTACTGGCATGTGAAATGAGTGCCACTGTTCGATAGTTTGAACATTCTTTAGTGTTCCCCTTTTTTGGTATGGGGATATAAGTTGATTTTTTCCAATCGGATGGCCATTCTTGTGTTTTCCAAATTTGCTGGCATATAGCATGCATTACCTTGACAGCATCATCTTGCAAGATTTTGAACAGTTCAGCTGGGATGCCATCGTCTCCTGCTGCCTTGTTATTAGCAATGCTTCTTAAGACCCACTCAACCTCACTCTTCAGGATGTCTGGCTCTAGCTCACTTACCACACCGTCAAAGCTATCCCCGATATTGTTATCCTTCCTATACAGGTCTTCTGTATATTCTTGCCATCTTTTCTTGATCTCTTCTTCTTCTGTTAAGTCCTTGCCATCTTTGTTTTTGATCATACCCATTTTTGCCTGGAATTTACCTCCAATGTTTCTAATTTTCTGGAAGAGGTCTCTTGTCCTTCCTATTCTATTGTCTTCTTCCACTTCCGCGCATTGCTTGTTTAAAAATAATTCCTTATCTCTTCTGGCTAACCTCTGGAATTTTGCATTTAATTGGGCATATCTCCCCTAAAAGATAACTAAACAAAATATTGATAAAAATAGAAAAGTAAGCAAAAATCCCTACTCCTTTAACCGGTTTAGCCTTATTATCATTCTGGCAGCACAAAATTTAGCTAGCGCACGTGTGATGGCTGGTTTTGAGTCCTGAAGAAGATGTTTCTTGTAAAAACTGTTTGGTCTCCCTGGAAACCTTTCTATTAGGGGGTGAATATATATTGATATATATATATCAATATATATTGATCTGATATCCCTGTAATATTTACAGCGCAATAAAACATGAGAGATGTTTTCAACCTCCTTATTGCCATATGTACACAAGAATCCCAGCAAGTAATTTTGTTTTCAAATATTGTCAGGCCTATCCCAAGAATGAAAAAGAATCAATCCAGTCAAGCTTCAGCTCTTTATCTGCTCTTACCATATAGACAGAATCTTGCCAGACTAAAGCTACTCTACCTAACCTAAGGGGAAATACCTGGGAAGGCTCTAGGGCAGGGCTAGCCTGAACCTTTTAGTCTTCCCACATTCCATCCCTGGACTGTTTTCTCTTATCTTTTCCCCCTTCTTGGAATGTGCTCCCTCCTTCCTGAGAACCAGTTGCACTGCCAAAATCCACCACATCACCTCCCCCTTCAGAGACCTATTCCCTAACTGTAATCTTGATTTTATTGATTGTTCTTGAAAAATATCTCCTTGGACCCCTATGAATTTTAATCTCTGATTTAGTCTCTTGTCTCTCCTTTTTAGTTCACATTGCTGAAGCAAATACTGGGGACCTAATTTGAGACATTTGGGGAGGACATGAATTATTCTGGATTACATTACCCTGACTTCTGATGCAAGAAATCAGCCTTAGTGATCGTTTTCAGGGTCATATTCACCAGGCTGCCCTATTGATTCACCCCAAAATGGATGACCTCTAGATGACTGAACTATAACTCTCAAATTCTCAGTCAGCAAGGACATGTTGGCTAAGAATTCTTAAGAACTGTAGTCTATCACATCAAGAAGATACCAAGCTTTGGAATGCTGTTCATGTACTTCTCTCACTATCTTAGCATTCTGGAATGCACACCTTACATAAGTATCAAAAGAAGCACATTGTGTTGCTGCCTAGTATTATGATTTTAAAAGATGGTGGCAGGGGACCTCTGCTCTGTTCTTTACCCATTGTGCTGCAAGGTCCTACATAGTTTTGTTCTATATTAATATTGAATAAAAAGTAAAACATATTTTGACATGTTAGGGCACATAAGAGAAGATATCGAATTAATTTTATATTCATTTCCCCACTAGTAATTTATAGTGTCTTCTATAGTCATCCAACTATTGTTGTACAAAAATAACAGTAATGGTTGGATAATGCTATAAATCACTATACTGAGTATATTCATTAAAAGTAGATGATTACAAGATCCACTAAAAAGTAGCATATTTCAAGAGTAAGATGTCAAGACAGCCGAAGTTCTTAACTATGTTTGAAACTGGTAGAATCTGCACTCCATGGTTAATCGATAGTAAGACCATGGTTAATCGATAGTAAGACAATAAGAAATCAAATGACTACAATACTTTGGGAAACTATTCAATGATAATAAAATCAAATAGCAATATCCATTGATTTTACATTAGTTATAACTTCTGCATTCTGTGCTGTGAATTGTTTTGCACTTGGGAAACATTTAGAAGAAATATTAGATTCATCAGCTATATGTAGGAGAAAGGACAGTATATTTTTATTTGGCTATAATTTTTGTAATGTTTTTATATTGGCAGCATATAGAGAAATAGATGGTTTTTATCATAAAAGAGTGAGAAGTCTGTCAGATACTTGACATCTTCTCAGTTTTCACCCCTAGGCGGGCAACCTAAGATTTGGTATTTTACATGGAGTCAAATATAATTAGCTTGATTAGTCACAATCATGCAGGCTGCATAGGGACCACTGGGAATAGAAGAGTAAATCAATAAAAACCCAGTAGGTATAATCCAGAGCCAAACTTATCATTAGGCAGAATCATCTGCCCATAAAAAAGGATATAGATCTTCTTGATCAGGTAGTGTGAGAAATTGTGGTGGATTTCAGTAATGCTGCTGGTTCTCAGGGAGCACATTCCAAGAAGGAGGGCAAGATAAACGGAGACACAGTCTGGAATTGGAACGTGGGAGAACTAAAAGATTCAGAATAGCCTCACCCTAGAGCCTTCCCAGGTTATTTCCTCTTATGGTAGGTAGAGTAGCTTTAGTATGGCAAGTGTGATGAGTACTGATGGTGAGCAGGAGGGGGCCCCTATCCAGGGGGGAAAAAGCATGCACAGTTTAGAGGCTTTGAACTTTCCTTCCAAGAAACTCAGAGCAGACCCGCCTTGAGTTTTGAGTTTATCTGTGTGGGTTTCCCACGCTCTTTCAGTTTGGCAGGATTCTGTCTTCTAGAGCATTCAGTAAACACTAGAGACCAACTCACTGTCTCAGCGTGGTACTTCGCTCTTAGGACAGCAAGATTCTGTCTATATGGTGTAAGCAGATAAAGAACTGAAGTTTGGCTGAACTGATTCTCTGAAGTTCTTGGGCTGGGCCTGATAGGAATAGCCAAGAGCCAAATTTAGAAGACTTTTATTCCAACTGTTAGAAGAATTATTCCAACAGGTAACATCACTCAGTTTCAAGGTCATGAGTCCTGGGAAAGGTGGGAAGAAGCAGCCATGGGTATCCAAGAGAATTGTACCTTCAGCTGATGATAGGGGATTGAGATTTACAGTCAGATCCTGGTCCTGGGAACCTGCCAGGTAAGGCTCTGAGAACTCAGGTTTCAAAAACTGTGGTTTAAGGCAAATATGTTGATGAAACAATGTTGGCTTCCTGGTTCAACCAGTTACCATGCTTGACCCTTGATTTTATTTTTGTACTTAAACATGAACTTTATTTCTAGTGACCTGAGGCAAGCCAAGTGAGTTGGCCCTTTGAAGCAGTTGTTTTTTACATTACAGTATAAGACAGAAGCAAATGAATATATATTTACCAACAGAGGTGGAGAGGTGATTGTGGGATGTTCTCTAACTGTATGGGAGCTTCATTACAATTTGAGGAGCCACTGCAGTGGACAAAACATTTCTTTGAAATCTAGTACTGACCTACTGACCTACTGACAATATTGCAAAGCAAATGATATATATCCTCCTTGCTATTTCTTTGCATATACATTCCTGACTTCAGGAATACTTTCCACATGTTCTACAAATCTAGCTTTTGCTCACTATGGCTGGCTGCTTCAAAAAAGACTTAGTGCGCCCAGTTGTTAATTGTGACCAATAAGTATTATTAAGCAAGAGTGCATGATTCCAAAGCATTGTCTACAAGGTAACTATGTCTTTTTCTCCTTGGGTGATCACAGTTACCAAAGGCAAAAGAGCGTTATAAAGAAATCACTGTCTTAACTACTGTATGCTCATTCAAGAAGAAACAGTCTTAACCAAGAACAGTGTATAATTTAGCTTTAGCTATGCAGTTTCAGAAGACCCTCTGACATTTTGGTTTCCTCTTGTGAGCCAAGCTCTTGAAATACTTGTCATGGATCCTTGTTGCATTACTCTGAAAGGATTATAGATGAACTAAATACATCACATGGAGTTACGGTACACAGAGCCCTCTTTGGTCTTAACTGTTCATAGTGATCTTGAAGCTGTTTACATTTATTGAATGGAGGCTACTATATTTGGGCTTCAAAAAATCTGGAAGACCACTCCAGGACAGCAAAGACGGGGACAATTCTTGCCCTTTGCTTCCATCTAATGGTAATACAGATCTTTGCAACCAGATACGATAGTTCCATATTTAGATCTATGTTTTACCACCAGGCTGGACAACTTGTAAGCCTCCATTTCTTGTTCAACTCTAGCTCCCATAGGACCTGGCTGATAAATAATCAGGGGCAATGGGAGTTGTAGTCCAATATAAGAGGCTGCGATTTTCCACTGGGAAATCGGTAAAGGGCAGCTAAACACAATGTGTGATTTAAGTCATGCCCTATGATGAGCCCCTCAGATCAAGTACAGCAGAAGGCTAGGAAAGAGAACTGCTTTTCAGTGCTTTTGTCTTGGCGATAGCACGCTCAACCCAGAAAGGCTGCACCGTGCTCTTTGTGATGTCAGATGAAGACACCCCATCCCTTTGGCTTTTCAGCCTCAGATTTTTTCATGGTCCTTCAAAAGTGTTCAGATTTATGAACACTGGAGCTGCTGCAAACTTTTTTACATTGATTTTATCTTCTGTTGCTAGTTTTAAGTTATTGTGTTACGTGATTTTATGGTCAGATGATATATAATACAATAAATAATTCAATAAATACATGGAGTAGCATTCATGTGGCGACCTGTTTATGGGAAATGAGCCACCATGTCAACCTTCTGTTTTCATCATATCAATGTCTTGTTTAACATATGGATGGTCACTCTGCATGAACTACATGTTCACTTTCTACCGTATGGTGCAAATTCAAGAGCTGACGACACAGAGCCTATTTACTAGGAAGCCAGATCTAATTTCTAACTCTTTGCAGCAATCTAGTTGGGCCCAGGGATGTCCATAGGAATGCAATGAGCAGCCCTGTGACTTCATGTATGTAGTAAGAAATGCTTAATGTCAGATATAAAGCACTTGTCCAAAGTAATTTTCAAAGCTTGCACAGCCTTAATACTATTCCCAATGAGAATTTGAGGCACTGGCTGGCTTTAACTAAAATCAGACCTTTCAGATCATAATTCTTAACTGTAGTGGAGGGAGCAAGCAGAAGATGCTGTGTATTGACTGTTGTAGGACCAGTATGTGGAAAGTAACATGTTCATACAATGTTAAGCCATAATGTGGTTTCTCTGTGTTGGTTGAACCAGGCCACTGTGATTTGTAAAAGACAATTTACAGCTTAATACAATGCATTAACTTTTCCAATTATGACATATTTAACAAAGCATGGTTTAATACAGTGTGTGGCTGCAGTGTTGATTGCAAATGTGAGGAATTTTCAGACAAGCTGAAAAAAGAACTACCACTTTTTAATTTTGTACAGAAATTGTTTTTTTTGAGTAGCTAAGGATTCTGAGCTAGAGCATAGTTAGGGCTCCTGATACCAAAAAGCATTCTTTAGCTATGTAAGTCTCCCCCCCCTCACCACCACCATGGTCTATAATTTCAAATATGAGTGAAAATGATGTGGGTGTCTCTCTCTGGGTATGCTTGTGTGTGTTCTGAAAGAATAAAAATGGAAGAAAGTATAACATCTTTGTGCAACTCCTTTGAGAAAGGTACTTTGGAACACATGGGAACATGTATGAAGAATTTGCTTCTGACTTGTTAAAGCAGTTGCATCTTTCTCCAGGTTCATATAGCTGCTTTGGAAGCTATTCCTCTCTGTGCATGCACCACCACTTTATTTTGGGGAGGGCTGTGTTTGCACATCCAGGTGAGAACAGTCATGAACAGTCTGAAGTAATTGCATGAACCTGGAGAAAAACACAGTTGCCTTGAAAAGAGGACTTTGTATATGCTCCAGTGCATTCCAAAAAGCCTCTTTGAAGGAATTACACCACCCAATAGAAAACACTAGTAGGTTATATTGTCTGGAATTCATGTAAAAATCTGTTCAGGAGAATACCATAATAAAAATGTTACTTATGCTTAGTTATTAGAGGGTTTAGTATTTATTTTTCTGAAGAGGTTGATTTTTTAAACTTTTTTTGAAATAAATGAAAATCAATAACTTATTTCCATATAAACAGTACTTTCAACAAAAAGTTACTTTTTTCCAATACATTTTTAAAGAGAGATTTCAGAAGATTAATTTATCGGTTTAATAGTTTAAAAAATAAACACTCCAAAAAGCTAAGCAAGGTTGGACCTGGCATGTATCTGGATAGAAGACCACTGGGAAATCTTAAGATTAATGGGTAGATTGAGTAAAAAAATGAAAATAAAGCCCAGAAAAAAAGGCAGTGGCAAAATACTTCTGTATCACTATCAGGAAAACAGGAGTTGTCTGGAGGAATCTTATTTTAGAAAGTGCATTTACTAAGACTCTGAAAAACAAGGCTATATAGAAAAAGTAGAGTTGGAGGACAAGATTGAAATTAATGTTTCCAGTGACTGTATTATAAAAAAGAGTTGATTTGATCTGTTTCATAATTTTGAAATATTTATTTATTCCATTTAACTCTCACAGCAATCCCCAAAGGCTCTCAGCAGCACTTAGAATGAAGCTAGATTCTAGCTGGATAAAAACAATCTTGCATCCCCACTTCCAATCCCATCAGAGAAGAAGAAGAAGGGGGAAAAAAAAGAATTGTAACAGGTTATCTGCCACTCAGGATAGAAAAAGGTCCCGTGAAGTAATTTAGACAATTGAACCTTCCAGCTTGCTCATTAAACCTCCTGGGTATACTCGCTCACAGATTGAAACTAGGGCATTTGAAAAATCTCTACACTGATGCACCTGAAGCTTTCCTTTTTATTATTATTTTTTGTTTTATGGAATAACTGATAAAATGTTCATTAAAATACAGAGGGAGAAACGGAACATGTTTGGTTGTATGCAAATGGGGATTAAGGTGACCTAATATTGATTGGGTCCTTCTCTCTCAATATCTTTTTGAATACAAATAGCATTAGGACTATCATCATATGCTCCTTATGGAAATGCAGAGCTGAAAGACAAGTAAATGCAGCAGCCCTCATTATGAGAGACTCATAAGTCCTGTGGGTTGGTTAAAATCACTCTCTCAGGATGGCTGGCTCGCTCTTGCTGATGCCAGGAAATCACCTGCAGACAACAGACAAGAATGCTGCTGATCTAAAATTGCCCTCCTCCGGTGCAGGCAATGGGATGTTTAAAAAACCGCCATCTCTGTGTCATCTCTGTGTCTTGTATGTACAGTATTGCAGGAGTTTGGGGCCAGAGGAGCTAGCAAAAGGTTGAAAAAAAAAACTTGTTCAAAACATGCATTCTCTCAAATATACCTTCAAGTACCTTGTGATTTTATAGGCCATGATTGTCTCAATGAGATTGAAAACATTGGAAATAGAAAGAGGAACCTAAGTATTTTACAAAGCTGAGCAAAGAAAAACACTGTCCAGATTCAGTCAGGCTGGAGCAGTTTATCAAGTGAAGGACAATAAAATAAATCAACACTTTTGCCATACTCATAAATCTATAATTTTGGTAGTTTGCATCTGGTTGATTTACAGAATGAACTAATAAATAAGTGAAGTTCTGGAAAACTGCCCTCAGGTTTCTGCAAAAAAGGAAGGTCAGATAAATTTGTTCTGCCCACTCAATCTGTTACTCCTTATTTTCTATTCTTCTTTTCCAGCTGACAGTCAACATTCCATTTGGGGCATGGATCATGTTAATGTAGCTGTTTGTGGGTGGGTGTTCTCAGATTTGTATTTTCCATTTGTTTAAAAAAAATCTGTGCTAATAAATTCCACTTACCTATCAGTAGTCCTGTTGGCGTTCACCATCTGCCCACAGTAATGCTATTTCTTATATTAGCTAAGGAGACCAAGACTGAGAATTCTGCTTTCCAAAATTCAAGTGAACAGTGATAAAGAGATTATAGTGCAACAGACTTGATTTTGCTTGGTTAATTTATGTTTTGCCCAATATTTCATGGCATGTTTGCACAGGTTTCTTGGGAATGGGGCCAGGCACTACTCAGATCTATAAGTACACTGCCAATTTCTCAGCACTGGCAATCCGGAACAAGTGAACAAGAACAACAAATTGAATTTTTGAATGGGGGTCACGGGGACATCCAGGTCACTTCCAGGGACAAACATCCAGGTAATAAGAAGCAGGATTGGGCAAATAT
This sequence comes from Candoia aspera, assembly GCF_035149785.1. NCBI lineage: Eukaryota > Metazoa > Chordata > Lepidosauria > Squamata > Candoiidae > Candoia > Candoia aspera. The sequence continues at coordinate 76,538,332 of NC_086158.1, forward strand.
TTTGAAAACAGTCCCTTGCAGTGCAAAGGAATATGAATAAAGCATCCTTCTTTGGATCATTAAAGCAGTCACATCTTTTTCCAGGTTTGGGTGGCTGCTTCTGAAGCAGCTACTGGCTTTTTCTACATGCACATACTTGCACAGCCACTTTGATTTGCTTTTCTACCAGCACCAGCAATGGATTTGCAAAGCTCTTAATAAGTGAAACAGAGAAGCTAAGAAAACAAGAGGGTCTAACAGCAGGATAATCATATATACACCCTGACCAGGAAAGTCTTCCTTCCTTTCTTCTGATAGTAAATGACTTTTATTTCCAGATCAGTACATGCAGCTGGGCCCCTTCGTTGCAGCAGAAGGATCTATGGTCTACAGGAGGGATGTTGGGGAAATACTATGTGGGGTGCAGGACATAGGATGGCTGTCTTAGCAATAAAAAATTATCAGACATTAAGGTAGAAAGTCATTTGACATGACGGTCTTTCCAGATTATGGAAGTGTACCTTGTATTATTGTCCATACATGGGATAGAAGATCTGTGTGTATGCAATGGGCACTGAGTTTTTGAACCTTGGAGTACTTTAAGGTATTCAGTTTGGTACCTTAAGTCCAAAGGAGCTGAATTAGAGAAGATAAAGAAAAGCAAAAAAGGTTGGTGGATGCGATCTGTCCTTGAGGGACCTGATAGTGGGATCTGACTCACAAAGTGATGGCTCTTTTGCTACTTAGAGAATAAGGGTGGTGGGAAAGGAGGAAGACACCCTGGGGAAGAAGGAAATGATATTTTAGTGGGGGGGGGGGAACCAGTGGCTTTCCAGATGTTGCTGATTGGCAAATCTCAGCCAATCCAATCAGAATGACCAATAATATGGTCTTCCAGGAGCAGATGCTCAGCAAAATCTGGAGGTTCCCATTTTTTCTTGATCCAACAGGGAAATGTACTACTGGTGCCTACCATAAAAAGAGAGCAGAGAAGCTTTTGAATTCATAGAAAAATAAAATAACCCTAATACCTCTCCCACCCTGAAAATCCCACCCCCTATTTAGTTGTATGCTATCTTAATGTCGTTCCTTTACTTGCTGTGGAACTCAGCCACCACTGGCCACTAAACAGTTGCTCTGTCTTATTAAATACTAGGGCTGGGCAGCAGTTTGGGTTTAATAACCAATAAGTGCTTTGGAGTGCACAAGAGCACAACCATATCCCTTTTCCAACACCTTAAATGAGGCTCACTTTTTTGTGGAATTGTATGGAGACACAAGGCGCTTTAAGGTGTGGGAGACAGATGCTACATTCAGCTTGCACACCCTCAGAAGTACCTTTTGTAAAGTTGAGGTGGTGCCCAGCTCTGCTCAATACCCATATCTCTTTGGATAAACTCCACTGAAGACAAAGATATGCTGTCAAACTAGAACCCCAGTTGGGCAAAACTACTTGAGCATGGCTGTGCAAAATAACTTTTTGGTCTTTTTTGCTTTTTAAAAAAAGCTACTCAAGTTACACTGCTTGAAAAATTCGCTTTTTAATACAGGAAGTGCTTCTTTAGTGACAGCTTTGGACAGCGATGGTTCGCAGTTACAACGGTGATGAAAAAGTAACTTTGCGAGCAATGCCCACATTTACGACCTTTGCAGTATCTCTCTCTCCACGACGTGTTCACCACTACACTCAGTTAGCGTGCATAGTCCTGTGACTGGCCCGGTTTTTTCTCTCCCCCCACCCCAGATCAGAGAGATTGCCTAAACAAGTGATCTCTTCCTGAGCTGCTTTTCTCCAGAGTGCAGGGTGTTGCTAAAAAGTGCTAAAGGCAAGTTAACAAGCTCTGCTCTGTGACCTTAATATTAGTTGATAGAACCCTCCTGCCTGGTGTTTCTGCCTGACACTGACAAGACCCTAATCAGTTTCACACTAAGAGCTTTTGTTTACCTGGCTTGCAGCTGATAGCTTGCTGGGCAAACAGCAGGCACTAGTACATTGCTTTTGATATGTATTCCCCATTGTGTGCCTGCTTACTCTCTTGTAATCCTTTCTTCTCCAATGATTGTAAATACAAATATCAACCCCCTTCTTGTCTTCATTTCCCGCTGATTTTTGTGGGAAGAATTACCCCTAAAATCTATATGTTTGATATTAAACTCCTAATAATGCAATCTTAAATGGGCCCTCTTCCATGAGAAACCTGTTCTAATGTTTGTTTTAATTAAAAGGAATATTTACTTTCTGTAAGTTTGGGGTCATGGCGTTTTTACTTCTCCTTTGTAGTAATTGAATGCTACTGCTGAAACAGTGGTGTTCACTCTTTAGATTTTTACGCTGGTAAAACTGGTTTATGTAGGTACCTTTTACTGAATTTTGCAATAATTGTTTTAAAAAGATTAGGTGTATTTTTCATCCAAAGATCTTTCAGGGAAATTGACTGTAACTAAAATGTCTACAGGAATGTAGGTCAAACATCACTATATTATTTTTATGTCTAAAAGCCCTCAGAATCCCTGTCCAATTTTATTTCATGGGCAATTGGCGTTCATAGTGCCAGTTTTCACTGGAAATGCTGTGATGCAGTAAGACTACTTGATCCTGTTTGAACAAGGGTGTGAAGCTAGGATATCTGGAGAGAGATTTCCTTATGGCTGGTTCTCATGCCTGGGTGGCAGAAAATCAGGTGCCCATAAGAGGGCAGCAGAGAGACACATGAACTTCAAATTCTGGGCTGCCCTCTGGTAGTCAGATGGATTAATGCAGAGCAGCCATTGAACAGAAAAACAGGGGAATTGTCAGCCATGTACTATGTTGTGACAGAGATACTAGTCAAAATATCTGCTAATCACCAAACATGATGGCTTCTATTTGCTGGGTTGCCTGGTGTCTGTCAGTTTAAACTCTCATTGGCCGGATTCACACAGTAGAATATGCCATAATACGGCCTACTTAAGGGGCTTTTTTTTTTTAGTATGAATCCAATCACTTGTATACCCTGTTTAAATAAATCAGGACTTAGTAGGGCTGCCATATCTAGGCTGCAAAAATCTGTACCTATAGAAAGAGAAAAGTTGCTGCCCTCAATTGATCATCTGGATTTTTCCAGCCCAGATATGGCAGGCCTGCTGTAGCCTGATGTGTGCATTCGGTGTATTCAGCCATAGTATTTTTTTAAAATACTGTTTTGAGGGAAGGGGCCCCACTGCACATATGCTGTCATTCTGGCATCATCACAGTTTGCTGTGGATTGTCAGGCTCTCTAGGTTCTCCTTGTATTCTCACTTGTATTGAGGAAACTCCCCACCTTGTTGCTTATCCCTCTGCTCTTCCATGACTCATTCACTAACTGTGCAGGATCAGAGGATGTGTGCTGCATTTTTAATCCATTCTTCTCTGACCTCCTTATGTTGACAGAGATTGTCTAAATAGCAGCTGTGACTATGTTTGGATAAACATGGCCACAGTCATTACACATGGAAATTTGTGTAATCAAGTTTTCAAGTCCTATTGGAACAGTTGAACTGCATTCTGCTGAACAAGTCACATGGTCTCTTCAGACCTTCCCCATCAACGCAAGGAAAGGATGAAGGATTGGATCTCCCATCTCTGGCTCCTGTGTAGGCTTGCCATGATTAAATGTCTGAAGAGAACATCTTCAAAGACTTAACTGTATTACCATTGCAAGGCACTGATCTTCACAGAATGCCAAGCGGTTGGTCTGCAGTTTTCTTGCTTTTATATTGGATTGAATTGGATTGTTATTGGGTTATTCTGATTCTGGGAATTGACCAAGTAGCAATATAACTTGAGTCTAAGTTCCCTTCATATCCTAGATTTGGGAAATGCACATTTCTGTTCTGTACCTGTGAATTGTCAATAGTGTATGAGGAAGTTAAACTAGGGTTTTCTCCTCTGTGGAGTAGCAACAGGACAGATCTTCGAATTAAAATTGGTTTAAAATAAGTGAATTGGGAGTTTTCCCCATATAGGTAACTTATTATTGCTTAATTTAATTCTTCCATTACTTCCAAAGAACAATCGAGAAAGAAGTAATGGCTTTATTTTGCTTCTATGAAATGCTGCCAGTCTTGTATCTATTATTTGTGGTACAAAACACATCTGGGGTTCTGCTGTATGTTACCTTATATGGTTCTTGGATTGCAAAAGATGAGCTTCTTAACGTATGCTATAATTGTCATGTTCAGTCCATCCTGAAGTTCTTATCCTTGCCCTTTTAGGTTTTGCAGTTAATTTTGAAAAAAGATTCTAATTAACTTTTGTCATATTTATTGTATGTGACTGACCCTATTAATCCAACAGAATTAAAAAGTGTGCACCGTCCAAATATTTCCACCATATCCAATAACTGTGACATAGGTAATATATGCATCACTGACAGATTAACTCTTTCAGTCATTGGGCTATGTGCAAATTACCTGCTAATTGTACTTGTCATTGCTGTCTTGCTGTCATTTTGAGTACTTAATGGTATTCTGGATCATCAATCACAACAATTTTTTCTAATTTAATGAAGTGTAAAAAGTAATTTTTAGAGTAGTCTTTTGGTAAGTTTTTTCTGTGGCTATAAGCCAGTAAGAATATTTCATTGGCAGCATATATCTAGGTCAAACAGAGATATTATAGTCAATAGGAAACCAGGCTCTGAGACTGAGATTCATTCTGTTCAAGATGGACTTGCACTATTCTGAATAAGCAGGACTGCAATCTAATTGTTCAGTCCTGAATTGCAGCTGGATCTCTGATGACAGAGGTCATAAAATCGTAGAATCATAGGGTTGGGAAAAAAATAAGAGATCTTCTAATCCAATTTCCTGCTCAAGACAGGAATCTCACATCATCCCAGACAAATGGTTGCCCAACCTTTGCTTGAAATCTTAGTGATGGACCACCCATGACTCTCTTATTACTGCTTAAAAGCTCCAGGTGAAGGAAAATCCTTATCTTGAGTTTGGATCTCCTCGCATAAAGCTTCAATCCATCAGTTCTTGTCCTACCCTTGGAAACTATGGAGAATAAATCCACACCCTCTTTCCTAGTCTCTCAAGCATTAGGAGACTGCTATCATGTCTCCTCTTAGTTGCCTCTTCTTTAGGCTATAAATATGACCAGTTGTTTTAGCTGTTCTTCATAGGATTTAGCCTCTAAGCCCCTCACAATCTTCATAACTGTCCCTAGTATAGCAGTTGCTGTCATCGCTAAATTGGGAGGATTTGGCAATGTTTATCTGTGCCTTGGGATGCGGTGGTGCTGCCAGTTAAACCGCTGAGTTGCTGAGCTTGCCGATCGGAAGGTCGGCGGTTCGAATCCGCATGACAGGGTGAGCTCCCGTTGCTAGTCCCGGCTCCTGCCAACCTAGCAGTTTGAAAACATGCAAATGTGAGTAGATTAATAGGTACCACTTTGGCGGGCAGGTAACGGCTTTCCGTTTAGTCATGCTGGCCACATGACCACGGAAGGGTCTACAGACAAACGCCGGCTCTTTGGCTTTGAAACGGAGATGAGCATCGCCCCCTAGAGTCGGTCATGACTGGACTTAATGTCAAGGGAAACCTTTACCTTTACCTTTTATCTGTACCTTGGTTACATCACAGTTAGACTACTGCAAGGTGTTTTGTGTTGAGTTAGCCTGAAAGGGTGTTCAGATCTTTCAGTTACAGTAGCTTTGAAACTTGTAAATGACTTGGAACCTGACTATCTGAGGGACTGATTGTGAATCTATCAAGGCATTACATTCTGCAGAAGTTTGTGCTTTCAAAGGACTGCCATTTGTTTTAGCTCAACTTTTTCTGCCTTTAGCATCTTCAGACAAACTTTATTTATTTATTTATTTATTTATTTATTTACTTACTTACTTACTTACTTACTTACTTACTTACTTATTTGGCTGCCCATCTCAGACCATGACTTTGGGAGGCTAACAATCATAAAAAAACAGTTAAACAACTAAAACAGGACAAAAGAAATTAAATACAAATAGCAGCCAAGAGATATTAAAATCCGTTGGTGTCACCCCACCAGGAAACGGGGCCCTTCACACATTTGGGACCCTAGACCCGGGCACATAGCCAGGTCTTCAAGGCCTTCTGAAAAGCCAGTAGGGTTGGTGCATTTGATTATTTGTTCTAGTTTCAGTTTAGACTGCTCACTTTTTTGAGTGCTCTATGGACTGAAAAGACAGAATATAAATCAGAATTCTACTACTATACCTCATAATGCCAATAAAGTATGCACAGCAGTGGTTTATATTGTCTTATATTGCATTTTCATTCTGTGTTAGTGTTTTAGGAACTTTCTGAGATGAATGCATAAAAATTAATAGGGTTTATTTCTAGGTAAAAATGTTCATTAATATATACTGTAATACAAGGCTTGATAGTTATATTTATTTGTTGAAACGTTGCTAAGTTACACATTTATTGAGAACCTACTGTAGTTAAAATCCACAGAATAAATACATGTACTGAAGAGTTTTCTGAGGGCTACTGTGATCATAACAGATTTATCTGAAAACTTGGTGAGTGCTTTATTACTGTACATTAGATATATGGCTTCTCCACTTGTAAAAGAAGTTCCATCAGGAATCATCTATAGCTGAGGCAATATTTTGTAGGAAATATGCTGGAATTGCACATGCATGAAGATAATCCTTCCATTTTCTACTTAGTTCCTTTTTCAATTGCTTCTGCAATCACATCATCAAGAAAATTCTCCATACTTTTTTTTTAATGTATAGATGGCCCTTCACCTTCTGATTTTGTTTTAAGGTTGTCATTCAGACTTATCAGTTGTATTCACAAGGAAGAGAGTATGGTGCATGTACTAACTTTTGAGCTGGCTTTTGAGCAACTGTTTCAAAAGCATCATTGACTAACTGCTTCTGTTGTAGTAACATATTGCTGATGGCTTTTTCTTATTCTTGGGCAAGAGACATGATGATTTGTAGAAGAGCAGCCATTGTTAGTCTGTGTAGACAAAAATCAGGACTCCCGCTGCACCTTTTCTGACTATCAAATTTTATTAAAAGGCATCAGCTTTTGTGATCTGTACTCAATTCAACAGATGCATGGTGTGGATGATTTATATATTTATTGCTGAAGAGTCATGAGACAAACCCAGAGGAATCAGACTTTGCACTTGCAAGCACTTATCTGGAAGCATGGTCTGATGGCCATCAGCACTTCAGTTCTGTCTAAATCAGTCTGTGTTCCGGGCCTCCACTGACTGTAGGGCAACTGTTGAGGCTGCACTTGGGGCAGGCCCTTTAGGAAATACTAATCTGGATCCTACTGAGTTGGCACTAATTATTCTGGTTGATCTGTGCTGGGGCCAGGATAGGAAGAGTGCAATCCTCCTGGTCCTTGATCTCTGAGCTGCCTTTTATATCATCAATCATGATATCCTTCTGGACCTCCTCTGGGGATAGTGGTACTATTTGCAGTGGTTTCTTTCTATTCTCTGAAGATGATTTCAGACAGTGGTGAGGGAAGAGAGGTCAAGACATATTTAAGTTGTGAGAGTTTTTCTCTTTACAACAGGATTGATGAATTTAGTGTGTATTTTTTTCTTATTCACTGTTCAAATCTTTGTTATGATATGGTGTGTATATAGCTTAGCCTCAGTTGCAATCGAACAAACCAATAAATAAATAAATAAATAAATACATGAATATCATTCGCACCAATGAACCAAGCTGTTTCAGTAGCATCTGATCAACCTGTGCCCTCAGCTTGGTTATCTCTGTGCATCAGGTCCCATTACTTAACGAACGTCACCTTGTGGGACCCAGGAAGCCTGCCTGCTCTGATCTCCCCCCAGAGATTTGTGTGGCTCCCATCCTTATGTCAGTTAGGAAATTACTGAAGACTTGGTTCTTCTTCCAGGCCTTGGGGACAGGTGATTGTGGAGCCCCCCTCCCCTTTTTGTTTTGCTGGTTCAATCTGTTGCAGTTTGTTTTTCGACTTTATTCTTCTGGTCTGTTGTATTATTTTTATATGTTGGGTCTTTTTAGAAATTATAAGCTGCCCAGAGTCATGTAGGAGTTGGGTGGCCTAAAGAAAGTAAGAAGTAAAGTGAAGTGAAGTGAAGATAGAATGCCCATCAGCACCAGGAATATCAATACAAACTTCTCTGTCTTCCCCCCCCCCAAAAAAAAAACAACCTAAGAAGGACTTAGAGGCAATAGGCCACTGAACCAATCTTTGAAGTAAAAAGGTTGACTTTATAACAACAGAGATATTGAGGATCTATTTCAGATGGGATCTTGTTACAGAGGTCTGGGCAAGTGAAGCTTGTGTCAGTGATAACAGGATTGATTCCTCCATCACTACTGGGCTTCCTAATACTAAGTTTTTCTGTCAAGCCAAAGTCAATGATAGAAGAAAATCAGACAGCCATGGACTTGATATTGGAATGGATCAATATCTCACGAGGAACAAAACAGGCAGTTGTTATATTCCTAGTAGCAGTTGTTCTGTGAATACCATCAATATGGCTATTGCTCATCACAAACAACTTTACCTGAATTGTATTCATCCAGCTGGCCCTAAGACAGAGATTCTCAGGATGTGGAACATGGTGCAGATTCTCCCAATCCTTATCTAAGGATAAATGTCATGGACTGAAGGTTTGTTTTTCTGAGATGAGGAACACTGTGGTTATTTTGGACTATATCATAAGAAGAGTAGATGTGGCTTCTGTAACTGATAGCATTCTTTCCCTCACCTGTTCATGAGTGTCTGAACTAATGAGACAAACAACACTGTACAATCTTGGGGGCACCAAGATTTTCTGTTCTCAACAGCTCCAGTGACTGTACTACCTGAAGCTAATCTTTCAGTGCCCCCAGTGTTACTGAGGGCAGTCCCTTCAGTTTTTAGTGTATGAGCCAATAATGGCATACAATGCTCCTTCAGTAGAAGGTACAGTTGTGGTGTGATGGTATGTGGGAATGACCTTGAGGGATGAGGGGAAGAGATGCTGCCTAGGGAATGATCAGGTAAAAGGGGGAGGAGCCTGCAGCTGCATAACGGGAAAAGAAAGAAACTTGAAAAGGATTTACCCTAACGTATCAGGCTGTTAGAAGTGATGGCGGGAGAACTGTACTTTGAGACTTGCCAGATTCTGTTAATGTAGCCTTACAATAAAGTAGAAACAGCTCATCTGATCATGTTTCCTGTCTGGTTTACCTGGGAGGGCTGACATGTGGTCTGGATTGAAATGTCATCTGACAAGAAGTCTATGTGACTGTCATGCTGATTGTTCCTGAAGACTATTCTTCAGATTCTGAGTACAAGAGTTTAGAGACCCCATTTTTGGGGTTAGTGATTAGTCTATGGTTTCAGATGGTAAAACATACAGGGAACAACTATGGTAGGCACAAGCTCACCATCTGAAAGTGAGAGTCTATTTAGCTGTTGCCCTGATATGATGATATGAAGAAGTGTATGCAAATGATGAAAAACAAGCCTTGTACATGGGAATAAATCTTGGTACCCAACAACAGCAAGGTAGTACCAGTCTTAGACTATAGCTAAGACTAGTTTAGATCTCTTTCTTAACCACAAACTGGAACTATTGTTTTTAGCTGGCTTTTGAGTGTTGCCCAAGCCTAGGCACTATGGGGGTGGAGGTAGGCTTAATGACTGGTCATTCTCTCTTCCTGCCTCTGAGCATAAATTAAAATTAAAAGAAACACAGAGCAATTTTTTTTTGAGGGAGGGATAGTGAAGTAAACATTTGTAATCCATTTTGAAAAATTCCTGAGCAAAAGAAAATCTTAAATTATATAAAATAATATTGCTGAATACATTTTATCAAAGGCCTTCTCTATATCCCATGATGTTTGGCTTATCGCCATATACTTGAATAAGCCAATCTCTGCATCCCATGTAATAATTGTAGCAGAATCCACCTTCTAAAATCTTAAATATGATTTGTTAGTTTAAGAACTTTTGTTCTCATTTTATCCTTTATGTAGCTGACAAGTTGGTCTCTCCTTAGCTATTTCTCTGCTTTCTCCATTGCCTGACTGGGCCTGGAGCACTGCCAATTCTTTTTGCCTGTCACCAGAGTTATAGCTGCTCCCAACTTAAGAGGATGTATAAATCTAATTATCTGACTTGCTCTATACTCTCAGGAGTTAAAACAAAGAAAATAGCCATTACTTTGTGCTACTTGAGATGAAGATTAAAAATAATAATAAAATTTTTTCAAGAGCTTTCAGAGAGAGCAAGGCACTTGTTGCCATATTGCCAACAATCCAGGATCCAACTTAGCATTGGTTAAAGATATACTAATTCTCTTGAGTTTCAGCCTTTCTGTTATATCAGTCAGTTCTGGGTGATCAGGTTATATCATGTTTGCTAGTACCTTTCAGAGTGTGTTTGAAAGAGTGTCTGATAATATTTTAAGTTTGTTTTCATGAACTCGGTCTACAATTTGTACAACATGCATAATTTTATCTGATTTAGGAATTATGGCAATACAAACTTGATTAAGAACAGCTAGTAAAATACTAGATTCAAAATTAGAAGGAAAATTGGAGGTTCAGGGCCCAAAATACCTGTATGAACTGTATACCATTCTGTAGGAAAACTATTTAGCCCTGGAATTTGCCATTCTTTAAGCTATCAATGTGGTATTTCACTTCTTCCATGAGAGCCAGTTTGGTCTAGGGGTTAAGGTTCTGGGCTAGAAACCAGGAGTCTGTGAGCTCTAGTCCCACTTTAGGCATAAAAGCCGGCTGGGTGACCTTGGGCCAGTCACTTTTTCTCAGCCCAATTCAGTGCAATATAGACTAGCCTCCTCGTGGTGCACCCCACCCCAGGCAACGTGACTTGTCACGGCTAAATAGTCTACACATCTGGCTGCTGGACCTCACAAGGATTTCCCAGCAAGAAAAAACAGCATGAACACCAAACTGCTATGCCATACGATTAAAAAAAAAAAAAAAGCTTCTTCCATCCAAAGGGATTCAGAGAGCTATTACAATTGTTGACTCCCCATAATGGAACATTGAGTTGTGAAAAATAAGGTCTAATTTACTTTCCATTGCATCCTTAACTGTTTTGTAAAGCTCTGATAAAATTCTTAAAATATTCAACTCAAGACTTCAAGCATTATACATATACATACACATACACATATACTATAATCACTGTAAAGTGTTGAGCTTGTTGCTGCTTTTATCAATATGCCAAAACATCTCCAGTTTTCCCAAACCTCTTCCATAGATACAGTACTTTAATGCACAGTCTGCCTTAACAGAAAGCAGTTTATTCAATTAATGCTTAGTACTTTCAAAGACCTTCTAAAGATCTAAAGAGGGATGAGTAGAATATTGAGATAATAAAAGCTTACCCTTTCTGTTCCAGTTCGCTTCTTCTAATACTCTTTTCTTTTTCCCTCTGTGCAACATAAGGAATGATTTGTCCTTCCCTACATGCTCTGCATGTTTGAACCCTTATTTATACTAAAATATTTTTGAAGCTCCATAGCCAGTTGCTTCTCAAAGTTTTTGTCATTTAATCAGAAGATACCCAAATGCCATTCATTTTAGAAGCATTCCCTGTTGGCAAGGAAACCATAACTGGGACATGATCAGATATTGAAACTGTACATTCTGGAGCAACATATAGAAAATAGTTCTAACAGAATGTTGATGTGTGGAAGAAATAAAGATATAGTTTCCCTAAACTACATGTAAAAGATGTCACACATCAGTGCATGTTGACCTCATCAGTCAGTGAAACCAAACTGAAGGCTCGAGCTTGAATGGTACCACACTTGGATCAAGAATGTCATTAAACACCCCCCCATGATTTAGAAATTATAGATAATGAGGACAACATGGCTTAAACAACCAGGAAAACACACCAAAAGTGTTTAACTTAGGGCAGTAAATATTGTCCAAATTATTTTTTCTTTCAAAAGTCTTAATCATCAGAGTAAGATAGTAGTCTTTCCCATCCAGTATCATGTTCAACACAAAAAGCAAGGTGTTTTATGAATTAGTGGAGACTTTCCCTTTTCTTTTTCTTATAAAAACACTAATACAGATATTTCTCACTCTGTCTTTCCACATTCTATCATCCTCATCCAGTAGATGTCTTTTGTAAATCTGCAGTGGCAGCCTTGAGACCATTAACTTCAGTTAAGTATCTCCTCTCTCTTTTTCTTTCTCTAAATACAAAATACTGACAAAACACCAAAATACACTAAAAAACCCACACTATTAAATGAAATGATCCTTAAACTGGTTTCTCTTATTAAGAGTATACTTGTTAAGGGTTCTCAGCTCTTCATATTCCATATCACCTCATTGAAAGATTTAAGCCCTGTACAGGCTGCATAGATCTCAATGGGCAAACGGTGGAGAACATCACTTCCTCATTGTAAGTTGTACTGTTGCCATCAGCACAATTCTCTCCAATGGGACATCTTCACACTTCACCTGTGGAGACTGTCTCTTCAGTCATCCCCGTGGTTGAAATACAAGAATGACCTTTCATTGTTCCTCATTTGTTGAGTTCTGTATGCAAACCTACTGCTTGGACAATATAAGAAATACTTACCTGTTCATGCATACACACACAATATGCACAGAAATATGTTAGTAAACAGGAAAAGATTAAGGTAGGACATGATATGTACATGTACGTGTACACGTGTATAAATATTTCTAGCTTTCATTTAAGCCACTCAAGAAATCTATAGTAAAGGTAAAGGTTTCCCTTGACGTAAAGTCCAGTCGTGTCCGACTCTAGGGGGCGGTACTCATCTCCGTTTCTAAGCCTTAGAGCCGGCGTTGTCATAGATACTTCCGGGTCATGTGGCTGGCATGACGACTCGGAACGCCGTTACCTTCCCGCCGAAGCGGTACCTATTGATCTACTCACATTTGCATGTTTTCGAACTGCTAGGTGAGCAGGAGCTGGGATTAGCAACGGGAGCTCACCCCGCCACGCGGTTTCGAACCGCCGACCTTCCGATCGGCAGCTCAGCAGTTTAACCCGCAGCGCCACCGCGTCCCTATCAAGAAATCTATACTGACTGATAAATTTATGTCTTCTAAAAAAGAGGCAAAAAATGCTAAACCTTCAAAGAGGAAAGCTAGCTGAAATATTCAAAGGAAAAAACAGAAATCCGAGGGGAAAAAATTACACGAGAAGCAAAAATGTAGTGTTCCTTTCTCCCAGTTGGATGACTGTGAGTGGACCCCTGCTCTTTCCAAGCTTTTCCGCAACCAAACTAACTCTTTAATTATAGAAAGAAAAAAGTTGAACACTGTGTTTCTGTGATAGAAAAACATTTTCACACCCTCTAATACTGAAACAGAAGGAGAATATTTCAGTACTGAATTTGGATTCAGGCCAGAACTGGGAAAAGGTGTTGCTCGAGGAGGGATTGGAGCTAACTGGAATCTGACAAGGTTTCTTCTTCTCCAACTGAAAGTCCACTGGCCAGGCAAATACCTTGTGCAAGAAAGGCTCAGTAAGAATTACAGACATCCCTTTTCCATGACCTTCTTATGTATTTTTGTATTGCTTCTGTGCAACTGTTCTTCCAAACATGTAGTCTCTGTAACATTTGATTAACTTTCTGTAAAGTTGCTAAAGCAGTTTCCAAAGCTATTCCTATGTCTTTTGAGTGAGTGATCATACTTTCAGCTTTAGCAATCTGAGCTGTAACTGTATCAACAGATGCTTGAGGTACAGCAGTCAACTCTTAATTTCTTAAACTCAACCGTTATGCTTTATTTATCTGTCTAAGGCAAGAGCTGAAAAAGTGCAGCCTTAGGCCACACACGCTCAGGTGGAAGGACTGGGTGTGGCTTTCAGAGCCTGCAGACTGGGTGGAGATTATATTTTTCAAACCTTTGCTTTATTCAGTGGATTTTGATAAATTTTTAGGGGGCAGAACGGGTGCCTTAAGCCTTGAAGAGGCAAAGATATCCATTGCATCACTTTAAAGACACCCCCCCCCAAAATTGGGGTGAATTTCCCCAATGTTTCTTTCTGCATTTTAAGAAGTGAATTAGAGTTACCAGATGTACAGTACTGTACAAGGAGGACATGTCTTCCTTTTTGCCCTCATGTCTTCTGTCCAGCAGACATAGCCTTAAAATCAAATATTGCCCTGCCTTTTTCAAATCTATGATCACTGTAGTCTGTGGGTCACATGGCTTGTCATACATTTCTGTTGTGAAATTTGGAAAGCGCATCATTGTCAATTCTATATTATCCCTAGCATATGTTCTTGAAAGTAAAGATTTGTTGGAAAAATATTGTGATTGAAATTCCAGTCTTTATGGTGGTGGAAAAAGTAATTTCATATATGCATGTAGGCCTAAGTATATTTTTGCAATTTTTTTGTTGTATTTTTTGTCATGGATGCCAAGAAAGTTAAACAGTGTGTCCTCCTTTCCCCCCATTTGGCCTCCTTTCCACTTGTCCATGTCCTCCTTTGCCTGTTCAGATATCTGGTAACTGTAGGTGAAATAAACACCTTAAGCCTTGGAGAGTTTTATTTTGTCTTTTAACCACTTTAATCCTCTCCCCCTCCCCCCCCACACAAAGGCTCACTTTCATCTGAATACAAATTGAACTCTGTTCTCATCCGTTTGAACCAGGTTCCTGAAGAAACTTTTTACTCTTATTCAAACAGTCATGAGTGAAGAAGCTGTTCTGTCTTCCTAGTGAACACAAAGAAGTCTGCAATTGTGGGGACAATCCATGCATACACAGAGTCAAGATGTACAGCCAGATAATATGATCAAATTTTGCAGGAAAGGAAATTGGCTATTGATGTCAACTACGAAACTGGTTATAATGAATCAAACCAGAGGAGCACTTCCTCTTAGCTCCTGTTGACATCCTAGAGAATTTTGGCCACAGGTTGGCACCTTCTCTCATGTCCAGTCCAGGGGCACTTAGCCCTGCTCCTTCTGTGGCCCTAGAATATCTGTCTCCTCCTCACCCAACTGCCTGAAGATTTTTTTGGCTCCCATTCAGCACCTTTTCTCATCTCCCAACCCAGATAAGTTAGCTTTGCTCTTATTAGGGTTCCTTCCCACATGAGCTCTGCTTAGCCCTCTATTTCCTGTGGAAACTAGTGCACCCAAACCATGTGGCTGTTTCCAGTCTCCATTTTGTCTACATCTTCCAATAATCTCCTCCTGTCCTTCTTCCAGTGGTTCTTTCTTCTTGGTCCCTTCCCAAGTGAGCTCCTATGTCCTTTCCCTTTGCCTCAAAACAAAGGTTTTTTAAACAAAAGGGGAGTGGCTGAGGAATCTTCTCCTGTGTTTGCTCCAGCAAAACTCTTCCATACAACACCCTCCTTCTGGCCAGGTTTCCAAAAATGCCAAAAATTCTCTGTATTCAAAAGATGGATGTGGGTCATCCTCTTTAAAGCATTTGAAGTCATTATGGGTCTCCTGCCTGTTTGCTCAGGTGTCTGGGATATGGATATCAGGTCTCTGAGGCCCCTTGTCTATGTGCAATTCAGGATTGGGCAAATGACTGAGTGAATGTGGGCAGGGAAGGGTTTGCCATTCACTATAATAGCACTGTAACTATAATATAGAAATTGCAAGGCATTAGTTTTGATGCTATGAATTTGAGGGAACCCCAGGATTTAGAATCAATGAAGTAATTCATTTAATATTATAGAGCATTGTTGGGCTGTGTATACCTCGAAACGATATAATGTTAGGCGTTCTACAAAGCACTTATATTAACTACATACTTCGGCAGGGTGAAAATAACATGCTTCAATGTATGTAATGAAAAATGTTATGCAGAAATATCTGAACATGTAGTTTTTATGTTAGCTGCAAACACTAATACATACACACAAATAGTTACTTGTGTAATATTGGATATGCTTTATATAATCAGGGAAGGTAACACAGAGAATTGGGGTTATTCCATTTTAAATTTATCAGATGGTTCAGCAGAGCTATTCAAACTCTTGAATATATTCATTTTGGAGAGTGTTTTACATTGCATGGATATGTAAAAACATCACCCCTAAAACTTGTTTGCAACATTTATTTTGTATTATTTTAAATCCCCAACCAAACAGTTTCTCTTATGATTTTTTTTATATATGGAAAGAGCCAATATTTGTTTACAATCCTGGCTTAGACAGCTAGTAAGAGGGAGCATAAGAAGAAACCTGTGAATTCAAGATTAATTTAGGATTAAATATGATTTGGCATTACTTCTGAACTATAATTTAGGAAAGAATTTCAATATTGGTGCTTAAATTGAAGAGTTATTTGAATTATTAAGCTTTGTAAAATATTTTCCTGAATCTTCCTAATTTTTGTATAGGATCCCAATAAACATATCACCAAATCACAGAACACGTATAAAGTAGTGAGTTATGACTTTGTGGTATATGTAGTGCTACATGCCGTCCCATACAGTAATCATGAAAATCCATAAGAATCCATATTTCCAATCTATGTTTTAATGTTAACTCTGGAAAAATATCAGATGTGGTTTTTGTTCTGCAGACAGATGACATGAAGGAAAGCTTCACTGCTTTCTGCATTGAGCAGAATCATCCTCCCCTGTTCAAGGAATAGGAAGGAGAGTTACATCCTCCATTCTTCATTCCATCATTTGTCACCTCTCCATCTTTCCCTACTACTTCATTTTCCCCCTAGAGAAAATGTATGAATGAGGAAATGATAGATATGCTGCACAATCAGTAGGACTGGGACCCCTCCATCTGAAAGCAAACATAATACTCAACAGCTACATTATTATTTATTATTCCACTCCAAAACAAGAATTCTCTGAATACATACAGAGTCACACAATAAAAACAATAATATTTCATTTTCAAATGGATGTTATCATTCTACTGGATCCAAGTTTTACCAAAGCACATATGGAAAAACACACTGGGTTTTAGTCTGTGTGTGTGTGTGAGAGAGAGAGAGAGAGAGAAGGAGAGGGAGAGGAGAGAGGAGAGGAGAGGAGAGGAGAGGAGAGAAAGAATAGTAAGTATAGAGCAGTGTTTCTCAACCTTAGCAACTTTAAGATGTGTGGACTTCAACTCCCAGAATTCCCCAGCATACTGATGAAGGTTTCCTGGGGAAATTAATGGCAGCTGGAGAAAGGAGAGGGTAGTAAGATCTTTATAAGTCCTACAACATTATACTATGTGTAATATATTAAAGTGTTTTTAATTTCTGGTTAGATCCAGTTTGGTTAGGTACCAGGCTAGAAACTGGGAGACTGTGAGTTCTAGTCCTTGGGCACAAAGCCAGCTGGGTGACCTTGGGCTCTCAGCCCTGGGAAAAAGGAAATGGCAAACCACTTCCGAAAAAGCTTGCCAAGAAAGCTGCAGGGACTTGTCCAGGCAGTCTCCAAGAATCAGACACAATTGAACAGATTAAAAAAAAAATCTGGTTGGACAGAAAACTGGCCTGGATAGTGGGTTTTTTTTTAAAAAATGTGTCATTCCTAAAACAGTAAAACAAGGGATTGCTTGTAATTTTTGCTTGTTTAGTTTGGAGTAGGGAATTCTGTTCTCGTCTTCACATTTTATGGAAGAGATGCACTTATTTTACAGTTTGAACATATGTTGATATCACAGACAATATTAATTTGCTGTGGAAATGATAAGAAAAGACAGTTTTTCACTTTTTTGTTAAAAAAAAAAAAGGCCATAGCAAACATTTTACAAACAGATCCTTTCTTTTCTTTTCTTTTCTTTTTTGCACTATCACTATTTGAAAATCAATGTTGTTCACACATTTTTCAGGTGCTTGTTTGCTTAAAATCCCTTATGTAGTATTTAAACAATTATTATTTGTAATCTTTATGTATGGGGTATTATCAGATGGATAAAATAAGATTTGATAGACATTCTGGGGGGAAATCCAATATGTACATGAGAGTGAATGCAGAACTGTTAATATTTGTGCCTGACTAGCTCAGAGAAGGAGATAATCCTTCAAGAGTTGTGCTGGTGCTTTATTAAAAACTTTGCAAGACATTATGAAAAACAACAGAACTGATCCCGTATGCTTTGTAAAAGTTCTGAACCGTGGGGATTTTTGACAAGGCTATCCACAAATTAGGAGTACACAACGGAACAATTAGAAGTACACAACTGAAAAACCCAATCCATTTCATGATTTAAAAAGTATAAAAATATGTGGTGCTCCTAATTTTTTAAAGTTAATTCTGTTCATACTAATATTTGTTAGAGCAAAAGGCCTCAGACAATTAAAATTATATTCGAAAACTAGATATTCATGGGGGGGGGGTTGCTATAGAATGCTGAAGAACTATTAGTAGATGGGAAAAATATTGAGTTTCCCCACGATCTGTTAGGTGCCTTGTAGATGGGGGAAGATCAAAAAAGTCAATATGATGGGTGCAACTGCATGATGAAAGGCTCACCTCTTTACCATGCATCACATGTGTGTGTCAAAGGATGGGGAAAGGGTACAGGAATTTTCCAGACATGCACACACAATTCTCTATTTATGGTGATATTTAATATATACAGTGGCCTTTGCTTCACTAACTACGTATATACAGAGATTTTTACAGTGTCATCTCTGTTTTCCTCCCTCCCTTCTGCAGTTTCTTTATGGATTTTTATTTCTGGCTTGCTTCTACTCTAAGGTGGAAAACAGGAAGAGGGAAAAATAACTCTTCTCTGGGGTTGTGGGACTGCAGCACCTTTGTCAAGCTAACCTCACTGACATCCGGCCCTCTGTCTGAGAACTCTAGTCCTTTCCACTACAGGCAGTCCTCGCTTAACAACCATTTGTTTAGTGATGGTTCAGACTTACAACAGTGCTGAAAAAATCGATTTATGACTGGTCCTCACACTTATAACTGTTGCAGCATCCCCACAGTCACATGACTACGGTTTGGGCACTTGGCAACCGGTTCACATTTATGACAGTCCCAGAGTCCTGTGGTCATGTTATCACCATTTTTGAGTTTCCCAGACAGCTTCTAGAAAGCAAAATCAATGGGGAACTGTGTGATTTGCTTAATGACCATGTGGTTCACTTAATGCCTATGGTGATTCACTTAACAACTGCTGCCAAAAAAGCTGTAAAATCAGGTCAGATTCACTTAGTGACCATTTCACTTAGCAACTGAAATTCCTGTTCCAATTGTGGTCATTAAGTGAGGTCTACCTGTAGCCAATTTGCTCAGTGGATCTCTTTCTCGGGTTCAGTTTGCTCCTGCTGGGTCTCCCACTGCAGACTCCCCCTTCTTGATACGTATAATATTACCAGTACAAGAATGACTCCAGAAATGTCCAACAATCTTCTCTTCCATTATTTAAAGCTTCTGCCCTTTTATGTTTCAATATTTACAGCTAGAGAACAGGTGTTTTAATTAAGCATGAAGCTTCTCTGTTTACGTGACATTGAGAATGATTTTGACCCACAGGGGGGAAAAATGACTTTGTGATTGTTGCATCATCCCAAGTCCCTCAAAGCAATTCATCCTGTCATAGTGTGGCGCATATAAAAAAGAGGCAGGGCATTTCTTGCATAGTCTTGGCCACCATCCTGACCTAAATTTATTCCCTTACAATGCTCCTGCTTCCAGATGTGTTCCAATGATCATTGTTGTAACTTAGCACTTTTGGAGGACACCAGGTTGGAGCTGGCTACAGTAAGCACTTACTAGGGACTAACACTGATTTAATAATCTACTCCTTACCTTCTGCATAATGGAAATAGGATTGCTTTGTGAGATTATTGCAAATTTTATGTTTTATGAATTAACTATAGATGGCTGACCAGATTATTAATTACTGTACTGTTCCTTTATTCTTGGCTGACAGGACAGGCTCAACCACTATGTAGTCACTTCAGGAAGCAAATGTGGTGGAGGGTACAATACTATTTTTGGATTATCTTGGTAGTTGATATGGGTAGTCAAGCTGGGATGATACTTTAACCTGTTATGCTAGGTTTAGATTTGGGTTTTGTGGAAAGGTTTAAATCTGGCATCCGTACATGCTCTTTATAAGAGGGTTGATTGGTACATACAGACACAACTTTACTTTCTCTCTCTAGGTCAAAGGATCTAATAAAGGAAGCTATCCTTGACAATGACTTCATGAAGAATCTAGAATTGTCTCAGATCCAAGAGATTGTGGATTGTATGTATCCAGTGGAATATGGCAAAGATAGTTGCATCATCAAAGAAGGAGATGTTGGCTCACTGGTATACGTCATGGAAGGTATGTTGCACAACTGAGGAATATTATATACAAATATATATACATACACACACACACACACACACACACACACAAATATTTGCTTTTCCCCTTACCTGCTTCCACAGAGATGATTTCTGTAAGACAGGAAATACTCCTGAGTTGTTGGAGACCATCATGATACTCTGAAACAATTGAGTGATTACAACTTGGTTTATGTCTGGTATGCTTTAATTAGGATTTATTCTAATGAGGGGAATTATTACATATCACCACATCCACTAATCTGCCTGTGATTTGCTGCAGGACTGTTGAAAATAATCCAGGTGAAAGGGGAATGTTGACAGTCTCTCAATAAGGAAGGCTTACATAAGGCACAGATTTCATTCATTTCCTTCCTCACAAACCAGTGTGAAACCAACTTTTGATTGCCTTCACTTCTGGCCTCAAAATGCTGAGAATGGGTCAGAAATGCCATCAGCCATTCGGTTTATTCTCCAGGTGGCAAAATGAAAGTTCTAAAAATGGGACTCAAGTGGTGTTCCAACCTTTCAGCTCTCACAACTTCTGAAGTAACAAAACTCCCTCATCCCTTTATTTTCAGTATGATAGGAATATGCAGTGCTTCAGATTTAAAGCCAAACATGCTCTAGGAGGCTTTCTAGAGGCATTCTAGGCTCATTTGGTGGACATGTCAGCCTGGAAAAATATGCAATTGAATTAAAGGAAGCTCAAACATACCTGCTCCAAAGCATCTTGTTGCATTCCTTTCAGAACCTCTTTTATCAAACATGTATTGTCCTGGGGTTGCGTGGCTATTGTGAAAGCTTGGGAAAAGATGCTGCTTTTTAAAGGAGGCACTCAGAAGTGCAGCATGCAAACCCACATCCTCTATTAAATATCTTTTTGGCTTTGTATCCTAAGTGCTGCATATCCCCATAACACATGTTGTGTATCTCTGTCTAACCGTATGCAAAATCATCAGCAACAACAATAGGAAACAAAAAATGGTGACTTCTTACAGAAAGGAGCAATCCTGCTGTGAAGGTTCTCCCCCCTTGGTTTTTATTAAAATGCCTTTGCTAATTGTGATACTGGAAAAATAGCCTGGTGCCAGGCTTTTCACAATGATTCTAGCTATGGTTCAAAACTAACTATTTGTGTGTGCATGTCTGTGTGACTAATAGTTTGCTTGATCCCAGGAGCTGGGATACGGGGTGACGGAAGGATTCAGTACAGGCTGCTTATATAAGAAAATCAAGCCCGCAATCTTTCTGCCCTGATGGTGAAATTGACTGCAAACTGACCAGGAGGATTAAGGTCAAGTTAGCTGATTAATTCCCTGTATTCCTTAGCACAGTTAAATTGCTGTGGATGCTGAAAAAACACTTGTTGTCTCCAAGACCTGGAAGACGTGATGGAGCAAAAGCCAACCTTACAGAAAACCAGACTGCTCTCATACCTTAGCATAGGAAAAAGATCCAGCCTTGCTCTAGTTAAAAGTGCAGAGGCATAAAGATGCCAGTTCGGGCTTGAAAAGACCCGGTGTCATGGGAATGAACAGAGCGAATCTGGAACTGGTGAAAGAACAACAGTAATTATCCTACTGATTCTGTTACTGAGTTGATTGCATTCTCTATGCAGATACTCACTGTATGGACAAAGGGCAGAGTAAATACTGAATAGGAGATTCAGATGTTGTTTTGAAGATTATCTAATGCCAGTTGTATGGTTAGAGGCACAAGCTGACCCCTTTTCCCCATCTTATAGTTAAAGGATTGTTGTTCGGTTCAAATCCAGCTCATGGAAACTGACAGAATAGTACAGTGGGTTATGAATTTTTACTGTGGAAATGGTTTTTATGATTCTGTTTTTAAAATGATTTTCTTCCCATTTGCAGTTGATTCCCAAGGTAGCAACTATATTTTGAAGCATGCTTAAGATTTGAGGTATATCCTATAATCTGCTTCATTATTTACTTGCCCTTAAAATTCGGTTGCCCTCTTTAGAATATACCTTACTTCCTGAGTTTCAGAACAACAAATTCCTTTGTAATATTAGAATATAAGAAACAAGACAGAGTCTTTTCTCACTCTGTCAAAAGACTAGAAATTTCAAGGACAGCATTACAATTGGTATAATCATTACTGTGTGAGGATAATTAATTTTAAAATCACTGTTATTCCCCTGTAAGGGATCAAAATGGAAAAATCCACAATATTTTTATGTTATGATTGCTGGTTGTAAAGTACCTGGATATCCTCATGTAAAGATCTTTTTCCTTAATCTTTTTTGTACATGATGTGAAATATAATGTTATTCCAGCTATGTCAGATATTCTAACAGAAGAGACAAAGGAGCTTACATTCCCTAGAACCTCAAATAGGTTTAATAATCTATCTATATCCATGTGTAACATTTCTGGGAATATCATGTGTTTCAGAGAATGGGCTATATTCTGTCACTGTATTTTCAAGCTCTTTGGAAGCAGCAAGTGGTGTTACTGTATTTCTATATTTCTTGTAATTTCAGAATGCAGTAATTTACAAATCTATCCCTATTGATTGATCATTATCAGTAGTGGTAAATTAGAGAAACAATTCTGACTCAGCTAGCTGTTGTTGGCTCCCCCCCCCCCCTTTACTAAGGAAATGAAAGTACAGTGAAACTAATAAGTTTAGGTAATACAGTGGCTCTGTAAACTGCAATGCTATGGTCAAGACTCCAGCTAACTCACATTGATTTGTATATATGTTATACAATATTAATACTTTTCATACAAACTCACATGTACTATCTAGGTTTACATACATTCCTCTAAGCTTATCTGTCCATTGCTTGTTCAGGAAGGCACGCAAAAATGTATTGGCCATTTTTAACTGTGCTGTAATAAACAGGTTATTCATTTATTACAGAGTGGAGCAGATCTGTATTTTGTGTTTCAGCATTTTCATGAAATATTAGGGATAGGCTTCCAAATACCTGTTTGCTTATAGGTCATGTCCTACACCTTACTAGGTGCATGTAGGCACTTCATCGAATGCCCTTCTCGGACCTTAAAACCACATCCTTATCTAAACAGATGAGTTTATTAAGTTTACCATGAGGGATCAACCTTGGACATACATTGTACACTTCCTAATATCCCAAGGCAGCTATTAGAAATAGCCTAAGCCGTCATTACACTTAGGCAGCACATCTTGTGTCTAATGCTGTTTTTTTTCCAGTCCAGTTTTTACTGTAATCTCAGATTATTATTTTAAAATAAATTTATTTTAGATTTGCTTATTTATTTATTTAGTTTTTAAAAGAAACACTTTGAAAAATATTCAACCAATATTAAAAAAAAAACCAGATTCAGTGCATAGCTAAACATTTCCCTTTTTGTTATCTTTAAGCCCTTTTAGAAATTTGTATGCAGACAACAGTGTATGTCAACTCTGCTGCCAAGAAGTTTACAAAACCTGAAGGTGTAGCTTGCAGACATTCTAGCCACTGCATTCTAAAAAGTGTCACTGCATTTCTTTTGAGTACGTTGATTCTAGTGGGTAAAAAAATAGAAATTACATTACATAGACTTTATATACAGCTATAAATAGGAAGGCTAGTATTCAATGCAGTATTACTGTATATAAAGTATTACCTGCATGAGAACTGCAGGTAATTCCTTTTTATCCAGATTTAACTTCTGTTTACTAACCCTCATCCGGTTCAGAATGTCTAATGACCACAACTGAAATTGGACATGAGATAGACAATTGGATGTCCTCTGTATACTGATGGCCCTTCTCTCAAGCCTCTTGTTAAGCAGCATAAGAACAGAACGAATTGCTAAAAGATGACATGGGGAAGTACTGTATTTGACACTGAGCAGGTATCTTCCAGCAACATCTTTCTGACCTAAGGTAAGGTCAGAACCATCATACCTGTTCTGTCAAGGTGACTTAGAAGAATGGAAGGTGTGGCAGACTTAACAAAAATATTCTTCCCCAATTTAGTTTTCCAGTGGAGATAATCAATGAACACAAAGTCATTTTGGTAATGAGTCTAGGCCTGAAATCAGATTGAAATAGATTCAAATAATGGATTCCACTTTATCTGTTTTTAGAGTTGTTAGCCTATTGGCATCTAACGGCAATGTCAAAAGGGGACAAACTTACATGAAAACCCTCTTGCTTTCCTTCTTCTGTGGTTCTCCTATCTTTTGAGGCTGGCAGTTGTGTCTCTACGCAGTTTTAAACACAGCAGGACAAGCGTCCTTGTGGCAAATGAAAGTTGCCAGCTTTACTTTAAAGAGACCTTTTCACAAGGCCCTTCCTTCAACTTGTTTTATATCTTGCTGAATCTCAGCTGAGAAGTCATTTCCATCTCCTCAAGTGACACAACAATTGTCAGCTCAGCTTTCACCCTGCCTCACCTTACCATTCCTGGGGCTTGTTTATTTTTTAGTACATATATAGACTGTGAAGCTTGATTTAAGCTCTGAACCAAGCCCGTGTGACCCAGGTGAGTTCATCCCATCCTGGCCACAAAGAAGCTAGCTGTTAGGATATAGACATACTTTTCATGCTTGTTGATTCTGCCCAAAACAAGATTTTAGAAAAGCCTTTTTCAGCTTAGTATTTAGTTCTGTCCAGCACAATTTCTGCAGGAAACTATTTTCATCCTAGTGTCAAATTTGTTAAAGAAACAAGTTAAGGAATCTAGTTTCCTTAACTTATTTCTTTAACAAGTTTGACACATGGACTGAATGCTTTATTAAAGTACTGTATTTATTTTCCTGCACACAAGGTTAAGGACTTAGCCATGGATTCAGAGGTATATGCACACACACACACACACACACAGAATACTTTTGTTGAAATACTTAACTGCATGCACTTATACTTCACCATGGGTGCCCATAGGGTATGGCTAAAAAAAGTTGAGATGGGGGTGACAACAGTGCAGTTGAACCTCCACCTGTTTTTTATGTCTGTTGCACATCATTTTTTTTTTACCACACACTGTGTACACCCCTGTATTTCACTGTATATAAATTCCAGTATTTTTCTTTATCATCCTCCTTATGGTTATGGTTATTTAGAATATACATGAATAACTTAGTTTGGATGAATTTGTTGTAAACTTGTTTCCAGCATGCTTTTTCTAGTAGTTGTATTCTGGTGTGTGTGTGTGTGTGTTTTCTGTAATAGCACATAAATAATTGCAAAAGAAGCATTATTAATATACTGTAATGGGTTGGATCCACTTTAGCTTGTAAACACAGGAGTTAAATTAGCCATTGTGACTAATTTTTCCCATTTACTGCAATAGAATTAAACCATGACAAATTTAGTCAGATCCCACCCAATGTATTTTGGGGAGTTAATCATTTCTGTTCAGTTAAGTGACATGGCACTGCATACATGCCTACAATGTTTGTTTTCATATTGTCCCTATCATACCTGTACCAACATATCCTGGCATGATATATATTGATTTTAGATAGTGCTGTCCATGAGCTGTTGAAAGTACATCCCCATGTGCTACCTATCTAAACTTAATCTCCAGCTTCACTGCCTGATCTCCCAAATTTCTTCTGATTTTTCCTCTGACCCACTAAAGAGTCAAACATGACATCAACAGTCTTTGTTGTCAAGTAGGGGAGTAAAACCTCATCCCTACCCCGTTTTTGTTGCTGGGCACGTTGCCATGGTGCATGTACATCGGGGCAGGGGGTGTTCCCCTTACTAGATCTTGCAGATGAACAAGCATCATGAGTCCCTGAGATTTAAGTTTCCAATCACATCTCAGTGGCATCACTGTTTTAGTCCCACTGCAGTAAAAAAAGGACAAGAAGTTGGAAATTCAGTGTATAGCCAGTTTTGACTTGTGGAATGACTGGTTTTAATTTCTATATACCCATTTCTTTCCTGAGGCATTATCTGAGGCAGTAATATCCTGTGAACCTGAGTATTACCTGAAGGTAACTTAGCAACCATGCTTTAATGAGTAAATGGTTGCTTGGTATGTGTGTATATGTGAGTGTGTGTGAGGCAGAGATGTGAGTAAATTTCCACTAGAGACTGCTTCGAAGAACCAGACTGCTTCTCTGTGTCCTCTCAGAGCAGCGGGATTCCACTCTATTGCTGAAGCTGATAGAAAAAGAGAATAAAAGGAAGGTTTTTGTGATTAGTAAGAGAGCAAAGTTAATATGGAATGGATCAACCTTCTCCAGTCTGGTGCTCTTCAGATGGGATTCTACCTCTCAGAATTAGCTGGGAATTGGAGAGAGATGGTCTTAATGAATTCGGAGACAGAAAGTTGGGGAAAGCAGAGTTGAAACCTTACCCTATGCTATTGGCTACCATAGAGAACCCAGAAAGTTTATGTACATTTAGCCAAACATTATTTCTTAGGCATTCTCAGCTGTGTTTTGAAGCAGTGTATTCTATAGTTGTACTAAAGTACTTGAGAAGAGTTTTTACATCATAATAAATTGTGGCTCATGACAAAATACAGTAATTTTTCAGTCCTGTGTTCCTTTGTGAAACTATCTCAATCTTTGCTTAGTTAAATATCAGATAAAGAGTTGAAGCTCAGGGCCCATTGGAAATTTTCCTTTGTAATCTTAATGCAAAACATTGTTCACTGTTATATTCTTTATATGCATGCCTCCTTTGGTTAAATAAGCTCATCCTTCTGCAATCATTATTTTTAATTAAACTATTCACAAAGGTCATTATGAGGACACCATGCAGCATTTTAATACTGCCAGCCATGTGCTGGGTTAACAGCTATCAGATGTGTGGGTGTCATCTTTTCTTAATGAGGATCAGTGTGCCATTTCATAATTTGGAACTAAGAGCCTTTATTGTTTTGCACTTTCTCCAAAGAGATCTGCGTTTAGTGAGACATTTTTAACAGCTGAAATATCAGGTGAAACTTTTATCACAATACAACTGATAATGATAAATGATAATTCTGGCAATTATAGTGGCCAGACATCTGGAATGCACCAAGTTGGGGAATGCTTCCTTACTGAAGACTGTGGTCAAGTGCCCATTCTGTTTGATAACCCAGTCTACTTGTCTTTTTAAGTTGCATTTGATTTCTTCAATCCTTTTAAAATGCCTTGTGAATTTTGTTTGAAAAAATACTTTTAAAAAAATCAGATATAATTTTTATTAAGACTTTTGATTATAATAGTAAAATCTAATACAAACTAAACTTAAAGAAAAGAGAATAGAAAGGAGTAAAAGGTGCAAGGGAAAAAAAGAGAAGAAAGAGAAAAGGAATATATAAAGAAGTGACTTCCAACCTTTGTCACAAAAAGTATAAACAAACTGAGTGACTCTTCACCCCCTTTAAAGTTACAAACATTTATCTCTTCATTCCATATTCCATCTCTTACCTATAAATAAATTCATAAAACATAATCTTTTCAGTCCTGGTGCCAGCAGAAAGTTCATAAGGGGCTGCCAGAAGTAACAACACATCTTCTTTTATTTTGATCAAATAAACCAACTTTATATTCCTTCCTTTTACTTCTAACCATCTTAACCTTTAGTTCATCCAAATATTGTCATAGGATTTGATTTCTCTTCATTTCTTCTTTGTCCCATTGCACAGAGTTCTTCAAGGCTTTAACAAGTCTCTTTTGTAAATCCAATAGGAAAAAAATACCCAGGTTACTCTCTTGGTTTGTCATTTGTATTTCCCTTTTAAACTTTAAAACCTCAGCCAGTTTCTTTTGTAGATTGAGTGAAATATCTTTTCCAAGTCATTCTCTTGGCCATTGTACATCCACTTTCGATACCTTCTTTATCTTGTCAGATAAAATTTGTTCTAAATCTGCCATTTCTTCAATAACATCTTTTGGACATAGTTTATCCATAGAAGCAGACATCATTACTGACACTGTTGATATTGTGGCTACTATTTTTTGATTCCATTCTTCAAAAGTCTCCTTCAGTATTTTTATTGTTCTAATGTTTTGCAGCATTTTACAGGCTTGTAAATCTTTCCTCTACCTAAAAACTTTAGTCTCCTCAAGTGTTCAGTGTTTGAAATCATAAAATTGCTTATCTTTATTATATCTTGTAAAAACCAAAGCAGAATCTATTTCCCCTGAGAAGCTGTTTGTTCTTTATAATTAATTCCAAAATCTTATTGTAAAAGTTTCAATATTCCAGTTCTATCTGGACCCGTAGTCCATTTACAACTTTATAAGACCAAAAATTTATTTAGCTTTTTGCTGTTTATTTCAGATTTTTTTTCAATTCTTAAGTTTATGATTAATTTTTTCTTTCATTTAAGATTGAAGGTGTTTTCCAACTTGTTGTTCTGAAGGTCTCTAATAGCTTAAAAGTAGTTAATGGGCAATTTCTGAAAGTGATTAGAAAGTGAGGTTTGCAAACTTAGTTTCCTTTAAAAGTCTCCACTGCTCAAACCCACAGAAAACTACTGTCCTGTGGTCTCTTTGTATCAGCCTTCCCAAATAGACCAGAAAGGAAGTATGACCAAATGATCTAATTCCACTTTATTGTATGTCTACATTAACAGAATCTTGCAAGTCTGAAAGTCAAATCTCCCATTGACTCCTTTACAGCCTGAGAAGTTAGGGTGGGTCCCTTCTGAGCCTCTTTATCCATTATGCAGCTGCAGGCTATGGCCTCTCTTATCTGATTATTCCCTAGGCAGTGTCATGAGCGAGGATGGTGAGCAGGGGGCTCCCATCCAGGCTGTAAAGCGCATGTGTAGTACTGAGGAATTAGGTGGCCATTCAAAGAGACACAGATCGGGCCCGCCTTAGTCTTTGTGGTTTATATGTCTGGGTTTTTCCCACGCTTCTTCAGTTTGTTAGGATTATCTGTTATGTAGCAGTAATAAAACACTAGAGACCTATTCCTTGTCTCAGCGTGGTTCCTGGCTGTTAGGACAGGCAGCATCTCTTCCCCCGTCTCCCAAAGTCATTTCCACATACCATGGCACCTCATGAGGAGCAGCTGACCAGAGCACAGATGTGGACAATCTCCCATCCTCTGCTTATCTGGAAAGGTTCCAAGGAACCAGCCTGTTGACTGGTTCCTTGGTCTTTGCTGCAGTCATTGGTTCTGCTTTTGCAGAGCCATCTTCAGTTCACCATACCTCCCTCGGAAGCTGTTTGAAAAAAATACTTATGTAGGAATTTTTAAAATCCTACTGAAATAATTAAATTGAAATAATTAATTTCAAATAATTTCCAAACCTAGCTCCTAATAGTTTCACATCTGGTGAAGAGGTTTTGTTTTCTGAATTTTCAGTCTGGAAAATGTGGGTCTTGTTTTTTTCAGGTTTAGGGCCCCTGGAAATGATATTACCTGCTTCTACCACTTGTTTACCATTATGAGCACTGCAATTTGCTTGATTTCCCCTTTGGGCCCATGCTCCACCACTGTGTGGAAGGAGGGCATGGCAAAAGAAGGCCATGCCTTCTTCCTCTTGTTTCTGCTGACACATTTGAAAAGGCAACACTGCAAGGAGGAACACAAAGGGAAAGAAAGCCAAGGCAAATTTGGTATCCCTCCCAAATTTGGTTTCAGCAAGTATCTGAAATATACTCTGAAATCAGAGCCAGTCTGGTCTAGTGGTTAAGGCAATGGGCTAGAAACCAGGAGGCTGTGAGTTCTAGTCCCACCTTAGGCACAAAAGCTGGCTGGGTGACCTTGGGCCAGTCACTCCCTCTCAGCTCAACTCACCTCACATGTCATGAGTACTGATGGTGAGTAGGAGGGGACCCCTATCCAGGGAGAAAATGCATGCGTAGTTTAGAGGCTTTGAACTTTCCTTCCAAGAAACTCAGAGCAGACCCGCCTTGAGTTTTGGGTTTATCTATGTGGGTTTCCCACAGTCTTTCATTTTGGCAGGATTTTCTGTCTACTAGAGTAGTTCAGTAAACACTAGAGACCAAGATACCATCTCAGCGTGGTTCTTCGCTCTATGATAGGACATCACAGGATTGCTGTTGTGGAGAAAATAGGAGGAGGAATGAGTGTTAGGTATGTTTGCCACCTTGAGTTATTTATAAAAATAATAAAGGCAAGATAAAAATAAAATCAATCAATCAATTAATCAATCTCATGATAACATGGTACATTACTGCCAGCAGAAAATCAAAAGAGGACATGCATCATCATTTAATTTAATTTAATTTGTTGTTGTTTATTCGTTTAGTCGCTTCCAACTCTTCGTGACTTCATGGACCAGCCCATGCCAGAGCTTCCTGTCGGTCGTCAACACCCCCAGCTCCCCCAGGGACGAGTCCGTCACCTCTAGAATATCATCCATCCACCTTGCCCTTGGTCGGCCCCTCTTCCTTTTGCCCTCCACTCTCCCTAGCATCAGCATCTTCTCCAGGGTGTCCTGGCTTCTCATTATGTGGCCAAAGTATTTCAGTTTTGCCTTTAATATCATTCCCTCAAGTGAGCAGTCTGGCTTTATTTCCTGGAGGATGGACTGGTTTGATCTTCTTGCAGTCCAAGGCACTCTCAGAATTTTCCTCCAACACCACAGTTCAAAAGCATCGATCTTCCTTCTCTCAGCCTTCCTTATGGTCCAGCTCTCGCAGCCAAATGTTACTACGGGGAACACATTTGCTTTAACTATGCGGACCTTTGTTGTCAGTGTGATGTCTCCGCTCTTAACTATTTTATCGAGATTTGTCATTGCTCTTCTCCCAAGGATTAAGCGTCTTCTGATTTCCTGACTGCAGTCAGCATCTGCAGTAATCTTCGCACCTAGAAATACAAAGTCTTTCACTGCTTCTACATTTTCTCCCTCTATTTGCCAGTTATCAGTCAAGCTGGTTGCCATAATCTTGGGTTTTTTTTTTGAGGTTTAGCTGCAAGCCAGCTTTTGCACTTTCTTCTTTCACCTTCATCATAAGGCTCCTTAGTTCCTCTTCGCTTTCAGCCATCAAAGTGGTATCATCTGCATATCTGAGATTGTTAATGTTTCTTCCAGTGATTTTAACTCCAGCCTTGGATTCCTCAAGCCCACCATGTTGCATGATGTGTTCTGCGGACAAGCTGAATAGGTAGGGTGAGAGGATACAGCCCTGCCGTACTCCTTTCCCAATCTTAAACCAGTCTGTTGTTCCGTGGCCTGTCCTTACTGTTGCTACTTGGTCGTTATACAGATTCTTCAGGAGGCAGACAAGATGACTTGGTATCCCCATACCGCTAAGAACTTGCCACAATTTGTTATGGTCCATGTTGGCAGATGCTGGGAAAGCCTTTAGCCCAGGAGAGGTCAAAAAAAGTCACACACCAAGCATTTCTATAAAAATAATTTATTTACAGAAAGCAAAAACAAAAACAAAACATTTAAAGTACGTAGCTCCCTTTGGAGCAAGCCTTGCTGAGCTACATTTCCAGCAAAGAGAAAAAGAGGAAGAGGAAGAACAAGTCCGGGCAGGATTCCACCCCTCCCCCCGGCTATTTGCATGAAGCACGTGAGAGGAGACAATCTAATACAACCCCTTCACCTGGCCAAAATGATTAGGCACATATAGCAGTCTTAATCTGTTAGTAGGAAAACCTCAACACTCCCCTTTTTACACTACAGATTAAGATGCAAACCAATCTTCTCTGACTTTAAATGTCTTTCCATTCACATTACCATTATCTCCCCTTTGGTTTAACAGAAAGTTACCATTTTTCTTCCTGTGTTTTTCCAAACCTAGGTAATTGGTCACAACTCCAAGGCTTTTTAATATGAAATGGCTTTTCATGCAGGCTTCAAAATCAAGCCTTTGTTTTTCTGTTGATGTGAATAGCAGCAAATCATCAACATAAATGCACAGATACATACAGCCTTGTTTGTCCTTCTTCATATATACACAGGGATCTGCTTTTCCTTTTTCAAAACCAAAATTCTGCAGTTTTTCATCTACTTTTTGGTTCCAGGATCTAGCAGCTTGTTTTAACCCATAGATTGACTTCTGCAGTTCACAGACTAGATTCTCCCCTTTTTCATAGCCAGGGGGTTGCTGCATGTATAATCTGTGGTCTAAATCACCATAGAGAAATGCAGTTTGAATGTCATAGTGGTTAACTGACATTCCCTTGAGTGCAGCAACTTTTAACAGTAATCTAATTGATTCACCTTTAGTAACTGGTGCAAAAGTCTTGTCAAAGTCTAAATCTTTCCTTTGAGTGAACCCTTTTGCAACCAACCTTGCTTTATATTTTTGGATTTTGCCATCAGCATCCCTTTTCAGTTTGAAAACCCACCTACAACCCAGACAGCGTTCATTGGGAGGTAGATTTACCAGTTTCCATGTTTTATTTTCTTTCAAGGATGCTAATTCCTGTTGCATGGCAGAATGCCAATTTTGTGCAATCTCAGGTGGTAAAGCATTCACTTGTTCTAAAGACTCAGGTTCTGTGAATATGTGAAAAGCCTTTACTGTTTCAGCCTGAAAACGTGATGGAGGAACGCCTTTATTACTCCTCTGAGATCTGCGAGGTAATACAGGGCTTAAATTTTGACTCCTATCACTTTCCTGAGAAGCATCTATCTCATCAGACAGATCTTCAGTTTGCTTTTCTGGTTTAATGTCCTCATCAGGCAAAAGATCACCATCAGCAAGTCCTTGCTGTTCTCTTGTGGTGGTCAGTTCAACTGGAGAGCTAGAATTTAATCTCCCCCAGTTTTGTTCAGCAAAAGAAGCGCTTTTGCTAATTATTAATTTCTCTCCCATTATGAACCTGTAGCTCCTTTGGCTTTGTTCATAGCCAACAAAGATGGCTTTCTTTGTTGTGGGGCCTCCTTTCCTTCTCTGCTGTTTTGGAATGTGAACCCATGCAGTGCTACCAAACACTCTAAGATGGCTTACCTTTGGTTTCACACCATAAAACAAATGGAATGGAGTGTCCTGAATCATAGAGTTATACAACCTGTTCTGAACATAAGTGGCAGTCGATAAAGCTTCTCCCCAGTACTTAAAACATAACCGTGAATCTTTTAACATGCATTCCATTGCATTTTGCAAGGTCCTGCCCTTTCTTTCAGCAACACCATTTTGCTGAGGGGTGTACGGGTTAGAAAGAATTTGTTCTATCCCCTTTTCCACTAGGAACCTTCTGAATTTGTGAGAAAGGTATTCTCCTCCTCTATCACATTGGAGTGCAGATACAGGCCTAGGGAATTTTCCATTTGCCCATGTCACAAAACTTTTAAATTTCTCAAATGCCTCATCTTTATGTTTTAAGATGTAGATAAATGTGTATCTTGAGAAATCATCAATGATGGTCATTGCATACCTTGCTTGTCCAAGACTTGGAGCAAAAGGACCAATAATGTCAGAGTGTACAATTTCCAAAGGTCTAGTTGTAACTCTGTCACTGTGCTTACTCACAGGAGCTTTTAGTGTTTTGCATTCTTTGCAAACTACACAATCTAAGTATTTATCACAGGGTTTTATCTTTAGGTCAGCACACAGCTGTGGCATTTGTGCTATATACTTGAAATTAGCATGACCAAATCTCCTGTGCATCAGGTGTACACATTGGTCATGATATGGTGTGTTGCCAACTGCAGCCTTGCAGCTTGGCTTCCTTGCATTTTGCACAATGTACAAGGAGTCTTTTAACATACCAGTAGCACACAA
Organism: Candoia aspera; assembly: GCF_035149785.1. Lineage (NCBI taxonomy): Eukaryota > Metazoa > Chordata > Lepidosauria > Squamata > Candoiidae > Candoia > Candoia aspera. The sequence goes on from NC_086158.1 coordinate 76,572,183, forward strand.
TTTCCCATTTTTACGTATCTCACAACCATTTTTCTTAAATGTTATGATATACCCTGTTGCAGCCAATTGTGCCACAGATAAAAGGTTTGATTGTAAATTTGGCACATACAACACACCTTTTACAGTTTCTCCTAAGCAGGATAAATACAAGTCACCTTGTCCCATAATTTTGGTGACAGACCCATCAGCCAAAGATACACTTTGTCTTTCAGTTTTAGACAGTGACACAAAAGAGCTTTTACAATTACATAAATGACAACTGGCCCCAGAATCTAACACCCATACATCAGAATTACCCTTCTCAGCAACCTGTGCAATTTGGGTTGTCTGAAGACACACCCTTCTTCTGTGTTGCCCTTGTGTTCTTCTGCTCTGTCTTTCTACTCTTGGGTCTCATGGCACAGTCTCTTTGCAAATGTCCAGCTGAACCACAAGTGAAGCATCGCTGGCTGGCTAGTGCTGTGGCTTCAGGTTCCTTTCCCTTCTTTTCCCTCATTTTCTGGTCTTGCAGCTTTCCAGAAGAGATGGGGGGGGATCTTTCCTCTCTCTTCTCCCATTCAGCGAGTAAGCGCTGTGTAACATACGATGGGGTGAGGTCTGCTTCAGGCATAGCCTCCAGGGTACAAATCAGCGTGTCCCACGTTGCATTTAGTGAGGACAGGAGGATATAGGATTTTGTGAGAGGTGTAAATTCCATTCCTCTCTCCTGCAACTCAACAAACAGCTGCTGAATAAAATGCAGGTGCTCAGGAAGGCTATCTCCTTCTGCAAGGTAGGCTCTGTACAGCTTTTTCGTCAGAGTAACTTTACTCCCTGCTGTTGCCTTTACATATAAGTCTCTCAAAGCGTCCCAAAGTTGCTTTGCAGACTGCATGCCTCGCACGTGGACTAGCTGATTGTCCTCAACTCCCAAGATAATGGTGGCTCTAGCCCGCTCATCCTGTCTCAGCCATTCAGCACTGGGATTTTGGGGGCTTTGCTCACCAATTTGCAGCCAAAGATCCTCTCTGCGAAGACACATTTCCATCTTCAGGGCCCAATTCAAATAGTTGGTCTCTGATAGGCGCTCCAGAGGCATCGCTGAGGGCTGGGAGGTAGCCATGGCTTCTTCCTTCTTTTGCAAGTCACCTCAGCTAGCTTCTTTGTCCTGCAGACCGGCAGTTGCTGGAAAATCTCCAGGTGGCTCCAAAGAAAATCTTCACAGGTCTTTGCTACCTGCCTTTAAATTGTGCATGAGGTGTGGAGCTGACCTCTCTTTTCTCTCTGGGTTTTACTGCGTTGTTTACTGGGCCCATAACCTGTTGGCAGATGCTGGGAAAGCCTTTAGCCCAGGAGAGGTCAAAAAAGTCACACACCAAGCATTTCTATAAAAATAATTTATTTACAGAAAGCAAAAACAAAAACAAAACATTTAAAGTACGTAGCTCCCTTTGGAGCAAGCCTTGCTGAGCTACATTTCCAGCAGAGAGAAAAAGAGGAAGAGGAAGAACAAGTCCGGGCAGGATTCCACCCCTCCCCCCAGGCTATTTGCATGAAGCACGTGAGAGGAGACAATCTAATACAACCCCTTCACCTGGCCAAAATGATTAGGCACATATAGCAGTTTTAATCTGTTAGTAGGAAAACCTCAACAGTCCACACAGTCAAAGGCTTTAGAATAGTCAATAAAACAGAAATAGATGTTTTTCTGAAACTCCCTGGCTTTTTCCATTATCCAGAGGATATTGGCAATTTGGTCTCTAGTTCCTCTGCCTTTTCTAAACCCAGCTTGTACATCTGGCAATTCTCGCTCCATGAATTGCTGAAGTCTGCCTTGCAGGATCTTGAGCATTACCTTACTGGCATGTGAAATGAGTGCCACTGTTCGATAGTTTGAACGTTCTTTAGTGTTTCCCTTTTTTGGTATGGGGATATCAGTCGATTTTTTCCAATCGGATGGCCATTCTTGTGTTTTCCAAATTTGCTGGCATATAGCATGCATTACCTTGACGGCATCATCTTGCAAGATTTTGAACAGTTCAGCTGGGATGCCATCGTCTCCTGCTGCCTTGTTATTAGCAAAGCTTCTTAAGGCCCATTCAACATTACTCTTCAGGATGTCTGGCTCTAGCTCACTGACCACACCGTCAAAGCTATCCCCGATATTGTTATCCTTCCTATACAGGTCTTCCGTATATTCTTGCCACCTTTTCTTGATCTCTTCTTCTTCTGTTAGGTCCTTGCCATCTTTGTTTTTGATCATACCCATTTTGGCCTGGAATTTACCTCCGATGGTTCTAATTTTCTGGAAGAGGTCTCTTGTCCTTCCTATCCTATTGTCTTCTTCCACTTCCGCGCATTGCTTGTTTAAAAATAATTCCTTATCTCTTCTGGCTAACCTATGGAATTTTGCATTTAATTGGGCATATCTCCCCCTATCACTGTTGCCTTTTGCTTTCCTTCTTTCTTGAGCTACTTCTAGTGTCTCAGCAGACAGCCATTTTGCCTTCTTGGTTTTCTCTTTCTTTGGGATGTATTTTGTTGCTGCCTCCTGAACAATGCTGCGAACTTCTGTCCAGAGTTCTTCCGGGACCCTATCTACTAAGTCCAGTCCCTTAAATCTATTCTTCACCTCCACTGCATATTCCTTAGGAATATTAGTGAGCTCATATCTAGCTGATCTGTGGGTCTTCCCTAATCTCTTTAGTCTGATCCTAAATTGTGCAATAAGAAGTTCGTGATCTGAACTACAGTCAGCTCCAGGTCTTGTTTTTACCGACTGTATAGATGTCCACCACCTTTGGCTGCAAAGGATGTAGTCAATCTGATTTTGGTGTTGTCCATCTGGTGAGGTCCATGTATAAAGCCATCTCTTAGGTTGTTGGAAGAGAGTGTTTGTTATGCAGAGTGAATTGTCTTCGTTTTGTTCTCCCAGGCCATGCTTACCTGTAACTCCAGGTGTCATTTGACTGCCCACCTTAGCATTCCAGTCTCCTGTGATAAAAATACCGTCTCTTTTAGGCATGTTGCCCAGCAGGTGCTGCAGATCCTCATAGAACTGCTCTACTTCAGCTTCTTCAGCATCTGTGGTTGGGGCGTATATTTGGATCACTGTGATGTTAGATGGCTTGCCCTGAATTTGAATTGAGATCATTCTATCGTTTTTTGGATTGTATCTGAGCACTGCTTTAGCCACTTTGCTATTAATTATGAAGGCTACTCCATTTCTTCTGTGGTCCTCTTGTCCACAGTAGTAGATCTGGTGGTCATTTGATGTGATGTGGCCCATTCCAGTCCATTTCAGTTTACTGACGCCCAAAATGTCTATCTTTAATCTTGACATCTCACCAATAACCACATCCAATTTGCCCTGGCTCATAGATCTTACATTTCAGGTTCCAATGGTGTGTTGATCCTTAGAACATCAGATTCGCCGTTCACCACCAGCACCGTCGGCTGCTAGCTGTCCTTTCGGCTTTGAGCTAGCTGCGTCATCATATCTGGGACTAGTTGAACTCATCCTCTGTTTCTCCCCAGTAGCATTTTGACCATCTTCTGACCTGGGGGTCTCATCTTCCGATGGTATACCGACATATCTCTGGTTGTACTGATCCATTTAGTTTTCACAGCAAGAATACTGGGGTGGGTTGCCATTACCTTCCCCAGGGATCGCATTTAGTCTGACCTCTCTGTCATGACCTTCCCATCTTGGGAGGCCCTTCATGGTTTAGCTCATGGCATCATTGAGGTGCTCAAGCTCCAGCACCACGACAAGGTAACGATCCTTTGCTGAAGTTAATTTAATTTAATTTAATTTAAATTTAACCAATTTAATTTAATTTGATTTGATTTGATTTGATTTGATTTGATTTGAATTGATTTGAATTAAATTTAACCTAACCTAGGGCCCTGAATGTGTGGCTGAGGCCATATCATGGTTGTGTTAATTGTTGTTGTTGATTGTTTTTTCTTTGGGTGCTATATATATATTATCTATAATTTTGTAATGTACCTTTTATCTTATTTTTTAATATTGTTAGCTGCCCAGAGTAATGAATTTGAGATGAATGTCTATACAAATTGAATGAAAGAATGAATGAATGAATCAGTTGCACAGCAAAAAGGCAATAGACTTCTTGTATCTGCAAGCACTTTCTACCTTGTTCAAATGTAATGGGAAATTGTCTGTTTCTATTGACATTTAAGAGTTATAGAAAGTTGTTCCATGTGTATTCTACAGAGCACACATCTGGTTTGGGATTGGATTGTATCACTGCAGTTTTGCAATTACTGTCCATGTAATTGTATCTAGAAGGCCAGAAATTGTTGCATTCAGATAACATAGCTCTGGAGTGGTTGAAATATCTGAGATTTTCCATAATTTCCCCATGATTATAAAATGTTTCTCCGAATATCAGAAGGGCTCTTCTCTTTTGTTAGAAAGCTTGTTAACCCAGCTGGACAGAGAAAGGGATAATCTGAAAAACAGCATACTAGGATACAGATTGTTTTGCTTTTCTTTAATTCCTGGTGATATAATACAAGGTGACAATAAAGTTATTTGGAAATGTGCAAGTCTGCCTTCCTTGGCATAGCACTGATTAAAATTGAAGGACATTTTTGTGTGATAATTTATACTTTGCAGATATTTAAATGAACACATTCATAATAAGCTTTCTTGGTGGGGATGCTTCTACGTAGCAGTTGGTACATACACATCTAGTTCATTGGATGGATACCAGTGTTAAACAAGCAAATTTCTACTCAAGGAGAATCACGAACAGTTGGCCACCTCCTATCCCACGAGCAGAAAATATTTGTGGGTGATTTACAGAAAATATTTGTGGGTGATTTACACACTTTTCTGTCATGGACACAGTCAGTCCAGGATAGATACAAAAGCTTGCAAAGAGTTTGTCTTTAATACAGTAAATTGTAAATCTGTTCTCACAATTTTCTCTGGGCTAAATAATTGATATAGGTCTAACTACGGAAAAGAGAAGATGAGCAGAGCGTTAGCATGTCATTGTTGTAAATCCAGACTGCATTCTGTGAGCAGTGATACATTTCTGGCTGCCATGAAAAAGAAGTTCCACATCTGCATTCCCGCCATGTATGACTTCACCAGCTCTGTGCTGAAGTTCTTACTGTTGATACAGAGTACATTTTGGTTGGGAACAGAACAAATGGGAGTTAAAAGTCCAATTATTTCCAGAGCGATAAGTTCTCTAAGCTCGATCTAAATATTAGAACTTCCTCTGTTCAAATGAATGGCCACAGGGAAATGAATCCTAGGAAAGGGAATCTGGATTTAGTTCTCTTCCTGTCTCCTGGGCATTGACTAACAGCGTAGCTTTCTTATGCAACAGCAGGGGTTAGGAAGTCTCTAGATCTGTTGCTGCATACAGGAAGTCTCTTATGGATGTATTAGAAAGTTGGAAGAAGAGGCTGTATGAAAAATGGCAGGGCCATGTTTGTAGGCACAGCTTTTTTGAGAGCTTTTCGTTGTTTCATAACTTAGGGCGTAAATATGGCATTTTCTACAAAATAATGTATTGGTGTTAAACAGATAGCTAAGTATGCATGCCCACTCTTCTCACAATATAAGCCCAGTGGAGGTGGGGTATGGGGAAACAACACCAATACTTTCTCTGAGATTTAAACCATTGGGTTTTTGTTAATGCAATGTGAGCAGTTTGTAAGAAAAGAAAATTACAATAAATTATACATTAAATCAAAGAAGCATTTATACAGTTCTCTCAGTAAGTCCTTGAGATTTAGTGCAGAAAGAGACAGCATATTTTGACATGTTCTTGAAGGCCTTGTGCATAGAAACAGTTTTTGTGGGATGTAATAGTCAAAGCCATTTGAATGAAGTCAGAGAGCTCTTTGTACATCAAAAGCGTTGACATAATAAAGAACTGAAACATTTTTTTTTAATGTTGGCAGCACATCACTTGCTTAAAATCTGCCATTGTGATTGCTGGGAGTCAATGTTTTAATGCATTTCCAAAAGAAATTCTTAAATATATTAACATTAATGATAACCTACAAGTGGTAGCTTACAATACAGCAGAGATGGGAAACCTGTGATTCTTGAATTATTGCTAAATTACATCTGCTTGGTTGGAGGTTGTATGTCAGGAATATCTGGAAGGTAAAAGACTTCTTTCACCATGAATTGATCTTTCAGTAAAATTTATTATTTAAGGGAGCATATGCTGTAGTGAAAATGTACCCACCAAAATGCTTTAGGAGCAGGCTGCTTCTACCAATCATTTGAAGTGTTTGTTAAAAAAAAGTTGATGGTGTACAATGCCCTAATTCTTGAGAAAATAGATCCCCTATTTCCATCTCACTCCTATTGCATTTATTGAATACTATTTTGATATTCTCTGCAATAAAGATAAATTATATTTCAGCTGTTCAAACACTTAGGGTGATGTTCCTGTTTAGTTCCAGTTAGGTTTAATTATTTAGGTTTTTCAGTGTATTATGCGTTAGAAATACTCATATAAACTGAACTGTCAGAAAAAGAAATAGGTGCCTTTGTGGCATTAAGCCACGTCTGGAACAAGAAAGACAAACTGGTGGGTGTCAGAAATATGGGTCCCCCCCACCCCCCCCAGCCTATAAGAGAGGAAAAATTCCCCACTTCTCTGTAAGGCTGCAAAGAGATCGCCTTATTCTGACTCTTCTGAATCAACCTTCATGTTTTACATGTTTTTTCCCTTGAGGAATAGTAATTATGCAATGGCATAACCAATTCTTTTTTGTAGGGTAGTTGTGCACTCTTTTTCCCAAGCTTCACTTATTTCTAATTATCTCAGCCATTTCATTTCTATTCAGGCTCAGCTTATCAGACCTGGTTCCTTCTTAGTTGGCCCAAAATACCATTACGTTCACTCTTGCAACATATATTGTGAATCACCTCTCAATGAACCTTAGCAACAACATTTTAAAAGGTGAATGTTGATAGAGCTATGTTTCATGTCTGGCCTTGTGGACTTTACTGTCTAGCTCCTTGGCCTGCTTTACAGCTCTTCCGCATGTTCCTTAAACCTCCATTTGTCTCTACTTTTTCTGAGCAGCTAAATTATGCAGCTTCCATCTATTCCCAGTGCTATAAAAATGCACCCCAGTTACACTAGTTCTGTTGTAGATATTATGTAGCCCTCTTATACCAGTTATCTTGTTGTGAAATATATTACTGACACTGAAATAATAATAATAATAATAATAATAATAATAATAATAATAATATAAGCAGAACTAAGAAGTTTGAGAGTATTGAAGATTATTATTATCATTAGTACATTAAAAGTGATAATAGCTTGCTAACTGTCATAGCTTTGTGTGAAACAGTTGGAAGTGAGTAGGTTGAACTGATTCTCACTGCTCCCACCCATTTGGAACTGAAGACCAAGATCCACTGAGATTCTGCAGGTGAATATTGTCCTTGCTCTTTAATGTCTGGATATGACTCCCTACCACTCGATCATCTGGGCATCAGCTCTTCAGATACAGAGTCTGAGAGTAGTTCCATATGGCACCATTTTTATTCCCTAACTCCTCTAAAGAGTTTTGAAGCTGGCCAGGTGAGGATCTTGCTGGTCTCAGAATGCCAGAACAGGAGGAGCCATCCGAGTCTATCAGGGTTGCATCATATCAACCAATAGGAGAATGCAAAAATCATTGTTCAGTCAATGCTCTGGCCTCTGAACCATAACAGATTCCTGAGTAACCCAATCCCCCCCACATATCTGAGATAGAAAAGCAGCGATGCTTGCTTCCCCATGTTTTCAATATACATTGTCTTCATTTGGCTTCTTTCTTAAAAAAAAAAAAGAGACCCCCCCAACTGAGCTGTAAGTACAAGGAAAAGCCACCATACAACAAACGAGAGCTTAAGCAGCAGGATTAGACAAGAATTTCTGCAAATGGGAAAATGGCCAATCAACGCAGCACTCTGTCAATGCTAATGACAAAATGTAGGTTTTCTAATTGGAGCTGCATTGCACCGGAGCTGAAGAAAATCAGCTGAGCTGCCCAAGGAGAAAAATGTTGATGGAACACAATGGCATGACCTCAATGGTAGATCAGTGCAAAGGCCGTAGGCGGGAAGGCCTGAAGACCGTCCAAACTTCACCCCTGACATCCAGCTCCTGGTAAGAGAAAACAAGATTCTCCCAAAGACCTCAGTAATCAGATTGGTTGAACATGCAAATGGATTAAGTTACAGACATGTTGAGGACTGGACACTTGCACCTGTAGAATCCAGTTTATCTCTGAGTCACAAGGGTGGAGCTTTATTAATTCTTTTGTTAACCACCTTTTGGTGAACAGAGTTAGCTGTCTGTTTCCCTGATAAAGCAGGAAGGTGCATTTGTTCAAAGCCAGCTTGGCTTTCCAAACTGTCCTCCTCCTCCTGAGGATTGCAAGAGGGCCGCTACTTCTGTCTCCTTGCCTTGAGTTAGAGTCTGCGGTTGCATTTTGTGACTAGCTCCCTTCTTGTGGGTTGTATCCATGAAGGTTGGCACAGAGACTGTATTTAAATAAACGTTCAACCCCTCTATTCTCAAGAAAACTACAGGGAGCTTCAAACTTACCTTTTCAGAAAGCCCCTTTCTTCTTTAATGTCTTTTTCTAAGAAATTTGGCATGGCAATGTTTGGATGTTAAAATGCTATGGAAAACTCTCGGGGAAAGTATTGTCTTGAATTTTTCAGAAAAAGTGCTTTACAGCCTGTACTCACACTTACAACTGTCGCAAACTGTCGCAGCACCATAAGGTTACATGATTGCAATTTGGGCACTTGGCAGCCAGCTCACATTTTCAACCAGTTGCAGCATCCTGCAGTCATATGATTCTGATTTGTGACCTTTTTTGCTGGTTTCTGGCAAAAAACACCCATTGGGGAAGTTGTATTTGCTTAACAACCACAGTGATTTGCTTAACAACCTGTGATTTGCTTAATGACCATCTTAAAAATGATTGTAAAATTGGGTCTGGTCACATGGTGACTCACTTAACCGTACCACTTAACAACCAATTTTCCGATCCTGGTTGTGGTCATTAAGTGAGGACTACCTGTATCACTTGGTGGGAAGAAAAGCACTCAGAAGGGATGGGTGAGGACTGGAGCAAAGGATGTACAGTCTGGGCAGAGTATAGCCAGAAGGCTTTATCATCAGCTAAAGGCTTGTATGGAAATAAACATGCACTGACATTATACAATTGTTCATGCTGTTGGGACATGCTCACAGATTTAAGTATGAATAAATAGGCAGAAGATCACAGTGTACAATGAAGTAGAGCAAGGCTTTATGTAAAGTGTATAAATAATATAAGGTGTTTAAAATCTAAACCCAGTTATACTGGAGGAACAGGATGCTACATTGTATGAACTCTTTCATTAGGATTCATACATTGTTCTGTAGAGCTTGGCATTCTGGTTTCTTGCCCTCGCTTTTACCTGTTTTTCCTTGATTAATCCCAGGAGGCAGTTTTGGGATAAAGAAAAGCGAATGAGCTTAGTGCAGAAAAAAGCAGAAACACTGAGTGGAGAAAGCTGCACATCTGGGTTGTGCTCCTACTGAAAGATCAAGTTCATACGTTAAGAGGTGTTTTCAAGTTCAGTCCTTGTGTCTTGAGTAGCTAGGAGTGTCTTTTATTAATTTCAGCTATGACCCTCCCTTAGGAAAATGGCCTTGTCACAGTTAAAAATGAACTAGTGACACCCAAACTGAATTGCTGTAATGTGCTACCCATGAAACTTCAACTGATGAGGAATCTAACCTCCACGGTATGCTATTGTACTAGAGGCCAGTGTTCTGCCAGAATCAGTTCAATGGGCAAAATGGGGACATACGGGATAATGAATGGTTCTCCAATGGAGGTATTAATTTGGGAGTATTCCTCTGTTATATACATTCAGAAAGAATTACATTGTAAATCTAAGGGGTATTGTTAAAATGAAGGCATGGTAGGAGGATATTATCTAATTAACTTTTGATGCAAGGTATCAAGGGCTGATAGAGATTAATATGATTTTTTTAAAAGGATTAGTTATTAATGAACATCTCCAGTTACATTAGATGGGATTTAGAACAACAGCAGGGAAATATCCTGCGCTGTACAGAATATTTGGTTTGGGGAACGGTTGGCTCTGGGGAGAAAAATGATTGGTTTGAGTATGGAAGTTGAGATACAATTGCTAGAAGGTCTGTTTTGTGCCATCTGATATCATTAGGAAAATTATAAGCAGTACTGTACCTGCATCCATAGTAAGAATTTTTGATGCTCTTCTTTCACTTGGCTCATAGTGCTTACTGCTTGTTTACTCTTTTCCCGTAAATTGTCCAAAGAATTTTTATAAGAGGTTATATTTTCCTTTAAAAATAAACATTCCTTGCATGAATCATGAACAGCAGCCAGATAGGTTTATGAAATAGTTATATCATATCCAGAACCGTTTTTAACTATTTTTAATTGGTTTTAATGGTTGAATTATGTTGATGGTTTAGTTTGTGTTTTAACTGTGTACACCGCCCAGAGTTACATGCAAGAGATGGGCAGCTGCATAAATGCAATGAATGAATGAATGAATGAATTTCAGGGAAGTATGGGAAGAGGATAGGATATGACTGGGGAGAGGATGGAATCTATGCCAGTACCAAAGTTGGCCAAAACTGGAAATCTGAATATACAAGCACTAGTTGTTTGCCTCCGTTTCTCTTATGACTTGAAAACTTTGAAACACAACTCCACTGTTTTTAGTAATGAGCAGTACAACTTCATAATATCATGTACCCTTAAAGGGAGAATTGTTTTGTTTTGTAAGAACCCAACAGTTGCTCACCTCTTGGAGTTTGGTAGACTGAATCTTTTTCAGAATAACCATATAAAATATGACATGCCCTGAGTTATACTGGGTCCCATCTATCAAACAAGGCTATCTAGTGTGACCTAGGAAGTGTGCCTGCTCTGTCGTGGCACCTGCCTTATGGAATAACATTTCCCCAGAAATCCCTGTGATTCCCACTCTAATGGTCCTCTGGAAATCCTTAAAAACTGGCTCTTCTCCCAGGCTCTGGAGTAAGGTGGCTGTTGAGTCCCTGTTTGGTATATTTTGGGATGTGTTTGGAATTTGTGTCCAGACAAGCATACTCTTCTATTTACTTTTTAAAAACAATTATTTATACTGTAAGCTGCCCAGAGTTGCTTTGCAGTCAGGTGGCATCAGATCAGATCAGATCAGATCAGATCAGATCAGATCAGATCAAATCAAATCAAATCAAATCAAATCAATATATAAGTAAGTAAACTGAGCTTTTAAGTGTTCGTAGAGAGGGCAACTGTACTTTGAAAAATAATGATATAAGTTACAGTTATTTACAGTTATCTATTAAAAGCAAAGATAGAGCATCTTGCTCCTTGATTCAGCAGCATTTTAAGTTTTATTTAAATTCAAGGGTAGATTCCTTTTGACTAGTAGTGGGAGAAGGCAGTTTTGAACAGACCTCAAGCGCTTCATTTGTTTGATAGCTAATCTACTCTGTTAGAAGTGTCAATGAACAAACTGCAGTTAATGAAAGCTTATGTAGTTCAAATTCTGGAGGAAACCATTCAAACAAAAGCTAATGAATATGGTATTAAAGAATTGGCCTGCAACCCAATTAATTATTAGAAATAGAATATCTAGGAAAGCATGGCTAAAATTATGAGTACTAGAAAAATCAAGCATAGATATTATATGACTTTTCCCATACATTTAATTAAACCTGAAGTGGGCCTCTCTAGAGGTGGGAAACGAAGGCTAGGCACTTTCTCTCAGTAGGCTTGTAAATGTAGATTTTAATTTATTCTACGGTAGAAATTCACCTTTGAGTCATATATGAAAATGACCTGCACAGTTTGGTGGAGTATTAATAATGTATAAGTGACACACAGGGTTTGCTTTAGGAGTCACTCAAATTCATAGTCTCCTGATCGCTCCTGACATTTTGTCCACTGTGTCTCTTGCTTAGTTCCTCATTTCTTTCATTTGTGCAAAGGTTAGGACAAGGAATATGAAGAAAGGAAAGATGCAAGGCAAAACAAAAAAGGCCAGATGAAACATTTAGCTTCAAAACACACTTTTCACACTGAGGGTTGCCACCCACAGGGAAAATCTTCCATCTGTGGTCTGACACAACCAACCAAAAGGTCCAATGGCTCTGCAGTCCCCGGAAACCAGCTTTTCTTCTGTCCTTCTGCTGCTTCTGGGCAAGAAAGCTGTTTCTGGTGCATCTCTTGAAGAGCATCCAGAAGCTTCAGCTGGTGTAAAATGCAGCAGTGTGGGCAGTTATAGGTGCATTTTGTTTAGCACATGTGACACCTCTGTTCCTCGAGCTGCGTTGGTTGCCAGTATGCTTCTGGTTCAATTCAAGGTATTGGTAGTGACCTATAAAGCCCTTCATGACATGGGACAGGCTTACTTGTAGGACTGTTTCTCCCCACTTGCATCTATCCATCCTGTGAGATCAAACAGGAGAGGCATGCTCTGAGTCCCATCTGCTAGAGAGTGTCATCTCATGGGTCCCCGGAGGAGAGCCTGTTCTGTTGTGGCACCCTCTGGAACATCATTCCCCCAGAGATTAGACTTGCTCTGGCCCTACTGGCTTTCCATAAGGCCTTAACAACCTGGCTTTGTTTGCCAAGCTTGGGGCCTGGGTTGTGCGGTTCAGCTTGGTTATGTTGATGGTGCTGGTTGGTTTTATCTCAGCTCCTGTCCTAACAGCCAGGAAACACGCTGAGACAAGGAACTGGTCTCTAATGTTTTATTGCTTGTACATAACAGGAATCCTAACAAACTGAAGAAGCATGGGAAAAACCCAGACATATAAAACCCAAAGGTTAAGGCGGTCCCGATCTGTGTCTCTTTGAATGGCTGCCCAATTCCTCAGTGCTACGCATGCGCTTAACAGTCTGGATGGGAGCCCCCTGCTCGCCATCCTTACTCATGACAACTCCTATATTGTTATTTATTTTTATTATGACATCTTTATCTTGTTTTTATTTTCTGTTAGCTGCCCAGAGTCTTGTTTGAGATGGGTGGCCATGTACATTGAATCAATCAATCAATCAATCAATCAATCAAAATAAATCTCTCCCTTTCTCATACCAGACGCTGACTACCACTTAGCATCTCACTGCTCAGGGAGCAGGACTATCTTCTGAAAGTAGAGTTTATGAGTACAACAAAGAGGAAAAGCAGGTTGGGTATATGCAGTAAATTACATGGGTTATAATGTGTCAGGGCACACTGACTTGGCCCATCAAAAACCCCATGCTCGTCTCTCAAGGAATTCCTCTAAGCTGCAGAAAAGTCAGGGATAAGCCAAGGTGATAGATAAAAGAGCTCCCTTTTGATTTTGTGTAACAGAAGTTAAATTTTACTTCAAACTCTGATAGGACACTATCCTTCACTCACTTGAGGTGAGCAAGGTAAGTTAGGGCAGATAGATTTTTCCATACTTTCCATACCTCTTATCCAGTTGATAAATAGCTTTGTAGAGAATCACAAACAATAAAAACCAAGAGTATCAGATGAAACTGAGAAAATAACATGGCCAATATCAATGTCTATGGGTAGCCTAACCCCTATGAAAAGTAAAATATTACAGGTTAAATGTCTGCTAGGAGAAAAAAAGGCTGGCCTAGTGGCTAAACCTTATAGTGACAATGTTAATTAGTGGCTTCCTTGAGAATTCACTCTGCAGAAGGGGTCCACTTCAAAGAAAGGTCTTTCCCCATTGACCATCTGTCACTTGTCTGAGGCAGCTACCCCACAAGGGCTCTGATTAACAAATCAGTCAGGCCTTTAAAAGACTGTGAGAAGTCTGGAGGCAGAATGTACTTTGGAAATGCCACCTTCATTTTCTTTCACTGCATCCTGTTTTTTGGTCATTGAAATGAAAACCGTGCAGGGAAACAAAAATATTGAAACAAGTCTTGGGGTTATCCTTTAATTGATTAATTTTTCTGCCTTGAAGGAAATGTATCATTTCCCAGGATTTTTTTTAAATACTGAACTATATTTAGAGTATTTCTTCACTCTTGAATAGGGGCTGGAGCAATTGCATCCATGGCCCCTACATTCCGAGAAGGAACAGAAGCTTACTCTGCCAAATAATAGGGTTGGCCCTGAGAGAATTCTGGATTGGCTTGTAGGCCACATGCTTAATTTATTTCAATATTTTATATGGACTTCTGAGAGCTAGCAGGAAGCTCACTGGGTGTCTTTGAGTGAGTCACTCTTAGCCTATGTTATGGACCAGCATCTTTGGGGAGGTTAAAAAAGTCAAGATGGTGGCCACAGTTGTGTGATTGAAGTGAACAACGAATTTAGGTTTTGATGTTCTGGGTGTTGTTTGGGTACTATGATATACTTTCAATTAAATTAAATTGAAAGGAGTTCCACCATATAATTAGCCCTGCATTCAGTTATATGTGGCTTTCCCCCCTCTCATTTTGCAGTGTGGGTTGATGTTTGGCACCAATCAACGTGACTGACTACATCTTTCCAAGAATACCATCACTAAACAAAGCCTTCTTTTATCAGGCAAATGGGTTAAATAATGAAATCATTTATTTTTGTAGGAGAGAATAGAATCACAAGAGTCTTTCTGATTGTCAGCCCACCTTCTTGCCCTCCCCCCTTCTTTCTTTTATAGTAATTTATTTTTTAAAAAATCACATGCATCCATTTGAAATGAAATAGAAATGCAATCACTGAAATAGAAGATCAGAAGAAGGAGGAGCATGCCTTCCACTGCAGTAACTTATACATGCTAGCATTCTCAGACCTTTATCTGGAGACCATGGGCTGTACTTTTTATCCTGCAAACAACAGATCCGTCAGTAGGAATCACAGGGAGGGTTTTGCATGAAGAAGTAAATAGCAGCTTCAGAGCAGGCATCTCTGCTGGCATCCTAGTAAGGAAAGAAAGAATTAAACTCCATTCCTTGTGGTTTCAATAATTCCCCAAACGAGTTATTTATATAACAAAACAAAAAAGGGGCCCATTAATTGCATTCTCTCAAAGAATGTTATATCTGGTTTGGCCATGGATTTCTAAATCCTTCAGGACAGCATGAGAGAGATACTTGTTCCATCGTGGTTTGTTATCTTCTCTTTTTTTCCCCCTGTTGTTGAGCAGAATATGAGCCCTGCTTGTACCTGCTATGAAGTGAAACTCAGTAAAATCCAAAAGGAAACAATGGACAAAATTGGTGGTAAGCTGGGAATTTTAAAATGTGTTGCTTGCATGCAAAGCCTGACCCAATCACATTATAGAGGTGACATTCTACCAAAATAAGGCAAGCAATTACAAGAGGTATTGTTTAATTCTCTTTATGCTTCATTTAAAGCTAATTTACATTTTCTGAGTTGCACTTCCATCAAAATCGCAACTGCATCCAATTATATTTAATTGTTACAAAAGTTTATTAGACGGAAATCCATCTCTTGCAGGCACAAGCTCAAAAAGGTTCCAGCAGATATAGACTGGACTGGGGTTAAGCACCAAGGTTTTGAGTCGGCCAGTGGCTTCTAACTGAAATTTCATTAGCCCTTCTGTGACAAACCATATGGGAGTTTTGATTGTTTTAAGACTCCAAAATGGACAAAGTTCCCATCCTGAACCACACGTATATCTGTCTATTTCCCACCTGGTGGAATTCTATCAAACTCCCTGCTGTAGGGCTTCAGCTGCCTCCTTATATTTCTTTCTACTTGCTACCTGCTGGATTAAATACGTATCAGTAATAGAGTTAACCTCAAGTAGAATTCCTTTGAGAGCCAGCAGAGAGGAAAAGTGCAGAATTGTTCTTCTTCCCTCCTCTTTTCTTCCCAATAAAATACTCCTCTATATTGTATGAGTTATTTTATGGGGTTTATAGTGATTTGATTATTTTGTATTTTGAAACCATTAGTGGACAGCTAGGACCACATAATGGAGCAGAGCTTATAACACAGTGGAGACGCTGTGCACAGAAAAAGAATATTATCTTAGATAGCTTTAATGAGCACATCAGAGAAACTCAGCTTATTGATCTTACACACTTAGCCCTCCCAAGCATAAAGAATCACACGCTTAGACAGAGTAGGTTCAAAGTAAAGGGGAAAAAAAGTGTTTTACTGACTTTATTCTTTGGCCCAGTTACATTCATCTTTGGTGGAAAATTATGTTCCTTGTTTCTTCTGTTCTTTACCTATACTTGGTGATCTCTCAGCCCTACAGCTGCTGTGTGTAGAATAGGGGCAGAAGTTTCTTTTCTTAGGCTGACCACGTGGCCCAAGATGCAGTGGGAGGCAAAGCATGCTGCACGCTTTGCTCCTGGTGGAAGGAGGAAGAGAGAGAGAGGAAGTGGGAGTGCAACAAACAGCTTCCTCAGTAGCATGGAGAGTTTGCATCCTAGGGCAACCATCCATATGCTAATGAGGCATGCTGGATTTGCCAGGACTTCCAACATACTTCACTGTAGAAATGTATAAGGCCATGCAACCCTACAGCAACTGCAGTTTTCTCTGTGACAGTTGGGAAGTGTTGTGCCATCATTTTCTTCTGGGATGTTTTTTCCCAGTCTATCCTGTGGGATTTTTTGGTGATTTATCATCAAAGTACAAGGCAGTGACTGACTGGTCCCAAAATACCCAGTGGGCTTCCTATGAACCCTAATCCTGCTTATCTTCCAAGCCCAGACAAGGTCAATTTTTGTTAATTGCAGAAAGAAAAAGAAAAAATAAATAAATGCATTTACAAATTACATTATCAGTCGCCTATTCACTCAGTGTATAGAAAATAAACTTTTACCAGTAAGTGTACTGGACTATAACAGATTATTGCTGCTAATAGCTGTTTTCCATCTTCTTCTCTAAGAGAGCCATAGGCAACTCTTGACATATTGCTGTGCATCTTACCCACTGCTCCATTTGGTACACTAAGATCACAGAGCCCAAATCCTGCAAAATTGATGCATTTCAAGTGTGTAGTGTTTTTTATGAATGGTAGAAGGTGGGAGTGGGAATGGAGGCTTCTAGAAAAGCCATCCCAAACTTCCCGTAAGCAAATAAATTAATGGGACACTTGGCCTTTCTGATGGTATTTCCATTTCACTAGATGGACAATTCTTTAGAAATGGTCCACCCCTGCTGCACAAGATGGGAGATTTTAACAGCCTTTGGTTAACTTTTTTCTAAAATCATTTTCAGCCACGTGATGTTTGTACTGTATTGACTAAGGATGTTTTGCTTCTCAGTGGTTCTCTTGTTTGTCTTAAGACCAACTTTCCGATTGGTTCAGGAAAACAGTCCAGTTTAGGAAATCAGTTCAAGTCCTGAAACTGATGGAGAAAAATCTGTAAGAAGGAACTCCTGAATGTCTATTCTATTCGCAACTTATGAGTTTTCTCTTCCTTCTCAAGATGAGGTTTGTTTTGTCTACCCAAGCAGGACCATAGAGTACATAATTCTCCAAACACTTTATTATGGGTTTACAAAGCCAGGTCAAACACACATGGACACATTCAGCAACATTTCTTGGGCAAGACTTCTTGGGGAATAAGGTATATTTATAATCAAGCAACAAGGAAATACAAGATTATAAATCTGATTGTTTATAAATTAATTATAAAAAGACAAAGTTTAAAATAGACCTGAATTGCTACATTGGACCTGGTAACTGTACCTGCTAAATGTTAAACCACAGCTTCAGCTAGCTGTAGCTACTCTGACCATATTCCTCTTGAAGTCTAACTATAAATACAATATAGAAACTATTCTTATATACCTACTTGCTTCTAAAGTTAGCTAAATATTTGCTTAAAACGTTTATTGATATTGAAATGGCTTAAATTTTTCCACAGAACCTGATGCTTTATCTGACCTCTGATTGAATGTTGGGTCATAGGTTGTTTATCTAAATTTCCATCTTTACAGAAGGAGGTCTTTTTGGTTTCCATACTAATGTCCCTATGCTTCTCTCAGCAATTTTTCAAGCTACTCTCAATCCATCCGTGCACATCTTTGCCTCCAAACAGCTACAGACAGCATAATATGAAGTTAGGAGAACAATCACAGCATCAAAAGCGCACATTAAATGCAGGCCTGTTCAAGACTTATTGCATGAAGCCTAAAGGTCATCTGGAGAGAGTCTTTTCATATCACAGCATCCATCCTCACAACCCTCGCTTTCTGCATAGGGATACTGATTCTATGACAAGGATGACTAAGCTGTGGCTCCTTACCTTATTTAGCCTTCAGACCTTCCTCTGGCTGCAGAATGTTGCATTATGATTGCCCAAACTCAGCATTGCAATTTTCAAAACTAGCAGTAGCTTAAAGCATTCCCTTCTCTCACCAAAGAGAAAACCCCAGCCTGCCCAGTTGGGTGACACAGACTACTGACTTTGCACCATCATCCTGCCTAATGCAGCCCTTGCCTCCCCCTATTAAGAGTGGGCCACAGCAGTGCAGCTTTCCTTTATAATGCTTGAAAAAAAGCTCCACGATCTCTGATGTGGACCGAATTATACTAAGCCAGCGCTGTTCATTCCCTATCTGGATAAGCAATAATGGCTGAAGCTTAAGGTCATAGGGTGAATCTCTTCCTAGTTGTGGGGCCCTCGTAGGCACCCAGATGAATATCATATAGCTGCCAATTAGAAACTCTCTTTTGTTTATTGGCATTTCTGTAGTTTTATAATTAATGACAGCTCTGTTGGAATATGTTTTTGGTTGTTACACATATTCTGGGCTAATAATTTATGCGTTTTATTGCTTGATTTGGTTTTTTTTTTACTGTTTTTTCAGTGTTTTACATTTTTAGAAAAAAAGTACTTTTTAAAATCTACCCAATAATTTGTGTGCGTGCCTTCAAGTCAGTGTTGACTCCTGGTGACTGCCTGGACATGTCCCTGCAGTGTTCTTGGCAAGGATTTCAGAAGTGGTTTGCCATGGCCTCCTTCCCAGGGCTGAGAGGGAGGGACTGGCCCAAGGTCACCCAGATGGTTTTGTCACCTAAGGTAGGACTAGAACTCATATTCTTCCAGTTTCTAGCCTGGTGCTTTGGGCAGATTAGATTAGAATGCAAACGAACAAACAAACAAGCAAATCAAGCAAGTCTGCATATCCTGCTTTTCAGCCAAAACATATTGAGGGAGAAACTTGGATTTTCTACAATTTCCCCACAAAAGCAGGGACTCTCTTCCTACAGGTAGACAGTGCTGCCTTGTTTCCTCGGAAGCCAACTTTATTCTGTTTCACTATATAATAAATATAATGCGTGCAAAGATAAATAAAGGACATTACTTGTTTCTCATACCTACAGTATGTTGTCTTTACTTAAAATGTGTTCCAGTCAAACCCTCTCTTTTGAATTAAAAAGATTTTTTTCAGATGCAACTTCTTATAAAACATTGCAATTACTTTCTGTCTGATTAAAGTATAGAATGCTATTCATCTGAAAGGAGTTCTTATGAAAACAAGGATAATTTATTTATAAATTATTTTCAAATACAGGATCATGTATGGATTACCAGAAAAATAATGAATTGTATTCTATTTATTTATCAAATTTTGTCCAGAGGGACTCTGGGCAATAAAGCTAAAAAATTTAAAATACAATAAGATCATAAATAATACATAAAATAGAAATAGAAATACAAAATAGAAATATAAAATAGAATCCAGATGGCAGTTAAAAGTTCTAATTCAATTCATACATGTATGAGGACCACCTTAAGGCGCCAGCCATCCCCTTCCCGCCCCAGGCGAGATGGCAGAGCCAGGTCTTCAGCTTTTTCCAAAGGGTCAGGACAGAGGGGGATTGCCTCACCTCTGGGGGAAGAATGTTCCAAAGGGCAGGAGCCACTGCAGAGAAGGCCCACTTCCTGGACCCCACCAGACAGAGTTGTCTTACAGATGGGGATCATAACATGACCTCTCTGCATGACCGGGTGGGGCAGGTCAATGTAATGGGGATGAGATGGTCCCTCAGGTAACCTGGACCCATGCCATGTAGGGCTTTAAAGGTGATAACCAACACCTTGAATTGGACCTGGAAGCAAACTGGCACCCAATGCAGCTCTCACAACAAATGTGTTACATGTGCTGATCTTGGGATACCTAAAATTGCCCTGCAGCTGCCCTCTGGACCAGCTGTAGCTTCTGGATACGCTTCAAAGGTAGCCCCATGTAGAGCACATTGCAATAGTCTATATGGGAGATGACCAGGGCATGAATGACTGTTCAGAGGGCCTCCTGATCCAGAAAAGGGCGTAACTGGTACACAACACAAAATTGAGCAAAGGCCCTCCTGGCCATGACTGCCACCTGCTCTTTGAGCAGGAGTTGTGAGTCCAGAAGAACCCCCAGATTCTGCACTGGGTCTGTTTGGGGCAGTGCAACTTTCAATTCATTTTTTGTATAGGGGTGAACATTTGCCCTCCGCATCCCCATTAGGTGTATTGGGAATGTAGAGGGAGTCTATGCAAATTGTGTGCCCAACTTTAGTAATTTAAGAAACAGTACTCTTCAATCCAGAGCCATTTTTATGATTGTCATAGCTTACATTCAGTAATTCTATCTGAATTACTGGGCTAGGGAAGTTGGAGATGGATAGGAAATTATGGGTATGTCTCTGCATAAAGATATATGCAGAGAGCCAGTGTGGTGAAGTGGTTAAGGCATCAGGCTAGAAACCAGAGACTGTAAATTCTAGTCTTGCCTTATGCACAAAGCCAACTGGGTGACTTTGGGCCAGTCACCCTCTCTCAGCCCTAGAAAGCAAGCAGTGGCAAACCACTTGCAAAATCTTGCCAAGAAAACTGTAGTGACTTATCCAGGCAGCTGCCAGGATTCAACACTGACTTGAAGGTATGCATATAAACACACACTCTGCATAAATCTTGGTAGATTGACAAGGGCTTCTGTCCCCCAGTTGTCTAGTACAGAGCAATAATTAAACATCAACTTCCTTCTGGGGTAGCTTAGATTCAGAGACATGATATTCCTTAATTCTCACCCACTTGAATTGCTGTTATACATCTGGCTTCAAATAGTAGATCTCAGTGCACTAGGAAGAAACCAAATTAGATCCCACAAGCCAGATGTCTGCTCACCTTGGTTCACTCTCTGTTAGGTCATGTGCATGCTGTCAGTGATCTTGGGGATGGGATTACAAAAAGCTTCTGATGCCAGCATCCCCAACTGATCAAGGTGTTTGAAAGGAGTTATGAACTCCATTTTCACAAATCTACATCTTCCTTAAGGAAGTGGGAGTAGTCTTATCACCCTTGGCTCCTATCCACATTTCCATGCACAGAAGCATTTAAACAAGTTACCTGTTTCTTAAGTGTGTGCAGTAAAGAATGGCAAAGAAAAAAGTCTCTCTCGTTTAAAAGCCCCTGTCTGGCTGTTTAGTTCTTTGTTTCAAAGTTATGATATCAAACCCACATAAACCAGAAGTTCTCTTAAAGTTTATGTCAAATACAAATAATACAAATACAAATACACACACACTTTTATATACAGTATAGTTTCTCCCTAGGTTTACCTTTCAAATTTACTTGCCAGTAATTTCCAAAATTCCTTGGTCTAATGCTGAAGAGCTGTCTTAGGAATTTTGTAAAAAGTTGCATTTTCTTTTCTCTGCCTGTATCCTCATCCACCCACATGCTGCACTCGGGGTAAAAAAAGAGACATTTTCTCCATCATTTATCACTCCTTTTCTCACACTCCCATTGTCCTGAATGTCCAGAGTCAAACACATCATGGACAGTCTTTGCATCAAAAAGGTTTTGGATTATGTATTTAAAACATGTAGTATAAGTACACAGTGGAAAAAGATAAATTGCTCTCATGTGTTTTTAACTACTCTTAACAGCTTTTATTCAATTCCTATCCTTAATAACATTTAATTTGGGACCTTGGACTAGGTTGCATTAAAAAAAATAGCCAAATAACTAAATACCAGGTGACTTTTTCAGGGATATACTGTAACGGAGAGGGATGTCTGCAAGCTGTGATAAAAAGCAGTCAAGATGGTGGCCACAGTGGTGTGATCGAAGGACCATCCTTTTTTATGTGCATTGCACATGTGACACACATAAAAAAAACAGGCAGAGCTTCAGTTGCACTGTTGTGGTTGCGGTCTTGATTTTTTTTTTTAACCACACCCTGCCGCAATGACTGGCCAGGAACTGAAGAGAAGAGTAGTGCTGGGCTGACTGGATCCCTAATGTCACAGTCCACTACTGGTCAACTGGAGGAAGTTTTCAGCATTGGGAAATCCTCCATGTTACAAAGATGGCAGTGATAAGATAACTCGTAAGATACCGCTTGAGAAGAGAAAGGGGAATTATACATTTACACAACTCTGCCTGCTAGGGACTGGAGATTTAGCTGTTACTTGCTTTCCTCCTGATTAAAAAAGTATATTTTGGGGTTCCTATTAGCTTAGTTCTAGCAAGCAGGGAATGGTACAGCTTTAAATAAGACAAATGAGTTTTAGCTTGACTAAATCTCAGAGGGCATGTGGCTGCATTTTTTTTTCAAATATGCCTCCTCTGAGCTTTAGCCCACATGCCTTCCTTAACATTTGAATCAGCTTCTAATATAATGTCAAAAAAAAAATCCCTCTGCTCCACAAGAAAGTATGAGCTACATACCCATCTGTTCCTCCGCTGAAGGGAAGTCAGTGATGGTATGTCATTCCTTTTGTAGAAATGGTGGTGGAAATGTAAAAACCATATGAACAGCTTAGCTGTACAGCCATTCCTGCTGCTGGAAAAAATACAAGTACACTTTTGAGATTCACCAGTGCAATCTTATTATACTGTTCTGGAGCTTCTACAAGCTCCTGCTCTTTTGCTTAAATACTTTAAAAGACCATGGATTTGTTGGCTCTGCAACGAAATACCTCTCTAGGATTCAAGAGAGAGAGAAGCTGTACTTCTAAGCAAAGGTGATTTCCTTTCTAAACTTAACCTTTACAGTCTACAAATAAAGAGAACTGAAAATATATGGTTTTCAGTAAGGGCACTTCCGGGCAGATATAGTCTTCACTGCCCAACACTTTTGAATCATTCTGTAAGGTGTCTCATCACTGCCATCTTTGTAACATGGAGGATTTCCCAACACTGAGAACTTCCTCCAGCTGACCAGTAGTGGACTGTGACATTCAGGCTAGTCAGTCCAGTACTCCTCTTGCTTTAAGTTCCTGGCCAGACATTGTGAGTTTGAAAGCAGCTCAAGTCATTTTCAAAATAATGCAGAACAGTAGCACAGTTCAGCAGGAAAGGAAAAGAAATAGGACAGAGTGAAAGTTCCTGCCAATGCAAACCATCTGCTCTGGGTGCCAGCATCACCACTTCCAAACTGCAGGTTTAGTGAATCCTTCACAGTTTAGTTGGAAGTTAATCGGCTCAGCTGCCTAATAACTATGATAAAGTGATATGTGGACAGTATAAGATCCTCAGTGGAAGTGCCCTAAGTATTGCATAAACTGTGCTAGCAGTCAGATGTAGGGGTGTGGTAGGGATGAAACATCTATGAACCTTCATATATATTTGAACTAGAAATGCCAGCAGCCCAGCAATAGGCCAGAGTAGAAGTGAGGGACACTGAGAGCTTAGGTTAGCAAAATCGGAAGAGTCACAGATTCTCCTGCCTGGATATATTGCATACCTTGTAATATTAGCTTTCAGATATATATTTATGCCTAATTAGGAATGCAATTACAGGACTTCCCTCAGCATGTAGCTACTACTGGGAAATACATTGTGTGTACTGAGTTCCAAAAGTTCTGGCAGCACACACTGAGTAGGGCTGTCTGGCTATCCTAGTCATGCAGAGTGTTAAATGGATGGTCTTTAAGTAGACTTTTCAGTTGGATATAATTGGGCTGTTCTAGAGTCAGGAACTAAAGTGCGTATATAGCATTACAGAGGCAGTTGCACAAACCTAGGTTCATACAGAGTACCTAATACACTGTGTATTTTCTGGCAGCAGATACTCTGGTAGTTGAGTAACTGGGCTGTAATTCAGCCAAATTCTCAATTAGTGGAAATCAACTTTCTTGAAGGCCAAAGTGCTATGATGTAGCATTCTGTCTCTCTTGTTCTATGCATGTTACAGCCACTTCGGTGTTCTGATGAGAAATGGGAACAGCCTGATCTTAAGCATGGATTCCTAACAGAATTAGCGTATAAGATGTAACAATAGGCAATAAAGAGTTCAAGGAAATAGTCATACAGATCTATCTCTAATATGGTATCGGACTTGCATGATACTCTGCATGATACATTGGTTTGGGAAGACTTGTATGCCTCTTGTAGAAGGGGAAGATATAACTTGGAAGGCAGTGGATGGAATGATCAAGACTTCACTTAGGTTTATCACAGTTCCATTGCAGTTTGTGTTTTTTATAGTTTTGTGTTTTATTGTTGTTGTGAGCTGCCCAGAATTGTGTTTTTAGATGGGTGCCCATTCTTTCAAATAAAATAAATAAATAAATTCCATTGTAGTACCACCATGGCAAGCTGCTTCCTAGCAGGTTGGAATGAAAACAGTTAAATGGGCACACTAGAACCCAATAACTTATAGATTTTATTGTACAACAAGTAAGAAACCATTACAAAATAATTTCAGCTGCTGCCATATTTCAAACACAATCTCTGGAAATTCATTGTTGTCAGAGTCAAGCCTGCCTCTGACTCAGATAGTGAAACCCCTTCTGAGTCAGAGGAGGAAATAGAAACTTAGCAGGCTGAAATCGGGAAAACGAAACTCCAAGAGGAGCCAGCAGCATGGGAAGAGTCCAAGGTGCTGATTGACCAGGATTCAGGAGAGGATTCGAATCCTCCAATCAGCATGCACCAATGATGGGCAGAAAAGCATGTGAAGGAGAAGGCAGCCCAATTGGCTGCAGAAGGGTCCAGGCGCACGAAGGATTGGGATAAAAGGCAGACACACAAAGAGCGAGCTGTGGGAGACAACTGATCCTCCAAGCCTCCAGCATCCACAGAAGAGTCTCAACCTGCATTGGAGACAGCGTCTGTTTCCGAAGAGGAATCAGCATCTTTGCTCCGCTCTGAAGAGGACTTGAATCCCGCTTCTGCTGCCATTGAGGATCCATTGCTCGCTGAGCACAGCAGTCTCAGTCTTGCTTCCAGCCTTGAAACTCCACGATTTTCCAAGCAGCTTCTTCATGCCTTGAAACTCCAGCACCGCTGTGTGTCCTCGGTTCCGTCCAACTGTGCTTCATGTGCTCAGCTGTGTTCAGATACTTCACACCTATCTTGTTCGGGATCTGTGGTCCAGCCTAGTCCGGGGCTCCCAGCTGAGTCCAGTCTTGTTCCAAGCTCCCAGTCTTTCTCCAAGTCTCTAGTCCAGAGAACCCAGCCCAGTCCAGTCCAGTCTTGCTCAGAGTTCCCAGCCTTGCTCCAAGTCTTCAGTCCAGAGAACCCAGCCTAGTCCAGGGTATCCAGCTGAGCCTAATCTTGTTGAGTTCCAGTCGTGCTGCTAGCCTCCGACCTAGTCCAGAGTTTCCAGTCAAGTCTAGCCTTGTTTCCAGTTCGTAGCCTTGCTTCGAGACTCCAGTTACTGGCCCCAGTTCAAGACCTGCGTTTTCAGCTGTAGCAGCATTTCGTACTCCAGTCTCCTCCAGCATCTGAGTTCCAGTTAGAAGTCTTGTTCCGCTGCCTTGTTATGGCCCAGTTGGCCTTTTTGAATGCAAGTCTTCATATATCAAGAACTTATTTATTGTAAATAGTTATTTAAGAAAGAGTATTTTTGATATTACTCTGCCTGGTTGCATAGTCTGAACAGGACAATTGTGTTGACTTGAATAAAAATTCTTCATTCCAAGAAATACTTGTAAGCAGTAGCACAGTTTTAAAGGTGGAAGGAATTTTATATATAACCAGGTATGTACAACATATCAGGAAATACTCAAGAAAAAATATGAGCTGTCCTATTGTTTTCTCTGATACTTCCACAAGAACAATTGTCTGCTGCCATCAATTCTGATTGTCACAAAGGATGTTGGCTTCTTATACTCCTGATGATTCTCAGCTGTGATCTTCTGACCACCATTATCTCTTATCCTAATTTAACTGTTGTGAAAACAATGTGCAATAAGGTGTATGTATGGTCTTCTGGTTTTCATGGGAAGAATGATGGAATAGAAATATAATTTTAAAAAGTGTGGAAAATTGTGGCTTTGTCAGTTCTGGAGAAGAAGTGGATGATGATGGAAATAAAAATAAAATAAAATCAGTGATTTTCAGAACTTTCCTTGTGATCTGAGATTTGAGACCTCATTTGATTTTGATTTAAACTGAAGCTTCATTTACAATCTTAATGTATGTTGATGTATTTAAAAAGCTTGTACCCTGCCACAGTCAAACAACTCTCCGTGGCTTACAGGTAATTAATGGCAACACTTAAAACATCCATTGTAAACACAATCATAAAACCCAACAAAAACAAGAAACACTAGCATAAAATAACAATAAAAATAGGAATGGTGCAAGGCATTCAATCAAAATAATGCCATCTGAAATAATACAGTTTTAAATCATTTCCTGACAATGAGGAAGGGGACAAGTCTGATCTGAGAGGATAGAGGACTGTGGGGACAGCCTTGAAGAAGATATACAGCAACCATTAAGAGAACTTGAACTTAGTCTGAAAAAACAGGAAAGGTTGAGGAAGAAACTCAAGATTTCCCCCTACCTTGAGTTTTTTACTGTTAAGGGGGAAGAAAAGAGAAATGTTGTCAGGCTTTCACGATTCTGTTATGGCAGCCTAAATAAATAAAGTAGAGTTCTAAATGTAAACATAAAGGAATTTTCATTTTCCTCTTAGTATCCTCTTTCTTCTAGGTAATACATTTTAAAAGGTTGATACTAATACCCAGGTATTTTTCCCACAACCTGGATCTGGTAGTGTAACTTTCAACATATAATGTTCTATTGTAGAATATAACTACATTATATGCTAAGGTCTTTGAGTTCAATAGTTAGAAGATGGTATAAAGCTTATAATCAGTGTGTGTACATAAATTATTTTATAATCAATCATTAACTTCTATTGAAGTTGATAGAAGGTAGATATTAAATCAGCATACCATATTCCTAGGAAGTGATTTAGATAAGTGATATTATGCTGCTATTAAATGTGCTTACCTTGCTTTTGATTATAAGTTTGTAATAAAGGCATGTTGCAGCATAATATAGAATTAGAGCATGTATTTAGTACAGAGTATTATTCAGTCAAAAGGCTCCTGTTATTCATAGTGAGTAGTTTGTTATTCTGATGCTAATATATCCTTAGGTTTTATTTAGGTGGTGCCATATTCAACATTGTTAAGGAAATTGAAATCACTGCCTGGGAATGATGATGTGGTCATTCATGCAATCATTTTAACATAATTTCTTCTGTGACAGTGATTCTCAACAGTTGTTACACAGATGGGATTTAAGTGGGACACAGGGTAAATCACTGAAACCTTAATTAAGACTTCAGACTTTACTGTAAATAATAAATATGACAGCAAAATACCTGTAAAACATATAAAATCAAGCTTTTAGTTTCTATTCTGTTGAGACTTACGTTCTTTGATAGTGCAATGGGCAGAACAGTGTTCTCAATAGGACACTATTTTCTAAGGGCATATATGTTACAGCTGCAGGGGAGAAATTGTGGCCCTTGAAATACTGTCAAAAAACTTGCAGCAGCCTTGGCTAGCTTGGCTAATGGAAAGGGATGCTGAGAGCTATCTGGAGGCCCATATAGATCACTTGCTTCAGCATTAAACAATATGTGGAATTCATATACATATGATGTGCACTCAAGAATTAATGTACATAGAATATATACATGGATGGACATTAAAAGTCATTTAGTCATGTATGTCCTGTCCCTGCACCCTGCATCTTTTTAAGCTGGGACATAGCTAGTTCATGCATAATACTACCTAGTTTATATACTTTGCACCCAAAATCCTAGATACAATGCCTGGCATTTTCAAATGAGGCTCAAAAAACTTAACTGCTTGTGAATAATAAGCAATTCTAGGTCAGGTTTGACTTGCAATAAGAAGGTTTCCTTATTTTTCTAAATATGGCTCTTACTCTGTTCCTTCCTCCTCCCACTTGCACTTCTGCTAAATTAGTGCCAAAGAAATTCAGCTTAGTTAGAATCTGAAATATCACCTCTGATCATATTGTCATAAACTATTTGTGTTCTACACCCATCCCAGTATGTAAAACAACACATACACACACACACATAAAAAATGATACAAGAGCAAAGATAAATATGAAAAAATCTGAGAACAAAAGTGCCATCATAAATCTATAACCAAACTTTAAGACTTACTACCAATAGATTTCAAAAACCCAAAATTCATAAGATATATTAAATAAAAGATAATAAAATACAATTCATAATTTACTCAAATATATTTTACACTAGGATGGGCAAAATGTTATGTTCCAGAAACAAAGTGTTCCAGACCATTTTTTTCCCCAGATGTAATGTCGAGACCAGGGATTCAAGTTGTTTGCTATCTGGATGGTTGGATTATCCTTTAGCATAAAGGAGTCATACACAATGTAGAATTATTTCCACCCAGCAAGCTTGTAGGAAGTGGCAAGAGGTGGCTTGCCTCCCCATCACCACACACTGTTAAAAGACCAGAAAAGTATTCTCCAACTTTTGCCATCTTGCCCCATCCCCAAACATTTGGGATGGCTATATGGCTACTGCTTGGTTTGTTGACTTGCTCATTACAAATATGAAACTAGGGATGGAGAGGAAATGACTACAAGGGTCAAATTCTAGCCACTAATCTACTTAATTTAGTGTGTATGCATGCATGCCTTCAAGTCAGTGTTGACTCCTGCTGACTGCCTGGCCAAGTCCCTGCAGTTTTCTTGGCAAGATTTTCAGAAGTGGTTTGCCATTGCCTCCTTCCTAGGGCTGAGAGAGAGTGACTGGTCCAAGGCCACCCAGCTGGCTTTGTGCCTAAGGCGGGATTAGAAATCACTGTCTCCTGGTTTCTAGCCCAGTGCCTTAACCACTTCACCAAACTGGCTCTTTTAATCTAATTAATTAGTCTTGATCTTAATTAAGATTCCTGCTTAAAGAGACTTTTTTAATGTGGCTTTTGTGTTGGTTGAGGTCTATATATATCACTGATACTGAGATTAATCTCCTGAAACGTATTCATCCTTCATGTCTATCACTTGGGTGGAGAATGGAGAATGAATGCAGCGGGGATCCCACTTTGCAGATGAAGGCGTCACAGCCTTAATACTGAAACTGCTTGCATCTGCCAGTGCCCTTTCTGTTGCCCTTATCTGAAAAAAAAGTCAGTTGCCAGTGAACACAGGAAATAAGCTGTGATTCTTGACTTTCCTTTGGAGTTATTGCAGTACAGAGAAAAGAAAAGAAAGGAACAAACATCCTTCATTAAAAAAAATCATTGCCAGAATTGCTGTAGCATGAGAGGCTTCCAGCAGATGAGGAGAGGCGGCTCCACAGGCAGAGTAACAAGATAGAAAGGAGTGAAAGCAACTTATGAGTTAAACAACTGTGTACATTTGGCAAGCCAGCCAGGGCAGTGACTGTTCCTGATACCATAAGCAACTAAGCTGAGCAGGCTAAATAAACCTCAGTCAAATTGTTACAGGGAGGTGGATAGATAATCATCAGAAAAATGGGGCTAGCCAGTATTATAATGAGCCGCATGCATGATGACTTCTTTCTGAGCAGAAATCAGAACAGGAGGGTTGGGGCTTGCTTTGAAGATGAAAGAAAGCAGGGCTTCAGGCCTCACGCAAGCACAGCCTCTCTCTGCTCTTCATTAAAGCAACCCAACCTTCTGCGTCTTCTACCTGAGTCTGATAATAAGAGGCTTTAAGGTATTCCCTTAAAGCCTGTATGGATGGCTCTGCTCACTCCACTAAAAGTGGAGCTAGCACTGAGCAGCTCAAAGAAACAAGCAGACATTACTGAGGGCTGGTGCAGATCTCCTCTCCAGAAAAACAACAGCATCTGGAGCTTTTCCACTTTGATCACAGACAGGTAAAAGGGGCCATGACAGAAGGCTATAAAATGAGGCATGATATGGAAAATATGAATAGACAGTATATTTTCCTCTCTTAAGAGTTGTGTTACCTGCCTCCCAGGGATCCATGTCGCTCCCGCCCTGATGATGTTCTGGAAGGCCTTCAAAACCTGGCTGTTCTCCAAGGCCTTGGGATAGGTTGTTTGAGGAGCTCTGTAGGTGATGTTTTTGTTAGAGGAAGCAATATTTTCTTGCTGCTCTTTTCCTGTTTTCTTTATTATTCTTACTTGATGTAAGCTTCCCAGAGTCATTTTGCAGTCAGAAGGCCTCTAAATCTCATGAATGAATGAATGTTAGAACTCAGTTCATCCATTGAGACTAAGTGCAGAGAGTCAGGATTGATAAAAGTACAGACTTCCTTACCACAGTACACAAATGGATAGTGATGCCCATCAAGTTAGACAATTTTCTGAAGGGACTGTACAAACTCAGGCCATTGGTGGCTGGTAGCCTTGGTGGGTGCCGCTTGATGCCAGAATCACAGACAGTATATGTTAAATAATCACTTGCTTGACAACAACAGGGCCTGATTCCCCAGTGCTCTGCTTTTGATGTCAGGGTCACTCTTCATTTTCTTTAGACTTTCAGCTCAGCTTACAGCTATTAATGGAAAATAAAGAAATGCTGTGGCTGGGGCATGTAGAAAAAGCAGACGGGATATTTCTGAGGCAATCAAAGACCACATAATATGCTCATATTGTATTACTCTCTCAGGTCACATGTTGGGGTCAGTTCAGAGGGGTACATGCATGTGTTTTATAATCCTGTTATGGAAATGATTTCCTTTCTCCCCAGTGGTATGCTGTGTCAGAAGGCTGGCACAAAGACATCCAGCAGGTAAACCTTTTCCTGCCCTGGTTCTCTGTGTCATTAAAAGCTTTGCCTTCTTAATTTCTCTATGTGGTACTACTGCTAGAAGCTAAAACAGAAGGTCAATAGAAAACTAGCAATCCTACTTTCACATGCAGGGTAAAGGCGTTTTTGATGGGATTGCTGCAGTGTGTATACATAGAAAGTAATGTAAAATCACTTAAGGAGTTTCCATACTGGTCAATTCCAACCACTCCAAGCTCATTTTAAAATTTTCTTTACTATTTCTAATCAATAAGGGATCTAGCAGGCATCTTTTTACAGGGCTGTGCAGAAAGGTCCAATTTAGCAGCTAAAGTTGTTAACATAAAGCTGAGACAGTGGTAGGGAAAGCTTCAGCTGTTAATTTTCCACTTGTAATGAAGCTGCAGGAAGACGTTCACAAGGGGAACACAACTCTGGGAACCCTACCTGGACATTTTTTATAGCTCGTGTTCAGAGTCGGTGGGTAGCCTCAAATGAAACCCTTCTGCCATGAAATGGCTTTTGTTACCAGCACAGGGAGAGTGTCAGTTCTTCCAAGCACCTTCAAAATACTCTGTAGAGCTGGGTTTTTCAACTGTGTCCCATGGGATCCTGGAGTTCCATGAAAGGCCAAGGGGAAAAAGAAGGTCACTCGAATGCAAACACGTTTCTATTACTAGAACTTTGCCTCTTGATCAGGGGTTTGAGGTGTGTGGGTGTGTACACAAACATCTTCAGTGTTTCTCAACCTTTTTTCACCTGTGGCCTCCTCCTGACCTTATTTTTCTCCGGTGGTTCCCTGTCCAGGTCCCATTACCAGTGAAAAAAGATTGCCACTGACACACTTGTCTTGTAAATAGAATATATGTTTTTATTTATCATAACGGTCTTTTCAGTAGAATACTCTTTGCTTTTTGTGGCCCGCTCAGCATGTGCTATGGCCCCCCGTTACATGTTTTTCACCTGTGGCCCCCTTGAAATATCCTAGGGCCTCCTGGGGGCCTAACAGCCCTGGTTGAGAACCACTGTTTTAAACAAACAGCTTTTTCAACCAGAAAAAGTTTGAAAACCTCTGCATTAGAGGGTTGAAAAAACATCCAAAGTGCATTTTTGGGGGAGTGCAGGGAGAAAAAAGGACAGAAAATCCTGTTTTACAAATAGAAACTGGTTGGTCGCAATCTTGGATTTTCCCCAAGGTTGGGTAAATGCCTTAGGAGAATACAGTGAAATACATCAAATGAGTAAATGGAAGAAGAAGAAAATTGGTGTGAAGGAGACTTTCTTATAATTGAATCCCAATAAAATTTGAAGGGATTCCTCTTCATCAGGGGAATAGTATGATACACATGACGTGCAAAGGATGGGCACATTCAGCACTGCAGGGTTTTTTATTCTTTTCAACCCAGTGAAATGTTGGAAAGAAATTACGCAGAGGGGATCAGGACTATGTACATCCATATATATGCCAGTATAATAACTCTCAGAAAACAGACAGAATGGGACCAAACTTGGTGGAGCGGAAAAACCAGATGAGATGGCTACATAATGAGGTAGCTACACTGAGTGCAACGTCTATGCTGTCCCAACCCTTTTTAGTTTTTTTTTTATAATAATAATAATATTTATATTTTAATTTAGAGTATTTTTGTAATTAATATTTTTTGTGGTTTTATTGTATACCACCCAGAGTCTTGCTTCTGTGAAATGGGTGGCATATACTGTAAATACGATAAATAAATAAATAAAATATGTAATTTTGCTACATCCAAGAAAATGCAACCCCTTTTATAGCTACTGCTGGGAAAGAGATTGGGAGAAAAAATTCAGAAGCTATGCTTTGAATGTTTTCTCTACCGTTTTAAGAAAAAGAATAGCTTCATAATGTCTTTTGATTGGTGGTCCTAGGAGCTATCAATTCAGTTCAAGAATCACTGTATGTACAAACTCTCAGAGCCATTCATTCTTGATAGTTGTATGGCAGTGGAGCTTTTACTTTATCTGTCTTCCTTGTTCTGTAATTCATTTCCCTCTAACCCAGCCTTCCTCAAACTTGGAGCCTTTCAGATATCATTGAGCTTGACGTGTTTTGATTCCTGGGATTTGTTGTCCCAACACATTTAGAAGGCAGACAGTTTAACTCCCTTGATTCTCTTCTTCTCCCTCACAATGTCACCTCTGTGTGTGTGTGTGTGTGTGTGTGTGTGTGTGTATGTGAATGAGCGGGAAGGGGGGAGAATGGATTCTGGCTCACAAGACAAGTGCCATAAAAATGGCGTTAATTCTTTAAGCTTCATTTAATGTCTGTTTTTCACAGAAAGAGGGATTTCTTGCCTTGTACTCATCCTTGGGGATGAGACATGTTGGAACTGAGGATTTAACAGTCACAGCACAGTTTGTTTGTTTTCTTCCAACTTGGGAGCACAACAGCCACCTTTTCCTTTTCAATCCATGCTCATGAAAGCAGGGTCTGGTAGCTTACACACTTCCCACATCCTGCTGCATATTGCTTAGTCCATCAGATGATTGCATAATTGCAGAGAATTGATTGGGATGGAGGTGGTCCTTACTTTGATTTGCCTTCCTCCTGAATGTGTGATTTGTGGTACTGCCACTGACAGGCTGGATCTTGTGTACTATATGGGAAGGACGGCTAAATTCTTCATCCATGCCGACGATTTGGCACTTAACGCTCAGGGAATTAACTTCGAGGAAGTGGAAGACAAGCTCACTCTGGCTCTTAAGAATATGTCTGAATATTATAACGAGAATGGACTAAAACCTAACCTGTCAAAAACGAATGTCTGTGCATTCCACCTCAAAAATAGGCAGGCCAGCCATAGGCTTGCTCTTATCTGGGATGGAGTGAGTCTGGCACATTGTGAGACACCATGTTACCTCTGTGTAACACTGGATCAAACATTAACCCTGAAAAGACATTGTTGCAACTTAAAGCAACAGATTTCCACCCGTAATAATCTTCTCAGGAAGCTGGCTGGTACTACTTGCGGTGCTCACCCTACTACTCTATGCAAGGCCGCCCTTGCATTGTTCTACTCGGCGGGAGAGTATGCCTGCCTCATTTGGGGCCGCTCTGTGCACTCTACGCAGGTGAGCAGGGCGCTTAGTTGTTACCAGATGTTTACGCCCCACTCCACTTGATAAATTATATAACTTAGCGGGAATAGCCCTGCCAGGCATTAGAAGGAGCGTGGCACAAGGCATGGAATATGGAAGGGTGTGACATGATCCAGCACACCCATTGTTTGGCCAAGTACCTCCTACAAAAAGATTGAAGTCAAGAAGGAGCTTCTTAGACTGTACTGAGGAGGTTGCTACTACACCTCAAACAGAATGATTAAAAAGATGGAAATCCTAAGTAAAACATCTTCATAATTGGATAGAACCGCTTGAGGAGTTACCTTGAGGTTCGGAGGAGGAGTGGATGGTTTGGAGATGTTTAAACAGACTGCTCACTGGTTTGGCCAGAACTGAAGATTACATGGGAAAATGGGGGTTTCTCCCTGAGGGCAAGAATATTTGCTGCGAATGTGACAATATACAAACAACTACCCATCTTTTACAGGGCACACAGAGTGACTTATTGATCGGAAACACCGCTGCCATCAATGGGGCCCGGCATTTGGCTAGAGTTATACAAATTTTATATTTTATTCAATGTTTTTAACTTTGTAACTTTTAATTAATACTTCCCCCCTTTCTATTTCCTGCATTTCTGACATGAAATGAGAGGAGAATGTCTAAATTATCTAATAAATGGTGCTCCTTCATTTACTTTGTTTAAATTGCCAGGTTTGGGGGGTTAATACTAGTCTGTTGTGTTTTATAACTGCGTATGAAGATTATATACTAATTAACTGCTCCTTTGCAGTACAGTTTACAGTCACTTTTTTGACACTGCAGTTTAATTCCCTTTCTCTATTTGTGTGTGACTGTGTGTATGTGCACAGCAGAGATATGATCCCATATCTTTGGAAAAGTAAAGGGATATCATAAAACATATTAAAATGTAGCAGCTGTATTTTTCTCTACCAAGAAGCATAAATATTCACCCACCAGCATTGGATTTAAAAGAAATCACTACCTTATGATTGTTTTGCCTTTAACAAAACTACAGGCCACATACGGTTAACCACAATAGATATGCAGATTGAGCAGTCAAAGCCCTACATCTCAGCTCAAAGGCTGTATGAAGAGAAAATTAAGCTGCTGCAAAAATAGATGATTGCTAAACACTTAATATACACTTGCCAATATCTGCAGTTTGCCATATTGCAAAGGTCTTTTGTTATATATCTGGGCATGAATGTATCTGAAAATTACTTTTTTTCCTTGTGGTATTATGGTTCTGAAGTGTCACAAAGTCAACTAGCTTAGAGATACGAAATTAAATGTCACACTTACGTTTTGTCATTGAACAGAACCTTTGTGCAGCTCTATTTAAGAAACATTCTTTAACAAGTCTTCTAATACTATTACAGGAGACTAAACTTGCTAGGTGCCAATCAACCACTACTGTAAACAATTAAGACTATTTACGCCTTCTATTAAGTTCAAGTATTTTGCTAATGGAATTAGTTCCATTATCAAGTATTTTGCTAGTGGAATTCTTTTCAGTCTTTGGGAACAAATGAACCAAAGGAAATAACTGAATTGGAGAACTTGGATAGGCAAATAGGGTTTCACACATCATATTTTTGGTGCCCACCATGCTCTGTTGTTTGGTTTAATTTTGATTTAATTCAAAAATGAAAGCAAGTGCCTGATATTAATCCATTTTTTTTTGAGAAATGCAGAGCCAGACCCACAGAAGTACAGTTTATGTTGATTCAGAGTTAGTATATGATTTGATACTGTGAGATAAGCTAGAGATGAAATTAAAGGAATCCTTCATTGATAGTTACTTCTAGCAATATAAAAATTGTATGAAGCTACTTTTAAAGTGTCAGGTCTCGTATGAACAACAGCTGATAGGAGAAATTGCAACACAGGAGAGTTAAACAAGAATGTACATTGGCCCCTCTAGTATTTAAATAGTATATAAACTGTTACAGAACAATTTTTTTAACCTCATTTCTCCATTATGGGCAACAATTCTATTTCTGAGCAGTTTCTTTAATTAGGAAGGTAGTTTTTAAATCTCCCTACTTCCACTTACCTATTATATGCATAGGTAAAATGGCTTGTATAATATCTGCATTAGCAATTATAGCATAGAATATATATTTTAATCCTGCTGGCAAATCATTGCGTAACTGAGTTTTCAGACATACCAATGAATAATTCAGAAGTCATTGATTTAGTTTGTTGCTAATATGTTTAATAAAATATCAAACCTGTCTCTATAAACACAGTGCTGAAGACATCTTTCATTAGCTCCGTTTGCATTTTGCAGAATACTGACTCCATTTATAGGCCATGTACTGTATATAGTCAGACACTTGGACAAATATCATTTAATTATATTTTTGGTGTTACTTTCTGAAGAAAACTTATATAATGCCCAACTTATCTTCTACATAGCAATATTATCTCTTACAAAGTTTTTAGTTATGCTAATATTTCAAAATAGAAATAATAGCAGAAGGCCATTTTAATTTGCTTAAGGAGGAAGTTTTAATTAGTTTGATGGGGAAAATAATGTTGGGATGCTCTGGGGGTTGGCAGGAAAATGTAACCAGAATTGTCAGAATTGCTAGAATGCTAGGTGAGTGTTCAGCTTTGTTGATTTTATACCCATATGTTATTGCTTGAAAACAGTGATGGACATCCAATTTGCTATAGTGCTGCTTTTGTGCTGAAATATTTGTCAAATGTGTGACTGGGAATTGTAGATCCTAGTGTCAACCCTTACCCCAGAAGCCACTTGAAAATTCAATTGCTGACTATATTCTAAAAAGCCAAATATACTTAGAAACATATGAGATGGAAAACAACTACCAAATAAGATCTGCCACAAGAAACAGTTAATAATACTGACCCCAGTAGGAAAACTACTAACCAAATAAAAAGTTGTTTTTCTTTTTTCTCTAGTTTTACAAGATCAGTTACTTTAAGTGAGATTGAAT
Source organism: Candoia aspera (assembly GCF_035149785.1). Classification (NCBI taxonomy): domain Eukaryota; kingdom Metazoa; phylum Chordata; class Lepidosauria; order Squamata; family Candoiidae; genus Candoia; species Candoia aspera. The sequence goes on from NC_086158.1 coordinate 76,609,264, forward strand.
GGTTTAGTATCAAAACACCTGCATCCATGTACATATGCCTGCACAAATAAAGCACTTACTCTGCTGAATTGTAATCAGACTTGTTTAAGATCTTGTTTTACATTCCAACTCAAAACATAGCTCTTGATTTGCATGTCTAAACTCTGTGAGTTATACAAATGCATATTCTGAAGAAAGTAGTTACTGTATTAATTTTGGCAACATCATTATTTTTTAGGCTGATAACGTTGTCCGGATTAGTAAAACATAGGGATTATTTCTTTGAAGTGTTTCAGCAATTAAGAAAAGTGAAAGATTTGAACAAGAAAAAAAGCATACTAAGAAGAATGCAGTTCATAAGATCAGATTGTGATTGACCACTGACACTGAGATGAGTTAATTAATGTCTGTACCTACCATGTATGTATACAAGCCAGATCAGGCTAACTATAGAAGTGCAATAGGGTTTATTGCAAGTCTTTGTGCTGATTTTTTAAAATTGAATCAGTTTACAAGAAGTCAGAGATTAGAAATTTGTGGTAATTTTTCTCTATTACAAATCAAGATGAAAATACAGAATAGTACATCATTACTATAATGATTATCGTAATTATAAAAGAGCTAATGTTCTCTTGAGCTTTGGTGTTACCGTGACTCTAAGGGTCTTTATGATGTCTTAAATGTGATTTTTTTTTTAATCCAGAGGTAAACAAATGCAGGTTTCCAATTTGCATTATTTACTTTCTGAACTAAATGCTGCATTCACTCACACATCCTTCCTCTCTCTCTCTCTCTCTTGTGCCTTTGAGTCAGTGTTGACTCCTGGTGACTGCCTGGACAAGTCCCTGCAGTTTTCTTGGCCAGATTTTCAGAAGTCGTTTGCCATTGCCTCCTTCATAGGGCAGAGAGGGAGTGAGGGGACCAAGGTCACCCAGTTGGCTTTGTGCCCAAGGCGGGACTAGAACGCATGGTCTCACAGTTCCTAGTCTGGTGCCTTAACCACCACACCAAACTGGCTCTCACCATATAAACCTATACAACTCAAAATCTAGGTTTGATTTCCAGAAGAATCATGGTAAAATTCTCACCTTGTATGGTGCCATGGCTCAAAAGCACTACAGTTCCCATGCACTTTTCTAAGTTCTAATACACTTGACCAAGCCATTCAGACCTGGCTGTTTCCACCTTTGCCCTTCTCTCAAATTTTCCAGGTACTTTTCCATTCTCCAGTTCACAGGAGAACTGTGTTTTTTTTGAGCACTATATCTCTCTGTGTCTCCTTCACAGTTGCCATTCTCCACATGTTTCATCGGCTGAATTTTTTTGCACAAATAAAATACATGGTATTGAGCTATACAGTATCACTATACCATGGCATTATGCAATAATCATTGTTTTAAGCTGATGACAGTGTTAATAAGGAGGTTAATAAGGTTTCAAAAATTACATTGCCTCTATTCTGCTGAGTTACAAAGCAGGCAGCAGTATAGCACCATAAGTCTGGCGAAGGAACATTGATCTGATTTGGTGCTGTTATGAAATTTAACACAAAGTCCATCTTTTTTCCTCTAACTAAATCAAAAAGGTTCAGTTGTTCAATATATGTAAATATATGTAAAGTCCTATGTTTAGAAGAGGTAAAAGAGGAAGCAACATGTTTGAGAAGGTACATATTAAAAGGATAGAGGTCTTTTAGCAGATAACCCACAGTGTGATGGTAAATAAGTGAATGCAATTTTACGCTGCTTTAACTGACATAAAATATGTGGGAGTAGTAAGTGATATGACAGGTCTGACAGCTAGCCTGAAATGCTTTTGTTATGTAACTGCCAAAAACTGGTTAGGATAGTCCTGATTTTCAAGATGTAATTCTTACTACAAAATTAGGTTTTGCTAATTGTGGGAATTGAGAGCCACTTTGATGTAGTGGTTAGGGCACCAGGCTAGAAACTAGTAGACCATGAGTTCTAGTCCCACTTTAGGCATGAAGCCAACTGGGTGATTTTGGGTCAGTCCTTCTCCCTCAGCCTGAGGAAGGAGGCAGTGGCAAACAAAAAATCTTGCCAAGAAAACTGCAGGGATTAGTCCAGACAGTCACCAAGAGTCAAGATTCACCAAAATAGATTTTGTTTTTAAAATCCTGGGAATTAGCCATTTATCTCTTCCATCGAACCTTGTTTGCTGATGGAGTGCTCTCCAACTGGAATGCTGAGTGATATTTGCAGGACAGAGATGGGCCTTTTCCTTGGCTGCTGCACCACTAAGTGTGCATAGGCATGGTGCTTCTCTCTACATTGTATCAAAAGCTGCCTTGTCACATGACTGATTGGAGGAGATGGGGGAGTGTGGAAGTGGTCATTAGGGGGAAATGCTGAGTATGAATAACTAGAAGTTTTGATGTCTTCTAGCATTTGGATGAGAGCCAGTTGGGTGTAGTGGTTAAGGCACCAGGCTAGAAACTGGGAGACTGTGAGTTCTAGTCCCACCTTGGGTACAAAGCCAACTGGGTGACCTTGGGCAGGTCACTCTCTCTCAGCCCCAGGAAGGAAGCAATGGCAAACCACTTCTGACAACCTTGCCAAGAAAACTGCAGGGACTTGTCCAGGTAGTCTCCGAGAATCAGACATGATTGGACAGATTTTTTTTTTTTTTAAGCATTTGGGTAGGTGGATGTGAAGTAGTGAAACCAAGGGTCTTCCTTAACTAGACCATAGTATTATATTGTCAAAACTAAGTGTTCCAATCAAGGGCCTTTCTTATCCAGGACAGTATTTTATTTCAGAAATGCTCCAGACAAGGGTGTTTCTTATCTAGGACAGTATTTTATTTCCAAGACTTTCCTCAGAGCAGAAATTTCCTTATCTAGAACAGTATTTCACTTAAAACACACACACAAACATGTAAGTGCTCAAGTCCAGGGCCTTGATTATCCAGAGTAGTATTTTATTTCAAATTCTTTCTTCCACAATGAACTGAAGCTCTTTTCTTATCCTAAATAATAATGTATTTCCACAATATTAATTGTTCCAGCATGCCCAATAGGAATCCAAGTGAAAGTATTATTAAACTATGTTCAGTAATTAAACTGTGTTTAGTTACTCATATTCTATAGAGGATAGTGGATTCATCTGGAAAAAAGAAACTCATGTATACTTGTGATAGATGTGCTTGTGGCTTTCATATGGTATGGCTGGATTAATTATATGTAGGGGAATATAACTATTATTATGTAAAGGACAAATGGAGAGTCAGAAGAGTTTAAAATCATCATAAGCAGTTAAAGCAATTACTTAATTCTGTCCAAGCCACTGACTAATAACAGTAAACACAGAATGTTTTTTTCTTTTTTTAATGGCAACTTAATTTGCCTGTTGTAGTAAATGACAGTTTTAGTAAACTGATAAGCTGATAGTTCTCACAGTACTGTTTGCTTTGGTTTAAGGAAATACTATTCCCACAGTGGAAAAACTCTCTTCAGTCCCAGTTAACAGCACCTTTATTTATTGCATCTACCCCTGTAGAATTTTGGAAATATGCTGTGGGGGGCGGGGAGATATTATAGAGGATCATAACAGAAAGCAACATAAAAATAGATTTGCCCCAGATAGCTCCACTCATTATGCGAATATATATTTTGGGTCAGCTTTAGTGTAAAATCACTTCCATGATGGCCAATTATTTCTTTTGCTAAAGGAATCATAAAAATAAAGCACCTGTTTTTTAACTGAATAAACTATGCTGTAGTTCATATTCTATCATGTGGGCAGGTACATAGTACCCGTGCTGTAACAGCCACATTTGCACTTGAAATTAGCAACCAGAATGGTAGGGAGGCTGGAAATGATATCCTGAACGGAACAGTAGGAACATCTGAGTATGTTTGTTTTGATAAAAAGAAGGAGGAGAGATCTTAAAATATTCAAAGATTTAAAGGGACATTCATGCTGAAGATGGACTAATTATTATTGTTTCTCCGGAGGAAAGAACTTGAAGCAGTGGTGGAAATTGTAGGAAAACATGTTTTGGGGGATGCATTAGATGAAAGTTCCCCAAATGGAAAGTTATTTTCAGACTGAGATTTGTCTCCCCTTCACCAGAAATACTTAAGCATAGATTGTTTGACCATTTGTGGGCAATCACTGGTAGATAGCCTGTACTATAGATCTTGTGTCAAGTAGAGAGTTGGGCTACAGGGCATTGAGGGCATTGGCATTAATAGTAGTCATGGGGAAAGAGGTTACCCGTTCACATAAGTGACTGTTATGGTGATTTTGTTTTTTATTTTATGTCCAATTGTGTAATGGTATGTGGGAAAGACTTTGGGAGACTGGGCAAAGAGATGCTGCCAAGGGAATGGTCAGATAAGAGACAGCATAGCTCACAACTAGATAGTGGAGGGCGGGCAAGAGGCTCAGAAGAGCCCTTCCCTTGTTTCTTGGGCTGTAAAAGAGATGTGGGGGGAGATTTGCACTTTCAGACTTGCAAGATTCTGTCAGTGTAGTTGTACAATAAAGTAGAATTAGCTCATCAGGTTGTGGTTCCTATTTGGTTTACCCGTGAGGCCAGCACATTACTAGATGCTACCCAAGTTCTCTTTCAACTTTTGCTTCTAAGAGAAAATATTTTTCTGCCTAGTGTATTTATTTCTGAGTAATAATGTTCTGGATCTTGACTCTTGGAGAATAATAATAATAATAATAATTCTAAGAAATCATTAAAGTTTGTATCTGTTGTTTGCCCAGCTTTGATAAAACTTGATATTCTATCACTTGTCTATGCTTTTTTAAATCTCACTGTAGCTTTAAACTAATAGAAAAACTCGAGTGAAGATGTTTAGGCTCCCATGTTCTTGACATACTGTAGGCGATCTAGTCCCATTTTATTTATTGCTTTCAGTGTTAAACCAAAGCACTCACCCTGTGAGAACTGTCATTTCCTCAGAGAAGAGTATTCTCTTTTTTTATCTGAAGCCCTCCCCCCGCTTCTTTGGAGTGTTTGAAATAAGCCTGGAAGACTGATTTTGTATATGAAGGAAAACATCAGGCGATAGAAACAAGAGGGCAAATATGTTGTACATGAGACAACAATTGCCATCCTGTGTAGCGTTTGGCTGTTTAATTCCCATTGCCTTGGAGATGGAGTAATCTTATGATCCATAAAATGTTGTGTAGTATATAATAGCATAATGGTGTTAGTCTAATGGGTACCTGATTATGCTTTTCATCAATGGCAAGTCTAGAAAGGATAGAAATCATATAATATTAGCCTCTGCAATGGACAATTATAAGGTATCACCCTAATTTCATTTAGTTCAATTATCCTGATTTTTAGAAAATAAAGGATTTTTTAGACTTCAAATTTTATAAAAATGGTTCGGGACAGCTAATGCAGACAGAAGAATTGGGAAGAATGAGTTTGTCTAAAGCCTACTAGTTTGTTCAGGGGAATGTAAATTGAATCCTGAGGAACTGGGGATGAAAGCTCAGAAGTAGTAACTTTCGATAGGAACATATATACTGAAGAAAGATGTTAGAGAGTCACTCTAGTGGGACCTATTAAACCACACAATGAGAAATCAGGAAGACCATTAACTTATAAAGTGCTTGGTAGGCAATTATGACTTCACAATGGAGACATGGTGGAATGATTCTCTTGACTGTAATATAGCAATTGAAGGATACAACCTGTTCAGAAAGAAAAGATGCAGTAGACGGGAAAAGAGTTAAACATTAAAAATTTCCATATCTTCCTAGAAGTTTTGAGGAACAAACTTGTTTGAGAGCCTTTGAGCTAAACTAAGTGCAAAAAGAAACAAAAGCAATACTATTGCTGGATGATGTTTTCCAAAAGTAAATCCCAAATCTTTTCAAAAGTTATGAGATAATAGTGATGGAAGAGGGGCTCTAATTATGCTGGTAGTAATGGGAGACGATTTATGGCAACTAATATATACTTAGGAAATACCTTATGAACAACTGTCAAATCTGTCTGAAAATTAATCATAGATTATAAGTCCCAGCTTCCAACTTTACAGAAAGTATGCTTGATTAAAATGCTACACATGACCGGGGTAAAATGATGATAACACCCTCATTAACTGATCTTCCCCAGACAGAATTAAAACTGAACTCATCTGAAATTTGCCTCATTTAAAAGTAATCATTTCTTGGTTTTGTTTCTTAATAAGAGATGCATGTGTGAAGTAATACCCATAATTCTATTTTTTTTAACAAAATCTGAAATTGTACAAAAGCTGAAATTGTACAAAAGCAGTGCGTAAACATAGTTTTCCGTAGTTTCAGTTTTTTATATTTTTCTCACTGCTAAACAAAACAAGATCTGAAATCATATGCAAGATTTTTTGAATGTGGTAAAAGAGTTTGTATGCACATCATTCATATTTCCCCCAGTGTATCAGCAATAGAGAGGAAGAAAAAATGAAAGTGAACTCAAAACTTGAGTCAAAACTGCACGTTCCGGTTCTGGAACAAATTTTAGAAATTTCCTACTTAATCAGAGGGAAAATTGGAAGTGGAATGATAGCATGATTCAGGACAAAAAGGAGTGAAAGGAGAGAAACCTTTTCACTTAAGGGTATGGGAGAATATTGCTGACTCTATTTTTAGGGCAGTTTGACACAATCAGCACTGCTTTGATTGAAATATAAATTCTTCAATTTCTGGGTTTTGCTAAACTCTATGATACTATAATATAGTATTCAACAGCAAAACTGTATATAAAATACTATTTTATGGGGAATGCATAGGTTGTTCATAAAACTGTTGTATGTTTGGGTAGGATGCATACAGTATAATCTAAAGGCAATTTTTGTGCTCTGTTTAAAAACGTCACAAAAATTATCATTGAACTTATTTATTAAAAGGACATATTTAAAACTGACACAGATAAGAGCAAACACACAAACTCATCACTGCTATTTACCTTTTGCTTATCTGTTTGAACACGGTATCTTGAATTCTTGAAAAACCATTAATACAAGTATTTCCACAGGTGTTACAGCTTTTAGAAGGTAGAGGATAAAAAAAAGCCATGTCTACTTTAATATTCTCAATAATAAATGTCAAGTCAAATCACTGACCAGTGTAAGAGGAATATACCCATCTGGGCTGCAAAGTGTGAGAACTGGCAAGAGTCATCATTACTAGCACAAAAGTACAAAACATTCTATATGTAAGAATGATAAATAACAAAATACTAAGACTATACAACCACACGCCACCCAGAGTCACTTTTCTGTGAGATAGGTGGCTTTACAAATTTGATAAATAAATAAACAAATGATTTAGCAGAATAAAATGGAAAATATAAAATATAGTGATATAAGGTAAAGGTAAAGGTTTCCCTTGATGTAAAGTCCAGTTGTGTCCGACTCTAGGGGGCGGTGCTCATCTCCGTTTCTAAGCCTTAGAGCCGGCGTTGTCCGTAGACACTTCCGGCCAGCATGACGACACGGACCGCCGTTACCTTCCCGCCGAAGCGGTACCTATTGATCTACTCACATTTGCATGTTTTCGAACTGCTAGGTGAGCAGGAGCTGGGACTAGCAACGGGAGCTCACCTCGCCGCACGGTTTCAAACCACCGACCTTCCGATCGGCAGCTCAGCGGTTTAACCCGCAGCGCCACCGCATCCCTTATAGTGATATAAGAGTTAATAAAAATGAAAACTCTAAGTGGTAGCACTAGTCAGCCAAACAGTCGGAGCTATGAGATACAGGGAAATCTAACAGTTAGCAGTGCTAACACGTAGAACATATACAACACTGTAATTCTAATCACCTAAGACATCATGTAGAACGGTCTTCCAAGAATGCCTCAGATAATAAAACCAGTAACCAAATATTTACATATAGCAACTTGCATTGCATTACTTCAGAAATTACCAAACTATAGAAAGAAATGTTACAATGTAGCATATAAGCTCAAGAGACAGACATATCAAGACATTGGAATTAGACAGCAACAGCTAAGTAAGCCGACATTCTGGAACTGATCATCTGATCAACTTATTTTTATTTTTGATCAGTGCCTAATATATTCTATAGGCTGCATCACATTATGTGGTATTTAAGAGTTACAGCATGATAATAATACACAGGGGTATACTCAACTTGACATTTGAATATTCCAATTAATGAACACTGAAAGATGGCATGTGCAATGGACTCAACTTTCCTGACTCTACAAGGACATAAATGTTCCAAATGTGGGACCTTCTCATATCTTTCCTTCAATACTACAGAGGAAAGAGGATTAAAATGAATTAATGTGAACGGCCATCAGTATTTGGAAGTTCTAACTGTTTGAGACATGTTGCTGGTACTACTAAGTACTCTGATTATTAGGAAACAAAAAAGTTGGCACTTTATCTACAGTAGCTTCCAACATTACAGAACCTAACCACTTATTCTTTACATTAAATCTGGTTAATGAGACTGTGTGAATATAGTTTCCTTGTTTGTATTTTGGTCTTTAGCACTGACTCTTGATGGAGTTGCAGTTTCCTACCATGTGGCTCAACAGTCTTAGGATACTTCTGGACTCACAGCTCCTTCTTGAACATCAAGTGGAGGCTATGGCCAGAAGGGCCTTTCTGCAATTGCATCTTGTATGCCAGTTGCAGCCATTTCTAGAACAAGAAGTTTTGCTCTTTGTCACTGATATCCTTGTCACCTCACAGATGAACTATTGCAAGACTACTGAAAATTATTCAGATGTTTCAGCTGATTCAACACACAATGGCCTGAATAGTTATAGGAGTACCTGGTTTTTACCCATTTTCTTTATGTTCATATTACTGACTTTTAATGCTTCAATTTTATCTTACTATTTTCAAGCTGACTGGAGTTTTTGGAAACAGAATAACGTATCAGCCAAACAGATAAATAAAATTTTCAAAGGTGTACAGCTAGTCCTTGCTTGGTGATCACTTGCATTACTTCAGAAATTACCAAACTATAGTTACCATTCAAAATTACAATGGTGCTAAACAAGGAGACTTACAAGCAGTCTTTGAAGTTGCGGCTGTTGCAACATCCTGTGGTCATGTGATTGCAATTCAGGTGTTTGGCAATTGTCATGCAATTATGATGGTCTCAGCGTCTGTTGATCACATGATCACCATCTGTGACCTTCACTGCCAGCTTCTGACAAATAAAGTCAATGGGGAAACTGGCAGGAAGTTGCAAGTTGCAGTCATGTGATGTCATGCTTAACAACTGTGCATGATTTGCTTAATGACCACAACTGGAACTGCCATTGTAAGTTGGCGTGATCGTGTGATTTTTTGCTTTATGACCCCATCGCATAGAGATGGACTTGTAGGTCCCAATTATTTTTGTTAACTGAGGACTACCTATATTTGATATGAACATTAGAATCCAGGTGTTGTGTGTGGTCTTTTTTTAAAAATCACAGTTTAATGCAGAAATGGGGTGGAATGAATTTATGAATTAACATATACTGATGTAGACTGGAAATAGACTAGTTGCTATCAATGCCCATTTAATTACATGTCAAATAAAGGCATATCCTTCCTCTAAACTGGAGAAATGCATAATTTACTATACCTGTTTCACTGTTACATTTTTTAGAATTTTTTGTGACTGACCTTCATAGAATATGGAAGTCAATATGATCATGTAAGTTTCTGATATGATCAAGCTGCAAATTCTGGATTTGCAGAAACTCTGTCAATTTTGACATGTGTTTCAATAATTTTCTGTTGTAATTAAGTATTGGTGAATTGAATCTCAGGGTACCAGAGGCAAGCTATTAATATTTGAATTACTTGCTTGAGAAGGACTATAGTTTAATTTTCAATATACTTATGCCTTCAGATTAATCAAATGAATTATAGATGAAAGGTTGATGGCTTAGTTTCTATAGTTACAATAATCACATTTCTGCATTCTAAAAACAAGGTCATTGACAGTATTAGAGGCTTGTAGTGGCAAGTGCTTGGTTGCAATATAAATAATAAGGGAGGTCAAACATTTACAAAGCAGAGGAACTATCATTAAGATTGAAAATAAGAAGCTCTTTTCTTTCTGCCTGCATGTATGTATATACAAGTATGGCATTCTGTAGAAAAAAGGCAGTGTTAGATACTGGTTGATTTGTGTGTTTATAAGGAAAAAACTCCAAAATAGTAGCCTGAATACCATAACAGGAGGCTAAACTACACATTACATTTAATGCACTGAAAAGGAAAGGAAGATTTATTTTTTCCCACCCATGACCTAGATGTTAATTGCCTCTCCACTATGCAGACTAAAAAAATGTAATTTGTGTTAGTCTAAACATTAAGCACCTGAGTTTAACATCCCATAAGCATTAAGTCCTCTCAGACTTGATGAAAGGTCTAAGTAAAGTTTGTGGAGGAAATCTAAGATAAGTAGATCAGGAGTGAGCACCATTCAGGCAGGAAAATATGAAAACATAGTGTGGTAGATTTCAGAGCTGGTGCTCCTTCCCAACAGAGAGGGGGCTCATTCCAGAGAGATAAAAGATTGCTCAGTCCAGGTTCTGCTGGTGGGAAAGTTAAGAGGTTCAAGGTAACTCTGCCTTAGAGCCATTGCTGAATATTTACCCATAGGTCAGTTAGAGTACCTTTAGTCTCTCAAGATTCTGTTTAATGGCAACAGCAATAAAGAACTAGAGTTGGAATTTCAGCTCAGTGTGGTTCTTCGCCTGTTTCCCTGACACATGGTGATTGTCAGCCCTGCAAGGTATATGCTACATAGGTAAAGACTACTTTTATTGTAACAGCTATAGTAGCAGAAATTTGCAAGTCTGAATGTCCTTCCCCCTTCCCTCACTTTATGTTACTGTGAACTAGGGAGGGTCTTGTCTGAGACATTGTTTCAAATTACTTTCTTGGTCTGGGCTCAAGCCCTGCTTATCTTTTGGTTCTTCCTCCTGTCCTTCAAGGCCATTCTGTATACCCTCTATATCACCTCGCATATCAGCCTCAGTCCCCACTTCTGTGTTCCCAGAGAAATCTGAATCTGGGCCAAGGGAACAAAGTGCAGATGTGCTGCTCCTCTCCTTTTTAAAGTAAACTTATCACAAAAATCACCTTGATGAAATCTGTGGGAAACTCCACTGGTCTGCCCACCATAAACCTTTCACATTGAGACATGAAGGTCAGGAATTGGTCTCCTCCAGATTTTACTGGCAAGCTCCCATGAGAATGAAGAAATACTGGCTGTGTTGGAGGCTGCTGTGCTGCTGTGAGTTGAGGCAAATTCTGTCCCACCTGTTGTGTTAGCTGTATCATGGCATTTTGTACATTGATTATTTGTACTTCTACTTCCTGGTGGTGTTGCAACAACACTACAGTGAGTTGCTTGGTGGATAGCAGTGTACCAGAAGGTTCAGAGCCCAGATCCAATAACCAAAGTGAGATCTTCTGCCTCTCTAGAAAGAGAGTAGGATACTTGCAAGGCTGATGTCAGAGCAGACTAAGAAAACAATGCCATATAGGTCAGGATTGCTTTTATTGGAACAGCTGTAGAAACAGAATCTTACAAGTTTGAATGTGCTTCTCCCTCCTTCCCTTTATCATCATGTGAATTAGGGAGGGCCTTGTCTGAGACGTTTTCTCAAGTTATTTTCTTGGCCAAGGTTCAAGTCCCCTTAGCTGACTGTTGCCTTGGTAGCAGCTCTTCCTCCGGTCCTTCAAGGCCATTCCCTGTGCCCTCTACGGTGATAGAGATCATTAAATCAAGAAAGGAAGAAAAAGTACAACCAAGACATGAGATAATTAAAAATGCAAGAGCCTCCAAATTGAAAGGAAATAACTGCTTAGTCTTTCATGTTCTGCTAGAAATAGAAGATCCATGAAATTAAGATGAAATTAAGTTCACAATAAACCAGAAACAATATTCCTCACATATGATCCCATTCATCTATATGAGTCACTGTAAAGGACATTCTCTGAGCCTGTAGTTCTAGAATGCTTTCCCCAAGGAGACTATCATAGCAACAATCTTTGTCTTTTCTGGTGCTGGATGAAAATCATTTTATTAATATGGACGTTATATTCCTGTGCATTAACTCACTAGCATATTTTCCTAGATGTAAGGCCCATTGAACTCACTGGGACATCTGAGTAGTTATGCATCACTACTAAACTAATTTTAATCTCTACTAAAAATATCCAGAAGAAACTTTGGGGTAAACTGGTGGTCCTCAAGCCATAAAAGGCTTTATAAGTTAATACTAGCATTTTGAAATGGGACCAGAAATGAACTTGTAGAGCCTGTGAAGATGGTATAAGATTAGCATAATGTATTTAAAAGCTAGTTCTAATCAGTACTAGTATTTTGCAATAACTGATGTTTCCAGACTATCTTCAAGGGTAATTCCATGTATTGCACTCACCTAAATGAGATGTTACCAAACATGGATTAATGTCAACAAGGCTACTTCTGTGCAAGTAGGACCATAACTGGTGCACTAGCCTAAGCTGGTAAAAAGTGTTTAATGCCCTAGAGGACACATGCTCCTCTAATGACTAAGACAGATCTAGTAATATCCCCAAGCTATGAACTTGATCTTTTAGGAGAAGTATAACTCCTTTTAGAACCATCTGAATGTCACTCAGTTGGACAAAATAACTAGGACTTTTAACTTCTCTAGACTGAGTTCTAGTTTGCTGGCCCTCATCCATACCATTAGCAGAGCTGGCACTGGTTCAACTTTTCCATTCCTTTACCTGGATCTCATGAAAATGAGAGAGGGAACCATGTGCTCTTGGACGTAACCAATTGCAAGCACAGTCTCCTTAAATAATCAAGGTCAGAACACAAAGCAAATTTTACTTTTCAGTGGTAGAGATGGGTAACTATCTTATCTCTTTATTCCCTGTGATAAAGCTCTCAAATGTTTGTTGCACAAAGTTTTTGCCAGCCCTTGTAAATCAGCATGGGCTTCTTCAGGGAGGGGGAGGCAAGAAATGCATCATGACATCATTGTGCATATGATATGTATTACTACTGGTAAGTTCCAGTGAAATGGTCACTAAATGAACCACATGACAGAGAGAGAGATGTTTTGAAGATTGCTGATTGCTACCACCTTATTTAGATAAAGTTCTCTTGTGCAGCAATGCCAGCGTTACTCTGGTGTGCATTGTTGTCAGGTGCAGAAATTTGGGAGTAAGTGCACGCAATGGTTGGAAATTTTTTTTTTTACTACTGTTTAGCAGCATATATTATCACTGTATTTGCAAAGGGTTGTTATTGGAGGCAGTTGCTAAATGAGGACTGCCTGTATCTTGCATCATTTATGCAAATCATATCATGGCTCCTTTATTTATTTAATTTTATTACGCATGTAAGACTACCCAACTTTGGGCAGTGCACAATAAAAACACCAACAAAAAACAGGTAATACAAATGGGAAATCCCAAATGTTTGGAGAAAACAACTATTCTTGTCCCCTCAAAATATACGGAGGACCCACCACTCACTCTAACCCAGTGTTTCTCAACCTTGGCAACTTTCAGATGTGGCTGGGGAATTCTGGGAGTTGATGTCCACACATCTGAAAGTTGCCAAGGTTGAGAAACACTGCTCTAACCCAAGGCTTGGGAGACGAACCAAGTTAAGGTTCTTTTAAGCACAATAAATGTGGGGGCCAGATGAATCTCAGGGGGGATGGTGCTTCAAAGGGCAGGTGCTGTGAAAGAGAAGGCAATCATGTTACATCATGACTCAGTTTACATCATCATGGCTCCAACCAAACATCTAGGTAGAAAAGTTCAAGGAATACTGCCCTGAGAACAGAAACTGAAAGGTAGCATTTAAATAGGTCAAATAAATAGTAAATTAAAAAGCTTTGATAGCAAAATTATAAAATAGGGCCTAAATTATCCTTTTTTCAGATTGGAATGGCTTTCAGATGGTTTATGTTGCTTTGAATAATGCAGAACAGGCCTAGATGGTGATTTCCAATGTCCCAAACAGTTTTCCCACAGAAGCACAAGGAAACAAGATGTATTTTATTCATAAGAACATTAAAAATAAAAAGAGTTCAGACTTACTTAACTGGGGAATACCGATAAAAATCTGCTAAGGGACCAGTACTCATCTCTGGATTTTTGCTAAAAGAGAGCTGAAGTTGGTACTGAACATTAGCTTTCAGCTGCTTATTATGTTACTGATATCTGATGCCATTTCTCCCCCTTTTTTGGAGTGCTTTGCTTAACACACTAATACTATTTAACACGGTTTCAGCCTTTCCCTCATGTCTCACTGGGCTATGCAGTATTTGTACAAATGTTTGAGCTGGCAATATTGTGCATACCAAAAGAAGGCCCTGTCAGGCCCTGCTATCCTAATGTTAACAAGCAGAAGAAATGAGAAAGCCAGGCCAGTTCTCAAGATAACAGCACCATCTCAAAGCAACTGGCATTGGTTACTTTCAGACAGAGTGACATTTTAAACGCCCAGGTGACCAATTTCTTTAAAATCCAATATGAAGGTACCTTTTACTATCTTTGGTGGACAAGTAAGAAAGCTAAGAAATATTGGGATCAGATATGTACTTTAACTTAGAGAATTCTGAAAATAAATGTACAATTGAAGCCAGCGGCTTTCCTTTTAGGTTTGATGGATAAACAGATTGAAATAAAACACAGGACTTTGTTTCTGTATATGATACCAGCAGTGAGACCTTTATACACAGAGAGGTGGAAGGACTTACAAATACCTACAATGGAAGAATGGATGGTGAAGTTAATGGAATTGGCTGAGATGGCAAAACAGACTACTTTGATTAAAGAAAAGACTTTGTCTAGCTATTTTTCAAGCAAGATTTACTTGGAAATCTTGCTTGAAACTGAAAGAAATGAAATTTTAATTTTGGGATTTAATGATTAGAATTGTTTATGATTGTAGAAATGTTGTGCACTATTGTTAATTTTAGTGTAAGAGGTTAATATATCTTATATTTGTATCTGCACCAAAGATAGTCAGAAGCTATTCTTTTTCTATTTTTCTCTCTTTTTTCTTTTTCTTTTCTGCACTCTTAGTTTTGCTCTCTTTCTGATCTTCTTGATTCTTTTTTTTCTGTGTCTTTATATTTTATATAAAGAAACAGAAAAAGTTTCTTGTTGAAACGTAATAATATTATGGGGAAAAAATCCATTGTGAAAAAGGCGACTATTCAAAATATTCAATCCTGTTTTAAATGCTCCAGCAAATAAGTAACTGTGTTTATTGTGTCCTTGAGTTGGGGGGAAAAAGCCAGCACTCATTAAGTTGGGCATTTGTTTTGATTATTAAATAAATTTAGCTAATTACCATTGCTGGTGCACAAAGCAATAAATGATTAAAAGTAGAGTAAGATATTTGTGAGAATTTAGTGGTCTAGTTTGTGATGTATGCTAACACAGCTATGGCATTTCAGGCATTTTATAACCAATCTGGTAATTGTTATCTGTGACGCTGGTTATAGATCTATTAGTATATGCTTTGAGTTTTCTCTGCTGCTGGTTATAACTCTTTATTATTCAGACTAATTCCCCACCTTAATTTTCTCTCCTTGCCTAACTGATTAAATAACTTCCAGCTGAAATCCTCACCCTTTTGGAAATGTAATTATTTGTGCATTCAAAAGCCTGGTCCTTTTAGAAAGGATAATTTATAGTTGTTTTCTATCTTTGCTTCCTTTTTTAATCTCTTACTACTCTAAAAGGACCCACATCTTTTATTATTGTAAATTAAGCAGTAAAGCATGATCAAGAGAACTATAGATAATACTGGCCATTAATCTATGTGAAAATGTATAAAACAAGGGGCTGCATAAACCATTATTGTGGTTCAGTCCTCTTTTGCCTCCTCTTGTTTTAATTTGAGCATCCTGCTAACAATCTTTATGTGACATAAAGCCAGTAGAAGGGAATGTAGCTGCAAATGTATAGTGATTGTGAATGTTTATTTAAGGCTGCAAAGAACTGCAGAATATTCCACTGCATTCAGGGCATCCAGAGAGATTACCAGTATATATCCAGCTCTACCAATGTGCACCTCTGAAAAACTTGTGAGTTTGGAGAGCATGTGTCGTTCCTTTTATTTTTCCCTACTGGGCTTTGCAAGACAGAACAATTGTTTCTAAGTACTTGGTAGGGCAGATTGGAAGCCTTCCCTGTTCCATATACAGAGGTTTGCCACAACACTTGTAATGAGATAGCATCCTCCATCATTATTGAGGAAATAGCTCCATGTAGAGGGACTACGTAACATCACTTTGCCTTTCAACAGAGTGGAATGGCCAGAAAGAGGGTCAAGAAGAGCGGCTGAGGCACCTGTATCACTCGGTCTTATCTTAGGACTGACCTTGAAGTCAGTCCTAACAGATTCCTTATTCATTTCTTTATTAAATCTTAATGTTAACTAGCAGTGGCAGCTTGACTTTCTAGTAGGAACAACACTGTTCCAGTATGTCAAAAAGATCTTCAGTTCCACATTGGTGGCTGCCCTTCCCCCTTGTTATCATTGTTGTTTTTAGCTTGAGCAGTTAAGGCAAAA
This sequence comes from Candoia aspera, assembly GCF_035149785.1. Lineage (NCBI taxonomy): Eukaryota > Metazoa > Chordata > Lepidosauria > Squamata > Candoiidae > Candoia > Candoia aspera. The sequence goes on from NC_086158.1 coordinate 76,625,801, forward strand.
GCTGGAATATATGAGTGGCTTGACAATGTTTCATGTGTATGCCATGCTCCAATGTGTAATTGGCTCAGCCTGAAGGAGGCTGTCAGACTCTTTGACAGCTGCCTAAAATTGAAGGTGGTTATTCTCCAAGCAAGATTTTCACAGAGCTCTCTTTAGTAAGATTGAAATGAAAAGGGATTGGGCTACAAGAACTGCTGCAACAGAACTTTTTTTTTTCCATTTTAGAACAGTGTGTCCCTCTGTACAATAAGGCAGAGACTTTCTGCTCTTCTTATCAATAGCATTACTGTGATCCAGCAAGGAGGCAGGTCTCTTTACTGATAATGGGGAAACTTGCAGCTGGCTATTTCCAATCTCCAGAACCTTTATCTGTCTGGCAATTCTTACTGAAACTGCTTTTTGCTCAAGTAAAAATTCACCCATGATGTTGAAATCGTTGACTCTTGCATGCATGTAAAAAAAATTGACATCAGAGAATTTGGTCTGGAGAAAACACGTGGAAGGCTACTCACATTGCAGGCCAATTCCACCTTTGGGTAGAGTGAGGCAAGTGTCTTAGGGGACAGATGCTGGGGGTCTCTCTAGGCAGCCTCTCCTGGCTGTTCTTTGCAAGCCCCTGACCATTCTCTCATCTCTTGAACTGGTCAGGTATTGGGAACATGAGCACACCTACATCTTAACTGACTGGAAGGATTCCCACATGATTTTCATGCATTCATTACTCAAGGGTGCTGAAAAATGATTATGATAATGCTTCATTCCTGAAGCTTTTGGAAACTGTTGCATTACCTCCATCATTCACAACTAATGTTATGAGCATAACAGTCTTTCCATAAGTATGCATGTTGTTTAAATCAGTATGGCCTGCAGATTGCTCAATTTACTTCAAGTTTATTTGAATTTGGAGGATTATACTTTTATAGATTTGGAGGACTCCTACAGTTGTTTGCAAAACCATAAATTTCAGCAGAATACCAGTGATGTTCCAGAGGGATATAGAATTATGAAACATGCTATTTTTCATGCAGAGCAATCCTAAACAAGTTTACACAAAAGTTAACTTCTGTTCGTTTAAACATGCTTGTTTCCAGAAAAGCATACTTAGGGATTACAGCCATCTTTCAACTTGGATGGGAAAATGGAAATGCCATTCTGATCTAAACAAATATCTGCAAAAGGAAGGAAAGTTAAATATTTAAACCAGTTGTAAAACAGAGAAAAGGTTGTTTATATTAGTTTATTTTCCATAGATGTTTCCAAGTTGTAAAGTGTGGAAAAATGGATAACTTGTAGAATAACACACAGCTGCTCCAAACAAAGCTGGTGTATTCTAAAGAAAATATTACAGCAGATTTTTTATGTACTTTGTGTATTTTATATTGTTTACTTCTAGCAGTGTAACAAGCTAGATATTGTCTCTGTTATCACTGGATTTATTGTCTTCTACATTATATCTTTAGAAAGGCGAGAGGGTTTAATGTAGTTGTATGGAACATAACTTTTTATTGCCCATCAAATATTCTGAAACAAGGGTCACTAATTGTCATTAGCATACACATAATGAAATTCAAAGAGACTGGAATAAGCTATGCCAATATTTTCTCTCCTCCTCCCTCTAATGTATGTGGCCAGCAGTTGTCACAGCACATAGCACTGAAATCAGGTTTGCTGTCCCCTGTAACTTATTGTGTGAATGGCAAGATAACATGCTGGTCACTGTTAATAGGGTCTTCCCTCCCCTGTTCTGTCATTGGTCAGGTGTATTCTAAATTTGCAACAATACAGGAGCTAAGGCCACAAACGTATAATTTTAACTTTTGGGCTGGCTGCTAGATGTAGTAATGTAAATCAGCAAAGTATTCAGGGTAGCGAATACGGATATATAATTTTTTTTTGAGACTGCTGGATTTCAAAATAACACATCACTAGTTTGTACAATGCATGTGCTTTAGCTCTGATTTGTTAAATCAGTACTGTAAACAAGAGGAGTGGGTTATTGTTCAGTTATTTAATTAGTTTCTCAGTAAATGATCTACTCAGGAAATGCCTATTTATAGATGAATTCTGTAAAAGAAGATCTATTTTGATGCCAATTTACTTGAGGGAATGCTTCTCCTCTCAAAAGTATTTTTTTCTGATTTATTTCCTTTGTGTCAGTCTTGGCAACTGCCTGGACTAGTCGCTGCAGTTTTCTTGGCAACATTTTCAGAAGTGGTTTGCCATTGCCTCCTTCCTAGGGCTGAGAGAGAGTGATTGGCCCAAAGTCATCCAGATGACATCTGTGCCTAAGGGACTACTAGAATTCGGATCCCCCCTGCTCTTAGGCCAGTGTTTTAACCAATAGACCAGTTATTTATTACTATAAACTAAAACAAAACTAATAAATTTTACAATATTTGAAAATCCCAGAGAGCTACTGGCCTTCATTCTTAGGAGGAAGACTTTATCTAAAGAAGAGTACTATGTTTAGAAGTTTCTTGGATTTTGAATAGATACTTTGTCCCTTCATCTCAAGTTGATAAATGCAAAGGTTACCATGTGGACTATAGCAGTCCTATTCCATAGGGCACCATCTTACCCACAGATAGATCTAGTGCTGGGCTAAGAACTAATGTATTTAGAAGATGGCAACTGAGTCTCAGAATATTCTATATCATTGTCACCTATATTCAGTTGCTTTTCTGTTCCCTCAACTTTTCTGTGAAATTGAAAGAAAAGGAAAAGCAGTTGAAAAGCAGTTATTTCCATTAATGCTTTCAGGCCCCAAACAGACTTCATAAGGTTTCTTAGAAAATAAAAGTGATGGATGGTTGCAATCCAGTCTCTGGATTTGAAAGTATGCCCAAGAAAAGGACAAACTTAAATAAGAATAGAAAAAAAAAATGTTTTGTGCTGAGGGGGTTAGGAGTGGCAGGTAGCATTCTGGCAAATTCAAACTTTTGTGAAGGGGCAATTTCAACAATTAGCCATTTTGCAAAAGGCTTACAACACATTTTCAGAATTCCAAAATTGCTCACTAGGTCAGAAATATTCTGTACTAACTGATATCGCACCAGAGATGTTGGATTCTAATTCTCATAATTTCCTGCCACTGTACCACGAATATCAGCTCTAGAATGGTAACTCTGTGGAACAGTGTGATGTATGGTGCAGGTGGGAGGAGAAATGAGTGGAAACACTTTTCTCCCTTTAGTCTTGCAGAAGAAACATTCACTGCAGCAAAGTTCCTTTTGCAGACAGAAAGTGTTATTCTGTTGATGAAACATTTTAGCTGGATATGTAAACTAACAGTTACTAACAGTTTATACAGGTGTACTGTATAAAGTCTCTGCAAAACCAAAATAAAATCCATCCAATGTTTTAAATGTTGCAATGCATATTTTAAATGTGACTAAATAATCATTTTTATAAAAAGCAATGGGAGATACTTGTTTCAATTTCATGCTTTCCAATCATATCACTTCACAACTTGAACAGATATTTTCAGTTAGCTTTCTACAAATAACCTGCTTTCAGAATGATTTATCCAATATTTGAACCTCATATTGGCATTTACAGGGCTTTGTGATGGTTTCCTTCCACTTAGGAAAGAAGATCACCTAGGAAGGAAGATCACTAAGATCCACTTAGGAAAGAAGATCAGGAGAACTCCTTTTCCTGTGTTTCTGTTGACTTATCAGTATCTTGTTTCATTACACAATAGATGTTCATTAACATTCTTTTAGCCCCTTTGGAAGTTTTCATCACCTGTCCTGCTGTGATTACATGATTTATTCTCTCCCCATGTAGTGCTGTCTAACTGGTGAGTTTAAGTGAATCTAGGAAAAGAAAGATACCTCACTGAAAATACATCAAAAACGTAACAAGCTGTGGCAGTAAAGAAAGGAGCTTTCTTTATTTTTCCTCAAAGTAAGGACTGTGAAGTTGTACGTCAGCAGTACAATGTCTACCCTCCGACCTTCATTCTGCCAATAATATGCCAAGTGTTCTGATAACACTATGAATGGAGATTGTCAGGCTTTGTGCTACAAACAGGTCTTACTTTCCTTCCAAGCCATGTTATGTAAAGTTAAGAGACAGAAAATCAATAGGTTTGGCAAAATGTTAGCAATTCTGAAGATGTTTTCTTGCCAAATAGATTTCCTGCTACTTTAATAACATGTACAAGAGTTCCAAAAGCTTAGGAGGCCAACCTGGCAGAGATTTCATTTGCTGTGAATTGGAGGGCCAGATGCATATGTTGAGCTGTGCTCTGTAAGTCTATCATTATTCAGAGTTGTCATAAATGTTAGACAAATGTATTCACAAACTGCTGGGCATACATTAAGTGGTCCCACAGGTTGTGCCAGGGATGGCAAAATCATGGGAGGGTGGGTGGAAGGAAGGAAGGAAGGAAGGAAGGAAGGAAGGAAGGAAGGAAGGAAGGAAGGAAGGAAGGAAGGAAGGAAGGAAGGAAGACCTTCCAATACTTGAAGGGCTGCCACAGGGAAAAGGGCGTCAACTTATTATTCCTAGCACCTGAAGATAGGACAAGAAGCAACGGGTCGAAGCTCATCAGAGGGAGATACAACCTGGAAATAAGGCGGAATTTCCTGACCATGAGAGCTATTAAGCAGTGGAACAGCTTGCCTCCCAGAGGTGTGGGTGCTCTATCGCTGGAGGTTTTCAAGAAAAGATTGGACAACCATTTGTCTGAGATGGTATAAGGATTCCTGCCTTGGGCAGGGGTTGGACTAGAAGACCTCCGAGGTCCCTCCCTATGATTCTATGATAGGAAAGGAGGAAGGAAGGAAGGAAGGAAGGAAGGAAGGAAGGAGTTTGTTCCTGCTAGCCAGCATTTATGGAGTTAGAGATTTGCTTTTGATTTCTCCCATTATATCCTTCCTCTGCTTTCAGTTTCTGCTCTTTTGATTTCTTCCTCCTTTTTTCTTAGACTATTTTGCTTTCTCAGATATGGATGCTTCTTATCTGGCCTTTTGAGAACAGGTGCTGATAAAAGATAAGAGATGGTTTGCAATCAGCAAAGGGAGATTCCTGATGTCAGAAGCTCCCAGCTGAGATAGGTACCTGAGTCCTTGTGCAAAGGTGTAAGGCCCTACATTCAATCTAAAAGACACTAAGATGCACATGTTAACACAAAATGCACCATTGGTGCAAAAGTGTTCCCTTGGCTACAGCAAGAATACAGGATAGTCTGACTGAAGTGAATGATTTGTGAAAGAAATGAAATATTGGAAAGGCTATATATCGCATATTTGTTTCCGTTCTCAAAGCTGAATTATTAACACTCAGTGGCTAGCAGTATTCAATATCAAGCATATTAGCCTTATGGCTTAAATTTACTTGGGACAAAATCATGAATTGGGCAGAGTGACGAATGGCCAAATAGATGAACGATAGCAGTTCTCTTACTGGGAAAAGTATTATTGGTCTGAAGTTTATGTCTTTACTGAGAAGAGGTGCATGGCATATGTGATTCATGAGACTGAAGAAAGTCTGAACCTGGTTATAATCATTTGAATCCTAGGAGATTAGCCCATGTTGTTCGATTTGTAGTTGTCTACAAGCAGATGGAAAGAGCTATGAATCTGAACCATGCCAGAAGTACAAGAAGAAGAAAAAATCACAAAGCTTACACAAATTGCTTAGCCACCACTACAGGAAATGTTGAGGTGTAAGAATGGTCAGTTATGAGCTTTCAATAGTTATGTAATGAATCGGAATATAAAATTAAGAACTTATGAAGCTCTTCGTTTCTGGTTTTACTGTTTAAAGCCTTCTATGTCTTAGTAACTCTTAAGACTTAGGATAAAATCAGTATTCAGCAGAGATACTGTAGATGTTTTGCCAAAACCTATTATTCCCATATACGGCTGTTAAGTTAACAGAACAGTGAACTAGTTCCCCTTCAGATAAATAAGGATTACTCAGAAGAACATAATGTTTCTCCCATATATTTCAGTGGGGCTTATGTGTAAGAATTTTCCAGTAGATAGTGCCACAGTTTTACAGTTGCTGCAGTGAGAAAACCCAGTTGGATTTGTGCCTGAGGTGGGACTAGAACTCACAGTCTCCTGGTTTCTAGCCTGGTGATTTGAAACTTTCTGCATCAAATGGCTGGAGAAACAATAAAACAATCCAACCCTTATTCATTCATTCATTCATTCATTCATTCATTCATTCATTTAAACGCCATATATACTCATGGATAAGCCAAGAATTTTAGGTGCCAAAATACACCCCCAAAATAGGATTCAGGTTATCCATGAGTGGGTTTATTCTTGTGTATATACAGTAATACTTTTTAAAAATACCTGTATATCTCATATATATTTGCATATATAAGCCCATCTGTGGATAAGCAGACCTTCGAATTTTTAACCAAAATACCATGAAAAATGTGCCACCTGCAGATGAGCCAATTGTGAATATTAAGACATGAAAATTTTGAGGATTGGTTTATCCACGTGTGGCACATTTTTCATGGCATTTTGGTTAAAAATCCGAGGGTCAGCTTATCTGCAGATGGGCTTAGGCGCAAGTATATATGATAACCCAGCTAGTTAGGAAGAGATAAGTAGCTGAGGGAAAGAAAATAATAATATGCTTCTGCTGGGCTTTGAATAAGCAACTTCTTGCATGTTGTGCAAAGCTCTCAGCTGCTGTGGCAATTTAATCCTGATAGGAAAAGACTCTAGAGATTGGAGCAACTGGCACCTTGTCAGTGGAGGGGGAGTGTCTCCCTCTGCAGTAGCCAATGAGCTTCCAGGGTGGGGCTGTGAAGTCATAAAGTGTTCCAAATGGACAAGAGCTCTTGAGGTGACCTCGAGGGCAGGACTGCTTTGAACCTGCAAGAGAAAAAAATCCCCCAGGGTTGAATTTGTGATGGGAAGGAGGTGAGCAAAGAATGACATCATCCACTCTGCATTCACAACATGATTACTGTCCCTTTCTGTGCAACAGGACAACTAGACAACGCAGAACAGTCTTGCTGTCTGGCAAAAGACAGTTTAAGATTCCTGCTTTCTCAGATACAGAGGGAGCAAACTGGAATCTATGAAGAGGCTTATTAAATTTGATACCTATTTGGGTTTTATTTTCCCCAGTTTTACAGTCTGCAGCCCCAATATTTCCCGGTGGTTTCTTGTCCAAATATCATCAATTTTATGTAGGTTTGCTTTTTGTGCTTTACAACAGCCTTCTTTGTCAAAATGCTCCTGTAGCTTTGGAATCCTGCAAGTAATGCTTGAAAAACTGGACAGCAGAAACAGCACAGCTGCAACACAGTTGTGTACAAATTGGTGTGATTACCAGAGAGATTTTTATTTATTTATGTGTTTATGTATTTCTGTCATACAGAGTGCATCATAATCTGCATGTGTTCCCAGTGGTTTACAACAATAAAAGAATATTAAAACTGAGACAATACATTAATAATGTATTAACTTAATACAGATGATGTGCCGTCATTATTATTATTAGAGATTGCCCATGAAAAGTTACCACAGGCCAGTCAGTTTTCAAATTGTACATTTTAAAATGAAAATAATTTTATTAGCATATGAAATGATAGATTACTTACATATGTTAGTGGTATAAATATCCAGTTAGCTTATAATGGCTATGTTTATGTGACAAAAGGATTGAGGCTTTGAGGGAAAAAGAGATTTATGATGATTTTAAAAAAATTGATTCATGTCACTTGTGATGTATTATAGGTTGCTTAATAATGACTTTCTATTTATAAACTAATTCATAAAATATATTAATGGTTTGTGTGTATGTGTGAAATCAAAGCCGTTGATTTTTGAATCCAAAGGCCATGATATGGCTCAATTTGGCAGAACGTTGTACCATTGGCAGATGACTCATGATCTCAGTTACTATATCTTCCACCATATTTACCCAAAAGGTAGACAACTTTAAATCTAAAACAACTTTCCCAATGAGAAAAATAGTTAAACTTTCACAATTCTAGGCAATGCCTGGCTTCCTTACCTCCTCAGCTTAGAGTTCCCAACTCCAGCTGAGACTAGTCCTGAAGATTTCTCCTCCAGTGAATGTAAGGCTGTGTCATACGTATGTGTGCATGGAACCACAGTTCATAAAAGGGCAAGCCCAGGACAAAAATATTTTTGAATGAATAACTATTGATTAATATTAATTGCTTATAAAATAAGATACCCCATTTATAAAATTAATTTCTTAATTTCCATGTGTTACTCATGTAAAAATACACAAGTATGTGCACACAGGAATACATACACGTTCCAGAAGAAACACAAAGAAGAAGAGGAAAGAAATAGGATGGAAGTTGGGTGAGAAGGAATAGCTGTACTGCACACTCATAATTGTTTTGGGAAAAAAATACCCCTCATTTTCTATTGCATTAATAAGGCACTATTAAATTCTAGGCCTATTTTCACAAATGACATTTTTACTTTTTAAAAATTTCTTTGTTTTTGTTAACACTAGCTAGCTCTCTGCTTCAATGACCATGTTTCTGGAGGCCATAACTGCCCCATAGAATCTTTCTTCTGATGTTCCTTGGAAACTGGCATTCTGCCAATAGGAGTAAGAACAGAAATGCCATAGCCTCCTTGGCAAACAGTTCTGAGGATATCTTGGGAGATGTGAAGGATATTTATGTTTGTATATATTTATGGTGAGAGAGAGAGAAAAATGTACATTTGTGACTCTAGATGGCTTACAAATATTGATCTACAAGGAAATCCAAAGTAAGAAACCATTAAAGCAAAGCTAGGGGACTCCTTAACTCCTGAAAATTATTTTAATGATATAAAACTGTTTTGATGTAGCTATACCCCTTTTTTAAATTTCATTTTTCTTCATTTATTTTATGACAAGATGTTTATTGGTCTCAAAGACAACAGTAATTTGTTGTACGATGTTTCCTGCAAATTAATTATTTTCTTTCATATGAATGTGATGTGATTGTGTAGTCCATTAATGAGATATTTATTTATTTGATTTGATTTGCACATTGCCTGGAACCTTACAGATTCTAGGCAGCTTACAACACTCAGTGAACAAAGAGCTGCATGGGATTGGTAGATGGGGAGAGGCCACTAAGGGATAATCCTGTTTACTGCCCTGGTGGCCTCCATGTTCCAGAAGTCAACAAGTTAATCAACAGGCACATGAGCTAGATCCATGATGATCTGGGACAAGCCCATGGTTGTCATGGCAGCAATAAACTCCAAAAGTGCCTGAGATCCCAGAAAGGGGAGATTGAAGTTACCTAGTCTTAACTGACTGGCTGAATCCCAAACCTTTGCTGCAGTGAGATCAAGCAGCTTGGTGAGGTATGCTGCTCTGTAGCTGGGAGGATGATCCAATAACAGCATCCCAGACTTGTCCCTATGGCCCAATAGCTTGAGTAAGGCCTTGTCACCTGGGGAACAGCACTTCTCACAACAGTTAAGAGTCTCCCACTATATAATTGCCTTACTACCTCCCCTGCCCTGATTTTGGGACTGATGCAAAACATAAAACCCAACAGGGTACATCTCCATGGAGGATCCCCTATTCTTCTCCAGGCAAGGTTCAGTAAAAGCAGGTCTGTCTTCTCATCCACAATTTAATCATGGACAAAGCTGGTTTTATTAAGACAGATGTTGTGTTTGCTAGCATCATCTTGAGCCTGGAGTGCTCAGCAATCTGGCTGCCTGGCTCCTGAGCTGAGACTGGAGGGCTGGAAGTAGAGATTGGACCCAAATTTCCAATCTCTGTTCTCCTGGAATGGCTTGGTTTCCAATCCCACCATACTTCAACCTGCCTAACATTACTATTATCTTTCCTCCATTTTTACATCCTCTATTATGTAGTCTTCCATTCCCAGGCATCCAATGTCAGTTACAACTCAGCTAGGTAGGTGAATAATCCTCCCCTGTCTCTCCAGTTCCAACCAGTCAATAATCAATAGCAATAACAGTAGCTTAGCAACTCCCACCTACCTCTTCCATTCAAACAATCCACCCCACCAGCTGCATACAGTAAGGATCAGGTGGGCCAGTGGTCTCCACTCCCTATTCTCACTCCAACTAGGATCACTTTCCTCAGTCCTCCACCAGAGGGCTGTTTCTTTTGTCCTCTCCAAAGCTGCTCCATTCATGGTTTCTCCTCTCCACTGGAAAAGACTTCCAGGCAGCCCAGAGCAAGAGACAAGTTTCTTTTCCGTCCCCATGCTCCTCTAAGGCATCAATGGAATGGAATTCAGGCAGTGATCTGAACTGTGGCTCTGGCATTGGAATTGTCCCTGAGTTTGGTAATGAATACCTTTTGTCACTAACATGCTAATTATACTAGTTAAATTTTCTCTTTCTTTCAAAGGTTCTCAGCATCAGAAGTGCTAAACAAAAGTCACCATCTGCTGCTGAATTATTTCAAGTAGCAACACATCTCAAGACTTGATTTCTATGCTTTCATAGATCTTTTTAGTAATTACAGACATATGCCAAATATCTTGATCAAGTCTGTAAAAATTATCTTTGCAGAGGAAATTAAAACTGAATAAATTATGGCAGGGTGTCTAGAGTAACTCACCTGGTAACCTATGAATGAAAATTGTTTCCTGATGCAGAAGCTCTTCACAATTTAAGAGTTTCCCCATTTTTTTTCCAGGCACAAATAACATAATTTACTGATTGATTGATTGATTGATTGATAAAATTTATATGGCTACCCATCTCACGAAAAGTGACTGTAATAAAAGTAATTGTGATGTGGGCATCAGTGCTAGCCCCAGTTTTCACTGTATCAACAGTTCTATATGTATACCTAAAGAATGGCTTAATTCCATTATACTTTCAATATATAGAAAAGGAAATAGGTATGAACTCACCAATTACTGTCCAGTCAATCTTATTTCAGTAGTTAGTAAACTATGTGCCATGTTTTTATGCCAAAAACGTTTGGACTGGTTGCATTCTGAGAATATCTTAATGCCTGAGCAGGCTGGTTTCAGGTCTGGATATTCAGCAATGAACCAGTATATAATTCTGCACCATTTAGCAGAGAAATATTATAATCTCCCAGATGGAGTATCTACATCGCCTCCATAGATTCTTTGATTCTATATCCTGAGAGATACTCTGGACAAAGTTAGCAGCCTCAACAATTGATCATCATCTCTTGAGTTGATCATATAGTTACACCAAGGCACTATCATACAGGTCAAGGGTAATAGTGTAGAGAGCATTGCATGCTATGCTGTTGGCTGGCAAACCACGACAGCTGTGCAAGATGTTTATTTACATTGAATCTTCCTTGAACTTCCATAGTGGATAAGGTTGTAGCAAAAACTTTCCTCACAAGGCAACACGAGCTGTAACCTGAGCTGTGCCAGGAGGCTATCAGGGGGGTTACATGAGGTATGCATTGCTATTTAGACCAATCAGCCTTTTGCTATGTGAATTACTGTTTTAGTGTACTTGCTTAGCGGGGGGAAAATAAAAGAGAGCTTACGGCTTGAATCGGGGCTCTCATCCCGAGGAAGTTGTGTCTGTGCATTCTTCCTACATTCTTCATGAGAGACCACAAGCTCTCATCCCGAGGAAGTTGTGTCTGTGCATTCTTCCAACATTCTTCATGAGAGACCACAAGCTCTCATCCCAAGAAAACTTGCAGCCTGTGTATCCTTCATGAGAGACCACCACATAATAGCAAGGAGGAACCTAATGGAACTTATACCAACCTGTATAGGGGTCAAGCAAGAATGCATACTTGCTCCCTTGCTGTTCAACCTTTACATTAATGACATTGTTGAGATTTTTGCCAACCCAGACTTTCATTCTCCCTCTCTTGCCAGTTGCCCCATATCTATTCTTTTATATGTCATTGATGAAGCTATATCAAAAGTTGGGCGCTTGGGGGGGGGCGGCTTATAGCATTATTGGCCTGATGATTATTGCATTGGCTTGATGATTGTAGCATTACTGGCCTGATGATAATTGGTCTGATGAGAATGCCTCAAAATAAATCATTCAAAAATGTAAGTCCTGATATTTTCAAGAAAACACTTTAACCCCTCAGATAGATGGTTGATAAATGGAAGAACTATTGAGCATGGTTTAAATGTTTTCCAATGTTTAGATATCTACCAGTACTCTGTCTGCTGGAGAAACCAAGGAAGGGAACCACTATAGCTTTAAGGGACCAAAAAGCATCTCCAGCAGTTACAAAATTTTCAAACCATGGGAATATTTTTTCCCCCAGCTGCCATTAAGCTATTCAAGGCCAAAGTTTGGGATATGTTGTTCTGTGGTACCTAGGCATGTATCTATAAGAAGATCTCAACATTTGACTCCACACAAACTAAGTTCGTAAAAACAATACGGCACTTCTCTCACTCAACTTCTAATGCTGTAACATAAATGGTTGAGAAAGTGGTGGCATTACAGCTGCAGAGGATTCTGGAGGAAACGGATTATCTAGACCCCTTTCAGTCAGGTTTCAGACCTGAATATGGGATGGAAACAGCATTGGTCACACTTATGGATGATCTTTGGTGGGAACGGGATGGGGGTAGTGCATCCATCCTTGCTCTTCTTGACTTCTCAGCAGCTTTCAATACCATCGACCATGGTATCCTTTTGGGTCGGCTCAGGGAGTTGGGGGTGGGCGGCGTGGTTCTGCGCTGGTTCACCTCCTTCCTCCAGGGCTGGTCCCAGTCGGTGGTGATGGGGGGGAGAGATCTGACCCTCGACCCCTCCTCTGTGGGGTGCCGCAGGGTTTGGTTCTCTCTCCTATCCTATTTAACATCTACGTGAAACCGCTGGGTGAGATCATCCGTCACCATGGGATGAGGTATCCTCAGTATGCCGACGATACTCAATTGTATATCTCCATCCCGGGTGAAGTAAGTGATGCTGTGACCACCCTCTCTTGAGTGTCTGGGGGCTGTGGGGGTCTGGATGGGGAACAACAGGCACAGCTGAACACTGGTAAGATGGAGTGACTGTGGGTTAAGGGCTCTGCTGTATCCAGGACTTTGTCATCTTTGGTTCTGGATGGGGTTGCGCTGCCCCAGACAGACCCGGTGTGTAACTTGAGGGTCCTCGTGGACTCATGGCTCCTGCTTGAAGAGCAGGTGGCAGCCGTGGCCAGAAGGGCCTTTGCACAGCTGCGTGTTGTGCACCAGTTACGCCCTTTCCTGGATCGGGAGGCCCTTCGGACAGTCACTCAAGGCCTTTTATCTCCCATATAGACTATTGCAATGCGCTCTACATGGGGCTATCCTTGAAGAGTATCCGGAAACTTCAGCTGGTCCAGAATGCAGCTGCGTGGGCTATTTTTGGTGCCCCTAGAAGAGCATATATAACACCTTTACTTCGTGAACTGCACTGGATACCAGTTTGCTTCTGGGTCCAATTCAAGGTGTTGGTTATCACCTTTAAAGCCCTACATAGCATGGGACCGGGTTAGCTGAGGGACCGCCTCTTCCCCGCTTCATCAGCCTGTCCCACCCGGTCATGCATAGAGTATCCATGCTGCAGACCCCATCTGCAAAAGAATTCCATCTGGCGGGGTCCAGGAGGCAAGCCTTCTCTGCAGTGGTGCCTGCCCTTTGGAACATTGTGCCCCCAGAGGTGAGATTAGCCCCATCGTTCCTAGCCGTCTGGAGGGAATTGAAGACCTGGCTCTGCCATCAGGCTTGGGGCAGGGAGGAGAATAATCATACTTGGGGTTGGCTAGTGCCTTGAAGTGCCCCTCCTATGCAAGGATTGAATGAGACCATAGCCATTGGGAATTTGTTATATTTGGTAGTTTTTAAAATTGTTTTAGTCTATATTTTATATTGGAATTTTATTGTATAGTTATTGTTGTATGCTGTAAACCACCCAGAGTCGCTCCGTTTGGAGGAGATGGGCGGTGACAAATTTGATTGATTGATTGATAAATAAATAGATAGATAGATAGAATTGTGCTGCATCTCTTTTGGGCCTGCACAAAAGCATGATTCTTATGCTCTTGAGCAAAAATCTTTAGGGGACGTCCTTGGTTCATCTTACCCTGAATGATAGATTTGTATCAACCCTGCAAATTGATCAGGACCAGATATATTGTGGTCTATCAATACCAGCTTTATTTACTTTAGGGTTCAATAAAACTTTAGCCAGGTTGCCTTATGTATTCCATCAGAGAGGGCCAAAATCTCCTATCGCTATTATAGTAGAAGTGCCCCATCCTCCTGGACTCCCCCTAGCTATTTTTTTAAGATCATGCATGCTCCACATAGAAAGCTTTTTTCTCTGGCCTGGACTGATGTACACCTACCTATCAGGGCAACACCTGGAAGATATTTCAATCTCCCATACAAAAATCATGTTTGTATAGGCTCAAAAATGGAGGTTGAATCTGTATCCATGTTTCATTAAAATGTCCATTCTATACCCAATGGGGATTAAAATTGATAACCTGAGTTATTGCAAAATTTAATTACCTTTATGATGAGGAGATCCCTGCTTTCTTTTGAAGCGACCAATTTCTAAATGTATCAAGGGAGGCAGCAAAATGTTCATCTGTAGCTTTAGCTCATAGGAACTGACTGATGCCTCCCTCACAGCTTTTACTGGCTTTTACGTAAAATTTATATCTATATATCTATTATGTATGTTTTTTTACATTAGTTGATTTGGTCCTGGATTGAAATAATAATAATAATAATAATAATAATAATAATAATAATAATAATAATCAGATGGCAGTATGTGGCTGGTCGTATCTGGGCTTGGAAGCTAAGTTGCCCTGGCTGTTTATGTGAATTAGTAGGTAAAGGTAAAGGTTTCCCTTGACGTAAAGTCCAGTCGAGTCCGACTCTAGGGGGCGGTGCTCATCTCCGTTTCTAAGCCTTGGAGCCGGCGTTGTCATAGACACTTCTGGGTCATGTGGCCAGCATGACGACTCGGAACGCCGTTACCTTCCCGCCGAAGCGGTACCTATTGATCTACTCACATTGGCATGTTTTTGAACTGCTAGGTGAGCAGGAGCTGGGATTAACAATGGGAGCTCACCCCGCCGCGCGGTTTCGAACCGCCGACCTTCTGATCGGCAGCTCAGCGGTTTAACCCGCAGCGCCACCGCGTCCCTATGTAGGTGAGTGAAAATGTTTGCAGTTTGGAGGGTCTTATTTGAAAGGTAAAGTTACCCTGAAGCTTCATGGTACTTAAGAAAGGATAATACTTTAGTTATATAGGCTAAGAACATTTCTATTCATCTTAGCATTTGATGTTTTGTGATGGTACTGCTGCATTTCCATGGCTTATTTTTATATTATTTTGTGGATAGCATTTTTAATAATCTTAATGCATTTCTTGCATTTATAATAGTGCACTCTTCCTGGAGGTGCTTTCCATGGTAGGTGGCATATACCATATTTAATGTTACTGACAACAGAACTGTAGAGTATGTCAGTTTGCTTTGAAGTTCCTTTATTTAAATCTTAATATGGATGCTTGCAGTGTAGACAGAAGCTGTGTATGTGTTACCCTGCTGTACTCTTCAGCAGGTTCTACAAACTGCCATCCCAGCAGCTGAAGAATGACCAATAATTTTGGTGGAATAGATTTTTCCTAGGCACCTGAATGATACAAGAAGATGGCAGTAATTGACCACTGAAAGTTGGGTGTGTATATTAGCCCACTCGGTGAGGAAAGTGTTGACAGAGTCCAGCAGCACCTTTGTCAAAAGACAAAAAGATGTGATTTATTGCTGGCAACTAATTAATGGCAGCTGTAGAAGAGAACCTTAATATATGTGGGTTATAATGGATCTTACTGACACCTTTGAGAGAAAAATGCCATATCAGTGCACCTTTTCTTTTAAAAAAAACTGAGGCTGATGGACAGCTGGTTTCCAAATGTTTGTCAGATATGAAAAAGGGCTGTCTAAAATTGTAATTGCATAAGAACAGTTGTTTTAACTGTGCAAAGAATGTTTTGAGCATTTTGAGGATTCAGCATATCAGAAATATTTGTCTGATTTTTGAGTTCCTTGATTACCAAGTAGTGGGGAGATACATAGCAAAAATATTCTAAAGAATATCACATCATAAAACTATAAACACAAGAACACAATAAAGTAAAAACAGAAAGCTCAACAAGACAAAACAGTTCCCATCTTGGGAATCTGCTTCAATTCTCATGACCAAGATGCTGTTTGCCAAAAGTTTCTATCCCAAGTACTCATAAATATAATCCCTCTGGGTAATGGCACATACATAGCAGCCTGTGATGCTGATTGTAAGTTAGAGTCAAATTCATCTGAGGGAGAAAACTGTTCCTTCAGATAACCTCCCCCTTCTTATTTACAATATGTTTTTATTTGTTTCATAACATGCTGTGTTATGCTATCTGCTTAAGGACAAGACATATCCTGGCCTACAAAGAAGTACACAGTCTCATACCTCATTAAAAAAAAATAGCTTTCAGCCAGGCCGTTTCTTGCTACTCAGATAGCAGAAAATACAAATGGTTTGCAAAATCTAGTAATGAAAGTCAAGGAGCACAGTGAAAAGAAATGGGACTGTGATTAACTATAAAGACCAAACTAATGACAACATTACACCAACAGCTACACCAACCAGCCTTAGAACTGACTTCAGCAGTTCCATGCAGATACTGAAAAGCATGGGAGGCAGAACAGAGCCCTGAGGAACACCATATAGTATCTCATGTTTTAAGAAGCAACTGTCTCTAAGTAACACCACTTGAAATCTGTCTAAAAGTTACGAATGGAACTACTTTTTTTAAAAAATGCTCTATTTCTGAATTTTTCTGTGTATGGGAAGATACCACAGCAGATGTTCCAAATCTGTCAGTGGGTTATGGAGAACCAGCAGAATTATATTCCTCGCATTTGTCAGGCCAACCATGACAATCTCAGCACCATGCCCACAATGAAGCCAGTTCGAAATTGGTCTAGCTAATCTTTGTCTGGGTATGCCTGCAACTGAGAAGGCACCATTCTGTCAATCACCTAACTTAACTTTGGAATGCTAGATATTTGCATAAAATTGCCCATCTCAGGTCTTTAGGATAGGCTTTTTAAATGGAGTTCTAAAAACTGCTTCCTTTAAACAAGGAGGAATCCTGCCCTTCCTCAGAGAGATATTTATGAAATTAATTAAATTAAGGTGTTGCTAATAAACTCACAACTAGAAGTTACAAGCTAAGTTGAACAGAGATTTAGAGGACAAGTGGTGAAACGTAACATTCCAAGTAATCTATCCACATCCATAGGTATCGCATATTAAGAAAAATCCAGTCTAACTATACAAGAGGAGCTACTATACATCTCTATAGCTGACTTTACACCAAATGTGGCATAGATTACTCTGAATATGGACTGTTTTATCCACAAGAAACTCATTGCAGCAAACTTCTGCAGTAGATCTCTGTAAGGAACATGTGGGAGTAAAAGTCAGCCCCCAAATAAGTCAGCAGGCTATTGCTTGATGCAGTATGTACAGAGAAAGCTACTTCTGTCCTGCAGGTATCACCACAGCATATGACTTCAGATGTGCTTTATATTGTGCTTTGAGCTGAGTCTTCCTCCACCTGTGCTCTTGTCCTCTAACCTTCTGCTTCAGCTCCTGCAGTTGAACTGCATACCAGTTTGGAGATGGTGCTAGATGCAATTGTGTGCTTGCTCAAGGAATTCCTTATTCTAGGTACCAAGTGACAGAATCACTTATTTCAGCTATGTTAACAGAATCGCTGGTGGAAGCAACCTGAATCTCTTCCAAAGCTTCTTGCAATCCAAATGAATCATACTGACTTTTTGAGTGAACCATCCTATTAGGTCCACTGCCCCTCTATTAATCTAGCTTTAACCAGATAACGAATATTGAAATTCCCTACCACCATAAATCACCAACACCAACTCTGAGATCAATTCAGCCTGGGATTCCTTGGGGCAGCAAATAGAACCTCCAGTCTATCACTGGTCCATGCTGAGGTACACACACTCAACTTGAACCACTTCTTTCACAAGTGTTCTGACAAGGGGGATGCTCTTCTTATCCATCACAGTCACAACGCTTTCTACCTCTACCCCCAGATCTTTTGATCCACAAACAAAGTTGGTTTTTCATCTGCAATCAAAGCTCAGATAATCTCTTTTTTATTTTGGGCTGCTCTAGCATTACAGAAGATCAAGGCTCTTTGTAGGGCTGGAACCATTCTCAAAAGTCCGAGAGCTGACAAGGGTGTTGTTACTTTTGTAATCGCTTCTCTGTAATGGCCTGCCGGCCTGCCAACACCATGTCTTCTTTCCTGTCACTGTTGTGATTGCTAAAACCAGGTTCTGTAAAAATAGATATTACTCTCCAACATTTTAACGGGTCAGTTAAATAATCTCTTAGTCCAATGTCAAAAAAGAGGAGAACTTCCAGGAATCCTAACCATTTACATTGGCTGCCACTTCCCGGCATTCCATCTCTCATCAAGCAGGATGTAGGGGTTTAAAATGCCCTGCTCCTATTTCTGGCACTCATCCCAAACCACCCCAATCTCCCTCTCCCTCTCCCTCTCCCTCTCCCTTTCCCTCTCTTTCTCTTTCTCTTTCTCTTTCTCTTTCTCTTTCTCTCTCTCACACACACGAACAAACACATCCAGTGGGGGTATGATCCTGACTGTCCTGTCACCTCTGAAGTGGATCCTCCGAAGGGGTAACCTTTATGTGTATGAAAATGTTTCTGCTATAGAAAAATGTGTACCAAAATATGTATTATGGTAAAATACGAAGAGCAATCTGTAGCTTGGATGTGAGTCGCTCTTTGTAATGTGTAAGTCTTTTACCTTTCTCATGTATGTAAATTTTGGAAAAAGTGTTAAAAACAATATTTTGTATGTGTGAGGGTTTTAAAAAAACTGACAGAACGTGAATGAACCTATCAAAAAAAGACATCAGTTTGGGGTGAGAAAAATCGAATTTAAAAACTGCAACAGCCATTCAACTCATTGCGTGACGTTGGATAGAGTCACTATCTTTCATTTAGCATATGTGGCAGAAAGTACCCTGTGTAAAAAGAAAACTTTTTTTTTAAAATAGAATTTTAGTAGACTGTTATGTTACTATTGAGTTATTATATACCTACATTCTTCAGGGAATTAATAGGAAATTTTCTTCTCAGTGCAGTTTTGGATAAAGTATTTATCCCAGTGGAAGTGAATGATGCTGATCCACAGACATTCCTGTTTCTGCTGCTAGGTCAGATTCCCCAGCGATATGCCCTTCAGATGTATTGAAATACGCCTCCCTTCATCCCCAGCTAGCCTAGCCACTGGTGATACTGCCTGGGAATAGCATTGTTGTTCAGTATTTCTGAAGAACGTTTTAGTTGTGAAGGCAGTACTAGGTGAAGATGTTTGAATTTACAGCAGAAAGTGCCAGTTTAATATTAGAATCTTAGATCATATTCTGGGTTTGAAGAAACTGTAATATATGTATTATGTACACTGTCCATTGTACTGGGGATAAATACCTAAAGGTGGTGATGACTCATTCAGTTGAACTGTGTTTTAATTCCTATACTGCATAAATAAATACAGTGAAGGAAGTTTGTCAAAGAGCATTTCGAGGATGCAGGTGATTGCTCCTGTTCTTCTATGCAGTCCTTTCCAAACTGTCCACTGTGGATTTTCAACGAGAAGTGTCTATGTGAATAGGCTGTATGCAGAAATAACTAACCAGTGGCTGTTAGGGATCTCTCATAAAAGTTAAGAAATTCCTGCCATGACACTTACAGCTAGCTGCTGTTGGCTCCTCTGTTTATATTTTCTCTGCCATTTCTCTCTTTTTTGCAGTTCAATCCATATTCAGGAATCTGCATAAAATGGGTATGAATTTGCCAGCCAAACCAATTGTTAGCAATAGCACGGATATATACCAATAGCTATAGGGAAACACATGGAGATCCCATCAGACACGCTACAGATCCTATCAGATGAGTGTTAGGATGACTTACTATGGTTATATCCCAACTAGTAGTACCACTTCAGCAGAACTGAGTGTGTTGCTCCAGGGCCTTGTGATCCAGAAGGTTAACCCAGAAGTGCTTGATGAGGTCATGCTGCTGCACTAGGCCATTGGTCAAGAGCACAGCAACATGTAGCATTCTAAAATAAACTTAAGCAGCAGGCAGCTAAAGACACTGGCTTTGTAAATTGCAAGCTAATGGCATTGGAGACTTCCAGTCCTGCCTCCTTGCCACTCCAGTGACCTTACTGGCTCCTCATCTCTTAAAGGCGCAGATTTAAAGTACAGTTTCTTTTAAAAATGTGTTGCTGTAGTGTTGATTGGCTGGTCCACACAGTGTTTTTAGTGCCTACTGGCTGCTGAATCAGAGGTGAAGGTATTGCCAAGAGAATGGACTGAATCCTCAGCTTTCTCAAATATCATGGTGCCTCTGATTTTATCTCTCCACCAAGGAGCTCAAAATGGTCCTCCTTATTTTATCCTTATTTTTCAGCTACCATATTCCAGCTAAGAGTGTTCACTTGAAGTTCATCCTGTCAGTTCATATCTGAGAGGGAATCTGAACCTGAATTTCTTCAGTCCCAGTTTCCTATTTTAGGCCTTTTTCTTCTTAAGAGTTGTCTCCTAGAGGCAGTTAGCAACCATCAATACTACTTTTTGTTTTGACATTACTTTATAAAACAAGGATGTTATATTTTTGATATGTATATAGATTTTTCAGCCAGGATATGCATTGTCTGTCCGTATTGCACTTCCTTTGAGTATTTCCTTTATAATTAATTGATAGTTGATATTTCTCATTGCATGACCTATGTCCTAAACATCCCAATTTCCTTTTCTTTATAATATCCATATATCTATTCATTCTTTTCAGGACCATCCATTTTGTATGTTCAGCCCAGAGGTCAACAGCATCACAATGCTAGGCAAGAGGTCTTCTTGGCCTTTTGGCTAAGATCAAGTGTAGTAGGCATGGCTGGGTGATTGAAGCCCAGCTCTTTTTTATGTCTATGAGTTGAGTGAAATTTGATGCTGTTGACCTGCCCTGAAGTCGCCCTTGATTCAACCTGTAATATTTTAGATAATATTCTATAAACCACATTTCAACAGTTTTGTTCTCTTGATTGTAACTTGAGTCACTGTTCATGTTTCTAATCTAGGCTACTCATTGCAAATACTCAAGCATTTCAACCCTCCTGCCCCACTTTTTTGCCATATTATATTTATGATATTTCAGGTAATTGAGTAACTGTACTCTGTCTTATTTATAGTTAAATTTAAATAGTTTGTTCTGGAGTTTTCTTGCCTTTTGTCTCTGATTTCATTTTACACCCTTCACTTTTTATGTCAAAGACTGTCTAAAGCTGAAGTATTTCACAATATTTTGGCCCTGGGAGATTCAGAATGTCAAAATTGCCTTACACCACTAGCCTATCAAGTTTCTATTAGTAAAGGAGCAGGAGAAATTTGAATACATTTCATTAGAGCATCATATACTGTATATCACCTGCATGTCTAGAGTCATATTAATTTAGCTGTTGTGCATACCTATATAGGAAAAAGGGTAACTATAAATAATTTATTTTTATTGTGTGTATGTGTGTGGGGAATGTAACCTAGTTTTTGTTCTGTTCATTTCTAGCATAAATGCTTCACATGTTTTCTTCATCCTTGCTCACATAAGTTTCTCAGCTCTCCCTATTAAAGTAGAAAATTCTTAAAGTTTATATGAAAGTTCCTCCTTTGGTATAAAATACCCAACCAAATCAACGTTCAGTTTTGCAGAGGAGCACAGAGTTGATCTGGGAGAAAGTATGTGACAGCCTTACCAGGTACATCAGACAGGAAACACGACCAGATGAACTAATTCTACTTTATTGTAAAGCTGCATTAACAGAATCTTGCAAGTCTGAAAGTACAATTCTCCCCCTGTCACCTTACAGCCTGAGAACTTAGGAAGGGTTCATTCTGAGCTTCTTGTTCCACTCACTACATAAATTAAATTACTAAACCAAAGCAAATAAAAATGCTATTCCAGAGTTATGGTGGTATAGTTGTTAAGATCTGGAGTAGGACTGGGAAGACCCAGTTTCAAGTTTATCCTTAGCTAAGCTCATTGGGTGACTTTGGGCCTATCATTCTTTCTCAGTCCAGTTGGTGTCACAGGGATGTTGTTATGGCAAAACAGTGGAGAAGGGAGTTATACATTTACCATCTTGAGCGCCTGGAGCAAAGGCAGGATGCAAATCTAGGAAATAAATAGAATTCTTCTTGCAAGATTGGCAAATTATTATTTTAAATATATGGATCTTCCTTCCACAGAAGACCTCTTCTGCTGTTTCCCCCAATTAAATTCTCATTTGTAATCCCACCAAGTTGAAAGACAGTGTTGTAAAATTGGGAGCCTTCTCTTGCTGTGGAAGAATTTTGTATGATTTGGAATCCTGATTATTTAGGGATCTGTATTCAGTTTTCAACATCTGAACTTTCAGTTTGCTTATGAAAAGTTTCCTATTCAGAAATTTTTGTTCAGCTTGTAGAAGACTGCAAATAAGAAGATGCAAAGAAGGACGCTTGCCAAAATTGGCCAAAAATCCTTGACCTGTGGAAAATGATAATATTTGAATGTTCATGCTTATTGGAAAATAGACTGCAGGTAAATTAGTGGTGGCTCTAAAGTAGATAAAGAAGAAACTGACCTCTCTCTGTGTATTTATTTATAAATGAATGTGGAACATTTGAAGGCATTCTATCCTTATTAGTATTGGGCAAAACATTGAATTCTGATTTAAGGAATAAGTTTTGGGCAAAAGCTGAAAATAAGGTGGAAAGCAGAGAGATGATTCTTTACCGGTAACGCTTAAAATAACTCTGCACTAGAATTGGAAAGTATAATAAATTGGAGAATGGATATTTTTCCTATTTATATATAAAAGGTTCTCTGTATTGAACCCCACAAGCCATTGCAAAATGAGCATAGTATAAATTATACCCTAAATATATTCAGTATAATAACTGTCTGGATTTAAGCTATATTAAATATTAGTATCTCTGTGTGGATGTGTGTATACATACATACCCTGATAGTAATATGTATCTGTCCTGTTCAGACTATGAAATGGCCAGGCAGAATTACAAAGGAAGTTCTTTATTAACAACCAACTATTTACAACAGAAAAGAGTCCTTATTAATAGGCAATATAATTCAATCAAGTCCACCTAGGCAGTGGAGGAACACAGGGCAAGGCTGCCATGTCAAGAGTAGAAGGAGATTGTGGCAACACAGCAAGACAGAACTCAGCTAACTCAGTGAAGCAGCAAGACTGGGTGTGGCTAGGGCATGTGGCAAGGTGGTCGCTTGAGGTTGATTGCAGAACGTGGCATGGAGGAGAGGCTAGGCTTGGCGACAGGGACTAGGCAAGACTCTGCTAGAGCGACAAGACAAGGCTCAGGTCTGGAGACAAGGCTGAACTCAGCTGGATTGGCAAGACAAGGGGAGTCTGACAACAAGGCTGGGCTTGGCTGGATCGGCAAGTCGAGGCTTGGAACTGGAGGCAAGACTTGGCTTGGCTGGAACAATGAGACGAGGCTTGGAACTGGATACAAAGCTGGACTTGGCTGGATCAGAGTACGAAGGAGGTAGGTCCACATTGGTAGAGGGAACTGGCACTGGTTCTGTGTTGGCTACAGGCAAGGCTCCATTTCCTGGCAAGGATTCTCCTGTCAAAGCTGTTAGCGTAGTAGAATGGTTGTCTCCGGCAGTTTGCCTCTGGCGCTGGTGCCTTTTTATGCAATCCTTTTCACGCTGTTTCTCCTCTGTAGCCAATTGGGCTGGCTTTTGCTGCGCATGCTTCTCCGCTCTCTCACACACTAATTGGAGGATTCAAACTTCCCTCTGGATTCTGCCCAATCAGCGTCTCCGAATTCTCCCACTGTGCTGAGTCACTACTAGTTTCTATTTCCCCAGATTTTTCCTGATAAGTTTTGTTTTCCCCTTCTGGCTCAATATAAGTTTCATTTTCAGAGTCAAGGTCAGACGCAAACCTAACAATATCTAATCAAATAATCACTCTGCATTTAATTAATAACAATAAAGACCCTTTGGTTTAAGATGTTATAAGATTATTTCAAATTCTGTTCATGCTTTAAAAGACTTGAAATTGGATTATGAAATATGAATGATATATTCTGAGTCACATATGCTGTCAATGCTCATTTAAATGTTCTTTAAAACATAACTTGTCCTAACAGTGAGACACACACTGAGACGAGGAGTAGTTCTCTAGTGTTTATTACTGCTACATAAACAGAATCCTAACAAACTGAATAAGCATGGGAAAACCCAGACATATAAACCCCAAAAGCTAAGGCGGGCCTGATCTGTGTATCTTTGAATGGCTGCTTAATTCCTCAGTACTACGCATGCGTTTTCCACCCTGGATGGGAGCCCCTTCCTGCTCGCCATCATTACTCATGACATAACTTTTCCCCTAGGTCTTGGCCTAGGTGGGTGTGGGTCTCTTATGGGTTTATGTATATTAGGTTGGATTGCTTGTTTTTCACTTTAAGCCACCCAGACTGATTATGTTGTTGGGAGGCTTTATTATAAGTAAATGAATGCTTTCCCAAAATTGTATCTGCTAAAGTAATGACTCAACAAGAAATTCAGTCTCCAATACAGTTACAAGTATTTCTGCCTAATGCATGCCAACATTGTTCACAGCATCCCAGTTGTTATTGACATACACACTCTCTGAAGAGGGACATTTTTTCTTTAAAAAACCTTCCTTCCTCCCTTCCTCCCTTCCTCCCTCCCTCCCTCCCTTCCTTCCTTCCTTCCTTCCTTCCTTCCTTCCGAAAACCAGGATTTTGTTATAACCTGTACTAATGGGTCTATTGAATGACCTGTTTAGTAGTACCTATCCATTGCATGGACCACCTGCAGCACCTGATCCATGGAGGACAGTGATGGAAGATGATAAAGCAAATGTGTGCTCTGTCATACTTTCATTCTACCCTCATGTATCAGGCACTTCAGGTGATCCATGGGGTGGGTGGGGCTTCCTGATAAACCCACCACATCTGTTAAAACTTGCCTCATCTGCAAATCCCAGCCTAGATTTGGACATGAACAGTGGGTGTTTTTTAATCAAGGCACCTTAAGTGACCTCACAGTAAACTGTTAGCACCATCTGCTAACAGGCTGTTTTCTGAGGCAGAACAGAGATCAGTTATGGAAACAGAGCAAATTATACTGGCATAATTTTGGGCTGCATTACGGATTGGATGAAAGCATCTTAAGCCAGTTGGATAGGTGTGCCCTCAGACCACTATAGGGACAGGCATACTAGCCCCTTCCTTCCCATTTCTTTCTATATGTAGACGGCAGCAGTCTGGTGCTGCTTCCAGTGTTCAAAGAAAACAATTTTGATTGTATTGCGGTTACATGGACATTTATCACAAGTCTTGATCTCATGGACAGCGTCTATGAATAGATAAAATTGTTCATTATTGCTCTGTGGAGGAAAATTCAAGAATGACATCCTGCATGCTTCACTCTACTTCCCCTAAATACATATTGCCCCTTTTGTGAACACTTGAACCATGTCATCTCAGTACAATTAACCCATGATACAAAGTACTGTTTTCACTGCATAACTGGAGGCACTTCTACTGTATGTCATGCCTGTTGGATCATCAGCCGTATCCTGCCAATAATGAGAAACCACAATCTAGTTTGGTAATAGAGACAAACACTGCTAATATGAAGCTGAAGGATTTAGGAATATATGGGAAATTGCATTATTTCTAAACCTGTAGCAGCAAAATTTAATCTCCAGAACATGTTTGATCCAATTCATTGGTTGTGGAAGAAAATTAATTTTTGCTGAGTAGAATAGAGCCTCTATTTTCATATTCCTAAATTACCCTCCTCCGTCAATAAAATAAAATTAGAAAAAAAAACTTTCTTAAAAGATCCGGTCACTCTAGTGAGAAATAATAGACTTTGCCTATTTCTTTTTCTATTTAATGCTGGATGACAAAAATAAATTATACAAACATGCAAAATGAAAAATCCTAGATTATTCTGTTAAACGTGATGGAGAATTAGAGCTTTGACTTCTGAAGGCCGCTATTTACTTTTAAAACGTTATATTTTGCTTGGGGAGGTGACCTGTATGAGCTTTTGCAACCCTTTTCAATAGACACAAATTTATTTATTTATTTATTTATTTATTTATTTAATCAAATTTAAATAGCCACCCATCGCATGGACATGTTTTCTACTATCCTCTGGTATTGCCACATCAATTATCCACACTTCCTTCTTTTCAACCACAGTTAAATCTGGTGTGTTATGTACCAAAACTTTATCAGTTTGTATTTAGAAATCCCATTGCCAACGTTCTCTGGATCATGGAGAAAGCAAGAGAGTTCCAGAAAAACATCTACTTCTGCTTCATTGACTATGCTAAAGCCTTTGATTGTGTGGATCACAACAAACTGTGGCAAATTCTTAAAGAGATGGGAGTACCGGACCACCTTACCTGTCTCCTGCGGGTCAGGAAGCAACAGTTAGAACCGGACATGGAACAACCAATTGGTTCAAAATTGGGAAAGGAGTACGACAAGGCAGTATTTTGTCACCCTGCTTATTTAACTTATTTGCAGAGTACATCATAAGAAATGCCAGGCTAGATAAATCACAAGCCAGAATTAAGATTGCCGGGAAAAATATCAACAGCCTCAGATATGTGGACGATACCATCCTAATGGCAAAAAGTGAAGAGGAACTAAAGAGCCTCTTGATGAGGGTGAAAGAGGAGAGTGCAAAAGCTGGCTTGAAACTCAACATTAAAAAAACTAAGATCGTGGCATCTGGCCCCCATCACTTCCTGGCAAATAGAAGGGGAAGAAATGGAAGCAGTGACAGAGTTTATTTTCTTGGGCTCCAAGATCACCGCAGATGGTGACTGCAGCCATGAAATTAAAAGACGCTTGCTCCTTGGGAGGAAAGCTGTGGCAAACCTAGACAGCATATTAAAAAGCAGAGACATCCCCTTGCCGACAAAGGTCTGTATAATCAAAGCTATGGTTTTCCCAGCAGTAATGTATGGCTGTGAAAGTTGGACCATAATGAAGGCTGAGTGCTGAAAAATTGATGGAGATTGGAGATTGGAGAAGAATCTTAAGAGTCCCTTGGACTTCAAGGAGGTCAAATCAGTCAATCCTACAGGAGATCAACCCTGACTGTTCATTGGAAGGACAGATACTGAAGCTGAAGCTCAAATATTTTGGCCACCTAATGTGAAGAGAGGACTCACTGGAAAAGACCCTGATGCTGGGAAAGACTGAAGGCAAAAGGAGAAGGAAACGGCAGAGGATGAGATAGTTAGACAGCATCACCGATGCAATGAACATGAATTTGAGTAAACTCCGGGAGACAGTGGAGGACAGGAAAGCCTGGCGTACTATGGTCCATGGGGTCACGAAGAGTCGGACCCGATTTAACGACTGAACAACAACATTCGGAAATCCCACAATATTTTAACCTGCTCATTTTCAGCTACTTTTTCAACTATATGTTCCTAGCAATTTTTCACTACTGGCACATGATAATTTTTACAGATGTTCCACTCAATCATTATGTCAACTCTGTTATGTCATTGTTGCTGTTATTTTTTTGAAGTTTGAATTTCTAAAAACTTTGGGCTGAGAGGAATTTTGGTCTAGAGAAGTAAAAAAAAAAAGGAGAAAAGAGAAGCTGAAGAAACGAAGCATGAATATAATCATAGATATCGAAGGAATGTGGGGGGGGGCTGCTATGTAGGATACAACTGTAACTGTAATTTGTATTTGTAGCATATACTGTAAAGCATCCTCCCTGGAGTATTAAGACAGCTGTGTCTTCCAGAAGACTTGGAAGACTCACTATGGCTCCTCCCTCGCTCCCTCCCTCCCTCCCTCCCTCTGTGTGTGTTTTATGTACAGCTTCTTGGTTTTGCTGTCAGTCCTATCAAAAATGCTGTCTGTGCATGCAGAAACAATATGGAGAGCCTCCAAAACAGCAGTATGAACTTGCTGGATAATATGGGTGCTTTAAAGGTCTGAGGAAAGATAAATTTGACCGCTTTACATGAATTGTCAGGAAATGGGTCCCATATTAACTGAAACCAGAATTTTTCCCCCTGGGACTGATGTATAAACAGTTAGAAAAGAGCCATGGAACACTTTTTATATATGATAACCGCAGTGAGATTATTGTATGCACAAAGATGGAAAGATCTGGCAATACCTACAATGGAGGAATGGTTGGGGAAGATGATGGAGCTTGCTGAGATGGCTAAACTGACTTGTTTGAATAGAGAAAAGAGAGTATCTACATTTATTGGTGAGTGGAAACCCCTTATGGACTTTTTGCGTAAAGAAGAAAAAAAATGAACTTGTGATTTATGGTTTTGATGATTAGGCAGGATAGATTATAGAAAGAAGAGAGTCATGATGTAACTTTACAGAGAGAGGTTAAAATATAATTGTACCTATAACTGCTGTGAAGAAGATTAGAAGCCACTTCTTTATATCTTTCTTTATATATGTTTTTTTCTTTTTTTCTACTTCTACTTTTTTTTTGCATTTTTAGTTTTTTCTTTTATTTCTCCCTTTCTTTTTCTTTTTCATTCTACTTTAGTTTGTATTAATTCTTATTACTGTTGTTAAAACTTTCAATTTTATATATATACATGAAAAAAAGGAAGAAAGAAAGAAAGAAAGAAAGAAAGGGGTCCCATATTTTAAAATAGGATTATCAGAAATAGAAAAATAGAATTGGACCCTGGTCCTTTTGTATCAATACTGTGCACACTGCAACTGTGTGTGGTGGACTCTTTCCAAGCCCTATTGTCAAGAAAGTTAAGAACAAATATGGAACTTTCTGCATCACTAAGTGATAGTACTTCCCTTCATGGAAATAACCAGCGAACATCTTGTAGGGAGTATCAGTGAAGCTGTGGTAAATGTTTTTTGCAGTGAGGGTGGGAAAAATGGAGATATTTGGCCAGATTTGGAACTTGTTTTACTTTCAGGTTTTTGAGCAGCCATTTTTTTAATCAACTGACATAATACATATTTTGCTTTATTTCAATTTTATGTTATACCAGTCATCCTGGAGCTGTGGGTTTTGTGCTGGAAATACTTTGATAATACTTCATTGTCTTAAAGATCTAACATTTTCTGGTAGTTTAGATGTCAGAACAATCTCTACAACAGATATCCCAAGAGAGATATGCCATTATTGTTCCTTGTGACGATGATGCCAGAATGATGAAATGTGCATTATAATATCAGCTCTGCCCTTTCCTACTTGCATGGTGGCATCATCTGCAAATAGATAGTATTTGCAGATGATGGGCAAAGTTTGTGTTTATCACATTACAGGACACATTGCAAGACACATTTTTTGTCACCTGTCATGGGGGGGGGGCAAGTGGGGCAAATGACAAACAAATATCTCTCAACTTTATGTCACAACTCTGCCCCTTTTGTACATGTGCATATATACAGTATATAAGGAAAAAAAAATTGGATGTATCAAAATTGTTTTGGATTAGAACAGTTTTCCAAAACCCAGTGTGTTGGGATTATAAATTCCAGAGCTTCTAGACAGCATGCTAGTAAATCACATGGGTTTGAACATAATATATCTGGGAAACATCTTATTTGGGGCCAAGATTACTCTAGAAGTGAACTTCAAATAAGTATGGAAGTGCATCTAGGCATGTTGCAAATTTGTAAATATCGTTTGTTTACTGTTTAGAGCAGTGTTTTTCAAACTTGGCAACTTTTAAGATGTGTGGACTTCAACTCCTAGAATTCCCCACACTGGCTGGGGAATTCTGGGAGTTGAAGTCCACAAATCTTAAAGTTGCCAACTTTGTAAAACAGTGGTTTAGAGGATTAGGTGTGCCACTAAAAAAATTCTCCCCCCCAACCCCCTCATCTTGAAGCTCGCCCTGAGTCACTGTGAGTGAGTTGGGTGGCCATATAAATCTCTTTAATAAATAAATAAATAATCTATCTTCAGAATGCAGTATATTATATCACTGTTTGAATATTGAAGCATTTTGAAAGTAGCTGAAAGATTAGGTTTCTTTTGAGGTGTAGTCCAAACTTGTACTAGGAAAAGTTGTGATTTTGTGAACAGTTCAATTGTTCCTGCATTTTTTTTTATTCATTACAAAAGCGATTTCTCATTTTCACTACAGGAATGGCCTTGAAAATTCATGAAGTCAGCCATGCACAGCAGATGGCTTTCACTGTAGATAGGGAAAGAAATCGAAATGTTCATGAATAGCGGCCTATATTTTTAGTAATCATCCACTATGTCAAAGGTGCTGTAGGTCAGTTTCTCTGCTTCTGATGTAAGTTTAACTTTGCCAATTTTCATGTAATTCTTCATTAAATAAGCACAATGAAGATCAGGTCTTCAAAGAAAGTATTTCTGATTATAGGCAGACTTTGTGAGAGAAATAAGATACTGAAACAATGCATACATTTTTGAACATTTGTATGAGTATTTTTTCTCATATATGAAATTTGTTTGGGACAGAGCATAGCATATTGTGTATTTAGTATTGCTATCGATTTATTTGGTAAATAAATTGGTAAAAAAATAGGTTCAATCAGGATTGTGTCTGCAAGTGGGGATATTTCTTGTGGGATATGTAAAGAACAAAGTCCAGGGGTGGGCTGCAAGCTATATCGAGTATCATTGATATATAAATATAAATATTCCCAGTTTTCCTTCCAGGTTGTTATTCAAAACGATTACCAGTTTTTCGGTCTGCCTCATGTGTAAAAAGATGTATTTATGTCAAATCAACACACCAACATTAATTTGTGTTGTTGTTGTTCAGTCCATAAGTGATATTAAACATTCTTTGAGACAATTGGTTTCCTTAGATTTAGGCCCTTGAGGATTTTAGACATAGCTTGAAATGTATTGACCAGACCCCAATTTACCCATGGAAAAGAAGGTTTAAACCTTATATGCTATTTTTTTCCCCAAGGTCAGGTTTTTCTATCTTGCCAGACCTGCTGCCCAGCCTGCTCAGTCACCATAACTACTATGAAATTGTAGGGCTGTTCTCTGATGGTATCATGCCTTTTTTAATTAAATGTGCAACGAGACACAAAATCTGCAGCTCCAGGAACAAACTCACAGTTCCAAGATCATTGGTGCAGTATAAAATTCAAGTAATGCAAAAGCTATATTATGGTAGCTGATGAAAAATGTGGCAGAACAATGTGAGAGTAAAGTGAACTTCTAACTCCAGCCAATCTCCATATCCCTTTCTCCTGTAACTTCTGCAAAAGATATTCTCCACAGACTCCATTCCACTCTCTATAGCAGTGTTGCCCAATCTCGGCCACTTTAAGATGTGTGGACTTCAACTCCCAGAATTCCCCTGCCAGCATGCTGGGGAGGGAATTCTGGGAGTTGAAGCCCACACATCTCAAAGTGGTCGAGGTTGGAAAACACTGCTCTACAGGATGCCAGCCAATGTTCCCAAGGTAAAGGGAAGGGCTACAGCTCAGTGGCAGAGAGTCTGCCTGGAGTGACTCCAGGATGAACTTCCCAAAGAGCATCTGCCAGTTAGATTAGATAAACTGAACTAGGAGGAAAAGGATCTAATTCAAGTTAAGGCTGTTGGCCACCATCCTATTCTAGAATATGGAATCCTTTTACTGGCAAATCATTTGAAGATTTCTACTATGTAGCAAAACTATGTTGTCAAAGGCTTCCTGTTGCAGACATGTACAAATGTACTGTAGCGGTACATTTCGTACTCATTATATTTACCTCTGCATTGTAGTCTCCCCACCAAAAAGTCATGCAGATGCTCATTCTGCATTCTATCTCTGCATGATTTCAATGCAATTTTCATTGAATGAATGAAAAAATCAGGTTGTAAGAAAAACTGAATACTCAGTAATAACGGAACTATAGCTGGTGATGGCACCATCCACTAAACTTAGCTGACTGCCTTTTTCTCTAACCACTTCATTCCTGGCTCCCATTGCTGGCTGTGGGGGTGGGGAGGAGGTTCCTATTTAAAAATGAAGTAACAAGACCCTACAGATTTGAATTCTGCCAAGACCTCTTTACAGGAATGTGAAAATATATAAAAAGTGGACCTCTGTTCCAAGCATTTTACTCAAATTCCATCCGTAACATTTGCTCCACTTGTTTTACTTTGGCTTTTAGTAGTGCTTTCAACAGCACAATACTCTTAAAGATTATTGCCGCATGTTCCATTTAAAATTATCTCAAGTGCTAGAAAAGCTCTGATATATCTGGTTTAAATAATTGATCCTTTACCCTAACCGTAAGAAGATGAGGCAGGTACACTGTTCCTCTAGACATGATTTTTCCCTGCTATGTGTTCAGTAGCATTATGATCCCCTTGGTCCTATCATTTCTCTTAAGAGAACGATTTGTAGCAAGACAGACAATGTTTCTGGGCTATTGGGCACATTTGGAATTTAAAGAATAAGGCTTTTGATTCTCCCAAGACATGTTACCATATGGGGGGTGTAACTAGTCATAAAACTCCCATTTACCAGAAGACAAACTAACAAGTTTGCTCCATATGTCCCTCTCCAGCTTGCCAGGATGCTTTCTATTGCACATCTTATTTTGGTCATATTTCTGAACAAAACAGTAGACAGAACCCATCTACCATCTTTATATTCTAAGAATACTTGACCCCTATGGGCCCAAAAGCATTCTTACAAATAAAGATCATGCTATGGACTGGTATTTTGCTTTGTAATGTGTCAGCTTTTCTTTTCTTTTCTTTTTTTCTTTTCTTTATTAAATTGTAAAGAAGGGAAAAAGGTCTGGCAAGGCAGGAATGCACCAAGGGATGTAGGTTTCAGCTGATTGATCGTTTGTTACTGTTTTATAGTGATTGTTTTCTTGTTTTGTGGGAAAATGCTGCTTTCATCAAACTGACAAAATTGGAGACTAGGTGAAGTAAATTTGGCTGAGTTTTAATCCCTGGAAGGATTATATTTAAACTGTAAGGTAAGCTTCTTCAGCAAAGGATCGTTACCTTGTCGTGGTGCTGGAGCTTGAGCACCTCAATGATGCCATGAGCTAAACCATGAAGGGCCACCCAAGACGGGAAGGTCATGACAGAGAGGTCAGACTAAATGTGATCCCTGGGGAAGGTAATGGCAACCCACCCCAGTATTCTTGCCGTGAAAACTAAATGGATCAGTACAACCAGAGGTATGTCGGTATACCATCGGAAGATGAGACTCCCAGGTCAGAAGATGGTCAAAATGCTACTGGGGAGGAACAGAGGATGAGTTCAACTAGCCCCAGACATGATGATGCAGCTAGCTCAAAGCCGAAAGGATGGCTAGTGGCCGACGGTGCTGGTGGTGAACGGCGAATCCGATGTTCTAAGGATCAACACACCATTGGAGCCTGGACTGTAAGATCTATGAGCCAGGGCAAATTGGATGTGGTTATTGGTGAGATGTCAAGATTAGAGATAGACATTTTGGGCGTCAGTGAACTGAAATGGACTGGAATGGGCCACTTCACATCAAATGACCATCAGATCTACTACTGTGGACATGAGGACCACAGAAGAAATGGAGTAGCCTTCATAATTAATAGTAAAGTGGCTAAAGCAGTGCTTGGATACAATCCAAAAAATGACAGAATGATCTCAATTTGAATTCAGGGCAAGCCATCTAACATCACAGTGATCCAAATATACGCCCCAACCACAGATGCTGAAGAAGCTGAGGTAGAGCAGTTCTATGAGGATCTGCAGCACCTACTGGACAACACGCCTAAAAGAGATGTTATTTTCATCACAGGAGACTGGAATGCTAAGGTGGGCAGTCAAATGACACCTGGAATTACAGGTAAGCATGGCCTGGGAGAACAAAACGAAGCAGGACATAGGCTGATAGAATTTTGCCAAGACAACTCACTCTGCATAACAAACACTCTCTTCCAACAACCTAAGAGACGACTTTATACATGGACTTCACCAGATGGACAACACCGAAATCAGATTGACTACATCCTTTGCAGCCAAAGGTGGCAGACATCTATACAGTCAGTAAAAACAAGACCTGGAGCTGACTGTAGTTCAGATCATGAACTACTTCTTGAACAATTTAGGATCAGACTCAAGAGATTAGGGAAGACCCACAGATCAGCTAGATATGAGCTCACTAGTATTCCTAAGGAATATGCAGTGGAGGTGAAGAATCGATTTAAGGGACTGGACTTAGTAGATAGGGTCCCGGAAGAACTCTGGACAGAAGTTTGCTACATTGTTCAGGAGACGGCAACAAAATACATACCAAAGAAAGAGAAAACCAAGAAGGCAAAATGGCTGTCTGCTGAGACGCTAGAAGTAGCCCAAGAAAGAAGGAAAGCAAAAGGCAACAGTGATAGGAGTAGATATGCCCAATTGAATGCAAAATTCCAGAGGTTAGTCAGAAGAGATAAGAACACTTCATGCCACATGCTGGGCTTGAGGAATCCAAAGCTGGGGTTAAAATCGCTGGAAGAAACATTAACAATCTCAGATATGCAGATGATACCACTTTGATGGCTGAAAGTGAAGAGGAACTGAGGAGCCTTATGATGAAGGTTAAAGAAGAAAGTGCAAAAGCTGGCTTGCAGCTAAACCTCAAAAAAAAACCCCAAGATTATGGCAACCAGCTTGATTGATAACTGGCAAATAGAGGGAGAAAATGTAGAAGCAGTGAAAGACTTTGTATTTCTAGGTGCGAAGATTACTGCAGATGTTGACTGTAGTCAGGAAATCAGAAGACGCTTAATCCTTGGGAGAAGAGCAATGACAAATCTCGATAAAATAGTTAAGAGCAGAGACATCACACTGACAACAAAGGTCCGCATAGTTAAAGCAATGGTGTTCCCTCTAGTAACATATGGCTGTGAGAGCTGGACCATAAGGAAGGGTGAGCGACAGAAAATAGATGCTTTTGAACTGTGGTGTTGGAGGAAAATTCTGAGAGTGCCTTGGACTGCAAGAAGATCAAACCAGTCCATCCTCCAGGAAATAAAGCCAGACTGCTCACTTGAGGGAATGATATTAAAGGCAAAACCGAAATACTTTGGCCACATAATGAGAAGACAGGACACCCTGGAGAAGATGCTGATGCTAGGGAGAGTGGAGGGCAAAAGGAAGAGGATCTGACCAAGGGCACGGTGGATGGATGATATTCTAGAGGTGACGGACCCGTCCCTGGGGGAGCTGTGGGTGTTGACGACTGACAGGAAGCTCTGGCGTGGGCTGGTCCATGGAGTCATGAAGAGTCGGAAGCGACTAAATGAATAAACAACAACAACAAATGTAAGCTTAAATCTCTAGTACCCATTGTTGGGAAAAGTTTAGTTCAAAGGAGGGAAGGGAAGGGAAGGGAAGGGAAGGGAAGGGAAGGGAAGGGAAGGGAAGGGAAGAGAAGGGAGAACTAAGAGAATGTCTATTTACTTAAATAGGGCTGTATAGTGCTTTAGATTCAGTTTCCGAAACATGCTTTTTAGTGCAGGGAAATAGTTTCTTGAACTCAGAGGACATCTACCCTTTTGTCATTTAGGAGGATGGTGAAAACAATGCTCTTCTGCAGGACTTTTGGAATAGAAGTTTCTCATTAGATGACAGCAGTGGATGGACTGGAAAGCTAGTAGATGATTCTGAATTGTGCTTTTATGCTTTTCTAATTATAAGCATCTAGAGTCAGAAGATTTGATTGATTGATTGATTGATTATATGCCATCAAGTCATCAATTCTTAATGACTACATAGATTTTCTCCATGACCGAAGAGTAGACAGCTTATAAATGGTTGGACTACATAAAGTAAAATATCTCTCTCTCAGATATACATTTTTAATTTTAATATACAGCCATTATAGTTTTGTGGGTTTTTTAAATAGGTTGCAAGCCAATGTACAGTACAGTACAGTATGTATTGTATAGCTGCTATTGAGTTGCTAATCCACTCCACTGAAACTCATCTCCAACAGAGCAGATGCTTGTTTGTCTTTAAATACTTTAAATACTGCTAATCATGTTGAATGTATAATCATAGTAAACATTTTTTTTCACCTTTCAATTTAGTTCAAGTAAAGAGTGTAGGAGGTAGTACCAGGAGAAAAAAAATACTGTGTAGCACATGTAATATATATTTTAGTATGGACTTTATGGATGCACATTTCTCCACATCTGCCATTTATATATAGCAGCTGCAAAGTAAAACACAAAATTGAAATATCTATAAAAATTCCACTAGCATTTCCAATAGGGTCAGCAACTAATTAAACTTTATTATGACTATAGACCAGCATCAACTCAGGAAGCATGTATTTTGATGGAATGCCCTGACTGAAGACTAGCTCTAAATTTCATTAGGAACAATATCAAGTTAGACCTTCTGTTGGTTTGATCTCAAGTAATAGATTTTCTCAGTCATTAACTGGAGTGACACAGCCACATCTAGTAACAGATGCTAGAATTTGTAGGAACATTCTCATATATGTTCTTTTCCATTTGAGATCAAAGTTGTGAGTGCACAAGGTGGCCTGCCTACTGATCCCTAAGCCAGCTTGTTGTTCATAGATGTATGGAAAGCCATATTCCCTTGCCAGTGTTAAAGTGATTCTACTCCCAGTCTCTTTGACATTTCTATGTCAAATGGAGAGACATCTCATCTCCATGCTGATTTTAGTTTTAGATTACTTCAAGGTAACTTAGAAGGTTTGCCCTAGAACTTCTTATTTTATAAGTCACATAAGCCTCTCCATCACTGTTCTGAGTATCTAGTTTGCAAAACATTTAAGCTATTAAACAAGCTTCCAAAAAGTTCCAGCTGTGTTTAATTTTTAAAATTGCTTTCTAGACATCGCTCACCAATTGCCAACAGATTAAACACTCTTTGATATAAGGTCATGTTATTCAGCAGTTTTGTAAAAATCGGACGATAACATTTATCAGCTGGATTGCTGATTCTTTGCTGGAGTTCCACAGATGTCTGCACATTTGAACTAATGCATGTACATGATAGAAGTACAATATTTTTATATTATTTTTGTAGTATCAACTATGTTGGCGTGAAAATGTGAAACTGATGTTATGTGAAAACGTAACCAAACAGTCTTGCTTTGTGTCATGAAACAAGGCTACACGACACACTGTTGACACATTTCTAGAGCAAATAGCAGGTTTTAATATAAAGCCTCCTTCTTTTTGAAAGGTGTTCATGTTATATATGAGGTACTATACTGTTATATGCAGCATCAAACTTGACAGAGTGTTAGCAATGGCTACCTTGTTATATCACATGCTTAATTGCTCCTACTTATTGATTGAAAGAGTTTACATGGCCGCCCGTTTAGATACTCTACACAATTCCCCCAAACACCAAGTTAACAGCACTGTAACAACATCTAAACAGCATACAATATGATGATAATCACAAAAGGCAAAATATGTCATTCAGCCAGATAGGCTGGTTTCACCCGACATCCTGGACCCTGTGCCTGGGGGAAGCACCAGACTTTTAAGGCTTTCCTGAAGGCTAAGAAGCTTGGGGTGATCCAAATCTTGGGGGGGGGGGAGGGAATGCTGTTCCAGAGGACAGATACCACGACAGAGAGGTACATCTCCTGGGTCCCAAAGATGACCTTGCTTCACAGAAGGGACTTAGAGTGTGCCCTTTTTGCTGGATCTGATGGAACAATCAGAAACTATTGCAAACAGTCCCTCAAATAACCTACTCCTGTGCCAAAATGGGCTTTATAGGATATAACCAGCACTTGAATTGCATCAGAAGCCAACTGGGGACCAGTGCAGCTTATAGAACAGTAGTGATATATGGGTGTATTGAGATACTTCCTGGCTTCTACCATTGAAGTGGCAAAACAAACCACGAAAGCTTCTTCAATGCTTTGTTTATGATGATATGTCAAGTATGGTTTATTCTCCTCTAATAAATTAGATTTTGGAGTTTTTTGTTCTAGCTTTTCTTTTTTGGTGAAATCAGGACAGCTGCTTCATGGTTTCCCAGTAATTTGGCAAATGTATAGTGAACTTGAAACATTAAAATGCTAAATTGCCACGAATGACATAGCTCTACAAAGATACCATGAAGTGACTCAGAATTTCTGCTAATGTTTTATACTATTATTGGAAATAGACATATATGTTTAGCATACATTAGGCAAAAATTTAATGCAAAAGGTTCCATTTGGTCCTATCTTCCTATATTCTGTAACGTTTAATAGAAATTTGTGATTTTAAAACATTTGGAATTATCTTTCTTCAAAAGGACTAAAGGACAGAAATGAAAACCAATTCATTTGAATATTGTAGAATTTTAATGTATAAATTGCCAGTTAAGTCCCTGAGTTTGGATTTTAGCAAATGAAGGTGTTAACATTTATAGCATATTTGTTTATGTTTGTTTTATGTTAGTTTTATTAATGTTTAATCTCTACTTTTATTCCTATGCCATCTTGGGAGAGCTTTTCAGACAGGTTTATCTGAAAGGATCTGGTACTTTTAAACATAGTAGAGAAATTGCATAAGCTGTATAAATTTGCATTTTATTTCATTAGTTATTATACATGCTTTTATCAAGGCCTCTAAATCAGTGTTTTTCAAACTTGGCAACCTTAAGAGGTGTGGTCTTCAACTCCCAGAATTCCCCAGTCAGTATTCTGGCTAGGGAACTCTGGGAACTGAAGTCCACACATCTTAAAGCTGCCAAGGTTTAGAAACACTGCTCTAAATGGTTTACAAAAGTTGTATAACAAAAATATCTGTAAAACAAGTGTATGAAACATATATGCTAGAGCCTGTAGCAGTTAAGATCCCGGGCAAAGAACAGAGAGACCCAGGTTCTAGTCCTTCCTTAGGCATGGAAGCCAAAGCTGGGTGACTTTGGGCCAGTCACTCTCTCTCCTCTTTAGACCAGTAAGTTGAAACACATCTGTCTACCATCCTGCACTACACCAGTGTGATTTTCAGGCTGATGTCATATATACAAACAATATATCCACACAAGAGGAGTTTTGCACTATTAAAAGGAATCATTACAACTCAAGCTAGCTCTGTAAAGAATCAAGATTAGAAGATTTAGACATGTCTGCTGAAGTGTGACCAGCTGCCTGATGCAGCTAAATAGCTAGGGTTAGGTGATAAACTTTGTACCACCAGTGTGTTTTTTTTTCCCCTCAGTCATGCCTTTTCTACACCACTTCTACTGAGTATAAGAGCTGTTCAGCCCTTGGTTTATGATAGAAAAATATCAGTGACTGAGAGATGAATGGAGTCATGCTAAGCTGACCTATGTTTGGTGCCAAGGCCCAATGCTAGCAACAAGTAAGAAAACCTCTAACTGTATGATGAGAACACTAATCATCACTATGTAGTCTGAGCCAAAAATTGTTTTCCAGTTTTGCTTTGATTTGATGGCCTAAGAAGGAGTTCATTTAAACATTCAAAGAGAGAAAGAGAGAAAAGGGCACCTATGATTCATTTTGCAAAATCTCCTCCTTAGAAGAAATATGAACTAAGAGTTAAAACAAATACAAAGGTGATGCATTTGTTTACCTATATTTCCTCCCCATTTGATTAAGGGGAGGCAGTTCTGCTTTTCTCTGCATAATTGTCTTTGTTCAGACATGATTAAAATCTTAAGATATCTTCTCTTTTAAAGAGTAAAAAAGATGAATATAAATAATGAGTGTGAAAAAAGGCAACTGATATACTGAGCTATTGACTCAATTACTATGGAAACAGGACTTATGTCTGAATTATAAGCAAGAGACCTTTTTGCTGAATGCTAAATATTTGTTTACACAGTACCAGAATCAAGAATCTAATAGATGAACTTCCAGGGTGTCCCTGACTGTGTGAATCTGAAGATTATATTTTAATTACAGTGCTGAGGACATGTAAAAGATACTGGCACAGATTAAGATCAGAGCTGAACATTCACTTCACGTAAACAATTCGAAGTTTGTACAGGTGTCTCCAACCTCAAACTGCATCATACTCTTCTGAAAAAAGTCAGTAGAACTGAGCCATCAGTGCTAGGGCAGGTTGTGTCTGGATTGCTAAAAATAACATTTTTAGGGACAACCAACAAAAAGCTGAACTGGAGAAACAATGAGCAGATTATTTGAATTGTGGTACTTCAGGAACAATGCCATGCACCAATTGTATTTACAGATGGGTAATGCATATATGCTATCATTAGCATAATGCTGTTCCTAAAAAAAATGTCTCTGCAATCAAAAGATCACAGGTGAGATTCACTACAAAATACTTCACTATGAAATTTATAGAATTCTAGCCACTTTGCTCTATTCTTTCTTGCTTTTAGCTTTTCAATTCCTACTCAGCAGTCAGCTAGCATTCCATGGCTGATGAGCACACTTAGTCTTCATTGGATTATTTTTTAGGGTTTACTTACTTATGGATCCCCCCCTTCTTTTCCCTCCTAATTTTCTGAACTTGGACTTTATCTGAGTCTGCTGATACCTGCCAACCTACATGGTTGTTACCATTTTGGCTGCATAAATACGACACTTTAGGTAGAAGATCAGAGACAGAATATAAGATTCAAGTCAAGCCTTGCATCAAAATATTGTGGTATGTTCCTGGCATGTCTGCATTACTTAAACTTATGGTTGAAGTAAGTGAAAAATCAGTAGCTAATATCAAAAAGGAATCCCTGTATTAATATTCTAGCAGGGCTATTTTGTAAATGTTTCACAGTAAATAAAAGCTGGGCTAGAAATAATAGGAACTCTTCCTTTGCTTCTAACTTTTGTTTTGCTTCTTATTTTGTTTGTCTAACGTTTAATGTGAGGAGAAGTTTCATCTACGGAAGGGGTACTTTGACCGATGATTCTTCATTTTACCTAGACCATCTTCGTTTGCCCGAGTGTAACATTTTTGTAATGGTCACATTTTATGATTTGTTAATTATTATGTTTTAAGATCTGACTCCTTCCTATAAGCTGACCCTCTCAATGAATTTTAATTTGATTCTGTAATTTATTTATTTTTTTTGTGATCTAGGATTGTAATAAATTATTGTGATTGGATTTGTACAACTTCAGAGACAAGGGGAGTATCAAGTCAGTTTCTCTCCCAAGGCAAGGCCTTTGCTCTGACCTAGGATGTATATAACCTGCTGCAAAGTTTTGTTGTCTTATATGTGTTCTTCCCTATAATCTAAGCATTAGTATATCACAAAAGTAATGAGGGAACAGCAATGATTTTACCAAAATGCTTATAATATGCATAGCTTAGAGAATTCAGGAGGTAAACTTTGCTATGCCTGGATGCCAGCTTTCTTTTCCAACCTGGAAAAGGAATACACATAGACATAGTTTTGTACTCAAAATTAGAATTTTATTTATTTATTTATCAATTTTTTTATCACTGCCCATCTCCCTGGGCGGTTCACAATAAAAACAATTAAAATTTCAATGAAATCATAAATACAACCATTAATTATTCAGCATAAAATGCAATTAAAGAATTATAGATATATAGAATGCAATAAAAGAATTATCACAATATGGTGAAATATAATAAATATGAGACTCAATCTATAACTTTTTCTCTTTCAGTGAATGTAATGGTCATAGTTTAGTAGTAGTTCAGGATTGGATTATTAGATTTTTCAAACTTTGAATTGCTTTCACCGATACAAAATAATATTAACTGTGGGATTGTTGCTGACAAATTCACAAAAGACATGGCCCTGAAGTATATTGCTTTGCTAGATTATTGAATTATTAACAGATAACGGATACCAGAGGTTTTTACCTCAGCAAATTTCAGAATCCATTTCTTAGAAGTTCTGTGGGGAATTGCATTTCCCTAAAGTCTTTTAGATACAGCAGAAATTCAGACATTTTTTTTCCAGTTCAGACAACTTTCCAGTTGGAAGTGCTCAGATAATTAGAATGAATTGATTCAAACTGAGGAAAAAGAAGACTAGGTAAAAGGTTGTGAATTTAATTCAGTACCATGATTTTCTAGACGTAATATGGGTGTCAGTATACGGGAGTGTGTGTAGTTCAATAGATTCAGTATAAAAGAAAATAATAAGGCATTTATGAAGTGGTTATAGGAATCTAC
The DNA here is from genome assembly GCF_035149785.1 of Candoia aspera. Lineage (NCBI taxonomy): Eukaryota > Metazoa > Chordata > Lepidosauria > Squamata > Candoiidae > Candoia > Candoia aspera. Next base: position 76,668,018 of record NC_086158.1, read on the forward strand.
CCCATCCATTAACCTATAATTAAGTACAGGTAATGCATTTGTATATAAATGTAGCTTATCATAAACATTGCTTAGATACCATATGTTGGGTAGAACAAAATGGAGTATGAGTGTGTGCTTGAAGGAAGAGGACACTAACCAGGTGGATCAAGAGGTAACTAATGGCTCTTTAAAAAAAGGATGGAGTCGTTACTTGACAGTTGTAGAATTCCTAAATATTCCTCTGTGTATTTTGTGGATGTGATACAGCTCAGCAGATAACAATGATTCTTTTCTTCAGGAAATTTGGAAAGTCTGCAAACCAAATGACCAGGTGGATGATAGCATGATCTTTCTTCTGACTGCTGTCCTCATAATCAGGAGTAGGACTCTTGGCAGTAGCTTCTGCACAGATGCCACGAAAATGTGCTTTTTAAAAGATATTCTGTTGAAATGAATAAAGTAAGAGAAGGAGGTTTGTTACTGCAATCTTTTAGGATGTTTTACAAGTTTCTCAGTCTAGTTTTACACTCCTAGTATTCTCTGAGGTTCTCCCATCCAAGTATTAACCTGCTTAAATTCCAAGCCCAGGCAAGATAATCTGTAGGACAATCTTGAGCATAATTAAGTTCAGTGATTATTATCTGAGAATTGTAAATTAGTTATGAGGGCTATACAGTGCTTTTGATTTGATTGGTGGACATGGGAACACAAATACAGCACATCTTGGCAATTCATTAAATCAGCTGCTTCCTTTTCCATGATTCTAGAAACAAGTACAACTGCTTTAATAAGTAGCTGATGACAGGTGCTGAGTACATTCGCCAGTACACTTCAAAGCAACTTGTTCGAACTGAATCTGAAGGATTGCACAACCCTATTAGAGTACTTAAGTAATTTCTAGTAATCTCTAACTATCTTTATTCCCTTTATGGTATAACTGAGGGTGGGCATAGGTACCCATTTTTGTTGAATTATTGGTTAGACAACCAAAACATCAGGATTTTGTATTCCAAAGTATTCCTTTGAAAACAATTTTTGAGTGATTGGGAGATTGGTGACATTAAAAAAAGAGACTGTAAATGGAGCCATCATCTTCAGCACTTTTAGAAGATTTATTGAACATGCTAGTATTTGAAAACACTGTATATCAATGCTCTTATTCTTATATAGTTGTTATTTTATTTTACTTTTAAGATAGATGTGCAAAGTACATCTCTCTGTAGAGTAAATGGAACAGTTTTCCTTCCCTCTGAAGTTTTAGAATATTTACTTTAATCTTAGATGTTATTCTCTTCCATGACAATGATAAAAGTAGTTTAGTACACTATATGCATTTTTTTCCCTGGAGAACAGGGGTTAGTAAAAGGCTTATGTCATCTTAGATGAGTTAATGCTATGCCATTTGGAAACAATATTAGATGTTATTGTTAGGTCTTTGCTTACATTTACATAGCAAAGTAAAATCCCAAGGTGGGTGTTCAACATCTGTCAGATCTAATGTTTTGGAACACAATTAAGCTAGTTTCCACTGCAAAAGAGGTTGTCTTACATTGGTTGTTTAAGCTGATGAATTGATTCATGATATTTTATACAGGAGTAATGTTATTCTTTCTTTTGTTTTTGGTTGATTGGACAAAATAAATCCCAGTAGCATTATGATGACATTAATGAAAAACTTTTCTTGGAAGTATATCAAATAACAAGCCCAAAGTATAGCATTATGGAACAGACTTCAGTAAATATGTGCTTAGGGATGACTTTCTCCCTGGATCCTTGATTCTGATATTAGAGACCAGCAGTGCTCAAAGAGTGCCTATTAGACTCTCATTTTTCAGTGTAGAAATGCCACAGTTCCCTGATTCACAGCTGAGGTTTTTCACAACATGGCCCTTTCAATTTCCAGAAGAGTATTCAGTCTGGGAGTTTGAGACATTGCAATTCCAAAACAGCTAACCTAATTGGAAAAGAATGAATGAGGTTCATGTATAGCAAATTTACACAACAGAATTTCACAATCATGTAATAGTTGCAAGATCTTGATATCTGTTGGGTATCTTAAGTAATAAATAGTTACAATTAACTAAGCTAAGGACCAGATTTTGTTTTCCTTTCTTGTGGATGTGTTACCCTCTCATCTGATTTCAGAATAATTTCTTACGTCCTAGTCATGAGAATCTGAAGAAATATATATGTATGGAATTATTTTATCATTTCCAACTCAGTCAGGGATTGTGTGGTATCTCTATAGAAGCTCCCAGCATTTGCCTTTAGTTTCCTCAGTGGAACAATAGGATTTGAGGGGGGGGAAAAGGATACTTATCAGGCTGGAAATTCTGAAGAGGGAGAGAGCCAGAGAGGAAGAATTGTTTGCTAGTTCAAAATCCAATGTCGTTAAGTAGAGCAGAACATAATATGATTTGGGGGATTTAAAGACAAGATGTATCAGTAATACTCAGTTCATGATTTCTTTCATCCTAAATTCATTTATATTCCATTTTCAGTATAAAAAATATTTATATTTACCAAATATCTACAAACCTAGGCATCAAAATCTCATGCAGATGCTTCAGGCATTTGGCATCCTATATGATATTCATATAAAAAGAGATTAGTTCTAACAATACTGAATGTGTATTCATATTATAAAGGCATTGATAGAAAGCTGTTCACAACACATATCAGGTTATAAGTCATCAATATGTTAGTAAATAAGGAGTCCTGCTTTAATAATACTAGTCTCCAGAGCTGCCTCCTGCTGTTGGGAGGGCAGATGGATTACAAGCCACTTTACCACCATCCCATTAGACAGGTTGGAAGGTGAGCTGTACCAATTAGGGCCTAAGCAAAGTTCTGTTGCATAAATCTTAAGTTCAGGGGAACTTAATTTTGATTAAACATGCTTTAATAATTTTGTTCCTGCACAGAGGATTCTGTGTTTTGTGCTACAGTTCTGCCTTCTATTAACAGTGGTACTAATTTCTTAGAGGCCTAGATTTAAGCCTGTGCTTCAAAGAAAGGCATATCAGTATGTGGTTGCTGGGAGTCGAAAATGACTTGATGGCACATAATCAATCAATCGATCAATCAATTGTATTAAAGATGGAGAGAAGCAAAATGGTATACCTCGTTGGGCTTTTGATAGGGACTTTCTCACCTCTTGTAAATGTACTTTTGCAGGAAGATAACTTCTGTTCCTTCTTGCTGTCCTGTCAAATTTTAAATAAACAACACAGCATTTATCATATTAAACCATAAGCTTTCTGTTGTTGTTGTCATTTGGCTAATTTAGAAAAAGTATGGTCTTGAGAATAAGTGTCAGGTTATTAGCCCAAATTAGTATATTATGTTATGGGTGAGAATTTGAACTACCCTAGAAATTGAAAGTGAACGTTTTGTGAAAGCTAATTTCACTGAGTGCAAAACTACACTCCCGATTTATTTATTTATTTACTAACTAACTAACTAACTAACTAACTAACTAACTAGATTTATAAGGCTGCCCATCTCAAACAATGTGACAGTTTACAGGACAAAAATAGCAATGTGACTCTTCCTGCACAAAAACAAACAGTAAACCAAACTCCCAAACCATATAATGTTAAAACATGTGCAATATATACTGTAACTATAAAATCCAAAATATAAAATGGCTACCAAGCACCATAACAGAACATTTATCCTAGAAGCATAGCATAGCAAAGCGAAGCGAAGTGAAACATAGTGTCCAAATTACCCACAACTCCAGTTTATAGGTAAAGGCTTACAAATGTAGCCATTCATTTACAATAAAATTAAAAACTATTAATTTGAAATAAGGTAGAAAAATGAATCATATTTAAGAAATCACAATTATTCACTTGGTATTGGGGGTTTCTGGTTTGTGGTGGGATAGAATTGTGCTTAATAAATAATAAAATCATACTTTTCATCAGAAGGTCCTGGGTTAATCCGTACCATCTAGGGATGTTCAGGGTAGTATAAATGAGCAGATGGCAGCCATGGCTAGGAGGGCCTTTGCACACCTTCAGGTTGTGTGCCAGCTGTGCCCATTCCTAGACCGAGAGGCTTCACTCACAGTCACTTATGCCCTCATGACCTCCGGTCTGGACTACTGTAATGCGCTCTACATGGGGCTGCCCTTGAAGAGCATTCGGAAGCTTCAACTGGTGCGGAATGCAGCTGCACGGATAGTAACTGGTGTTGGGTACTTGACACATGCAACACCACTGCTACGTGAGCTGCATTGGTTGCCAGTGTGCTTCCGGGTGCAATTCAAGGTGCTGGTTGTCACCTTTAAAGCCCTTCATGGCTTGGTGCCGGGTTACCTAAGGGACCACCTTCTCCCAGTTGTTTCTGCCCGTCCAATTCGATCTAGTAGGTTGGGTATGCTGCGGGTCCCGTCAGCCAGGGAGTGTCGGCTGGCGGGAAATAGAAGACGTGCCTTCTCCTCTGTAGTGCCTGCCCTCTGGAACATCCTCCCTCCAGAAATTAGGATGTCCCCAACCCTGTTGGCCTTTTATAAGGCCGTGAAGACCTGGATTTGTGCCTGGGACTGGGGCCTCAAGCGTGTGGATAGTCCCTTCTCTTGGCTGTATTAATATCCATGCATTGCTCACTTGGCAGCCATGTATATTTATTTTGTATTTATTTTATATTTTAACTGTTTTAATTGTAATTGTTTTAATTGTTTTATGGTTTTATTGTTGTAAGCTGCCCAGAGTCACTCGCTGAGATGGGCGGCTATAGAAATCAATCAAACAAACAAACAAACAAACAAACAAACAAACAAACAAACAAACAAATGCTGCTGATGTTCCATCCATTTGTTTTTCACAATTTCCACTAATATGTAGAGCAGGGGTTCTTAAACTTTTTGCCATCACACCTCTTTTTAGTGTAATCTTAATGTATACACCTCCCCTAAAAATCCAAACACCAAAATGAACACAAATGAATAATGAAAACAATAGAATAAAAATTTGGGAAAGGTGGAATTACTGTAACAACGTAACTGAAAGGTTCTTCACACCTCCCCTGGACTCTGCCTGCATCTCCCCAAGGAAGGTACACCTCCCGGTTTGGAAAACCCAGATGGAGAGCTTTTATATGCATCTTTCCATCATCTTTTACAATTTTAGTACACATTTGCTCAGTTATACTCGTTTAACATTTATTTAACATTTATTTATTAAATTTATCCACTGTCAAATCTCGTTCTATGACCACTCTGGGTGGCTTTCCTCAGTACAGCTATGTTACTTCCTTCAGGGCACAAATACATATGTGGTCAATAGAACTGTTAAGTGTATAGTCAGGGCTGTCCAATTGAGAACACAATTTATAGAACTCATCAGGGTGGCGTGTAAAGGTGATGAATCCACCTAAACACAAATTGTTTTTGTATTTTATTACTCGTTTTATTATATCTTACACTTTATCTCTATTTTACCCTACAGTATTTTATTGTATTTTATCTCACCATAGTATTTTTTATCTTATCTTATTACATTTAGCTGTCCTATGGTACTATATTTTACTGTGGCTGATGCCCAACTTTTTGATATGGTCAATTGACTAATCAGTAAAGTTACATTACTTACTTACTTATTTACTATATGCTTTTCTGAAGTACATTTTCTCATTGTACACTTTTTAAAGATATCACTGTTCTTCATATATGCTTTACAAACCTTAAACATGTTTTTTTTAAAATAGCATTTTAAAGTATATTTTTGATGGACAATGAGAGGCATGACTGGAGTTCATTCATTGCCCCAATCTGTGCCAGTGCAGAGTACATGTTGAGAAATTATGCCAATTCATGCTCATAGAAATTCATAGTGGATTTAGTTCTACTATTCTACAGAAAAACTTAAGAGAAAAAAATGTTTAGGTAAAATGGGATGGTATCCAACAAAAGACTTCCATTAGTGCCATCACTTTTTGCCACTATATAAAGTATGAAAGCATATGTACACTCAAAGACAAATACTGCTTTTATGTACTGAATTTTAACATAATTGCAATTGTCACCACTAGATCTTGTCTGTTAAATGGAAAACTTACAACTAGTTTCTGATCACTTTCATTAATTGATTCTTCAGCATTTACCTTTGTGTAGATATTATGTTACTTATTTCAATTTCCTGTCTACTAATACTGTTAATTAAATTATTGTTGCTTGGTTCTTGATATTATTTGAATATAAGTTTGAGTTTATATTAAGCCTCATTTTCAGTATTCAATATGTTGTTCCTCAATAATAGGAAGAGACATACTGAATGAGTCAAAGGAAATCATAAAATCATAGGAAGAGATGTACTGAATGAGTCAAAGGAGACATGGCTAATAATTCTGTTTCCAACAGTAGCCAGACAGATGCTGTCAGATAGCCTACAAGCAAGGCATGAAGCCAACAGTTGTCCCCATTTCCTTTACACATGTCTTATTCTTGCACTATTGTATACTGTACTGAAACTGCTATGTTATAACCCATTTATTGGAGTAACTTCCACTGAACATGGTAAGACTTAATTTTGAATAGACATTTATATGCCAAAGAAAGGGGAGGGGAGAGAGAGAAGCCAGTTTGGTGTAGTGGTTATAGCACTGGGCTAGAAAATGGGAGACTGTGAGTTCTAGTGCCGCCTTAGGCACAAAACTACCTGGGTGACACACACTCTCAGCCATAGAAAGCAAGCAAGGGCCAACCACTTCCAAAAAACTGCAGGTACTTGTCTAGGTAGTCACCAGGAGTCAATACTGGTTGACTTGAAGAGTATCTGGAAGCTTCAACTGGTCCAGAATGCAGCTGCGCAGGCAGTTATGAGTGCTCCAAGATCAGTACATGTGACGCCACTGCTGCACGAGCTCCACTGGGTACCAGTTTGCTTCCGGGTCCAATTCAAGGTGTTGGTTATCACCTTTAAAGCCCTACATGGCATGGGGCCAGGTTACCTGAGGGACCACCTCTTCCCCATAACATTGGCCCGCCCCACCAGGTCATACAGAGAGGGCATACTATGGATCCTGTCGGCAAGGGAGTTTCACTTGGCGGGGTCCAGGAAGTAGGCCTTCTCTGCAGTGGCACCCTTTGGAATGTTCTGTCCCCAGAGGTGAGGCAGGCCCCTTCGCTCCTGACCTTTTAGAAGGGTTTGAAGACTTGGTTCTGCCACCTTGCCTGGGACGAGAAGGGCAATAGCTCTTCCTGGGGGTGGCTGGTGTCATAGAGTTCCCCCTATCGAATGCAATCTCTGCCACTTGGATTTTATATTTATATATTTATATATATTATTTTATTGCCTGGTTCTTTGTTAGGTTATTTATATATGGATGTTTTTAAATTGTTAATTTTATTGTAAACTGCCCAGAGTCCCCCTGTTTGGGGGGAGATGGGCGGTGATAGAAATTTGAATAACAAATAAATAAATAAAAATACTGACTTGAAGGCACCAAAGATATATGTGAAAGAGGATATAAGGATAGAGGATGTGGAAAATAAAGGACAAAGTGGTCCCAGTGGTGATGGGAGCACTCTGGGCTGTGAACCCCAAGCTGGGAGAGGGGCTCCAACAGATCCCAGGAGCAACATCAGAGCTCTCTGTCCAGAAGAGTGCAGTGCTAGGAACAGCCAAGATACTGCACAGAACCCTCAAAGTCCCAGGCCTCTGGCAGAGGACCTGAGGTTGAGGAAGACACATAGCACCCATAGGGCTGAGAAGGAAATCAAATATGTATATGTATGTATGTTTGTGTGTGTGTGTGTATGTGTTTCATTACTGTAAGCCTCCTTTGTCTTCACCCGCTTCTTTCTCTTTCTACTCTCTATACTGTCAGTTCCTACTTCAGTGTCAGTTCTTTTCTCTTTTCTTTTTTTTCCCCGCTTCCTTGTTATTCTGTCTAGTTTCATTCTTCCACATTTGCATGAATCCTATGTTTGCTTTTAACTTTTCTCTTCAGACTTATGCTTTTGAGATTTCACAATTCAGAGAGCATTTCTGACAATATTTCTGGGCTATTGAGTCAAGGCTTTGTTATGCTCATGAAGAAAGATGCATGCATACATCCCATTTAGAATATAGTATATCATTTGCAGCTTTATTGTTTGTTGACATAAGCCAGAGATCATAATCTTCATAGCCAATCAACATAATAAACCAATCAGACAGATATGAAACTGTTGGGGATCCAGGCCAATATTCCCATGCCATTGTATTCACACTAACCCATACCTTAATGGTAGAACAGTTTGTCAAATAAACAAGATTGGCTATTTGCGCAATACATTTATGTGTGGCTAATATTAATACAGTTTTTTTCAGTTCAGTTATATGAGTCTCAGTAGATTTTGAACCATAAATTAACCAAGCAGGGTGGGTTCAGGCAACTTGCTAAGCTAAAATATGGTTGCTAGTTTGTGATTTACTGTATTATGCAAACCTAGCCAGTCATTCTGGCATGCAATAAAAATAAGTATGGCTTGCTTGATAATTTCTGGTTTGTTTTGTCTCCTTTGTTCTTGTTGATGCCTTGACTTTCTGTGGATTCATGAAAGGTTCAGATAGGATAAAAGAAGCCAAAAACAAAGAACTCATATATCCTTATTCACATACTACATTAAGTCACAGGTATATATTGTAAACCAACAACAAACCATGGACTTAAAATATAGGTTACTCTGGAAAATAAACTATACTGAAGTGAAAAATCAGTCTTACATGTTAGCTGATAACTGACCTGATTGTCCATGTTTTGCTCACTGATTTCTTAGTAATATCTGCATGATTACACTGAGAAGCTGTGAATAAAAATGCAAATGGGACTCCATATTTTTATTTATTTACCTGTTTTTGTGCTGCATAATCCCAGTGGCTGTCAGCATCTTATAACAGCAGTAAAATGCAGTTTACTTATTTAAATAATATAAAAATCAATAGCTTTAAAAACTTGTGTCAGTGGTTGTCTAAAACGTGCTGGCTAGTTTCCTACTGGACTTGATATAGAACATTTGTGTGCCGTTTTGGGTATTAGCCTTGCTTCCCTTTTAGATTTCCAAGCTGTGATAATTCAGCCCCATTGTTTCTTTTATGAACATTCAGTCATTGCCTCCCAAAGGAAGATGAAAAGCATAACTCCATGACCAGTTTTGTGAACATGATTTTTTTTTTTCTGATCCTCAGTGAGCACCTGCTGATGTTGGAACATATTGTCATGTTTGATGAATCCAAAAATCCAGCAGTTTTGGAGGGCAGCCTTTTAGGAGACAAATAGAATCTGTGTTTCATCAGTTTCAGCAACATCAGCATTATGTCTTTTATTATGGTTTAAAGAAGACAAATTAAAAATAAAGTCAGGGTTAGATTTATGATGGTTCCAGCTACAATGTCAGTCACTCAGAAGTGGTAGGAAATAAGCATCCCACCATTGGCTTTCAGTACTCTTAAATTATGAGATGAGAGCCAGTTTGGTGTAGTGGTTAAGGCATCAGGCTAGAAACCAGAAGACCATGAGTTCTAGTCCCGCCTTAGGCATGAAGCCAGCTGGGTGACCTTGGGCCAGTCCCTTTTTCTCGGCCCTAGGAAGAAGAAGGCAAGGGCAAGCCACACCTGAAACTGCATGCACTGTCCAGACAGTTGCCAGGACCCAAGACTGAAGTAAAGCCCCCTCTCCACTTCAAAAATTAAAAATGATCTGAATGGAAAGGCTCACAGGTACAATATATAACATACAGCATCTTAGGTACTGTATAACATTTCTTGTTTCAATAAATATCAATTATTGAAATATTTGACCTCATTGGTGGTGTGGATTTTTTGGAGACAAGATGTGTGTCCATCTTGACAGGAAAAAAATTTAGAAGGGAGATTTGAATTTTCTAAGTGCTCTGGTATTTGTGTCAAGGGAAACCTTTACCTTTACCTTTTTATGGTATTTGTAATTTTAATGACTTTGTTTTGTAAACTGTTTTTAATTTTAATTTTGAAATGAACACCTGCTGCATTCCTATGACAGTCCCAGTTGTCATGAAATGGCATAGTGGAATGTTCATAGTTCTGTAAACATGTGCAATTCCCACAGTCTTTCTTAATCTCATGAGGTCCTAAAACCCTGGCCTTTGCAAGATCTTATAATTAACTCAGCTGGTACAGGAAGAGGCTGCTCTAAATATCCATACTGATTTTCTGGCATCTATATTCATAGCAAATTCAGTGTTGGCTTTTTTGAGTGCTGAATGCCAAAATGAAAGCCCTTCATTAAAACTTTAGTTGTTAGACGTAAATGCAACAAAGAAATGGCTGTTTCTGTAATGATATACAATGTGGAAATGGAAGTCCTGGCTAACAGCTTGACAGTTTTGAGCTGGTGATTCATAGGTCACATGTAATATGAAACAGCAGCAAACCATTTAGTTTCTAGTAGATGTGTAAAATGCTGTCTTTTTCTGCAATAAAAGAAAAGATCAGGAATAAAGTAAATTGTATTATTGTTTCCTGTAGGCTTCTACCTCATTTTGGTGGGTCATGGCACTTCATTGCAAGTGAACTATTGGGAGCTTATTTCTGCACATTTTATATTGCATGTTCTCAGATCAAGGGAAAAGAAAGGTTAAATGGGTAAAGTTAGTTTGAAAAAAAATGTCTAAAAAAGGAGGACACTTGAAGCCAGAAGGTGGATTTGAGGCTTGAAGGTACTTGAAGAGAGGACAAAATGTGTTTAGTCAAGCAGTGTGCTCTCCAACCTTCTTTAATCTCATGGTTGGCTGCACTTGAGATTTCTTTTTGGTTATTTTTCCCCCCAGTGCCGGATTTTAAGTATCCAGTGCTGTCTTAAAACTGCCCTACGCTATCTACTAAGTCATTTTCTGACCAGCCGCTACATAAGGGTAGTTTTATGCATCACCTGGTTGACAATCCCTTTTTGTGGGTTTTTTTGTAGGTAGACTGGAAAATCAGAAAGGCAATCAATCCCCTAATGGAGTTCAGTGTACAGTCTACTCACAACTATTTTGTCTTTGCATGTAAACAATTGACAAAAATCTTTAAAAGGCAGGAAAATGCTTCTTAGAACTTCTTTTCAAGAGAGTCTAACAGCAGAAGAAAATGTAGAGGAGGCTGTGTTTTCTGCTAGCATTGCAAGTGGATAATAAAGCATGGAAAGAAGAATGTTGCTTCAGTAGTCTTTCTTCCCTTAAGTTGCCCCGAATAATACTAACCGTTAGCTAGATGCATAGCTGCAGCCATTGAGCTGCTTAAAGCTAAATCTCTGTGCCAAATGCTGTGTGCTGCACAGGTATGCACTGACAGTGATCTAAAGGCCCTGGATGCTGTCCAGTCTAAGTTTTTGCAAGCTTTCAGGTTTCACGTTTTGTTCCAAATGTTCTAATTTGTGTAGAAACAAGAATGGTTCCACTGGAAGCGAGGGTCTAGGTTTCCCTTTTCTCTTATTGGCTCAAACTTGTATTTTCTGTGGCCCCACTAATTCTTATTGATGACTTTGCATCAAGGTGGAAAGTAAAGATCATAGCTGAGCTTTGTTATTGTGGTCTTCCTATCCACTCTTTGCTATCTCTAGGCCTACAGAAAAGTAGACTTGACAAGGAGTCTTCACTATTGCCAGTCAGATAGACTTGAGTGCTGCAGGCAAGCTACAAGAGTGGATTCCTTCCTGGAGACCTTTTAGATTTGCAAACTATCTGTTCCACTGGGTTTGCTCCGCTCATGGCAGAGCCTTCATTTTGGTCCTCTTTAACGTTCTACCCTTGGCAGTATTGGATGGGACATTTCAACGAATCCCATTTAATGAGAGAAATTGTCCCTGTGAACAGAATGAACCTGAGGTCTTAGTGCACATATTTCTTCATTGTCCCTCCTATAAGAACTTACATGCTGATGTATCTATACCACCACCTAGTAGAGATCAAGGTTTCAACGAGGGAGTGGTACTTTGTTTTCTACTCTCAGACTGGAACCCTGTTATTACAAACAGAGTTGCCAAGTTCTTATCATCCGCTATTGCTTAATTGGCTGGGGAATTCTGAGAGTTGAAGTCTGCACATCTTAAAGCTGCTGAGGTTGAGAAATACTGCCTTAAGGTGTCCTAATACTAGAACGATGTCACAAGGAAGTCCTTTTACACCCTCTCCTCATTTAGCAACTGTGTTCCATTCCAACCATTTGGTTGTGAAGCGAAATGGTCGCTAAGTGAACATGTGATTGCGAGAGGGGGAGAGAGAAAGAGAGAGATGCTGCAAAGATCACTGGTTGCTGCCATCTCATTCAGATAAAGTTCTCTTCTACAGTGTGCTGTGCTCAACCTGTTTTTTTTTTCTTCTCATTTTTTTCCTCCCTCACAGGGCAAAGAGATTGCTTAAACTAGCGATGTCTTCCTGAGCAGCTTTTCACCTCAGCGCAGTGCATCCCTAAAAGGTGCTAACCACAAGTTAACAAGCTCAGCTCTGTGACCTTAATTAGTTAATTAACCCTCTAGCCAGCATTGCTGAAGGCTTTGAAGGTGCACAAAATTTGGTCCTAAATGTGCACACTGGTTGGAAAATGAATTTTTTATTACCATCATATTTGGGAATGATTGCTCACCAAGGTAGTCACTAAGCAAGGAGTGGCTATTTTCTTTTATCTAAATTTTACTCTTATTTTATCTATTCTCTTTCACTTTGTTACTTTTTGTTCTCTTTTGTTTACTTCTTAGACATGTAAATTTTAATTGGCAGGTTTCTATGGTGGTTTTATTGTTCTTCCTATATTTGAGCCTGCTTTTATGTGTTATTTTAGGGTTGTAGCTACTTTGCTGGTCCCTGACTATACATAAAAGTTTTCCTTCATTATGCCTGTGGGAAGCATGTAAACCATGTTCCATTCTGCTTTTGAACAGAACAAAACAAAATGGTTGGAATATGGAATAATCCATGAAATTTGATCATGGTTCTCAAAGTGATGTTCATTTTCTGGCACAAATGTCTTAACCTTCAGTCTATCAGAATGCATTTCGGTAAACAGCCTAGTATTTCTTTCACACTGAAACTTGAAATTAAATATAAGGTATATATTAATGGGAACTGATAATATAATCATCTATGCTCACTGCAGTGTAATTTCCCTCTTCCTGCCCCCAACATTACAGTATTTTTAGACTTCACTTCTTATGTACTATGTGGATAGGCATTCAGTCTTGAGTCAGGGGCAAAAATATCTATTTTGATTCTTGGAGTCACTTCTTTTCCTGAAATAATTTATGAAATAGAGTGGTAGAATTCTAAATATCCTGATTCTGGGGTAAATATAACTTTTCACCATACAAGAGCTAATTTTTTTTTTATTGTAACTTTTAATTTATTAGAACTTTTAAATTTTAAAGTTTATTAAAACTTTTAGCCAAAGCTCTCTGGGTGGTTTACAGGTAGTCTTTGACTTATGACTACAATTGGGACTGGAACTTGGGTCGCTAAGCAGTGCGGCCATGGGGCATCATGTGACCATGCCCGATTTTATGATCTTTTTGCCATGGCTGTTAAGCAAATCACATGGTCATTAAGTGAATCTGGCTTCCCCCACTGATTTTGCATGTTGGAAGCTGGCTGGGAAGGTTGCAAATGGCAATCACATGACCCTGGGAGCTGCAACCATCATAAATACATGCCGGTTGCCAAGTGCCCGAATTTTGATCCTGTGACCGCAGGGATGCTGCAATGGTCGTAAGTGCAAGGACCAGTTGCAAGTCACTTTTTTCAGCACCATCATAACTTTGGTCACTAAACGTATGGTCTTAAGCTGAGGATTACTTGTACAATAAACCAAACCTAAAAATACAATTTGAATAAATGATAAGCAATAAATAAATAAAATAAAGTTCAAAATAAAAAACACGATATAAACTAGGTAACAGCAAGATGGTCATTCAAAATCTAAAACAATACAAAATAAAACATACTTAAAAGATAATTAAGAGCCAGTTTAAAAGCCTGGGGAAATAGAAAGGTCTTTATCTGGTGCCTGATAATGCTAATGTAGGCACCAGACAAGCCTTGGCAGTTGGGGGATTCCATACATGGGGTGCCATAACAAAAAAAGCTCTCTCTCCCTTCTAGAGACTCACTTCACCTCTTTAGGTGGGGTGCTGCAGAAGGGCCTCAGTATAATTTAAGTATAAATTGTACTTAAATATGATTATCTAATATTTCACCTCCATATATACTCTCATTTGCTTGGCCTTTTATATTGTAGCTTCTGCTTAATGAGGTGCCGTTGCTTTAAATTACTACAAATATGCAATGTTAATTTTCAAATCATATAATTTCATATTGTTGGGGAAAAGGGTACAGTACTTGTAATTATATCAATTTCACTTAAATTGTCTTATCTTTTAACTATTTTTTCTATCTACTCATGAATTTTAAAAGAGGAAGAGAATAAAACTATTTATTCTCTTAAATTGTTCACATTTTTTATTTTGGAGACAGCTGTTTGAAGTTACTGTGAAGGAGAATAAATTCCAGTTCCCTTGAAACAATTGTATGATATAAAAGAACAAGAAAGATGCTGCCATTTGAATTTAATGCTTGAAGAAGCAGCTTCTTCCTGGGAATAATGAATATAGGAATGATTATAGAAGAACTGAAATTAACACTCCTTCCTTCCTTCCTTCCTTCCTTCCTTCCTTCCTTCCTTCCTTCCTTCCTTCCTTCCTTCCTTCCTTCCTTCCTTCCTTCCTTCCTTCCTTCCTTCCTTCCTTCCTTCCTTCCTTCCTTCCTTCCTTCCTTCCTTCCTTCCTTCCTTCCTTCCTTCCTTCCTTCCTTCCTTCCTTCCTTCCTTGGAAGACTTGAATCCTACAGTTGAAGGCAAATGTAAGATATTTGATGGTTACCTTTTAAGTCAAATGCCTTCACAAAACAGTGCTCAGAAAAGATTTCAAGGTAATAAATATATTTAAATATGTGAACATCTAAAATACCAAATTGTAATTAGTATAAAGTCCAATAACGATACATTATAATATTAAAATTACAGTATCATTGTCAGTATTATATTTAAAATTAGCTGTAGGATTTAAAATATTTAACACCAAGAAAAGAACTTTAATATGGATTGCTGCATAAAAGACTTGTGAATTTGAATGTTGAACAGGAAATTCCACACAACCCATTGTTGGCATAAAGTAGTGTTTATGTGATTATATATATTTAATCTAAATTCTATATTCATCTGTATTCAGTTTTTAATTGGTTCTGATGCTTAGCAGCCTATATTATAATTGTAAACTTAATAAACATGTTGCTTGATAAATTAATTTTTATGCCAAACAATAATGTGTAATTTCAGTTTGTTTGAGGAAAATGTTCATCACCATATTGGCTCTTGAAATGAAATAGACTAGAACAGCCTTCCCCGGCCAGATATGTTAGGACTGCAACTCCAAATCCATGCCTGGATTTATAGTTCTAGAACATCCAGAGAACATCAGGCTGGAGAAGACTGGATGAGGATGTCTGATACAAAGTGGTAGTTCATGCTTATTGTTTAGAGTTAAAGTTTCCTTGAGGTTCCCTTTTAGAAATCTTCATTTCTCTATCAGTTTCCCAAAGCTCTCTTCTGATGAAGGGTTGGTACAGATTTCATTATGATCCATTAATTTAAATGGTCTATTCAAAGTTTCACATTATTGATTTCAATTGTGATTTCAAGAGCACAGAAATGAATTGTGTTACTGAGGCTTTTGTGCATGACAGTCCAAAGAATGTTCTTCCCCACATTTTCTACCACGTAGAAGGAAAAAAGAAGAGATGGTCTCAGGTTGGCTTTTGAGAGTAAACAGCCTTTCCAGTACCTGAAACACTTAAATAATGGCAAAATATCTGTTTTCTTGAGGGCAGGTTATAAAATGTAAAATCTGCATTTTGGATCTTAAAATGTTAATGTCGATAAAATCCATGAATGGCTACCATTTTAGATTGTGTCTTTCTGCCCTAAAACATTTTAAAATACCGTAGGCCATTTGAAGACAGAATAGGAGAGAGGAAAAGGTAAGAATATGACTTCATCTCAATGTAATATTAGGAATACCATCTCTGGGTTGCAAATTTGACCAGCCACTGAATGATTGCAGAGAGATAGAATTTTCTCTTTCTCTTTGTTGCCTAGTTTTTGCAGCTAGATACTGTAGCCCGGCCCAATATTAAACCATGATTTTGCTCTATGTGTAGAAAAAAGCCCCTTGAAAGTATAAGGCTTAGGTGCAATCCTCTCTTCTCTGTCTCAGCTCCAATCTTCTCTTCCCAACCAGGCAGAAGGAAAAAACAGGACTGAATATGTATTTAGCTGATTCCAGTTTTCTTCTTATCTGTGATTTAGACTTTTTTCTATTAAAAAAATAGTTAAACACTCCAAGATTCCCACATCGCTTTCTAAATGGTTAACTTTAAACCAGGGACAGTCAGTCTTTTTGTAGCTGAAGGTAGTTTTCAATCAGCTCAAGGGCTGTTCTTGCAGAAGGATGTAGGGCTTGAGCAAAAGCGGGTGGTGTTGGTGGAATGACTGCACTTATTTCTTGATTAGTTCCCACATGTCAGGAGAAACAGTATATCTTGTCCCTCTCAGGTAATTCTCCACAAGCTTTATCTATTAATCTTGCTTAGAGATAACTCTTTGCTACTGTTAGGCTTCAAAATAACTAACATTTGTAACTTATTCCCAAGAACAAGAGTGATTCCTTCACTCTTTTAGAAGTTTGGAACCTTGATTACATGTCCTTATTGTTCTCCATAGAACTAGTTCAAATATATTCCTGCCACTAGCATAGAATGCCCTAATATAAGATAATACAAAAAAATGAATTGTGGTCATTTTTTCATCGTGAAAGCATTCCTGGAAATGACTGAGAAATCCTTACACTGATGCATTTTTTTTAATTGGTTGTCCCCCCCCGCCCCCAATGTTGGGAAATATACCATGTAGCTTTTGTAATTCAGATTGCCACAAAGCCAGCAGCCCCTTAAAACTGCTGGTAAATTAATTCTGTGTTTGCAAAGGCAATATATGAAGCAGGGTATGGACAACAATAAAAACAAGGATTGCTTAAAATAATAATAATGCTCAAGATCCTGCAAGGTAGACTTCAGCAATTCATGGAGCAAGAATTGCCAGATGTACAAGCTGGGTTTAGAAAAGGCAGAGGAACTAGGGACCAAATTGCCAATATCCGCTGGATAATGGAAAAAGCCAGTTTCAGAAAAACATCTATTTCTGTTTTATTGACTATTCTAAAGCCTTTGACTGTGTGGACCATAACAAATTGTGGCAAGTTCTTAGTGGTATGGGGATACCAAGTCATCTTGTCTGCCTCCTGAAGAATCTGTATAACGACCAAGTAGCAACAGTAAGAACAGACCACGGAACAACAGACTGGTTTAAGATTGGGAAAGGAGTACGACAAGGCTGTATCCTCTCACCCTACCTATTCAACTTGTACGCAGAACACATCATGTGACGTGCTGGGCTTGAGGAATCCAAGGCTGGGGTTAAAATCGCTGGAAGAAACATTAACAATCTCAGATATGCAGATGATACCACTTTGATGGCTGAAAGCAAAGAGGAACTGAGGAGCCTTATGATGAAGGTGAAAGAAGAAAGTGCAAAAGCTGGTTTGCAGCTAAACCTCAAAAAAACCAAGATTATGGCAACCCGCTTGATTGATAACCGGCAAATGGAGGGAGAAACTGTAGAAGCAGTGAAAGACTTTGTATTTCTAGGTGTGAAGATTACTGCAGATGCTGACTGCAGTCAGGAAATCAGAAGACGTTTAATCCTTGGGAGAAGAGCAATGACAAATCTCAATAAAATAGTTAAGAGCAGAGACATCACACTGACAACAAAGGCCCGCATAGTTAAAGCAATGGTGTTCCCCGTAGTAACATATGGCTGCGAGAGCTGGACCATAAGGAGGGCTGAGAGAAGGAAGATAGATCCTTTGGAACTGTGGTGTTGGAGGAAAATTCTCAGAGTGCCTTGGACTGCAAGAAGATCAAACCAGTCCATCCTCCAGGAAATAAAGCCAGACTGCTCACTTGAGGGAATGATATTAAAGGCAAAACTGAAATACTTTGGCCACATAGTGAGAAGACAGGACACCCTGGAGAAGATGCTGATGCTAGGGAGAGTGGAGGGCAAAAGGAAGAGGGGCCGACCAAGGGCAAGATGGACGGATGATATTCTAGAGGTGACGGACCCGTCCCTGGGGGAGCTGGGGGTGTTGACGACTGACAGGAAGCTCTGGCGTGGGCTGGTCCATGAAATCATGAAGAGTCGGAAGTGACTGAACGAATAAACAACAAAAACAATAATAGATATAGCAAGGTATTGAGAATGATATTGGTATAAACTAGTTTTAACTCAATTTCTTTTTCTTATCTCATCTCTTTAATTTCTTTGGCTTACTATTTTTTTATTCCTTTTTTATGCTTTGCATAATGTTGCTTCCCTGAAAGGGAACTGGTTATGGATATGCCTATTATGCCTACTTTTTTGTGAGAGTTACCTATGGCTAGTGTACCTTCTGGAGCAATATCATTTAGTCTTTCAAAAGATAGATTTTAATGGTGCAACGCAACAATCATTTTCTTTAAAACATACATCACTCATTGCTTCCAATGTCAGCAAGTCCCACTGTATATCCATATTCTTTAATCTTGAAAAGATTACCAGTAGAGTGCAATAGTCAACATCATCCACATATTTTTTTTAAAAAAATCCTTTAATTATTAACATTACAAATACTATTATTGCTACTATTATGCAGCATTGGTCAAATACTCATGTCACCCAAGCATCAATTTATTCAAGTGTAACTACTACTACTATTTCCTTTATTGGTCACTCTTTTAATAATAACTATTCACTCATTGTAACTTAGCGTTTGCTTTTTAAAGCGCTGTCTCTGGCTTTTGTTCTGTGTATGCACACCAGCTAGACATCTACAGTGGGAAACAAGAAGGGTTAGTGATGTTGTTAAAAGGGCCTTTCTTTTTATTTGAAAGACCGAAAGAGTTTTATTTGAAAGATGGGGAAGTGTTCTGGGGATCGCTATTCATTGCAAAG
Source organism: Candoia aspera (assembly GCF_035149785.1). Lineage (NCBI taxonomy): Eukaryota > Metazoa > Chordata > Lepidosauria > Squamata > Candoiidae > Candoia > Candoia aspera. The sequence goes on from NC_086158.1 coordinate 76,687,103, forward strand.
TGTTTGGGCAGGTAAAGCAAGGAAAATTTATGGATGGTGAGAAAATTGAATGGGCTGGGATGGATGTCATGGTAGAATTTTGGCAGCAAACATCATCACTAAAGTACTGCCTGAGCAACATCTGCAGCTTCTAATGGAAGGAGGTCAGGAGCCCTAAAAATTAATCAGTAAACATTAGGGATTTGCTACATTAATAATTTAACCATTATTACCAAGGGGGGAAAAGAAACCTTAAAAACATTAACACAAAAAGAAGCATATGATGTCACAAGATTGGCAAGATCTAGAGGTATCTTGAAAGGTTAGGGGCTGATTGCTCACTTCTTTCAAACTGTGAATGATTCCAGATTTTAAGGTACAGTAATAAGTTTAAGCCATGACATTTTAAAATTTGCATATAATAAGTCTTGAATCAAGCTTCATTGAATATCTTCATTGAGTTTTTTTAAATGCTGCAACTAATAACTCTTAAGAATATATAATATGTAAAATTCATTCTAAACTATGAAGAAAAATACTATATACTCAAAGGAAGCAAAATAGTTAAAATTCTCACCATACAGGAGAAGGAAAGGGACAGGGAAGTGTTCGGTCTTATTTCTATTCAAACGTGATAAATTGTAGTATAGTATTATTTGTATTGATACTTTAATTAATACTTTACACATTGATACTTTAATGAATTTATACTTTTAAAAAAAGTTATTCTGGTCTTTAAAAGATTATATGTGAGATAAGATATATTGGAAGACAGAATATCATCCGAGGCAATTGTTTAAGTTATTTCAACAATTTAACAAAATGTTCATCTAAAATGTGGTTAAAAAGGAAAAAGAGGCAATAGTATTATATTTCTACAAGTTACAACATTATATAAATCAGTTTTGTACTGGATTAATCAGCACTGAACAAATGCTGTCTAACTAGCAGCAGAAATCTGAGAAATAGCCCTTTGTAAGGCATACAGTAGATGAATTGCGACATCTTTTATGGCACATCACAGAAACACAACACGCAATAGAGCAGAAGTTCTCTCTGGAATAGCACTCCAAACAATAAGCATTTTTCAGGCAGATGGAAGCAAACCATGCACAATAAAATGAAGAGAAAATGGGATTACTCAAGGATCTTTGCTGGAAGTGCTAAGTGGATAATAAAGTATGTTCTGTGGGAAAAAAATCAACACAGAATTATTGAATTATAATGATTTACATCGATTCCCATGATATATCCTTGGCTGAGAAATGTTATATTGTAGTACTCCATTCCTTTTTGCCCCTGGAGCTCTTTTTTTATACATACATTCAAAAATCAATCATCACGACTTCCCAGGAAGAAATGGTGAACTGAAGATGGTGAATGAAGAGCCAGTGAGTAGACTGGCTCTTCGTAATTCCTGTCCAGACAAGGAGAGGACTTGAGATTGCCCACAAGTAGTCCAGCAGTTGCTCCTTGCTAGAAGACTGCAAGACAGGAATATCCACCGTGCTCAAACTGTGGTCAGTGCCTTTGAAAGGACACCAGGTTCACATATTTCCTTTCCTAATCACTTTAGGAAGTTGCTTGTTAACTGCTTTTCAGCTATTAGGAACTTTGGATAGCTAAGTCTGGAAACACCAGGTGAGCTTCCTTTATTCTTTAGTGAAAGAAGTTTTAAATACAAGTTTAGGACTTTAAAAAAATTTTTTTGGAATAAACAGCAAAAGGTTGAGTAAAACTTTGATTTTGGAAAGTTACAAATGGACTAAGGCTCCAGATGATTTGAAATAAGATTTTGGAATTAAGTATAAGAATCCTGATGGGAAAATGCTTTTGTTTTGAATTCTTAAAAAGAAAATGATAGGATGGAACTTTGAAGGTTGGACACTAGAAGGAACTAAGATTAAAATTAAAGGAGAAGAACACTTAAATTTGACTTACAAATACAGAGTTAAGCAAAATATTTTAACGTTTGGACATATTGAAGGATGTTTTTGAACAGTGGACCCAGAAGTTAACTTTAAGAGTATCTGATATTATAGATAGATTGTGTTTAAAAGATGTTATTGAAGGGGAACAAGCTTTACCTGATAAGATTGAGACTGATCTGAAAGTGGATTTTAAAATGACAGACTACAAGAATTAAATGGAAAAAGATGCTACACTGGACATACAAATGAATCCGGCTGATGTCTTAATAATTAAAAAGGATATACAAATAACAAACCAAGGGAATGACCTGAATAATTTTCCTATATTGGGTTTACAAATTTTCCTGTATTGGGTTAAAGCTTTGAAGAATTTTATCAGTAGGGACAAAGAAAAAAATGAAAAGAAATCAAGTTCTAGGACATTATTTGAACGGACTAACGATTAAGATTGGTTTATTTGATCAAGGTTAAAATAGATATGTTGTTATCTCTGGTAACCTTTAATGGATTTTTGCTGACATCAGGACTGAAATGATGAGGTTTTAAGGATTTGTTTATAGGTGAGAGATGGGATATGGGAAGAAGAGATCATTTGTTGTATTTTAAGAGAAGGAGATAAGTTACTAAAATTGTTTTTACTTGTGATGAAGGGGGAAGTCATTTCTTTATATATTTCTTTTCTTTTTCTTTACTATATTCTTATTGTTTTCTTTCTTTTCTATTTTTCTTTTTTCTTTTCTGCACCTTAAATTTTTTTTCTTTTCTTTTTTAGTTTGTATTAGTTTTTATCGTTGCAACTGTAATTTTTAATAAAATTAATATATAAAAAAATCAAGCACCAGAAGCAAGTCCTTCATGGAGACTCTCGTGCCACCTTCCAGACTCCTGAAAACAGAATGTAAATTCTTCTACCCTCTGCACTCTTCTTAGTTAAGGCAATTCTTTCTAATCTTCTCAACAAATCCTCTCTTCATAATATTATCCAAATTATGGCTGTGATCATTGGTAAGATACTGCCTTACAGGTAGTCCTTGCTTAGAGACCACTTGTTCAGCATTCAAAGTTACAATGGCACTGAACAAGGAGAGTTACGGCTGGTCCTCCCCGCAGTCACATGATCACGATTTGGGCGCTTGACAACTGGTGCACAATTATGATGGTCGCAGCATCCCGTGGTCACATGATCGCCTTTTGTGACCTTCACTGCTGACTTCCAACAAAGTCAATGATTTTGACTAAAATCTGAAACACAGATTTTTTTTAATGAAAGCCAGTAATTTGGCTTTTGTATACCTGTGTACAATTGGCATCATATGTGATAGGTTAACCTGGGAAAGCTTAAGAAATCAGGAGGGGTGGGGTTGGGGTCACATCAGGACTTATTCTGAACTGTTTCACATATAAAAAGAGATCCTTTGGAATGTACAGGCATGTAGCCCCTGAATGCCCTTTGCAACTTCTTAAAATGAGTGCCTTTTTTCCTGGAACTGTGTGTTGGCAGGAAAGGATGTGGCTGCTTTGAAGAGTTGCAGATAGGAGCTGCACTTGTGACTCTGGGTGCTCCAAAGCACATTTTGCTTTCAAATCTAAAGCACTGCAGAGCCCCATCAGATTGTACACCAGGCACCTGGAGCACTGCCTGCCAAATAAGAAGTTTGGAAGGCATTGTGAAATCTCAAGGCAATGGCTGAGCATTCAAGGGGAAACTTGAATTTAAACAGCTCAGAGACACAGGAAGATAAAAAAGAGAAATGGTGGCAAAGTAGATATATTTGCTTTCTTTGAAAGGAAAGAAAAGGGAAACAATTTTACTTCCTTGCTGATCATAGATACCTCAAAGCTTCCAGAAAGTACACATGATTCCCTGTGCCTTACCGGAGTAGCTGATATAGAAGGAGTTCACCTGAAATCTTTATTTTTTACTGCATGAAAAGTTTTATTTCCACTCTGGAAATGTCATACCTAATCTTAGCTTGCATCTGTGCTCATGGGTATTTTGAGAAACACTGTTACTTACGTGTGCTAAACAATACTGTGCCAAAGAAAAGCAGTGCTTTGCATCTGCTCCTTGCCCTGGTAGGCATGTAGGGGACTAAGCTGCTTGCTCTGAAAAGGGGATGTCAGTTTATTACTAATGACAAAAAAAGAATCCCCATTGTGAGATAGAGACCAAAGCTTGTTAGAGGTTAACGGCAGCAAGATTTACATCTCTTTATGTAGAGCAGCAACATGATTGATGGCGGAAAAAAAATCTTCACTTTCTTGTCTTGGACAATAGATAGTTTGCCTTCCCCTGCTTGTCTAATTTTTGGCTGCTAAGCAATCCAAAAAGTAATTTCTTAGCGGGAGCAATCTGAACTAAGTGAAGCTTGGACAACATGCTTACAGGGTACAGTAAAACTCACATAGCAAAACTCTGCTTGTAAAATCCATGGTTTCCTTGGCACTTCCAAAGAGTGGCAACAAAGCAACAGTGATGGATCACAGATCATTGTACAGTGCTCCTGTGGCCAATCTGATGTTTTTATATCACTCTGCCTCATAGTTCAGTGCAACATCTGCCTGCTTATGGTTCTCAGTCTCTGTTTTTCGAAAGGATTCCTTATCTAAGAAGCCCTGGAAATCAGTTTTCAAACTGACCTGATGAGATTGTCCCAGAGGGTAAACAGGCCAGTTTTGTTTTCTTTTGCCCTTGGCTTAAGTCCCCCATGATTTTTGGTGTGATAGAATTTACTGTGGATGAAATATCCCATTAGTCTTCCCTTGAAGTTCAAGGAGAGTTGGCCTACCTCAAGGATTTCTGAAAGTATATCACTGGAGAAAGACAAATCCAAATATTTGAAGAGATACAACTTTGGGACTGAAAATTAGATGTATGGAACCTCTTCAGATATTACCCAAGTTTCCTTTAGCTCCAGAGACGCAATCATTCAAGAAGGTAACTCTTTAAATTCCTGCCTCATATTTAATTATATTGTTGCAGATAGGCCTTTGGATCATCTCCACCAATTGTATAGAACAAGACAGTGTAAAATTTTAAACTGTCTAATGCCTTGGGCAGCTCACTTATAGGGTACTACAAGGCAGATAATATTTTGGGCTCAGTGCCTTGGACTTGCAAATCACTAAAGGTAGGTAATATTTTGGAGTCAGTGGACACATTTGAGTTTTGAGTGTGGTATGGGTATGCAATGAAGAGGTAGTGTTTGTTTACACAGTGGCTGCCATGGGGTGTATGGCCAGTTACCAGAAGCCAATTTGATGAAATTTCTTTCCATCCTTCTCAACGTGTCAGGATGCTCTCTGCTACTTTCTCTTGATATTTTTCTGGAAAGGTGGACACAGTTTCAAGTAAAGCTCTAGGCTGCAAACATTCACCATTTTTATTTACTAAGAATGCTCTGAGATTGGGCCCAGAGGCATGAGTGTAAATAAAGACGGTTCTTAAGTTTGCATCTGGCCAACTCCCCCTCCCCTTTTTTTTAAAGTATCAAAACATGGAAGTCAAATGGAGCCTGTTGGTTGGGAACAGGACAGGAGTCCACAGTCATGCTGATGCCTGTGGGCACAGTGTTTCCTATCCCTGCTCTAATCTTTATTTCACCCAGACTTTGCCTTGTATAATCTGGACTGAATCATCAGAACAGTATTGTTGAACAGATTGTACATTATTACATAATGATAGCTGATGTGGAAATCTTGCCCCTCCCTCCCTCCCCCCTCTGCCCTCCCCCATCCCTCCCTCCTCAAGAAGAGGAATCAGAAAGCAAAATTTCTGTTTATGTAATTTTGTGCAAGCATAATGTGAATTCTGGGGCAAACAATGAAGGCCCGAAATTACAACATTCCAAAACCTCAGTGATTGTTATTCCAAACAGGATTGCTGTTCCTTTAGTGGTATTTCATGCTTAAGTAAGGGAGATTAAGAGACAAGCCTTTAATAAATTAGGTTAATTAATAAGAGGTCCTGTGGCTTAATATTGATAGTTTTCATCAAGCTGAACAAGAGATGAAATGCCAAATTACTTGTATAGTTAAATTTAAATACGTATAAGAGTGCTTTGGCAGGATGTTATTATTCTGATTACTGAAATGCTCTTAAAATATTTTTAAACATATAACATAACACCTGAACAGAAATATTACAATTGATGCTTCTCACATGTGAGTATCAGAAACTTGCTCTTGAGATCTTAGCATCCTCTTCCCCCACCAATCTTTATAGAACTTGGTAAAATAGTGGGTCCTGAAAGGCAAACTGGGCATCTGGTTAAGAATTAATTTGGGCTCTCAGGAATAATTTGAGATGCAAGATCCTCTTTTACAATTTACTGGGTCTGTTTTCATGGCATATTAGCCTCTGGATTGTGCAGGATGATCTCTGGTGAGTCATGGCAATGGTGAGTGGAGCAGGAGAGGGAAGTTGTGCTGACAGCTAGATGCCTTTCAGCTATACAGTTGAATGGAATTGTTCCAGTAGCTCTGATTAATAGCCCTACCTTCCTGGATTTAGGGGTATGAATTATTAAAATCGATGAGCTGAGCTTCTGAGTTCAATTCCTTCCCAAGAAAGCCTTTAGCTAACGATTACGTTACTTTTTAGCCAAACAAAACAAGCAAAACAAAAAACCTACCACAGTTTACAGAAGCATACAAGAGAGTAAGTGTAATGGTCTGTGGGAATGACCTTGGGAGACAGGAGGAAGAGCCGCAGCCCAGACAACCATCATGCAAAAGGTATCTCAGCCCACAGAAGGAAAAGGGGTATGGGAAGCATCTCAGAAGGGACCCTCCCTAGTTTTCTGGAAAGTAAAAAGTAAAGAAGTGCTTTCAGACTTGCAAGGTTCTGTTACACCTTACAATAAAGATAGTGCTAGTACTCATGGCTTGTGCTTCTTGTCTGGACTACTTCAAAGGCTGACAGTAAGCATGTAGGGGAGCACAGAGGATTTTATTTGAGATGTAAGTCAGTGCAACTGAGAAAAGCATGTTAATTATTATGAAATACAATATCTTGGGATTAATGTATCAAAGAAAATATGTTTTAATTAATTAATTAATTGAATTTATTTTCCTCTGAATGCAATGAAGAGACAAGACAAACAGTTTCCAACTGTTGTTCAGTGGTTCTGGTCTTCCTATCAGGATGCACCCAGAACATATTGCTGGGGAGATTACTGGGGAGATTACTATTAGACCCCAAGGTCATTGAACTAGGATGTCCCACATTGTCCCTTATGCTGTTTAACATCTACGTGAAACTGCTGAGGGAGGTCATTTGGAGCAAGGGAGTGGGGCACCATCAGTACTGTACGCTGAAGGCATTTAGCACTGCTAATCCACGCAGTCCAGCTCCAAAGAAGGACTCCTTCACCTTGAACATTCCCTAATTCTGATAATGAGCTGAACGATGAACAAACAGAACTAGCAGAAAATTACTGCAACTGTAATAATTTTAATGTGTTGTTTTATTTTAAGGTTGTTGCAGGGTTGTTTTAATACATATTTTAAATGGCCGTGAGTGCTATGGGAGTCAATAGTATAAAAACATAGCAGATACATACTCTGAGCTATATGGTGGTGAGGTTGGTAAGAAAAAAAGATGACCCAGGGATTAAAGAGAAGATGGTTTATCTTCCCCAGAAAGAGCAGGTTAATAGTTGCAGCTGTCACTACATGAGCAAGCAGGGGCTCTGGAAAGGAGTCTGATTGCATTGTGATAGCTACTTTCAACCCAGAACAGGAAGGCACCACTGGGTTGATGAACTGAGGCATTCTTTTTCTCTGCCTGTGATCCATGCCACCTTTCTGCCACATTGCTTGTACGCACCTTTCCCCTCCTTGCTATTGCCACCTACATCCCTTTGAGCCTGATTATGCCCATGTGGGCACTCCATGAAGCAGTGGGAAGGAACAGCATGGAAAGCTCACCTACATCAACTCACTCATCAGCAATGCTTCCTGTGAGTGCCAGCTGATTGGGGGAGAGAGCAAAGATCTGATGGGTGCAAGTGTATCATTTTGCCAAACCCCTATCTAGATTCTCATCTTTAAATAGGAACAGGTTGCCTTTCCTGAAAAAGGGAGATTAGAAAGAGGCTGATAATTGCCTGATTAGATTAATTCTAATTCTGTAGTCAAGAATATGCACACTTGTCAAAAAGTCAGGACTGGTTTGATTTCTGAGGATGGGCAAACCTTCTTTTGATGTCATGCAATCTATGAAAATCCTCAAGGTATGCTCAGGTTAAGAGCAGCAGTCCCTTGAAAATTGTCACTACATAGATGTGGATTTGCTTATTCCTAGTAATCTTGGGCAGCTTGCAAAACTGGAATATGTTATTTGATGTTCCAACAAAACAGCCTCTAGAAGCAATGAAAGCCCTTTTCAAGAATGAAGAAGCTGAATGAGAGAGAGATACGGCATCCAATAATGTGAACAGAATTGCTGTATTAGAGATGCAGATGGAAGATGCAGATGGAAGGTGGCTAACTGCACACACATGTCTAATGAAATTTGCTGTGCTCTGGAAAATTACAGGTCTCATTTTTTCTAGGGAAGGAAGTGCTAGTTCTCCATGGGATATTAATTAGCAAATTAAATCTTATCATTGAGTAATATATCGCGGTGTCATATTCAAATCCTTCTGGGAATGTGGTGGTTTGGTTTTTTTTGGTGTCTTAGTATTGGCTTTTTGGCTTTTGTCTTTGATGCTTCAATGGACATTAATCATGGATAGCAATATTAATTGTTATTTAAATGAGTGTACTACATGATGCTTGAACTAATAATGCAAGCAAATTACAATACAGATACTGGTATGCTATATTTAATTCAACTGCAATACCATGATGCCTCTACAAGAAACTTAAGGAAGACATATATCTGAGGGAAAAGCAACTGAAAATAAAGTGGGAAGGTTTGTTCTTCATAAAAAATTGAGTAAATTAATTTACAGCTACATTGCAGATACAGTTCTTTCCATTAAACTGCTGTATTCAGTGACTTTGCACAGTCTATACTTACCAGTTTTTGAAGAGGGTGCATTAAAATCATGGGCAATTACCTTTCTATCGATACAGTTAACCTTGTTTTCTATCACTGTAGGCAGAGGTGTGTAACCTTTAAAGCCCTTCATTTAGGACCTGGGTATCTCATCCATCTAGAATCTGAAGAGCCAGGCAAAGATACTCTTTTTTTTCTTTTCTTCTTTTTCTGAGCATTTTGGATAAAAGAAACCTTTCTCTTTTAAACTACGTTTAGTCTGTTTTAGGACTTCTGGTACAGGTCTTAATGGTGGTGATTTTCATCGGCTGCCCTGCTGAAATTGAACAACACAGTGCTAGGGACATTGGGGCTGCAAAACCTGGGAGTCAGAGGTGGCCTTGGGGCTGTGGGTGGTCCCCTGTCCCCCAGTAAGGATGTTTTTAAAATGTGGAAAAGATGTTTGATTGTAAACATCTGTAAACAGCATTGTTTATTTTGGGGATGGGGTGGGGTAGAAGAGAGGAGGGAGAAGTACACATGGGTGCACATTTTAGAAAGAATAATAATGAATCTTCTTTAATATCTCTCCAGCAATGATTTATCAGGTCTAGTGCTTGGTAAACAGGAATTATTGGATGATATGATCTTTTTATGCTGCACACTAGCTATTGTTACACATGCATGATCACACTCTTAGGGAATTTCCACGAATATACTGTACAATTTATATGTTTTTCATAATACAGCATCTTATAAAAACTCCAGTGTTACCCAAGCTTAGAGTAACTAATTGCACAAGAACCTGGCATGCCTCTTCGTGAAAGTTGCAAGTAATTGTAAATGGCCACACTGCATTCTACGATTAAATAGAGTCTTATGACATTAAGTACATAACACCAAAATAAAGTATCTGATTTATAATAGCAGCATTGTCTCCTTTTAAAAGAACTCAGAGGATATAGTGAACAACAGAGAAGCATATTTTATTCCATAGTTCCCTTTACAACCATAACATTTTCTGTCTTGGATTTTTTTTTTTTTGAAAGCTGTGTGTAGATGTGAACGCAGTGGGACTAATGTATATTTTGAGTTCAATAATTGCTACAAGCGCAGACAGAACATATTTTTCTCTTTGCTGTATGGCAAGCAAAACCTCTGACTAGTGAAATGGATTTCCAAAATATTGTTTGCCATTGCATTTCCCCTTAAGCTGAAGACTGTGAAATGTTATTGGAAAGCTAAACTTTTCAAAAATAAGTATGGTAAAAAAAAAAATACTGGGTGTTTACTATTCCTTTTGATTCTTTGATTCTTTGCACTTTGTATCATTTTCAAAAATACTTTCCTAGATTTTGAAATGGATCCCTCCAGCTTATTGTTAACTGTACTAGATTTTTTAAAAATAAGGTGTTTTAAGAAAAAGTCCTCCACCTGTCTCTTGAAAAAGCCATTTTTAGGTAAGAATGATAAACCTGCTTATGAAGATTGTTTCTGACAATCTGATGAAGATTATGAAGTTAATTCTCCACAATTAATATTATAAGATCTCGACAGCCAGAACATATGTGAAGTAATAATATTATTAAATAAAGAATACTACCATTGACAATATTTTTGAAGTATGTTTTCGGCTTCAGATTTGCACAGTCTATGACCAACAGAGTTCAGGGGATGAAGCTGAGGTGGCTCTAGGCTAAGGCCAATAGGCACCAGCCTAGGGGCACCAAATTTTGGCATCAAGTTGAAAAGACTTCCAAAAAAACGATAAAGCAGCAAAAAGCAGCAACAGCACACACCCCTCTGCTGGGGGTTAAATATAATTTTGCAGAATTGTTGCCATATGACAACAATGGGTGCTGGTTTATTAAAATTTCACCCTGTGTAAATAGGGTGAAAATGTCCAAGAAAAGAAAAAAAAAAGTCTGGAGCTGAAAATCATAAGTTTAAAGCTCAAAAACTCAAAGAAAAAAGACACAAGAGGGCACCATTTTGAAATTCATAACAAAATCGGAAGATGAGCCAAACCATAGGAAGTGCCAGAACATAACCATGCCTAGAGCGCCAAAATGTCAATAGCCAGCCCTGGGATCAAGCATATATGAAGTCTCTAATTGAATACATCACATGCAATATATGATTTTTAAAATTATTTATTTGTTTGTTTTATTTTTGTGCCTCTAAGTCAGTGTTGAGTATTGACTCCTGACAACTGCCTGGACAAGTCCCTGCAGTTTTCTTGGCAAGATTTCAGAAGTGGTTTGCCATGGCCTCCTTCCTAGGGCTGAGAGGGAATCACTGGCCCAAGGTCACCCAGCTGGCTTTGTGCCTAAGGCAGGACTAGAACTCACCATCTCCTGGCTTCTAGCCTGGTACCTTAAGCAATACACCAAACTGGCTCTAACACTCTATATTACATGTGGAGTATGGCATACTACCAGAAAGATATTAGCAGGCTGTTTCAGAGGAAGGTGATCAAGCTGATGTAGAGGCTTTAGAATATATACTAGCTAAGGGAGATTTCTTCATAACCAAAGCATTCTAGTTAAGAGGCAGTAAATACTGCATTTGCAAGGATAGAAAACATGGCCTTTCTTAGGACTAGGCTGGATGTACTAATCTAGTCAAGCACGATAAGGTGGGTAACATTAGAGACTTGGGCTCAGAACCATACTCACTGCCTGGTTATTGTTATATATGTTCAGAATCAGGAATCCAGGTAGGGTGAGAAAGAGTGACTGGTCCTGACTCAACATTGCCCAACCGGCTTTCACAGAATGGTTCAGCGCTCCCTCTAAGTTTGACGATGACCCCCGCAAAAAATCACACAAATATAAGTGGCAAGATTTTTTTCAAAATAATTTTGCTAGTGGAACCTATTTTAAAAACCTTATTCCTGTTTGAGCAGAGGACGTAGCTGTGATGTTTAGCTGAAGTTCCGAAGAGAAATATTATTCCTTTCTCCTGCTCTTTCTCATACATATGTACACTCTTATCTGTTCCTCTCAATAGAAGCTTCCTTTTTTCCCCTAAATCCCTTTTCTTCTATTTTTTTTCCCTTCCTTCCACACCTCCTCCTCTATTTTCATGGATGGAGCTTTGAGGGCATGGTGTGGGAAAGCGGCATTCCAGCTTACCAAAGTGGCTGAGTCTGTGGAAAATATGGCAGTGTTTTATAAACTGATGTTATTCATAGGCTCTTAAGAATAGTATATGTCCAGGCTTTGGAGAGATTTGTGTGAATTGTTATTCTGTCCTCAAGCATGGAATTACTGCTAAAGCACTGTGCCCAAGAACAGCTAAAGGGATATGCGGTTTCCAGAAGAAATATGAATCATGTGCTTTAATAACTGATTTCCCGCCCAGGGAACTGGGACTAGCCAGCTTCACAATTCCTTTATAAAAAGCAAACATTTATATTTCTAAGTATGTTTGTACTGTTTACTGCAGCTCAGTACTATTAACTGTTTTTTTACTTCTTTTTCCCTAGGGGAACAGAATGAAATCTGGTATTTATTTATTTATTTATGTATTTATTTTTGCTTTGGTAGATTAGCAACAGATTAATATGAACTTGATTGTCTTAAGAATTCAACACTTAGGAAAACTTCTTGGGGTGGGGGCAAAAATAGCGTTCCAAATGTTATTGAGGAAGGGCTTGTCTCCCTTGGCTGGATTGTAAATCCTTCCCTTCTTGTTTGTGGAAACAAGAACTAGTTGTGTCTACGTCATAGGTACGTGCTATTTAAGAACATATGAATTCATAGAGATTTTGTTTCTTGCTTTTGTTTCTTCAGCATGTCCTCTGGACATCATTTGTATGAGTAATACACTTGCACAGAGCCAGTATTGCAAATGTTTTCTTTGACCTGGAGGCTTGCCTGGTACTGTGCATAATCCCTGGCGAGACTTCACTCCTACCTTCAGCAGTATTGTCATTAGGCTTTTCTTCTGTATTACGCAAAAACAAAAACAAAACAAAACATCATTTTCAGTTTTGTTTTCCATTTCTCCTTTCTGTTTCCTTTTTTCACCATTGTGAAACAAGCATATTTCATTTTTCCATTGCCATCTTTTCTACAGCATTTTGATCTCCTTTCCCAAAATGTTTGAAGGGTGGCAGCAAGCTAGTATGGATTGATATATCGCACTGCCTTTGTTTTGGCAAAGACCACCTGGTTGATTTGCCCCACCAGCAAAAGCTTTTAAAATACATAGACAGAATCAGTCTTCTTACCTTTGAAGGAAACCAGTCTGGCCAGCCTGTGTTCATAGATCCTTGGATTTAACTTTGCTCATACTGACACCTGTTCCTTATGCATAGACACCTTCAAATATGTACCCACATTAGGTTGCTTCCATAATCTTTTTTTTTCAAAGAAAAAAGAAACTTTCTTCCAAGCATTCTCTCTCCTCAATCTGAACAGAAGATAGGGCATTTACATGTATCAGTCAAGCAGAATCCCTTGACTCTTTCTGCTCATGCCTGCTCCTTTCTTCAAACATATCAAGAGCTATTCTTGTTCTGCCATCTTGTCCCCATCAGTGTGTGTGTTAGTCCTAGTGAGTTTAGAACAGGAGTGCCTCCATTGAGCTTGTTTTTGCAATGGCTTGCCAAGTGTTATGCATTTATGCAAGATTATGCACGACATTATCTTGAATTAGGGTGAAGTGGGCTTCATGTTTCATTTCTTCCTAAAATGATCTTTGATTCTTGCACAGCTTATTGTTTTATCAGCTTTCTGTCATCAATCAGCAATCCTATCAGAATGCACATGGTAGTGATTCAGGTAGACTGGGGATGCCCAGTTCAATCTACCCTTAATCATGGGAAGTCACTAGGTAATTCTGACCACTTGTTCAACCGAACCCAACTCACTTGATTGCTGTTGTGGAATGAAATTAGGGAAATCCCTATATAAGCTGATTTGAGTTCTTAGAGGAAGGACAGGATGTACACCTAACAAATAAAGAAATGGTTGTTGCAAGCACTGGCCTTTTCTATAGACAGGAGTGCACCTTCCCTTTGTTCTCAGAGCCTATTCTTTTTTTACTTGAGTCTGAAAAGGGTCTTTTGGTTTCTTCCTGACAATTTGCTCATTGGATTTGAGATGCCATCCTTTATCTTATGAAGTGTCAGGGCTAGCTATTTCATTATAGGGCCGAACACCATCACAAGAACAGTGGCTTTTTCCAGTGCTTTTTCATGATATTTGTTTCTGGACTTTTGTAAGATCCACTTTATCTGAATTACTACTGGATGTTTAGGTGCAGATGGATGACTCTTCGGGGAGATTCATCCTTCAGTTCATACTTTGCAATAACGGATGTATCTTCTCATAGTAACTTGCTAGTTACCTATATGTGTGACAGAAAGAAACCATAATGAAGAACAGATTGCAGGTAATCATCTGTGCATTTACCCAGTTGACTTTCCTCCCCTTGGTAGATGTTTGTCAAGATGGATATCTATGGTTTCCAAACTGTTTCATGCCCAGGAGAATGTGCAGGGCAGGCCATGCCTCCTGCCTTCTTCTCAGCTACAGAAGGTTCTCTAACATGGCTCTGTGTGTGGAAATCACATATTAATTCACAGGTGAGCACTCAGAGAACTGTAGTTACAGATAAACAACCTACTCTTTCAAGAAAGAGTTTTAGAAAGCCACTCAGTCCAAAGCTGGATCAGTGTCCCATTAAGCCCCAGATCTAGCACTGTTTTGAGCTTCCTAGTTTGGCCGAAAAGCAGAACACGTAAACTGACAAATAGACGTTAACATGCCTACAACTGCACATGCTCATATATACTGTCAAAGAAGGATACTGGGTTTACTTGAAAAGACTAGATATTTTTTCCCAAACTATTGACCTTCAGAATAAAAGTAAAAGGTAAAATAATAAGTATTTTCTTAGTTTTGCTGAGAATAAGGTTAGAGAGGCAAGTGAATTTGTGTGTGTTTATGTGTGTGTGTGTGTAAAGCTTCTTGTAGGGTGAATATTTTCTTAAATTCAGGGTTACCTTGCTTTTGATTAAATACAATATTTTATTGTACAACAACAATACACACCCTTTTTTACTGCCTCTCTGACTGGAATTTACTTCTCATGTGTTACTGGAAGCAAAACACTAATACCTTATTCTAGGTAGAAAACTCAAATAAAAACATAGATTCTCTTTTTTCACTTCTTTTACAGCATCCAGGCACAGGAGACATAAACACATGCAGAACTTTCATAAACATGTCCATATTAGAGAAAAGGGAGTAATTCACTGACGGCAGTGCAGCAGCCAAGCAGGACAGGATATACATACCCACCCACGCACCTTTTTGCTCCCTGAGGTGAACCAGCAAATGCCTCCATTTCTCCAGAGATAGTTTTGTGTCTGTAGTTTTCAGCCTAATCTACCTCACCATCTACTTTGCAGGAGCAAAAATTTACCATTCTTGGAAGGAAAGCATGCCTTAAATGTAATAACCAGCTTTTTAAAAAAGAGTTGCTTGAACAAAACTGTCCTGCATTTTGTTGTTAAAATACTAAACAAACATCCCTAATTTTGGACCCCAGCTGATCTCTATGCAGCTAAGCAGGATCAGGCTTCTTTAGTCCTTGGGTAAAAGATGATAAGGAAATATTAAAGATTGTGGTATAAATCTGAAAGTTTTTCTTTAAAAAAATCTGGAATAAGACAGTAGCAAAGATTTTCTGTTTTGTTGCCAAGAAAACAAAGTGGAGGTATCCACAAAATTGCCAAGACTCAAGCTTGACTTGAGAAAGCCTTTACCTTTCACATGTAGATTGATCAGGAGGTTTACTGCATGCTGCCTTACTGTGTTTATTTACTTACATTCATATGCAATATAAATAAGATACATCTCCTTTTTGAAGAAGGAACACAATCCAGGAGACTGGTACCATCTGTTATAACGTATACTGAGAGTTCAAAATTTGAAAAAGACCTTTTTTCGCTTTGTTGGAAAAAAAGTATGTTAGTCTGATCACAAGAATCAGTCATTTGAAGGGAAAGCTGACAGTTACTGAATGCAATTTAAATATTCCAGCTCTCTGACTTAAGGTGTTTTGAAATGCTCCAAAGAGACAAAGGCAGCATTTTTTTTTCTTCTACTTTTTACTCCTTTTGGCAGCCAAGGTTAAGCTAAGAGAGAAAATAGATAATGTTATCAATGCCACTTGTTCTCATTTATGCAGTGACTCAGGACACATAGAAACAGATGCAGGATTACAACATTTATTGTTTACTTTCTGAATTAAAAGCTTCATCACATGTTCACCCATAGCTCTCTGACTCAAAAGTTGGGCCCCCACGTTGAGTTTGAGTTCCAGAAGAATCAGAGTGGGAAAATTGCTTGTGATTGTTCAAAAGTACTATGGTTCCAAAGTACTATTTGTAACAAGGCTTGTCTAGTCCCTGATTGGTATTTTCTGGTGCTTTTTGGTACTTTTCCATTTGAGTGTCCACACCTAAACCAGTTGATTTGGGATCCAACTGTTCTTTTGAGTACCATCTCTTACTGAATCTTCTTGGAGGTCTTTATTCTAGTCCTTTCCACATGCTACTTAAGCTAGAAACTGCCAGAATAAATCATGTTGCTTATATGGCCTACTTTGAGTGTGTCTTACACCATATTTCATAAATGTTCATCATGTCTTTCACCCAAACATGGTAACCAAATAATAACATTGTTATCACTATGGTGACAGCAGTGCTTCTTTTTATCCTGTAAGGCAAAGTGTTTTCTGGGTGGCAGTTTTAACAGGATGTCAGGCTTTTCATCTTTGGGCCAGCTGTGATGGTTCTTGAGACAGTTAGACTTTGTGACAGTTACCTATGCTGTGGCTGCATCTTGTTCTAATAACTGCAACACCTCTGTATCAAGTAAATTCTGCAGAAGATGCCTGTGATGTCAGATGCAGGATCTTTTGAAGATGCCTGTGCTTTCTGAGATTCTTCTCTCTGGCATCAGAAGAGGGCAAAGCAATGCACATCCTTTGGTTCCTAGTCTGTTAGCATTTAGAACAGTGTTTCTCAACCTTGGCAGCTTGGAGATGTGTGGACTTCAACTGAATTCTGAGAGCTGAAGTCCACATATCTTCAAGCTGCCAAGGTTGAGAAACAGTGATTTAGAAAATCTGTAAAAAGACATCTCAAGTTAATTGGCAACACAACTATATTTATTTATTTAATTGGATTATTTGGGATTTATACTCTGCTGCATTCAATAGATTCTTTGTGGTTTATAATGGATACAGTGGAATGACAATTTAAACAACTACATCAATTACCAACATAAGTGGCAATAAATAGTGAGTGAAGTAGTAAAAGTGGTACAAGAATTAAAGTTAGCAAGATCACGACCATGCTCTCTGGATTATAGCAACACAACATTTTGTGGTAATAGTTTTTTGGTTTCTAATCTTTTAATTTTTAGGATGTTTTTGAAGTATAAGTTGCATAAATAAAAAGTATAAAGTATAAATAAATAAAATAAAAGGTATTAATGACCTTCATGTCATTTTTTTACTTTTCTGAACACTGTTTTTTTTTAAAATCTTGATAGCCATCCTGTTAACTCATTAATGTAGAAATGTAGAGTATCTTGAATGAATGAATGAAAACCAAGGAAATAAATAAATTAAATCAATCTAAAGGACAGCTTTCTGAAATAAAGGACTATCCTTTATAATAAAGACATATGGTCACTGTAGCTATATTCCAAGCAATGAGCAGTGCTGAACCATTTGGTTTTATTATCAGTTAAGTTTCTACCATTCTGTAATATGGTAGGATATTAAACTGAAGGCTACACGTTGTTGTCAAGTGCCCCTGAGTGTGCAAGACTGGAAAAATCATTTTGAAGGGAAGTCCAAGGCATGCATTAATGGAAGATCCTCCAGGAATGCTGGGATCTTGACAGCTGCCCTGTTGATGGTGCATATACTTTTGCTCCTGTAATTATTTAATATAGTTTGTGAAATACTCTCCATATATGCAAGCCATTTCCAGTCTGTTCTATTTTATACAAAAAAGCTTATAGAGCTCATTTAGGTCCCAAAGGCACTTTTGGAAACAAGAGGATGACTATGCAGCCCACCACCTTCTTAATTTAATTTAATTTAATTTAATTTAATTTAATTTAATTTAATTTAATTTAATTTAATTTAATTTAATTTAATTTAATTGTAAGTGTAAAAAAAAGTCAGGTGAGACATGGAATCTGGTGGGAATTAAGGCAAGTGTTCATGCCCACAGGATCTACATTTATCCAGGAAAGAAAAAAGCCACTTACGATGCATGTGCCTACAGTCTGTTATAATTGCTTTTTACTCCAGGCTGATGGAGAATATGCATAGAATATAAACTCATAGCATCATTCCTGGTTCATTAAAAAAATTATGAGGGTGGAAGAAGTGGTGCATCTAGTAATTTTAGACCTATGATTTAATGGTGTAAGGGGGTCAAGAGGAAAATTCTATTATGAACTCATCTGTGGCTTAGAAATAAGCACAATAATGTTGTAAAACAAGATAATAAAGGGGGAAAAACACAAAAAAAATCTGTTACCATATTTAAAAAAAAAATAGCAAAAAGGATGCTGCTACTGCATGTGACATAATTCTCTTTGGGGCCTGGCAAGCTAAAATTTGGCTAAAATCATGCAGCTACCTGATTACACAGTACATCTGGGGACTAGTACATTTCATCCCAGGATCCCTGCTCTTGCTGCAGCCTGGGATTGGCTGCGGCAGCAGAGACAGACTAACTCCCAATTGTTATATATGTTCACTGCAACTTGAGAAAAGGGTTCTGCTTCCTGGCCTATTGAGATGGGAATCAAAAAAGCTCGTGCTTGTTCCAGTTATCATCTGTATTTGCCATATGAAGATCTGCCCCTCGCTTTTAAATCTGCACCCTAGCATGCTTTCTTTATTGCTTTCCTGCTTGAGTTGTGTAGGTGGAAAGAAAATAAACGCCATGCTTAAACTTAGGAAAATATATAATTAACCAACGAGGTGTTTGTTGATGGTGGGGGAGAAATGAAGTGTCCTAGTATATATGTTTGGTGGCTTTTCATTTTCAGGATGTCATTTAAGCTGTGAATAACTCTACTAGCAATGGTTTTCAGAATATATACCCACATTGACATTTTCTTATATTCAGAAGAAACTAGAACAATGCGTATTAGAAGCATACCACTGTGTTAGGATTTAAACCTCCTTTTATGGTGTTAAGCTGCTAAATCTTAGCACTGTGTCCCATTTCAATATGGCAGGAACATCTTGTCTAAACAATACACTCCCACTTCCCTGCTGTTTTTCTTACTGATTTTTGAGTGCTCTGGAGCTCTGTGTAAGATTTGTAACAATTCCTCCTGGAGGAACAAACAAACAGACAAACAAACCAATCCTTGGAATGTCAGATTGGAATGCTGGTTTCAAAACCATCAAAGTACATTTTAAATGAACAATTTCAAAATGTGTGGAATCAAATATTGAATATTCATGAGATAAAAAAGGAAAATGCAAATGACTAAGTTTATTCTTGTTATTACCCCTAATAGCAGCCTGTAGTGAACTGCCAAAAAGCAGCAAAGGATTTTGCAAACTATAGTGTGGGTTAAATGCAAATGAGACAACATTTTCTTATAAAAAAGCATCGTATTCCTGATTCACTTTCCACATTTTTTTCTTGGGAAATCCTCAGCAATCATGGTTTATTTCTCTGAAATGAAATGAGCCAGAAGTATTTTTCCTTTCTTTTTAATTTAATGCCCAAAATAACTCATCTTCTGTTAGCCAGATTCAGAAGATATCAGAGCTCCTGCAGTGAGATTGAAGTTGTTATGATTGCAATCTAAAATAAGGGTTTGTGCAACAAGAAAAGGGATAAGGTGAGGAAGCCAGATGTTACATACCTGAGAGAAATCATGACTTCCAAATAAATTCTAGGCTGGCTTAATTAAGCTTATTGTCCCAGTTAATTAATACTAACTAGAATTCCCCTAGTTTCTGTCTTCACATCAGATTTTTCAAAAAGGGCCAGTGTTATTTCAAGAATATCTAGTCAGTGGGCAAACTTAAGGGAAGGCAAAATAAGGCAGAGAATATTAGTAATTTAATGGCATTTTGGGTTGAGATCTTGTGATTTTAGGTAAGCTGAAGTGCAGCTAAAGAATTAGACTACAGTGAATATGATAGGGCCTATTGGAGATGGATTATTAATAAGAAATTTAAAAAGTAACCTGGTTTATACCTGGCTTATTCAATTAAAAAATCCCCATGCCAAATCTAAGACAAAAAAACCAAATTAGTAGGTATACCAGATGGCTAGTAACCCTAAATATATCCTATCTTTACTCAATCTTCCATTCCCTTCTTTAGAAAGGGGGTAAATTATAATCTTAGCAGCATTATCTATGTGTTGACTTTGAAGTTATGCCATAGGTTTAATGCACTCATAACAGCTGTTGCTTTGAGAAAACTGTCTTATTTGGCAATATGCATACTTATCTGTCATCATGCAGAAAAGCACAAAAACATAAGCTTTGCTTTGGTGGATGGTTGGAATTGTGATACATCTCTCTTTTTAATTGTATAGACAAAATCACCACCATAAAATGCTATTGGGTCATTCTAGTAGACCTTTTTTATATTTGTATACTTTTGATTATTACATTTGTTTATTTAGAACTGTAATGTTGCATCTGTGTTATACATTTTGACTTCTGTCATATACAACTCATAATTCACATACTTTAATCAAAGTCAAAGAGCATGTTTTCTATCTTTTTGTGCTTTGTATCATAGTACGCTGATTGAGATGAGGGACAAGGTGAGTGGAGGTTGGAGAAGTAAGATTACTATATCTATCTACTATACATCTTGCCCACCTTTTTCTTTGTGTACTGGATGTGAAATTTGCATAGACCTGTGAATCCATATACACACAGAACATCTTCCTAGTGCAGTGTATAGGAATCAAAGCCTATACATAGCTCAGAATCCAAAAGTTTAAATCTTAGGCCTCTTCCTCCTGCTGTTCCTAATCAACAGATATTTGGTTGCTTTCCTGCTGGCTTGAGAAGCACCTGATTTCTGTGGACATAATATTTCCCTCAAGCTTGAGAACTGCTGATTCTTGCCTCCCAACACCATTCCTTATATAACAAGCATATCAATATACTGTATAGCTTTGTAAAAGTTTATAGAATTTTGTGGTGCGTATTTGTGTAAGTAGCCCTTGCAGATGTTCAGCATGCACATACGAGGATTAGAAAAAGGATTGTTATACCCAGACTAAGACCTACAGGAATGTATACTGTAAGTAAGCATGTAAGATGAGTCTATCTGAGTAAACTCCAGCTATTTCTTGCCATCTGTCTCTAAAATTTAGTCTCTTTCCGTGGCTACCCATTGAACAATGGTGCTCCTTTGACATATAGGTTAGGATTCAAATTCCAAGGGATTTGCAATAGCCTCCAGCTATTGAGATGAATTAATCATTTATCATGACAAATGATTAATTTATCATGATAAATGGTTAGAGAGATGCTGGGTTGGTTGCTGCTTTATGCAGCATTTCCTACATTTACTGACTGCTCTACAGATTGCCATGTGACTGCACACTGCTTTCAAACTTTGTCTAACAGCAAAATCACTTACAGCCTGATTCTTTATGTATGGTGCTCTTGTGACCAGCTTCACCATTTTTTTTTTTTAAATAACAGTTTGAGATTAAGCAGCAGGGTGCCTAATGGGAGTCATATGGCTAAATCTCAAATACCCTTTGAAAACATAAGGATTACTAAATTTCCTTTTATCAAGAAGAGAGATTATTTCTTCTCTTTTTTTCTCCTTAACCTTAATCCATAGAACAAGTCAGCACAGAGACCGAGGATAGCAGTGGTGGGGGCAGTTTATTAGTTAATATACCTTTGCATTTTAACTTCATTTTTGTAATAAAGGCAACAAACAACTTGTAATTTCTTTGTAGAATGTTGTTCCTTGTAGAACTCTAATTGGCAATAACTAATAACTACATACTGAGGAAAATAAGAATGAAAGAGGAGGATATAGTCAATATTTATATGGGAGCCTGCTAAGGGGGCTCAACATATTTTCTATCAGAGCTCACTAAAATTTATTTAGGAAATAAATTTATTATATATAACACCTATGCTATTAGATCAGGGTTTCTCAACCTTGGCGACTTTAAGAAGTGTGGACTTGGGCTTCTGGTGGGGGACATGGCGAACTGAACAGCTGTGTCCGTGGGCTCCGTGGACAGAAGTGACAATATGGCAGTTTTTCTGGGCTCAGGCAGGTTTGCCCTGAATCCCAGGTGCATTTTCAATGCACTAGAAAATGCTTGGAATTACCCCATTTGTTCTCCAGAACAGTGACTTGTAGCCTAAGGATCGCAAACAGCATTTGTGCTAATTGGGTAAGAGCTGCCAGGAGATGGGGATGCCATCATTTCCAAGCCACGCTGTAGCCTTAAAGGGACACTAAAATCAGCCACCCCATTTCTAAATCACCAATTTTTATCTTTTTAAGTTTATGTACCCTAAGAGAGGCTTTTTATGGCAAGGAGAAGCGAGCTTTCTTGGTGCTTATTGTTATTTCTGGGGTTATTTTTTTTTCTAATCTTTTAAAGTTTTGGCTTGTAAATTGAGGAGGATTGCAAATAAACGTTTGTCTCTCTGTTATTATTTCTGTACTGAATTTGAAGGTTTTGATATTTTCCTACATGTTGTATCTGCTGCTTTGAATCTTCAGTTTTCTGCTGCTATTTTTCCCTAAGGAACTGCCTGTTATCAGCCTTTTACTTATGTAAACAGTTCTGGAAACTTTCCATTACATTTTACTTTCACTGGTTAAGTAGTCAGGGGGCGCCATAATTTACTGTGTGAGACATGGAAGACTTCAAGCAGACTTTCTTGGAGTTCCATTGAGACATCAAACAGATTCTTTCCAATTATTGTCAAGTTATTATGCAAGATATTTGGGGCATTGTAGAAAACATCAGCTTTGAAATGTGGCATCTGCCTGGGGATGTCATGGAAGGAATTGAAGACCTTAACAACAATACAAAGGTTTCTACTAACAGGGAGATCAAGGCTTTTGTTGAAATGCCAGATGATGACTGGATGGTTGACTTGAAGAAATTAAAGGGACAGATCAAACTGCAAACTAAAATTGCTGCTCTGATGGAATGTTATGGAAAAGAAGGGATTGTTATCTATGGGAAGCTTTCTGCTGAGAAGTTGGCATATTTAAGGGGGGCAGTTGGGCTGTTTGATCTTTTTGTAAAAATGTCCTGTGTGTATTGTGGAAATATGTGAATGCTTTGGTTTATTTTGAGGTGGGGTAAGGGTTTGAGAATGTTTAGTTGGATTGCTTTTAAGGTTTGTTTGATGTTATTTTTCTTTAATGATTTGGATTGAGATTAATAAGGTAAATAACAAATGTTTGTTTTTAGGTTTAATATGATTAAGATTGTAATAAAAGTAGTATCAGTAATTATAAGGGCAGAAAATTTATATGCTTTTTTTAGTTTGATCTTTATTATAGTAGACAGAAATGTATAGAATAGTGGTAGGAAGGAAGTAAATAAATGTTGTTTTTGCGGGGGGAGGTAGTTTATGTGGTCTACATATTTTCTTTTCTTTTAATATAAGGGGAGGGAGCAATTAGATTTAGTGATCTTTAAAATGTGCTAATGGAATGATTTATAGAAATAATGTGATTTGGGTTTAATATAGGGTAAGGGATTGATTATGGGAAATTGTTGTATATTCTTCCTGTTAAAAGTCAGAAGTCACCTCTTAATATAATCTTTAAAAAATCTTTTTTCATTTTAGGTTTTCTCACGTTTTTAGTTTTTTTTTCTTTTTGTAGTTTTTTTCTTTTTTGTAGTTTTTATCTTTGTTCTAAACTTAATAAAATTCTTATTAAAAAAAGAAGTGTGGACTACAACTCCCTAATTCCCCAGCCACCCATAGGGGGATTCTGGGAGTTGAAATCCACACTTCAAAAATTGTCAAGATTGAGAATTCTGGGGGTTGAAGTCCACACTTCTTAAAATTGTCAAGGTTGAGAAACATTGTATTAGATACTATTAGGATACATTTTTGTAAAATAGCATTATAAGGACTTCTCCACTTACATGTAACTCTCATAAATAAACAAACAAACAAATAAAACCCTAACACTACAGTCCTATAGCTATACTGAATAAGCCACACTGAGTTTAATGGGGCTTAGTGCAGAGGACTAGCCACTTGAACAAGGAAAAGCATGGGGATGGCAAGTTTACCAACAACAGTCATGTAATTTTAGGCAGCCTTTTGGATACTGTACTATTCTGAGATAATTTCTGTCACTTTAAGCCTCCTTATCAGGACACTTAAATTGCAGATTTGTTTTGTTAGGCCTCCAGATTAATCCAAAAGGAAACTGTCTTGTGATCTCTGGAATCACAATGACAAGCTCCCCACTTTGTGGTGTAATTTCGTTTGTTTGGTTTTGGCAATGCAACATATGAGCCAGGTCAGTATTTAACTCAGCAGGAATGGGACTTTAATTCTTCAGATGGCTTTGTTCTAGAAGAACATTTCGTAGCAGCAGGGTTTAAAAATGCTTTAATATGCCTAAGTTTTATAGTGCAAACATAACTTGAAGATGCCTGGAGCAGGTTAAGGTGAGGCTTAATTCACTTGTTCTGCTGACACAAAATACTTTCTGTTGGCTGACCCCAAGTATCTGCTACCAAAACCAGAGTGCTGGTCAAGTTATGGGATTTGGGAGCTGAATAAACAGAGCTGGGGGGGCAGTTGGAGAAAGGGACCTGCACAATTGTGATACACACACACACACAGACACACACACAGACACACACACACACACACAAACATACATACACACACATACACACACACATAAACACAAAAACATACATACACATACACACACATACACACACACCCTCTCCGGGTCAGAGATATAGCCATGCTATTGACACAGGATTAAACCAGGTTGATTTCTAATGTACTTAAACTATTTAGACTCCAAAAGCTGTTTCATAATTATCCCCTTCTGTGAAATATCTGAGGTTAATATACAGCACAGTCTCATCCAGCTAGATGATTGTTCATTTCTGGCTGTTTTGACAATTTAGAATTAGGGTTGGACTATCCATTTTGGTGGCATAAATAATAGGGCTAGGGGCAGGGCTATGTTAAATGAGCACTGGGCTTTATTTTGGGAAGGATTGCACTGTCTAATAAAAGGCATGAAAATTGAATTTGTAATAGCACGCACATTTTGAAAGAGATATGTCACATATTTCCTCATTCCTTTTCTCCTCTCTGTCACTTTAGTTTCCCCTCATATTGCTGAAGACAAGAAAATATACCCCCCTTCCCAACCACCAGGAACACTGCTTTTAACGTAGTCTTTGGTGTTCAAAATATAAAGCAGTATTTTCTCAATCTGGTTTTTTTTTTCCAGGAAATAAGAGTGTGGCAGGTTGTATCAATGGATTTAAATTTCTGGGCATATCTTTTTTCAGGATCAGATTCAATAAAGTCAGGTATTAAATACCATCAAATAGAATTATTGCTAGGTATAAAAGTCAGTAATAAAAATATAACCTACAGATAAGGATAATCAGAAATATAGAGCTGATTTAAAAAAATAACCTGAAAACTCCTAGAGGAATGTTTACAAGACTTCAATGCAAGTAGTGAAAGCTAATAGTCACATAACCCATTGTTGGAAACCTTCATTAAGAGCTAATTCCAAGCCTGCAATCTGCACACAATACTCCTAACTCCATATATACTTGCTCTAGTACAGTTTTTTTTTAATTAACAGTGTTCACCATGTGCATTCTGTGTTTTAAAGCTTTTTTAGCTCAGAGTTTCAGTGCAAAATATCCAATTGCTACAAAGCTATCTACTGTTGGAAACAGAATTAGGACTAACTATATCTCTGGTCTTAACCAAAAGGGTTGTCTGGTGTTTCACGAAGGACACTTTTCTCAGATTCACAATGATTGATTCCACTTGCACAGAAATTCTGAAGAGCTGCTGGGCTTCGTTTCCTCATGGAATCAAAGCTTCTGCTGATCTAATGCCAACCAGGACCCACAGAAAGGCAGCCCAGGCAGAGCAAAGAAGAACTGCAGTCTTGTCTCATTTAGGAATTATTTTTATGGCAGAGATCAGCAATAAAACACTCCTCCATACTAGGATGCCTGCTGGACCTCCAAGAGATGATCCCAAGTAATATGGTCCTCTCATGTGAGATCTTACAGGACTAATGAAATTTTGTATGAGTTTTGGTGATCTGTGATATCTGACATCTAGGAAAAATGCAGCATTTTTGACACTTTGCAATCACCTTGGCACCTGGAGAAGGAAAGGGCATTTAACCTTATTATTATTATTATTATTATTATTATTATTTCCATTCAGTCATATCTGATTCTCCGAGACTGTCTGGACAAGCCCCTGCAGTTTTCTTGGCCAGGTTTTTCAGAAGTGGTTTGCCATGGCCTCCTTCCTAGAGCTGAGAGAGAGGGACTGGCCCAAGGTCACCCAGCTGGCTTTGTGCCTAAGGTGGGACTGGAACTCAAGGACTCCCAGTTTCTAGTCTGATGCCTTAACCACTACACCAAAATTGCTCTAACCCTGTTATAGGAGCATTCATATCTTTAGCTATTGCAACATATGTTAAAACTACTCTTGATTTTTTAAAATTTAATTTTGAATATTAAAGATTATTTCTTGATACCATATAATGAAATTTACATCCATTTCCATAGAAAACTAAAAAGGGTCCCAGTAAAGAAACCTACGTTACAGGTTTCTTTTGTAGTGTAGATTATTTGTTTTCAGCAAGCAGAGTTGCTGATGGAGCAGGTATCACCTGCTTTCCTCTACCTTCTCCAAACTAGGAACTGATTGGTGGTTGGGCACCAAGTTCCAATAACTAATGCCCTCCAGATATATGGTACTACAATGATCAGAATTCCCAGCTTCTATAGCTGTATGCTTGAGATTTGAGGGCTAAAATCCAACATAATTTGGGGGAAGCATAGGTTGGGGAAAACTGGCCCAGCAAGATGCGTATTTCCTGACAATCAGGCAAACTTTATATTTCAGTTCAGTTTTTCCCCAAAGATTCCCTTGTAACTAAAACATCATGATGAATCTTCTGCTGAGTCTTCAGGAGCCTTAAAAGGCCATCTCGCACACAACCCTTAAATGAATGGTCTCTGTGTCCAACTAAGGTTCATGCCATGAAAAAAATGATATTACATTCCTGATGACACTACAAAAAAGAACATTTTTTTTCCCCTCAGTAAGGCCTAAATAGGGTAATGCAGCCCATTTTAAAATGTATTGCCACTTGTGAGAACCAAGTTAAATTAATTTAAAGTGGGAAAGATGTCCAGCCCTTAATTGATGGGACATGATCCTTTGAACCTTGAATACTTACAGTAGCTTTAAATCACTACCGTGTCAGTTTTTCTTTCTTGTGAGATGTTTCTTGCCTTTTCTCTTTGTTTCTAAGAAAAGTTAATAACACCTCCTCTGCAGGGTAATAAGATTTGTGGATTATCTATCTATCTATCTATCTATCTATCTATCTATCTATCTATCTATCTATCAAATTTATGCACCACCCATCTCACTATGGGAGTGACTCTGGGCGGTTTACAAGTAAATAAATTTATCTTAAGGCCAATGTTTTTATAAAGAGATGCATCAGGTAAAAAGGGAAAATTAATTTTTTTCCCCTAATAGTTAAGATTCTTAAATTAGATTGTGGTAAAGATTTAAGTGTATGCATTTATAACCACTATTAAGATCGGAATCTGCTTCTTCTCTTCCTCTTCCTCATTTTCTTTTTATCCACAATTTTTCTTTATTTTCCTTATTTTTTCTCTAAAATTTGTATGGTTTTTATCATGTTAAAATTTTCTTTAATAAAAATTATTATTAAAAAAAGAGATTTAGCTGTGAGTTATACTGTACTGCTTTCTAGCTAACAACAGTCAAAGAAAATGGGGCATATACCCAAAACACAAAGAACCCAATTTCATATGTGCTGCCTTGCAGTTATTTCCATTGAAATCAAATAGGTTTCACACTCTTAGAGATTTTGCCCAGGATTCACTTGACAAAAGTGTGTAGAAATTTTTGCCATATAAAAGTACAGTAAGATTACTGGTTCTCTGGATAAGTAATTATCTAATGAAAATGTAATTTTCTAGTATATTTTGTAACATAACTTTATGGTTAACTATCTTTTCTTCTAATGAGGGTTTTTAGTTTTATTTACCAAAACACACTGGTAAAAGTTTCAAATGTAGTTAATAGAAAGCAAGTGCATTAATAAGAATATCACTTCTGTTACGATAATTCCATCACCTTTAGTCAATCATGAAGCGGGTTCAAATGTATTATTTCATTTTGCATAGCCTGTAACTAGGAATTTAAAAGAAGCACCATGTATGTCAGGCTGTTTCCAGCTGCCTGAATTGAAAGTAAATCTTTTTTACAAGCATGATTCTCACAGAATCCTAATTAGCAAGTTATAGTAAGAAGAATATAGGAGTGCTACAAAATTTCCAGCAAGTAAACTATCTTTTTTTTTCTTTAGAACAAAATATATCTCTATATATTAGTGTGGGGACTTCCTTAAGAGGACAATATTTCTGGTATGATTTTGAAATGTATGTGTTAAATCGGAACATTATATATTTATTTTGGGGTTTCTCAAGTAAATATGTTACATATATTTTTACGTAAAAGTCATAAGCTGATTTATATGAATTATGTGTTCTGAAGCATAAGCCCTCAAAGAACAAAACTGTTTTGTTTCTTTGTGGTCTTATTTTTAAAAAATCCCCTTTTGTTTGGAGAAACTGATAAGGAACAAATAACACAGAATATGCCATTCTTAATTCTCTAGCAGTGTTTAGATAGGGCTGTATCCATGCACAAAATAAATCTCTCAACAGTGGGCACAGAATATTGTCTGAAGGGGAGGTAAGGAATAGAAATCTGAGGAGGGGATATTACAGCTTATTTGTAGGATGCTACAGTTCTTTGGTAAAGAATACTATAATTAGTCCTAGGCAGAAAAATTATGTTGCATTTTTTCCAACCAATTCTCAGTTTGATGAAATAATTTGATTTAGATATTATTTAAAAGAAATAAGTTGAGATGAAGATCAGTTTGTAATCCTAGATAGATAATGTAGTTTTGCTTTGCTTTGTTTTGTTTTTTTCTTCATTTGGGATTAATGTGATTTTTCCTTCCTCCCATTCTTTTTTTAGTTTTATCCGGAATAAATCTCCTTTAGTAAACACATAGAAATTGCTTTTAATGTTGCAGGCATCTATTTAGTTGGAAATCTAAGTTGGATATCATATATTTTTTATTGATCTGGTGTTGAAATGTGTTCTTTTTTTAAAAAAAAAGTGATAGTCTCTTGAAGGGAATTGGGAAGGAGACAATACCAGTGTCACTGTTCCTAGGCATATGACTAGGTTACTGATGGATTGATCTTGTGTTTACATCATGACCTCTGTCTTGTTCATCACTGGCCCTCAGTTAACTTAACTGATGCTTTATTTTCAGGATAGCTTGACATTTTAATTTATTTTACTAGGAATACGTTAAGGTAAAGGTTTCCCTTGACATTAAGTCCAGTCGTGTCCGACTCTAGGGGGGCGGTGCTCATCTCTGTTTCAAAGCCGAAGAATCGGCATTTGTCTGTAGACAGTTCCATGGTCATGTGGCCGGCATGACTACATGGAACACCGTTACCTGCCCGCCGAAGCGGTACCTATTGACCTACTCACATTTGCATGTTTTCGAACTGCTGGGTTGGCAGGAGCTGGGACTAGCAACGGGAGCTCATCCCGTCACGTGGATTCGAACTGCTGACCTTCCGATCAGCAAGCTCAGCAGCTCAGAGGTTTAACCCGCAGCACCACCGCGTCCCTTTAGGAATACATTACCTTTGCTTTTATTAGACCTGCATTTCAAACAGGTATAAAAAGGTGAGTTAAAGACCTTAAGAATGACTCACCAATCCTGTAATTTCTACACAGATCTAGTCATGCATAGAGAACATACAGTATGTTCTTTTGTGATATTTTGCAATACTCTGCTCTTCCCACTGGTCCAGCTATTCTGTTTTGAAGTTTTTTATGATGTAAATTATAAAAATGATGCAGTGAATATCCCTCTTCAAATCTCTTCCCCAACTCACTGTTGAGGTTAGTATACAGCTGGATATATACTACGAAAGCAAAACTTGGAAGAAAGGTAGAGAATATAGCATCAGAACATTGCTCAGTAATGTATATTCTGGCTCCTGGTCAGACCATACTTGCCATTTGGTTAAATTTGCTAAGCTGGGAGCAATAAAATTAGAGCATTACATCTGATAATTTTTATCTGATTATATTTTCTCCTAGAATAATAATTATGTTCACTTAATGTATTTTCTGAGCTAAAATTAGCTAGTGATCTAAAATTACTTACTTCCACCCACACAGTTTCATGTTACTGAAGAAGCATTTTTGTTTCATTTGGGATTTTAAATGGCTCAATATTGTTTAAAGGCCACTATGCCATTTAAATAAATTAATTAATAAGACTGATTTCACACTATATGTGTAATCTAGGCTGGTAGAGATATTAGTAAGCTTTCTAATATTTCCCCATTTATATCCCGCCACAATGTAATGATCCTTGGTGGTTTACATGATATTAGAAAAATATTAAAATATTCATGGTTAAAATATTCATTTAATATAGCATTTGTGTAGTTTGGCCCTTTGCTCAATTATATCTTTTCCAAAAAGGCTTCATGCTTCAGTGAACCTGCTTAGATATGTTATGCTAGTTTGATGGGATTAAGTCATTTATTTACTGTTTATTTACTGTTTTTATTGTTAACTGTCCAGAGTTGATTGATTGTGTAGTATGAAAATGTTGTAAATCAATCAATCTCGTCTCTACCTTCATATCTGGTTATGATGAAACTGAGCCTAAGGTGGAATTTGGAGAAAGCGGGTCTGAAAGTGACCAACAGCAGTCAGTCAGCAAGCAGAGGTTAAGTACCTACTGATGAACATTACAAATAAGAAAATTGTATCATGTAATCAGAGACAGGTTCAGGACCCTGGACAGCTCCAAACAAATTATGTTTCCTCTCACTTGAATATTCATCTATGTCACCCTTAAATCATTGCTGTAAAATATAGAATCCAAAGCAACTGCCTTTGGTCCAGACAGTGCAGCTGTCAGAAGAGAATGTGGGTCCATCTTGTTTTGACAGGTGCATTGTCTGCACTGCTAAACAGGTTCACTGAAGCATGAAGCCTTTTTGGAAAAGATATGATTGAGCAAAGGGCCAAACTACACAAAACCTTTCCCATTTCCAGTGCTGAACTGTTCAGTCAGCTGGTTTCTCTATGTGAGATGAAGGGAGAAGCACCATTTTGTTTTAACCTCAGGCCACAAAATGTATAAATATATAAAGCAAAGCCTGACTTGGCTGCTGTACTATCTGAAACACCAGTGTTGTATGATTGAAGTAACGGGTGAGCTACTACCCTGAGCTCATATTGTACTTTAAGAATCCATCAGAAAGCTCTTTGTTTTCAGATGCTGGGGCAAAGCTGAAACCCCCCCCCCCCCCAAGATGTTTAGTGTGATGGCCCTCCATTATTATCTCTGTTGTCCTGGAATTCAAGTTTTCTCAGATACAGGTTATGAAAATCAGGATATGACTTTTATCTCTTGAAATGTGTCTGAGAACATTTCATTGTTTCCGCTGCCAAAAAACCCAGCAGTGATTATTATTAAAACAGCATATTATTTATGGACCTGATAGCTTCTGATTATTTATGGCTAGATTTAAGATATTATTTCTGTTTCCTAACTGCATAGCTTTAGTGAAGATAATTAGCAAAAAATGTTAAAGAGACTTTTTTTTTAAAAAAAAGAAGTTTCACAAGAATACATTTCTAAGCTTTAAGCTCTTTCTCCCTCCCCATCTTTCTTGTGTGTGTGGTGTACATTCCGGCAAACACTTTGGGTACACAGCCAGTAAAATTCAATCAAGCACAGTTACCTAGCAACAAATACATAGCTTCAGAAATAAAAATTTAAAATAACTTATTCTTGGTCATGTTTGAAAGTCTTAAAATATATGAATATAGTTGGGGGGGATTAATTATTTGCCAAATGTTTCAGAGTGGGCTAGAAAACTTTACTGACTTTAGATCTATTAAAGTGTATCCTTACAAACATTACAAAGCATCTCTGAATACAGAATTAAGAATGTAAGAAATATAATTAGTTCACAGAAAAATCTATAGAACAAATTAGATATATCCAACTTAAATCCCATTGTTTGCAGTGGGACTTAAACAAGATCAACTTAAATTGGATGGATTATGAAGTGCTGATTGTGATACCAAAGAACCACAAATATGCAATTGTGCAATATTATAGATGTAACCCCTACGTTTTTAACTGGCAGGGTTAAAAGTCATGCTTTAAAAACAGACAGATGGTTTACCTGCAGGCTCAATTCCCAGCATATAGAGATGGAACTAGGAAAGATTACTACCACTTATAAGTTGAGTGCTTCTCCAAAGGCAGAATTCAGGCACAGAAGTTTAATACATTTGTGGGGGGGGGGGGCTCTGAATTGAGGAAGGTTAGTGTAAGGTAGTACTGAGCAAAGTAGACAATCAGTGCATACCTTAAAACAATATTGTGCCCCTTGACAGTACATTTAAACTTGGTAACTCAGTTTTGCTTGTTATACTCAATCTTCTTAGGATGTGGGGAATTCTTATCTGGACAGATGATGGACGAAGCATTTATAAATCTGTTGACTCCAGCAAAATCATAGTGGAAGTCAAGTCGTAATGACATCAATCTAAAAAGTGGTTCTGTGGATTGACATTTAATAGCTAGATGTTACAGCTGGGCAAATGATAGATATTTAAATGTTGCAGTTATGAATTAGTCCCTCTGACATCCAGAAAACTCCAATGGATAAAATACTCTTGAACTTGAAGCAATTGATTCATTTTTTAAAGTCTCCTTACTGACATTTGTTATGTTTTTCAGATAATTTTGAAATTCACTGCAACTTTTTTTTTAAAAAAAATATGCCACATGTCATTATTATCAACTGGAATCCTCTGCTATGCCAATTTCTGTCAGAACCAAACTGAGACTCTAATTAATAAATAACCAATACCAATTTTAAATATTATTTGATCCCATGAGTGTACAGGACACCCAAATAATAAACATTTATTAGTGTATGGGGAATTTAACACAGAGAATATTTGAGGCTAATCGCATACATGGCAATCAGATAAGAAAGTCTATTATTTTTATTATGTATTGTATTTGTAAGGCCACAAAATCAAAAGAGACAAGGTGGAGTCCAATGTTAAAACATTGTAAAATTACTCTATAAAATCAAATATAGAAATACAACATACTGAATATAAAAAATATAAATAGAATATCAGCTACCCATCATCTATCAGTTGGGATTACAAATTGCCCTGGCTTCTGGCCTGGTTGAAAAGCTAGGAAATGTATTAAGTTATTTCATTCAATTAGAAAAAGTGAAGAAATTCAGATAGCAGCTTGGTCAATTCAATGAGAAATAGGTGAGATAGAAATTCAGAGAGTATCAGAGGGGTTCAAATGGTGCAAAGGGGTTCACTTTACAGTCTTCAGGTAGAGAAGGCAGAAAGAGAAGAGGCTGTATCAACAACCAAAGAAGTTTTGAGGCTTCTTGCCACAGCAAAGAGGGAGAGAAATGTACATCATACAGCAATTTTACACATACACACCCATGTGTTCACTAAGGGAGATAGCCTTTTGTATAGGTATGATTCTAGTTTTACAATTGAGAATAAAATAGAAAGCTTTTGGTCTAAAGATGGAGAGAAAGAGAAAAATCAAATTTCCTTCGCAGCACTGGGATTTTTTTAGTATCTAGTTTAGTATATAGAGAAGAAGAAGCATGACACCCTATCCTTGGCTGCTTGACAGTACCTTTGGGTAGGTTTACTCAGTTGTGTGCATTGGTTTTCTTGAGCTGAGAATTCAGACCAACGCAAAAGACAGGCTCCTTTGTCTAGTCTGGGTTCAACTGATGAGGTAGAAATGGAGGGTTCTTACAAGCTGTGAAACCCAGCTTAGCAGGGCTGCCTCAGGAAGGCAGTGCTTCTGAAGACTAGGAACAACTTCAGAAGAGATTAAACTTAGCTTTTATGAGTCACAACATCCTTGCTGCGGCTGTGCAACTGCAAGCTCAAGCAATGGAAGACCTGGCAAGTCTGTGCCTTCAGGGGTGGGGACACTAGGTGGGCTCAAGTCCAGTCCTAGGAGGGCTAACCATTGCTTTGACTAATGAAAGGAATAGCTTAAGCAGAATTCATGGCTCTGGCATGATATATCCTTTTACTACATCTGACATTGTTTTACCATGACCCAGCAAACAGCAGTAGAAATGGGAATAGCTGAGGATGACATGTGCTGAATCTTAGTTTGGAAAGACCTCTTGGGTCCTTTTAATATCAGTTTTATTCCCTGTTGCTACTAAAATTGCTGTACAAAGGGAGTCATGGAAGGGTCTATTGAAGGCACCTCACAGGAGTCCTCCTCCTAAATAAAAATGCTTGCCAGACATCTTGGAGAGCATAAGGATACCGGTTTTATAACAGAAGGCAAAGGTTCCTGCAATCAGTGATTTTAACTTATTGGTTTGCTATAATGTTAAGACTGCACAAACATGGAGCCAAATTGAGGTGACAATTTAGAGCAGGGTGGATAACAAATCAGGTAACATTGAATCATAGCATAAAATTATTTTTTGCAATATTTGTTTTGCAAATGCTATATAGGAAGAAGGCTATGACAGTAGTTGGACCCTTGAAAGTGAGTATCATACAACAGTAAGGACTGAGGAGCATTAAATTAATTAAGATTACCTAGACCCCTTCCATGTTAGCAGATTGCTAGGAAAGCCTTTGGCCCAGGAGAGATCAGAAAAAGTCACACACCAGGCATTTCTATAAAAATAATTTTATTTATAGAAAGCAAACATATTTACAGGCTCTCAGGGAGAGCTGCTTAACTCTCTACATGCCTACACAGAAGGGAAACTGAAACTAAAACGAGTCCAGGCAAGTTCTTCTCCCCAGGTGCAAAAATTAATATCCGAAAAGAGGACAATTAAATTCAACCTCTTCACCTGGGCAAAATGATTAGTTACCATAGTAACCTTAATCTATAGTAGAAAACATATTAACACTCCCCTACAGAATAAGATGCAAACCAATTTTCTTTGACAACTCTGTCTTTCCATTCACAACATTTTAACATTATCTCCCCTTTGGTTTAACAGAAAGCTACCATCCTTCTCCCTGTGTATTTCCAAACCTAGATAATTTGTTACAGTTCCAAGGCTTTTTAATGTGAAATGGCTTTTCATGCAGGCTTCAAAATCAAGCCTTTGTTTTTCTGTTGATGTGAACAGCAGCAAATCATCAACATAAATGCACAGATACATACAGCCTTGTTTGTCTTTCTTCATATATACACATGGATCTGCTTTTCCTTTTTCAAAACCAAAATTCTGCAGTCTTTCATCTAATTTTTGGTTCCAGGATCTAGCAGCTTGTTTAACCCATAGATTGAATTCTGCAGCTCACAGACTAGATTCTCCCCTTTTTCATAGCCAGGGGGTTGCTGCATGTATAATTTGTGGTCTAAATCACCATAGAGAAATGCAGTTTGAATGTCATAGTGGTGAACTGACATTCCTTTGAGTGCAGCAATTTTTAACAGTAATCTAATTGATTCACCTTTAGTAACTAGTGCAAAAGTCTTTTCAAAGTCTAAATCTTTCCTTTGAGTGAACCCTTTTGCAACCAACCTTGCTTTATATTTTTGGATTTTGCCATCAGCATCCCTTTTCAGTTTGAAAACCCACCTACAACCTAAACAGCGTTCATTTGGAGGTAGATTTACCAGTTTCCATGTTTTATTTTCTTTCAAGGATGCTAACTCCTGTTGCATGGCAGAATGCCAATTTTGTGCAATCTCAGGTGGTAAAGCATTTACTTGTTCTAAAGATTCAGGTTCTGTGAATATGTGAAAAGCCTTTACTGTTTCAGACTGAAAATGTGATGGAGGAACGCCTTTATTACTTCTCTGAGATCTGCGAGGTAATACAGGGCTTAAATTTTGACTCCTATCACTTTCCTGAGAAGCATCTGTCTCATCAGACAGATCTTCAGTTTGCTTTTCTGGTTTAATGTTCTCATCAGGCAAAAGATCACCATCAGCAAGTCCTTGCTGTTCTCTTGTGGTGGTCAGATCAACTGGAGAGCTAGAATTTAATCTCCCCCAGTTTTGTTCAGCAAAAGAAGTGCTTTTGCTAATTATCAATTTCTCTCCCACTATGAACCTGTAGCTCCTCTGGCTTTGTTCATAGCCAACAAAAATGGCTTTCTTTGTTGTGGGGCCTCCTTTCCTTCTCTGTTGTTTTGGAATATGAACTCAAGCAGTGCTACCAAACACTCTCAGATGGTTTACCTTTGGTTTCACACCATAAAACAAATGGAATGGAGTGTCCTGAATCACAGAGTTATACAATCTGTTTTGTACATAACAGGCAGTAGATATTGCCTCTCCCCAATACTTAAAAGATAAATGTGAATCTTTAAGCATGCATTCCATCGCATTTTGCAAGGTTCTGCCCTTTCTTTCAGCAACACCATTTTGCTGAGGGGTGTAAGGGTTAGAAAGAATTTGTTCTATCCCCTTTTCCACTAGTTTGTGAGAAAGGTACTCTCCTCCTCTATCACATTGGAGTGCAGATACAGGCCTAGGGAATTTTCCATTTGCCCATGTCACAAAACCTTTGAATTTCTCAAATGCCTCATCTTTATGTTTTAAGATGTAGATAAATGTGTATCTTGAGAAATCATCAATGATGGTCATTGCATACCTTGCTTGTCCAAGACTTGGAGCAAAAGGACCAATAATGTCAGAGTGTACAATTTCCAAAGGTCTAGTTGTAACTCTGTCACTGTGCTTACTCACAGGAGCTTTTAGTGTTTTGCATTCTTTGCAAACTACACAGTCTAAGTATTTATCACAGGGTTTTATCTTTAGGTCAGCACACAGCTGTGGCATTTGTGCTATATACTTGAAATTAGCATGACCAAATCTCCTGTGCATTAGGTGTACACATTGGTCATGATATGGCATGTTGCCAACTGCAGCCTTGCAGCTTGGCTTCCTTGCATTTTGCACAATGTACAAGGAGTCTTTTAATATACCAGTAGCACACAATTTTCCATTTTTACGTATCTCACAACCATTTTTCTTAAATGTTATGATATACCCTGTTGCAGCCAATTGTGCCACAGATAAAAGGTTTGATTGTAAATTTGGCACATACAACACACCTTTTACAGTTTCTCCCAAGCAGGATAAATACAAGTCACCTTGTCCCATAATTTTGGTCACAGACCCATCAGCCAAAGATACACTTTGTCTTTCAGTTTTAGACAGTGACACAAAAGAGCTTTTACAATTACATAAATGACAGTTGGCCCCAGAATCTACCACCCATACATCAGAATTACCCTTCTCAGCAACCTGTGCAATTTGGCTTGTCTGAAGAGCCTTCTTCTGTGTTGCCCTTGTGTTCTTCTTCTCTGTCTTTCTACTCTTGGGTCTCAAGGCACAGTCTTTCTGCAAATGTCCAGCTGAACCACAAGTGAAGCATCGCTGGCTGGCTAGTGCTGTGGCCTCAGCTTCTTTTCCCTTGTTTTCTGGTACTGCAGTTTTCCAGAAGAGATGGGGGGGGGGATCTTTCCTCTCTCTTCTCCCATTCAGTGAGTAAGTGCTGTATAACATATGATGGGGTGAGGTCTGCTTCAGGCATAGCCTCCAGGGTACAAATCAGTGTGTCCCACATTTCATCCAGTGAGGACAGGAGGATATAGGATTTTGTGAGAGGTGTAAATTCCATTCCTCTCTCCTGCAACTCAACAAACAACTGCTGAATATAATGCAGGTGCTCAGGAAAGCTATCTCCTTCTGCAAGGTAGGCTTTGTACAGCTTTTTTGTCAGGGTAACTTTACTACCTGCTGTTGCCTTTACATACAAGTCTCTCAAAGCGTGCCAAAGTTGCTTTGCAGACTGCGTACCTCACACGTGGACTAGCTGATTATCCTCAGCTTCCACGATAATGGTGGCTCTAGCCCACTCATCTTGTCTAAGCCATTCAGCATTGGGATTTGGGGGGGGTTGCTCACCAATTGGCAGCCAAAGATTCTCTCTGCAAAGATACATCTCCATCTTCAGGGCCCAATTCAAATAGTTGGTCTTTGATAGGCACTCCAGAGGCATTGCTGAGGGCTGGGAGGTAGCCATGGCTTCTTCCTTCTTTTGCAAGTCATCTCAGCTGGCTTCTTTGTCCTGTAGACTGGCAGTTGCTGGAAAATCTCCAGGTGACTCCAAAGAAAATCTTCACAGGTCTTTGCTACCTGCCTTTAAATTGTGCATGAGGTGTGGAGCTGATCTCTCTATTCTCTCTGGGGTTTTACTGGGCTTCTTAGTGGGTTTACTGGGCTGCTTACTGGGCCCATAACCTGTTGGCAGATTGCTAGGAAAGCCTTTGGCTCAGGAGAGATCAGAAAAGTCACACACCAGGCATTTCTATAAAAATAATTTTATTTACAGAAAGCAAACATATTTTCAGGCTCTCAGGGAGAGCTGCTTAACTCTCTACATGCCTACACAGAAGGGAAACTGAAACTAAAACAAGTCCAGGCAAGTTCTTCTCCCCAGGTGCAAAAATTAATATCCAAAAAGAGGACAATTAAATTCAACCTCTTCACCCGGGCAAAATGATTAGTTACCATAGTAACCTTAATCTGTAGTAGAAAACATATTAGCATGGTCCTCATATATACACAAATTGGATTAGAACTTCCACTGCCATCTGGATTCTATTTTATACTCATATCTTGTATTTATGTTTATATTTTATGTATTATTTATGGTCTTATTGTATTTTAAAGTTTTTAGCTTTATTGTAAACTGCCCAGAGTCCCTCTTTTGGGGGGAGATGGGTGGTGGCAAAATTTGATAAATAAATAAATAATAGAGCAGTACTATCAGCGTTACTCTAACACTTTGGGAAAACCAACCACCAACACACTTCATGGTGATATTTTTGCCTCTGGCCATCTTCTATTTTTTGGTCAAATCTTCCCCTTGAGTTTCAGTACAGAAAATAATGGAGGTGGGTGTTTATGATTTTTCATATCCTGAGCCTCTCCCGTTTATTTTGTGTGATACAGTTGATCAGATGCCCGGAATTATTTGTGAAACTCTTTGAGAGATAAGCTAGATGAATCAGTATTAACTGTGAATACCCTATCTAAATGACAAGTGAAATAATGGCAAGGCATAACTTTATTGGAAGGAAATTCTATAGAATTGGGCTCACTATTGAGAAGACCCTGGTTCTTATGCATGGCCTCTCTAGTTAACTTAATGGTGTACATTTGAGAATGATCCCATTATCTAGCTAACTATTGGATTTGACAAGAGGAAATTAAGATGCTATATTTCCT
Source organism: Candoia aspera (assembly GCF_035149785.1). NCBI lineage: Eukaryota > Metazoa > Chordata > Lepidosauria > Squamata > Candoiidae > Candoia > Candoia aspera. The sequence goes on from NC_086158.1 coordinate 76,726,745, forward strand.
GATGTATAGCAATCTTTCCTAAATTGTTGGCCATTTAGGCAACACTGCAGCTTAGGTCCCCTTCCATCTCTCTTCCGATTCAGACCAGATAGAATTTATTAGGAACACTTCTATTTTTGTTGTTACTTTAAAAAAAAAAACATAAGCACAGCAGTTATTTTAAGAAGATTTATTCATTTACTCATTTTACAAAAAATGGAATTAAAGGCCCTTGTATGGTAGGAGACATGCAGCTTTATTTGTCCTTTGGGAGACAGGAGATGGTTTTTCAGGAGCTGCCCAAAGAGAGTTATGGAACTATTTATGTTCTAGCTGGTCTAAAAGCCCCTTTATCAGTGTGCTTTAGAGATATATAAGAAAAATTACTTATGTATAGACACTGGGAACTTGAAATCTATATGATCCTTCCTCTTTTTTCTAATGTTCTTTACTGGTCACCATGTCCAATGATGGAAGAAAATGCACTGTGAGTTAGATTGATGGCAGTATTTTTTTAAAAAAAATATTCTAGTGTTGGGAAGGGGACAGAGACAAAGAGGTGTTTCTTTGCTGGTGCTGTGACAGCCAATCAAATAGTTCAGAGCAATGGGAAGTTTTACAAAATCCAAACTGCTTTTGCTGTTCCATATAGTGAGGCTTTCATTGATGCCACAGAATTATGCATGTGCAAAAATACTTTACAATAAGTGAAACACCTGCTTAGATAAGGGCATTTACAGTTCAGGTATCATTGCTATACAAATGCTAACTGGCCATAAAGAATTTCAGAAGAGGAGAGTACGTCCTGGCCCCTGCACTGTTATTGTTTAATTCTTTGTAAAAAAATACATGCATTTTTCTAACGTTTCCCCCACAGAGTTTAAATGAATCTTTGTAGCTGTGGAAATGGTTGCTATTATTCAGGTTTTTTGACCTTAGAAAAAGCTGCCAGCATCTCAGGGATCTCAAGTGTCTTCCTTGAATTTTTTTTTTTCTTGCAGGGATGTGCCACCTGACTTCACTGAATTTCATTCCCTTTAATTCCCCACCCCATTCCAACTTCATGAATGGGCCCAATTAAAAGGGAGCAAACAATTTGATTCGATATTTGTTTTCATCTGTCTCTGTTCAGTTCAGTTTCACTTTACACTTTCACTCTGAGAGCACAGTAGAGTTGTTCCTTCTCAAGCACAAAACATAATGCCAAGATAATAATAATAATAATAATAATAATAATAATAATAATAATAATGCTCCTGGGCTGAGATGTCTGTACACTAATATTATCTGAGTTTAGGATTTTGCACAAACTTAGTGTCATGTGAAGAACTTGTGCTGTATATATTTTTGGGAACAAAAAAGAGAATATAACAATGTAAAAGTGGTAACAACTCAGGAATATTTCACTATATTTCACAATATTTCACTTGCTCCAAAATCCTCCTTTTTGCCTCACTGTTAAAAAGAAACTAATTCAAAAAATTAAGGAAGACTCGTGTCAACATTTTACTCTCCCACAAGAGCTGAAGATTCACTCTCTTCCCATGCATGAAGAGACCTTAAATCATGGTAATTTTTTAAGTGCGAAATGCTGAGGATGCAGTCAAGCACAGCATGTGTATCTTCATTAAACAGTATTATTCTACAATCATGCTGACAATCCTGTGTATTTAAGACCAAAATATATTGCACATAAGACAAGTCCAAGCATATGAGTTAGTAAGAAGTGTTACTATAGTCTTATTGTTAAGTTTCACAGTGGCAAAATTAATATTTAGTACTAGTGAAGATAATACAGCCAGGAACTGATGAGGAAAAGTGGGTTTGTTAGCTCATTGATAACAAATTAAATTGTTAGGACAACTCACTGCAATATGTGGATGCCATGTACCCTGTCAGAGAATGAGAAGAAAAACAACGTATTTTCTTGATGAATACATGACGTAAGCCAAACACTTAGGAACACATTGGTTTCCTGCAGCTCTGAACATCAATTTCTATTTCTTTGTTTCTGCTACAGTACTCTTGTGGTAAGGACTGTGAACTCTTTTGACCAATGATTATAAAGATGCCACCACAATTAGTTTTACTGCAGTGAGTAGTCCAGGCGTCAGTGCATCCTTGTGGGCTTTGGAAATACTTTCCATCACTTGTTGGTCTAAATAGTTGTTAAAGACTATACTGATATTAATTATGAGCAATATTGATTAAGCTTTGTATTTAACATTAAATAACAAAAATGTTCTTTGAAGAATGATAAGAAGAACCAGTTTGGTCTAGCGGTTAAGGTAACAGGCTAGAAACCAGGAGACTGGGAGTTCTAGTCCTGCCTTAAACAGCAAAGCCGGCTGGGTGACCTTGGGCCAGTCCCTCTCTCTCTCTCTCTCTCAGCCCAACCCACCTCACAGGTTGTGGGGAAAATAGGAGGAGGAAGGAGTATTAGGTATGCCCGTCGCCTTGTGTTATTTATTAAAATAATAAAGGTGGGATAGAAAATTAATTAATTAATTAACAAAAGGAGAAATGTGCTATCGATGATCTTGTTTTGGAAAGTTCTGCATTATACTCTTTCTCTGTTGGCGTTGGCAGAGTGCTAAGAGGTCTATTGAACTTGTATATCCAAAGAAGGTAAAAACTGTAACACAGAACCAGTTACCTGTAGAATTGTTTGGCTTGGCTCCTCTTCACTAGATGTGTTCAAGTGGGGGCTAGACAGCCATCAGTTGGTGATGCTTTAATTTGCATTCCTGCACTGAAAAAGACTTGATAGCCTCAGTGGTCTCATCGACCACTATGATTCTGGAGGCGTGTCTGCTCTGAGATCTGCCCAGAATTGGAGGTTCTACAATGCTGTCATCATTCATTCATTTATAGACATATATATTTGTGTATATGTTTGTGTGTGTATAGTTTGTGTGTGTGTGTGTGTGTGTGTGTATGAGTGTGTGTGTGTGTGTGTGTTTGTTTATATATAAATAAAAACTTGAAGTTGTTTCTTGGCTGTTTTTCACATTGCTGCAGCAGCAGCAAATTGGTTTTACATAAATGGCAGAGTGTATACTAAGATTTTTCAGTAATTGTTTCATTTATTACTTCAAAGTACTATGATATTATGCTTGGAATTTCATAACTGCAGAATATTGCTGTTTGCCAGATGTAAAGGCTTGCTGTATTGTAGTTTCACAGTATTGTGCTTGTTTCTACATTTTTATTTCTTGTTTACAATTCTCTATTATGAGAACATCAAACATAGTCTTATTCTGAGTGAAGCCACTGCCTGGAGATGCCAGGCATTGACCCTGGGATCTTCTGCATGCAAGGATGAAGTTCTGCTACTGATCTGTGGCCCCACCCGCTGACACCTACGAAGAAAGCTCACACAATCACATCTGATGACACAGAGAAACAACACTTCTGGAATTTCCTCAGGTCTTTCCAATGTTATGTCCCAAATTTTAATATACATTTCAAAGGACTGTGTAAATTGAAAGAGCTCAAATAAATGAAGAATGCTAATGTATCTTCAGAAGCAGAAAGGTTGGCTGCAAACAAAAGGGACCCTGTTAAGTAAGTTGGAGTTGCAGGTGGGAGGCGCAAGATAGAACGTTGGATTGACTATAGGAGAGCTGGTGCCTGAAGGCTGCTGATCCTCTCCCTGTGAAAGCCATCTTGTCTTCTTTCCTGCTGGGGTTTGAAAAAGAAAAGCATGGTAACCATTTTGTGGTCAGCTACATCTTCTTCTTTTGGGTGTGCATCAGCTGAGACTCCAGGACAGGGATGGAGGTGTGGCAGTTGTCTTCCAGGATTTCAGGGGTGCTGCTCCACAGGTTGCTGGATGTGAGACCCTGTTCCTTAAGTTGAGCTCTAGGGATCAGTTGGGATTGTTGCTACTTATCAGCCTCCCTGCTGCATAGCAACCTCCCTGCCTGAACTCCTGAACTCTGTCTCAGGGTTTACAGGGAATTCCCCAGGCTTATGGTTCTGAGGGATTTCAATCTGCCTTCTCTGGGAGCAGGGTCTGAGGTGGCTCAGGAGTTCAAGGCCACCATGACAGCCATGGGCCAATCCCAGGTCATCCAAGGGCCAACATGGGACAGTGGTTGCATACTTGATCTGGTTTTCCTATGGGAGCAGTGGCTATGTGATCTGAAGTTGGAGGAGCTCTCTGTAGATCCTCCGTCATGGTCAGATCATGCCTTGGTTGCCATGAGATTCTCTGGCATTCCCCCTGACACAGGGAGGCATGATTTATTATATCAGTCTGCCCTCAGTGGATGGACCCTGATGGGTTCCAGAGAGGACTGGGGGTTATTCCTGGTGGTCTGCTTCATGGTCCGGCTGAGGCCTTAGTCATCACTTGAAATGAGAGGGCAGCTGAGGCTTTGGATCAGATTGCACCCATGAGACCTCTCCTCTCCCATGGATTCTGTCGCTCTCTGAAGAGCTGAGGAAGATGAAACTGAAGAAGTGACATCTAGAGTGCCACTGGACGTCAATGAGGGATGAGCTTGATTGAACATGGGTGAAAGCCCATGAAGTGACAATGCGTCTCCATCCTTATTGCATCAGTGGATAGTTGCCCAGCAGCCTTGTTTAGAGTAACCTCCTGGGGAAGGAGGACTTGGAAGTTCACCCACAGGGCCGTGTGGTACAATTTGCAGATCATCTATCAGGCAAAATTGCTTGAATTTGTTCCCAATTAGATGCCAGCTTTGGTACAGGTCTGGTGGAGAAGACTGGGGCACAGTCTTGCCTGGTTATCTGGGAGCAGTTTGAACCTGTTGGACCTGAGCAAGTGGACAGGGTCCTTATGACTGTGAGCTCAGCCACCTGCTCCTTGGATACACGTCCCTCCTGGTTAGTTAAGGCTGCCTGGGGTGTGTTGTCAGCCTTCTCAGGTAGATCAGACAGGAAACACAACCAGATGAGCTAATTCTAATTTATTACAAGACTGACAGTACAAATCTCCCACTGTCTCTTTTATAGCCTGAGAAGTTAGGGAGGTTCCTTTCTGAGATTCTTTCTCTGTCTGTTATAGCTGAGGGCTATGTCCTCTCTTATCTGATTTTTCCCTAGGCAGCATTTCTTCCCCGATCTCCCAAGGTCATTCCCATATACCATTACAGGTGTCATGTAGTAGGGTTCTAATGGTGGTTAATTCATCCTTGAGCGCGGGGGGGGGGGTGTTGTTCCTGTACCCCTTAAGGAGGCTTTGGTCTGCCCTCTTCTCAAGAAGCCATCAGTGGATCCCATCATACTGGAGAATGTTCATCCAGTATCTAACCTCCCTTCTTAGGGAAGTTTGTGGAGAAGGTGGTTGTGCAGCAGGCTGAGCAGGCCCTGTATGAAGCAGATTATTTGGACCCCTTTCAGTCAGGATTCAGGCCTGGGCATGGGATGGAAATCGCATTGGTTGCACTTTTGGGTGATCTCTGGTGGGAGTGGAACAGGGATAGTGCATCTGTCCTTGGTTTCCTTGACCTCTTGACTGTTGATACCATCGGCGTCTCCCACCTGAAGCAGCGACCGGCATTTGCTCTCAGTTGCCATCTTGGATTTTGATTGAGGCCATCTCGGGGCTGGCGGTGGAGTTCCCCAGGCTTATGGTTCTGGGAGACTTCAACCTGCCATCCCTGGGGCGTGCCTCAGAGGCTGCTCGGGAGTTCATGGCTACCATGGCAGCCATGGGCCTGTCCCAGATAATTCAGGACCCGACTCGAGACAGTGGTCATACCTCAGACTTGGTTTTCTTGTCAGAGTAGTGGCAATGTGATCTGAGAGGAGAGATAGATCTGTCCCCATTGTCATGGTCAGACCATACCCTAGTGGCCCTGAGATTCTCTTATGCCACCCCCCTCTGCAGGGAGGTAGGACCCATTCGATTCGTCCGCCCCCGGCGACTGATGGACCCGGTAGGGTTTCAGAGGGAGCTGGGGGTTATACCCGGTGATCTGCTGCACAGTCCAGTGGAGGCCCTAGCTGCAGCCTGGAATAGGGAGGTGGCCGGGGCCTTGGACAGGATTGCGCCTGTGCGGCCTCTCTTGTCTCATTGAACCCAGCATTCCCTGTGGTTTATGGAGGAGCTGAGGGTGCTGAAGAGGGTTAAGAGATGCCTAGAGCGCCGCTGGAGGAAGACAAAGACTGAATTCGACTGAACACAGGTAAAAGCCACCATTAAGGCCTACCTTGTGGCGATAAAAGCGGCGAAACATCAATATTTCTCCGCTCTTATTACGTCTGCAGAATGCCGCCCAATGGCCCTGTTTAAGATCACTCGATCCCTTTTGGGGGAAGGTGGGTTCAGCGACCCACCTACAGGGCCGTGCAGAGGAATTTGCTGAGCATCTGCAGGACAAAACCGCTCAGATCCGCTCCAAGTTGGACTCCAGGCTTGAGGCGTGGTCTGGAGAGATACCAGGGGAACAGGCTTACCCAGTTATCTGGGAGCAGTTTGATCCTGTTGGACCTGAGGAAGTGGACAGGATCCTACGGACAGTAAATGCCACCACATGCCATCTAGACCCATGTCCCTCCTGGCTAGTAAAAGCAGGCCAGGAGCTCACATGTGGTTGGGTCCATGCGATGGTTAATACATCCTTGGGAGAGGGGGTGTTTCCAGTGGCCTTTAAAGAGGCGTTGGTACACCCCCTCCTCAAGAAACCATTGCTGGACCCTACTGTTCTGGACAATATTTGTCCAGTCTCCCACCTCCCCTTTCTGGGGAAGGTGGTTGAGAAAGTGGTGGCTTTGCAGCTCCAGAGGGTCCTGGAGGAAACGAATTATCTAGACCCCTTTCAGTCAGGTTTCAGGCCCGGTTATGGGACAGAAATGGCATTGGTCCTTTGTGCAGCTACATGCTGTGCACCAGTTACGCCCCTTCCTGGACCAGGAGGCCCTTCGAACAGTCACTCATGCCCTTGTTATCTCTCAGATAGACTACTGCAATTTGCTCTACATAGGGCTACCTTTGAAAAGTATCCAGAAGCTTCAGCTGGTCCAGAATGCAGCTGCGCGAGCTGTTTTTGGTGCCCCCAGAAGGGCACATGTAACACCACTGCTGCGCGAGCTGCATTGGGTACCAGTTTGCTTCCGGGTCCAATTCAAGGTGTTGGTTATCACCTTTAAAGCCCTACATGGCATGGGACCAGGTTACCTGAGGGACTGCCTCTTCCCCATTACATCAACCCGTCCCACCCGATCGTGCAGAGAGGGCATGCTACGGACCCCGTCTGTAAAAGAATTTCATCTGGCGGGGTCCAGGAAGCAGGCCTTCTCTGCAGTAGCTCCCGCCTTGTGGAACGTGCTGCCCCCAGAGGTGAGATTGGCCCCATCGCTCCTGGCCTTTCGGCGGAGTCTGAAGACCTGGTTCTGCCGCTTCGCTTGGGGTGGAGAGGGGAATAGAGTTACATGGGGATGGTTGCTATAGATCACTCCTCCCACACTTGGACTGTTCCATTGCTTGGATTTTTTATTTTTTATTTCTATTTATAGTATTTTTACTGTATTTTATTTTTTGTATTATTCTGATGGTTTTAATCACTTGTTGTAAACCGCCCAGAGGCCTCCAACGGGAGGAGATGGGCGGGGATAAATTAGATAAATAAATAAATAAATAAATAAATAAATCATTCTGGATCAGCTTAGTGGGTTGGGATTAGCCAGCACAGTAGTGGGATGGTTCTCCTCCTTCGTACAGGGCCAGTTGGTGTTGATTGGGAGTGGGGAGTCCCATCCGCAGCCCCTACTATGCGGGGTGCCACAGGGAGTGGTACTTTCTCTACTCCTATTTAACATCTACATGAAACTGCTGGGTGCGATCATCCATCACCATGGGGTGAGGTATCATCAGTATGCTGGTGATACCCAATTATATATCTCCACCCCTGGTGAACTAAATAATGCTCTTGATGTCTTGTCCTGGTGCCTGGAGGCTGTGAGGGTCTGGATGGGGAATGACAGGCTTCAGCTGAACCTTGGGAAGACTGAGTGGCTTTGGGTTTTGGGGTCTTCCGGATCTGGGACTTAACCATATTTGATTCTGGATGGGGTTGCACTACCCCAGACAGACCTGGTGCACAATCTGGGGGTCCTTCTAGACTGACAACTCCTGCTCAAGGAGCAGGTGGCAGTCATGACTAGGAGGGCCTTTGCACAGCCTCATGTTGTGTGCCAGTTGTGCCCTTTCCTGGACCATGAGGCTCTACTCACAGTCACTCATGCCCTGGTCACCTCCGGAGTGGATTACTGTAAACTGCTCTACATGGGGCTGCCCTTAAAGAGTATCTGGAAGCTTCAACTGATGCAGAATGCAGCTGCATGGACAGTTATGTGTGCTTCTAGGATGGCACAGGTTACACCTCTGTTCTGTGAGCTGCATTGGCTGCCAGTTTGCTTCTGCATTCAATTCAAGGTGCTGGTTTTGACCTTTAAAGCCTTGCATGGCATGGGTCTAGGTTATTTATGGGATTGCCTCTTCCCGAGCACATCTGACCTTGCCATCAGGTCCAGCAGAAGAGGTACAGTATGTTGTGGGTCCCATCTGCTAAAAAGCTTCATCTGATGGGACCCAGATGACAAGCCTTTTCTGCTATGGCTCCTGCCCTTTGGAACATCATCCACCCCCAAGATGAGGTTAGCCCCATCCCTGTTATACTTTCAGAAGGCTCTGAAAATGTGGTTCTTCCAGCAACCTTGGGGAGCCTCCGCAATGGCTGTAGTGTGTTTAGATGGGTGTTCTCCTGCAGTCTTGTTTTTATTATCTTAATTATCTTGTTTTTATTAATTTTTTAAAGCATTTTAATAGTTGTGATAATTGTTTTAACTATTGGTTGTACACCATCCACGGTCATGTTTAGAAATAAATAAATAAGTAAATAAATAGTCCTTTTTTGAGATGGAGAAGATTTTTAGGATAGGAAAGTAATCAAACTCATTTAAAAAGTCCTATTGATTTTAGTGAATGTAAGGCACATTTTATTGTGAGGGAATGCTTAAGGGCCATTTTTAAGGCAATTAACCTTTATGTGGAATTCAGTTCCCTCTGATTTATTAAGTAGAGGGAAATAAACTGGAGAGCTAATTAGGCAAAATTTAACATAAAGATTTGTAATTTTTAAGTCTGTGTGCTCTTACCAAAGCAACTGTTTTTCTTTTTAGTAATTCCTAGTGCTCATTTGGTTTCATTATTCTGACTGCTTTTTCTGCCTTGGTTCATTCATTGTTGCCACCAAGCAGCTGGTGGGGATAAATCTTCCAAATCTCAAAGATGTGGATGTGTATAGCACCTATTAAAAATAAGACATGTATGGGTGGAAAGAACCCTGTGGTGCATCAAAGCATGCACAGTGCCAGCTGTCAGAACTCATACATGGTTTTTGGTTTGTTTGTTTGTTTTCAACTTTTACATGAGGAATGGTTTATAAAAACAATTGAAACATTCATTCAATTTTTTTCCACCTAGTAATCTCTTATTATAAACCATCAAGACCTTTGGAACAATAAGCTCCATCGTTATTAGAAGAGAAGAATAATTTCACTCCTGGTTAGAAAAGAGAATGAATTACTACATCCATGAAGGCTTCTGTGTTGGCTGTCAGCCTGCTAAACAAAACATAAAAATATGTCAGAAAGAAGAACTCTAAATTCTTGAGCTGTATTAAGGGACATTATAATACCTTGATTAAACAATGACTCTAATTAAGCCATCTCAGGATAGAGAGAAAAGATATAACAATGAGTAACTTAGCAAATTATCTCTGCACATATTATGGCACCAAGGTTTTGCTTAAAACCCACCTCCAAATGCTAGATTTTGTTTTAAGAAATGCTTCAACTGGTTCCATTTTTCAAATTTCCTTTAGTTGTATCGATTACTAGGGATGTTAAATAAATCCATCAAATGAATTATTTCTTTTCATGTGATCTGCAAAAACTGAATCTGTCAGGGCACAGACAAACTGGTAATGTACAGTGTGTGCTAATATCTATCTAAAGTCAGAATATTAATTTGTTCAAAATTAGGAACACAAAACTGTATAGTTTGGAAAAGTGCTCTCAAAAATTGTACATTTCATGAAGTTGAGTACAGCCCACAATTATAACTTGAAAAAGCTGCAAACAAAAATGTATGTACTAGCATACATTGTGTACAGACATGTGTAACAGGGAAAAGATGTGTACAAAATCCCCATTACATATAACATTAAGTGTGATTCTTTAAAGAGCTTCTTAAGCATAATTCACAGAAGATTTATCAAATATATTAATATTTCAGTGCAAGTTCTCACTTTGACAAACTGATTTGCACATTTTTACACTTTAATCTCTGGCTGCTAGAGATAGATTTATGTACATCATTGTTGGTTATAAAATACATATATTAACAATTACTCTAAAACATTTCTAACACTCTTCCTGTCACTTAGTACCAACTCTAAGTCTTGCATATGCATTCCAATATTTTTTGATGTTTTCTTTAAATCAGATTCTTTCTCATTTTCTCATTTAATTGGGCATATTCCTTCCCTCTCATTCAGATATGTAGATTTCCATCCCATCTCAGCCTTGGATTCATTCACGGCCTCCCATTAGGGTCCTTCCCTATAGTATACAATCATCTCCTATCTTTTTACATATCCTACTTCAATTTCTATGTGGTGTGTTCATTTTGCTTATGATCAGGAAACAGTTGTCCTCTACCTCACATATATCCGTGTACCCACAGGATTTCCTTTGCCTTAACTAATGCTCATTTTGATCTCAGTTTTAACTGGGGAAGTTTATAAATTAATTCAGTGATGAAAGTTTTGTCACAATATTAATTTTCTTCATTTCTTCATTTCATTGGCCTGGAAAGGTACCATGATAAAATGTTAACTAATTTTGCCAAATGCCAAACAGTAGCCCCTAACATTTTTGTAAAATTCTGCTGATGCTCAAGTATGCTAGCACTGTTGGTGAAAAAGCATACAAATTGCATTTTTCAAAATTAATATATTGACTAGGAATAGATAGATCAATCTGTTTTTGCTGTCTCACTTTTACATGTATTAATTTCAAAGCTGTTCTTCCCATTTTCATCATAATTTAAAATTTTGTAAAGAAATATTTTTAATTTGTTCATGAAATCATAATTTCTTTATATGTTCTATCCACCTTAAGAAATTTCTGAATGTATCTTAATCTCAAATAATTATTTTGGCATCTTGATTTGAAACAAGGCTGATTAATAAAATGCAGAAAACTGTTAGATGTGGATGCCTTAGTTAATTTGAGAAATGCAAATCAGGTCACTTATAAAGTAAACAAAATCTGTGAGCATTCCTAATTGAAAGGCAATTCATGAGTCCTAGAAAAGTTATACAAGTGGACAACCTGCTAGTCTTTTGCTGCTTCACACATGGAGATGTGACTTGAAGAATCTTTCTTGGTTGCAAAAGTGATTTGGTGTTGTTGTTGATATGGTTATTGACATCTGTATTAGGCCCTAGCATTTTCTTTCCTCTTCCTGGATTCTGTATGTTTTCTTCTCCTTTGTGAGAACTTTGTATTTTGATCTTTGTTGGAAAGAACCTGCCTGTATAAGACCTATTTCTGCCTATCTAGAAATGTAATCTTCCATGATTTATAATTACAGAATTAACGGACTTGTAACAGAAACCTGAAGGTAGTATAAATAAATAACTTCAATTTTATAAACAAATAAACAATTAACTTTATTTAAAGAAGTACCTATTATTTATGACAGGCCCTACCCAGTGGGCTTGCAATTTAATTTAGGCAGATGTGATACTTAAACATTTTAAAAATATTTTAATGGTACGCCATAAGACAAAGGCTAAGTGAAGTACATAATCTTTGAGACATTTTAAAAAGAAGGAAAAAAAAAACCTATGAGGTTTTGGTAACAAGAATCCCATTACCAAAACAAGAGAAGGCAAGATGATTTGCTTTAGAGGAACACCGCCATCTACAGGATGGCGTAAAAAAAGTCAAGATGTCATCCACAACTGAACAATAAAAGCCCTAACCCCTTTTAATGTGTGTTGCTATTGCAATGCACGCAAAAGGGGCATGGCTTTGTGTCAGGGTCAGTCTCGCTTCGCAATAAGACACAGACTCACTTAATGGGTATTAAGGATTTCTGGTTTATTGGAATGATGGCTGACAGAACGAAAAACAGGAACGGGGGTTGTGGTGTGGAGGTGCCCCTTTTATACCCTCTCGTAGGGTCCCCAGGCTCCTCCACCCTTCATTGTCCCAATCCCTCTTGATGGGATCCTTGATGGCTGCATGGGCGTTTTCCCGGTGTCTTCCTTTGTCCCCTCGAATCGGGAGCATCCTCCAGGGCACCAGGTGTGGCTTATCTCTGCTCGTCCGATGTCCTTCTTTTCAGCTGTCTATGGGTCCGTGGGTGTGGGTGCTTTGAGTGCTTGTTTTAATCCCTGGTTTAATTATCTTCTTCCTCTATTCCTTAATGATCATGATCTATGTTGTGAGGCTCTTTTGTGCCTTGCAACGAGGTCATGACATGCTGCCCCCCAAAGATGTCTTTATGGTGCTGGTTTCTCTGGGTATGCCTCGTGGAACTGTCTAGCTAGTTGTCTTGCCATGACATGTTGTGCCTGGACCCACTCTGGGTGTGGGAAATGTTTCCATTTAACGAGGTATTGCAGCTTACCTCTTTGCTTTCTTGAGTCCAGTATCTCTTTTACTTCAAAATGCTGGTGGTTGTCTATCATTATGGGTGGGGGCGGAGGTTCTTCCGTATGCCATTTGGATGTGCTTGTTGGTTTCAGTAGTGCACAGTGAAATACTGGGTGGACCCGTCTCAAGTTGTGGGGCAGTTCGTTTGAAAGTAACTGGATTGATTACCTGTGTGATTTTGAAGGGTCCGATGAATTTCAGTGCCAGTTTCTTCGAGGGTTGTGAGGTTTTTATGAACTTAGTGGAGAGGTAGACCCTATCTCCCACTTTGTAGTTTGGTGCCTCTGCCCTGTGGTTGTCCGCATATTTTTTGTACATGGTTTGTGTGTCTGCTAGGGCCGTTTGGATGATTGGCCAGGTTGTTGCCAGCTGTGCCGCCCAGTCGTCTGGTGAGCAGGGCGGGGTTTCAGGTTGCGGCAGTTCTGGTATCGGTACAAAGTCCCTTCCGTAGACCACCTTAAATGGGGTGTGGCCAGTGCTCTGATGTACCGCATTATTATAGGCTACCTCTGCGAAAGGTAGTAGGTCTACCCAGTTGTCCTGTTGGTAATTTATGAATGCCCTCAGGAACTGTTCCAATGTTGAGTTTAGGATCTCTGTAGATCCGTCTGTGTGTGGATGCCACGCAGTGGACAGTGCTTGCTTGGTCCCGATTAGTTTTAAAAATTCCCGCCAAAACTTTGATGTGAACTGTGTGCCTCTGTCGGTCACCAACCTGTAGGGGGTGCCGTGAATCCTGTATATATGTGTTAAGAACAAGCGTGCCAGTTGTTGTGCGGAGGGGATGGTTGCGCACGGGATGAAGTGTGCCTGCTTTGAGAAATAGTCTTTTACCACCCATATCACTGTTTTCCTTTGGCTGGGTGGGAGGTCCACAATAAAATCCATGGAAATTTCTTCCCATGGGCGGGAGGGGCTGGCTACTGGCTGCAGCAGCCCTTGGGGTTTTCCCCCTTTCTGTTTAGTGGTGGCACATGTAGGGCAGTTGGCCACATAGTCTTTCACGTCTTTTCTTAGGTTTGGCCACCGAAATTGCCTCCTCGTTAGGTGAAGGGTTTTTACGAACCCAAAATGTCCCGCAGTCTTGTCACCGTGCGATCTGTGTAAGATTTCCCCCCGCAATGATTCTGGCACATACAAGGCTTTCTCTTTCCAGGCGATGCTGTCCTTGATAGATACATGGTGTCGGTTGTTTTGCAACCATGTATCTGTTTGTAGTGCTTGTGTGAGTCTTTGTTGCCAGTTCAGTGAAATTGAACGGCGGCTCCGATCATTCCCTGTCGTTCGTGCTGGCGTGCGCTGATTCCGTGTCTGGCTGCGCGTGACAGCTGGGCAGCCCAGCTGTTTCTCGGTCCATACTGTCCCCACGATGTCGGAGGCTTGCGTGTCGTCCTGTGGCCGTCGGGAGAGGGCATCCGCCAGGAAGTTCTTCTTGCCCGGTATGAATTTCAGCGTGAAATTGAACTGGCTGAAGAACTGAGCCTAACGCACCTGCTTAGGGCTGAGCCGTTTTGGCGTGCTGAGTGCCTCCAGGTTCTTGTGGTCCGTCCAAACTTCGAAGGGGCAAGTGGCCCCTTCCAGCAGGTGCCTCCACGTTTCCAGAGCTGTCTTTACTGCGAACGCCTCCTTTTCCCATACATGCCATCTCCGCTCTGTTTTGGAGAATTTGCGGGAAAGGTAGGCGCAGGGTTTTAGGTGGTTGTTGGAGTCCCTTTGGAGCAGGATGGCTCCAATGGAAAAGTCGGAGGCATCTGCCTGCACCACAAAAGGCTTGGTGGGGTCGGGGTGTTGTAGCACTGGCTCAGCTGTAAAGAGGTTTTTTAGTCTCTCGAATGCCATTTGACAATCGGCTGTCCAGTTTAGTAGCGCCCCCGGGTTTCTTGATTTGCGCGTGTCCCCCAAGCCCTTAGTCTTGAGTAGGTTAGTTAGGAATAAAATAGTCTCTGCCAGCTTTGGCGTGAACCCCCTGTAGAAGTTAGTGAATCCGGGGAGGCTTTGAAGTTGTCTCCTCGTGCGTGGGCGCTCCCACGCCAGTATGGCTTGGACCTTGCTTGGGTCCATTTCTATTCCTTTAGCTGAAATCCTATACCCTAGATAATCAATTTGTTTCTTGTGAAACTCGCACTTGGAGAGCTTGACAAACAGCTCTGCCTTGCGGAGTTTCCTGAGCACTTCCTTTACCAAGCGTTTGTGCTCATGTTCCATTTCCATGTAGATTAATATATCATCGAGGTAAACCAAAACCCCCTTAAAAAGGTGGTCGCGCAGGACCTCATTAATTAACTGCATAAATACCCCCGGTGCTCCTGCCAGTCCGAATGGGAGCACCTTATATTGAAACGCCCCCAATGGGCAGTTGAAAGCTGTTTTCCACTCATCCCCCTCCCGTATCCGTATGTGGTAATAGGCTTCCCTTATGTCCAGTTTAGAGAATACCTTACCCTTTGCCAGGTGGGACAAGATGTCCTTTATTAAGGGTAGGGGGTATTTATTTGAAATGCTTGCTGCGTTTAATCCATGGTAATCTGTACAGAGCCGCAGTGACCCGTCCTTTTTCTCACGAAAGAGGACTGGCGCTCCTACTGGAGAGTTTGCAGGCTCGATAAAACCTCTTGCCAAGTTTTTGTCCACAAAGTCCCTTAATGCTGCCAGCTCCCACTGGGTCATGGCATATATTTTGAGTTTGGGTAGGGGTACCCCCGGGACCAGTTCAATGGTACAGTCCGTTTTCCTGTGGGGGGGGGAGTTTGTCCACCTCTTTCTCGCCGAAGACGTCGGTGAAGTCCGCGTATTTGGTTGGCAGTCCCTCTGGCAGTGCCGTCTCTCTGTGCTCTGCAGTCGTCGTTGCCCCCCCCCCCATGGCCGCTCGGGGGACCCTGTTCCCTGAAGGTGCTTGATAACGCCCGTCAGCAAACTTAATCTCTCTGGTTTTCCAGTTGATGACTGGGTTTTGCTGCACGAGCCATGGGATCCCCAGTATGAGTAGGGGTTGCCCCACCGGTGCCACGATGAAAGCCAATTTTTCCTCGTAGCTGCCGAGCCTTAGCGTGGTTTCTCCGGTGTATTGGGTGACCGGGCCCCCTCCCGCTGCGGATCCATCGAGCTGCGTGAACACCAATTGGTGCTGAAGTGGATAGCAGCGGAGGTTAAGCGCGGCTGCCAGGTCTGGGTGCATTAGGCTTTTGGAGCAGCCCGAGTCAATTAGTGCCCAGACTTTTTCAGTCTTATCCCCATGGGTGAGGGTGACACGGACGTAGAGGGTGGGGCATTCCTCACTCACCCCTTTGTTGTTGCGCCTGTCACTGTCCTCCACCTGTCCTTCGGCGCCCCTTAGGCCAGGTGGTTGTCGTTTCCCGTCGGCTCGTCGGGATTGCTTCCCTCCTCCTCTGAGCTGTAGGGGAAGTGTCTGCATCGGTACTCCCCCTTTGCTGCTGGTCGCTTTCTTGGCCCTGGGGTTGGTGTGGTTTGTGCCCTCCTCGTGCTCTCTCTGGGTGTCGATTTGGGGCATGCTGCTGCCTTATGGTCTTCCTTGCCGCACGTGAAGCACTGCCCTTTGGCGAAGCGCCAGTCCCATTCCTCCTTCCATGGTTGGGGTCTCACCTTCCCCTGCCTTGCAGCTGTGCGTGGGGGTCTTGCTGCCTCCGTCTGCTGCGTTTCCCTCTTGGCGTGGAGGAACGTGTCGTGGGCGTCCTCTGCTTCCCCCGCCAGCCGGATCCATTCCGTCAGGGAGTTGGGATTGTCGCGGCAGAGTGCCCACCGGAGAACGTTTAAGTTGAGCCCTTGTTTGAATTTCTCAATCAGAGTCAATTGAGACCAGGTGTCCACTTTTCCGGCTAGGGCTTGAAACTCCATGGCATACTCTGCCACGGAGAGCTGGCTTTGTCTGAGTGTTTTCAGTGCCCTTTTCGCTTTTTCTTGCTCCAGGGGGTCCCTGAAGTGCAGCTCCAGCGCCTGCAGGAATTCTGTGCTGTCCTGCAGCGCCCGGGCGCCTGATTGGCACAGCTGGATGTACCAATCGGCGGCCCGGCCTTTCAGCTTTATGGCCAGGGCATTCACTTTGCCCCTTTCAGTTCTGAAACAGGGACCCCATTCCTTGAGGTAGTACCTCGCGTTCGTCAGGAAAAAGGAGAGTTTAGAGGGGTCCCCGTCAAACTTTATGCCAAAGTCCTTGGCAGCTGTTCTGGTTTGGCTCCTGGTGCCCTCGGGGGCATGCAGCGGGCTCCACGGGGGCTGATGCGGGTCGGATTGTCTCCCGTCCTCTTGCAGTGTTTGCGTCTCTCTCTGGGTCTCCTCGCAAGTCCGTCGACCCGTCGCCCGGGGGGGCGGGACATTCTCCCTTGGGTGGGCTCCTGGAGCCAGGCTCCGCTGTCGCCACCGCCGTATGCCGGGTCATCCCTCCGCCTCTCGTCCAGGCGCGCCTCCAGTCGTCGGGTGGGTTCCTGGGACCGGGCTCCGCCGCCGCCGCCGTCGCCGCCGAGGTCGTCCCGCCGCCTCTCGTCCGGGCGCGCCTCCAATCAGTGGGTGGGCTCCTGGGGTCGGGCTCCGCCGTAGTCACCACCGTCCACTGGGTATCCGCTCCGTCTCTCATCCCGGTGCGCCTCCGGTCGTCGGGTGGGCTCCTTGGGCCGGGCTCCGCCGTCGCCGCCGCCGCACTCGCCCCGCCGCCTCTCATCCGGGGGTGCCTCCGCACTGCCCCCCCCGCGGGGTCCCTGCGCTGCCGTCAGCTGTTGCAGCATCAGCCGTATCGCCTGCACCCCTTCCTCCAGCGCGTCGAGCCTTGCCGCCGTCTGCGGACTCCCGCTGGGGTGCTCGCCATTCCACTCGCCCTCGCCGTTGGCCGTCATGGAGGACGGACCTTCCCTTGGACCCTCCGTGGTGCCAGGCGCTCCCTCGCCTCCGTGCGCCCTGGGTGGCGGTTCGTCTTGCGCTTCCTCCGGGGTTGCCTGCGAGCCTGGAGAGGGTCCCCTCATCTCGCCCCCTGTGGCCCGCGGGCTCTGGGGCGCCGGGGTGGTTCCCTCCCCCTCCACTTCCCCCGAGCTGGATCCCATACTTACCGGGGCGTTACACTGCCCGGACCTCAGCCACATCCCGCCCGGGGGGAGCGGGGCTTCGTCGCCGGGTGCCGAAGGGTTGGGGTGCCTCGCTCCATGGGTTTCCATACCTAGCTGGGTCCCTCACAAGCTTGTTGGATAGGTGCTAGGTAAAATTTTTTTTGGTGTTCCCGTTTTTATGTCAGGGTCAGTCTCGCTTCGCAATAAGACACAGACTCACTTAATGGGTATTAAGGATTTCTGGTTTATTGGAATGATGGCTGACAGAACGAAAAACGGGAACGGGGGTTGTGGTGTGGAGGTGCCCCTTTTATACCCTCTCATAGGGCCCCGGGCTCCTCCACCCTTCATTGTCCCAATCCCTCTTGATGGGATCCTTGATGGCTGCATGGGCATTTTCCCGGTGTCTTCCTTTGTCCCCTCGAATCGGGAGCGTCCTCCAGGGCACCAGGTGTGGCTTATCTCTGCTCGTCCGATGTCCTTCTTTTCAGCTGTCTATGGGTCCATGGGTGTGGGTGCTTTGGGTGCTTGTTTTAATCCCTGGTTTAATTATCTTCTTCCTCTATTCCTTAATGATCATGATCTACGTTGTGAGGCTCTTTTGTGCCTCGCAACGAGGTCATGACACTTTGATTGTATGGTTGTGGCCACCATCTTCACCTTTTCGACCACCCCCTCAAGACCCTGGAGAGGGGAGAGAAGACGCCAGTTCTCTCCCATAGAGAAAATCTGGAATTCTAGTTTGCCTTTAGTACCAAGATTGCCTAGAAACAAAGAAAATCAGGAATAAGTGTATTTGGCCAATAATTTCTACATGTGCATATTTTGGTAATAATTTCCACATAGTGTTTCACAATAACCAATGTTCCTTAATTATTATTGCTATAAGAAGGTGCTGGGTCAAATTGAGACATGACATGACTAAGGTGTGAGGGACTGTCTAAAGGACCTCCTGATCTAGGAAATGGTGTAACTGGCACACCAGATGAAGCAGTGCAAAGGCCTTCCTGGCCACAGCTGCCACCTGCTCATCAAGCAGGAGCTGTGAGTCCAGGAAGATACCCAGATTGCATACCATCTTGAATGAGAAAGCCCTATGGCATCCAAGGTTAGAGATGGAATATTGCCAGATCTAGGTGGCCCTAATATCCAAGGACATCTTCA
Source organism: Candoia aspera (assembly GCF_035149785.1). Lineage (NCBI taxonomy): Eukaryota > Metazoa > Chordata > Lepidosauria > Squamata > Candoiidae > Candoia > Candoia aspera. The sequence continues at coordinate 76,745,644 of NC_086158.1, forward strand.
GGAAGGGGTGCAACACTACCTCCTTCAAAGCAGGATGCCACGAACTCCTGAGCCTTCCCAGACTCAATGTCCCTAGGCAGCAGATTAACCTCCCAGGCACTAATAACATTGAGGAATCTATTGCCAGCTCAGCAACGGATTCCAGCAGTTTAGGCAGGGATTATGCTAGGCAGCAGGGAGGGCAATAGCCCAGCAGCAAGATAATTTATCTTATTTTATTAAATTGTATTGTATTTGATATTTTGATCCTTGACTATAAATTAATTGATTGATAAAATAAACCAGCTAAAAGTGGATTCTTGTTCTCCAGTTAGTTTAAGTAGTTTGTGAGTGGTATATAGATCTCTCCTGAAAGACTGCAAGACTCACCCGGCCAACCATCAACCCATAAAATCACTGAAGTCTACCTGAGCCACTTTTAACAGAAACTCAGAGAATGGCTGGGACAAGGAAGTCTACTTGCAGAGGAATAAGCTGGCTGTAGGGAAAGCTGCTTTACAATCAGTCAGTGTCTCATACATCAACTTCTCATTGAGAAATACGACTTCTAGAATACCATACCTCTCTACACAGCCTTTACTGACCTTAAGGCAGCATTCAACTCCATCTCCCAGTCTAAGTTATGGTACAAGCTGAGGAACACTACTATTGATTGCCAGCTGTTATTCCTCATTCGTGCCGTACTTGAGGAGGCATTGGTACATGGTACACATTTAGAGTACCATGTAGCCTCTAAGGGCACTTAACAGCAGCCTTTCTAATAATCCAAGGTATAGAACAAGGCTGTATATCACCATCATAGAAATTATTCATTTTCTATATAAATGATGTGATAAACTGGTTTAACAAACCAAAAATCCACCCTCCCAAAATGACAGAAAGATATATTGCTATACTGCTATATGCAGATGATGCAGTAATCCTTTCAAGGTCCCCTATAGGACTTAAATAAGCCTTGAGCAATTTTGCACAGCACTGTGAAGAGGACCAAGTATAAATTAATTACTCTAAAATTAAAATCATGGTGTCTGCTAATAGGCCCCAAACGTTTTCCTGTCTTTCTTGTAATAGCAATGCCACTGAACAGGTGTTAGGTTTTCAATATCTGGTAGAGGCCAATGGCAATAAAATGGGTCATGGTAACTATGTTATGCAGAATGTACACAAGAGTGCCACAGCTTTTTAAAGGTTCTATTGCTTTAGTGGGGGCAATATGTACCTATGGCTATTAAACTAATTGAAGCCAAGCCCTTAGCACAAATACTACGTGGTGCACTGCTCAGACCATCTCCCAACCTTGCACTGATGGAACTGGTTCAATCCAAATCCTAAGAACAATCCTCCAAGTCTCCCACTATGCTTCTAATGCAACCTTATGCATGGAGGCAAGAACTGTGAGAGTGGAAACCCATATGGCAGGCCACCTTAAATTACTGGTTGAGACCCACACTCCTTCCTATAGGTTTACCCCCTTAACATTAGAGGATGGAATTTCAAACTATATACAAGCAAGCAGTTACAGTATACTTTCATTTCTAGGGCTTTCACCCTCTTGCTTACTCTCTATGGCCTTCCAGCAAATAACAGTGATACCTGTCTGATATAGAACACCAAATTGACACAGGCAGTAGCCTCCAGCTCTTCATAGCCGACAGTTTGAGATATGTCATGGAGCCAGTAGTATCTCGTGCCATTGGATGTCCCAAGGCAGAGAAGACTTTCACCTTAGTCTGATGTAGTACTCTTCCTTCAGTGCTACTGAAGGTAAATACAACAACATACCATGGCTGAATATGCCCCTGTGAGTTAGGACAGGTGGAATCCATTGAACATGTTCTTCTCTTATCATTAACAGGGAACCACTCGGTGCCCTAATTATTCTGCTTCAGAATAATACAGAATAATACAGAATTCACTACCCATCTATATGCCCAGCTGCTACCTGACATCATCCTTAAGACAACATAACGTAACTAGAACCTGCACAGTTGCATGTAAAATTAGGCGTATATTAACTAAAAGCAGATGAACCTGATTGATTATGGTATGTTAGATATTGCTTACTTTAAAAAAAAAAAAGGCAAAAGGTCTCCTTTGCAAGCACCAAGTCACATCTGACCCTCTGGGGGGATGCCGCTTTTGTGACGCTTTCTTGGCAGACTATAGCGGGGTGGTTTGCCATTGCCTTTCCCAGTCATCACCTTCCCCAGCAAGCTGGGTGCTCATTTTACCGACCTCAGGAGGATGGAAGGCTGAATTGAACTGAGCTGGCTACCTGAGAATCCAGCTTCTGCTGGGATTGAACTCAGGTTGGGGGGAGAGTTTTGGTTGCAATACTGCCGCCTACCCCACTGCGCCACATGAGTCTTTGCTTACTTGCAGCACTAAGAATAAGACTGACCTTTTTATTAGCCCAAACTGCTCACATTTTAAGTCTGTCTTATACTTATACCTATACCCTGTCATTTATTTTAATCTTTTTAGTTTTATCCTTAGGCCAACTATTAAAGGAAGCTTTTTATCTTTGAAGTCCTTTTAGCTAAAATTACTGTTTTATCCTCTGTCACTTATTTTAATCTTTTTAGTCTCATCTTTAGACTTACTGTTATATTTGCTTTTTGCTGGGTAACGACCACAGTATAGATTGATGCTGTAGATCTCCCAAGATCTCTCAAAAATGGATGGAATCCAAACACTGTACTTGGTTTCATGTACTGGTTTTTATCTAGATTCTCAAAGAAGTTCAGTCATATTTCCATATGGGAAGGTGGCAGATCAATATAATTTTCTTCCATTTTTTAGGCTGCTTGGCATGAATTTGAGAAAGAAGACAAATTGTTCAGTTGTATTTGCCAGTAGAAGCTGTCACACAGCCATAGTTTCTGGTATAATAGCTACTTTTATTAGAGCAACGACAGGGAAATTCACTTTTGAAGTGTTCAGATCATCCACTGACTTCATTTCTTTAGCTTTAGTGCAGAAGACTGCAATGAAACTTACCTCCTTCCATGTTTCTTTCAGCCTAAATGTCAGAGAGCCTCCCTCTAGTTCATGATCTTGCTTTTTTGCATGGCCAATTTCTCTAGCTAGCTTTAGTTTTTATAGTAATTTCTCACTGTTTCAATTACCAACTCAATTAGCAAATTTGAGAATTGATATATTCCTTGAAAGGTGGGAAAATAATGATGCTTTCAATTTGCATTTGAAAATTAGTACAATATATCATCAACTTTAACAAATTAAAGGTTTGGAAATTAATCCAAGGTTTAAAATGTAGATAAGAAAAAGAATTTGTATTACATTGTGTTTGTGGCAATAAAACTTCTGACACTGCTGAGCTGATCCACAACATTCCAACTGTTTGGGGAATAATGTTGTCAGAATGTTTACAATCCAGCTTCTGTGCAAGAAGAAAATTGTCAGTCTGGCTGTGTTTAAGACATCAAACATGTTTAAGAGTGGATCAGCTTTGTGGAGCAGGCAGATCTGGGAGGAAGTTTTAGAGGAGTAGGGAAAGAGAACATGAGGGGGGGAACTGGAAGCAGATTGCAGAGTAGACAGCAGGCTTAAGAAAAGTAAGGAAATGAGGAATATAGCTAAATAAGAAGTTGTGTGGATAAGGTAAGAAACTGAAGGGCCAATTAAAAAAGAGGATGTATAGAAATGACTCCACCCAGATAGGTGGCCATAGAAATTGAGTAAATAAATAAATAAATATAAATTACAATGCTCCTAAAACTCAGGGTATAATGTGGCAAGAAACAGAGGATACCTATAGGGAACACTCTGGTGAAGAAGGTGGGAGGGATAAAGAAAGTCAGTGAAAAATCAGAGAGCTGCCCAAGTACCAGATAATGTAGAACAGAGTAGCAGAGCATAGGTGCCAAAGAATCAATATGGCAAAACTTCACATATTAGGATTTATTTTCTAATACTTATATACCACCCAGATCATAATACTCCTGGAGATGTGCAATAATAAGATCCAAAACACAGAAATTATTTTCTTGAAGCCAAAGCTCATCAATAAGGGGAACGTGACCCTATCTACAACTATCACTGTGTCTGGTATCAAGATGCTTTTGGACAAACCCTAACTCCATCTTACTGATATTAAGCTTGTTTCTATTTCCTTGGACCTCTCCCAGTGGTCCTCATACAGACATTAAACAGCATCTGGGAATCATCCAGACCTTATGGCAGTCCCATAGCCTCACTCTAGAGATCGAGTAAAGGTCATCTTTATATTGGTAAAGCTGGTATGAGGTTTTCCTCTTGGCTGGTTGGAATATTTTCCACCAAATGGTACAATGTGATCAAGTGTTGATTTTTTACCTTGGAAGCCAGTTTGTTCCTCAGACAGCGCCTTCTGTTGCTTAGCCAAATAAATACTTAAAAAAAAAAAAAAGATGTCTAGCAAACCATTTACTAGTCTTCCTTGATTGGGTGGTAACTGGCAAGGTTATACTTCTCACCTTAAAATTTGGAACTATTATTGATGGGCTCCATACTTTAGGGACCTGCAAAGACTTATCGATAAGGGTAGATAAGAAGATCAAGGCAAGATCCTAGCAGTCTCTATTAGATTCCACTAGCATCATATTTCCAACAACTGTTTTACCACTTTTCAGTAATAGGAGACTAATTGGGGAGGGGATCTGAAATTATGGGCAGATGCATAAGGTCACTAGGGTCAGTGCTAAATAGGCTGTAAATGTCTACTGGATGAGATTAAGCACCCTATTCCAGAAACACTTTGGGGAACTGAATTGACAACAAGATTCCAAAAAGGAATAGTTTTAATCTTTGACAGCTTGTGCCAAGTTCTGCCAATTGGCCTTTTGCCCTTTCCACCTGCCCCTGCCCCCACTTCAGGGCCCTACGAACTGCTTTCAGTTTTTGTCTGTTATATTCAGAGTGATCAATTCAGTAGTATTCATTCTTAAAGTACAGTAATAAGCCTTCCTGATTAGAGTTAGGCAGTATTCAATTATGTATGCCAATAATTACAATATATAAACACATTGTATGCAATTTCCTAGACTTAGTGTATTAAACTGATATTAAATAGATTGTAATAGGAATGTTTAAAATTAACATATTGCTGAAATGTTGTCATTGATATGATACTTAGTTGGTGATTATTTTATAATTAACATAAATTACAAAGAATTGTGAATATAATTTACTAGTTAGGCATCCACATGTTAATAATGGATGTCTTGAAATATGTTTATCCAGATCACTATTGTCTGAAGTTATAATTCCATTTTTAAAAAGTTCATTTGGCTGTTAAACATAGAGCATGGAATTGCTAATGAATTTTCTTTCTTGAAATAGCCTCTGTTTGATCAGAAACATCAACATGCTCCCTTGATCTTAGCCTTTGTCCAATATTAAGAAGTTTTCCCAATTTCAGAAGTATAGCTTTATGCCAAACATTTATGAACTTCTTTGTATCATATTGGCACATAGAGCTTTGCTTTTCATTTTAAGGCAAAGGTTAGAAAATGGTGTTTGATGTGAAATTGTGAAAAAGTGTGTATTTGGTTCTGGAAATGAATCCCATCAGCTTTACTATTAATGACCATTTGATCGAACAACTTCTTTTGATTACTAATTTGTAAACATTTAATTATGTATCCTGGCTACACACCCCTGATATTCTGCTGGTATGTTTTAGACATATTAAGGCTATAGAAGCATGGAAGTAGAAATACTGTGGTACCTAAAAGGCAGAACTTTGAATTAGAAAGTTCATTATTTGAGTTTTGCCTTTGCAATGAACTTAGTAGTAGTACAGCCCTACTCATACCTATTTGGAAGTAAGTTTCACAGAACTTATTAGCTTGGTTGTAAGAAAGTATATCAGTTCTCTACCATCTTCAATTTGACTTATTTTACACAAGATTTTTATCACTATTATTTATCCCTATTTTGTTGCATTGCTAGTTGAATGGGCAGCCTATGAGTTGAATGAATGAATGAATGAACGAACAAATAAATAAACAAATAAAACTTATTTTACTGTTGAGTTTTACGCATATACCTTATATTTTGTTTTACTGACCCGTTACATGATTGAATCTCTTGGAATGAGGCTGAAATCCCTCAGCCTTTTTTTTTTTTTCCCATCTCTCTCTCTATCTTCTCTCTGGATTTTTTTATTCAGCATAAAATAACCGTTAAACCAGAGCTTGGTGCAAAATGAAAGAAAAAAACAAAGAAAATTATGCCATTGAATGTTGGCAGTGTGATCTGGGAGAACCAAAAATGCACGCCAGCAAGCCACATGGTTGGTGCGTTAACTTTTCCTGCCTTATACAGTTATGTACTACTTATTTTATTTCTTATATTTATCTTTACATTTTGGCTAAGAATTTATGAACCAGTTAACAATAACATTATAACAGAAAATAATAAACATAACAGAAATCACAGTATGCAACAATTTAAAAAATCATAATAAAACTGTATAAAACTCAGTAAGCATTTAAATAGTCAAAGAAATGGCAACCAGATTAAAAATGCAATTAAAATTGCCGTGAAGGGGATCAGATAAGTTTAGTGTTATTTTTTTTTTAAGCTTTCTATCCATTGGGTGACGTGTATCACATTCTGACTTCCTGCCAGCTTCCCCATTGAATTTACTTGTGGGAAGCTGGCAGGAAGCATCAGAAATTACAATCATGTGACCACAGGGACACTGCAATGGCCACAACTTTGTGAATAAAACTGATCTGAACGTGGTGGAAATTTCAATTCCACAGGAGTAATGGGTCACTGATAAAAATGGTTGCATATGTAAGATAAATTGGATTGCTTGCTCACCTTTTCCCTATGTGCCTCATAAAAGCAATCAGTAATCAGTGATGGTCACCCCTCTGCCCCTGCTAGGGCAAGGAGTGAGTACTGAAGTCCAACTACAGCCTGCAGTACTGACACAATGAATTGTATCATGTATCATGTATCAAGAACCTCCTTCATTACAGGATGGTGAAATAAGCACCACTGTAGTATACTCAGTGTCAATTCCATTCTGAGGGTATGACAAACTTGGACTGCTATGATCAAACATCAATATTGGCTATGGTCATTTTTCTCAATTTTTGGAAAGCAGAATGACATGATCATTCTTACTCTCCTAAGATGCACATGTACTTAGAAGTCATGGACTTCTCAGATATATTAGTATATACTTGCCGCCCTAGGTAATCCTTTTAAAACAAGATTAGACTGAGGCATGACTGATCTGCTGTTCTCAATAACCTTTGCTGTTTTTTTCCCCTCCCTTCCCCATCCCTTCACTCTGCGTGTCATGATATCTGAGCATAGGTCCTGTTTCATTACTGATATCTGTAAGCTGCTGTGAAAAGCTTTCTGGCTAAAGAGGAGGATGGAATGTTGTAAACAAATGCTTACCTCTTTGCAGGTTAATGGTGGATGATGCGGTTAATTTTTATAACTGCAATGCCCAGTCCTGGGAATCTGCAACACCGAAACCACTTTGCGACTCTAAGGCATGCTCTTTCTAAAAAGCGAGAATGTAATTTCTTTTATAGAACTATCAAACCATATTGGCACAAATCTAGTGCATACACTGAAATGACACCATAAGCTGCTATCACAAAATATCTTGCTACTTCATAGTTCATGACCTGGGGTGGGGCACTCTGCCAATTCATACATTTTTAAAAACAGCTGTAATAGAAATAGTTTGGGGAGACGTCTCCAGATATTTTTCTTTTCTTTTCTTCATGATAGCCATCTGCTGTATTAAATTATTTAAACGTTAATTAGCTTTTAGAACAAGACATTTCTTTATGCTATTTTGAAGCATGTTTCCTAAATAAATGTTGGAAGCTTTTGAAAGCAAGTGAAACATTTGATTGGCTAGTCAACTGCTTTTGCCCAAAGTGACTTCATGCTAAAAATAGTGATTCATTGCAGCAGAGAAAGTGTTATTGGTTACTACTATTTGCAAGAAACAAGTAGGCTTATAGGGTTCATTTATAGGAGCTGAATTATGCACACATGATGTCACTTCATGACTGACAGTGAGTACATGTGTGAATGAGTCCTTACAGATGGTACGCAGAACATAGGGCATCAACAATGTTTTAACATAATTCTTTTCAGTTAAGTAACATTAAGTGGCAATCTTCAAGGGCTGCATTATAATCAACCCCTTCCTTAGATGAACATCTGCTAAATGAGAGCTATAGCAATATTTTTCATATACCACCAGCATCAGATAGCCATGGAAGTGGGGAGCAGCTGGTGATGCAGTTACTTTCCCCTCCAGTGTTTTTCCTCCCAGGAACAGGAGTGTCAGCAGCGTAGGGAAAATCCAAACTGTGAATCTTCCTGGGCTTGTAGTTTTTTGTTTCATCTGTATGTGAAAGGCAACTTGCCTGATTCGTAGCACTTGGACTAAATTATAGGTTGGAATGCATTTATCCTTCAGTTCATGCTTGCATCAAAATTTTACTCCGCAATTCTCAACTCAAAAATGTGTAAACATGGAATAAACATGCATAGGCAGTATTAAAGCCAGCAAAGATGCCAAAAGCCTGATGGTAGCTAGATAACAGTTCAGGGTGTCTATTAGCTAAAAACTTATGAATGAAAACTTAATTTGAATGCAAGTTTTTGTGCATTAAAAAATGGAACAGATTTATGATAGTTTCAGTTGCAAAAATTACAGAGAAATAGCCTCATCTTCCCTGTTTCTTCCGTATGACTTTGTAGCTCCCAGCATTCCCAAAAGCCATAGGAAAGAGGGCATGTCACAGTAGTTCCCACAATGCCTGAGTGGGCAGCAGTGTTGAGAACTCAAAAGGTGTTCATGCATATGTGATTTTATCATCAAGTTGTTACAATATTCATCATTCAAACTCTTCATAATGCATCTTTAAAGAATTATCTGGAATAAACATGCATAGGCAGTATTAAAGCCAGCAAAGACGCCAAAAGCCTGATGGTAGCTAGATAACAGTTCAGGGTATGTTTAACCATTTACCTCTGGTCATAAATGGGGAGATCAGCTAGCCCAATGGTATAATCTCTATGCAGCTTTTCTTGAGCAGAGGGCCGTTGGATGTGGGTTGGATGAGGATGAAAACTCAGTCAAGTTTCGTTTTATTTACAATGAATTAAAAGTAAATACTAGGACTGTGCAAGACTATTTGAAGCAGCACTTTGTAGCTGCTTTGCTTTCATTAGAAGAATCAGCTATCTATGCACATACAGGTAGTCCTCATTTAGCAACCACAATTGGGACCGACAGCTCAATTGTTAAGCAGAGCAGTTGCTAAGTGAAACCATGACTGTGCTTATGATCTGACTTCAGCTTTCCTTTGCTTTACAGACCTGCAAAGGTTGTAAATGCAAGGACTGGTCACAAAGGTGTTTTTTCATCCCTGTTGTAACTGCAAACAGTAGCTAAATGAGACAGTTGCTGAACGAGGACTACTTGTACATGCTCAAAGCAGCTGCAATGGGCCTTGAAGATGATTTTGCACAGTATGATCCCTCTCCAATCATTTCCCCATTCTCTTACTATTTTAAAATTGTACAGCTTGGTAAGAGCTTTTGGAGGTCTCTGGAGGCTGCAGCCATGGAACACAGGGACCACCAGTTATATACCTCAGTAGTAACAATAGGTCAGAGAAGATAGATGATAAAAGCTTTAAGGTGAGGATCAGTGGATTGAGCAAGAAAGGGGGTGGCTGTTTGAAAAGTAATGTGGTCAAAGAGGAAACTATAAAAGTTGTAACCTATTCTGAGTCTGCTCTGTGTCTGGATCATGCTTGAAGAAAACTGCCTTTCTGCTCCATCTACTAACTTGTACTGCTAATCCCACCTCTACTGTAAATGAAACTTTAAAACACCTTACTTGACCCTTATGCAAGTGGATGGGACAACTGGTTTAGTCAATGGGCTGGCTATCCTATTTGCTTCTCTGAGTGCAGAAATTGATATATTTCTTTATATGTGTCTGTGATCTTTGTACTTGAACAAGCATACAGAATGGTCTATGAGCCAAGGTCCATCCTATTGTACCCTACTGTGCTATTTTGCGAAGAAGCTGTTTATTTTCTTCTGTAATGGAAGGAACAGGAACATAAGAAGCTTCAACTAGTACCTCAAGCCTAGAGTTGTTGGCGCTAACCAGCAGCAAGCTTTCTAGCCTATCTGGGGATGCCAGGAATTGAATGTAGTACTTTTTGCATGCAAATTATGTTCTCTGCCTTCTGTAAAATTATATTCTATGCTTTGCAAGAATTTCTTGTATTATCAACTCTTAGGTTATCTGTGGACTTTCCTAACTCTCATTGTTTACAACAGATCCTTTGTTCTTTGCTTTGTTGTCTTATCTTTTTCTCTCCACATTGTGACTGCATCCCTACCCAACTGATAGGCTGAGTGAGTAAAATTAATCACTGTTGTATTTTCTATAGATTTTTGCTTCCTCTCCTCCCCAAATTTCATGTTATATTTACTTTCCTAGCTTTTATTATGATGGTAATTTACAGTTTGGGGATATTTTAATGTATCATTCATAAATGGATGGTGTTTTTAATGAAGACCTGTGCTTGAATACCTCATTGATCCTCTTTATGTCCTAAAGCAGTTGGTGGGGTGTGTATATGTATGGTTGGGATTAAAATGTGGGAGAAATTAATTATTCCCTTCTCATACTGATTCACTAAGGCAAATCCCTCACCTCTCCACTGCCTTTGGCTGTTTTTAGGCAACAATTGAGAAAACATACTGCTACTCTCCAGCTTTAGAGAGGAATTGCATGAGGGAATCACTGTATGTATTCTCTGGTACTCATGTCATTATTTTTAGTGTTAAGGAATATTTGCGGAAAATTTAGTAATTGGACATCTGTATACGATGGTGTTTGTCCTGACTAATAAGACTTTTAATCTATGTATATAGTTCTGAAGCTTTTATGTCATATAATTGGTTCTTATTACCTGAAACGTTTAATTGTATAGTGCAGTCAAAAAGTTCTTCTGACAATTCAAAATACTATTGGGATAGTGACCATAACCAGATGATATACTTATACATAGTCTTAATCCTTTTTTGATAGTGTATGAGAATTTATATTTCTATTTCTTTTAACTTTTTATGAAATGTCACTGAAACAAGCAAGAGCATTTATTCCCTATTTTGGCCTCTGAGATGAGATTCCAGCTTTCATAAAAGGATGCTGTAACAGCTTCTGTAGACTTGTTTAAACTTGAGAATGGGATGGATGGATGGATCATATCTCTGATATGATAGAATCAATATGAAAGAGTGCTTCCTTGTCATGTGAGAAGGCATGGTTAAGAAGAACTTCATTCCAGTTTCATGGAGGTTGGGGAAGGATCTCTCTCCTGTCTTTGTTCCTCCTTCCCAAGTACAACAATGGACCCTCCTGGTTCCAGGATCTGGAATTAGCCCTAAAACATGCACGTGTGCACATACATACACACACAAAATTAAAAAAAAACCAGGAGGAAATAAAAACAAGAAAAGCACTAGCGGAAACAAGCCATTCAGAGCCTGCTCAACTCCAGTGCTTTGAAGGAAGAAGTCCCCTGTCTCTTATATGTTGTCGTTGGTGAGCTAGGGAATGCAGGGAGAATCTTCGACAGTGGCAAAGTTCCTCAAGTGATGGCCTGGTGGAACTATCACCCAGAGCTCTAGGAGCTGCCACTTGGTAGAAGGCTCTTCTTACAACATGTTTGCAGTGGCCACTGAGGGATGGCCCCTGGAATGCCAGTGGTTTTCTGGCAGCCACAACTCAACTACCCTGCTACAAACACATGGTGGTAGATGAAGAATAGGGCCAAGATGTCTGTACCTGAAATTCATGTGTCTCAAATTTCATGGGAGATGACCTAAAATCTGATCTTTAATAGTAGAAAATCACTGTTCTCTTGGGGAGGCAAAAGTAGAAGGCCAGGAGCCTAATGTTTATAGGAAGCCATGTTACAGTATCTTTTTTCATCCTTCCTGAAGAGGACTCTGAACGCACATATGCTATAGCAACTAATTTTGTTCAGAACTAACCTGAAAAGCAGACTTTTTTGCAGTCAATATTCATCATCAAGCTGCTACATAACAGCAGTGCATCTTTCCCAAGTTTGGGGGAGGAATGAAATAAAATAAAATTTGATACTTCCGACTGCAGCCTTGAGAGGGCAAAACACAGCTGTCAGCCACAAAGTGGTTGCTGGACTTGTTCAAATTTCTGATTCAAATCGTATCATCCACTGGCCACCAGAAAGCGGTTCTATTCCTTCAACTGAGACATTTTGTGTGTTGGGGAAGTGCTAATTCTTCATGTTTTATTTTCTATCTTTCATAGCTGTAATGGCTGAATATTGAGTAGGGCTCTGCAAATCATCCCAGAGGGGCACTGCATAAAGCAGGTTAAGTAAGAGTGAAGCAGCTGCCTTTGAAGGGTTAAAGAAACTGTAACCTCTGGAACACAGTTGCTTTAAAGGTTTCTGACTACCTTGATGTGTGTATCCAGCCACAGAGACCATTGGCACAGTATGATTCCTCTCCATGCAAACATATTTATATTCCATTTTTCATACAAAAGCTCAAGACCACATGCACAGCACTCTCTCCACAGCAACAACCCAGGGATATAAGATGGTCTGAGAAAATCACTGGTTTAAAGTCACCCAGTGAGCCTTTAGTACTAAATATCGGCTAGAACTATTAGGGATTGATCTTCAAGAAGATTGCCCTTGCTCTTTCATACAGCTGGGTCAACAGCTTGCACCTCATGGTTAGAGAGGGGTAACTGCCAGTTTCTGGAGAGGCTGCCTAATTTTATGCAGTGAGCAACATAAGACACTGAGATTCAAGAACAATGAAACTTCATTGGCTTCCTTTATGTAGAGTTGAGCAGTTCCCTTCAGACACACCTGTACTGGGGAGCAGCTGGCCCTTTAAAGAACAAGCCAGACTTTTTTGCCTAGAGGAAGTCATCTGAACCCTGTGAATCAATAAAGGAAAAGGAGGGGGATTGGCTAGGAAGAGTTTTTTTGGGGGGGAGCTTTGGGGAAGGATTGGGCTGGAGTCCCAGATGGGGGGTTACCTCAGGTAAGGTTTGAAATTGAGCTATTGGGCTGTAGTTAGAATTGCATTAGTTTTTTTTTTTGTATTTTAACTCTTTTGTATTTTGTCTTGTGCACTGTGTGTAAAACCGTATCTTCTTTTAGTGTCTTTAATAAAGTTGATTTCTGTTTAAACCCTGAAGTTGACCGGTGGCCTTCTAGCACCTGCTTCAGCTTGGCTGAACTACTGACTCCCAAAGTTTTTGTCTGGGTTCCCTATAGCCAGACCCAGGGTGGGGCAAGGATTTCTCCTTTAATCCTCTCCTGGTTCCCCAGACAGCTGGTGGGGAAGGGAGAAACCAGTGTATCACAAAGGGGTGGTAAAAGCAAAGGGACTTAGTTTTCCAGTTGCTGCTCGGCTTCTTGTAGAGGTTATCCCAGAACTGAAGGGCCTGAAGGAAGGGGCTGGTTTGACCCTGAGGACACCTTCCTTACTACAACACTGAAATGAATCCACACAACTTACATAATGTCCCTCAATCAGTCTGGCTGGGCTCCAGTGAGGTGTTGGGAAAGCTGGCAGAAAAGGGTCAACAGTATTTCATTGCTCAGCTAATAAAGCTCAGCAAATAAACAAATAGCATGTGTACGGTTTTCCATTTTAGTGGAATACATGCTGCTTAATGGAATACATGCTGTTGATGCTTTACGTGTGGTGATAGCTGTGTTGGTGCTTTACATGTGATAGCTGTGTTTTTTTACACTCAGTCTCTAGTTTTCTGGTATACAGTACTGCTATTCTCTGCATTGGAGATTGCAACCTAAATCCATGGAAGCTGTCCAGGAAGCTGTCCAGGGTCTAAAATCAATGTGTGATTTCAGATAAAACAACAACAACAACAATAATAATTTATTAAATGTATATGCCTCCTGACTCCCAGCAACTTTGGGTGGTTATGGACTTGGTTACAGCAATCCAGCTGGCACTTAATCAGATGATCATGGAATATAGATTTATTTATCTTGGATGGAGGTACTCTCCACTTGGAAACTTAGTTTATGTTTGAGTTTACTCCTGGGTTCTGCACTCAGTCTGGATGCTGAGGTTTCAGCAGTGGCCAGGAATTCATCTAAATGATTAAGCTTAGGACACCAGTAGCATCTGTCTCAGGAGGTGGTAGATTTGGCCACATGTAATAATTCTGTTCTATCTTGAGTGCTAAATAGTATTCCATATGGGTTTCCCTTTTTAAAAAGTGTAGAAATCATCTGATTTCTGATGCTGATGCTGCAGATCAGTACCTAAGTACTTCCTTTTCATAATATATTCACTGTTTCCTGGTACAATTCAAAATGCTTGCTGTGACTTATAAGGCTTTTCAGAATTTGGACCAGATGGTTTGAAATATTATGTTTTCCAAAATAAGCCTATCTGGTTTTCAGAGTTTGGGCAGAAGCTTTTTTTTTTCTCATCCCTTTTGCCATCAGTTTTGTTGATGGCTGCAACCAAAGTCTGGATCTCCTTGCCAAGGAAGGCCAAGCAAACTTTATATTTGTTAACTTTCCCCTGGTAAGCAAATCCATTTTTAATCAGGGAGGTTTTAAGCTGACTTCTTGGTTCTGAAGTAGATTTTAATTAGTAAGAACTTTTATTTCTTTTTTAGCTATGGGCTTTTTTTAGTTGATGTGCTTTTATGGTTTAATTATCTTGTACTTTATTGTTAATTCCCTTGATTGCTATGTATAGTGAAAAGAACAGGAATTTGTAATGGAAAGATAGGACATTGATTAAGTAAAAACATTGAGCTAAAATGTTTATTCAGTAGATTGTTGCATGTGAAGTTATAATATGCAATAGGAAGCTTGCTACATTATTTCTGTTGATCAGGGTTTGTGTGATATTTTTAATGCTGCCCCATGTAAAAAACCAAGCTTCTTCCAAATGAAGAGTAACAGTATATTGGTAAGAAATATTATGATACTATTTCTTTTGTAAATTTCTGTTTACAGGGGACTCTTCATACATGGAAGATTGTCTAGTTTCATCTATAAGTAACCACACCTCCATGAAAAGGGGATTTGGGCTTGAAACAATCATTTGAAAGGGTACATTAAAGTTAAGGTAAAGATAAAGGTTTCCCTTGACATTAAGGCCAGTCATGTCTGACTCTAGGGGGCGGTGCTCATCTCCGTTTCAAAGCCGAGAAGCCAGCGTTTGTCTGTAGACACTTCCATGGTCATGTGGCCAGCATGACTAAATGGAACGGCATTACCTGCCTGCCGAAGCAGTACCTATTAATCTACTCACATTCGCATGTTTTTGAACTGCTAGGTTGGCAGGAGCTGGGACTAGCAACGGGAGCTCACCCCATCATGCAGATTTGAACCACCGACCTTCTGATTGGCAAGCTCAGCAGCTCAGTGGTTTAACCCGCAGCGCCACCGCATCCCTTTACATTAAAGTTAAGGGTACATTAAATATGTGTTAGAGATTGATGCTTACATGACAATTCCTATTCATGGCAGTGGGAGATGCTGTCAGGCTCAATGGTCATCACCCTAGGCAAATATTCATGAAAATGCTATTTTGGATGCAAATCAGTGTATTTGTTCTCCTGTTCTGAATTCAAATTAGAAATCAGCATTCATTGATGCTGTGTGCACAGGAGGGTCAATGTGCCTGGGAAATCCTGGAAACAGATGTCCAAGTTCCATGTCTTTTTGAATCATCAAAAGACCCTTGCATGAAATAGAGCATCATCAGCACATACTGATAATGATAATTCTCCCTGTACTGCTTCCTTAATCCATGTTCCTTTTACTTCCAACCCTGTTCTTAACTTTGCTAGAAAAAATATACATGTCAGTTTGCAAGATGGCAACAGTCAGAGGCAAGGAGACACACAAATTCCCTTACCATTGGGATACTATGATAAAGATATTATGATAGAAGTAATACAAAATAAAGTTTTCTTCACAACAAAAGTTTTTCTTCTATCAAAAGTTTATCTTATTATTTCATTCTCAAATTCATATTTTCTACCTTATCTTATTGGCTATTCTGTCTGGTCCATTTTTTTCTATGGTTTTCTAGTTTTTAATTTTCAGTCTTCAGTCTTTCTTCTTTCCTTCTTCCAATCTTTTGTTTTCTCTTCTCTTTTCTCTATCAGTGTCATCACACTTAAGGTTTCACCTGAGCCCCTTTTTAAAGATCAGACTCACTGAAAACGGTAAGAGCCCTTTAAAAGAGATTGTGAGGAGTGTAGCCATTCTGCTTTCCTTTCCTTCCTTCCTTCCTCCCTCCTTTCTCAGATAGACCTGCAGTTTTTCCATAGTTGGTTTTAAAATTGTAAATGTTTTCATAAAAAGACAAATAATCTCTTTCCCAAAATTACTGTTCCATTCCAGTCTGGAAGCTACACAGTTGCTTTCAAATGGAACTCAAAATATTAGTGTTGTATAATATTCTTGGTATTTATGGATTGTACTGCTCAAATGACTGAAATAGTAATTATTATTACAATGAAACTCAAAATGTCAAGAGATCTGATATTGTATTGCTCATGCAAGATGCAAAGTGCATAAATCTCTTGCCATTTATTGGAAAAGACAATTAATATTCCTTTTGGGAGTAAAAATGGACAAAATGTTCCTCTTCTGGAAGTTACGTGTTCTAATGCCTTCTTGATGGGGCTGAACTGTATCTTCCATGAGCTCTAAAAGCTAGTTGGCAATGGCAAGGAATTAAAGAATTTTGGGTGAAAACATTAGGAAGAAACTGAGCTGTTTGGTTTAATACCCCTATTTTGTATTTCAAACAAAGGGGGAAAAATAAACTGAAGAATTCAAGCCTGTGTGTCACTACTTATACTCCTGCATCCCTCCATCCCTCCAAGGCCAATAAATAAGCAAACAAGTGTGGGCTGTGCTGAAATAAAATGTAATAATAAAATTAAAACAAAACAAAACAAAATGCCAATTATAAAGTTATGGGAAGAGTCACTTGAGTCCTTTTGCAACAGAGAAAGAAATAAAAACAAAGAGTTACCTTATTGTCGCAATTGAACAGCATCCTGATATATGGAGGTATGTATCAGGGGATTCCACCAAATTGTTGATTATGGTTTTAATTTTTAAGGAGACAAAAAAAAAAGAGCAGTAAATCTAGTGGCTCATAGTGTTACAATTGCTACAATTTTGAGATATCACAGCAAAACCGAAATTATAGAGTATGGTCTTTGTTAGTTTTTCCTGAACAGCTAAGTCATTTAGTGACATTTATTGTGCCAAGGTGCATAGATTAGCATTTCACTTAATATATCTTTATAACATATAGCTATTTCTGACATAAACACATTGAATCATTTGTAGAAATACATGGTCTTGATTTTTCTTTGCTTTCTTATCTTTTTCCACATCTTCTTTGTTCTATAAACAGATTTGCCAAACTTACTTCCTTTTTCCTTTGCTAATATAATAGAAAAACAAGCTCAGATTTTTGAAAAAAATCCGACTCTACAGAGGTACACACTGACATCCCTTTACTGATATTGTCAACAGGTTAGAAATGTTGAAGCAACTAGCATCTAAACATCCACCAAAGGCTTAAACATGTCTTATCCTTTAAGTATCTCACACTGCTTCGATTTTACATCAGTGTTAGTCACTTGATTGCATTCATGCAAAAAAGAGAAGCATGTCTCTGGTGCCTTGGACAGCTATTTAAACAAATTGGATATGCATAAACAAATCAGCAGCAAGCTATTATGGAATTAGCATTTGATTTCACTCTTGAGGGTACTCACCTGGCAATAAGTCCCATAGAAATCAACAGAACATATTTCCAAGTTACAGATTTGCCTTTTTGAAATTATGGTTATTTAATACTGAAGGATGTTAATCCTTCAAGAATTTGTAAATGTCAAACTTTAAGAAATATTGAAAGTCTTATTGTACTGATTTTATTTTTTTGTCCAGCACTTATCCCTGGGCAAATGACAGAATACATATTTCAGCATCTGCTGCACCACTTTTGTACATGTGTTACAGCATTACATATAAGCATGCAAGGAACTTGCATTGTGTGATGTCATTTTAATAAAATTGTGGCTTGCTGTGGATGCCTTTGCACT
Source organism: Candoia aspera (assembly GCF_035149785.1). NCBI lineage: Eukaryota > Metazoa > Chordata > Lepidosauria > Squamata > Candoiidae > Candoia > Candoia aspera. Next base: position 76,763,852 of record NC_086158.1, read on the forward strand.
TATTTCAGTGAGCTCCAACTGGCATAGATTATTCTTGCATTTTGTGAGAGATTGTGGGAAAGTTGGGGTCTGGTCTGTTGAAAAATTATCTCAAAAATGGCAATGCGGTCCAAGTGCTGAGAGATCTGGCAAAAAGTGCTTCAAAGGTGCTTCACTATAATTAAGGCTGGGAAATTTTTAGAGTTTCCAAGATTCTGTGTTTACCTCATACTAACTTTTAAGATCCTTTACTGAAATTTATATTGTTCTTGTTTCCTTGATCTTACCAGCTACAGTATGTGGGGTTTGATACATCCATACCTTCATTTTACTCTCTCAGCAACTCTCTGGTTTAAGTCTTGCTGCCCCCAATGTCACTGCCCCCAATGAAATTTGTGATTGAGTGGGGATGAGTGCTTGTATTTACCTGGCCTTTCTTAATTCTGCATTCTATCTCTGCCTTGCTGGAATACAAAACAAATCCAGAATAATAACATACTTAGTCTTTTGCCCATAATCAACAAATTATTTGCCAGTTTTCTGTTATAAACTCTTGCACTTGATATCGTTTGAGAACCTCTTGGCCCCTGAGCATGCTGGCTTTAGAACTATCACTCTACCATGGACTACATCATCTTTCTGAGAAATATTATAACTTAACCAAAGAAGGCCCATATGTTACTTTTTTAGATTTAAGGGCAACCTTTGATTCAATACTTAATGAAAGATTATGGAGGAAATTGCTATTTTGATTGGCATCTCCTAAAACTAATTATACTACCACATCATGTTACTGTCGTCCAAGTCAAGGGCAACTGCCTAGGCCATTTTACTGAACCTAACCTGTCTCTACTTGTAATGGTTGCAACAAGAAGTTTGTACTCTTGCTCCAACATTGTTTAATTTTTATATTAATGGCATTGTTGAGGTTTTTGCCAAACCAGAATTCTATCCTCCATCACTTAACCATCCCTCCATTTTTATTCTTTATGTTGTTGATGTAGACGTTCTGTTACCCAGGCAGCACTCCAGTATTGCCTTAAAGCTTGTACTAGAGAACATATTGAAATTAACTACTCCTAAGTAAAGATCCTCTTATTCTCAGAGAAGCACTTTGAGACTCCAATTAGATGGGTGATCAATGGGAAGCTTACTGAGCAAGTTAATTTTTTAAAATACTTTGGTGTTCAGTTACAATCTTCTACCAATTGGTCAATACAGATAAAAGAGCTTCTTATAAGAACTCCCAAAACATCTGTTGCTATTGCTAAATTTGAAAGTCAATTTGGAAATAACTATACCCTGGCCACCATTAAGTTATTTAAAGCTAGAGAAGTTTTTATGAAATGAATGGGAACCATTGAAATAACAATGATTTTTTTCTTTTGTAGAACATTTCCAGATTCCTGCTTATTAACAATGGAATGTGGCATGTTGAATGCAGTTTCAGCTTACAGTACAAAGGCTTCTTCAAAACAGTTAAATTGCCAGCAATCACTTTCTTATTCATGGTTGGAAACCATGGTTGCCATCATTTTAGGAGGAGGCTCCACATTAAACAGATTCTGAGCATTGTCTGGCCTACCTCCAGTCTAGCTTCGTATCAGTCTTAACATTGGGGTGTTTTTATTCTCCTCCTGTTCAACACATTGAGTTTTCTTTTTCTGGAATTTTCTTTCTTTAGTCCTTACATTATTATTTCATAAGGAAATTGTATTCAATCTTACTATACTGCTTTTGAAATAAGAGCTTCATCTAGGAGTGAATGCCCAGTTGATAATGGGAGATGTAAAACCACTGTTTTGGATTCTAGTTTTCCATTTCAGGGGGTAAGTTTTGGACTTCAGAGGACTGTGGACTAAGCTCTGCTTTTCTAAGGAAGCTTCCTTTCTGTGGAACCTGCTCATGTATTTAGATCAATAGGTAGAACATTTTGTCTAAAGAAGCCCAGATTACTTCTTAACTACCTGAAGGTAAGAATGTGGAATCACACGGAATCTTACATGACTCCGTAGCTTCTCTGAGGAGGTCTCTTCTCGAAGCACAGCAGTGTTACATTGCGCACAGAGACTACCATCCCTATGGTGAAAAATGAAAAGGTGTTTCCTTTTTTTATGGTAGCCTAAGGCTGTGGAATAAACTCTTCGAGAAGATGTATCAGTGCACTTCCCTTGTATGTTTTAAGGGAAAAGGGAAAACATTTTAATTGGCGTTTGGAAAGAAATGTCGATTTTAGCTATTTTTGTAAATGTGGTAGCTCAAATTGTTTTTCTGTTTGCTTAGTGTTTTATGTTTATTTTTCTGCTATAATGCTTTAATCTTTGTAGTGCCTTAAATACTATAAATCACTGCAATAAGGTAACATCGGCTAGAGGGATGCTTTTATTGCCCCATCTCAAAATAGATGAAATACAGAGATAGCAAATCAAGCTACAAAAATTAGACGATGCCCTCCAGTGAAGATTAAATCAGTTGAACCATAATAAACGATAATTGGTAATTTACTAATGCATTATTATTTGAGAAGTTTATAAGAGGGTGTGCCTTTTTTTTTCTTTTGCAAAGAAAGTAATTTGCTCACTTTTAAGTGGGACAAACAGCATCAAAATAGGTTAAAAAAAGGAGGATGATATTTTCTGTGGGTAGAAGAGAGCAGTAGTCAGGAAGTCTAATTAGAAGAGTGGCTAAAGAGTAGAAAAGCTCATGGGTAAGCAAATTAACAATACCATTAACACTATTTTGAGGATGTGGAACATCTATCTATCATCCATCCATCCATCCATCCATCCACCCATCCATCCACTGACCTACTTACCTACCATCTCAGAGGCATCAGCAGGATCAGAGGCTTTCATCCTAGTAATGAACGCAGTGCTGCACAGTCATGATGCAAACTCTTTTCAGACACGCATGCAGTGTCACCACATTTATATAAAAGAGATGGAACTTGTATCATCACACTGCAACGCTCATTCGATCATTTGCCCTTCACTGCCCTTCCCTCTGTGGACACCTCTGATTCTGGCTATGAATTATTTTTGTCAACATCGTTCTCTTATACCAGACAGATGGTATGGCTCGTAGTTGTATGTTAATTTTTTCTATCCATTTTATTGAACAGATTCAAGACTGTTGTTAATATCCAGTCTTTCTTGTTTCTTTCCTGTTTATAAAATCACACTGTGATGCCACTTATTTCAAATAAGAATTATTCTGTTTTCAGGCACTTATTGAGTGTTGTGACAGTATATTACTTAGCAAAGGATAGATCATATTTATTTTTGAGCAACTGTATGTGCTAGTCTTATACATGCCACTTTTATTACACTTTACTCCCTAGTCAGGTAGCTAAACCAAAAAACAACCCATCAGTTTTCCAAGTGTTTAAAGCTGCATTTGGCTCTGCGTTATGTTTTCAAAGCAAAACCCATCTTTTGTATCATAGTGAATCAATACTACAGATAGACAGACAGACAGACAGACATGAGTAAAAACTGCACAGTTCATTTACTTGATAGCTGAGATTTGCATTAACTAGCAATATGGCAAATTGTAGCTTTACTGGTATAGAAAGCTTCTGTATAGATCATGTGCCATATACATTACATTAGATACTAAACGAATTAACATTCAATTAACATTGAATAACATTTGTCTTCCTGGATATTAGGCAGATATTCCAATGCCTGAGTTTGAATATTTGTATCCACTATGTAAGAGTGATGTTTTAAATTAACCACAGTTACGTTTGCTATTTAACAATTGGATATTTTTCAAACAAGTGTCACACCATTGTTACATAGTAAAGGTAAAGGTAAAGGTTTCCCTCGACGTAAAGTCCAGTCGTGTCCGACTCTAGGGGGCGGTGCTCATCTCCGTTTCTAAGCCTTGGAGCCGGCGTTGTCATAGACACTTCCGGGTCATGTGGCCAGCATGACAACTCGGAACGCCGTTACCTTCCCGCCGAAGCGGTACCTATTGATCTACTCACATTTGCATGCTTTCGAACTGCTAGGTGAGCAGGAGCTGGGACGAGCAACGGAAGCTCACCCCGCTGCGCGGTTTCGAACCGCCGACCTTCTGATCGGCAAGCTCAGCAGCGCAGCGGTTTAACCCGCAGCGCCACCGCGTCCCTTGTTACATAATCCAGGTAAAATCCTCTGTATTCAGAGTTGACTGTGGTGGAATAAAAATTTAATACAATTGCAGTAAATGAACTCACACTTTATTCACATCTAAATCAAATAAAGAAATAATACGTCACTTCTTAATGATTAATCAGTTTATTGTGGAATAGCCTTTCATTATTTATTTAAATGCTGGGAACCTGCCCCATATAAACAGATATTGTCATGTATAGAATTAAGAAAACATTTGAACATAAAATCATAATAGAAATGCAGTAATAATTTGCAGTCCATTATTGTTGATGAGGAAAAATGCTGATAAAAAAACAAGATAGCAGCTAAGCTACATTCAATAAATCAAATAGCCAAAGTCATGCTAAATATTATGGTCAGTTGGATTTCCACAATTTTTTTTTTTTAAACTTTCTCTTGCGTACTTTCAAAATGCAAATATTCTAACAACGGAAATCAGAGCAGACTCCTTTGGGTGAATTTTGAGTAGATTTTGTGAAATCGATGATGCATATGATGCAATAGACAAAACTTATAATGTGAAAATTGTTAGATTTTCATGTGCTAAATGAAATTAATAGAAATGGTTGTTTCTACTTATGTTGGTTTTGCTACAATGAATAATAGAAATATCGATTAGGAAGTCATTTACAGTTGCTGGCAGTTAATGGATTTCATTGCAAACATGCACAATTCTTGTTACAGACTTTTGTTTGCTTTGATTCTGTTTGCTTTGAATATTAACTATTTAGTGATATAGAAAAGATATATTTTTCAGCATGCTATGCTTTTGTGCTTATTCCTAATTACTTCTGAAATTCAGCTGGGTTTCAGAACAGGGTATAGTATAGAGACAGTGTTGATTGTGCATGTCCATGACTTTTGGCAGAGCCAGATGGAATGGTGCATCCATTCTTGTGATCCTTGATCTCACACTACAGAGGAGTATCATGAGCATACAAAGATACACCCATAACTGCCCACACTGCCAGTATTGTCCATCTGTCTGTCCCATTCCCCTTTTCAACTTTCTTCACATATTTGTGAAGCTATTATATTTTTGAGCCAACACATCTTTTTTATTTACTAAGGATGTTTCTTATCTTTCCATAAGCTGAGATAGGCAGGAGATAATTTTTTTAAAAAAACTTTTTAAAAAAGATATGACAGCCATTATTTGTTATTTTTTTCTTTTGATTTATTTGTAGTCCTGTTAGGAATAGAGAGACATAATGTGTTCCATTTGCAAGCTCTTAGAATTTTAAGCAGTTCATCAATGGCACCCAGGGTTTATTTATATTTTGGACCTTCTTTGACATAATGACAGTTCAATCAAGTAATCATTCCCCTTTCCACCTCTGTACCACAGTAACTCTTAATGCATTGCAATGCTGATTTTGAGTGCAAAACTCTGAATATTGACTTCTGTCATCATTGATGAAGCTGTACCTGTTCAGAGGTTTTGGAGAAAAACTAGCAATTGTATATAGGAGGACCAGTTCAATCATTGGCTTTATGTGACGTTGTTCTGATGGCTTTATTCATGACAGCACAGTGGAAACAATACTAGAGATTTTAGCTATATGCTTTATTTATTGGAAAATTTAGAACTCCTTTCTCGATAATTTCCAGTTTTTCCCTCCATCAAAAAATACTATCATGGTTAGAGTGTTCATTTTCCTCAAACAGACTTTTTATTCTATATGCAGTATAGCCATATATGTATAAATGCATACAAATTGAAAATACATGGAGGGACATGCACATTTTTTTTAAAAAAATATCCATTTAGGGTCATTGTTTTCCAGGATTTATGGTCTTCTTATCTGAGTAGTTATGCAAAAGAACAATGGAATTCATGTCTGCTGCAAGACAAAATATACTCATTGTTCTGCCAACGTAACTGCCAGTGAATGTGAGGATGATGTTTATTGTCCTTGTCAAAGAGATAATCACAACCTTTGGACATATTTCACTGTTTGCCACAATGAATGAGTGCATTCTTGTTCAGTATGTTTCATACCAAGCATATATTTCATTGTTACAAAATGCATTAATTAAAGCTGTTGTGTATAGAAAGCTGTATTATTTCATGAACTCTGAGTTCTAATGTTTGATGTATCAATGTGTATGTGTCTGTATATGCATGTGTGTGTACGAATGTGTGTATGTGTTTGTGTGTTGATGTATGTACTGTATATATAACCCTAAAATGTTTATAACAAATTGAAAAACTGGGAAATGAAGCTTTGAAGCAAACATAATGCTTAGTGTACTTAAAAGGTGATTTCTGATGACTGCAATCTAACAGCTGTTTAGGACAGGTGAATAAAATGTGCCACATCTTTCCATTTATTATTAGATAGACCATCAGAAGTGTTAAGAAATGAATAAAATCTCCTGAATGTCACAAGCATTTTGGATACCTCCAAAATAACTCAACATGTAGTTTTAGTTATTGCTTCTAAAATGTATTTATATTCCTCCAGACCAGATGTAGGGCTAATAAAATGTGTTCTCTAAATAGATGAAACAAGGTTCTCACTCAAGGGCAGATCAAGCTGATAAAATGAATTGTAGACATCAACTCATGTAAAATCTACATGTTACCAGTTGTACAAACGTTGCAATATTTATTCTGATAAATTATTATGTCATAGTGGCAATGAAGTTTCAAAGGATGGACTGAGTTATGAATTTGATAAATATTTAAGCTGATCTAGTTGACTGTAGATTTAATATTTAATGACATTATGAATCAGAACAGGCAGTATGATTACAAATTAAGTTTTGTATTAGGGAAAAAAGTCAGTCACCACCTCTCAGCCTTAGTTTTCATATGAAATGGGAATAGCAATAATAGGTTTATTCTGACATATAGGGCCACGCTTTTGCATTAGAATTCAACACCTGAGAAGAGGTGAGCAGTTCTTCCCTTTTTAAGTTGTGCTGGGATATCAGTGAACAACCACTTGTCTACAGTGATTGTTGCAGCAGAATGTCTTCACATATATTTGAACTGTTCCCCATAAGTTGGAATTCTATATTATTAGGGTTCCAGCTCATGTGGACAATGAATGCTCCATGTTCTAGACCAGAGTTTATCAATCAGGGTTCCATGGAACCCTAGGGTTCCACAAGAGGTCACTAAGGGTTCCCTAGGAGATCATGCTTTATTTTAAAAAATATTTCAAATTCAGGCAGCTTCACATTAAAGAGGTAAGTTTCATTATTTTTAGTTTAAGAACACTGTTACTGCATACGTACAGGCCTACACATGAAACAAATATAATAATTTTGTAATTTCTGGCCTATATTTGAGCCTGAATGTGCAGGGGTTCCCGGAGGCCTGGAAATATTTCAAGGGTTCCTCCAGGGTCAGAAAGTTGAGAAAGGCTGTTCTAGATCATAATGGAGACTGGGACTTCTGTGACATCTTGGAAAGGGAAAAGACTGCTTACTACCCCTTACTTGCTGAGTTCTACATGAGAACATGCTGTCAAAATAGGGCTATTTTAGCTTGCCTTTCACAAGTGTAGTGTTTAGATCTTATGCTACTCCAGAAAGGAATCCATCTCACATCTTTTTGGGGGGCTGGGCCTACCATTAGAGATGTTAAAAAAAAATCTGTCATGGATTTCTTATATCCCCAAATACTGTGAAACAGTAAGCTGCAGAAAAATCAGCAGAAAAATGTACCTTGGGGACAAGTTGCATTTAAACAAAGATATGGGAGATAGTTGTGAACAAAGAATATATACTGAGAAAGCTGTATATGAAAAGAAAAACAAAACCCCAAAATATGACAGGTAATTGCTTTCTCTTCCACCTGGTTGATTTCACAGGGTTGTTGGATGGGGGGTGGGAAATGGGCAGAGGGAGCATTACATCTGCCATCGTGAGCTCCTGGAAGAAAGAATGAATAGAAATCTTAACAAATAAATAGGATAGGCAAGCTTTTGGCAAGTAGCATGTTTGGAATTGAATCATAAGAGTTTGAAACGATCATTTAAGCTTATTCAGGATTCCAGAGTAAAGCATTTCCAGCAGGTCCGGCTCTGCTTCAACACATGAAGAGGTGTTACTAGCTCTTTTTGAGTAACTGGTGGCGTAGTCTCTGACTGTTGATAACTTCAGTCCATTAAACATGGAAAGAGAGCCAGTCTGCTCTAGTGGTTGAGGTGTTAGACTAGGAGCAAAGAAACCTCCATCTATTCCTGCCTTAGGTACAGAAGCCAGCTGGGTGATTCCTTCTCAGCTGTAGGAAGAAGGCATGGCAATGAAAATGTTGCCTAGAAAACACAGCCACCACTTGTCAGGTTTTTTTGACTTGAAGTCAACCAAAAAAAAAAAAAAAGCTTAAAGATCCTTACAGTGAATAATCGGGCTCTGTGTTTATACATCCCTATCTTCTGTCTTCTCTCTCTCTCTCTCTCTCTCTGCACTCCATTTAAATGCTTGCAAGAGTAAGAACTTGGAGTGCATTCATCTCTTTAAATATGCAGGGAAAGTATGCCTGCAGATTTAAAAAGCAACAAAACACCCTGCATTTCTTTATAAACAGTAACAAAATCCTTGCTAAATTATTTATCATGTACTTTTCCATTAATTCCAAAAATAATGCTATGCTGGTCAAAAGTCAAACGACCCGAGCGGAACTTCTGTAAGGCAATTTCAGCCACTGAAAAGCTGCGGGGAGAGTTTAATTGCCAGCGTCTTTATATTACAACTGAATTTTGCTTCGTTATGTTCTCTTGTTCCAGACTGAAGAAGAGATTATTAGCATTAGCTGCCTTAGGTTAGAAGAATGCAAGAATAATACTGGACATCACTAGCTCTATACAACTTACTGAAAGAACAAATAGCAATACAAGCACAAATGGCTAACAATGAACATTTCTATTAGAGAAAACAGTGTGCAGTCAACTATTTTAAGATCTAGGTTCTTGGTAGAAATTTGCTCTTTTCGCTTGACAAAACATCCAGTGAGTTTCAAAGGATGTAAATCATTTTAATAAGGCCTGTTACATTCCTGAGTTGATCCAAAGAGCTGCATATTACTATTTCTGAATCTTAAAATACTAGGCTGTATTCTTCATAGAAATGTAGAGTTGCTAGGACCCATTTAAGTCATTATGTACTGCACCATCTTCTGTTCCTTGTAGGGATCTAGATTAGAACCATCCCCTAGAGGTAGTTCTCCAGCCTCTTCCTGAATACATAGTGTAAAGGGTGTTGTTGTTTTGTTTTGTTTTGTTTTTTGCCCTTATTCTAGTGCGATGCAAAAAAGGAAACATGATGCATAGATGCGGTCAGACCGGTGCAGAATAAATTGGCTGTCCTGCATCACATAATTTGGAAATACTTCCATTAACGCAGTTTAAAAGTGCATTTGCCTTTTAGTAGCCAGGCCACACTACTGGCTTGTGATCAGTTGCAATTCCCAGGACTTCTTGCATGCATTGTTGCCAAGCCAAGTGTAATCTATGTTGTATTTATGGTTCTCATTTCTTTTTCATAAGTGAAGAATTTGTGTTTTGTCTGTATTGATTTTCATTGTTTTAATCCTAACTCCATCTGTAACCTTCAGGTTTCTTGCTGTTTTACTTAGTCATGGAGCAGCTGTACCACCATTTCCAATTTGCAGAGCAGAAAGGCTGAAACCTTGCTAATATACTGGGGACAAACAGCTCTATTAACTAAGAATCTGGGAACAGACCCTTGTGATGTTTTGTGAATATAGCCCCTAAAAACCCCAACCAGCATGCTCAGGCCCAACCAGCATGCTCAGGCCATGACAGGCATTAGGCTGAAGATGTCTGCTTTCAGCTTTATTTGATTAAATCAATGGGATTCTTGCTCCTGCTGGTTTGTTCAATACAATCTACAAAAGGCCCATTTAATGTGGATATGTGGGGCTGTGGAAGCACACATTCCCTTACCCTGCAAAACAATCCAAAGGCTGTTTTTGTGTCAGGATACTTTTAGCACATTGAGATCAACCAATTAAAAAATAAGTAACATCTTTAGCTGTACTGCAGTTTGGTTTCTCCAGTAAATTGGGCTATAAATGAAATGGTGTTATCATGACGTTCTCATTTATTATGAGGCACATTTCCCCTCCCAATAATTAAATGGTCATTTTCCCTGAATAGAAGAAAGAAAAACAAATTAGTTTGATTCTAAGAACGTCAATCTCCATGTAATTCTTGTAATAGCCAATAATAATCTAATGGTTTCTCTCTAACTTTCACTGTTGCTCTTTATAGTTAATACAGCTTTATGAAACTAAAAACCTCTTGAGGCAATTTTAATTTAGAGGCACCTATGGACAGACAGGTAGATTAGAATTCTGCTTGGATTTGGAAGGTTCTGTGTCTGGCAGTGCCAAACATTTCCTGGGTACTGGTTTATTGATGCCTTTTGCATTAAAGCAGACCCACACTAGTCCTCAGAATTAGATAAGGTCTCCTAACTATATATTCCTCCCTGATTTATGACTGATATCTCTCTTGTTTCTCATCCAAGTTTAAAACCTGAACATGTTCTGACAGTGAGCAAAAGCCTTAGATTTTAGACTAGCAAATGCAAGGAATATACCCTTTTCAGCAATAGCACCTTCAGAAATTCATCAGTCATTTTAACATTCAAGAAACTAGCTAATAAATCATAGTTATTTTAAAAGGATGATATATCTTAATTATTTTTACACCATTTGTGTATTTTGTAGCTCCTAGCTGATCTCAAAAAGCTAACAAGGTTGGATCTGATTAACATAGGAGTCTGGAGGGAGGGCATATTATGAAATGAACATTGTGTCATTCCAATGCAAGCTCAAACAGTTTTGTACCTACATTGTGACTTTGCACATGCATATGGAAGGAATGAGAACCAGTTTGGTGTAGTGGTTAAGGCATCAGGTTAGAAACTGGGAGACTGTGAGTTCTAGTCTCACCTTAGACACAAAGCCAGCTGGGTGACTTTGGGCCAGTCACTTTCTTTCAGGCAATGGCAAATGACTTCTGTAAAACCTGCCAAGAAAACTGCAAGGACTTGTCCAGTCAGTCGCCAAGAATCAGACACAGTTAAATGGATTAAAAAAAAATTGAAAGAACAAATCTTGCATGGTGACAGTGCCATGCCTGTTCCATCATTTTAATGAAAACATTGCATCCTGCTGATGCTTCTGCTGATGAGTACTTAAGTGGAAAACTAGGATTGCCAATTAGATTGAGAACTCAAAAATATCCTGGAAAAATACAGTGATAAACCACAAAACTACACGGATATGTCCATTAAGTTACTGGAGTTGAGTTCAATTCAGACAATTGTTATTATTTTAATGCACATTTTTTTTACTTAACTGTACTGAATTATTTTTGTTTCCATTATATTTTAGGGTTCTAATGTATGGCCCTGGGATATACTGTATATTCAAGACAAGAGATTTATCATCTGTCTGCTTCCCAGAGATCATGATTTTGGAGCTAAGCATGAACATTGGTTGCACACAAATTACACACAGCTTCTATCCAGTTGGTTGTAAATTAAAATATAAGCATGCAATAATGCTACATTAGAGAACTCTAGTTTCTCTGATAAATGATCATGTTTTATTTAGATCAGTTTAAGGTGTCATCAAATTCATTCATGCACTAAAACGTCTCCAAATTGCAAGCCAAGACATCTTGCCTCGATTTCTTTGCCTGAGTAGAAGTAATTATGTTCTACAGAACATGTATATTGTGCTCAGTTACATATGCTCCACTGGGCTTTTAAAACCTGGAATTAAATAAATAATAAAGGTGTGTGCAATATTTAAGTCCAGGGCAGGCAGAGGGACTTTGAATCCAATGTGGACATTCTGTCTATACCTGTCAGTGGCTCCTTAGAAGAGCTGAATCTTTCACTGGTCTAACACGGTAGCCATATGGATTCAAAAGAATATGTGCTTGAGTGAAAGAGGCATAATACCCACATATCATAAATAAATAAACCAGGACATTTTCTTTTTCAATATATGATTGTTGCTGGAATAAGTTGGTAAGGTCTTGTGAGTGTATGTATGTCTGTAACTTTCTTTTTTAAGAAAAAGCCCAGCATCTCAGGTGCCAAATGAAGCAAATAAATTCAAATAAATATTGAGGTAGTTGCTCCTTAGGGATTTTTCTCATGTTTTATATCATGTGGGAGTTCTGCTGGGAAAAAAAAAAGTAAATTGGTTTATAGCCTTCCAGAGTATGTATGTATGCATGTATACAATTTATAAGGCCAACTGGCAAATTGCAATCCTGGGCAGCTAAACAAAAGATAACCAAAAGAAATATAAACAACAGAATACATAAAAGCCAAATGTTCAATGCCCAGGCTCAGTGCTTGGGAGAAGAGGCATGTTTTCAAGGCCTTACAGAAGGCTAATGGGATCAGAGCCATCTGAATTTTGTGTGGTGTGTTGTTACCTGGCAGGTGTCTGCAAGCTAGTGCAGCTCATAAAGTAATGGTTTTACATGGGCATACTGTAGTGTGCCCATAGCTTCCTATCCCACTGCATTCTGGATAAATTTTGGCTTCTGGATAGTCTTCAAGGGCAGCCCCATATAAAGCATGCATTGCAGTAGTCAAAGCAGGAGGTGGCCAAGGCATGAGTGACTATGAGTAGGGCTTCCCAATTCAGGAACAGGCTCATTTGGCATTCAAGATGAATCTGTGCGAAAGCCTTCCTGGCTGTGGGTGCAACTGGTCTCCAAGCAAGAGCTGAGAGTCCATGGGGACCCCAAAATGTTCACCAGCTGTTTGAGGTAATGCTACCCTATCCAGAGCTTGTTCTAGAACTGAATGTCATGATTTCTTGGGTGTACATCCTCTTTGTTGCTACAGAAAGTTATCACTTCAGACTAGACTAGTATAAAACTCCAGGAATTTTATGTACAACTACCTACAAACCACACCCAATGATTTCTTTGCTATATTCACACACTGCTTTCTCATTTCTCCAACCCACCAGTTTCAGCAGTCTAAATTACTTCAGTCTGATGGCAGTCAATGATGTTTATGGAAGGTGCTCCCCTCTGGAAAGAGTCAATTTGGCACTGAGCAAGCCTTGCAAAAATCTACCTTTAAAATCATGGGAATTTTGAATAACAGCCTGAAATAGATTATGATCAAAAGAAGATGGTAACAGCATTCCAGTTGTCATGAGACATACAGCATTATCTTTTATTTGCATTATAAAATGCTTTTTAAATATGCATTGGCCAATAAGGTAAACTTAAAAAAGAAAAAGAAACACTTTAAGCACAATCACTCTGTGTTTGCCTTGGAGATTATACAGTATGTTTGCATATGTTTCCAATTTAAAACCCTTCTATAGGTAGAAGTATCACAAATCAGGAAAAAAATTGACATTGTTACATAATATATTTTGAAAACATTCCTGGTGGGTTTTCTTGTTCTGCTAAAAGAGGCTGAGAGTGATGCCATGAATGTCCAGTGATGCCCAGATTCTCTTTATGAAATTTCTTCCACTTTGTATTACCTTTTACTGTTCCATGACTGATACTTAAAAGGTAATCCAAAAGCATAGTGATGTTTCAAAACTATTACATACGTAGCATGTTGATAAGCAGTGAATTCAGTTATGAAAACTTAATGATGCACAAACTCTCTAAGGTATATAACTTTGAAAGAACAACAGTTCCTGAATTTGGGCCCCAGAGCTATGTTATTGAAGGTACACAAAGCTGAGATATATACTCTTATGAAGTCTAGAGGGGAAAAGGATTAAAAATATATAAAGGCAATAAGGAAGCTGAGCCTCAAAATATGCAAGTAGCTGCCTGGGGGCACATGGCAAAAGACTGACAGCATTTGGGAATGTGAATAAGAAGAGACATTGAGACATCTTACTGCTGAAATTCTAGTGAAAAACTTAAGTGAGAAAACTTGGCTTCCTTAAAAGGAAAGTGAAGAAAAGTATTTAGATGACATTGGATTGCCCAGAATCTTTTGACTAGGTGTACTATTCTACCTTTTGTAAATTAAAAGCAATCTAGTTGCAGATTAAAAAAATGCTTTGATTGGAGGTGGTGTGGGGTTGAATGGACAACTCAAGCATTCTACTAAGAATATAAGACCTGGCTTTCCCCCCAAGTGTTGGGATAGAGCAGTGTTTGCCAACCTAGCAACTTCAAAATGTGCGGACGTCAACTCCCAGAATTCTGAGGTTAGGAAACACTAGGAAAGGGTGAGGTTGGAGTGGGATGAAAATGTTGGGACCGGGTTGCAGAAATGTGGTTGTGGCGCCTGCTTTTCTTTTTCTTTTTTGTTTTATTGGTTTTACTGATTCTTTCGTTTTTATTGCTGCATCTATTATTTTATTTGTGGGTTGTAAGCTGCCCAGAGTTTGGCTTTAAGATAAGCGGCTATATAAATGTTCTAAACAAACAAACAAACAAACAAATGTGGAGTTTAGAAAGCATTATACTAACAAACAAAAGAAATCGGGAAAAAAAAGAGAGAAAGCAGAGAATATATTAAAGATTTGCAAAGTATAAAATTACATAAAGAATTTGCAAAGTATTAAAAGAAAAGGAAGACATTCCACTGCTATTCTTACAAGTCATATTAAATTGGAATAGATATAAAGAGGAACATTTTGCAATTTAGCATTTTAAGAAGGAATGTTAGAATCAGGTCAGAAGTTGACCACAACAGTGAAAATAATAAGAATTAACAAGAATTTCTAACGAATTTGAAGCAGTCCATTCTTAACTTTATAGCCAGGCAAACAAAATCTAGTGTTTTAAAATTTTATGTTGAAAGAATCTGAACTTGGATGCGGTAGAAGGCTATGTTCAGAATGATGGTACTTTTTTTTTTTTCAAAATTAAATTAAAGTTAGTATCAGATTTATTTTTTCAGATATTGCTTTATTTCTGACATGAATGTATACTTTCAAAGCTTAATCTGCCAGTCTGCTAATGAAGGGCTTGAATATAGATTGCAAAGAAAAGCATAGCATCTTAGCAGTGGTTGTAATATATAAAGTCAGCTTAGTAGACTTTGTATAGCTTGCTGATACTTAATAGAATAACAACTAGCAGAAAAAGTACAGTCAATATTTAAAACTGGTTTCTTCCTAAATTCTTGCAGAACATCTTTCAAGATTGCTGAACTTTATGATGTTGCCCATAGATATGGAAGAACAATCCAACTTGTTGGTTACATTTCTGTTTTTGAATATGTATTATCCATTTTGGCAATGAACACTTGTGTAATGTACCAATGAAAAAACACCTCAGCTTTTTCTGAGTATAATATTCACAGGACACGTAATATTTAACTTTTATTGATATTCTTATTGTTGCATTATCAAGTGTCCTGTTTAAATTCTCCATCCGTTAATATATACAGTCTTTGATTTGTTCCGTTTCTGGATCATATTTCAGTAACAATGAATGAATGTCCTTTTATTGCAGTCACTGATGGTACAATATACTGTTTTACCACTAAAATTATGGAACCCTGATAAAAATGCAAAAATTATTTCTATAAAATAAGGAGGTTTGTGCTAGTTATATACAACAGGAACTAAAATATTTTTGTGGTATTACGATCTCCAAATGCAGTTGTCCTATTTGTTAAAGTATTTGATAAAGTATTATACCCATGAAATGCCTAATTAATACAATACTTATGCATTAAAATACTTCCTTAATATATACTGTAGCGATTTTAGCATGATACCAACATTTTAAAATTTGAGATACTAAAATATTGATTAATAAGAAACTATCAAATTATTATTTATTAAGATTACAAGATAGTGCCAGTAATTGGCTTCCATGAGTTGGGTAAAATAATATAATAAAAATCTAAAATATTTATTTAACTAGGTTTGATGCTTCTTAAGGGATATCCATATTCACCATGCTGCTAAACAGAATATTTCTATCTGCCAGGTAATTTCTGGATCATTACCTTCAAGTACATAAAACCATCTGGAACATTCAGAATTTTTTGCATGAAAGGGGATAGCCAGGTTTTGTGAGAATCAGTGTACAGGTGACAGTGCAGAATAACATGGGGGAGAGTTTCTAATGCTCTGTCACCACATGGGGATAGTCCTTCCATATATGGAACAGCCCTCAAGGATTGCTGATCGCAGAGTATTGTCAAGAACCTATAGATAAGACTGAACAGAGTTTTATATTTACAGATCTGGGCTGCAGACCTGCAGATGGCTACTAGATAAGCAATGAAGAAGTACAGAATAGTCTCAATGAGGCTTTTTCTTTCTTTTTTTTTGCAGTCAGCACCTGCTGCTCGTAATATTAGATTGCTGAGTAAATGTTATGGCAGCACTTTTCTATCTTTAATATAGGTAGGTAGATCAGAAAGAAAAAGAAAAAAATGTTGGCCCATTTTTATAGCAGAGGAACCTATGCCACAATAACATGGTTCAGATGGAATGCTACAATTTTGTTCAATCTTATTAGGGGAATGAACCAAGGTATTTATGTATATTTCACTTGGGCATACAGGGTGAAATAACCTCTTCAGTTTACTTTCTGGTAAATCTGTGTTTTGTGATTATACTCACACTGACCATCTCATCCGTTTTATAAAAAAGCAAGCCTGTTCCTTAAGGCAGCCATTTTGTGAGTTTGCTACAATATGCTATAATGGATTTGGTTGATGTATGGTGAGCATGACCAGATGGGCTTTAAATGGAATTTTGTGGGAATTGGAAGACAGAAAGGTGAAGTAAGCACCAAAGATAAAGACTTGTGCTCTGTAGAAGTAGGAGCGTTCCTGTAATGGGTCCTAATGACACTAAATGAAAATCAGGGAAAAGAAAGGCTCATAAAGTTCATTGCCTTCACTGTCTGACCACTGATATGTAGAAGTACACATTATTTAGGAAATTATCAGTTGAGCTTAAATTCTTAGTACAGGAAGACAAAAATGACTTAATAAGAGTAACTAAGTGTATGACTCTAAGGACAAAGATAAATTCTACATTGGAGATAATTAGGAATAAAAAAGAAAACTGCCTCTGTTGTTACGCTGGTTACGTATCTTCAAACAGCTATGAAAAAATCTGATCATTGCACTTCTGAAAGGGTATTTAAAGATAGCAAATGTACCAAAAACATGCATAACAATAATTCAGATTAATATTTCTGACTGAATAGCATTTTAACTATTAGTAATCTCAGTGATCAAAATATTTGTTACATTGCTATCATTAGTCAGCTTTAACCACATGCACACAGTTGGATTTATTAATATCATTCATTTATCTTTAATTACATGCATGGAATGCATCTCAAGTATTTGTGACACATATTGCATGTTATACATCACAGCCGTTTCATCAACTGGAAAAGAGTTTTAGCTGCATGGTAGATGATATGCTTTGTATAAAAAAGTTCCCAGCATCCAATCCTGGCAGAAATTGTGAAAATCTTTTGGAAATTGTGGAGAACTATGGCTGTCAGCAGTGACTACACTAAGCTGCAGGGACCTGTGGTCAGAGTTGATAGGAGGTTCTTTCAAATGTACGTAAGAAGTGCCAAGCAGGAAGAAAGAAGAAACCTATTGTTGTAGAGTATTTTCTTTAGAGAAATCAATAGCTCCAAAGGTTACAAGGTGTTTCTCAACCTTTCCCTTGGAAACATTGGTTGGCATCCTGTAGAGCATTGTTGCCCAACCTTGACCACTTTAAGATATGTAGACATCAACTCCCAGAATTCCTTCCCCGGCATGCTGGCTGGGGAATTCTGGGAGTTGAAGTCCACACATCTTCAAGTGGCCAAGGTTGAGAAACACTGGCTTACTGTATACAGATTTCTCAATTACCTTTTCATGGTACCTTTTGATCATGTTCTGAAAGTTAGTTTTTTAGCTTTACCTGGTTTTCAGTACACTGTGGTTATAGATTAATTCTTATATCAGCTTTATACCATGTTTCAACCAGAGTGCATAGAACAGATTTTGTTGGATTTCATTATATGTTATTACTGTATCACACCTCTTTTTCTGAACCTTTAAGAACACTCATAAAAGATTTTCAACTTTGTAAACAAAATTCAGGCCCTTGCCTTTCTATCCCCACTCTTACTATCATGTTGTTGTTGTGGTTTATTCGTTTAGTCGCTTCTGACTCTTCGTGACTTCATGGACCAGACCACGCCAGAGCTTCCTGTCAGTCGTCAACACCCACAGCTCCCCCAGGGACGAGTCCGTCACCTCTAGAATATCATCCATCCACCCTGCCCTTGGTCAGCCCCTCTTCCTTTTGCCTTCCACTCTCCCTAGCATCAGCATCTTCTCCAGGGTGTCCTGTCTTCTCATTATGTGGCCAAAGTATTTCAGTTTTGCCTTTAATATCGTTCCCTCAAGTGAGCAGTCTGGCTTGATTTCCTGGAGGATGGACTGGTTTGATCTTCTTGCAGTCCAAGGCACTCTCAGAATTTTCCTCCAACACCACAGTTCAAAAGCATCGATCTTCCTTCTCTCAGCCTTCCTTATGGTCCAGCTCTCGCAGCCATATGTTACTACGGGGAACACCATTGCTTTAACTATGTGGACCTTTGTTCTCAGTGTGCTGTCTCTGCTCTTAACTATTTTATTGAGATTTGTCATTGCCCTTCTCCCAAGGATGAAGCGTCTTCTGATTTCCTGACTGCAGTCAGCATCTGCAGTAATCTTCGCACCTAGGAATACAAAGTCTTTCACTGCTTCTACATCTTCTCCCTCTATTTGCCAGTTATCAATTAAGCTGGTTGCCATAATCTTGGTTTTTTTGAGGTTTAGCTACAAGCCAGCTTTTGCACTTTCTTCTTTCACCTTCATCATAAGGCTCCTCAGTTCCTCTTCGCTTTCAGCCATCAAAGTGGTATCATCTGTATATCTGAGATTGTTAATGTTTCCTCCAGCGATTTTAACTCCAGCCTTGGGTTCCTCAAGCCCAGCATGTCGCATGATGTGTTCTGCGTACAAGTTGAATAGGTAGGGTGAGAGTATACAGCCCTGCCATACTCCTTTCCCAATCTTAAACCAGTCCGTTGCTCCGTGGTCTGTTCTTACTGTTGCTACTTGGTCGTTATACAGATTCTTCAGAGGCAGACAAGATGATTTGGTACCCCCATACCGCTAAGAACTTGCCACAATTTGTTATGGTCCACACAGTCAAAGGCTTTAGAATAGTCAATAAAACAGAAATAGATGTTTTTCTGAAACTCCCTGGCTTTTTCCATTATCCAGCGGATATTGGCAATTTGGTCCCTAGTTCCTCTGCCTTTTCTAAACCCAGCTTGTGCGTCTGGCAATTCTTGCTCCATGAATTGCTGAAGTCTACCTTGCAGGATCTTGAGCATTACCTTACTGGCATGTGAAATGAATGCCACTGTTCGATAGTTTGAACATTCTTTAGTGTTTCCCTTTTTTGCTATGGGGATATAAGTTGATTTTTTCCAGTCTGATGGCCATTCTTGTGTTTTCCAAAATGCTGGCATATAGCATGCATTACCTTGACAGCATCATCTCGCAAGATTTTGAACAGTTCAGCTGGGATGCCGTCGTCTCCTGCTGCCTTGTTATTAGCAGTGCTTCTTAAGGCCCATTCAACCTCACTCTTCAGGATGTCTGGTTCTAGCTCACTGACCACACCGTCAAAGCTATCCCCGATATTGTTATCCTTCCTATACAGGTCTTCTGTATATTCTTGCCACCTTTTCTTGATCTCTTCTTCTTCTGTTAGGTCCTTGCCATCTTTGTTTTTGATCATACCCATTTTGGCCTGGAATTTACCTCCATTGTGTCTAATTTTCTGGAAGAGGTCTCTTGTCCTTCCTATTCTATTGTCTTCTTCCACTTCCATGCATTGCTTGTTTAAAAATAATTCCTTATCTCTTCTGGCTAACCTCTGGAATTTTGCATTTAATTGGGCATATCTCCCCCTATCCCTGTTGCCTTTTGCTTTCCTTCTTTCTTGGGCTACTTCTAGTGTCTCAGCAGACAGCCATTTTGCCTTCTTGGTTTTCTCTTTCTTTGGGATGTATTTTGTTGTCGCCTTCTGAACAATGTTGCGAACTTCTGTCCAGAGTTCTTCCGGGACCCTATCTACTAAGTCCAGTCCCTTAAATCTATTCTTCACCTCCACTGCATATTCCTTAGGAATATTAGTGAGCTCATATCTAGCTGATCTGTGGGTCTTCCCTAATCTCTTTAGTCTGATCCTAAATTGTGCAATAAGAAGTTTGGGATCGGAACTACAGTCAGCTCCAGGTCTTGTTTTTACCGACTGTATAAATGTCCGCCACCTTTGGCTGCAAAGGATGTAGTCAATCTGATTTCGGTGTTGTCCATCTGGTGAAGTCCATGTGTAAAGCCATCTCTTAGGTTGTTGGAAGAGAGTGTTTGTTATGCAGAGTGAGTTGTCTTGGCAAAATTCTATCAGCCTATGTCCTGCTTCATTTTGTTCTCGCAGGCCATGCTTACCTGTAATTCCAGGTGTCATTTGACTGCCCACCTTAGCATTCCAGTCTCTTGTGATGAAAATAACATCTCTTTTAGGCGTGTTGTCCAGTAGGTGCTGCAGATCCTCATATAACTGCTCTACTTCAGCTTCTTCAGCATCTGTGGTTGGGGCGTACATTTGGATCACTGTGATGTTAGATGGCTTGCCCTGAATTTGAATTGAGATCATTCTATCGTTTTTTGGATTGTATCTAAGCACTGCTTTAGCCACTTTACTATTAATCATGAAGGCTACTCCATTTCTTCTGTGGTCCTCTTGTCCACAGTAGTAGATCTGGTAGTCATTTGATGTGAAGTGGCCCATTCCAGTCCATTTCAGTTTACTGACGCCCAAAATGTCTATCTTTAATCTTGACATCTCACCAGTAACCACATCCAATTTGCCCTGGCTCATAGATCTTACATTCCAGGTTCCAATGGTGTGTTGATCCTTAGAACATCGGATTCGCCGTTCACCACCAGCACCGTCGGCCGCTAGCCATCCTTTCGGCTTTGAGCTAGCTGCGTCATCACGTCTGGGGCTAGTTGAACTCATTCTCTGTTCCTTCCCAGTAGCATTTTGACCATCTTCCGACCTGGGGGTCTCATCTTCCGATGGTATACCGACATATCTCTGGTTGTACTGATCCATTTAGTTTTCACGGCAAGAATACTGGGGTGGGTTGCCATTACCTTCCCCAGGGATCGCATTTAGTCTGACCTCTCTGTCATGACCTTCCCGTCTTGGGTGGCCCTCCACAGTTTAGCTCATGGCATCATTGAGATGCTCAAGCTCCAGCACCATGACAAGGTAACGATCCTTTGCTGAAGCTTACTATCATAGCCATTAAGAATAAACTTAAAACCATAAAATATATACAGTATATGGAAGTAATTGACCAACATTGTGGTGAAATCTGATTTATTCTCCTCCCTCCCAGAAAATATCTTGTGATCAAAAAAAAGGAAGAGCATAGAGGAGAATTAAAAGAATACTTAGTGGTTTAATAAATAATTAGAGTGAATCTATGACTGAGCTTCACCCATATATGTACCCATATGGACTAGTAAGTAAACAATATATACCCCGTAAAATATTATCTCTTTTCAGATTTCTTGGTGAACTCTCACCAGGGCCAAATGTTCTAAGACTGTATGCTATGGTGTACAATTCTTTTCCAATATGGCACAATTATGCATTTGTCACTGAAAATGGTAATTTCCTTACCAGTGAAGAAAGAACCAAGAACCATATTTCTACCAAAGAGTCAGGCAGCTCCAAGTCAAATGTATAAATTAGATCCCTGAAAACTTTTGCCTTTAATAATCATCATTATCGGTCTACAAAATATATAGATCTCATACCTTTTTAAGATAACTTGTTCATGCCTTCTTGTCATTTTAATTCTATATAGTAGATTGAAAGCACTCCTTTCTAAACTTACCTGTACATAAAGTCTTGAGTAAGTAATTATTATTACAAAAATATATTTGCTGTAAGAAAGCTAACATATTATGCAAAATGCAAAAATACCCTAAAATATACGTTGTTTAAAGGCAGTGAAAAACATTTCCTTTTGATAATAACCCTTTTCATGGACAAAACTTCCTTGAAAATGAGTAAAAATTTCCTTCCAGAAATTTTGGACTACACTTCCCATCCAACCTCACAAGCATTAGATATATTTTACTGCTGCCTAATACTGTTTGCAGCCAAAGGCTGTCCCTTCTATGAATATGCCATTCAAGATTCCTCTCTGAGATAGTTATACATATTTTGGATGGTACATCTGTTAAATACAGTTGGGGAGATTTTGGTCTGGCAGAATGGGCATGCTCTGGGTCCCAAGGAATGTCAGCTGGCGTGGACCAGGAGATGTGCCTTTTCTGCCGTGGTGCCTGCTCTCTGGAACATCCTCCCTCCTGAGATTAGGATGGCCCCAACCCTGTTGACTTTTCGGAAGGCCTTGAAGACCTGGCTTTGTACCCAGGCCTGGGGCACTGAGTGTGCAAAGGGCCCCGTTTCATGGTTGTGCTGACACCAACAGATTTTAAGATCTCTTGGCAGTATTTGTATTTAATTTTCTGTATTGCTTTAATTGTTTGACTGTTTTTTATTATTGTTAGCTGCCCAGAGTCACTGGTCTGAGATGGGCAGCTATATAAAATAAATAAATAAAAACTATTTCAAAAATGAAAAATAACAAAATCCACATCACTGCTTTTCAGCAGTGAAATGTTTATTTCTTTGAAGTATCTAGATGTCATAGGACCTTTTGCTTTTATTTAGAGAATGCAATAAAGAAAAACATAGAAGATATGGCAATCTTGTCATACTAATCTCTGTTCTTTATCAACAGATGGAAAGGTTGAGGTTACAAAAGAAGGGGTAAAGCTGTGCACTATGGGGCCTGGGAAAGTATTTGGAGAACTGGCTATCCTGTACAACTGCACCCGGACAGCAACCGTCAAAAGTAAGATTATTTGAAGTATTTAATCCAGAAGAATAGTTGACAAATCCTGATAAGTCATTCCAGATATATTCCAGTTATTGATCGATGACATGAAGTGTTCCTATCTTTGAAAAGAAACAAGTGGTCCACTTTTATACATTTATCATTTACATTTTTCCTTTCAGTCTTGTAAATAGCATATGAGGAGTGTGCCATAGAAATTAATGTTTTTATGTATCTATGTATACATAGATTTATGTATTTATTTATTTGGCCTTTCATTTAAATTTATATGGCTGCCCACTTGCTAGGTGATTCTGAATGGGTAACGTGGGTTTAAAACATCAAATGCAAAGGAAAATGATAAAATAATAAATAATAAGAAAATAAAATATACCATATTGGGACTCAGAATACAACTCGTATAGTTACAGCTGGCTAACACTTGGGTAAAGAACAGGTTTTCAGGGCCTTCTTAAAGGCTTGCAGAGTTGGGGCCAATCAAATTTCAAACAATTAATATTTAATGGAACATAATTTGGACTAGCTATATTCTGCTGCATAGTTCAAATTCACCCAATAAATTTTCCATCTTTCTGTTGCCTGAGAAACTTCCACAGCTAAAACTGTTGTCTTCTATCCAAAATAGGACAAATAGGAAAATAAAGCAGATCTACAGTAGTAGATGAGATGAAGGAGCTAGTGGAACCCAGAAGCTGAAGTGTAGCTGGAATTGTTGAATAGCTTGTCATTTATTATATCACCTTCACTTTAATAGCCTCTTCATTTTCCTGTACTTAGGGCAATCTTTCCAGCAACTGTTTACATATATTGTTTGTCATTGCTCCACATGTACTATTTCTCACACCAAGCCCCTTCATGCCCACTTTTTTTCAGGATGTTGTTTTGTGTATAATTTTAGAACAGCATTATTCTTTCCTCATTAAAGTGGTGAAGTCAGAAATAGTATTCTCTCGAAATGAAAAATTCTGGAGTGAGAATAGGTGCTATTTATTTGTAAATTTTATTTGTGACCTCCCCCACTCCCTGCCCCATGGATACTTTAAAGTCATGACCATGATCTGTCTTCTACTATAGGGAATGCCTTAGTCTGCAATGTGATTTGGAATGTTAACAAGTGGCTTCAGTTTCTCATTAATGCATAAATAAGTGAATGGCAGTCATGATTGTAATTAGTTTTATTTCCCTTCCAAAGTGCTTTGACAGGGAAGGTCACTTCGTTAGCATTTGGAGGCGTTTCAGCAAGATCTAGATAAACAAATTCAGTTCTTTGAAGTACCATGTGCTATTTAAGAAGTATTATTGACTAATAAATTTAAATTATTACTGTTACTTCTGAAGCTCTGATTGGAACATCTGCTTGTTCTTCTGTCTGCATGATAATTCAGTTTACTTGTTGAAGCTTTGGAAAGACAGATGTTAGGGGGACTGGCAGTGGTATAAAAAATAATGTGAAGTGTTCACTTTTAAAAAGAAAAGTTGAGTATACTTGAAAAGAGCATTAGTTCTGATGGAGCCCTTTCCCTCCCTCATGTTTACTTAAGCTATTGCTAGTTAAACTCTTCTTTTAATCTTACAGAATTAGTAAAGAACTAATTCTTTTTCAGTTGAAGGTTGTAGCTTTGGAGTATGCTGTTCCAGAAATCATAAAAATATAACATCATGATCCAAAAGGATGCATTTTAAAAACAACCTTATAAAACACTTTAAACAAGAGGACACTATTTAAAATATTTAAAGAACACTATTTAAAATAGCACCAATATAAGTCACTAAAACTCAGAAATTCAGATTATCGTCTCAAAAGCTCAAAATAAATTTCAAGGCCCTTTTAAAACCCAAGACTGATTGAGTTAAATTTATACGTCTGAGCAGAAATTTCTAAAAATATACTGTAGAAAATGGGCCCATCTGCAGTGTCTCCATGGCTGATCTTAAGACCCATGTAAGTACATATAAAGTCCATATGTACAGGTGATCCTTCAAATAAACTGCCTTTAAAGAATCCATCATGATTGATTCAACTCAGAGGCCACCCAACTCCGTAAGATTCTAGGTGGGTTACAACATTAACAGCAATAAAACAATGAGAACAAAGATCATGTGCATCTAAGAGAAAGAAGATATTTAATTGAATAAAATTCTACAAGGCCTGGGAATAGCCAAATTTGCAATGCCCTTTTGAACATCATCAGGGTGGGAGACATGGCTCTCCAAGGAGATGCTGTTTCAATACTCCTTCCTGTCAGTTTTCAGAAGGAAGGGAAATGCTTTATTCTTTGAACAGTTCTTTGGCACTCTAGGAAGAGAGAAGTAAGCTGGGTCCTTTATCTTATTCACTGTTTAACCAACAGACCTTTTAAAAAATAGTATTTTAATTCTATTTTTTGTTTTCAGTGGTCTATTTATTTTAGGGATTTGTATCAAGCCAATCAAGAAATTTCTCAAATAGCTTCTAATAAATTAAAATAGCCAAAGTGAAACAGTTTTTATAAGCTTCTTCAAACAGAAAGCTCTGTTGCTGCTATCACAGCAGTTTACAAATTTAAAGCCTTTTATTAAATTCTGACATTTATTCAAAAAGTGAATTTGGATCCTGGTTATGGTAGGATGATATTGCCATGAGAGAGAGAGAGATTTTTGAGGGATTTGGTGGGTTCTGTTTTTTTAATGAAAAAAAAAAAGCTACATAAAAGTCTTAATAAATCTCTTTTCTGGAACAAAAGCCCCAAAAGTATTGGGGGCAGGGACAGATGTTAAAAAGGGGTGGGGATTTGATCACATTGGTTGTGCCCACCATCTTGATATTTTTTTTACTTCCCTGCAGCTGCTCCTGTTGGCAAATTAAATGAATGATCAACATTATTAATGCTTAGCCATTATTATTACTTTTTAAAAATATTTTTACAATCAACATAAACAGTGCAATAAATTTCAGTGCATTCATACATATAAGACTTAAAAAGGGAGACAAGAGAAATAATTCATAAAGCCACATAATAATCATCCCTTAATATTCCTCCTACACATTAATATATTCATCTGGCTCCTCTAATTAGTGTAAGATATAAAATCAGACCATGTATTTGAGTCATTTAACTTTAACTTGACCAGAACTCAGATGAAGAGTGTAGGTCAGTTTCTCAGCTATAGGGATATGCTAAACATTTTGGTACCAGAGCTCCAGTGTCATTGTTTTATCTTTCCAGTGTTTAGCTATGGACATTCAAGAGCAGCATTTCTCAAACTTTTTTGGGTCACTGCCCCCTTAATTGTACCAAGATTTTCATAACGCCCCCTGTCCTGTGTGTGTGTGACTCATAAAAAAAATAAATTACAAATTATTGTGCAGCTTGTGTTTTTGTGAATCATACAGTTGCACTAATACCCAGCACAATCACATAATTCACATGGTCAGCATGCGGTTAAAGTACAATACTATTTTGAGCATCCTAAAGTTTGATATGTTTATAATTATTGAAATATATGTTTACACTTTTATACACTTAATAAAACTTGTTGGATAAATTATGTGTAATCTTCTGTTATTATTATCCTAATTGCCCCTCCTGTCACCCCTTACCATCTAACAGCCCCCTGCTGCCTCCTTTAAGTCTAACTCCCCTCTGAGTAATTCAGATGTCCCCCACAGGGCTGTATCACCCACTCTGAGAAACACTGTTCTAGAGGCAGTCAACAAATATGCCACTAATTCTTTAGAGTAAACCATTAAACATATTCAGCAAAGCAAGTTGAAGACACATTAATTCTTTGATTTATAACTTTATCAATCTCTAAAAACAGACCAGAAGGAAAGACATGAGGACATGACTACCACAAGAGGAAATTTGTTCCCTTTTCTTTACAATCATTCCAACAAAAAGGGGAGCTTTCTTTGTTCATGCAAGTTAGTTTATAAGGAGTCATATACAATCTATGGAATAGTTTAAGACATTCTTTTTGATTTGGGTTAAGGATGATGACACTGGCTTACATTTCCATATTTTATCCCACTCTTAATTCTTAATTTCTCATTGGAAATCCTTTTCCCAAGCCATTTCCAAACCAATTAGAGGCAGATACATTTGTTCTATGATAATATTATATAATTTAGAGATAAATCCAAAATTGTAGATGAATCTGAAAGATTCAACACTACTGCTTCAAAGTTTGTCAAGGGCCTCTTTACTTGAACTTTAATTTCTGGATTAGGAAGATGGGATCTAAAACTGTAATTGAAATATCCAAGCACATTTTGAACAAGTTAACTCATTAATTCTTAACTCTAAATTAATTGCTGGAATGATAGAAATTCTTCAGTCTATCGTTGTTAAGTAGTCAAAGATAGAGAGTACAGTCTGTGCTGTTAAAAGGCATTGTCTTGATTTAAAGTCTGTGGCACGCTTGTTTGTGAGATTGTTGATCTGTCCCTCTCTATTATAAGCTAAAGTTGCCACAAGGAGGGCAGCAGTCTCAGGAGAGGAGTATGTTGTAAAAGCATTCTGGTAATCTTCTTGAAGAGAGGTAGAGAGTTCTAACTGTTGTTGTTTCTCAAACTCTGTTTGCAAATCCCACTCCAAAACATGCTGTTGATTCATATAAGTAAAGTTTCTGCCATCACTATTATTAGATTTACTTACTGGTAAATCATTCTTTGGTGCTAAATAGTCAACAATTTGCAGTTGCTTTGCAGGTTTTAAAGTGACAGTTATTCATTCTATGTTGCTTCTTTCTTTTCCCATTCTCTTACTTGTTCCACGAAACATTTAAAATTGTTCACTATTAAAAATGAACTGATGCCGCCTGTCCTACTGTCTTTAGTCATCATTTTATTGTTTTAATGTTATTATACATTGTATTTTATTGCATTCTTATGTTATGACCTGTGGTTACAACACTAAACTTTACTACTACTGTCTTTAGTCAGAAGGAATTATAAAATATAAAAATAAAGGGGAGGTAGAATAAGGTAAAATAAAAAAGAACTTTAACAGCACATGGACAATGTATGTGCGCTCCTTGCCATCTTGGCAAGGTATGCATTTAGCATGGAATTATCCATCAAACAATAACCATGCTGCCATTGCTATCAAGCCCAAGAAGTGTCACCATTTGTCCTCTTTATGGTTAAATTTAAAGTTAGCAGCCTAAAAACCCAAATCAAATCTTTTTTTTTTTTTTTTGGAATTCGGTTGCAGGAATATTGCGGGAACAGTAGGTTATCCCTGGACATCCCTACAGCTGCCTTCTTGTGGAAGGAATATTACCAATTATCCACTGCTTTAAGTTGCAGTGGACTAGAGGACTCACAGAATGATTTATAAGAGGCCTGTAGTCCCTCTCCACCCTGACCTCTGGTGACTGAATGGGAGACTAGGACTCATTCAGACTGTGAAGTTCAATAAGGCTCCTGGGGAAAATCTTCTACCCCCCTGAATTATTCAAATGTCATACTAACTGGTGGGCTCCCTTACTTGCAGGTTTATTTATTCATATAAATAATTCCTGCCAAATTCCTGCTGGTTGGAAGTTCTATATTGTCCCCAGTTACAAAAAGGGTGATAAAGGTGATCCCTCAAATTATAGACCGATTAGTCTAATTGAAACTGTAGCAAAATTGTATGTCAAATATCTTTTATACAAGATTGAGGACTGGGTAATTGAAAAGGGCTTGCTAACTGAAGAGTAAACTGGATTTAGGCCTGATCGCTCCACTATTGATCACTGTTTTATTTTATGACATCTAATACCGCCCAGAGTCCCTCCTCTGGGGAGAGATGGGCGGTGATAAAATTTGATAAATAAATAAATAAATAAGTAAGTAAGTAAGTAAGTAAAAATATCTTCTGATAAGCTGGTTACATCTAATAGCTTGGCCTAGAGGTTCAATGGTTAGTGCAATTATTATTATTATCATCATCATCATCATCATCATCATTACTGTTTAGCCATTTGACATGGGGTATCCTGAAAAAAATAGCAGTCAAATTGACCAAAACATTTGTTCAACACTCTTCAAATTCAGCTGCTAAAAGCTGTTATAAATTAAACAAACCTACTAATTCCTGGCAAAATATTGCTGAATGGTATGGGGTAATATTGCAAATATTTGTTGTTTAAAAACATAAAATTGGATGATTGAGTCCATGCTGCAAGCATACAGAGTTTATACTTTTTTACTAATTTTTTTTTAAGGTCATAAAGTTGTTCCAGCAAGAGAAGGTTGAATCAGGCTAAATAATCTGTAAGAAGAATGTAAATGACAACAACCTGAGTAATAGAGAACTTGACATTGCCACAATGAAACTACAACCATGAGCTTTTGATCACATGTAGGACATGCTTGGAATAAGAAACAGCTTTCACATGACATATGAATTTTTGAAGTGCTGGTAATTTTACTGATGAAGATTGAATGATCCCAGGACTCTCATAGACACAGTTTTCCTTTATCATTCATTATTCCTTGGAAAGGAATTCTTCTGTGTACTCATTAATTTGAACAGTTCAATTCCTAAATAATAGCTCATCATAACTTTGTCATAACAGCAATAACCTCTGAAGATAAATTATTTTTGATTTTAGAGAGAAAAATCCCCAGTTTTATCCAATACCCTTTACAATACTTCTAGAAGTTCTTCTTTCCTCTCAGATATGGTACCCTTCCATTCAACATCCCCAGAATCTTGAGAAAACCCACAAATAATCACAAGGACCCTTATCAAGAGCTTCTCCTGATCTTTTTGAAAATAGGGATGGGAGATGAAGAGTAGATTAGATTTAAGTGGAGAAGTAGAGGACTGTTTACAGATAACAGCTCTTTTATGACCAAAAGTCTTGAGAATCTTTATCTTAATTTTATTGTTATTAATTGATTATAATAAAAATGCAAAACATTTTATGCACAAGATTTGTATGAGAGAAACACAAATCCTTCTATTCTCCCTACTTCAGAAGGGAAGTGATAGCATGAAACCTGTAGTAATAATTCTAACAACTGTGCATAATATACAACATATGAGTTCTGGTTTCAATTTCTCCTGAACTGCATGGACAAGTCAGTTCAAATAAATGGGGAGAGGTACGGTTGAGTATTTAGCCAGCAAGAAAGCAGGTAGCAGAGCATTATGCCATGCCTGAAAAAAGTCCTTCTTCAACCTAGGAAAAATGAGAGATGTCAGATATTTGGCTAGCAGGCTAGATCTTATTGACCTCCAGATGATATTCCATATTCCTTATCATCTGAAGGAATACATGGACTGGCCTTACTGTAATTCAAAGTAAAGAGGAACTCAGCTGAAAGACCATAGGAATCTACTTTGGATTGTCTAAGACCATTCCAACTTGAATTATATTTCTCTGTCAGTGTATTTGAATGGACATGTCCATACGGTTCAGAAGAAATTGAAGCCATCGCTCATGTACGCTGTATTGTAATTTTTGTATGGATTTAAGGAATTCATTTATTCTACCTATCTTGTAACAACATCCCAGGCAGATCTTCAGTACACAAAATTTCTACTTTCTTATTCTAATGACATCTCTAATATTGTGGCCAAATTTTCTATGGAAGCAATCAAGACATATCATCAAATATGGTATTCCTGATTATCATATATGTAATTGTTTTTATAGTATTTTTTATGTTAATGTGTATGGATTATTATAATATGGAATGTATGTATGCATGTAATACATAATATCATTTTTAATATATTCAAATCTCTAGCTCTCTTACTCCACTCCGTGTCTCTTAAGACAGTGGTTCTCAGTGTTCATATCTTAAGTCCCACCAATCACTATAACAATCAAAATGAATCTTTGCAAAAGTCCTCTTACGTCTGGCTGCCACCTACTTTTCCAAGCAGGATCTGTGAGTCCAGAAGAACCTCACATATTACACATCATCACTGTCTGGGAGTGCACAACCTCATTCAGAGCCAAAGAGGGAAGTCTTAAGGGGAGTTCCACAGCTCCTCAGTTTTGCCAGGATTGAGCTGAAACATGTTCTTCCCCATCTGGACCCTCACAACCTCCAGACACTGGGCCAGAACCCCTGCAGCATCACTTGGTTAGCCTGGGCTGAGATGTATAATCGGGTATCAACAGCATATTGATGCTACTTTACCTTGTATCAGTGGATGACCTCCCCCAGTTGCTTCATGTAGATGTTAAACAGGAGCAAGGAGAGGGGAGAGGCCTGGGGAACCCTGCAAAGCAATGGCCTCAACAGAATCTCTCCCACCCCCAATCAACACCCATAGAACTTGCCCCAGAGAAAATAAGAGAACCTTTTCAATGCCATACCTCCCACTCCTGGTCCCCTGAGCTGACCCAGAAGGATGCCTTAATTGATGTTATAGGAAGCTGCAGAAAATTGAAGGAAGGTTAGGAAGTATGCAGTACTGTCAGCCTTGTAGGTAGTTCAGACAAGAAGCACATCTAGCAGTACTAGTTCTAATTTTATTGTAAGGTTACATTAACATAATCTTGCAAGTCTGAAAGTAGATCTCTCCTCCCTCACCCTTACAGTCCAAGAAACCAGAGAGGGTCCCTTCTGAGACATTTGCCATGCCTCCATTCCTTCTGTGGGCTCAGCTGTCTCTTATCTGTCCAGTCAGTGGCTCTTCCTTCTGTCTCCCAAGGTCATTCCCACATACCATTACAGATACCTATATCCCAAGACTGCCAGAGTTCCTAGACAAGTAGTTGAGACCATCGCAGTGCTATAAAAAGGTCTGAATCACAACCGGAAAAGGTCAAGATAATCTGCTTTCTCCAAGGCCCTCTGGAGCTGAAAGTTGATCACATTCTCTACAACTTTCCCTAAAAAGGGAAGGTTGGGGACTGGACAGAAATTGCCCAGTTCTTTTGAGTCCAGCAATGTGTATGGTACGTATGTAAGAGTTGGACATACATACTGTATATCAAAGGAGAAGTCTGCAAAAAAGATATATGTATTGACAGCCCAAAGAGCTAAAAAAATTCATGCTGAGAACTATATATAAAAATGAGTATAATTTTTCATGCAGAAATTTTTTAAAAGAATACTCAAAGCTGTGCAGAATTGGAGCAAAACCTAAGGTCTGAAAAATTAGAAGCTGAGTGAAACTAAACTTGAGATAGATAATTTTGCTTAGGTTGGGGTGCATGACCTTGGCATGCCTCGCCAATTCTTTATCTCAAATCCTGGTCAGTGGTCAACAATTGGTAGTGTATCTCATGGTTTGGTCAATGTGGCCCAAACAAGATTGTAATGACATTTACAACAGGAGCAATCTAAGTTTTGCCCCAGAGGTATTCATTGACTGAAGTTTGATTTTTAAAGGTCAGTGCACATAAGAAATGTTTTTACTTTTGGCATTCTGCACTTTGGAAAGCTCACTGATGTTTCAAATCATGTCTTCCATGCTGACACATCTGCAGAGCATGGGTTCTTCTTTGTTATTGTTGGCTTTCTGTCCTTCTTTGGTAGATCAAATGGTGGCATATGGTCATTTTGTTGCTTTGCACTGTTTTCTTCCTTTCCCAAATAAATAGAATGCCAAAAAAGCATGCTTGTTTTGTAAACAGAATGAAGAGCACCGTTGTGAATTTTCATGTTGAATTTTAGTTTCTTTTTGTGCCGTCTTTTACACTTGACATCTCCATTTGTTCTTATTTAATTACTAGTCACTAATTCAAATGAAGTAGATGCTGCATAAAAATATCATTTTGATAGATATTATTTTCTTGTTAAATAGCCAATAAGTATTCTAATGGGAAGAGGCCCCAGTGTCATCGTAACTGTTAGTCATGTCAGATGCAGCAAGGCTTATTCACAAATATTCTGATGGATATATATTAAGCTATTTATCTC
Organism: Candoia aspera; assembly: GCF_035149785.1. Lineage (NCBI taxonomy): Eukaryota > Metazoa > Chordata > Lepidosauria > Squamata > Candoiidae > Candoia > Candoia aspera. Next base: position 76,796,827 of record NC_086158.1, read on the forward strand.
TGAATATCAATTTCATCCCTTTGCCTTAACTGGTGGGAAATACAGAATTTATTAATTTTTTTATTACGTATTTCTGGACATACTGATATTGCTGTGCCACTTATACCACTTAAAGATAGTGAGTCATGCCCACTTGTTGAAGTTGCTCATTTCCATTCCTTTTCCTTTTTAATTTCTTACTTCCCAACAGATGCATAGCATTTTGTGACCAGTGTCTATGACCATCTTTATTAAGTTCTTTGAGGGACAATTGTCTTTTCAAGTTTTTCATAAAACAGTTGGATTTTTGGAAATCTCTTCTGAGATCTGAAACTTTTCTTCACATGTTTTTATGTGTAGTGCTGTAGGACATCACATAAGGCTCATTTATGAATTTTTCCCTATTCATCAATTTTGATTTTTCATCATACTCTTCATCATCTTTCTCTGACCATCTGTGCTGTACCATCTGTACCACTTTCTTCTCTGAACTTGGGCAAATGAAATGCAGATTGTTTTACAAATCCTTTGCATGTGTTTTCAGCTCATCTTTCAGACACAAAGACAAGAGTCCTGTCCCTGTGCAGTGCAAGTTTCTCAACAATGCAATTCTTCCTTTCCATCACCTTTTCATTCAAAAGTCACATATGATAGTCTCTGCTTTTCTTGCCTCAGCTGTCTTGCTGTCATCCATTTCGATCTGTTATTCTTGGAGAAATTTGCTTTCTCCATCTCTTCTGGCTTCCTTCTTTTGCTTTTATTATTCATCTGCTCTATTGGTTTCTATTTTAATAGATGGCAACATGAACTTATTTTGGATCCAATTATGGGGAAGGTGGACAAGTGGGCAGGAGAGCTGCAGTCTGGGGTGTGGTACATCTCAGATGGTATAATTTTCTGACCCAGACCCAAATGCTATTAAGACATTTGCTTTAGAGTCCTGCTACTCCCAATGGACCTCATTGGCATAAACATTTATCACCCTCATTCTCTGTATGGGAAACATGGTCCCTCTTCTATTTCTGTTTGCATACTGCCAATTGCTGCCATTGCTTTGTGAAATAATATGTAATCTTTTCTTCAAGAAATCTATATTGCTGTTACTGCTGCTCTAAGGCTGAAGACACAAGTTTTCTCCTTACACAGATATATACTGCAAATGTCTCCTCCTCCTCCTTCTTTTGCAGGTGTTCCATTGGGAAAAAAAATAGAACTTTCTCCGTCTCACTTTCTAATCTAATATAAACACAGGCAAAGCAAAATTATCCTTGAGTTGCAAGCAGCCTTTCTTTCTTCTGTGGCTCCATTTAAATAGTAGCAATTGTTATTTGATCTTTCATGTGTCTAACTACAATAACTATTAGACCAATTCTTTCCTTCCTGGCCTAAGGAACTGTGCACAATAGGCGGCAAATAGCCTGTCTTTTTCTTGGAGCCCTTAAGTGGTCCGTCAGCATTTTGTCCCTGGGGATTTTAACTCACTAGATAAATGTAACTAGTTTTGCAGTAGAATGATGAACAAGTGACTGTGTGCCTTTTTGAAAAGTGAATAGGATAATAGTTAATTGATATTTTCAGTACAATTCTGTGTGAAATATCAAGAGAGGGTCTTAAGAATAGGACCTGTAAGATTGTTCTCCATCAGAAGGGATATCAAAGCAAACCCGCCAATGCTCTATTTCATTTATTCCAGCTCTATAACCATAGAACATTAATTTAATTTAAGTTTGTTATGATCTAGAAAAATTAGACATACTCATAAGATATGAATTCTAATTGCTCAATTAAAGTGAATTTAAATGTCCTCAGTTCAAACATTTTCTTATGCAATTTGTTATTTCTCCGTCTCATCTGGCTTCCTTCCATTATTTTGCTGAATGACTATCTCAAGGTATTATCAGTAATTAGTACACTATCTTCTCACCCCCCCCCCTTAAAAATGTAGCTTTAAAAGAAAAGTTGACTGTGATCACTGGTTTTTCACATTAAAGCTGTGCATTTTAAGGGAGGGTAAAAAACTATTTTAAACTAATAGCTGATGTTATAATTAAAGACAATATGTTTATTTACAACATGGCATCTGTTTCAGAACTCTTTGTTCTGAGCCAGGCCCGCAACTAGGGTCTGTGTCACCAGGGGCAAACATGGATTCCGTGCCCATTTTTGCCCCCCCCAGTGCTCATTTTGGTGCCCCCCCAGCGTGGTGCCCAGGGCACATGCCCCGCTTGCCCCCCCCCCCAGTTGCAACCCTGTTCTGAGCTGGTAAAGGTTTTGAGCTTTGTGTTTCTCAGATCTCTATAGTAAGGTGCTTGCAGCAAAGAAGAGAAGTTATGTCAAAGAATTAGATTAACAGATGGTGAACTTAAAAATTTGTTGAACATGTGGGCTGATTTACAAATTATATTTAAGAAAGTATTGAATATGATAGCATGGGAATTAAAATTGTCCTGGAGCTCAGGAAAATTAGCAGGAATTATTGTGAATGAAAGGGAGTAGTAGTAGTAATACAGTAGTAGTAAATGTATGTATATATGTATACGTAAGTGCAGTAGAATAAAAACAGCAATTATACTATAACATACTACAATCAATTATAAAAGCATAATGCAAAATAAGGAGTTTCTAGTAGAGTCTTTGTCAACTGGGGTTCTGTGGAAGTCTAGGGTTTTGCGAGAGATCACTAGGGGCTCCATGAGAGATTGTGATCGAAAAAATTAAAGATCTTTTTTAAATTTCATATGCCACACAATGGTAGCAGTCACAGTGATGGAAATTTTTACGCACTGCAAGTCAGCTGCTGGCCTGCCACTTATCTTTTGTTGTAATCATTGTAAAATGTGGATTGTGTAGGTTAGAAGTGAATTGTATTGTGATGTCTTCATAATTTATGCATTTTTATGCAATTTTTTGCAATTTTTATGTTCCTGAGACTTGAAAATTATTTCAAGGGTTCCTGCAGGGTAAAGAGGTTGAGAAAAGCTGCTTTAGTCTAAAAACATCTATGCATTAAAAGGGAAAATATACACATTTTAGTGTTCTTTTTAAGCTTTAAGTGATCTGACTCTAAGCATAATTGTGGTGGGAATCCAAAGAACTGGGACCAGGTAAGAAAAAGTTGTCAACTACAACTTATTTTAGTTTGTGGGAAATCCAATCCATCCAGTACTGGCTCAAGATCCACCAGCAGGTCCTTCAAATAGCTGGGTGTAGCCAAATACAAGGCCCAATGTGTCAGTACCTGCAATACATACTGGCATCTTTCCTGGATGCCCAGTCAGTGTAACGTCTGGTGATGAAAAGAGGTAGGAGTAAAATAAGGAAGGTCCAGATAACGAGAATAGCAGAACTCTGAACACAACCCAAAGTGTAGAGTGAGGTCTCATATAACCTGGCAATAGCTTGCTACAATAATCTAAGCACAACACCATTTGACATTTTGGTAGTGAGGAATCAATGGATCCTGGGAACATTCATTTAATTACAGGTATTAACAGGTGGCGGTGTGGGTTAAACCGCTGAGCTGTCGATCGGAAGGTCGGCGGTTCGAAACCGCGCGGCGGGGTGAGCTCCCGTTGTTAATCCCAGCTCCTGCACACCAAGCAGTTCGAAAACATGCAAATGTGAGTAGATTAATTGGTACCGCTTCGGCGGGAAGGTAATGGCATTCCGTGAGTCATGCTGGCCACATGACCCAGAAGTGTCCTATGGACAACGCCGGCTCCAAGGCTTAGAAACGGAGATGAGCACCGCCCCCTAGAGTTGGACTCGACTGGACTTTACGTCAAGGGAAACCTTTACCTTTTATTAACAGGTTGGGAGTTTGTTGTTGAAAGGATCATTCTTGGTGAGTTTTAGCAAGTATATCTCTTCTCAAGAGCTATTACTGTGGACCATGTGCCTCTACTTTTCCAAACACTTTTCTGAAGAAATTTTCAGAATGTGCATGTTCCATTCCTTACCTTAATTTTACAAAGAGTTTTATATAAAACAGCAACTAAGTAAGTTCTCTTTTTTTCCTGCATTTTTTATGAAATGCAGTTGTAGGGGTATGGACAGCTTTCTGAGTTCCATCATGCTTCCTGCTGTAGCTTTATGACATCATAAGATTAGAATTTTACAGAATGCAATGTTCCAAGTCATGAGTATTTTTCTTTAAAAAAAAAAAAACTTCAGAAAAAATGGAGCAGGAGACAATGTTTTCCCTCCTACAAGGGCACCTAGGGACATCCTTTTCTACCCCTTTCAAGACAGGGGGGAAGTATTGGTTTAAAAAGTTGGTGAACACTCATTTAAATATACAGTAGATCAACCTGGTACCCTTCAAATGTGTTAAGACAATAACTCACAGTGGGACTTTCTTACAGGAGTTTTAATCCTGGCACATCTTAATCTTCACGTTTTAAAGGTCATGTGGGTGGAAGTGACAGGGAAAAGCAAATCCAGCCATGCCCATTTATCCTAAGAGGAAGTCAGGGAGGGTGAAAATGCTTTTAAGATCTTGAGAAAACTTTTTTTTTGGTCAAGGGATAATAGACAGCTGTGAAACGATGGATTCAGTTCTAATCTGCTGAACACAGCCCAAGTGCATGTTGTATTTATCATGGAAGTTTGAACTGTGATAGGGTGTATTGCAGATAAACCCTTCACTTTATTGTTCCAGCCATGCTATGTCTAAAAGACTTTTTTCCCAGAACATTTTTAGTGAATACGTAATTCTAGATATCCAACTCAATACCATAGTGGGAGCTCATTAGGACAGCTGATACCTTCTGGAAGCAGGAAGTGAGTTTTTTAAAGTTTACAATAGCTTTTCTGTGTATATAATGATCTTAGTGTCCAGAGCTGTGAACTACCTTGCCTATTATATAAAATATGTAAGACAATTGCTCATTTCCCCTGTTTTTCGATATGAAAACTAAAATGCCCTAACCTGAAATATACTGAGCTTTTCAGTAATGTCAAGAAGCAGAAAGTTGTAGCTGATATGTACAAAACATATTACTGAGTAGGAATATGTATATATATATACACACATATATATATACTGTATATATATATATTCCCGTAAATAAATTTGAAGTTACTTGTTCTCCAAATGTAGTATCAGTTAACCACAAGTTCTTTGCAGCTATATAAAATTCACAATTTAATGAGAGTCCTACACAGTATCATGATCTGTTATTTTCTGCAATATAACTTGAAAATTGAGAAAAACATATTTAAGTGAAAATATGTGACTTAATGTTTAGCCACCCCTATTGGTGAGTACACAGAATTCAGAAGGCTTTGGCTTATCAAAACATCAAAATGCAACCAACCAGCTCCAGTGGTTTATGATGCTCTGAGGCTAGCCTTATCTGGAGATGTAAAAGAAAAATCAGAAGCATAGTAAGGCAAAACTTTCTGATTCAACTTGATATATTGGAACTGCTGAAAGGAGGCAGTTTTACTCTTAGGTGTATAACTTTCTAGAAGGAATACAAACTTGGAGTTATGCAGTTAATGTCTCACTTTGGGATCTGGAGTTTTCCAGCTATGTAAAAATATAGCATGTTTATGTAACCCAATGTGCTATATTTTGAAAGTAGGCTTAACAATTGATTTATGCCTTATTCTTTTGCTTTGAAATTTATACAGAACACACCCTTTGATTTTAAGCTTGAAAAAACAGGTATCAGCTGGTTATTTATTTATTTTAAAAAGGTATATGGCCACCCATCTTATAAAACACAACTGGGCAGTTCACAGCAATAATAAAACCAAAGACAAGAAAACCAGGCAGCTGACCCATAGTCTCCAATCCATCAAGCCATACTATCCTCAGCCTCCAGAGATGATTGAAAAGCAGCAGAATGTTGTCGTTCTTTCTTATATGAATATGTAAGTTTCTATATCTAAGTTTCTTCATACAGGTTTAAAAACCTAACACATGAAAATTGGGAAGATATTCCTGAAGAAAAAATGCTTAATAATGGGGAATGCTGGTAAAAATTAAAATATAAATCTGTTATAAATTACAGTTAGTTTTGTGTATGCTATTTAAATTTTGTTTTATTTGCCATCTATTAAACCGCTGAGCTGTCGATCGGAAGGTCGGCGGTTCGAAACCGCGCGGCGGGGTGAGCTCCCGTTGCTCGTCCCAGCTTCTGCACACCAAGCAGTTCGAAAACATGCAAATGTGAGTAGATTAATTGGTACCGCTTCGGCGGGAAGGTAACGGCGTTCCGTGAGTCATGCTGGCCACATGACCCGGAAGTGTCCTATGGACAACGCCGGCTCCAAGGCTTTGAAACGGAGATGAGCACCGCCCCCTAGAGTCGGACACGACTGGACTTTACGTCAAGGGAAACCTTTACCTTTACTATTGCAGCAGTAATACGCATGTAGAAAATTTCAGAGCATTTAGCAATTTCCTTAAATATTGTATTTATTGGATATGAACTTATTTCACATAGGACAAGAAAAGTTTCAGAGAATTTACAGAAATGTAATTTGGCACATGGGTATTTTCTCCGTCTAAAATACAAAGTTGAGAAGCAAAGAATGTGCATAGTTGTAGTTAACCTTTTTTTCTCAATTCACTTCTCTGGAACACAATGGCTATTAATTATAAATCAGAACTGGGCATAGAATGTTCTCCAAATACTGCTAACTATACCCTGTAGCAACCTGGTCAATGAAGAAGGATACTTGGAGTTTTGTTTCTGCAACATCTGAAGCCTTCCTATTTCATATCCTTGATATCTGTTCTTGTCCTTCTGGATAGTCCATGGGAGTCTTCTGTTTAAGAAGGTTTATACCCCACCTTCCTGATACCACCAAACATTGCTCACATAATAGCATCCTCTCACTTCTGATGGATATGGTTGCTCTTACCTTATTTTTTGGTCTTGACTCCTGATTCCAGAATTCTGTCAGAGGTTTGCCAGTACTGTAATCACTATGATTAGAATACAGGGTGAGATAGATTGGAATAGAGGATGAAGTAGAATATAATACTTCGTACAAACACAGAACATTTTAAAACCATAGGCTGAATTCAGAGGGGAGACATATCTATTTTAAGCCACCGTACTGATGAGTTGAATATCACATCTACAAACAGCATACTGATGACAACTCAAGATAATTCCATGTGTCAGACTAGGCTTCACTCTAACACACCATAGCAGATTTTTATGATAGATAGAAAATTGCATTATTTTGTTCAGATAAAATGATTGTTCTTTTAGTTTCTAATTGTAGAAGGAATACAGAATGGCTCTGAAGGACAGGAGGAAAAGCCACTATCAAGGCAATGGTCAGATAAGTGGGGCTTGAGTCCAGGCCCAGGCCAAGAAACTAATTTGAGAAAATCTCTCAGACAAGGCCTTCCCAAATTCACATGAAGATAAAGGGAAGGAGGGGGAAGGGCATTCAGACTTGCAAGATTCTATTACTATAGCTGTTACAATAGAAGTAATCCTGACCTATATGGCATTAGTTTCTTAGTTTGGTCTACCTTGTAGGGCTGACACTAATAGCATTTGCGATAAAAATGCAGAGATTTCAAAGGCCACCCCAGTACTGAAGGAAGTTCAATGGATTCTTGAAATGTAACCAAATGCAGTTTGCTACTAGTTTTAATTTTCTCTTTTACATATCTTAAACATAAAATCAAACCAGCACAGACGTGTTTCTTAAACTACTTAATTTACAATGTAGTTTAGCTTTAGTTTCTTTTGTGTTTATTTATGCTCTATAAGATTCAGGCTTTCCCCTTAACTCTACATTTTCTTTGCCTCTCCAGAAGAGTTGGTTAAATGCTTATTATTACAATGATTTGCTTGCCTTGGGCATTCTCAGGATTTAGCTTTTCTGGCTTATTTGTTGATGTAGTGAATATTTTATTATATTTCTATACTCTATGCTTTTACTTTCTGCTTGCTGATTTGTCTTCCAAATGGCCTATCTTATTATATATTTTTTTCACCAGAATTTTTTTTCTTGTTCTTGTTTTCCAATTTCCACAGTTGCAACTTTTAATGATCTGGGGCTTACCCAAAGCACATTCTTATTTCTCCTTTATCTGGCAGAAAACATCATGCAGATCAGTAAAACAATAAACATCTTTCAGTAATAAAAATAAATCCAATCAAACCAAGGTTGATATCTGAATTCATTCAAATTCATATTACTAAACTGATTGATTTCAGATATCATTGCTAATTATTCTTGGATATCTAATAATGCTCAATCTAGGAAACCATAGCTATTATTACCATCCAAGTTATAGATTATGGTTTTCTCCTAGGCATTATAACAATGAGAGTTGTATTATCAGTATCTTTGAAATACATGTTCTTCAGTCCTTCAAATGATGTTTTGAAAGCTTCACAATGAGCCATGCACATATATGCCCATGTGTTTTTTCCTTCCCTTTCCCTATTTAGTTTAATAAAATATTTATTAGTTTATCAGAATATAGAAAAAGCATATATTGGGTTTGCACAGGAATTTTGCCAAATATCCTTCTTCAGTTTCCTTAATGAAGGGAAAAGATATTAGGTTATAATAACTTTTGTCTGTGTTCTTCCTTGACAGACCCCTGAAGTTCTCCTTTCTTAAGGTGTCCATTACAATGCCCTGTTTTAATGAAACCTCAGTGTTGAATTAGGGCTTCAGACAGGTGACTGTTTAAGCATGTTAACTGTAGAATAAATATACAAAGAATATATACTGTATATATACAAAGCTATTGTATTCCCCACCTCAAGTGTAATACCCATCAGCTGGGAGATTTTGATCTTTTACTGCTGATTGAGCCAACTGTTTTCTCTTGGCTTGTAAATAAAGAAGGGATTCTCTACTATTTGGAATTGCAGCAATGGCACCTTAGTTTTATCTTGGCTGATGTCCACAGACTGGCAAACATCACAGTATTTCATATAGTCACATCCTGTCTTTATCCGTCCTATAAAATAAGTCTCAGTCTTTCACTGGTTTTCCCCATGTCCCACTTGACAATGAGGGTGATCATGAGCCAAGGTTATTATCTCCCAGCTCATATCCTTTGGGGGACAAGTTTCTGATACAGGAGCCCATGTCCAGTATTGGCAGTAACTTTCCTACCATCTCCTAGAACTAGTTTGTCCTGTTTCAGGTCTCAAACTCACACACAGTTGCTAGGTAAGGAAAGCAATTTACTCAAGGCTGAGTAACCTTGATGACCGCAGACAAGGGAAGAAATGTAAATCAACAAAGTCTCTCAGGAAATAAACTTGTCTGGGTGGTTTCACTTTCAACAGGAGCATGCAGAAGAGCAGTCAAAATCCAGTCCAAAGTTCAAGAGCCAAGACAGGTTTGTCAGCCAGTCCAAGGTCAGAGTTTCACAAGCAAGATTCACAGGAATGACCAGCCAGAGCAGAAAATCAGACGGTTGTTATCAACAAGAGGACATGGGTCAGAGCTGCCTCCTAAATCAGGCTTCAGCCAGCTTCTTTAATCAAGAGATTTTCTCCCTTGCTTGGCAAGGAGCCTCATAGAACATGCTTGCTCGGCTCTCTGCTCCCCAGGTGCGAGGGCTGGGAGGCCTTATGTCATCATCATCTGACTGCTTCAGCTGTTCAGCATGCCTGTGTTTAGTCAGCCTCAAGTGATTCTTGGCTTTGTCTTTCCTGGGGCTGACATTCCACAGGTTCAGCTGGAGCAGCTTCTTCAGAGTCAGATTCAGAGTCTGAGTCCTGGGCTGTGACATTGTTTAGGCTTAGGCCATTCTCCTAGAGAATTGGCACTGGTGTGCTTAGCTGATAGGATCCCTGCCTCCACCAGGCTATTTAGTTTATTTAGTTATGATCCTTCTCACATACAGACTCCTTGCTACCATTTAATGGTCATCATTTTTGCAACCCAGATATGGTAGCCCTAGCAAATTCTCTCATCCCAATCATCTAATTATGTGTGTCATAGGAATATTTTCCAAATACTTTAACTTCATTAAAGCTACCTGAGACTGTTCAGATGTCCTTGATTTCATAAAGAAATGGAAGGATGGAAATATAAGAGAGCTTCAAAGACTCTTTTTCTTAAAGGACTACTAAAAACAAGTTATAGAGTCTTGACTGATGCCTTTAAAGAGATTCTCCTGACTTTGAAATTGCTACTTTTGCAAGGCATGCTTTCAATTATTTAGGAGAGGAGCCTTCATATATCCCTTCCTTTAAGAAGCCTCACTGAATCACAGGAGGGAATGAATTAATATTTTTTTAGATGCTCAAATATTTTATCCAACTTAATGGTAGCAGTGAAAAGATTATGCCCGTAGGTGCTCTGTGGAAGTCTTGGGTGCAATTAAAGCTATTTTCAGCATTCAAAGGACACAAGAGAACAAGAAATTGAAGTATTAGGCCCTGATTACGGATCTATTTTAGGCATATAAGACCTTTTATTGAAGTCAAACTGAGTGGCTTCATTTGAACACCTCATGTAGCTAGAAGGAAACTAGTACTTAAATAGCTTGCACATTTAGGGTTTTAAGAAGTTCTGTGAACACTTGTAGATACTTTTGTTACTAGGGTGGTTTATTTCTACTGGAGATCTTGCAAGAGATGAATTTAAATTCAGCCTATTATTTTAGAAATCCATTTCAATTGAAAATATATGCTGAAAAGTATAACATTTTAACTTTTATGGGTTGTAGTAATATCAAATAGATACTAATACTTCTACGATTTCAGCAGTTTATTAGTGCTTAATGAAGTCAGTGGCATCACTTATTGAAAGGCTCATGATTTCAAAACTAGTTCAGTGCACAGCCTAATCTTTAGCTGTCACTCTTTCCTCATTATTCTGAACTTCAGAGTACTTTTCTGCATCTGACCTAGCTCACAACCTGAAGGGGAAGATGACATAAACTACCAGTAATTCCAGGTGGCAGATCCTGGCAAAGATCTGTTCATCACATCATATCACCATGATCTCTGTCAAGAGACATGTGCTTGTATGTGAAATACTTGACAACTCAGAAAGAACAGACTGTGGCTATCTTTAAGCAAATCTGCTACCCCAGTAGGAGGCCATCAGATGGTACACCTTCCTTCCCATTTATACTATGCTCCATGTAAGGGTTGAGAGATTAGCTGCTAAAACAAAGGTGAGCCTTGCCAAATGGCATTCTAAGCCCCCCACACACAGGAAAGAGGGTGAAGCTTTTGAGCATGAAGTCGCAATTCTTGGTCTCTTATTCTGCTTTATGTTCTAGTTCCCCCCCCCCCCCGATCTTATCATAACAGGAGGGAATTCAAGTGATGCTGCCTGATGGATGGTACTCCATCCAAAGGTGCACAACCTATTATTGGGATTATCACTCTGGCCTTTTATTTATTTAAAAAAAATGCATACAAAGCAACTAGAATAAATACCCACGGAGAGTTGAATAAGGTATAGGCATAAATCCAAAGAATAATGAAATAGCTATAAGCTATAGACAGTAATTGACATTCAAAATGATTATTTTAGTCCCCTAAATAGTGGCCAGCCAATCCAGTCTGGAGAAAGGTAAGCACACCAATCAATACATAAAGGGCAATTGTAATGGCGCAGAACCTTTCTAAGAAACTTCTGTGGAAATCCCCCCTAACTGGAACTGTAAAATCTCAGTCCAGTCCCTGCAATTCCGTGTTGCCCTATGGCCTGTCACTGGTTGGAAAAATGGAATGGAAATGCAGCTTAGTCATTTTTCCAAAGAAGCTCTGTAAACTGCTGTTGCTCAGACTAACATGGGTGGTTATAAATAAAAACAGTAAAAACAAGAAAAAAAATACAATAGACAAAAATGAGTAAAGAGTAAAGATGGAAAGGATGACAAAAAACCAGATGGGAATGAAAAGAAACAAACCCACAGAATCCAAAGGGGGCTTCACCCACCCTGACTAAAAGCCTGGGTGAAGAGCCAGGTCTTCATGGCCCTTCTTCAAAACACCAGCAGGGTGAGGACCATCTGGATCTCGGGGGAAACCTCATTCCAGGTTTCATTTCAGGGATATGAATTCTCCAGATAGTCAGAAGACAGAGCTTACGGGTACTTGTAGTTTTTCTGATGAGAGGAAAATTACAAAGAGAAGGTAGGGAAAAATGGTGATTAGGATGCAAAACAATAAATTATCTTCTAATTGTAATTAATGATGGTGGGTATCATGCAACAGGAGATCCCAGTTAGACAGAGAGGGAAGATGACAACACATTATCCAAGGCAGAGGCAGAAAACTAAACCTGGGTACCAACAGGTAGGTATGATCATTAAACTGAAACGAAGAAGCCAGGTAACCTAATGATGATGTGTACAAAGTAAACAAAAGCAGATCCAGGACCAAGCCCTGAGGAATACCCACATCTGGATGGACTGAGAACAAAGACCCATTTAATCAAAAATGCGCATTGGGAAATATAAAAACGGAAACCATGGAGAAACTATCATTGCTGCCTAATTAATTCAGAAATGATAGATTTTTGATAAAAGGCATCAGATGCCACAAACAAATCCAGCAGCATCAGTTATTGATGACTGGTGATTTGCTTTAGCTGCCAGTAAATCACTGATAACCAAGCCATGGCCAACTCAGTAGAATGGCCTACATGAAGCCCTGATTGGAATAGGTCAGTGAAATTATCTACTGATAGATAAGGAATTAATGGGGTGAAAACAACTAATTTGATGATCTTAGGCCTAAAGGAAAGAGAAGATACTGGACAAAAAATAAAACAAACCGTATCATTACGGATGTTTTACTTTACCCAATTTTTAAACTTATTTTTAAAGCACATTTTCACCCATATGAAGATGTATGGGTAATTTTCTGCACATTTTGTACCACAAATATTCCTATTTATTTTCCTATTTTTTAAATATCTGCAGTTTCTACCTTTTAATATAAGCCTTTTGGTGTATTTTCCATAATGTACACATTTTGTATGAAAGCTTCCTTAACGCTTGCATTTTTAAATATAGCACTGCATCCCGAACTCACAGAACTGTGAAACATGGAAAGGTGTGTTATGGGTTTGCACATTAGTTTGCGAAGTGTTAAGTTCAATTGATTTGTGCTAAAACATGAGTGAAACAAATTTGTCCTTATCTCTAATCTGTGATATAATTGATATGAAATACAGCTTTCGCTGTGACTATATGACTTTACTGAAGACTTACAAAACTCTTGCACTGCATTCGTTGTAAGTAGGAGAGGAAGAGGGGATGTGTTTCTGTTCAAATGGCTTTCTTGCCTTGTCATACTGTATTGTTGTTTTATTGCCTGCCAGTGCCAAGGCATTTACTGCAATTCAGTTCTAATCATTCGCAACCATACAGTAGGACATGGATGGCAATGTGAATTCTAAAGCTCCTCCCCACTGATACCAAATTAATGTCATGCAGGTGGATAACATCCAGGTGCACAGTCCTCATTTACATTTTGAGTCATGCACAACTATTGTGTGCCTGGATGGGAGCAAGAAAACATTTGCCAAGATGCCTTGTTATTGCATATGCGTTCCCTCTTCTTCCTTAAAATTTGTGCTTGAGCAAATGTTCCTACTTTTCATACAGGTATTTGAGAAATCATGAAAAAAACATACTGACATACTGTAAAACTCACATAAGCATATGCATATTTTGCAAGTATTCTGCTCTGTTTCAGATTAAACAGCTAGTATCTGGATTATTTTTTTTACACGGTTCTCTCAAAAATGTTGTTATATACAGTAAGTTGGATTTAAATCCCCTTTTAAGTAATACCACACATACACAAACCATCTTCATATTCATACAATATCTAGTCAATAAAACATCAAATAATAACCTTCTTAATAAAAAACAGTAGAGTTAGTAGATTGGACACTTCATTAAATTTCAGGAATTAGATCTTCATTCTGAAGGTAAGTAGAATAGAAAACCTCTGTTTCACAACAGCTTTCAAGAACCTGCAAACAATAGGCTTTGACAACCTTATTTGTTCTTGATGATGTTTGTACTAACCTTTACTTCCATGCAGAAAAGTAATCAGTACTTCAGATGTGTTGAAGATGGTTTCCATCTCCACAGCTTCTTTTCCACATTATATAAAATGAGAACAGACAAAAGAATTTCAGACAGACAGAATAATCAGGAAACAAACGAATAGTCTTTTGATTTAGTAATCACACTATGTGCTATTGGTAGCATGTAGGCTTCAAGAGACAAGACCTCATCTGGGATCCACAAATCTATTTGCAGAGAATTCCTGAATAGATTGCTCAGAAGCCTGGGAGACTTACTTCTGGCCCCTTGTAAATCAAATATAATCTGAAACTCTCAAAATCTTTGCTTTTTTCTAACAATATTGGATGCTACAAGCTTTTTGGGCTCTTTGCCAGAGTTTGTAGCCCTTATCTCTAATGTATAGATTCTGCTTATGTCAAAGCTTGCCTAATCAATCTTCAAATCAGAGTTTTTAAAGTGGACATGTAGGCTATGAAGTCCAACCACATCCCACCAGTCTGTACAGGAATCCTTCCACTGAATCTGTGTCATTCAACATGGTGGTATCTAACCTCCTGCTGAATTTAACTACTGCTCCCTTCCAGTCCCTATAACTTCAGTAAGCCTTCATGCTTTGCCAGATGTTTCTGTCCGCCATCTTTACTTTTCTGGCCCACCCCCCACAACAGAATCCAGCACAGGCAGCTACCCTGCCAGTTTTTGTTACCTTTCGTAGGTAGCTTCTTGCACAGTTGAGTAAAATTAATAGTCTTAGCATTGCTCTTCATAACTTGTAACATTTCTTGATCAAGCACTCTAACATGAATCACATATGTATATGGGAAATATCTGTTAGTATAATCACTCTTAAGTGGAGAATATCATTATTTTCTCCCTGTTCATGATTTAATCTATATATTGAAAAATCTGGTAAATAGAAATTAAAGTTGACTATTTTCTAGCAGAAATAAATAAATAGGTAGGTAGGTAGGTAGGCTGTTCTTTTGGTTTGTGCATTGAACTACTCCATGACACATTTTATTTGGGCAAAAAGGCTTTGGCATTTTTTGTGCTCACTAAGTGAAATTACATCACTGATGGGCAACATCAGTTTTAGTGGAGTGCTTTTAGTGGAGTAATCGTAAGTGCCAATATAAAATATACATTGTGTACTATACCAGTGTCTCCCACCACTTTTATGCAGCTGTCCTTTGAAAGTTGACTACCATCAACTGTATAGGTATCTAAAGACTAATTACTGTACCCTGCCAACTATTGTCATTATCGATTTAATTGAAATGCACATCTGTGTGCATGTGCAAATGGTCATATGATTTTAAAAGACATGGCTTGAATATCTGCTATAAATTTTCCCTCACTGTGCCTTGAGACCTTGACTGTTTTAGATATACATCCCTCCTAGAAATTACTATTGTGTTTCAGGCAATGGTGTGCATCCGAAAGGCTATTCTCCATCTCTAGGTTTTTCTTGGATTTTGAAATTCTTAATGTTATGTCATTGTTTCCAAGGCCAAGTTGATGACTGAGGGATTCTTCAGATCCTAAGTGGTTATTTTAATTTCCTCATTTGTACAAATATAGTATATGAGCAACTTTCTGCATTTTCATTTTTTTCCAGTTATTTTATGACTTTGCTCCATGTTTATATATGACCATTGTAAAAACACTGCAAAAAAAATGGTCAAGGTTCCTTATTTTGTCAAAATGATTTTCAGGCAGTGTTGTATTGAGGCACGTATGTATTGATACAACACTATTAAAACTAAGCTTGAGAGGTAAAATTTTATAATGGCAAACATGAATATCAAAACACAGAGAAAAACCATGTAATATGACTGAGATAACTGAGATCTGCAAAGTAACTACATATGCAAGAATGCTATAAAATGTTTAGGCAATAAAAAGACAATCACTGTATTAGCAGGACATAGGCTGATAGAATTTTGCCAAGACAACTCACTCTGCATAACAAACACTCTCTTCCAACAACCTAAGAGACGGCTTTATACATGGACTTCACCAGATGGACAACACCGAAATCAGATTGACTACATCCTTTGCAGCCAAAGGTGGCAGACATCTATACAGTCGGTAAAAACAAGACCTGGAGCTGACTGTAGTTCCGATCACGAACTTCTTATTGCACAATTTAGGATCAGACTAAAGAGATTAGGGAAGACCCACAGATCAGCTAGATATGAGCTCACTAATATTTCTAAGGAATATGCAGTGGAGGTGAAGAATAGATTTAAGGGACTGGACTTAGTAGATAGGGTCCTGGAAGAACTCTGGACAGAAGTTCGCTACATTGTTCAGGAGGTGGCAACAAAATACATCCCAAAGAAAGAGAAAACCAAGAAGGCAAAATGGCTGTCTGCTGAGACACTAGAAGTAGCCCAAGAAAGAAGGAAAGCAAAAGGCAACAGGGATAGGGGGAGATATGCCCAATTAAATGCAAAATTCCAGAGGTTAGCCAGAAGAGATAAGGAATTATTTTTAAACAAGCAATGCGCGGAAGTGGAAGAAGACAATAGAATAGGAAGGACAAGAGACCTCTTCCAGAAAATTAGAAACATTGGAGGTAAATTCCAGGCCAAAATGGGTATGATCAAAAACAAAGATGGCAAGGACCTAACAGAAGAAGAAGAGATCAAGAAAAGGTGGCAAGAATATACAGAAGACCTGTATAGGAAGGATAACAATATTGGGGATAGCTTTGACGATGTGGTCAGTGAGCTAGAGCCAGACATCCTAAAGAGTGAGGTTGAATGGGCCTTAAGAAGCATTGCTAATAACAAGGCAGCAGGAGACGACGGCATCCCATCTGAACTGTCAAAATCTTGCAAGATGATGCTGTCAAGGTAACGCATGCTATATGCCAGCAAATTTGGAAAACACAAGAATGGCCATCAGATTGGAAAAAATCAACTTATATCCCCATACCAAAAAAGGGGAACACTAAAGAATGTTCAAACTATCGAACAGTGGCACTCATTTCACATGCCAGTAAGGTAATGCTCAAGATCCTGCAAGGTAGACTTCAGCAATTCACGGAGCGAGAATTGCCAGATGCACAAGCTGGGTTTAGAAACGGCGGAGGAACTAGGGACCAAATTGCCAATATCCTCTGGATAATGGAAAAAGCCAGGGAGTTTCAGAAAAACATCTATTTCTGTTTTATTGACTATTCTAAAGCCTTTGACTGTGTGGACCATAACAAACTGTGGCAAGTTCTTAGCGGTATGGGGATACCAAGTCATCTTGTATGCCTCCTGAAGAATCTGTATAATGACCAAGTAGCAACAGTAAGTACAGACCACGGAACAACAGACTGGTTTAAGATTGGGAAAGGAGTATGGCAGGGCTGTATCCTCTCACCCTACCTATTCAACTTGTATGCAGAACACATCATGCGACATGCTGGGCTTAAAGAATCCAAGGCTGGAGTTAAAATCACTGGAAGAAACATTAACAATCTCAGATATGCAGATGATACCACTTTAATGGCTGAAAGCGAAGAGGAACTGAGGAGCCTTATGAGGAAGGTGAAAGAAGAAAGTGCAAAAGCTGGCTTGCAGCTAAACCTCAAAAAAAAAAACCCCAAGATTATGGCAACCAGCTTGATTGATAACTGGCAAATAGAGGGAGAAAATGTAGAAGCAGTGAAAGACTTTGTATTTCTAGCTGCGAAGATTACTGCAGATGCTGACTGCAGTCAGGAAATCAGAAGACGCTTAATCCTTGGGAGAAGAGCAATGACAAATCTCGATAAAATAGTTAAGAGCGGAGACATCACACTGACAACAAAGGTCCGCATAGTTAAAGCAATGGTATTCCCAGTAGTAACATATGGCTGCGAGAGCTGGACCATAAGGAAGGCTGAGAGAAGGAAGATCGATGCTTTTGAACTGTGGTGTTGGAGGAAAATTCTGAGAGTGCCTTGGACTGCAAGAAGATCAAACCAGTCCATCCTCCAGGAAATAAAGCCAGACTGCTCACTTGAGGGAATGATATTAAAGGCAAAACTGAAATACTTTGGCCACATAATGAGAAGACAGGACACCCTGGAGAAGATGCTGATGCTAGGGAGAGTGGAGGGCAAAAGGAAGAGGGGCCGACCAAGGGCAAGGTGGATGGATGATATTCTAGAGGTGACGGACTAGTCCCTGGGGGAGCTGGGGGTGTTGACGACCGACAGGAAGCTCTGGCGTGGGCTGGTCCATGAAGTCACAAAGAGTCGGAAGCGACTGAACGAATAAACAACAATGCAAATTACTTCAAATTTTGATTTCCATATCTTGAATTCAATGTTTAATTTTATTTTGAGATCAAATTCACAAAATCATATTTAAGAACTAAGGCTATATAAAAATAATATCTACTTAGCTTAATTGGCTTGACTTTACAAAGGCAACTTGCTGGTACTTTGCCAGCTGTTGGTTTTGTTTTATTCAAAATCAGTGATTTTTCCAGAAACAAACTGCTTGAAAATTGAGTTTAACTTCCCTTTTAAGATCTCATTATAACTAATTGTTTTCTCATGTACTCCAGCATGACTTTATACTGTGGATGCAGATAGATTTAATTACATCCTATCCATTTGCAGTTACTGCTCTTCTTTTGCTTTTCTGGAAGGACTAATTCTACTCTTTTAATGATCCTTAGCATGTACAAAGAGGTTCCTTGTATAAAGGAAAGTCCATTCCAGTTAGCTGCCTTGACCAGCTTTGGAGTAATTTTTCTGTCACCAAACTTTTTTACCCTGGATACACCCATGTAAGCAACTCTTCAAATTTAGGACATAATACTTGTTTCATTTTTATAGAAACAGCCATAATGATTCCTCAATTTGTTTGTGCATATGTGTTTGTTGCTCTGGAAAGTTTGAAAAAAGCTATTCTAGACCTCCATCCAGTAAAATGAACATATTGCCCTCTTTGTTCAACAGCAGTTTGATGTACGGAAATGAGCATGCAATATTGTCTCCGTATCATATATTAACAGCTGATTTCTGCTTATCAGAAAACTTTTTGAAGTGCAAGGGCAGATTATGCCCATTTTCTGAACCAGCTAGATAGTCTACAAGGTAGGCATTTTGAAAATATGAATTTATTTATTTTGCTTTCATTAACTGAATACAATAAAAACAAAGAAAAAATTAACCATGTATCAAGTTATGAAAAAAGAAGAAAATAACAGGAAACATTAAAAAAAGAGCCAGAACATGTAGAGAACACATTCACAGATACTGATAATTAGAATGTGATATAAACATTTCAATAAATGCTCATTACTTAATAAGATGTATTTTAATAGAGAAAAGACTAATTATATAACTGGAATTTGGAATGAATGGAATACCCTGTTTCATTTATTCTTTTTATGCTTGGTAAGCAAGGTTTTTAAAATTAATTTTGTTATTGGAACATACATAGTTTTCAAGTTGCAACTTTTGAAGTACAACTGATTGATGCATCTGAGTGAACAGCTATATTGATAAAAATATTCTTCAAATTCCTGTTTGTTTTTAATTTTCCTACACAAATCTTTGTGCATCTTCATGTAGTCATTGTACAATGTCACAAATTATTTCTCAGGCCAACGTAAAATTGCCAGTGCTTGCTTTTGAGTTCAGATACAATTTATGAATCTACGGTGCCTAATCTTGTTCAGCAGGTTTAATTTGATGATATATTATCCCAATTACTCAGGGATGCTAGAGTATTACATTTGTTGGCTCAGATCCTTTTTTACTTACAATGAAATACTTAAGATGTACAGTACTGTTGTATTCAAATCACATTTTGCTTGGGTTACTTGTCATCATTGTCTATCACCTTGACATTATTTCTCTTCATTTTAATTTTTTTCCCCATGTACTGTAGTTATGTAGGCTGATGAAACTGAAAGAGCAAAATTTAGAAGCTGTGAGTTCTTAAAGAATATTAATTTTGATATGAGGTTCTTAGTTCCCACTGGTAATTTAAAAGTAATATATCTTTATAAGATTGTTTGCATTTCTAATTAAAATTTGGCAAAACATTTCTATTATTAGCAGAATATTAGAAAACAGCTTTCTGCAGTTGAAAATTTATTATTATACTGCTGTTTGCTTGATGAATTGAATGAGACAAATAACCGACGTTTACACAATAGAGGTGGTCCTTGCTTAAT
The DNA here is from genome assembly GCF_035149785.1 of Candoia aspera. Lineage (NCBI taxonomy): Eukaryota > Metazoa > Chordata > Lepidosauria > Squamata > Candoiidae > Candoia > Candoia aspera. The sequence continues at coordinate 76,816,991 of NC_086158.1, forward strand.
GGCCACTTGTTCAGCGACTGTTCAAACTTCTGATGCTGAACAAGTGGTACTTATGACTTGTCTTTGAAGTTCCATTTGTGACCTTCTTTGCCAGCCTACAAGCAAAGTCAGTGGGGAAGCTGGCAGGAAGTCACAAATGGCAACCACATGACATCCTTGCTTAATGACCCATGGTGATTCACTTAATGACAGCAACTGGGAAGTGCCAGAACTGCTGTTGCTAAGTGTCGTGGTCACATGGTGTTGCACTTTACAACCACGTTGCTTAGCGATGGAAATTCCGGTCCCAATTGCCATCCCACTAGGGTTAAGGTGCCGGGCTAGAAACCAGGAGACTGTGAGTTCTAGTTCTGCCTTAGGCATGAAAGCCAGCTGGGTGACCTTGGGCCAGTCACTCTCTCAGCCCAACATACCTCACAGGGTTGTTGTTGTGGGGAAAATAGGAGGAAGGAGTAGTTGGTATGTTTACCACCTTGAGTTATTTATAAAAAAATAATAAAGGCAGGATAAAAATTAAATTAAATTAAATATGACATCCACCCGTACTATTTTAAGTTGTTCCTGTTATATGCTTATGCTGGCCTGATTCAAATCCATTTTAAGAAAATCCTGTCTGGACTGAAATTTTTGGCAATAACTTTCAAGGTATTCAATCTGGACCGCAGGCTACCATGTCCTCCCTTTTGACAATTCCCTGCTGCTGTGCTAACCCTCTTTTCTGTTAAGGAAGAGCCTGGCAAATCACTTTCCTTCCTGTAGGCAGGTCTTCCTTTGTGTGTGCACAGTATGTGTGGGTGGATGGGTGTATGTATGTATACACACATGTGCACAAAGTTAAAAGTATACATAAAAGGTTAAAGCATCAAAATGAAGATATATGCAGGCAGCTTAAAAAAAAACACAGCCTTTCCAGCATGATCTCTAATGTTTTTATATCTCCCCTTTACCAGCTCTGATAAAAGAGCACAGAGGTTAAGACCATCACTTTGCTTTTTAAAAAAGTATGTTTTTTTTAAATAGGTAGCTTTCCCTTTCTTTTTTTTAAGTAAGTCCAGAGTCTTGTCATTTTTCCAATTTCCTGAGATAGATAGATAGATAGATAGATAGATAGATAGATAGATAGATATATTACCCCCAGTTCCCAAGTAGCTCAAACAAATCTAAGAGCTACCTGGGAACAGAGAATAAAACTGTTCTGTCTCAGGTGATAGGAGGTATTGTAGAAGGGTAAATCTTTGGCCTTAAAAAAAAAAAGCTTATAGGAAAACTACCTACTCAAGAGAATAAAATTTGCAATTCTTTTGTCACCAATAAACTACTGAGGTTAGCCTAAAGCTAACTGAAGTGCTATAGCCCAAATGGACAGGAGCAGTCAAGGAGACATAGGGTGGGAATTTTTACTTTGGAAGTAGAAGAGAAAACATGCTTTGAGGGTGATATTATCTGTCTTTGCCCTCCAGAAATTGTGCTGGCCAGTACTGACCATAGGGCAAGCAGTTAAGTCTGGATCTGCCTGGAGAATTGTAAAATAATTTATGTGTTGTTAACATTGATCCATATATATATTTTGGCACTTTACCATATAAAAATGTAACACTACATGGGCATTTTCTCAAACACTCATACCGTTCTGATTTCTGCAATAATTCTATTCTTAGTGAGATAAGAACTAAGAACAAATGTGTCATTACATGTACAGTGAAGATACAATTTTAAAGCGTGATAGGCAGTTTGTTGGTAAGCATTTGTTGGCATGATTGGATCTCTACATATAAATGTCTGAATAGTTGCCACCTTCCCAAATATAATATCTTCTTGAACTGTCACAAAAGGAAGAGGGAAAAAAAACAAAAACTAGATACACTATAATGTCCAAGCTTCACTAATGTTCGCAATTCTCACTTTATAAACACATTTACTAATTTTGAAACCTCTTTGGTTTCTTTTATTATGACCGAGATGGAAATTTCAATCATTGTTAATATCTGTAAGAAATGTAACTTAAAACCAAGAAAAACACAGCAGAATAGTTGAATCTTAGATATGTAAACAATTAGGCCTTAATAATCTGTTTATATAGAAATTACATGATAGATGATACTATAATCCTTGTTCTTAATTTCATGACATATTGTGAAGGATGCCAGTGTTTAATTATATAATTTCATATGCCAGCTGCAATATTTTAAAGAATGTATCACTTGAATATATATCAGAGAATGTAATAATAATAATTAAATCTGTACCTTTTTTCCAAATAGCATTTTTAAAAAAAAATCCATTTAGTTCTGCTTTCAAAGAGATAGCTGTTCTGCTTCATTTAGCAAAATGAAATTGAACTTTGTTGCACCTTAAAAGTTAACAAATGTAGTAAATTACTTCATCAATATATGGACTTTAGTCCTGAGCCTAGAACCATGAAAACTTAAGCAATAATTAAATTGTTACTAGGGTAAAGGTAAAGGTTTCCCCTGACATTAAGTCCAGTTGTGTCCGACTCTAGGGGGCGGTGCTCATCTCCGTTTCAAAGCCGAAGAGCCGGCGTTTGTCCGTAGACACTTCCGTGGTCATGTGGCCGGCATGACTAAACAGAACGCCGTTACCTGCCCGCTGAAGCAGTACCTATTAATCTACTCACATTTGCATGTTTTCAAACTGCTAGGTTGGCAGGAGCTGGGACTAGCAACAGGAACTCATCCCGTCATGCGGATTCGAACCGCCAACCTTCTGATCAGCAAGCTCAGCAGCTCAGCAGTTTAACCCACAGCACCACCGCATCCCTATTGTTACTAGGGATGTGTAGGGGAAAAAAACAACTTGCTCAGAGCTTAGAACAAAGCTGCCTCAGTCAGCACTAGTTGGTAAGGGTGCTGTGCCAACCACAATGCCCGGCAGTGGGCTGGAATTCAGGAAAAGAGCCCTCCCACTTCTTGACCCACAATGTAAGAGGAAGTTTCCAGATGAATTTAGGTTTTAGAGACCATTATGAACAGACAGCTGCAGGCTTCACCACTGTCAACTTAGAGGCCTGTCTCCTCATTGGATCATAGGATGGCTGTCAAATTGAAAATCAGAAAGTCTCTGTCCTAACATGAAAAACAATACTGATCTTTAAGATTCTGCAAAGTTTAGCTAGGATAAATTAGATATATTGATACATGGAATAACTTCTGATAATAGTAGGATTTATACTCAGTGATAAACCAGGATCCCTAGCTTTTGCTGTTTTACCGGAGACAAGGTACAAACTGGTACATATATAAGCAGTTTGCTCTCTCTTGGTTCCTTGTGTTTGTACAAACAGACAAGCAGTGAAAGAGAGAACAAAGCTTTGAATGCAGATACTGGTCATTTATACCCAATGAGCCTAGGAGTTGTAAATGAACAGCTTGTGGCTGGCTTATGAATTCTGATTTATTAGGGAGCTACAAAGCAGGAGTAGGACTTGATAATAACCCAAAGGTCTCTATTTAAATGAGTGGGGATGGGGGAAGCAGAAGCAAGTGTGACCTCCAGCAGTTTATTAATAGTAAGTCAAGATCAGCCTGGAATTTAAGTTGCCATTGTAAGTGAATTCAGCCAATGTTTCCTTTTAATTTTAAAAAAGAATTTTATTCCAGAGGCAGACAGGCAGAAAGGTTTGCTTAAGCCTTTTCTGGTGAGCTGAGTTTCTAATCAAAACAATATCCAAGTTGCTTTTCCCACCTGTAGACTTTAACAGTTGTTACCTTGATCAGTCTAAATATCAGTCTTGATATTTATTTGATTGTCCATTGCTGCAGCTATGAGAGACAAATACTTTGCTGACTTGCTAAAAATGTATGACAAACTATCTACTCTGTAAAATATAGAAGACTTATTTCAAGATTATGAAAATGCCTGCCATCTCTTTACTGACATGAAGTTTTAGCAAGATCGATTTAATGGTTCAAGACAGGTGTTTTCAATCGTATTCAAGCTGTGAAACTTGTTAATTAAAAAAAAATCCTGGAATCCCAGAACAAGAGATAAAGTTCTAGTGATAGAAAATTGGTAGAACTTTTTCTTTTGCCCTATCAAGCTCTCACAGAACCCTACAGTTCTACCAAACACAGTTTGAAAAAACCCTGGGTTAGGGTAGGCATGCATGATATTCCTTTTAAACAACTGATTATCTTTTTAAACAATTGCTATTTTTTTCCATAAGGACTAAATAATAAAAAATCACGCTTTCCCAATTGGACAAAGAGACATGATCCCTGTTAGGTTTTTCTTAGTGAAGGTAGAAAATCTCCTTATTGGTGATTTTGATAGAGAACTAATTTTTTTCTGTATTATTTGTCCAGTCTATTGGAGGCCCACTCAGCTGCTCTAAAGTAAAATTCAGATATATGTCCTTTCTAGATTGAACATGAGAAGAACTGGAGGCACTGTGCTCATTCAGGAGGATAAGATTATTAGAATGGGAATGACTTATCAAAAATGAAGAATAAATGAATGAGCGCAGTCCATGAAGTATGGAAATGTTGGATGCCAGTGTTTTATTTTTCAACTCATATTCTCCTTTCTTTTTTGTGGCTTAATTTCCGCTTTTGGGTTGAAAATAACTTTCTATCTGTGCCTGTTTCTATTTCAGTCTTGCTCAACATGGCACTTTCCAGATATATTTAGATAGAAGCTCCCAGATTCCCAGTTAAAATAATAATGGTGGGAGCTGTAGCCTCACCACAGCCAGCCAGCATGCACTGGAAAGACTAATCTGTGTCCATGGTCCGGAATAACATCAAATTGCATTTTTTTTCTACTCCGTTTTTTCTATGAATAGAAGGAATCATGTAAGACTTTGTCAGAATCTCTAAGCTAGATTTTCTGCTCTAGAGATGTGTTCATTCATTGCTACTACTGAGAGCTTCATGTTGACATATATATTAGTTTCTACATACTCATAATAGCCTGTGAAATAGAACCCTGGAGAGACTATCGTCCTTTTTTTTTCATAAAGAAGTCCCTTTTTTAATATTCCCTGGCACTGCTAGGCAAACAAAAAGGTTGGCAAGGACTTCTAGCTGAGACTTTGAAGAGCCAATGTTAGTCAGAATAATAGTAGTTGGCAGATTCCTCGATGGCAGCTTCATATGTTCACAGGCAACTTTTTTATAGGATGAATAGGGAAATGGGAAGTTGATCTGTATTTAGAACAGACAGCATCCTTTAAATGTGGATTTAGTGTCAGTTTAAGTTGTTCACATTATCTGAAACTTTATGTGCAACGTAGACAGACCCAACTGATAGGGACTGAGTTCCCAAAAGCTTGCTTGATGGGGCTTTGCGCAGTGAAACGTGTTCTATTATTATTATTATTATTATTATTATTATTATTATTATATTATTATTATTATTATTATTATTATTATTATTATATTATTTACTATTATCATCATTCAATGTTCTAAGGAATAATTATTCCTCTCACATTGGCTTTTTAAATGTCCCTCCATATTATGTTAGAATTATATTAGAAGAGTCTGATAGAGATGCTTTTCTCCTTTAAGTTTAACAAAAGAATCAGCAATCTGGTGCCTTCCCCGATATTGCTACAGTCTTGTGTTCTTCCCTGTGCTAACTAGAATGATGGGAATTTAAATCCAAAGTATCTAGAAGGCACCAAGCTTCTACCCCTTAAGATAACTCTTATTTTAAGAATTCATGAAGTAATTTCCCATTTGTCCAAATTGTTGGTTGGTTGGTTTTATTTTTGTTTAATACTGTATGCTTTAACCTTAAAATTACATTTGGCTGAGCTCTTGGGAAATGCAATGATCACAAATATTTGAAAATCATAACATATTGAACTATAGCTTTAAGCTGTGCAAAAATCTAGGGCCTATATTAAAAATTCCATTTTTTTAAAAAAATCCTTAATCATCTGGCACTATGTCATTGGCTTTTTATAAAAATAGCTATGTTTATCTCAGAGCTTTTAGTAAGCAAAATTAAAATGGGGGAAGAAAAAGGGTTGTTTAGAATATGGTAAGTAGAAAACTCCAATATGTGAATATAATTGCATTTGTTAAATTTTCAGCAGGACACACATTTGTTAATGAATTATTCCAGGAAAATAGATGGGGTGGGTAAACATTTGCCCTATGATATTCTAACGCAAGTTCCATTAGTGTTTATTTGTGACTGTGACTGTGAAGGTTTATAGCTTGCCAAATTTAATTGATTGCCTGTAAATACATTTAGTGACATAGAGACACTTGGAACAAAAGGAAAAAGAAGTAAGTAATTTCATCTCTAAAGTCCAGATTTTTACCAAACTCCAAAGATGGATAACTATTGCTGAAATAATTTTGTGGTGATCCATTCATCTACCTTTGAAGTTGAAAGACATTCAGGGACCTTCACTCTATTGGCCCTCACCTTTTAGTAGTTTCAAGCAGTATAGCATTGAACTAACTCAAAATACAAGAGTCCCTATACTTTATTTAGACCCTCAGTATGGCTGTTTGGATGATGGTAAGTGGTTTGCTGGGCCTCTGGATCACACTACTACTGGTTGGGTTTAGGTGGGTACATCCTTCTTCTAATCTTTACCCTTAATTCCTGAGTTCCTAACTGACATGAGTGGATTGACTGGGTCAGCACCAACTGTGTCTGCACTTGTGCCAAAGGCAGGCATAACTTCTCATAGTCCTCGATCCTTCCTCAGTATTACTCACCATGCTGCTAGCTGGCAGTATCCTTGCTGACACAGGAGGAGTGGACATATTACTCAGATTAAGCCTCATTGCAGAATCCTCTCATTCCTTGACTATCAGACTTGGATCTGTCTTCCTCCCTCTAATGCAGTGTTTCTCAACCTTGGCAACTTGAAGATGTGTGGACTTCAACTCCCTGAGGTCCACACATCTTAAATGGCTAAGGTTGAGAAACAGTGCTCTAATGGGTATACTGTTCCTTGTTTTGATTTGTTTCAGTGGGTATTAATCTGAGGAAAGAGCTTGATGTTCCTAGCTACCTCTAAGGTGGCAAAGGGGCAGAAACACTATAATGCAGGCCTCTGCTTAAAAAGAAAATGGGCTCTAACAAATGTTTGCATGTGTATATGTAGCAGAATACCTAAAACACCTAAGTAAACAAACTTTTTGGGGGGGGGTTGTCCTTTTAAAATCAAAAAGGAGAAAATTTGAATAGCAAGAAGGCAGGAACATAAAATCACTTTCTTTTATCTGAGTATTCCCATTATACTACTTTAAAACTGAAACCAAATTTTAAAAAACTAGGCTGGAATACAACAGTATTGATGGGTTGGATGTGCTGCCTCCAAAGCAATTAACCAGCAATTCTCAATAGCCCCAGCAGCAGAATTTCTAGTTCTGAAGCACAATCTTTGTAGCAATTCCTGGTTGTCCTATGTCACTCACCAACAGCAGCAAGAAGAAAAATGTTTCCTTAAACATCCACATGTCTTCCTTAAATTCATGATGCTTTGCTCTCAAATATGCTATGCATCACCCTAAACAATCCAGACCAAAAACAGCAGGGACATGATCAGTCCCCCATTGGTCCAAACTAGGATTTTTCAACCAGGGTTCTGTGGAACCCTAGGGTTCCATGAGAGGTCAGTAGGGGTTCCCTGGGAGATCATGATTTATTTAAAATTTTATTCCAAATTTGGGCAACTTCATATTAAAGAGGTAAGTTTCATTCTTTATTTTTAGTTTAAGAACACTGTTAATGCATATATACAGATATACCTATGAAACGAATATAATAATTTTATAACTTCTGGCCTATATTTGAGCCTGAATGTGCAGGGGTTCCCCAAGGCCTGAAAAATATTTAAAGGAATCCTCCAGGGTCAGAAGGTTGAGAAAGGCTGGTCCAAACACATCAACGGCAAGAGGCATGGAATCACTCCGACTACATTTCCCAGACTGCTTCAAAACAAAAGACATTTTTTTGTCTTATGCTGATAACACCTTTTTTGTTCCAAACATTCACAATATGTTTTTGAGCTCAAAATGGTTCATACTGAAACATTTTTGCATGTGTCTTTGAACAGTACTAGCTATTTCCATTCTCCTAGCAGGTTGCATAAAAACATCCAATTCAAGAATAACTGCTATAGGTGGTGAAAAATGGGCAGGTGAATAATCTTTTCTTCCTTATAGGTTATCATAAAAAAAAATTCTCATTTGTTTTGATTTGTGTATTGAATAAAGTTCTCTCTGCAATGTGATTTGTAAACAGGATTGGAAAGGCAAGATATCATTCAGAAAGTACAGGTGCTCATCAGATGAAGCAATAAAATTTCCATTCATTGGAAGACTGATAGTCAAAATAATATGAAAGCTATGAAGACTGTGGGGTCATATCTTTTTAATTAGAATATACTTCCTTTGGCTTTGGGAAAATATATTTATCTCCAGAATGGGGCTGAAATTTTATGAGTTGGTTGTCCTGAACAATAATTGCAGCTCAGATGTTTAAGGCTCTAGGTTATACAGCAATCCTCGAGCCCCCAGAGTGCATTTTACAGATATTCATGAATCTTGGGAGCAAGAGAGCTGCTAAGTCTCTCGGATGTGGCAACATGGCTTGGCCTATAGCATTTGCCTATTATTTCTGGTCTATAAAATGCTTCTTGTGCTGACAGCCATAAAGCTGTTTTCAGGCACAACCTGGGTTTTTACCTATTCTATATTCTCAGTATGGCATGTCTAAACTAATGATTTTTAAAATCCACATTAATCTTGACTTTGTCATACCACAAATATCCATGCCATTCAAATCTCAGGTCATGTTCTTCTAACTCCAAAAGGCTTCTATTTCTCAGCAGCACCCACTCTTTCATCCAAACCAAATAGCAAACTGCAAAATACAAAATATAATTTCAGGTCAGGTAAACCCAATCCTCCTCTTTCCTTTGCATCTTGTAGCACCTAATATTTAACTCGTGGTTTTTTCCTCTGCCATACAAATTTAGATATATCCTTCTGTCACTGTTTAAATGGTACATCAGTTGTCAGACCAGGTATTGTCTGAAACAAAAACATCATTCTAGGCAAAACATTCATTTTTATCACAGAAATTCTCCCCAGCAATGACAGCTGGGTCATTGTAGTTTCTCCCATCTTAACATATATATTTTAACTTAATTCCATGTTTTAACATAATTATACTGAAATAACATACAATTTATATTTGTTATAATGATTCCCAGATATTTTACCTTTTTCTCAAATCTTAAAACCTGTTTTATTCATCAATTTTGTTTGATCTTCTATTTTCATATTTTTGTTAACATCTTAATCTTCGGTTTATTAAAACCTGCTAATGCACCTAATTCTATTAATTTGCCCATTAATTTTTCAATTCCCTTTAAAGGGTTTACTTTAAAAGATCCCTTTAAAGGATCCTATAGCAATAAATGTTGGAGGTTTCAAATTTCCTCATTCAGAATCCCACTGGGTTAATACAACCTGGTCCAAGCTCCTATTCTGGTATAGCTACTGCTGATGTAGCTGCTTCCTATTTACTGTTAGAATTGTCTCATCTGGACTTCCCTTCCCTCCAGTCTGGAAATCAGGACCCCCACAACCTGTACAGCCATTCCTACAAATAAAAGATAAAAATGTGATGAGGGTGAGGGAAATGAAATACTTTTTCTAATGCAGCTTCCTAGCCTTGTTGAATAAAGGTGTGTGGCTAGTGGTTGGGAGGTACTGTAAATCAATCTCACAAGAGATAAACAAAATCAAACTTAAAAAAAAAAATCTCCAAGAGACAGGCTATATGAAGCCCCATTTGCAAAAATACATGCGGTCCTCTTAGAAGCCCAGCAGATGGTGCTCGTTTGCTATAAATTGATCTCAAGTTAGCTTTAGCTTTCAAGATCTCTCTCTTCCCCAAAAGATTTATAAATAAAAATGGAAACTTTGAACTCAGTCAGACATTACACAAAATGCCTTATGTGCGCAGAGAAATAGGAATGAGAGAGAATACAGCTTCTAACATACATAGGCAAAAGAAATAAAAACTTAATGCAATAGTAAATAGTAATTCACTATTTATTAAATATGACCTAAATCCAGAAACAAAGTCTCCCAAAGAACTAAGACTCCTCCTGCTGGAGGGGGAAGACTGGGGTGAATCTGACTTTTGCTTACATGTCAAGGCCTAACAGAAGACGTCTACTGGATATATTCAAGCTTGATTGGTATGAGGGGCTGGGAGGAGGCTGCAGCATTATGAATGTTGGTTAGCTATTGACAAGTTAAACTTAGCTCAATCAGTGGCTTTCAGCAAAGCTGATCAGACTAGTGCATTGAATTCACTAAAGATTTCCAGGAAATTAGCTAAGGATTTTCCATGGAAGTCCACCATGGAAAATCCACTCAACCCCACTTCTCTGCATGCAGCGATGATCAGCTGCCTCATTCCTTTAGCTGTACCTTCACTGACAGTCAGCTGGCCAGACCAAAAGCAGAAATTGTTGTGCCTGGCTCACATAAAATGATCAGTGGCTGAAAACTGGTTCACTGAAGCATTCAACTGAAAATATAAATACTGAAATTCAGAAAACTGACAACAGTGAACAGGTCTCAAATGGAGTTACTGACCGTGAGTGTGTGTGTGCAGTGTTGAATGGAACTGCAATTTCATGCAAGCAACCAAAATAGAACAGTGCAAATTGGAAGTATAACAATGAATATCTAAAAATCATTGGATTTCATTGGAGATCCACTCTCTTCTAGCCCTCTTGTTAATTTAACTTTATGAAACATTGTTAGCCTTCAGAACTTTTGAGATGTTTTCAAACAAAGTATAATGAACTTACTAGTATACCAATAAAGACTTTTTTGGTGGGGGGGGGATTAGAACAAGTGCAACACAATCCTTTCCAATTAGACAAAAATGACTTTTCTTGCCAGGGATGAATAAGAAAGAAAACAATAGAGGTGCTGTCTTCTGAAAACAGCTAAAAATCACACCATAGTTGAAAAGTAAGCTGCCAAGTTGATGACAAATATTATACAGGATGAGCTATTGAAAAGATTCCCTTCTAGAATGACACCTTGCAAAGTCATATAAAATCCCTGATGGACAATGTAGAGGAGCAGTTTGTGCCTGAATTACAGGTGGTCAAAACAATTGCCATGCAAAATGTGAATCAGCCCTTGGCTTATGTGTGATATATACATGCATGTGCTGGGGAACCTCTGGTCCTGCTTCATGAAATGGAAAGGATGTATCAGGATAACTACTTATGGAGCATCAGCTAGATGTGGAATAAGGAAGGGCATTAATACACACATGAAATAAGTAGCACCTGAATACAAGGCCACATATTGCTCTATTCGGAGGGATCAGCTGATGGTAGAAAACATACCTTTTGCTCCCAACTGAGCCTTGAAACAATTTATGAAATTGTGAACATGATGAAATTTTGGCTATTGAGTGCACCTCTTTTCAGTGTGCTATGTGAACGAATGTGCAGTGAATTCAGGATGGTAGCTGCAAGAGGAAAGGTTCTCACAAAAGTGTTTGAGCTGAGGGGAAAAAAAGAGGAAAACATTTGTGGTTGAAAATGACAAAACCAATAAACACTCACTGATGATTTCAAATAGCTTGTTCAAGTCGTGTATCTTAGTTAAGGGATTCAAGATGGCAACAGAGTGACAATTCTTTAATGAGCTCTTAACTTTTTATTTATTCTATTTCCTTTACTTTGTTCCAACCAAGTATTTGTTGTAGTTTTATTTCATTCTCCATCCCCTTTTTATTTTCCATTTTTATTAATGTTTTGAATTAAGATTTGTTGGTATCTTAGAGTTTTTCAAACAGCAATCTCAAATACTGACTAAGGATGCAAGACTATCAAGCAGGAACAAAACTGAACCTGAAGATTATACCTTAGTAAAATATTCAGTGCTCTAAATAGAACTGAACTTTTCACGTCACTTGAAAAATCCCAATGTTTAATGTGCAGGATAATATGTCAGCCTTTTCAGAAGTTTGAACTGTGGTGCAAATGACTTGACTGATAACAATGATGTGTGAAAAAGACCATTCAAAAGATGCATCCAGAGGGTGCAGTAGAACATTAAGGAGCACTTTCTAGGAACAGATGTAATCAAGGAACTGATTAAGAATTAATTTACTGCTATCTCTCAGGTTGATTTCTTTGATCTTCCAGATCATAAGTGCAATGTGCTTGTTGACTTAGCTTCAGATAGCTGTCTTGGCTGGCTAGGTAAGAAACTATAAGAATAGATTTCCAGGGATACAAAAGCTTAGATGAACCAGTTTATTGTAGAAAAGTTAAAGAAGCCATTATGAAAGAATTCTGAGAACTGCTGTGAATCAAATGCAAGAGCTATTTATAGTGAAATCAGGATTCACATTCTTGTACCTCTGTCTCTGCTAATCTCTTTTGGGTGGAAGCAGAGTAAAGGACTGATCTGGATCCAGTTGTTAGCTTGTGACCATTTGAGAACGAGCTGTCACAGAGACAACAAATGAAAAATCTCTCTTGCCATCCCGAGTTACCTCCTGCAATTGTTAGTTTTGGTTTTCAAATCTAATGGAAATAAAGAACAAGAGAAGGTATGAACTGGCTATGGAACCTGATATACCTCAAACTGTTTGCTGTTGAGTCAGGTATCAGTTGACTGATATAAGAGCAGTATCACTTGTTCTGCTGAAATTAAAAAAAAATATATAGATATTTCTAATGAAAAACATTCTTGAGCAGGAACTTTATTATTATATGGCTTGGAGAACCTAAAATAATTCAAGTGATAAATACACACTTTTTTCTTTTTAAATATAAGGTTAAGTTTTAAAATGTCTTTTAAAATGGAGGGGTAGGGAAGGAATACCCCGCTGCAACTTTAGTCATGATCTTAATCATTGAAATGTGTGAACCCTCATTCTCCAAAAGAGAAAAAATGTGAGGCAAATGTTTTGTTTTTTTTAATTGGATGATCCCTACATTTTCTGTAAATTTATTTAATGGTCAAAGACTGCAGAAATGTTGAGAAACATTGAGATAAAAACTAATGAACAAAACAGGTAGGTCTAGACTCTGGCAGAATAAAAGTGCAGAAATCTTCAGTCTGAGTTAACTTTCAGTACAAATGCTTAGTTAAGTCTGAAGTCCCAGGTAATTCCTTTGCATCTAACTTACTTGATGTTCCCTCTGAATTTAAATCAGGAGTTTCAAGGTGCAAAAACTGTCTGAAACTCCTGTGTGTCTGGAAAACTGCAGAAATCATTGAGGAATCTAAATCTGAGCTTTTAGATCATGGAAGGGCTGCAACTTGAAGCTTCAAAGGCATAAATAGGTGCTGAGGGGTTCTCATGAATTAAAATGACCTGGGATTAATCACACTGGGGACATGTTCACATGACACATTTAACTGGGTCAGTGGGGGAGATGGACAAGCATAGTGTGCAGACTCCAAACCAGAATAGATCTAGCCAGTTAAGGCTTAAGTAATTAGATTATGTGCCATCAATTCATCAACTTTTAGAGACCACACAGATGTATTTTCTCCATGGTAATCTGTCCTTAACCTGGTCTTTCAGATCTTCTAACAGTGCACTCATTGCTACTGTAACTGAGTCCATCTACCTTGCTTCTGGTTGTTCTCTTATCTTTCCTTCTACCTTTCCCAGCTTTAGAGCCTTCTCCACAGAGCTAGGTCTGGGCATTATGTGTCCAAAGTAGGATAATTTGAGCATTTAGATTCATTCATAAACGGACAAAGTCATGCTTGGGGTAAAGTAACTTGCCGCAATCAACTAATTCTCTCCCCCTACCCTTGTAATATACAAATTATTTTCCTGAGGATTAACAGGCTCTTCCAGTGTCTGTGACTAAGGCTTGAGAGAGACCCAGCAAACTCGAGCCCTCTATGGCCTTTCATGGGGGGTGGGGGTGGAAAATGGGTGCAGACGTGGGTATGCATATCCAGCCCTGTCACAGTGGGGATCAACCCCAATTGTGCCAGGTTTTGTGTGGGTGGGTGTTTTAAGCTAGGAATTGGAGATAGAGGTGTACTCGCCTGGCCTTTTTTACAGAGAATACTGAAAATATGATCAAGCCATCATAGATTGTGTGCTGCTGGCTCATGAATTATTGGAGGAGAGATCCCAGGGTCAACCATATAATAAAGATCTCTGCAGTCATTGGTTACTGCGATGACTGCCTAGTTCTCTAGAATCTTCAAACAAAAGCGGAATTTTTGAAGTCTGTGAATACATCTCCCAACTGTTGGAGGAAACTTTCATGACAATGCTTACAATTCTTACAGAATATTTGTACTGACAATAGTGAAAGCAAAATCTAAATTCAACTTTATTTAATGTTTGTTTGAGGATCTGGTGTTCTTCACCTTTTTCAACAAGCTCTACAACTGATAAAATATTTTATTAATTATCTTTATATTAATAATTTATTAATATTCAACAAATACAGAACATGCTTCTGAAACTATGCTTAACATCCAGTAAAATCTTCCTCCTAGAATATGTATGAAATCTTTGGGCATTACTAGGCACTTCGTGATTTTACTGGAATGCTGGTCCAGTGCTACACTGAAACCTACTTCCAAATCTAATTGATCAAACTACTTAAAGTATATTGATTTTTCAGGTTACTCATGCTGCACAAGAAAAATGGCCAAATTTAGCTTGTTATCAGCTTTTTTCTACCATTTGTTGTTGATGGATCCGATTCATACTGTCAACCCGATGAGACTATATTTTGTTTCCATTTTTGATCGTTAAAAGAGCATTTTGGCATGTTAATAATTTGATCTATTATATTCTGATGTTGCAGAATGATTGATTTCAAGAGTAGAACTGGGTATTTAAATCAGTACCTTTAACTGAACGTAATTTCTTATAGTCCATAGCAAATAGGTATCATGGATTATTTCATAGTCACGTGAGAATAATTCCAGTATGCTCTGCCAAAAAGGAAATACAGAAAACATCTGAGCATTGTGCCATAATCACTGTAAGACCGGAGCTTTTGGTTTGACTTATCAGCTGTGTTTTTAAACCATTTGAAGATTCATTGAGAATACATGAACTGATCCAGATGTTAAGCCAATTTTAAAGAAAACGAATTTTCACACAATGGACAGAATGCACATTCTTAATGTGTGTGTACTAGACATCCAAATGTAGAAAGACTTGCAATCTGTTATGATGAAGGTTTCCAAGGAAGAGCCTAAAGGTTCCTGCCAGGGTGTAATTTTTCAGTGTCATTGGACTGATTTAAGTTATCCTGTTTTTCATCTGATGTTTGTAACTATCACATTTTAGCCTGGTGATTTATTGCTCTCATCACATCATGAACACTAGGAAGAAAGTTCAGATATTATTCCCACACTAGTTGTAAAATGTAGCTGAGCTCTTAGCTGGTTGCCGTGCATATTTGCCTTTCATATGCAGCATAATATAAATATGTGCAGGATGGGGAAGTTAAAAGTGATTTAAGTTAGCTATTCTGTCTAAGGTTAATTGGGCAAATTTCTGTTGCTGAAAGAGAGAAAGTTAAAGCCACTCATATATCCCCCAAGGATTGAGACTGCCTATAATGGAATGTCTGAGATTTCATGCAACAGGCAAATTGTCTAGTTTGATCATCTAAACAAAGCTTTAAAAAAATCTATAGGAAGTTGCTTTATTCTGAGGAAGACCATTGGCTCATCGTTCTCCATATTTTCTATTTCTGCTTTTCAGACAGAGTCTTTTCTAGTCTTGTCTAACTGCTATTCCTAGCAATATGGGCAGCTAGAGAAATCAAATCAATAAATAAATATACTAGCAGGTCATTCTTTCCAAGAAATTGAAAGGAGTTCCATCTGGATGAAGCAGATAGATTATTATTTGCCCAAAATGAAAAAGGTAATTTGGTATTTTCAAAGAAGTAATAAATGTCTCTAAATAGATATGGCACTTTTAAAAAACTCACTAGTAAGGATGAAGTTCCAATGTCGGCTTGGGCTTCATGAGAGGGTTCCCATTAAGTTAGGGTACAAACCGCAGATGAGGAAGCTGAATGCTTTCCTTTGATATTTACACAATGTTGGTTGTTATACAAAATACACACTTCTACTGCACTGAACCTAATATATACAACTAATCTACTTATCTGTGCCTAGTAATATATTTATAAACAATAATGTTATAGCTATAAGTAAAAAGTGACATTACTTAACAAACGTAGAAGTTTCCCTTTCATCCTGTGTTCAAACTGTCCACCTTTCCTAGCAATAAAGGCAGTATTGCCACATTTCTTTCCCTCGTCCTCACCATTAAGGAGAGGTGAGAAATCTGTTCCTTTTAGTCAGGTTAATGCCCTTTCACTTTACATTTAGCCCTATATTATCCTCTGGCTTCCATCCCTTCTACTTCAGTAGGTGCTGCTGAAGTTTAAAGTAGCCTTGTAACTGCTCCCTTTTACAGAGTTGATTCTCTGCTCTCAGTCCTTATCAGTTCAGAGGAGGGGAAAAATATTACTTCTTGTTGGCTTGGCTGTAGCTGGTCTACATCTCTGGAAGGCTTGTGAGTCTGTAAGGCTCTGCAGCTCCTTTCTCAGCTTGTAGTAGCTTCTGAGTCTCTTTGCTCACTCCACCAACTGTTGTGGTCTCACCATCTCCATGCACAACTGGCTGCTTTAGCTCTCCAACACACCTCCCTTTCTCTCTTCCACTGACACAGATACCTTGTGCCTTCAGCATTTCACTTTTATGTCCCTGCAGTACAGGTGTGGTCCTTTGCTCTCTTAAAGTCCCAGGGAACACAATCCATGAGGAAGGAAAGCTAAGGTCAGGGGCCTAGACTCTTTCCTTCCACAGGCCTGTTCACGCAAGGTATTTTATTCCATTTCAAATATATGAATTGAATTGAAAGAGGTAAAGTTTATACTGGGTTGGGTAGAGATGTTGGGTAGGCTTTCAAAAACCCACTTTATTGTCCTATCCAAATTAGCGTGGCAGTTTTCAGATGTGGCATTTATTTATAAAGGATCCTTTGTTTAAAAAAACTGAAAAAAATTGCATTTGCTTTAGTGAAATGTGTGAAGTGGTTCAGGATTCCCTAGTTTGCTTTAACCTTTAGCAAGCCTGCTGTGCTTGGAATTTCAGAGGTTTTTGCACAGAGGGTGGTTCCATTCTATGACCCTTCTTGGAATAACCACAGATCCACAATCGTGTACCCCATTTTCTTTTTAAGATGGGGTAATCTCCCAGCTCATCCAAGATTTGCTTTTTGTTTGAAGGGGGAACACCAGCAGCACTTGCTAGTGCTGTACTTCTCTGACAACAACAACAAAAACGCAAGAGTATTTGTGGCAGAATTCTTTTACATCCCTAATCATGAATAGTGCATATGCCCACAAACACTCAGCAGGTAGAGTTTAACATCTTGTGTGACTTGATAAATTGCCATTATTTCAATATTCTTTGAAATGGCTACTTTAGGAAAGATAAATCAGTGAGTAAATATGACTAGCATTTGTCTTCAGAACAATAACTGTCCAGTGTATCAGTCTGACTTCTCAACTATGGCCCAATAACTTTGGAATAATTGTCCCTTACACAAGTCACAAATCAACTTCATTCCCCTATTATTATTTCCACTTGGAAGCATTTCTAGATAATTTTCCCTACTCTTTATGATTAATGAGAAACCCTTCCTTCTTTATGATTTTATAGCGATCAAGAAAAAACAAGGATCACGTATACAGTGCCTCATATTTAGGGTTACTGTCTCAAAACAATGTGAGGTAGACATACAGATTGTGCAAGATTTTTCAGAATGATGCATTGGATAAGTGATCACTGTAGAGGGACATGCTTGCTTTCTCTTATGATCCTCAGTTTAATGCAGCATCTGGATTAGGAAGGTGGCAGGCAGGGATCAGCCTTGATTGTGATTCACTATTCTACTTGAGACATGGATGTGAGTGAATCAGCATCAAAAGAGGCTAACTGTAGTTTCAGAGTATTTTCAGTTACTAGAAAAATACTAGTAGCTGTATTGATCCATGCTAGTGATACATTGCCCACCTACTTCTTCAAAGTGTTGCCTTTGGCATACCACTATAAAGACAAGGGTTCTTTTTGGCCTGAAAAACAAATTGTGACTAATTGATTGACTTTCACAATCTGCTGCTAAATATGAATGGTAATTTTCCATAGATTTTTATTTTCTGCTGAAGTCTGTTACCTACAGTGGTTCTTTTCCAAGCAATGCCACATTTACATAATGCAAACATGCCTTTCTTATTGATATGCCATATGTGCATAGGTTTGTCAACATTTTTGAGGGTTATATAAAAATAACGACTATGTTCACACACCATAGTAAGGTGTGAAAGGTGAAAAGTCCCCTGTGCAAGCACCGAGTCATGTCTGACCCTTTGAGGGGACACCACTTTCACCATTTTTCATTGGCAGACTATAGCAGGGTGGTTTGCCATTGCCTTCCCCAGTCGTCACCTTTCCCAGCAAGCTGGGTACTCATTTTACTGACCTCGGAAGGATGGAAGGCTGAGTCGACCTGAGCCGGCTACCCGAGAATCCAGCTTCCTCTGGGATCGAACTTGGGTCATGGGGAGAGTTTTGATTGCAATCCTGCCACCTACCCCTCTGCACCACACAAGGCCTTTCTACCATAGTGATGTAGTAAGGAGGAATTGAGAGTGCTTTTTACATTCCCTTTTATTGTATTTGTATTCCAGCAATGCCTGGACTCAATCTTTGCATTCTTTAAAATGCAGTTCCTTGCTTCCAGGACTTCAGAATATAATTTAGATATGGCTGCGTATTAAACCCTTTGAGTAAAATCTTAAATGAAATTATAATTTTAAGCATTTTCTTCTGCATTCATGACAATATATCAGGATATTTGCGCCCAAAAGGGGCAATTCATACAAAATTCAGTGGCCTGTATATTGGAAGTCTAAAGCTGCTAAAGCTATGTAGGACTGAAGTTGTAGGCACTTCATTAACTTCCAATCAGCATCTGAGTTTAATTCAGAGCAGTTTTAACCTGTGAAGCCCTACATGGCTTGGGTTCATAGGTTTATTCAGGATTCCTTTCTCCAGGTGGGACCAACCCATCTGGTATATTAATCCCAGGTTGGGATGCTTTGGATACCTCATAGTAATGACCTGAGGGGGAGTGGGGTCCAAAATCAGTGCTGTTCTGCGGTGGCCCCCACTTTGTGGACTAGCCTCCCCTGAGAGATGACAGTTGCACCTACTTTTCCATCATGTAGAAAGGCCTTGAAAACAGCTCTTTGCTTGGTATTTGGAGCTTAATGGTTACAAGTGATTATGCAGTGCCATGTTTTTTACTTTTGCATTTGTTTTTGTTTTATTGTTATTTTATATGATTGTGGACCCTTGAGAAGCCAACAGTATAAAAATTCAGTCAATGAATCTGTCAACCCCCAAAAGTGAGTTTTGTTTTTTTTCTTCTTCTGATGAGTCCAGTGAACTGGTCTGTTTCAGTTTAGAATCACCTCTATGGACACAAAGGAAATTACTTATGAGCAGTTACTGTTTTGTTGCTGAATCATCTCTTCATAGGAACAGTATAACTTTGGCCAATTTTCTCTAAATCCATCAGAATGATTGACTGCTTCCTGAAACTAAAGAAAAATCACTTGAATTTGAATAACATCTATGGCTTTGCTGTGCTGAATTCAGATGGTTTTAAGTATGAATTTGCTTTTCAGAAGTATAAAAATGTTTTACTCTTATAAGCCTACTACCAAGCATATGCATATGCAAAGTTATATACTTTCCTCACAATATAAACAGAAATCCATATTTCAGCAGAAGGAGTTCATCAGGCCTAAATGTTCAAGATACTGACAGAAATAATATAACCTAAATATATCTGATATGAGGAAAGTGGCTTCTGTTAGAGCATTGGATTAGGTGGATCTTTGATTTGATTCAGGAACCACTTCATTAAAAAATATTATATTGTATGCTGCTGAATCAGATTAGTTCACAGTAGTTTACAAGGAGATAGAACCAAAATACAATTACATGACAAAAATAAAACAATAAAACAAAAGCAAATAAACCAATAACAACTCAATAGCTGTAAGTACCAGCCCCAGTGGATGTAGTGACAATGCTTACATCTTGAAGGCCCTACAGATTTTTTTTCTCTGAATATTTATTTTTATTTATTTTCCTGGTCTTAAATATTGCTGCAGTTGTAAATAACTGAACAGTTTAATATGCTATTCTGCAAAACAAGGGTGTATATCTATATATACACACAGACATGTATACACACAAACACTCACACATGCACATATACATACCTGAATATGAGACTAATAACAAACAATTCACAGTTCTATGGTGTAAGATGGCACCCAAAGATATGCTGCTGAGAGAATGCCTGAGGCCACAGCAGATATGGGAGGAAGATCAAGCAGAGGGAGTGTCATGGCAAGACAAGACCCCACATGGGATGTACCATTGACAAATAGTTGAAGTGGCTGACCTTGGGAAATCCTACCCGTGGCTGGAAAGGGCTGGACTAAAAGACAGCACTGAGGCATTGATCATAGCAGCACAAGAACAGTCACTAAGCACCAGATCCATAGAAGCAGGGGTCTACCACACTAGACAAGATCTGAGGTTCAGACTGTGCAGAGAGGCCTCAGAGACAGTCCAACACATAGTGGCAGGGTGTAAGATGCAGGCAGGAACAGCATACACTGAACGACACACCAGGTAGCTGGCATTGTGTATAGGAACATCTGCACAGTGTATGGGCTAGACCCTCCCAAGTCCAGATGGGAGATTCTACAGAAGGTTGTGGAGAATTAAAGGGTTAAGATCTTGTGGGACTTCCAGATCCAGACAGACAGGCAAGTACTGGCCAATCAACCAGACATTGTGGTAGTAGACAAGGACCAGAAGACAGTGGTAGTGGTAGATGTAGCAGTGCCAAGTGACAGCAACCTCAGGAAGAAGGAGTATGAGAAGCTGGAGGGCCTGAAAGAGGAACTAGAGAGGCTGTGGAAAATGTAGGCTGAAGTGGTCCCAGTGGTGGTTGGAGCACTTGGGGCTGTGACTCCTAAGCTGGGAGAGTGGCTCCAACAGATCCCAGGAACAACGTCAGAGCTCTCTGTCCAGAAGAGTGCAATGCTAAGAGCAGCTAAGATACTGTGCAGAACACTCAAATTCCCAGACCTCTGGTGGAGGACCCGAGGTTGAGGAAAACACATACCACCTGTATGGGAAGGTGGGGAATATATAAAATTTATACACACACACACACACACACACACATGAAACTAATAGCAAACAACTCACAGTTCTATGCCAGGAAAAATAAACTCAAGTGAAGCAGAACACCACATTCCAAAAGGGAATACTCTATAACACCACTGTCCCTATGGCCTGTTAGAAAATCCAGATTTTAATTGCATCACTAAAGCTAGTAATATTGATACCTTATAGATCACAGAGGAAATGCTGTTCTAACTTGTGGACATTAGAAACAATGATAATTTCTAAATGCAAAAGCAACACTTCATTAGGACCAGCACTGTGGAAACCATGGCTAGGTTGCATGGTAGATTCTACAAAGCTCCCAATCACAACCATGCTATCATCCTTGTTTCCTTGTTGTTCTTGGAAATTAAGGAAAAGATTGAAGACATGCTGCTATTGGATCCCACCACAACTTCCCTCCATACATTTGGAACTAAGATGATTAATATCTCCTGAGTGTTGCTACTACTTATTGGATAAAGGGATAATAACCTAACCTGTCCCAGAAGAAAAAAAAAAAAGTTTTCAAACTCTGTGGAAAACTGAATACTCAGTGTCACCGCCATTCCCCTCAGGAAGTGAAATAAAAATACAGGTAGGTCATGATTAGTGAGAGTTCAAATAATGCGATATTTAATTTAGTGCAAATTGTAAATTGATACCAGGTTGCCTTTAATGTGACCCAAAATTCAGTTAATGAGAGGCTAGTGCATGCACAATTGACAGTTGCGGTTGGGTTTTGCTCTCTATAACTACTCTGTGACTTTGTTAACCATAAATTTAAATTATAAGTATATTCTTTTTATCCTTTACTGTAACATTTCATGAATATACATATAAAAGGTTATGTGTAAAATTTTTCATTGCTTATTTCTGTTGAGCTGGAACCAATTACCATATTTTTCATAGAAATATCACTTTTGGATAGTGGAAATTCAAACAACGCGACCATTTCGTGGGATTCATTAACCATACTAATCAAGACCCTATCTGTAATTGTGCTCGGTTTATCTTGTATAACATGTAACTAAAGCGAGAGTCTGGACTTTAAAAATATTCAGTGTTGTAACTTCGTTGGTAACAAAGAAAACCACAAATAGAAGATATATGATCAGATTTTAGCATATCCTACTTATTATTTGTGAAAAATGGGCCCTTCCATATCCAAAATTTGCATTGGTCCATTATGGCATTACCCTTCTGTGTCCCCTTGCTCTTGTGTGACTTGGATTCAGGGGCTTCTCCAGAGGAGATGCTGTTAAGACAGTATTGTGGCATTTTTCTAGGTCTGTGGAATAAGTGGTCCCACTGGTAGGAATTCCCACCTAGTCCTGCATCCAGGCTTCTGCAATTTTCCTGCTCTTCCCTGTAGCCAAAGCCCCAGTGCCACTTGCTCCCCACTGTGAAGAACAATCACATTTTCCATCCCTTCCCAAGCAATAGCCAGTTTCTGGCTGTCCCCATGGGAGAAGAGAATACAGCAGTGGGGTGACTAGCAGAATAGCACAGAACTGCTGCTGAGGATGAGGAGGTAAGCCTTGGGTGCTTGAAAGTGATCATTATCTAAATAAAGTTAAGAGTAGGATAGAGTGGGTGGTGGGAGGTCTGTCAATCCTTATCTAAAATGCAAGCTTGGTCACCCTCCCTAGTTCTCTATAATTTACTTTATAACAAATTTCTCTCCCCAAGCCATATCATATACTTTTGATCTGTTTTTGATTAAAAGTATATGATATACTTGTTACTTATATTGTTTGCTACTTATAGCAAACAATATAAGTAACAATTAAGCATTTGTATTCCCTGCCTGGCCGCACAATGTCTGATTGTTTTTAAAAAAGCGATTTCCTTGGCTAATTTTCTGCAGGTTGGATGGTAGGTAGCACTCAGCATGTACTTCTATGAAAAACTAGGCAACATTGGCTATTTTGAGTTCCAATTGTTTTCTATTTACCCCAGTAAAAGTTTATTCCACTTTTACCCCAGTGGAATACAACAAAACTATTTTGTTTTTTGTTTTTTGTTTTTTGTTTTTTGTTCTTGTTCTTGTTCTTGTTTTTTTTTTTGCTGAGGACAAAACTTTTTTTTGTTATGTGCCCACCTCTGTTGGGTAATGCAATATGTTAAGCTGTCCCTGAACATGAAAAAAGACAAAAATCCTGTAATTTTAATTGTACCAAACCAAAAAAGTTTCCT
The DNA here is from genome assembly GCF_035149785.1 of Candoia aspera. Lineage (NCBI taxonomy): Eukaryota > Metazoa > Chordata > Lepidosauria > Squamata > Candoiidae > Candoia > Candoia aspera. Next base: position 76,840,504 of record NC_086158.1, read on the forward strand.
TTTTTGTATAAAGTACAAAAATGTTAAATGTAATGCATGAGAATATTACTGCCTACTGGGTTATGCCTGCTTTTTGAGGCTAGCCATTTTTCTCTCACTCTATAACATTTAAAATCTTTGAGCAAGATCTGGTTATGCATTGCCAAATTAAGTCATTATTTTATGATTTTATGGACAGAAAAAGAAATAATTATTATCTTCCTTAAGTGTCATGAAGATGATATAAAGAGTAACTAATTTCCATATTAATTTTTCAGACAAATGACAGTAGACAGTAGCATAACCTGTGGGGTCAAGTTAATTGTTTCAGTTATGGGTGTCTCGTAAACTAAAAAGATCTAGTTTAATTTTCCGTATGCTCTGGATCCTTTTTATTCTCAAGTACCAGTATCACTCCTCCTTTTCTGAATTAATTGGAACAGAAAATAGTTGAAGGCCAACATTTCTTTTAAATGCAATTTATTATTGCGACTTATATAATCCTGCATGTTAGAGAAATGTTGAAATATTTGTGGGGGAGGATCCTTAAATTCAGTTCTTTTCCTTATTTATATGTGGGTTCCCTCATGGGTCTCTTATTTCCATGAGAACATATACAAATGTTTTGATGTTTATTTTTCATGCTTTGTCTTTTATTAGCCTCCTTAAATAATTTTAGTTTTTCACACATTCAGAATTGTCTATACTTCGATATAATAAAACTTGGAATGCCTCAAGGGAACAAAGTTCTTAATATTTTTCACTCTTTGAGGGATTAACAGGAATTTGAAGCAAGTCTCTTTTCTCTCCTTAGGGCCACAAGCAAAGTTGAGTGGTAACTCATTCACTCATACTTACTGCTTGCTTACTTACAAAGCCAAAGAGTTGATTTTTTTAAAAAAATGATATATTTTAAAATCTTCCATCAAAACAATTGGGAAAGCAGTTTAACTTTTGCTTGGGTCTTTTGATTTAGCATGTAGCCTGAAAGCTGAGCATCAGCAAGAACATTCAGAGTACACACAACAAAGCTCAACAAGTAAACAGAAGCAACATTGGTTTTGAAAACCTTCTCACTGTTATTAGCAAGGTTTGTGTATGACCCATAGAAGAGCATACCTCTTTGCATTTATATAATGCTACCTGCATGTAGAAGAAAACACAAGACATTATATACAGTACATACAAGACTTAATGAGCTTTAATGTCCCCATAGTAAAACAGCGAACATACCTGGTAAAAAGCAGTAAATGCATCGGTTACCTCTGGCAACCAAGAACAACCTTCATTACTTCTTTTGTCAGAATTAATTCTGAATGCAGATGCAGCATCTTGTATGATCTAGAGCAGTCAACTAGTGGGACCCAACAGCAGCAGCATCTGCCTCTGAACACGGAATGAAATAAATGCTACATCTTCTTCAGCTCCCAATCTGCTCTCTTCACTTAGTCACCAATAATAGCAACAGCAGTGTTATTAGCCGTGCTAGAATCAAAAAAGAAAATGAAAAGGTAACTGATAAAATAACAAGCCAATCATAAGATTTGAGATGGTTAGAATATTCAAAGCGATACCATTAAAAACAGTCATTTTGTCTTGAAGTCTTGTTCATAATTTTCCCCCAGATCTGATAAGAAAGCTTTACACATCCCTAATTATTATTATCCAGGATGCAATAGTAATTTATTAGTGATTATGCCTTTTTATTTTTAGTGCAAAAAAACCCCAAAGCCTTAAAAGTTTCTTACTGAACTCCATTACTTTTTTCCAAAACAAATTACTTGGAATCAGATATGTGTGTGTGTGTGTCTGTGTGTGTGTTTGTAAACATTTGAAATCTGTTTTCTTTCTTTTTTTTAGTTTCTGATTAATTTTCTCTTGGATTCTATCCCCAATTTGGACAAAAAACAATTATATATAGGGTTTGTTTTTGTTTATCTGTTATATTGACCAGCCTTTTTCTTATTCTATGTAAGCTAACAATATTTTTATAGCATATTGTATGTAATAGCTACACATTTGAAGTGCACAGATATTACAGAACATCTTACCTTTCAGACTATTTCTTATAGCTTGATGGTGGAGTTGCACTTAAGGTATGTTACAAATCACAGACCAGGAGGCTGAATTCTTCTCCTGTGATATTTACCAGAGGTAGGTTTAGTGCATGAGCTATATACTCCATGTGTGTTAAGCCTATTAAGTACAACTTAGCTACTCATCTGTGCTTAATGCTATATGTGTGACAAGTGACAGTACTTACCAGGATTACAAATTTCCTTTTACCCTGTGTTCTTAACTGCCCACCTGTCCTAGCAATAAAAGCAGGGGTAGCACAGTTCTTTCTCTAGCCCTTTTCTTTACGGACTGGGAATTCTATTCCTTTTGCCCAGGGCTCATTTATTTATTTATTTAATCAAATTTCTTACCACCCATCTCCCTGCAAAGGAGGGACTCTGGGCTTAATGTTCTTTTAGCTGATCCACCAGCCCCTGCACTTCAGTAAGTTCTGCTGTTGCTTGAATTAGCTTGGTTATTGCTTCTTAGTCTCTCAGTCCTTGGTTTGTAGTAGGGAGGGAAAATAATTACTCATTACTGGCTGCAGTTGGTTTGTATCTTTATGAGACTGTTAGCCTCTGTTATTCTTTACTCAGCTGTGTTAGCTTCAGAATCTCATTGTTAACTCCCCCAAATGTTGATGTTCAGTTTCTCCTTCAGCAATCCAACTCAACTTCCGTTCTCTCTTCCACCAATGCCCTCTCAAACCCTGCATTTTCAGTGGTTTTCCTTTTGTCGCTCTGCAGTACAGGTATGATCTTGTACTCTCTTAAAGTCCCAGAGAACATAAAACCCTAAGGAAGGAAAACTCACATCAGCAGCCTCAAGCCTTTCCTTCTGCATAGCTGATCTTCTGAGAAATCACAAATTCTCTTTCAGTGATTCCTAATGTTTTCACATTATACTTTGGCTTTACAATTGATTAGAAAACTTCACATAACACCATTTCTAAACTTGGCTTGTTGCCTGTGCTGTCCAGATAATCAGCTTCTCAAAAAGCTTATTAGACTGAGCTTTAATGGTTAAGGAATAGTAACCTACAACAAATTGTTGGGCATTAGACCACATTGATTTGGGTGGTAATACATATTTTATTATGAAGCCTGGTTAAAAAAAATGATGAACTATATTGTTGAATTAATTCACATTTCTGATATAATCAGATATTTCTACGTAATGTAGTTTCCTTCTTTTTCTTTGATTTTCCTCCTCCAGGACTGGCAAGAACATTTAATTTAATGTAATCGGCATATCCCTTGCCTTATGGACAGAAAAGAAGACTTTGTAAACATTTGAAATCTGTTTTCTTTCTGTTCATTTTTTTTTTTTTTTAGTTTCTGATTTATTTTCTCTTGGATTCTATCCCCAGTTTGGACAAAAATCAATGCTATTTGCTTCCTGTTGTATACTGAAACACATGGAAATGATGTGTTTGCAAACAGCAGAGCAAATGCAGGAAAAGAAAAAGGATCCTTTGTTATCAGGAGCTGGCAGTTTTATTCCAGGAACAATATGCCCATGGCTCAGAGCTAGAGTTTTATATATGTCAAAAATTGTAATAAACTACGATCAGAATTCTACCCCTTTTATTTTTCTCAAGAGCAGCAAATGTTTGGGTAGTGGGAAGATGGCATCAAAGTATTTGTACTGTTTGAAATCACAGTATGATTTTATTTTATTTTTTTCCCTGGAATCGTTGCAATAATGGTCTAATTGGCAGAATAAGTTCCAGAGTAAGAGCTTGGGTTAGAGTCTGGCCTAGAATGAAGACTTTTCATGCAAAGAAAGTCATATCGTGTATTTACAGTCTCATCCTCAGCTTCTTAATTCTGCCTGTATACTATGATGAGAGAAAGTGAAAAAGCTGGGTTGCAGCTAAATCTCAAAAAAACCAAGATTATGGCAAACAGCTTGACTGATAACTGGCAAATAGAGGGAGAAAACAGAGGCAGTGAAAGACTTCGTATTTCTAGGCACAAAGATTACTGCAGATGCTGACTGCAGTCAGGAAATCAGAAGACGCTTCATCCTTGGGAGAAGAGCAATGACAAATCTCAATAAACTAGTTAAGAGCAGAGACATCACACTGACAACAAAGGTCCGCATAGTTAAAGCAATGGTGTTCCCCGCAGTAACATATGGCTGCGAGAGCTGGACCATAAGGAAGGCTGAGAGAAGGAAGATCGATGCTTTTGAACTGTGGTGTTGGAGGAAAATTCTGAGAGTGCCTTGGACTGCAAGAAGATCAAACCAGTCCATCCTCCAGGAAATAAAGCCAGACTGCTCACTTGAGGGAATGATATTAAAGGCAAAACTGAAATACTTTGGCCACATAATGAGAAGCCAGAACACCCTGGAGAAGATGCTGATGCTAGGGAGAGTGGAAGGCAAAAGGAAGAGGGGCCGACCAAGGGCAAGATGGATGGATGATATTCTACAGGTGATGGACTCATCCCTGGGGGAGCTGGGGGTGTTGACAACCGACAGGAAGCTCTGGCGTGGGCTGGTCCATGACGTCACAAAGAGTCAGAAGCTACTAAACGAATAAACAACAACACTATGATGAGACCTTTCTTCACCTAGCACCAGTCTGAGAGACCCTTTTTTGGGATGCCAAACTTGTTCAGGCAATCTCAGTCTATATTTATTACATAGTCGAGCATATAAAAATAAATGCTATTTTGATTCTACGCTACCATCATTGGTCTTGCTTTAATAATAATACTTAAACACTTAGCAGCTTTCAAGAAATATCACAGATAGACACACCTAGACAAATCGCTTAAAAAAATATTGCCATAGTAACTAAAAATTATTGAAGGAAAGGTTCCAACATCACAGCAGGAACTGCCACACTTACATGAATCAACTGCAAGTGTAAAGCTGTTAAAATGTCCTTGCAACATACAGGGTGGGGCATTGGATATTGGAAATGAAAGCGGCCTCATGTATTTTGGCAGTCAGAAAGCCAAATAGGAACATTCGTTGCTATATTTGAGCAAACTAAGATTAGAATCGCAGGGTCGTAAGAGGCTATTCAGGCCACTGTGGCTATTCCCCTGCTAAATGTAAGCATGTAGGTTAAAGCATCTCCAACAGTTGGGTAGATAGCATCAGTTTGACTGGAGCAGGGAAGTTCCCAATTGATGCCACGACTGAACTTTTACTGCTAGGAAGTTTGTACACCGATACACATTTTCTGTTTTAAATTGTTATAAACAGTAAACAGGAACAAAAGCTATCTTAACTGTCCTAAAGCTTTTGCCTGACTTTGCATAGTTGATATAAATTCAGCCTAGAAAACAGATGAGAAATCTGAATATTTGATTGTTGAGTAAGAGCTTCCAATGAAGGGAGAAGCTGGCAAAGCTGAAAAAAAAAAGCATCTCACACCAGAACTTTAAGAGCTTCATTACATCTGCAGCAGAAGCAATTTATTTGTGACTCATACTTGAAACATCTGCTGTGAAGATCATAATGAGTGTGCTTTTGTGCTCCTAGATAGATATTTATTGCTATATCTAGATCAGTGTTTCTCAACCTTGGCAACTTTAAGATGTGTGGACTTCAACTCCCAGAATTCCCCAACCAGCTGAGGAATTCTGGGAGTTGAAGTCCACACATCTTAAAGTTGCCAAGGCTGAGAAACACTGATCTAGGGTGAAACTCTCCCACTTCCTTCCAAGCCAATTTTTAAATATTTATGGGCATTGTCCACCTGGGTCAATATACTTAAACCAGACTCCAAGGGGAGAACTTGGTTTCCCATTTACTTGGGAACACCCAATACGCTATACAAAACACTGTACTGTATACACAAAGAATTAATATTAACAATCTATACTGAAATTTATCAAAACATCTGTATACTTGGAGAAAAACAAACAAGCTTGATGCCCCTTATTACAACTATCACAATATTATTTTTCTAATAGCTTATAAAAATGTTCAATTGTGATGGCTAAATTACTTATATTATCTCAGTTTTACTTTATATTATTTAGGTGATGATACATAATTAAAGAGGATCATATTGCCTAGCTTTTAATGCATTGTGGAGGGGTTCTGATACTACGTGCAGACTAGAATCTCTAAGGTAAGTTAGAAAAAGAATAAATGAATGAATAAAGCCCTACTTCAATTTGGAGACAGTGTTTAGCTGCTAAGATCAAATGATGACATTGAGTGGAGGCTGCAATATCACAGTATTGGCTAATCCATAACTATAGTTTACATATTTAGCATAGCTCTCTAATAATTAAGATAGCCATAGTGTCAGGTAGCTATCATGAAATCTATTATAGCAGGAATCAACTATGGAGATTTAATGTAAACGTAATATAAATTTAATATAAGAGGTATTTAATTTTACTAACACATAAACAGGGTGTGCAAGGAATATATAGAACTGAGGTCCAGGTCATTGCGTAAGCATGCAAGTTTATGTCAACCAAACTAGATTGATTTATCCCTTCCTAAAAACTTTGTCCTACCTATTCAGAATCTAGTAGTAGTATAAAGATAGCTTGTCTGTGCTATAATTATTATCAAAATATTAGATAATGTTATTAATATACATTTACTATATTTTTAATTTGTTTATTCTGAAAATAAATGGAGAGGTGCTATTCCTCAAATATAATAGTTTGTGAAAGTACATTTTTCACCAATACTGTACAAATAGTAAACACTGATCTTTACATGTTGATTTTTTTTTTGCTTCCTTGATGAAAATGAAAAGTCTAAAATCATACAAAAATGAGCATGTTTTCATATTGTAGCACTCTGTGAAATAAAGTCTCCATAATATTTCTCAAGAGCTTTTGCAGTACAAGACAGAGCATGTAATAAAGTCCTGCATCTTATTGTTATTTTTATTGGACTATAGCACTGAATATCTAAGCAGAGGAATGGATAAGAAATGAATATTTAATACCATTCCAACCAAAGGTTTTCATCTCAAGCTATTCTTCCAATTTATTTTGCCCACTCCACTAATTTTTTAATGTATAATAATCTTTGTATATTCACCTACATATCCTTTTATCCTTGTGAATATATACTTTGAATATAACTTGAAGCTCATTGAAGAAGGGGCATGATTTATAATATGTAATTTCCCCATAAACATTGTAATAATACATATATGCATACGTATAAGCATCCCTACAGTACTGGGAATGGATTTTGTTTGTTCCGTTGGTTACCTTTTGAAAAGGAAGTTAAGCCAAATGCCAAAATGAGGTCCAAGTGAGAGGCTTATTTAAATTTTCTTGTCCCAGGGATTGCAGTATGATTTTCTGCTTTCCACTGAGCCACAGTACAAGTGACTGGTGACATTATGATATCACAAAGAGTACAGGACTGATTTTTTTTAACTGATTTATTAACAAGAACTAGAGGACAATTCCAGATGAGTGTGGGATGATGCTTATTTAATTTTGGCCCTACAAGTCTCTGGGATATGTCTGTTGCTGCTTGCCTTATACTATTTTTGTTCAGTTGCAATTCTTTGGTCTTTATTCTTAATCCAAGAAGTTATACCCTTGGCATGTGAATGTTTTCCTGCAGCAGAGTTTTCCCTCAGCCTTTTCTCCTATAGCTACGTTGAACGACTTTTCCCAACTTTTCCATCTATTAATGTGGCAGATGGAAGAACTGCAGCAGAAAAGTGGGTGGAGAAGAAAGAATTAAACAGCTCTTACTAATCGCTTCTCGGCTGCAAATATATCCTCACATACCCCAGCTACTTTCCATAGAATAACACAACAGATGGTAGAGTACCCTCTCTCTGGTTTCTCCACCTCAACCTTAGATGAAGCAGAAGGTACCCAAGTAAAATGGATTTGAAAAGGCACTTTTGTTTATTTCTGGCTGATGAAATTACATGCATACTTATATAGGAAAATATATGCTTTTGTTCAAATTTTGCTATGTAAATAAAAGCTGGTTTATTAGTGATAGATGTTCTCAGATCACCTAATTAAGTATGAAATACTTGGCAAATGGTTTTGTTGCTGGAATATGTGAAAATGTTACACTGAAGGGGGGATAATATAAAATGTCCACCAATAATAATAGGCTATGTTATGATTAGGAATCAATTTTATACTCTCCACATATCTATAAATGATTTGCTGCTCCAGTGTAGCATGGAATCATTTAGCTGCCATGTTTCCCTTGCATGTTCATAATGCTTTTAGATAATGACAACTTGATTTGTACTTTTCGGTTCAAGAAAAGACATGCGTTCTTGTTGGTGGGGGAATATAAAAAACCTGAACAAAATGCTATGAAGCAAACACAAAACAAAAGAAAAACCACTTTGTGGAATCTAAACAGCATGGCAGACATTGTTTATACCAGCATCACTCATAAATCGATAATTCATATTTATCTTATATAGATAACATATTTTGAGAATACCTGTCCAAAATAATTGAGGAAATAAAAAATATAAAATAAAATATAAAATAATTATGGGATATAGGAGTATTACAGTCTATTTTTAAAGATATATTATGTATCAGAGAATTTAATTTTTATGTGCCAAAAAAACCAACCACCACCCTAGTTTGGATGCTGCTATTTTATTCTCCATGTATTTCAAGTTAGATAGAAATTATAAGATGCAAGGAACATTTGTTTTCTTAAGATAGATAACTGACTTCATAGATTTTCTGAACAACTTTTGCTTCACTTTCTAGAACCTATCTATTCTGCTATTCAGAAAAAGGAACTACAGAGCCCTTTGTTCCTTTTGTTCGTTTTTATCATAGTTTAAATAGTTGGAGAGAACAGTCCCCAAGATGGAAATTAACGAAGACCAGATAGTGCTGGGAATCCCTAAGGTTATCATGGAGGACACCCAGAAATACTGAGAGAACCTGAGAGAAATTGTATAACTCTTCTCCTTCTAAACTCTTGTGTTAACTTCTGTCTAATCACTGGTTTCCTTGGCAGGCCATCATCACCAACTGATTCTAAGCCTAGGAAGTCTGAACAAATTTGACCACCCTAATCCCTTCTTTTCTTTTCCACTACTAAAATGTAAAGTGTACATTCTGTGAAAATATCTCTAGTTTTTTTGTTCAGTGGTCTGTTTGATCAGGGTAAAAAATAAATAAATTGTGTATAAACTGTGACCCACCAAATGCAGTGTAGTTCTTGAGACATGTCTTATGGTCTACAAAAGGGTTGACAGCTGCTTCTTGAAGCTCAGTTGTCCAGCACCAAAAGTTTTTGATTATATTTCCAGTGTATAATTCCATACTGTAGAAACTAAATCCCATGTTTAATTTAATTAAATTAAACTCCAATTTAATTGGGTTTTTTTGTTCTGCTAAAAAACTTGAGTATACTTTTTTTTTACTTGAGTATACACTTTTTTACTAGTCACTTAAAGATTCATGGTGAAATACAGTGATTTTGCTATTATTTATTTATTCGTGTCAGAAGCATCACAATTAAAATAAGGCATACTGTAAAATACAGAATTTAAAATATAAAATATAATAGTTAAAATATATAAAACAGATCTTGCCCAGAAACTGGCAACATTAATTGTGTTCTGTCGTGCTGTCACGAGGTCCTCAAATGTGCATTGATCAGGGCACAAAGAACAAGTGTACATATGTATTGTTGTCTGGATGTCTCCACAGTCACAAAGGGCAGAGGCCACCGGATAGCCCCATTTGTTCAGAGTATCTCTGGATCTTGTTATGCCCATGCACAGTCTGTTCAACGATTTCCATACTTCCCAACTTTCGCCAAACCCAGGTGCCAGCTCCTCTGCTGGTTCCATCCAGTGTTGGTTCTTTGTAGCTTTCCTTAGGTCCACTCTACTTTTAATTCATCAAAATCGACCTTCTGTCGACCTAAGGAAACTTTTTCCTGGATTTTAATCTCTGAGGAGCTGGTTGTAGGCCATACAGAGGGCGTTGTTTGGATATTGATGATTTAAGCCTCTCTCTATATTTTGCTGTTGATGATTCTGATTCCATCAGCATAACTGGGGAGAGGAACAGTTACCATTTCTCCTTGATGCCTTGTGGCCCCTCAAAATCTACTCTAGATATCATCCAGTTTTTGAGAATGTATGAGAGTGGGGCTATGGGGTAAGACAAAGAAGAAAAAGTTATGTTACATGAATAAAAGTCAGGTTGTATGACATTGGATTACAGCGATTTCATCTCATTAAAAAAAAAGCAGGGATAAATTCCAAGGTCATTGTTTCTTATAACACATACGCAGTTTCATACTGCTGAAGAAATTGCTTTATCGCAACTAGTATTTTTCTCAACTATAACCTACATAAAAATTGCTCTTATTTTCCTAGTGTATTGCCAGAAGTACACATACCAGTAGTGTAATCAGAATCAACATCTTTGCTCCTGACTAGTATTCTATAAAGTTAGAATTGTAATAGAACATTATTCTCTTAATATTCTCTTGACAAATGTTAAAATAAGTTCTGTAAAATTTAATGCCCCTTCACTGTAGTATATATAAAGGTTTAAGTTATTCATCTCATTTGCAAGCAAAGCGGTTGTGTTCATCTCTTCAAAATTAGTCATTGTTATTCATTGCTTGACAAAGTATGACATGCAGAAGTTGTTGGAAGTGAATGATCAAATTACAAGAATGCACAAATCCCCTAAAAAGGCTAAAATTGTACCCTGTCAAGTTTTCGGTGTATAGAATTTGGCTAACTTGAAAAAATATTTACTATATTCAGACTGGACCCCCTAAATACCAATTCTGAATAGAAATAAAACTGAATTTGTCTCTTATTTTTTTAAACATCCAGTCAAACTGAGAATGATGGAAAGTTAAATATAAACTCATATAGTTTCTAACATTAAAGATGCAGTCTTAAGATGTCAGATGAGAAAGTAATTTCTATATATATACACAAACACACAAACACGTCCATGCGCGCGCACACACGCACACAGTATATATATATTAAAATCCTTTTTAAAATGTCACTTGGCAGATTATTTGAAGTGCATTTTTTAGCCTGCTGAATAAGGATTGTTCCAATGAAAACTATTGATGACAGCTTATAAAAAACTAAATGGCTTATTACTAAGTATACTCAATGTTTTCACTTTTGAATTTTTTCAACAAAAATCATCTCTTTTCATGTAGATAGGGGACCTGACATCTTTGACTAACTTCACTGAATACTTCACCTGGCCTGTCCAAATGTTCCTACCTGCCACATGTGATGGATCTGTAGACATACAGAACACATGAACTTGGTAAATGATACAGCATTAATACCTCAAACATCAGGTTCTTCTCATATATATCACTTTAAACATTAAGTTAGATTGTGAAATCAAGATTTTAACTTGAATTAAATTATAGAGTGGCTTTGTTCACACAATACATCTACAGTATGTGTTGATGCTGTCTACACAATAGGAATAGGAATGAGCTGCAGTGAACCTTGTGCTTCTCAAATAGCTGACAGGGTTTCAGATTATTATACTTTTGATTTAACTCAGTTTACTATGCCTTATATTAAGGGTGACTTGTAGTGTTCATCGCCTTTGATTAGATATAAATAAGCCAGTGTCAGAAGTGGCTGAAGAAGACTTGTTGAAACTATGAACCATAGTTCATATTGATCACTGAGGAAGATAATGACTGTTGAGTTTTTTTTAAAGAGCAAAGACAACTTTTAAAGTTGCTAAAACTACCAAGAACATTTAGTATTGCTTAATATTGATTAGATTATTTGCAGGTTTTTGCTATTCTTACTCCATATATGGAAGTCAACTCTTCTTAAGCTCTACTGTCAAATGTGTTGTCTCTCTGTGGCTTACTAATTATGGTATTTAGTTTTACATTTTATACACTCTAAATAATCCAAGGAACATGGAGGTCTATAACATGTTAATCCCAGAGTTATTAGAAACAAAAAGGATTCTGATTCATTCACACATTCTAAAATGAACTTGTCTTCTGGCCAATAGCTAACTTCTCTTCATTGGCAAATTCAAGCTGTTTTCCTGGTTGTAGCTTTCGTTCATAAAGGTCAAGGGATTATCGCATCATTCTTGAGAAAGTGGAAGCATTTAATAATTTGTTGGGCAAATGAATAATGACACATCAGTCCTGGGCTTCTTCTATGCCCCACATTAGTAGGAATGGGGGAGAAAATGTGTTAACCCTTTAATGTGTTGACCCTTTAATACTGCTACCTGGATGTACTTGGCAAACTACTTACTTTTCATAATTCTGTGGTGCAGTTGTCAGTTCCAATTGTGTTGGAAAGATGCATATATTAGGAAAGGAAAACATAATCAAATCAAATCATATCAAGCCTTCATTGTGGTCATAGACCAGCATAAAGAAAACATAAAAATGGTAGGAAATAGATTTTTTCATGGATTACAGGTATGTTTTTGCTTTCTGTTGATGAAAGACAGATGAGTATTTTTTGTGTGGTCAAGATCTAATTATTTACTTAAAAGCTAAGCTGAATGATTTGTGTGCAATACCACATTTTTATGCTTTCTTTTTGTTGTTTGTTTGTTCTTTTCTTCTTTTTCTTCCTGTTTTGTATACTACATCAAAACATTAAAATTAAAAATATATTTGCATGGTATTTATAAACTCTTTGGGTGGTTAATAAGTAATTGCTTTAGTTATACTTTAATACTGTGCAAATCATTTTAGAAGCCGTTAGCTGGAACTTTTATACATCAGCCTAACAAACCATTATCTTAGTGAAGGTAAAGACATACCTTATTCTAGGTTGACTCCTGGTGGCTACACGGACAAATCCATTTAATTTTCTGACCAGAAATGTAGAACAGAACGTCTAGCTACAGCCCCAGTATTTCTTTGTGTCTCCAATTCAAGTACTAACTAGATTCTAGACTGCTTAGCTTTTTCTAGATAAGCCAGGGTCAGTTAGATGCTAACACCTGCTGTTTACAGCCATTATCTCAACTTAACTTAATCAGTCATTCCTCAATTTGGGTGATGTTATGCAGGTTGAATCTCTAAGGTCCATGATCATGGCTGATTTCATGCTGGAGTCCTGTACTGGATTGTGCCAAAATGTATTATCCTTAGTGTTAAAGTTGTCCCACTACAAAATAGCTCACTTTAGAAATTTGATTGATTGATTATGTGCCATCAAGTCATTTTCAACTCCTAATGACCACCTAGATTTTCTCCATGATGATCTGTCCCTAACCTGTTCTTTCAGGTCTCCCAATGATGCACTCCTTGCCTCTGTAACTGAGTCCATCCACCTTGCTGCTGGTTGTCCTCTTGTACTCTTTCCTTCCGCTTTTCCCAGCATTAGAGTCCTTTCCAGAGAGCTAAACTAAATCAACAACATTATATCTGGTCTGAACATAGTGATGTGAAGAGATACATTGTTATTATTTTCTTTAAACTTTTTTTCTCATATGAGCTGTTTGATTATTATGAAGGAAAATTATATACATAATAAAACAATATTGTGTTGTTGCCTGGGGAGCAGAGAAATAGTTTTTTTCTAGATCAACATTTTCACTGATGATTTTTTTCCACCTTCCTTTTGAAATCTACCATCTTCCAAATCCCTAGTTTTTTTTATCGTATATCCTTAGTATATTTACAGCCTTTTTTTAAAAATTTCTCGAAACAAGGATTGCATGAAAAGATACCTTTTAAACCTTTTTAAAATAGACAAGTTAATGTTCCATTCAGATCAAAATGGAAATAACTCAAGGATGGTTTTAAAATTATCTCTGTAATTTTCCCTGGCTAAACAGCAAGTATTCCCCTCCTGCTATTACATTTATCTATTTTGTATTTCACAGCAGATAATACTCATACTTGGGTATAAATATATTCTAAATTCTAAAGACAAATGGAAGATATCCGAAATCTTTCCTCCTCAGCAACATAAATGGATGTGCTGAACCCTCATTCATACTACGATGTGCCATAGGGCTTTGCAGATTCAAAGAGGAAGAGTTGCTTTGCAGGATGCAGGGCCACTCAGCAACTCCATCTGTTCTCAGGACTATGCAACCACAGCAATATTTCAGGAGGTATTTCCATCAGATGCTGTATGCACTCCCACACATGCTCCAAAGCTCTTTTCCATTTTGATCCAAATCATTGTCTAGCCCTGAAATTTTTTCTAAAAAAATTATTTATTTATTTATTTTATCACATTTCTTCACTGCCCATCTCGTATTGCGAAAACTCTGGGCAGTTTACAAATGAATAAAAGAATAACATTATAAAATATAAATATACATAAATATAAAATCTAAGATGGTGAAATTTTCTGGGGCCACATCAAGGGACCAACCACCCCCATGATCAACTATCCCCCCTCTCGCCCCAAGCAAGGTGGCATAGCCAGGTCTTAACTTTATGAAGGCCAGGAGAGTGGGGCCTGCCTCACCTCTGGGGGTAAGTTATTCCAAAGGGCAGGGGCCACAGCAGAGAAAGCCCTCCTCCCGGACTCTGCCAATCGACAATCTCTCATGGACAGGGTCCATAGTATGCCCTCTGCCTGACCGGTGGGACAGGTTGATGTAATGGGGGTGAGGTGGTCCCTTAGGTAACCTGGCGCCATGCCATGTAGGGCTTTAAAGGTGATAACCAACACCTTGAATTGGACCCCGAAGCAGACTGGCACCCAGTGCAGCTTGTACAGCAAAGGAGTTATATGTACCCTCTTTGGGGCTCCTAAAACTGCTCATGTGGCCGCATTCTGAACCAGCCGTAGCTTCTGGATACTCTTCAAGAGTAGCCCCATGTACAGCGCATTACAGTAGTCTATGCGGGAGGTGACCAGGGCATGAATGACTGTCCGGAGGGACTCCCGATCCAGGAAGGGGCAAAGCTGGTGCACAACACGAAGTTGTGCAAAGGCTCCCCTGGCCACGGCTGCCACCTGCTCTTCGAGCAGGAGTCGTGAGTCCAGGAGAACCCCCAGGTTCCACTCTGGATCTGTCTTGGGCAGTGCAACCCCATCCAGAACCAGAAATGGTAAATTCTTGGATGCTGAGGGGTCCCCAACCCACAGCCACTCCATCTTACCAGGGTTCAATTGAAGTTGTTGTTCCCCATCCAGACCCCTACAGCCTCCAGGAACCAAGAGAGGGTGGTCACAGCTTCACTTAAATCACTTGGGATGGAGATATACTGTATAATTGAGTATCAGCAGCATATTAATGATACCTCATCCCGGGGCGACAGATGATCTCACTCAGCGGTTTCATGTAGATGTTAAAAAGGAGCAGAGACAGCACCGAACCCTGTGGCACCCCACAAAGGAGCGGCCACGGGCCGGATCTCTATCAACACTGATTGGTACTGCCCTGGAGGAAGGAGGTGAACCAGCGCAACACCACGCCACCCACACCCAACTCCCTGAGCTGACCCAGAAGGATACCATGGTCGATGGTATCGAAAGCTGCTGAGAGGTCAAGAATAGCCAGATGGATGCACTGCCCCCATCCCGCTCCCTCCAGAGATCATCCAAAAGTGTGACCAAAACTGTTTCTGTCCCATATCTGGGCCTGAAATCCAACTGGAAAGGGTCCAGATAATCCTCTACTCTTAGAAGCATTCTCACATTAAAAATTAGAAGAGGGTCAGGCACTGCAATGGTGATAGACAGACAGACAGACAGACAGACAGATATCCTTTCAGTATATGGAAGAAAGTAACGTGTGGTCTGTTTTTGTTGTAAAAATGCTGCAGATCAATTAATCTAATACACATTAGCCTTCTTTGATGTTTATCAAATTGAGGACTGGAGCTTTGTAATAAGAAGCTTTGTAAAATTGGTTTGAGAATCTCATTGAAATACCCATTAATTATAAAAAATCTACAGCTAATGAAGATGAGGTTGCTAAAACAATCAAGAAATATACCTGCAATGTCTAAATTAGGGCTGTAAATAGTAGTCAACTTAATCACCCAAATTAAAGGCTTCTTTTCACATTTGTAATCATTTGCATCACAAAAATCAATGTGTTTTATCCATTAATATCCCATTCTTCTTTTCTCCATTAGGAAAATATCAATATAAACATCTCCTCCCCAGTCTGTCCAAAATCTATCCATATCTTCATCCAATGGACATTTTATTTTATTTTTTAAAAAAAACTACAATATCATTTTGAGCTCAGTGAGCTTTTTTTCCCCTTTCTTTTCTGTGATTTTTCCCTTTCTCACATTCCATGTCATAATACCATACAATTCAACGAAATATGTTCAGAAGAGTCTTAACAAACTCCTTTGTTTTGCTGTTCTCTGTATCACAGGCCTGCCCTGGTTCTGGATTCAGAGCTAACTGAATAAGGTCAGACAATTCTAAATAAGAGGGAAGGTATACTTTTAGATTGGCCTGTTAGCCTGTATCCTGCTGATTTGTTTGGCCTCCTATGTGGAGCCCCCACTGTCAGCCTGAGTGAAAGATCCAACCTATTTCATGAAGCTACCAGCAGGAATTATTGCTAATAATTGCACAGGTCACCAGGAGGCATCAATAAAGGCAGGATCATTCATCAGGTGGTAACTCTCAGGGTGTCAGTAATGACAAGTGATAATCAATTTTAAAAACTAATGCAGTCAATTCTGAACATATCTATGTACTTTTCTTGAAAAAAAAAACAGCTAAAGAAGGAGATAAAAAGGATAACCAACTATTTCTGCAGGGAATATTCATTTCTTGATAGCAAAATAATATGTCTTTTTCTATTCAAAACACAACTAAACTTAGTTATAGAATGGTTATTTGAAGTGGAATATATTCTTTGTCACTTCTTTATATTCTTTTCTTTTCTTTCTTTTCTTTTTCTTTTTCTTTTTTTTCTTGCAGTCTGTAGTCAGGCTAAGCCTTGAATTCAGACAAGGAAAGTTTCTAGCAAAATGCTTCCATTTTAGTGTAAAAATATCAGGTTCTGAGGAAATATCTAGGCTCCTGAGCTAAGGCCATGACAATAAATGTAACCTTAATAAGCTATTTCTAAAAATACCAGCAAAGATTGTAGAACAGCCTTCTTTAGATGACTCAGCAATTGCTTTGATATTTGATATAATTATTTTCACACTTGCTAACACACAAGAAGAAAATGTGAGAACTGCTTCCCCGTATTGTGAACAGAATGTGTTGGCAATTATTTGTATGTATTCCAACACAATGGGTAGGACCTGGTTGCATTTGATGATGCACTGTAGATTGAAAAAAAGGTCCTATTTTTGACAGAAGTATATAATTCTGATGCAAGCATGTTTTACTGCCTGTGATAAATTTAAGATAAAGATCCTACTCAACTTTGTGTTGAACATGAAACAAAGATTCAAATAGTGTATGCTGTAAGATAGATTTTTTTTTAAAAAAATAGCACCCTCGAGGTCTTTTGAGCCTGGCAGCATTTTTCCTGTAAGAAAGATCTCTTGAGCTGACTTTGGGCTAGGAAAGAAACAGGAGTAGCTCAAAACATAATTAACAAGCAAATTGATATTTCAGGATCAATCTTATCTGGAAAAAAGATGGTTAGCCCTTTGGCCTTAGAATCTGGAAAAAAGAAGTTTCAGACAGCTTTCAAAGACCTTTCCTTAATGAATTTATAAATGACTATTCAAGTTTTGGCTTACTTTCCAAGATTCAATAAATTAATTTATTACTTTCTTGACAATAAATCTAATTATTAAGACTCATTGTGAATTTTTCTTTTTGAATTATACTCAGCTATTTGGAGCATGACAATTCCACTTGTGCTAGTGTTCCAAAACTGATATTATTTATGGAAGAAATTTCTGATAAATTAAGCAGATTTAAAGGTAGAGATAGACAACAGTGGGAGAGCCAGTTTGGTCTAGTGGTTAAGGCTCCAGGCTAGAAATGGGGAGACTGGGAGTTCTAGTCCCACCATAGGCTTGAAAGCCAGCTGGGTGACTTTGGGCCATTCTCTCTCTTAGTCCACAACTTCAGTCTTGGGCAACAAGCCGGTCTGTCAATTCCAGTCACAACCAATGGATCAACATTCAGTTTATCCAAAAAAGCAGACCCTGCACCTGTGGGAAAAATGCTAGGAAAAAAAGAAAAAGATAGTCCACAGTCGCCCTATTTAGGTGTGGGTATTAAGCCATATCTGAATTATATCCAGATTAAAATCTTGTATTCAAGAGTCTTAACTGTTGTTATTCTTCCAACCCAATGGAGCTTTGGGGGAAAAATGTAAAAGGGCTCAGAATGCTGTCTGTCTATTAGCAGGATAAATTGAAGACCTTTTTTTGCCGCCTCGCCTGGGATGGGAAGGGCAATAGCTCTTCCTGGGGGTGGCTGGTGATGTAGAGTTCTCCCGACGGAATGGAAATCTCCCACTTGGATTTTATATTTATATTTTTAGTATTTTAGTATTGGTGATTTTATGATGTCAGGTTTTAAGGTGAATTTTATTGTAAACCGCCCAGAGTCCCCCTTTTAGGGGGAGATGGGCGGTGATAGAAATGTGAATAAACAAACAAACAAACAAATAAATAAATAATTTCCAAAACCTGAATGGGATGGGACCAAATGTGGCATGGTGGGAGACTTTGGCAAAAGAAAGATCAGTTTGAAAATGGGCCAGATCTGGCCTGGGGTTGCAGAGAAAACATTCCAGAAAAAAATCCCCAGTCCATCCCAATGAGTGAGGCAGTTGGACAATGACCCAGCATGCTGGTGACCACTCTATTGTAAGCCCTCCTTTTGACCCAGAGTGGAGCCTTTGCACCTTGCCCTCTGTTGTGAGATGGGTGGCTTTATAAATCACATAAGTATTAGCAGCCTTCCCAATATATGGTGACATTGCACAGAACTTTCACAAGAGAGACAGTACAGTGTAGTGTTTAAGGTACCAGACAAGAGTGGGGAGATCTTCCTTAGGCATAGGAGCCAGCTAAGGGACTTTGGGCTCATCATGCCTCTCAGTCCTCATCAGTGGCAGGTGCTACAACAGCCAGCTGTGAAACAAAAGCCCTCGTTGCAGCATATGTTGATAGCTTCATTTTGTAAATGAGTGGATGAGCGGATCCTGTAACTAAGCATGACAAATGCTAGGAACAGCAGCAACAACATTGCATATAACTTTCACAGATGCACTGTTTGCACATTGAGCTGTCAGAAATGAGCTCTGCATTGCATGAACTTTCTCAGCAAAGAATAAGGAATGCCAGGAGAACAGGCTGTAGGGTGTTTACATAGAAATCTGCATATCAGCATCACATCAGGAAAATGTGGTGTTGGTGTGGAGATCACTTCCCCCCTCTTAGAAATACCACCATCAGAAGATAAGAGTTTTGTGTGCCTTAATGTGAGGGCAGGAATATCTGAATCTAATTGAATTTCCATTGTGGCCATTAATGCCAAGCACAGTATGGCTAAGAAAAACAAAATTATTTTTTTTAGGCAAGCTTGAGAAAGATTCATTTTTGGATCATTTCAAGTTGCTACAGATCAGTGAGAAAACTTAGATAATATTAGAAATTACGTTTCATAACATACACTTAAAACAGAGTCAAAGAACAAAATAATAACATGTCAAAATGATAATTGATGTTTCATGTAATTTTGGTGTTGTTTTTTTTAAATCTTGCTTCATATATTTTAGGTTTCTCATATATCAGGTCTTAAGCTAATAAATATGAATAACCATCACTTAATGATTAAGAACTAATAATGCAATATAAATGTAAACTATTACTGCAAACTAATTCCATACAAAGCATTATTCCATGTATCTAACCTGCATTTCTATTATTCTGTCTACCAATTCATTGCTGATCATTACTGCATTAACATTATTTCCTTTACTCATCACTACATAATTCCACTAAAACAAAATCAAAATAATTATTATGTTTTATACATTAAACTTAGTGCACAAAATGTTACAAACCAGGTTTTTTTTAACTATATCATTTTTAAAAAATCTTAAAATAAGAAACATCTTGAAATATAATTATTCTGAAAGAAAATTAGTTGCTATAACAACACTGTCATTTCTCCATCAGGTATTTTTTTCTTAATGTATTTTAAAATAATGTTGTTGCCATAACAACAGGAGGTGTTTTTAATATTCAGTTGTCATTGTTTTCTGCATTAAAAATAAAACAAGGAAACAGTGTTATATCCGCATTGCTGTTTACCAACTTAATTACTATCTTGTAGAGATGTACATGAGAGTAAACCACACTGAACTCCATGTGTCCTCCTTATGATTAGAAAGATATCTATGGTGCAAAAATAGAAAAGAAAAGAAAAGCAAATTTCTATAACATTTCAATTTGTTAATGTATGTATAGATACACATTTAGAATTAACACTGCAGTTTAAATGAAATAACATCTCCCCTACAGTGGTGAAGATTTGACAGAAATGCCTGATCAATCTCTTAGTGAAGGATGGATAGCTAAATGGTGGGAAGTGATAGGCCTCTGGGGAGAGGAAAGAGTTCATTCCCTCAATCTTATGATCCATCACTTGGGCCAGATGTGGTTCTTTACTGTTGCAAAAGAGATCTCACATCCACTGACAGCTTTGTCCTTCATGAATGTGTCTCCTTTAAAGCCAGCTGAAGGCTGTTTTCATTGCTCCAGTTTGGGCAATGAAATCTGCAAGTTAATAATGCATTGTATGAAGAACCCTTTTCTGCCTCCCCTGAATGTATTACTAACCAATTAGGAAGTGCAGTTAAAGACAGATTTTGTACATTTGGCAAAGCAAGGATTTTTGCCTCCAGAGGACTGGACTCAGCAGTGAGTGGTTGGCTGCCCACACATTATGTGCATGATCTACCTCGACACAGCTTTTCAAACATTCTTATAGCTGCACACTCCTTGCCGGCATCCACATTTAACCTAGTTGCTGCATTAACCTGGGTTCTTATCCATAAACTGACATATTGCCCCCCCAAGGCACATCTAAGCATAAATTCTATTAAGCTATCAGGTTGGGCACATATAGCCATTAGATCATTAACTGACCTGATAAAGTATGCCTTGTGAACACAGCCATTCAGTACCATGTAGATAGACACATACAGAGACACACATGCTATATAGATAAACACATAAATACTAGGGCTTTGAATGGCTTGGGTTTGAAGGGAAAAAGGCACTTCAGCTATGCAGGGGCACTCACACAGCTCCTGTCTGCAATATGATCCTGAGAAAAGATGCTAAAATTTGCAAAAGGAAACTTGTGCCCTCAAGACCACCTTTTTCCCCTTTAAAATTTGAAATGCTGCATAGCTTAGATAGAGAGATAGATAGAGATAGAGATAGATAGATAGATACAGAGATACACTGTATATGTACACACACATATACAAATGCACATATGCGCATATGTGCATGCAGATTTAAATCTCTTTTACTACATTGCTTTAAACTCCTGCAAGCAACAATCAGCTGGACCAGAGAGCAAAAACGTGATTTGAGTGGAGAAGGTTCACAGAAACGATTCTCCTTCTTCCTATATATATTACACTCCCATTATCTGTCAGGAGCACAATTAAGCTCCTGACACCCACTGAATCACAAATTCTGTAAAACAATATTGTCAATATCATAGCAATGACACAAAAATCAGGATCTATTTGGCCAACCTATTCTTTTCCTCACTGGGATTACTGTACAAAAGTAGATATGTTCATTAAGTGACCAGCAGTCACTCTAGATTTTGATGAGACTTTGAGGTTACTTTTTCCTCCCTTTTCCATTTTGTCATTGTTTTCTGTTGTTCTCAATTCCCTCTTTTACAGCAGGCAAAGAAAAGCGTAGCTCAAGCTATACTCTGCTTGTGATGACTTACTGTATGAGGATCTATTCATGCAGTTTTCTTGGCATGTTATGGAAATAGTTTGCCACTGACCTCTTTGGGGACTTTTTAAAAAATTACCAGTCTCAGCTACAACCCTGGACTTCCTAGACTCTCCCCAGCCAAATATTACTAAATATTAACCAGGACCAAGCTGGCTGAACTTTCAAAGTTGTTTAGGTGCTGCCAGCTAGCTGGGCTCTCTTACGGAAAGAAAATGTTAAAAATGTACTGCACTTTGTTTAACTACATTGAGTTGCAAGCATTCAATTAGGACTGTTTTAAATTAAAGGGAATTAATTATACAATGGAAGAGTGCCTCTGTTTTAAAGTTGTTTTGAGAGCTCCTGGCTAAGACAGAGACAGGGCTGTGTGAACAAGTGCAGATCTTATCTTTCTCAGTGAATGTTTTCCAGCAAGTTATTATCTCTCCATGTCTATCCACCTCCCTTGCAGTTTAGAATGAATAATTCAAAGGTGTCATAATGCTGACAGATTTACATGTAACACTAAACTGTGGTTTACCATCATGAATAAATCTTCTCCTTTGTTCTTCTCTGGCATCTCTCTAAGGAGACTAGAATAATTTCTGTTCTATTTTAAATGACCACAGTTAAATGTGAAGCCATCAGTAAGTCTTAGGACATATGAAACTCCCTGATTTCAGTAAACCATAGCTGAAATTAAAAATGGTTTATGGTCTGGCAATAAGTTTTTTCAGTTAGTATAATTGAAAATGAAAGGGACACAGTCCAACCTCTTTATGACCAGATTATTATGTCCTAAAGAGGCTATTTGTATGAACTATTTTAAATATGCTAAAGTAAGATATGACAGTCATTTATTTTTAGAATACATCTCAAAATTCTATTTATCATCTCTCTCTCTCTCTCTCTATCTATTTTTTACTTCTTCTGGTTCACTTTTATCTCAAGTGTCAGTGGTTTCATACTATTTTATTTTCTCAGTTGCCCAAAGATTGAACTTGTGTGATTGGTTATTTATATTGCGGTGGATTTTTTTTTTTTTAAACTTTGTTTGCCTCCCAAAGTTGCTGTGGAGAGAGGGGTGGTCATATAAATCTAAATAAATAAATCTATAGAAGGGAAGAAGACAAGCAAGGAGAAGGGAAGAAGACAAGAAGAAGGCATGAAAGACAAGAAAAGAAGAGTTTTCGTCTATTGGAACAAGCAAAAATAGTTTCCGCAGTGATATCTAAACAACACAGAAATACATTGCTCTTCCCATTAATCTCATCTCTCTATTAGTAGATGTTAAGATCCATATTGTTTACAAACATATGCATTGAAATGATATAAAACTTTGCCCTTACATATGTTTTTAAATCCAAAAGGTCACCATTTCCTTGTTTTGGATATTTATTTGTAGAGTCCTTGGCTAACAGAATGCACATTTTACCAAAACCAAATGCTGCTAGAAATAAATGCTTTTTCCATGAAAGGTTTTCCTGACCTCTCTAAAAATTCTTCAGGTGCATTATTTCAGGAACAGCAGTAGATGGGAAATCTGACAGCAGCAGTCAGGAGAATATTGTTTCAGCTGGCCAGATTGCAGGGGAGGGAAATTCTACTTGTATTAAATTTGCTTCATAACTTTGCTTTCTGATTTTCTACCCTTCACTGGTACTTAAGGACTGTTGGAAGAAACACATAATAAATAACTAAAGCAAATGAAGTAATTTGATTCAGCATATGCTTTACTTTCCATGAAATGCTGCTTTCCGTGAAATGCTACTTCACTTTCTGTGAAATGCTGCTGACTCTTCACGAGCTTCCTTAGTTTCTACCATGCTGATGGTTCTTAGCCTCTTTTTGCAGTTTATTATTCACCATCCAAGTACTCAGTGTCACTGCTGGAATATGAACAATGACCCAGATTTCTACTTGTTCTTTAAGTCACTGCCATTTTCATTTCTTCTGTTTTTCAAATAATTTCAACAGAGTGAGTAACCGCTTTCTACAGTTTTGCTATACAGACTTGGCAGTAGTCTTCTGATTGCTAGAATTTGCTGGAGTCAAGCTCTTCAGTGGTTCACCCATAGTGGTTGTCATTAGAGTTTGCCACCATTGGTGAAAGGATTAGGAACTAGGTGGAACTGCCCTTAAATAAACTGCTATAGGGTTCAGTTGCATTATTAAGGCCTGGTGTTGCCAATTAGTTCATTACCAATTGTTAGAATGAAGCATCGTTGCAAGTCAAGAGCATCTGCAGGGGGGTATCAAGAAAACAAATTGGTTGTCATTGTACTGATAAAAAGGGGTGGGGCTTTAACTGCATGCTCATGGCTACCATCTTGACTTTTTTGAGCCCCCTATTGACCTCTGTTGCAGATGCTGATTCACTGCTTGACAAAACAGCTGTTTTTTTAAAAAAAAATACTAGAGGAAAATGTTACAGTATATAACACTGTTTTGCAATCTTAGCAGCTTTAAGATGTGTGGACTTCATCTCCCAGAATTCCCCAGTCAGCATGTTGAAGTCCATGTATCATAAGGTTGCCAAGGTTGAGAAATACTGCTATCACATCATGTGTTTAACATCAGGTACAAGGCATGATTTGATTCAGTTTCTGCTTGGATCCAATGTACCGTTGTGGTTAAATAGATTATTTAGTTTGCTCCTGCTGCAAACGAAATACTTTAGGTTATTAAGTTTACTGTGTTCAGTGGGTTTATCTCCAGTTTAAAATTGCATAGAATTACTGCCTCAGGGAGATCTGAACATTTCCATAAAAGAAGGGTATTTTTCAATCTGAATATCTGTCTTTCTTTTATTTTTCCCCTCTCCCTCTTTACTGCTATTTTCTCCACAGTTTATTTATTATCTGAGTCTTCAAAGTTTTTCTTTCCACTGTGTAATCCTACAGAGATTGAAAATACATTATTATTTTATTTTATTTGTTTGTTTGTTTATTTATTTTGGGCAATCAAAAGTCTACTTGCAATAAATCACATGGTTTTAAAAAACTTGATTGTCAATAAACTAGTCTAGTGTATTGAGGATCCACCCTTTTTACTAGTAAGAAAAATATATGTGCTCTGTCTACATGTAATATCAACCAACCCAACATCACTGGTTCAAAGTCACCTGCAGGGTGTTTGGAAACTGAAAATGGGGATGAAATCTAAACATGCAGGCATAATATGTAGCACTGTCTAAATTAACTTGTCACTTTGGGGTCAGGCATAAATTGAATCAACTGAATAAATGGCTTGATTTGATTTGATTTGATTTATTCAGTTTAGCTTCACCAAACTCAGAATGGACTCTGAGTGATGTACAATAAAACCAATGGAATAGAAAGTACAATACAATAATTATAAAAGAAATAAGGAAATAAAAAACAACTGATGGCAAATCTGGCTAATCACAACAATATCCTCAAACAATCTGACATAGCCCCAACCACCCTGCCCCAAGGTCTGGGAGAACAGCCAAATCTTAAAGGCTTTATGGAATGCCATCAATATGGGAGCCACATGGATATCAGGGGGAATCTTATTCCAAGGGGCGTATATAAAAATAGTTGGTTCTTTGGGCACCAGATTATTTTGATCATAACAGATGCCCTTTGTCACATAGCTAGACAGATCAGGATGATCCCATGAACTTTTGATTCATTGATTGATTATGTGCCATCAAGTTGTTGTTGATTCTTAGCAACCACATAAATAGATTTTCTCCATGATGATCTGTCCCTAACCTGGTCTTTGAATGTGCCCATCGCCATTGTAACTAAGTCTACCCACCTTGCTGCTGGTTATCCTCTTCTTCTATTTGCTTCCATCTTTCCCAGCATTAGAGCATTCTCAAGAGATCTTCACATAATGTGTCTGAAGTAGGATAATTTGAGCCTGAACTAGTGAAACCAATTTCTGTAGCTGTGCATTAGACTGAGGACTGACATTTATACTTTTGTCTCCTTATGTGGTATACTACCTAAATAGTAATTGTTTATGCAACATTATGTTTTCAGAAATCTTGATGTATTACCTTATGAACAAAATCCATTAAAAATTATGAACTAAAATAATCCAGCACAGATGTGGGCATAGGCTTTCCTTTTGCTCTCTTTCTTCCACTATTTTGTTAAGTAGATTGAGTCCTTAGTAGAAAGGGATGCATGCACTTGTAGCCAACTTTGTTTGTTTCTCATTAGTATTTATAAATAACAAGTCAAACCATGAGTAACCAGTTTCATTGAGGGTTTTTCTTTAGGAGCCAATTATTCTATCACTCAATTATTCCATTGGATCATTTAAGTTTTGTTCCCTATTGTTATAATGCTTATTTTCTTAGTTTTTAAGTACAGTAAAACAGTCACTGTATTCTTACGTTTTGTTTCTGCTCACTATAAAAGGAAAGAAAAACCTGCAAAATGTTTTGTTTAGGATTACCATATTTGGGCTGCAAATATCATGATGGCCACTATATGGCAGCAAATCCTAACTCTTTGCTGCCCCCTAGTGGTCATCCAGACTTTTTTTCAGCACATATAGTTTTGTTCATAGTTTGTTTTTTGTTTTCCTTCTGAATAATAAAACCAGGATACAGTGTGCTAGCATTAAAGCATATAGTTATACTGTGAATGTATCAAATAAAGTTAAGCACGCTATACTACAGTATTCTGTGGTTAATCAACTTAAAACAAAAATTCTGTGATCATGGTGGAATGAGACAAAGCTTTGATGACAAAAATTATTTTAAGAGCAGATGACAAAGGAATCTTGTATTTTACAAGTATTAATATCTTTCTGGCTACAACTGGTAATTCTCTCCCATCTCTCCCCTCACTGTTAGCAATATGAAAAAGAAGCCCTTTTTGAAAACAGACACCAGCTATGGTGTTATGATAAAAAGAATTCTTTGCAGTGGAAGTGGGGTGGAGAAAGAGAAGCAGCAAAAAACAGCCTTTTCCTGTTCCTCACTAAGTTTCATCTTTTCCCCATGTTTTGTTTTACTATATGATTCAGTAGCTAAAACAACTCACCCTTTCTTCCTCCTGATGTCATTAGCAGGTGAATTATATCAGTTCCAGGACTAGAGTGTTTTTTTCCCCAGTTCTGGGATCTTTGGAAGAAGTGGGAGAGAAGGTTGGATGCCTCAGCAACACAAGCTCCCTTGTTGTCCTTGTGTTTGTATTTTAATTTCTTTTTCTACAATTCCAGCTGTAGCAGCATGGTGGCATGCACAATAGATGGAGAAGGTTTGGGAAAAAGAGTTGCCTTTGCTCATTTTCAGAAAGGCTTTCACTTATAGAAAGTATACCGCAATAAGGTAGGAGGCTGAGAATCATGTTGGCAATACCATGACACATTTAGGCTGAAGCACTAGAGCATGTAATGCTTGTAATATTCAGAGATGCCAATCAAAAGCCTTTCCCCCCTCACTCCTAAGTGCTTACAGACATTCTTGCACTTCACACTTCAGTCACTTAATGCGAATATACCATTTCAGTGAATTGCTTCCTGTCTATTAGTGATATTTACAGATTTCTCCTGCAATGTTAAGCTTGCTCTGAAGGAGAGGGGTGGGGTCAATCTAAATAACTTACAAGTTATTTCAGAAATTGTGAAAACATTGGCCAGAATTGTATTTGTTATAAGTGTGAGGGATGAACCCAACAAGGCCACAAATAAAAATATGAGACCGGACAAGACTGTTATCAAAACATGGTACAGGTGCCCTCAACTTCTAAGGCTGAGAAACAGCTGACAAAATGTTCTTCACCCTCATGGGCAGGAGAAAGAGACAAAGAGTTTAAACTCTGAAGTTGACATACAAATATTGCCAGATTCCTAGATTCTGCAGTATCTCATCTTTGTCTTTAAAAGAGTTTCTTTCATATCTGCAATCAATTCAACCATATGAAATACATCCATTAATTTTCTGCTGCCAAGTTCATGAGTTCATGCTTGGGTCATGTCCACGGTGAAACTTTGACACAAGATGACATGAGATTTGGTCAGCATAAGGCCCAGATCCAAATGCTGGATAGAAGCAAAACACAATGTAAGCCGATGACAGGATTATCTGCCATCAGTGAAGAAGGGAATACCAATCTTCTCGCCCCAAGCTGGAGACCTCTCTTTACTTTGATCCTTGATTGAATCCCTAGGTCTAATGTCACAGATTATCACCACCCACCTACCACCAGCAGCTTCACATTAACCCCACAAAATAAAAACACTCCTTTCAAACGTGCGACAAAATTGCTTTGTACAAAAATTGCATATATTAACAAAATACTGGGGAAGCCTTAGTGCCAGAAAGAAAAAGGGACAGGCCCAGTGTCTTTAGGTGACATCTGCCTCTGGGATCATTGCTGACATGTAGAAGAAAATACTCTTACCTTCTCACTCCATCTGAAAAGCTGATTTCTTTGTCCATGCCTCTGTTGCCTAAGCAGAAAGATATATAATCTTCCTGAAAAAAGATATAATGTTTTAAGGAATAGCGGAGAGGCATGTGAGGTCTTCCAAATAATTTTCAAAGCATCACTCCCGAGATGTTTTACCTATCTTTTTTTTTTTTTGGTGGGGGCTGGCATCATCAACCAAGGTGGTGCTTGCACAAACATTCATTTCTGCTTAATTCATACTTGCATGCTTAGTAGTTTAACTACTACAAGCATGGCTAAATCATTTCCCCATCTGCATTTTCCAAATCATTGAATATCAGCAAAAATTAATAGATGCCTTTCTACAGTTGTGATTTTTATATACTGCATTTTATAAGTTGCACATTGAGTTGCTTCATAAGAGCCCTTAAACTATGTTCATGTCCCTTGTAGCTAGTTAGTTAATTGTATCAACAAAGTTCAACGATGTTCAACAAAGTTCAACAAGGGCTGGGTGATTCCATAAGATGCTATAATATGCCTCTAGTGGGAAAATGGGTCAAACATAACAAAGAATGCCTCAAGTCTAAACTCTGAGTTTATTGTTATTCTTATCACAATTAATTTGATGATCAAATATAAATTACACTGATAAGAATATCAAATGGTGATGACATTTAACAATCGCAGCAGCAAACTGTTTCCCATTTTACCGTAAATTTGTCTCACATCATAATTTATCTGTCATATACAGTCTAGTCCTGTTTTTAGGTTTTCACTGCCTTTTTGAAAATGTATCTCATAAGCACAGTATCTTTTCTTGTACCACATACAATATTTGGTGCTATGAAATGAACATGTATTCATTGTAGTTGTCGTCTTTAAACAAAAGGGAGGTAGAAGTTTCACAGAAGGAATGATGGATTTTTCCTGAAGAAAAGTGATTATTGTGCATGGGAGATGCAGCAGATAAAAGAACACACTTGCCCCCTCCCCCACCCCGCAAAATACTAGAGTGGGAAATTTAGGGTACAAGAAAAAAAAGTTGATGAAAACGCACACAGCTGCGTTTTAATGGCATACATTGATAACATATTGCCTGAAGTTTCTTAACTGCTTTAGTGCCAGTTTGTGTCATCAGATCTATCCAGAAATCCCTTTAGAATCTGCCTAGTGGAAACCTGGATTTGGCTCTTTATATGATGTTGAGCGGAAGGCAAAAGGAAGAGGGGCCGACCAAGGGCAAGGTGGATGGATGACATTCTAGAGGTGACGGACTCGTCCCTGGGGGAGCTGGGGGTGTTGACGACCGACTGGAAGCTCTGGCGTGGGCTGGTCCATGAAGTCACGAAGAGTCGGAAGTGACTAAACGAATAAACAACAACATGATGTTGTTTGAGATATAGGATTGATGACCAAAGCTATAATAATCTAACAAGAACAGGGATGGGGTAAAAATACTTTGCAGTTTAAGGTAAGCTTACAAATTTCCACATGACTTATAGCACAGTTATATCCCTGTATTGTACTCTTCTGAATATTATTGTATCGTTCATACATTTTAAAATGCATGCAAAAATGAAATATATAGGGGAAAGCATATACAAAATGTGTATATTAGAAAATTACATAAAAACATTGCATTAGGAAAAATAGCTTGCAAAATATGAGTTAGGTATATGAATTTTATGTTTTTCATATATACATACACACACACATACATACACACACGTATGTACACATATACACACACATACAGTCCATACATACCTACAAGGTGTCCCAAAAGAGTGCAGTTTTAAGCTTTAAGAGTTTTGGGATGCCCCGTATTCATATGTGTGTCTGTGTCTGTGTTATGCATGAAAATCAGAAATATGTGGAATGAACATGGAACTAATCATATGGGGAAATATAAAACTGAGTGAAATCCAACCTTGCAGATTTTCCTATTCCTAGACTAAGCTTTGTGTGTGAGTCCCTTTAACATTTCTTTGCAAGAGCTTCATTCACCAGCGTTTGCTTCCCATCTCAACCATACAGTGATGGAAGTTGAACCCACAGAACATTCTTGGAATGGTTTGTTATTAATGTTGCATTTACAATTCATTGTCATAATAAGGATTTTTTTTGCAGTTGTCCTAATTAGAGTTGTGTTTTCAGTAGCTCAATCAGTCCATCTTCATTATGGTCCTAGAGCAGCATAACCTTTTCAAGATATTCTGCTATTATTCAGCAGTTGCTGTAAAAGGTAGAGACATCACAATAGCAATGGAATGTCTGTATTACAGTGTTTAAAGCCAACCATACTACAATGTAGCCCAGGTTCTGGATGCTAAAAAAAGAAGCTGATATTAAGATAGGCAATATTCATTACCCAAAACAACTCTGTAAAATTGGTCTGCTATCACATTCGCCAGGCAATACGGCAAAAGAAAATGTATGGTTTTTGAGACAAAGGGCTGTGACAAATTTTTCTCTAATCATAAGTAATAGGGAGAAGGAGAAGGATCAGGTGAACTGACCTGTTCTTCTTCTTTTGGCAATATAGTTTGCTGTTACTACTGGTATAATGAACTTACACATTTTTTTTTTTATTTAAGCTTTTAACAGATTTTTACGTAGATACCCAGAGTAAGTATTTTTTAATACCCAAAGTAAGAAAAGAACTATAGGTTAAAAAAAAAATTATAGAAATAATTTTTAGGATGCTTTCTCCTCTTCCCTTCCATTTATTTCCCCAAACACTAACCTAAATATTTGTACTTTACATTGAAAACTGAACATTGAAGGTGATTGCTAGTATCTGTTTCAGCTGTTTAAGTAATTGTATCTGTTATTTTTCCTCTTTTCCTAGTAACTATATTCCAAATGTCTAACTTACACATTTTGTAATGTGTGATCATTGGTGGAAGAGAAGGGAAAAGATATATGTCTCTTAATCTAATTTTATGTTGTGAATTGTACTAAATAATACATACGGAAGGAGAAATTTCAGTAAGGAGGCAATCTTTTATGAGCTAAGAGTTACATGCTCTTATCCTACTCAGCTCTAATATTATGGGCCTTAATATCGTAAACTGAGTGTTCAGGTGATAAGGATCCTGATTTATTTAATCGTTTATTCATTTATTTGATTTAGGCACTACCTGACTGCAGGCTGACTCTGGTTGGCTCACAAGTGGGATATAAATGCAAAATTAATAAAGAACAAGATAGTGAATTTGGTTAAAAACACAGGGACAGATACAATAATATCAGGCAAAGGGCTTCAGCCAACCTAGCCCAGGGCCTGGGAGAATACCCAGCCATGACTTTAAGGACCTCCAGAAAGCCATTAGGGTATCAGCCACCTGGGGGAACCTCATTCCAGGGGGAAGGCACCACTACAGAAAAGGCACACTTCCTGGATCCTGATTAAATGACAATGTTTGATTGGACAAACCAATGTTTGATTGTACAATGTTTGATTGGAGTGCACTAACTCTGTTGGCTCATATCAGCCAGGCAGTCATCATAGGAAATAGGCAATCCCTCAGATAACTACGCCTTATGCCATGTAGGGCTGTATAACCAGCATCTTGATTTGTACCTGGAGTGGTGACCTGGAAGCCAGCACAGCTGATGAAAGAGGAGTGTCACATGGGCATATCAAGAAATGTCAATCACTGCCTGCACTGCTGCATACTGGACCAGTTGAAGCATCCAAGTAGTCTTCAAGGGCAACCCCATGTGGAACACATTTCAGTAGTTGAGCTATGAGGTGACTAGGGCATGAGTGACTGTCTGAAGGACCTCCTGATCCAGAAAAGGGTACAACCTGTGAACTAGATGAAGCCATGCAAAGTCCTTCTGACCACAGCTGCAAGCTGCTCGTTGAGCAGGAGCTCTGAATCCAAGAAACCCCACAGATTGTGCACTATTCTTGAATGGGGAAATACAACCATCCAAAGTTAGAGATGGAAGATCCCCTGATCTAGGTGGCCCTAATATCCATAGCAACTTGGACTTGGTATGATTGAATTGGAGGTGGTTCTTCCCCATCCAGACCTGCACAGCCCCCAGGCACCTAGACAAGACCTCGACAACCTCACTTTGCCTGCCTGGTGTCGAGACCAGTGGATGACCTCACTCAGCAGTTTCACATAGATGTTGAATAGGAGGGGAGAGAGCATCAAGCCCTGGGGCACCCCACAAAGGAGGGGCCTAGGGAGCAACATCTCCCCTACAACCAACATTGACTGGAATTAGCCCTGAAGGAAGGAGAACCACTTTCAAACAGTGCCCCGATTTCCAACCCCTGGAGCTGGTCCAGAAGGATACCATGATTGACAGTATCAAAAGACACTGAGAGATCAAGGAGCACAATGAGGAGCAGCACCTCCATCCCAGCTCTACTACAGGTCATCTACAAGTATGACTAAGGCTGCCTCCATACTGAATCCTGGCCTGAAACCTGACTGGAATGGGTTTAGATAATCCACTTAATCCAGGGTTCTCAGCAGCTGCAATTCAAACACCTTCTCAACAACCTTCCTTAAAAAGTTATCTAAAATTATTGGGTCCTAGGACACAACCCCAGAGGATGAAGGGGGACCAGGAGACACAAGTCTCCCAAAACCCAGAAAAGAGCCCCAGTTAGGCAGCTCCTGAACCCAACAAGACAGCCAAGAGCCAAGCTTATCAGATCAAAGACCTCGAGAATGAATTCTTAACACAAATACTGTGGTGGTTTATGCCAATAAAGAAGTTAGTGATACTTTCCTAGACTAAAATAACATTCATAATCAACAGAATTGTTTGAAAATGTGAAGTCAGGCCCTTGTTTCTGCTGAGCAGAGTTATAAATAGGTCCTAAGATACTTAGATATGCCATACGTGCCACACAGAAACATGTAGGGCCATATTACAGCTAAAAGCTTTAAAGACAAAATTGGTGCAAGCCAGAAGCAAGGATAAATGGATATTTCTGTATATCTTTGAAATGAAACTCAGCAGGTAGAAGCATCCCTTGTATGTGAAAAGACATTGCACATCTGTGTGCTAAGGACATTTTTAAAGTCCTGCTGCTTCCTTTAAAATAGCTGTAATTATGTCTATCTCAGGAGGAAAGGTCTTAAAATCTCTGTCCTTAAAGGAAATTATCCATAATGTACCATCTTTGGCAATTGACTGTAAGTGTGGTGGCTTCCTCTAACACTGTTCTTAGACATTTCTGTTTTTAAATTGATTATATAAAATGTGGCTGTTGACTTTTCAATTAAGAAAACCAGTCTGTGTTCTCTTCATTAATCCATGTCATTCTAATGCTTGTTAGACTTGCAAAGAAGTGAAAACAGAAAACTGCCTTTGGAATCAAGTATCAATCTTCTGTGTTCCTGAGCAAATGTCTTTCTTTAAAAAGTGAGAAGTGGGGAAGAGAAAGAGAAAAGAATTAAACTAAACTATGAGCTAGAAATATAGTTTACTGGGGAAGAGAAAGGGAAAAGAATTAAACTAAACTATGAGCTAGAAATATAGTTTACTGGCATGCATGCTCTGTTGTGGCCTATATAGGTTCTCAAGTGCATCTAACCCTGAGCATGTGCTCTTCTTCCAAGCTTGTCAGTGCCTTTTTTGGGGTTCAGTTTCTTTGAAAGATCATCACTGGAACTTGTCTTTCCAGTGTATAAAATGATTATTTACATATGTACAAAGCTGAGCATAAGAGTCATAGCATTAACATTCCTGACACATTTTGGCTTCCTATAAGATTCCTAGTGGATTTTTTTTTTTGGCTTCAGAGGATTTATTCCTTTATTTATTTGCTGAGAGAAGGGTTAGCTTTTTGCCTTTTTCTCCATTTCCCATCCAGACCCTTTAAAATTGCAGGCTCACTTAGCCAATTCAGTTTATATAGGAAGATGACAAAACCTGAGGCAGGATAATCTCCTTTTCAGGTAATCCAGCAGACCTATCAGTCATACCTCTTCAAACCAAGATTCTAAGGACTGGATTTCCCACAAAGATTACAAACCTCTTTGAAATAAAAGGAGCTCCTGAAAACAATTCCTGAAATGCCATTCTCCAGAACGATGTAATAACTGCTCTAGGGATTTTCACATAACTGTTCCCACACATTCAATGGAAGCAAGTTTGCCTGAAGATTGATCTAACTGCAATTCAGTCTTAACCATAAAACAAGTTATACACAGATAGCTTTAGGTGCATAAGGAACATTTCTGGCCATGGCTACTGGTTCTAGTACTAGGGATTAGCCAGACATTATTCTTCTCTCATCTAATGAATGTGTGAGAGGTTATATGTGTGAGAGGTTATATTTATCTAGGTTAATGCTGGGCCAAATTCAATCTTGGGTTATAGTGGTAGAGAGAAAAATCAGTAGTAGAGAGAAAGATCCAACCTGAAGATTTCTCCCTGACTCATGAGATGTCTTCACTCTCATGATAATGAGAGGTAAGCAATGCCCCAAGAAGATAACAACTTAAAGTGTGAGAATTTAAAGCAAATTCTTAGGCTGCTCCACAACAAACTAAGCTCACTGTCCTCTCACCATTCCCAAATAGAAAGAGGAGGCAAGAAACACTGCTTCAGAGAAGTCAATAATTTTACAGCTGTTTTCTAGGATGACAGAGAAGGAGAAGCTTTGATCCTGTTTTGCTTGTACTAGAGTAAACAAATATAGATGTACCTGTTGTTTATATAATGCTTTAAGCCAAACTAGGTAGTAAGCATATCCAGCCTGGGTAGGCACTCATGTCAGCCTCCTCCTCCCATTTCATCTGTATTCAAGTGCAAGTAAATGCCTGCATAGGATTGAATCCTGTTGAAACCCGTGAAGCATGAACCCATTGCTAACTTAAGACTGTAGAATTTTCTATGTCATAAACAAACCTGATTTCCTTTGGATTTACAGATATATAGTTTTATGCCTCATATAGAAAACAGGTACTTGATGTTTATGATGGGTAGCAAGCATCTTCTCCTTCACTTCATGTTTCCTCATAAGTAAATCCTGTTTCTTCCGTAGATAAGTGTGTGCTGGATTGCAGTCTAAACTGAGTATTGTTGTACATCTATGGACCCCCTGCCCCAGTTCTTTGAGACTTAAATGACCAGATTTGTTCAAACCCAATAGCTGTCACACAGGAAGAAAGCCAAGACAGCTTTCCATTATAATTATTACTGCCCTTTGTGATTTACTTCTTTAGCAAGAAATATCTTCCTTCTTGATCATATTGTAGCTGTTAAATGTTGGATATCGTTTGACCCTAAATAGCTAAAGGTTAATTGAACTTGGAGGTTAAACACAATTGCCAAAGTGCAATATTCTGCAATCCCTAAAGACAAAGATTAAGGTTAAAATGGAAGTTTCCTTTTAACAGATAAAAGTAAAGTATGGAAGAAACTGTTATTGGAATATTCTAAAAATATTTGCTTCAAACCTGCCAACATATATCCATTTGTCAGGCTGACTAAAAAACAGAACATAGTCCCTCCTACCCCAGTTAAAATGTTATGAAGGACCAAAGATTTTGATTTAAGTATATTATCTTTCCTATTTATTTATTTATTTATTTGATGGTATTTGTCTACTGTTTACAAATTTAAATTACATTTTTTGTAATTGGACTTCATTTCAGACTTCATTCTTTAAAAGTTAGATTAGCCATAAACACTATAAATTATCACCTAAAGCCACAGTCTTGTTCCCAAGTTGATCTTCTTTGATCTTAATCATTAGATAGTACGATGAAGTCCATGGATAAGATGTCTCAAGGTTAAGCAAACAAAAAGTAAGAGGATAAATGAGGCATTTGGTGGCATTTGCATGAAATGGCATTTATAAGATATAGTTAAACGAGCAGTTAGGCAATTAATCTTTGATACAAATGCAGGAGATGAAGCTGTTTCAAACTGGAATGATGGGCATCAGTGCTACATTCAGGCTGGGACCAGTTCCAAACATACAGGACCTAATTAGCAGAATGAGTAATCGAACATCCAAACCCAATAGGGCTGATTTCCTAGATGTTTAATAAAGAAATAAACAATAAAATATTTATTAGTGCCTAAATGACAGAATTATATGTAAACATCATTGAATCTATAGTCTAAAATTATTTATCTGTATCACTAATAAGGGGATCATGGGAACAAAGAAAATAGAACTGCTACATTTATTGATCAAGAAACCATCAATAAATCTCTTGAAGACTGGAATTTCCTACAGACACACCAGCAATATTGCCTCAAGCCTGATAAGAGTTTAGGGCTGCCACATCCACAGATTCTGGCAGTACTTTCCTTGGCTTTTGACAATATAATGTGATAGAATTATTTCTGTGGAAGAGTCAACAATAAGAACACTTAATGCATTCAGGCCCCACCCCCCTTACTATAGTTGTGAAAGGCTGGGATGTGAACAAAATGAAGTGCTTCAGACAGTCAGGCAGACTGGACAGATATCCATCCAGTTTTTTATGAATTATAGTAACAATAATGGTGGTGTCCTCTCTATTTTCATAATCTGATACACCTCCAAAGAGGTAACAAAAGGGGAAAAAGAATCTGCTTCAATGTACTCTTGAGCACACGCTCAGAAAAAACAAAAATGGTGCAGGTCAGACAAGGCTTGTCTGCTGTCTTTCTTGGAATGATACCTGATCATGGCAGACTCATGCTTTTGATTCAGAAGATTTCTACTAGGTAGCAGTAATAGGATGGATGGGGAATTGCAACAGGAGAGCAGTACACAGGGAAGGTCGCTGAACCTGGATGATATTTACTTACTAAATCAATTTATATAGCTGCCCAATTGACATGTGAGTCAGGTCAGCATGCACAAATAAAAACCACATATAATACTCTCCCCCCAAATTAAAAACAATAAAACATGTCATCCCCAAGGCAATTTCATGCAGCCCAGAATGGTCAGATGTAATCAAGATTGGCACAAACCTCCTGCCCCAGACCACCCCTGATGACTGAGAAGGCACATCTGCTGATTCCTGCCTGATAACACTGCTAAGTGATGTGACCAAGAGCATGCTCACATTGTCAGATCTTAGCAGACAGGCAGAAGTAGTTGGATACATTCAGTCCCACAATAACCAGGTCCTGTGCCATGAAGGACTTTATTGGGCACAACCAGCACCATGAATCACACCTGGAACCAAACTGGTAATCCGTGCACTTTGTGGAGTAGTGATCTTATAAGAGTACCTGAGGGTAAAAATG
This sequence comes from Candoia aspera, assembly GCF_035149785.1. Lineage (NCBI taxonomy): Eukaryota > Metazoa > Chordata > Lepidosauria > Squamata > Candoiidae > Candoia > Candoia aspera. The sequence goes on from NC_086158.1 coordinate 76,877,982, forward strand.
AACCTGTTTAGAACATATTGGGTGGGATCATTGTGGTGAAGCAGGAGGTGGAAAAAGATACAGCGCCTCCTGTCGTTGTTTATTCGTGTAGTCGCTTCCGACTCTTCGTGACTTCATGGACCAGCCCACGCCAGAGCTTCCTGTCGGTCGTCGACACCCCCAGCTCCCCCAGGGACGAGTCCGTCACCTCTAGAATGTCATCCATCCACCTTGCCCTTGGTCGGCCCTTCTTCCTTTTGCCTTCCACTCTCCCTAGCATCAGCATCTTCTCCAGGGTGTCCTGGCTTCTCATTATGCGGCCAAAGTATTTCAGTTTTGCCTTTAATATCGTTCCCTCAAGTGAGCAGTCTGGCTTGATTTCCTGGAGGATGGACTGGTTGGATCTTCTTGCAGTCCAAGGCACTCTCAGAATTTTCCTCCAACACCACAGTTCCAAAGCATCGACCTTCCTTCTCTCAGCCTTCCTTATGGTCCAGCTCTCGCAGCCATATGTAACTATGGGGAACACCATTGCTTTAACTATGCGGGCCTTTGTTGTCAGTGTGATGTCTCTGCTCTTAACTATTTTATCAAGATTTGTCATTGCTCTTCTCCCAAGGATTAAGCGTCTTCTGATTTCCTGACTGCAGTCAGCATCTGCAGTAATCTTCGCACCTAGGAATACAAAGTCTTTCACTGCTTCTACATTTTCTCCCTCTATTTGCCAGTTATCAATCAAGCTGGTTGCCATAATCTTGGTTTTTTGGAGGTTTAGCTGCAAGCCAGCATTTGCACTTTCTTCTTTCACCTTCATCATAAGGCTCCTCAGTTAATCATGAAGCAAATCAACTTTTGTGTATTAGAGTTGGTCTAAGAAGAGCAGTTTTCTTTGGTGGGATTTAAATTTTGACCCCACCTTAAGCTGCACCTGGTACATTGAGAGTAAAAATCTCTAATTTAAAGTTGCATTCATATGAAGAGTTTAAATCTAGTTTTAGGAAAGCATTGCAAATCACTTGTTAAAGTCTGTAAAATGCTTATTAGTTTCAAGAAATAGCACTATAAGATTCACAAACATATGAGAATTCATACTTATTTTTATTTATTTTTTTATTTTCTATCCCACCTCTATTATGTTTATAAATAACTCAAGGTGGTGAACATACCTAATACTCCTTCCTCCTCCTATTTTCCCCAGAACAACAGCCCTGTGAGGTGAATTGGGCTGAGAGAGAGAGACTGGCCCAAGGTCACCCAGACGGCTTTCACGCCTAAGGCGGGACTAGAACTCTCCTACTACGACTGATTGGCTCTTGGTCTGAGAGTTTGGGACTGGCCCAAGGTCACCCAGCCGGCTTTCATGCCTAAGGCAGGACTAGAACTCACAGCCTCCTTGTTTCTAGCCCGTTGCCTTAAGTAGCATATATTTAGATATATAATTAACACATGGCTATGTGACTGCAATAAATCCAGCCCTTATTTAAAACACTGGTTTATAATATTGCAGATTATTATTATTATCTATAACTGAAGAGATTTACATGTTTATATCATAACTGATTATGATTTTTATCTGCCAAAATAGGGAATAGGGAATATAAATAGTTTTGGAGAATAATAATATTTAAACAGGCTAAATCCAGATCCAAGACATTTAAATATTAATCAGTGGATGGGGGTACAGTCTACTTTAAAATGTCACACTAAATCTTTGACAAATTGCAAAAAAGTCAGACTCATAAATATACAAGCAATAAGATGTTTGAAAGGCAAGAAGATTGGAAATGCTCTTTGAATATAATAATACTTGGATTATTTTAGCATTTTTATTAATAGGGTTGCTTCTGTCATAAGCTTAATATATATTACATTTCCCTTAGTTTGTTAAGGTGGCCTATATGGCCTAGAATAAGAACCACATGCCCTTTCAATGCAAAAAGGGATTATAGATTTAGGCAGCAACTCAGAGCCCTCTTCGTATTGCTTGGGAAGCTTCCTCCAGGAATTGTCCCAGGAATCCCCAAGCAATCTGGCCTTTTGCTGAGAAGTATGGGAGTTGAAGTCCATATATCTAGAGGGTACCCAGATTGGGTAAGACTGTATTAAGTCATGACCTACTAGCTGATGGCTGCCCCAAAGCAATTTAAAGTCATGCTTCTTGGTCTTTGTATGTGAGACTCCTCACCATTTCTTTTTGAGTTCCTACTGTTTCCCAGCTGGAAAACTGGCAGAGCCATCCAGTCTAATGCAAGATTAGGTAATCTATATCAAATGCTTGGAATACTGTTCTTGGAACACTGTTAATATTTTGAGGGTAACCATATTCTGATGAGGTAAACTAACAGGGAACAGGAAGCATCTTTAGAAATGCCGCAGGACATTCAGGACTGATTGAACAAAAGAGAAGGGATGTTTTGCTGACTAAGGACAGACACAGACTTTAGAAGAACTGATTGGTGTGCAGGCTGTGTGAGTACCTGTTTCTTCTTAAAACAAATGCTGGACAGAAAATATTTGATAAACTCAAGCATGGTTCGTTATTCTTCTTGCCCTTCCAAAGACTGTGTCTTTTGAAGGGAGGATGGAGAAAGGAGAAAGGAAAGCAGGGCTATTTTTGCTTTCTTTCTTCCTCCTGCATTTCTACAATCTCTCCTGCCAACTACCACTTTGATGTCTTTGCCCATGGACCTGGCAAGAGTGAGAGAGGACTTTAAGTGTCTGCTACAGAAGAGTTTTTTCCCAATGGTTTTCCATTGGTATCTTGGACTGCTATACTGCCAGTTCACTAGGCCATAATGAAAGGAACTATTAAAAGTTTTTTTACTCTCTTTGGATATTGATATTTTTGCTCTATTTGGACACTGTTGTTTCCAGATAATGAAATATAATGTAACAAATGGGCACTGATTGCATTTGATCGCTATTCATGGATATATTAGAGAAGCAGGATGAAGGGTTACTTTTCCTGTTTTGTTCTTCAAATGTATATCAAAGAAAAACCAGTGAGTAGCTCGTCACCTCATTAAGTTCTGGATCCATTTATTTTTTTAAAAAAATAAGTATTTATATCCTGTTTTCAAGACAAAAATGTTTATTAAGTGTTTGGGATCCCTTACATTCATATTTGAATTTGCTTTATGAGTTTATGAAAATGCTCTTAATTGAATATGTGAATGGTTTTGCAGTTCTTGTATAGTATATGGACCTGTGCAATTTTCCATACTTAGACTATCTGATATTAGACACACACACACACTAACATCTGATATTGAAGCATCTGATATATTTGTCAATAGTTATTTAAAATTTAGAAGTGTATAAAATCATCCAAATTTAGTTCTTAAAATACAATTCATACTTATTATATATTAGATAGAATGCCATTTCTAATATTTCAGTCATATTGTTTTCTATGTCACATTTGTAAGTTGCTTCCTTTGTCCGTGTCACCAGTTGGGGAGTGTCTTTATATTCTGAGAACCATGGACACTATGAGATTGCTAGAATTAGGAAAGTAAATGCTTTATAATATAGAGAACTGTTATGCTCCTTTGCTCAACCACTAGACATTTGGACATTAAATTACCAAGGAAAGAATGTAGGGAATATCTGTTAGTGTGTCTTGGAAAGCATTTGGCCTGAGAGATCAGAAAAATTACACCAGGCATTTCTATAAAAATAAATGTATTTACAGAAAGCACAAAAACATTTACAAGCTTGTGCATTCACACGCGCTTAGAGAAGACTGAGAAAAAGGGGCTATGTAGAAAAGGAAAATGAAACTAACAAGCCCAGGCAAGCTGGCCTCCAGGCAAATCAGGAGCTTTTACCTTATATGGTCATGCCTTTTCACACCCGAAACTAAGGATGCTTAAGTTTGACCTTCTGACTCTGCTAGAGTGATTTGTTACCATAGTAACCTTAATTTCTCTACAGCCAAAAGCAGAAAAAACAAATACCAACAATATCCTTGAAGAGATATCCTTGAACTGCTATGTGGTATTAATGTCATGAGCACTGATGGTGAGCAGGAGGGGGCCCCTATGCAGGGGGGAAAATGCATGCGTAGTAGCGAGTTTGAGCTGTCATTCAAAGAGACACAGAACAGACCCGCCTTGACTTTTGTGGTATATCTGTATGGGTTTTCCCATGCTTCTTCAGTTTGGTAGGATTTTCTGTCTAATGTAGCAGTAATAAAACACTAGAGACCTATTCCTTGTCTTGGCATGGTTCCTGCTTGTTAGGACAATTAAGGCAACTGAATACAGAATTTCAAAATAATTTAAAAAAAAAAAAATAAAGACAGGGAAGATCTGTCTTTCAGTGTATAATGCTGAATACAATCTGTAAAGGCACAGGTTAAGGTTTACTGAATGCAGGTATAGTTTATATTCCCAATCTGGAACCCCAGCAGTTATTATAGGTTGTACAGGATGTCTCCCAATTGTATGTGGTGGGGATTCTGAATCAGAAAAAGGTAGTACATATCTCTGGATGAGCAACCAACAAGAAAATAAATTTAACTGGAGAGGAACAGAATGTGGTAGCTACAAGACAATGACCAAAGGCAGCTTCTGTTAGAGAACATGCTTTATGGTCATGAGTCTTAATCCAGCAGACAAGTTGAACAGAACTGTGTAGTTGGTCTATAAAGCATGGGCACCTATGAGTAGATAATTCTTTTATGTTATACTTTTTACAAGAGCACCAGGTATGGTGTCTGGTTTCAGGGAAGAAGCATTTGGCCATTCAGAACAAAGTGTGCTTTGAGGGAAGGAAAGGTATAGGATGATAATGTATTTTCTAAAGAGGTCGCCTTACTGAAACATGTAGGGATTTCATGGTGAGAATAATATATACTGTGATCGTTAGGATGTAAAAATCCCCTAACAACCAGAATATACATTATTCTTACCTTAAAGTATCCACAAGGAACTGCTGATTGAAAAAGGGAACTACCATGCTAAAGAAATAAATCCTCTAGGGAGGAAGTAGCAGGAGAAGAGAGATACCTTCAAATTATGGATTTGGAAAGAGTTCCTAAGAGTACCATGGGCTGCAAGAAAGACACATCAAATAGTCCTAGACCTAAGAAAAACTGATTGTTTCCCTGAGGTAATGATCAGGAAGCAGAAACTCATATACGTTAAATATATGTTGCATGTAAATGATGAACTAGAAAAATGATTATGTTTGGGAACCTTGAAGGAATATAAAAAGGCAGCAATATATAAGGTGGATGGACAGGATAAAAATAAAATAAAATAAAATAAAGGAATGCCCTTGGAACAGGTACAAGTTATCAGAGACAGGGATAGTAAGCATTTGCCCATACCAGCATCAGGGATGAAGCCTGACTCAGTAACATCTGGCTAACTAGTGTTGAGAAGTGGGGTTGGACCTTTTCTCCCTGCACTGATATTCATATCATTTGGGGAAAAAATGCATGATCCAGTTACCTTTTTTCCCCCTGTTAGGGCTACTACAAGCTTTAGGGAGGAAAAAATCTCAGACAGTCTCTGCCACAATCAGATTAGTGGGCACACACATACTATGTCTGTTGTGTGCTTTTCCTCTGAGCTATCATTCCTTTCAAAGAATCTCCATTTAGTCTCCAAGAAGCTGCATAGTATGCCTCCTGTTTTTGAGTTCCAATTGTCAGCTTGAATGCTAAGACATTGGGTGGTGTCCAGTGTGGTTGCCTCTTGCTTCGGCAGACGATTTCATTCACAGAAATGTCCATCCTTGAATTCAGCTCCCTTGTGAAATATGCTGCCCAGTGTTCTTGCATCACTGTAGGCAATAGTTATTTTATTATCTTCACATAACATGTTACAGATCCATAATAAAAAATTGTAGCAGTTTGTGAAATAGTGTTCATCTTTCTATTCCTTGCAGCAGGCAAAGGAAAGGGGCTGTGCATCTACTATATGCTACAATTAGGAGAAGAGGATGTCAGCTTTCACATACAGGCAGTCCTCACTTAATGGCCATTCATTTAGTGACAGTTCACACTTAGGACAGTGCCAAAAAAGTGACTTGCAACCAGTACTCACACTTATGACTGTTGTAGTGTCTCTGTGGTCATGTGATCACGATTTGGGTGCTTGGCAACCAGTTCACATTTATGACCATTGCAGCATCCCGTGGTCACATGATCACCCGTTTCGACCTTGCCAGCCAGCTTCTGGCAAGCAAAATCAATGGGGAACTGTGTGATTCACTTAATGATCACATGGTTCACTTAATGACTGCCACAAAAAGGTGGTAAATTGTGCCAGATTCGCTTAATGACTGCTTTGCTTAGCAATCAAAATACTGGTCTCGATTGTCGTCATTAAATGAGGACTACCTATAGACAACACTGTTAGCAAAAACTAAGATCAATCAGTTATGTCACTGGATTCATTAATATTTTGTTGAAACAGATCCACAGTTGAGTGATCCTGAACACATTTTGTCTGAAGCCATTTCTACTAAATTCAGTGGAATTTATTTCCTTGTAAATATGCTTATGATTACTGTCTAAGCTTGGCTAATTTTATAGTTCAGTATGAACTCCATACATCAAAGACATTCAGCATAACCTCAGGAACTAGAGTAGAAATATTGCTCCCATCATTAGATGAGGCACAGTTACTCCCAAGAAAGTTTGGTTCATCAATCCAAACAGAAGATGTGTGAAAAAGGAGTCAAGAAAAGAAGACTGTGGTATGTTGGAAAAGATTAGGATATGCCAAGTTGAAATTCTCTAGTCTTAAATGCTGGAAATGCTGCTGGGTAATTTGCTTGAATCTGTTCAGGTTTTAATGGATATCAGGCATTTAAATAATGAATACATATGAAACAGATCTGATAATGCAATGTACCAATAGACTATTGGGAAAAGAAACTCTTAACAGTGAAAGTATATCACAACGTTATTGTTGTTTCTGCAACTTGGGTACCAGCAGGGCTGTTAAACTTGGTGTACTTTTCTGGTTCTCTGAAAAAATGGCATGGCTCCATTTTTTCCAGCTAGACTTATAGATTGCCTCAAAGGTCCTGACTGTGCATTTTTTTCATGCTCAAAAACCCAGTGCAGTTCTGAAAGTCAGTGAATGAAGGCTTTTAGCTCATGCTTGAGAGCCATAAACACAAAATCCTTCCCACTACACACTCATTTAATTCTCTTTGCAGCATAACTCACTTCTTCTGGTATGCTGAGTATATTGAGCTCTGCTATTTCCATTTTTTCTGAAGAGAACAAATGGCCGCATACCCTTCTAGTGGAAACAGGGTTGGGAAAACATGACCTTAGTGCAAACCAAAGTATAATAAAATAATATACAAAATTATATTTTGTCTAGAACAAAACTGATGGCACTACCTTTCTGAATAATGAAAGTGTTGTGGAATTAGTCATACATTTAGAGTTCCTTATTTATTAATAAGTGGGGTTCTTTAATAGTGACATATTCATGTCAGAATAGCTTGACATGAATGAATCCTTTTTAAGGAAGGACATGCTGCCTGCTGTACTGAGCTTGAAGGTTAAAAACTTAAAAGCATTTGCTTGGCATTGATTTATTTCTAAATTCACTCATGTTTTTTCTACCACCAGCCCTAGCTGACTATGATTAGACATAAATAACAATGAGTAAGATTTCATCTGCTCTGTTAATAACAAAATTGTACTTGACAGCCCCTCTTCCCCCAGCTAATTTTTTTAACACAATCTGGTTGAGCACAATTTGATAAATTTCTGCAATTATCAAAAATAACGTGACAATTAGCTTTGAACTATAACTCTGAAAAATAGTATCTTTTTCTTTTATAAAAATAATGAAAATCATTTTGCAAATGCATCTTCTTCAGAGGTCCAAAGGTGAGATCTAGCATCTCCTGAAGATAAATCACTCTTGCCTTTATGTGGATAGAACATAACTGACACTATATACCCTGAAGCTTGGATCTTGATCAGCAGTTAAGAACTCTAAGAACCTCAGCTTAAAAAAAAAACCCAGCAAGAACTGTAACAATACATACTGTAGCTACTTCCCATGGCTGTCAAGAGAGCTGAAACTATGAGGATCATGTCTGGTGAAATCTCATAAACCACAGGAATCCCCTTATATAATTTCAGCAACTCAGAAAGTATAAAGTTATCTCGACCAGCAGAAACAAAATTAACTTTAGTTGCCATTTGTCTCCTAAGGTATAATAGACTCCGTATGGTAGCAAGGATGGAAGAAGCCATTGACTGCAAAACTATAGCCTTTAGTATGAAGCAGACAATATTTGTGCAGTGGTGGCAAATCTGAAACATTATTTCTATGATAATATACCACTGCAGGATTGTTACACTTTTTAATATTGTTTTTACATGTTGTCACCGCCCAGAGTAACTAACCCTAACCCTAAAGTGGGCAGCCATATAAATTGATTAAATAAACAAATAATGTGGGCAGCAACATGGTACTACTTACATGACATTTGTTATAGAAAGAACCCAAACTGGTTTGTAAGCACTTTTTTTTTCAATTTGAAACAGGTATGTTACACAGCTATATGATAACTGTTGCTAATACTTTTTCCTGCTCCCTGTTTAGAACCAATGTGTTTGCTGATATGAGTGTGTTTGTTGATATGAGAAAATAAGTATGCATAATTGCAGGCATTGTGCATGAAAATAAAACTATTTGAGCTTTCTCTAATTCTTCTTTTTCTATAGAATTCACCTTCTACTGAATTTGGTTACTAACCTGATGTAACATCAAATCAGTCATCAGTGCTTTGTAGTTTCTATATTAGAAATCAGCATCTTTTTTAGAATTTAACCCACAAAATCAATTTATAATCTATGGGATTAAATATTTTTGTAAATGTTTAAACTGTAAACTCATTATTTTACTGTAGGTATCTTCAAAAGATATTACTATGTGAGAAAAATAAAATTGTTTATGGAAGGAGTACATATCTGGTCATATTTCCACTTGTGACTAACTGTAGCACAGTTATGTTCTGGCATCTCCCTCTCTCTCTCTCTCTCTCTCTTTTTGCTGAGTCCCTGCCCTAGCTTAATTAAGTGAACCATAGTGTAGTAGTGTTTCCCTCCTATTCTAACATTTTGCAATAAAAACCTCAAGATATACAAAATCTGTTACGGTTTGTCACTTATTACCTTGGAGGAAAATCAAGTGCCTGGCAATGAATGTGAGCAGAGCCAGTAGGGACAAAACAGAGATCAGCATTTTAGTTCAGCAATATGGGAAGATTCACTGATCCTTTGCACAGTCTGGGAAGACTAGCTTTGCCTGTGCTGAATAAGCAAATCGTAGAGAAAGATGAGATGCCTACCATCTTCTCTGTCTTTGTTTTATTTGGACCGATAGCTTTGCAACATAAGAAACTTCTTATCATGGTTGAATGGAGGAGCAGGAGGAGAAGGCTTTACTTCAGTCAATGACTAGTAGTTAGATTAACCATTTTTACAACCTCTTGTATCTAAAGGGGACCTTATAGTGGATTCTTCAAGAGGCTTTCAGTTCCAGAGTATATCCATAATTACATCCTATTGTTATTGCATTGTATAGATTTTAAGACTTGAATTGAAATGACAAAATTTATTCAATTTTCACCTTCTATCCTTCTATCCAAGGAGAACATTCTATCCAAGTCATTGTAGGTGCCTCATTTGAAACTGTATATAATCTACTGTAAGAACAATTAAATTGTAGAAGATTCAGGAATCTTATGAAATATTCACTTCAATTTATTTTAAAAATACCATTTAATGTTGATGTTCCATCAGGGCCATCTTGTTAGTGTCTTGATGCCCAACTGTTGCCAAACTGTATCTTTGTTCCTTCCTGTTAAACAAGTCTGCTGGACCATTAAATGCTTAGCGAAAACATAATCAAATGCATACAGTTGGAACGTGCCTCCCTTTGATGTGCAGAACACAGTGTTATTTCTCATAAATCTATCCAAATGTATCTATCTGTGATCAGATTTCTAAAAGGTTAACTAAGTGTAGCATTTGACTTTCTGTGATTAGCAGTTTGGGATTTTTTGACATTAACTTCAAAGCAAGAAGTCCCAGATTTTTAAAATATAGTTATAAATATTAATGATAAAGTCTCATCAGTAATGAAGGGGGAAATGACCATTGCTATACAAACAAGAAGAAGAATATATATAGAGGTAGAATTGAGTGACAAACTTTATGGTGCCATAAATAGGACCATTAAAAGAGTTTGCATAACCTCTAAAACGGGTTTTCAAATTTTCAAACTTTTTCAGGCTGTAGAAATTGTTAGTTAAAAAGAAAAAAATCTGGCTATATAAATTGAATGAATGAATAAATAAATAAATAAACAAACAAACAAACAAACTCTTGATCAAGAGGCAAAGTGATAAGTTGTCATGAGCCCAAACAGGGGTAGGGAACAGGATTTTGAATATTGGCTGATAAGCCCCAGCCTTTTTGCTGTACCTTAGGGGAAAAAAAATTGCTGTGAATGCCTTCAGCTCCATTTGAATGAACTTCTTCTCCCTTTTAGTCCCTCACAGAATCCCATTAATTTGAAAAACTCTTCTCTAAATTATAACTTGTATATTCTGTAAATTTCTGTGTCCTTACCAAGAGTTGAGTTGTTCATTCAGAAACTTATATGAAAGCATCTCTATCTTTTCAAATTGCAGCTGGAGGATCAATTGTTTCAATATTTTTGTAGATAAACAACATTCTGCTTGTCTTCTTGTACAGTTTCTAACATGTCAGGCAGCCCAAGATGCTAAATCTCATGAATCTTATGGTTGTGCTGTCCAGAATTCGGGCAGGTGGTTGATTTACTCCACTGTTGCTCTATAATGAACACTGAGAACAGCAAGGCAGACTGGTGCATAACGCCACCTTTGCTTTATTTTTGGCAGCCCTTGATGGCAAATGACTGAAAACACAGTTTGCAATTCATAAGAATATGATGTTTCGTTGCTGCAACTCTACGAATTTCAGCAGAACTCTGATTTGTTTTCACCATCTGTGATTTGGTCCTGCAAACCTAATTAGTATCACACAAAGTATTTCATTGTCCCAATTACACTGAGAAAAATAAAGGATCAAACTTGGTTTACATTTACTGGTCAAATATGAATTTCATAATAAAACTATAGAGTAGTTTTTTTCCCCCCTGGAAGCTTTGGCATGTGTTTACATTTGTATTTAAATGTTAAAATCACTGCAGGCTTTATTTTTATTCAGATTTCCATCCAAACAGTTACTTACCACTGCCAAATTGGCAAACCATATTTTAAATTCTCTTTGTTCTGCTGCAATAATACTTCAAATTGTCTAATTGAGCTGCTGAGTGAGCATCATAAATCAAATGCAATCCAGGCATGTTATTTTCACTGAACATTTTAATAAGTTTTCTAACTTTGTTCCTAACTTTGTTAGCCAAAAAGAAATGCTCAAACATTCTAGCCTTTTTGCAAGGCACATCTCAGGCTCATTACAGACTTCAGGGAGCTTTGAATCTAGAAGTCTTAGTGGGAAAAATGTTTTTTTTTTTTCCAACTAATGATCATAGGCTTTATGGTTGGCTTATAAAAACATGGCAGAAGAGGTGACAATGCACCCCCTTTGAGAAAGTTCATTTTGTCAATGCATTCTTCAAACCCTCTTCCAATGGATTTGAAAGAGAAGGAAACATGATGCCAGTTTGAAAAAGACTAAAGTTCAGAAATGTGTGCAGGTTTTAGACAGTATTCTTTGAACTGAAGATAAAACCTGCAAAGAGTCAGAGACTTGGTGGGGCAACTGTGTTTAGCAGCTTGATAGACAACATACTGATGTTGGTTCCACCTGTTTATTATTCCTAGCAATAGTGCATTTACCCCAGACCCAAAGATTATTTGGGCCCTTTCTTGCTCTCTTGAATGATAATGGGGTCTGTAAAGGATGAAAGTTTTCAGTATTTCTTTTTTAGTTTTCAGTAAGTTTTTTCTGGGAAGTACATTGGTAAAACTAAAAAGAAAAAGCTACTTAAATGGTTTTAGCAAACTACCATTGTCTAATTAATTTACATAGGTTCAGGTATAGCTAACTTGATACTAATGTTGGCATGGACAGAACTGGTAGCTGCATTTTACTGATTTGGGATCATAAGTACAAATATAATCTGGACTTTTTAGCTTAGACTTATTCCACTTTAGAATTGTCATGAATTCTAGGATCAGGAACTTCATTGTTAAAGCTAGGCATAAATGGCCCTTTGAAATTCTCTCCCAACTCTGTGGGAGATAAATTAAGTAGATACATTTTCTAAATTTCTCCAGGGAGAAGAGAAAATCTTTTACAACTTTTCAAAGGCAGATCTCCCCCTCATTAGTGACAATAGCACTGATATAATTGAAGCATGGGAGTCAGAGAAGCTGCAGATGAGAGGTGATTGTATAGTGAAGGAACAGCAGCACACATTCATTGGCTGTTTCAAAGCTAAAAATATGCAATAACACTATATTCTTACTTCTAAAGCAAATTCCCTTTTATTAGGCAGCCAGGAAATTGCCTATGGTTGCTCAGTTTCTACAGTACTTTAGGTCCCAGCACTTTAAGATAATACTATTGAAAATCGGTGGCAAAATTTTCAGTGATACAATTTTTTTTTTCCAGAGAAGTTTCTCCAAAAAAAAAGGGGGGTAAGAATGGGAATGAGAGAACTCTGGGTGACAAATCATTTCTACTTCCATCCTTAAAACTCCACAGAAATCATCAAAACTGTCTAAAACCACACTACTGAAATTCAGCCATGTTGGCTCCCAAAATCAGCAGGGGCTGTTTTTCACGGTTTGGGAGAGTTTAATGATGTGAATGTAGGGAAATCTTATTTCTTTCTTTAAAATCCCTGCTCTCTCTCACACACACAGGCAAAAAAGTTGTGGTCTTGCCCATCTTCATGGCATCCTATGTAATGAAGAGTTGTGGTTTTGATCCTTCAAAAGGTGCAGAGTCCTGAACAGGGTGGATGAATTCTTGTAGAAAAATGTAGAAGAATTTTATTTTCACCGAACTGGGCATAGATCTAGCCCATGGATGGCAGAATTCATACTACTGAGAACCCTATCTATTTCCTGAGACTGTGCAAGCTTGAAGGACTCCTGGATAACTTCACAATATGTTGCACAGGGTCGAATCAGACATTTTGCTAGACTCTGAGCAAATGACATCCAGGCCCGGAGTCAATGTGAGTGATTTTATCACAATCTTACAAACATAACACAGTGCTAGTTGGAGGATCTTCCTACCTCTTCTTCCCAGAAAGAAGATGGGTAGCTCTAAATAGGGCTGAGAGCCTGCAGATGCAATGCATGCTATACCATCCTTATCACCACAGTACACTACTGAAAAAGGGGCCATGTCTGGTCACATTCTCTCTTCATTTGCAGCCATTGTGGCTTATGTCACTTCTATTGCTTTACCTTTTAGAGCCCCCCCTGAAAATCAGGGAGCTCCCAAGATCATTGACCAGGGAAAGGGTACTCAGAGACAGTCTCTGAATTATTCATTTATTCATTCATTTCAATTCAGGCACCACCCAACTCCAAACTGATTCTGAGCAGCTCACTATATAATAATTAAAACACAACACAAAACAAAATTGGTGTCCCTTTGCTCAGTAAAAAAAAAGAAACAAAAACACCTCCAAAAAGGAGCTCCATCCACAGGCCAGCCTGGCAGAAACCATGGGAGATAGGCAGTTCCTCAAATAACTTCGCCTATGACTCATAGGGCTTTATAGGTGATGACCAGTAACTTGAATCACACCCAGAAGTAGATTGGCAACCAGTGCAGCTCACAAAGCTGAGGCATCATGTGGACAAACTGAGGCATGCCCATTACTACCCACACCACTGCATTCTAGATGAGTTGAAGCTTCCAAGTGGTTTTCAAGAGAGTACAATGTGTGCCAAAATGCATCTTGGAACTGCCTGCCTGATTCCTGGGAAATTTTCCAAATGCCCTTAGGAAACCCATTGGATTAATTAGGTGTCTAGAATGAACCAACTTAATTGGTTCTCTATCCCCATAGAGGTCCTGCATGTCAGCAATCTGCAAAATGACCAAACAGTGAACTGACCATGGCAAAGGACAGATATTAATGTCTTCCATTTTTAAATCACATTCCAATCAGGTTTGTGTGCTGGGCCTGAGAATTCGTGGGACAAACCTATCTTTGCCATGAAGGCCATGAAATCCTATGAACATTCAAATCCCATACCCAGGGCATGGAAATTGAAATCCTCTATCATGAGTAGCCTTGGGGATTCCAACTCCAGCTGATCCAGGAGAACTGGGAATTGCTACAGGATTGATACACCAGCAACAGCCCTAACTTGTTTCTGTGTTCCAACTTTACATACAGCACTCATACATCTCCTGAGGAGCAGTGCATATGTTTGTTGCCAAGATCTCTCAAATGGTCACTATCATGCAAATCCATCTGAAATTTGGGAGGGTCTTAGACAGGGCTACATCCTTGCCAATGAAGTCTCAGTAATTCTTGAAAGTCCACACACTCATTCATAACAAAATTGTGAATGGACACAGATTTAGTACATATAAATCTGGCATTCATCAACAATCTTAGGCCAGTGTTTTCACAGAAACACTGAAAATGGTTGCTAGGCCAGAAGTGATGATTCTGCATAAAATTGAAGGACATCTTGCTCCTGGAACAGCCTTCCCAGCATCTCCCATCATACCTTCCATTGCCCATCACCTGTTCCTGTCATTTACATCTCTGGGAGGCATCACAAGCCCCCCAGACTGATCCTCCCCAGTTTCCATCCCATATCAATCCCACAACACTAAGTCAGACTGGAATTCTACTCCTGCTAGTAGGACTGTCACTTTCATCTATATACAACTACAGGTCCAGCCCATCCAATCATCCCACCCCTGCATACCCCATAGGACAGTAGTTGTCAGCCCCACCAGGTAGACCAGGCCGGGAATCAACTCCACAAGAAGCCTAACACTACTTTTATTGAGAATAACAGAATCTTGCAACTCTGATTGTGCTGTATCTTCTCCCCTTCTTATAACCTTGTGAATTAGGGAGATGTTTCCACATACTTTTTGCTTGTTTTGGACTTAAGCTATGTTTTTCCCCTCATTGCTTTGGTAATGGATCTGGCCTAACTCTGTCAAGGTCATCTTCCTTACCCTCTACAGAAGTCTATAGAGAATCACTCCCATTCCTCCTACAGTCATATCCACACACAACCACAATCACCAACCAAGACCATTTAAGCACCAAATCAGGGCCTTTCCCTGTGGAACCATCATAGGGAAAGATGGAAATCAGCTTTGTTGAATTTCACAGAGCCTACTGCCATCTTGAAACTGTCTTCTGACTTCACTGGGATCTTTTCCTATCCATTGTTCCATTCTTTCTCCTTCCTTCCACATTGGCTTCTTTCCTTTCTGCCCAATTTTTAATGGTGGCTGGCACACCAACAATTTGCCTCAGCAGAAGCAAATGAAACAGCAACCTTCACTCCTGTTCCTGCTTGTACAAAGACAAAAACAGTTTAAGGAACATTTTTATAGTGGGTTGGAGCCATAAAATCCAATAAATCTACTCTAAATATGACCTAGTCTGCATCCATACCAGTGTATATGAAATTGCAGTGTTTGTTCAAACTGTATGAAAAAGCAGTGTAGATAAAGAGTAAACTTTCTTGGTAAATGCACTTAATTTATAATGCTTTGATGAATTGCTAATCATTTTGACCTTATCAACCAAATCAAATCATTTGTTTTCTAACAATGAAAGCTTTTCTTCCTGGCATATTGAGTACTTCAAGTGAGTCTTGCAACTCTTCTTTGGATCTTAATTAGTTCCATAACAAAGTGCATCAGATTACTGTGGCCAGTAGAATTAATTCTGAATTACCCCCTAGAGGCTCCTGAATTTGTACTTTCATAGAATTACTAAGAAATGCTTTCAAAAATGGGGAATTCTTGCCAGAAAAGTCCTTAGACAAAACCAAACGAAATCCAGAAAATGAATATTATTGTAAGTAGAATTAATTGGGGTTAACAGCATGTGCTGTTTTCAGTGGAATAAAAAAAAAAAACATGGTGAAATCATTCTCATAGGTAAGACAGTAGAGAGTAAATTTAAAGTGATACAGTCCATCAAAATCCTGGATTTAATAGTTTAGCTGCTTTGAACGTCTAAGACAATATTTTTTTCCTGTTGCTTATAATGAAACATATAGTAGCTTTTACTGTATTCTAATACTCTAATACATATTCTTGGAGATAGATGCTGACTGGAAGACTCAATAAAATTGTAATTACAAAGTCTTTTTGAAATTATATTTGGCTAATTTACAGATTAATACCTGTTATACCTGTGACAAGCAAGCAAATTAAAATTAGCAGCTTCAAATTAAAATGACAACTAAAAGTTAAAATTTGGTTAGAAAATTCTCACAGAACATTAGTTCAATTAATAAAATAGATTTTAAAGAAAACACTGGGAATGGGGGAATTTTGTTAGAAAATTATGAATAGGGATACATATCCACATGAGGGAAACAAACTTTAAGGAGTTGCTCTTTAAAATTTAGCATTTTTCACATTGCAAATAAATTGCATTTTTTAAAAATGATATGCTTGACTTAACTGGCAAATAGAGGGAGAAAATGTAGAAGCAGTGAAAGACTTTGTATTTCTAGGTGCGAAGATTACTGCAGATGCCGACTGCAGTCAGGAAATCAGAAGACTTTTAATCCTTGGAAGAAGAGCAATGACAAATCTCAATAAAATAGTTAAGAGCAGAGACATCACACTGACAACAAAGGTCCACATAGTTAAAGCAATGGTGTTCCCCATCGTAACGTATGGGTGCGAGAGCTGGACCATAAGGAAGGCTGAGCGAAGGAAGATCGATGCTTTTGAACTGTGGTGTTGGAGGAAAATTCTGAGAGTGCCTTGGACTGCAAGAAGATCAAACCAGTCCATCCTCCAGGAAATAAAGCCAGACTGCTCACTTGAGGGAATGATATTAAAGGCAAAACTGA
This sequence comes from Candoia aspera, assembly GCF_035149785.1. Lineage (NCBI taxonomy): Eukaryota > Metazoa > Chordata > Lepidosauria > Squamata > Candoiidae > Candoia > Candoia aspera. The sequence continues at coordinate 76,895,040 of NC_086158.1, forward strand.
AATACTTTGGCCACATAATGAGAAGACAGGACACCCTGGAGAAGATGCTGATGCTAGGGAGAGTGGAAGGCAAAAGGAAGAGGGGCCGACCAAGGACAAGATGGATGGATGATATTCTAGAGGTGACGGACTCGTCCCTGGGGGAGCTGGGGGTGTTGACAACCAACAGGAAGCTCTGGCGTGGGCTGGCCCATGAAGTCACGAAGAGTCAGAAGCAACTGAACGAATAAACAACAACATGCTTGTCTTAACAGTGACATTTTGAATTTTAAAGCTTTTAAATCATGATTGGTCATGTAATGTGGTTTTATTTTTTTATTCATCACCATCACCATTTATTTTGGCCATTGACCAACAAAATTTACATTCAATACTAAAATTAAAGCCATCCCAATTGTCTAATCTACATGCTATAACAATAACTAAGATTTAAGGTTCTAGCACAAATATGAAACACACAGTACCAGTCCCATCAAGATTATAAATATAATTAGGATTACAAAGTCATGTATGAATGCAGCTATGTAAATCTATGTCAATTTATACTGTTATATAAAATTATATATAATGCTAGAAATTATTAAACAACCATAAGTATAAATGACTAATGCAGAATATAATATTGCTAAATCACTAAAATCTACAGGTATTTCAGAATGGAGTATTAATGTTGTGAATTTACAACTATGGTGCAAAAATTTAGTGGAACATAGAAATGGATGGCAGGAAATATAAAGACCTAAAATATCCATCCATCCATCCATCCATCCATCCATCCTATGGGTGTTGCCTTAATTGTTCTAATGGCTCCAAGAGGTTTTTTTTTAAAAAAATCTAAAGCTTTTAAAACACTATTAGTCATGTGATGAGGTTTTATTGAAGGAAGTATGCACTTTGGTAAATTTCCACATAATCTGGAGAATGCAGGAATGCTAGTTTATTAAGCCCAACACAAAGTCTGCTATTATTAGAGCTGGTGCAGTGCTACAGATTCAGTTCCTAAAAGATGCTTTGGAGCACATAGGATTACAAATCTATCACTTTTTCTGCAACACTTTAAAGCAGCTTCATATTTTCATTTACAGCTGCTATGTGATCCAGGAGCAAAATACATCTTTAGACAAGTGCTATGTTGACACTTCTGCTGCTCTGAAGCAGCTTTTTAGACTCAAGTCTGAAGCGTAACACAGCGGTAATAGCAGAAAAAAGTATGTGTATCCTCTAGAAATGACCAATGTGGAGTTGATAAAGTGCTGGTATGCAATGAGTTGATTGAACAATGAAGCATTTTCATAACATTTTGGAGTAATAAATATAAAGATGCTGGACAACCATTTTCTTACTGGAAAAATAAGTCTTGCAATTATAAATAGCTTTATTTTAAACGTATTTTAAACATATGATATTTAATTTTTCTATATAATGTTTTATAAGCAAATTGTGTGTGGATAATTTTTTAGTGTTTATTTTATATTGATTTCCATTATTAATATAAAAAATAAAATGCTTTATATAAAGAAGACTCTCAGCCTCACCACAGCCAAATGCATCTCAATACAATCATTTGCATAATCATATAAGTAGGACTGTCCTTCTGAAAGCCCAGCACCATGTCAGTGGCTTGTGTGTGCATGTTTGTGGTTGCATAAACAACATTTTTGCTGGGACTACCACTGAGAAGTGGCTGGGTACATATATGCATGTGAAGACATCTTGGGAAAGGTTTCCAAGTAGATGTGTTCAGGTTTCCAAAAGAATGGTTGTCCCAATTCTTTGAGGACAGATGCTTCATTTGTGCCAACACTCCACTGAATGCTTAGTATTAATGGTTTTGGTGGTGCTAAATTAATACACAAAAATATATGTGCACCACTAAAGTACAGCACAAAATGTGTTTAAGAGAGAAGATAGGAGGCTAAGGTATCTATTTTGCACTGTAAACTTTCCCCAACCCACTTGGGCCAGTCACTCTCTTTCTCAGCCCTAGGAAGGAGTCAGTGGCAAACCACTTCCAAAAAACCTTGCCAGGAAAGCTGCAGGGACTTGTCCAGGCAGTCTCTGAGAATTGGACACAATTAAATGGATTAAAAAAAAACCACCATACGTTGGAAGTATTGGGGTGTTTAAGGGAGAAAATAGGAGGCTAAACTATCTATTTTGCAATGTAAACTTTCCCCAACCCACTGAAAAAAACAAGGTAAAACCTCCCCAGCTTGCTTTGGTAACATAGTTGTTTCACCAGTTGCACAGAGACCCCTCCTCTAATTTTTTAAAAAGTTTTGGGCCACAAAACAGCAACCACTTTTTACTTAAATAGTAGAAGCTCCTAAAGGGTAGTATTAAACTTCCTGCATTAAACATGTCTTCTGAGTTCCCGTGACTTAGTTTATTTATCATTTTTGTATACTGCCACATTTCAGCGTGATTCTTGGCAGTTTCTACAAACACAATAAAAATGAATAAACACAGCAAATAAAAGCAATTATTAACCTCCCAAAAGCTATATCCCTCCACCAATGACAATTCTAATAATTATGGTAACATTTCTAGGATGCTGTTGATCAATGCTGTTTCTGTTGCCAAGTCTCTCTAAGTTGTGAGATCAGTGTTCACAACCAGGACTTTGTGGAAAAGGAGATATCACAAACCCATCAGGATCTCTCTTGATGTGCTAATAACTGTTACAAGGTTCATAACTGATTTCTTTGCCCTGAGCTTCTTCTAATGGTTAATAAAAATGAAATGGTTATATCTTTCTTATTTTTGCTGCACCAAATAATGTAATTATTATGCAGGTAACAAAAATGCATTTTCTTTTTCATGTTAATGGAGTTTAAGTCCAAATTTATTTTAATGAAACCTTTGGACTAAACAAGGCTACTATATGGGGGAAGCAGGACAGGAGAAAAAAAAAATGAGATGCTACAAAATCCCTACTTGGAAAACAATATGCAAGGCCTAAAGTGGGAAGGACTAGGGAGGAAGATTGTACATATTGAGTATAATCTTGTTTGTATAAATTTTATTTCCAAATGTAGAGTATAGCTGAAATATAGCTCATGTAAAAGTTTGGTATTCCTTTAGGCCACTATTTTTTTCCCCACCTTGCAACTATCTAGTACATTATTACAAAATGTACTGAACAACCCATAAAAAATGTGAGAAGGGAACTGAGACCAAATCAGGAGCTGAACACATTTCAGATTCTGTTATCACATAAGTGATAAGTTTGTAACCAGTAGGCAAAAATACTGATTCTAAAATCCCTAGAAAAGGACAAGAAGAGTTATCTGACTACAAATAGAGGCTACAATAATGGTCAGCAGTTGAAATAGATGGAACACTCTTCCAATATTATGAAGGGGGTTTATCATGAACTCCCATCATATGAACCTTTTTTTAATCAACTGTCCTTAGTTTTCATATCACTCTTAGAATGGGCAGATATGAAAGAGTATCAGGACTCTGAACCATTCGTTATTATTTGGAAGAACACATTTGCATGGAAAAACCGCACTTCTGAAATTCTCTGTTATATACTGTAAAGATTCAGGTTGCTGGATGCTTGACCCTTTTGTATCTAAGCTACCTTGGATGCTGCCTGAACCAGATCCTGGAGAAACTTCCAAGGAAAAATATTGTAGGGATTTATGGAGAATATAATGCAACTGAGAATCTGGGACAAGGGTTCCAGTTTTTTGCACTGAGGGGCACTTTTATAATTTTGAAACTTTGTGTGCCCTTTTATGGGCTGCTGGAGAAGTGCCCATAAATAAAGTGACTGTCATGGGGCCATATTCATTTAAGTCCTTGGTGCCAGCAGAGGGAGACAGGAAGTTGACAAGGAAGATTCCATGAGCACACTATGCCCCCAGGTATCACATCAGGGACCCCAGATCTAGAATTCATTATGGTACAAAAGCACTCAAAGTGCTTTGAATTAAAAATGTTTCACTTATGCTCCCCCAATATTCCTTCATTCATATCCCGAACTATGCCTTGATCCCCAATTCTTTCCTTTTAGCTCTTGGACCTGGAAAGCAAAGTCAACAGCAGACCAGTGGGAACCCTAAAACAGTGCTTCTCAGTCTCTCAGGAACTCTAAGATGTGTGGACCTCTAGGGAATTCTGGGAGCCTGGTCCACACATCTTAAATTTGCTGAGGTTGAGAAACACTGCCTTAGAACAAATGGAAATGCTTACTTCTAGGTGCCTTTTCTCCTTGAGAAGAACCTTCTGAGTAGGCTGACCATATTTCCTTGAGACAAAAATGGGACATTGGGATGGCAAAATGGGACGGGGTTAAAAACAGGACATTGGATGGCAAATGGGGCAGGGCTGGGCGACGGGCTGGATCGGCAGGCAGGAACTTCTCCGGTTTTCTGGGAATCTTCGGATTCCTTTGTTTGTGAGAGGCAAGGCTGGGCTGGAGAGTCTAGTGAACAGTTGTCCCTGACGAGCCGTTCTTCCTCTGGCTGTGCGTTTACATTCTTTTCTTCCCGCTGTTTCAAGGCAGGAGCCAATCGGGTCGCCCTTTGATCACCGCCTATCAGCTGATCCTGTTTTTTTCTTTTTTAGGTTTCCTGCCGGGTTGAGCTCTGTGGCTTTTTTCCCGTTTCTGCTGAGCTCCCCCTCCTTCCACTCAAAGTTAGACTGCATTCTGACAGGTTCGCAGGAACTTTCAAATTTTTAAGTAAGGTTTTTAAGAAAACGGGACAAATTGACATTTATATTAAAATGACGGGACAGTCTGGACATTTAAAAAAAATGGGACTGTCCCATTCAAAACAGGACCTATGGTCAGCCTACTTCTGAGATGAAAGAAAAAGCGAGATATAAAAAGTAATCCCACCAGTGACCAGGAAGAAGAACAGCTGACAGATGGTTCTTTTGGTCTCCTCTGAAGCCTTGCTGAAACTATTTCTCTAGCTTCCATTCTCTTTAGCAATTCCCTTTACTTGGCTCCCTTGGACAATGTTACTTCCAGGTAGGCCACTGAAAGCTATTGCCAGATTGTTGCCAGTCTTGTGGAGAAGGGAGAGCTTACACAGAAACTCAGCTAATGAATTAATTCACTAAAGAGGCCCTTCTAAGCTCAGCTAGAGAAATCCAAGAATGGTGTGTACAATGGCCTTGTTCCCATGACTCAGTGGCTTTTCTAAACTGTTCCCTGGGATCTGATTCTCAGACTGGAGAGTTTTAAAAAACCTGCTGTCTTTAGTGTACTAAACTGATTAGGACTAAGAACATAAGCTGTCAAACTAATGTATGATTTTTAGTAATGTTATAAAAATAAATAGGAAGGGGGTGATAGGGAACAATATATTGTCATAAACATTGTACAGAGAAAGTGAATATAATTAGTAATTAGTAAAGTCAAAATCATAGTGGTGGTAATAAAAAAAAGTGAAGAAAACTGTGAAGATTCATCTGGATAATTTTGGTATGATAACTTACCATGAATAATGCTCTATAGCAGTGTATCTCAACCTTGGCAACTTTAAGATGTGTGGACTTCAACTCCCAGAATTTCCCAGCCAGCTTTCTGGCTGGGGGATTCTGGGAGTTGAAGTCCATACATCTTAAAGTTGCCAAGGTTGAGAAACACTAATCTATATGCTTCAGCCCTACCTACCTGTTAACAATTTTTGGTAAACTTAGTGTAACTAGCTTCTAAGAAACAAATCCAGAGGCTGCCTGATACTTTTCAGTGTATACAGCAAATATATATGTACATACATACATACACTGAAATGTATATATTTCAGATGTCCCTCTGGAACATCTTGCTCCCGGAGGTGAGGTTAGCCTGTTCGCTCCTAGTCTTCCAGAGGAATTTGAAGACCTGGCTCTGCCACCTGGCCTGGGGCGGGGAGGAGAATAGTCATGTTTGGGGTTGGCTAGTGCCTTGAAGTACCTCTTCCACGCAGACTGAACGAGATCACAGCCATCTGGACTTTATTTTTATTTATATTTATTAGCGATGTGTAATTCTTTTATAGTGTATTTTTTATATATTTATTGTTTTTTTGTGATTATTTTGTTGTAAACCACCCAGAGTCCCTCTAATGGGAGGAGATGGGTGGTGACAAATTTGATTGATTAATTAATTAATTAAAAAAAGATATTTCTCTTGCATCAGATATCAACATGTTAGCTATTCTGAATTTGCTGTAGCATAAAACAATCCCATAATTATAGTAGTGGTAGTAGTATAGTATCATATAGCAATATAAAATCTCAAGGATAATTTTTAATGGACTTTAAATCTCATGTTTGGAGAAGGTGTTACTATAAAAGGGAGAGAGAGTCAGGAAAAAGAAGATATTTATTAAAATGGAGAAAGGATGCTTTATATTTCAAGTGTGAAAGCAAATAGAGAAAAAATAATACATTATTAAGAAGTATTTCAGTTAGAGATCATATTAAACCTGAGCTCCAGGAGTTTCACAGCATGTTGGCTGAATACTGCTGGATGTTAATTGGTTTTCTCCTATATTTCAACATCTGGAATTTAACCAAACTCTGGATTTTTTTTTAAACTGGTAGACTTTTACCAGTTGGTATTTCTAAATGTTTTCTGTTTTGGTTTGTCAAATGTCTAGACCAGTGTTTCTCAACCTTGGCAACTTTAAGATGTATGGACTTCAACTCCCAGAATCCCCCAGCCAGCTTTCTGGTTGCTTTCAAGGTTGCGAAACACTGATCTAGACCTTCAGAATATTTTCTAAATAATATCTGTCAGATCAGGAAAATCTACCTGACTGATATGTATGTAAAGTTGTTTTATTTTTCCTTTGATCCAGACAAACATATACCATGTATCTCTTTAAAATAAATCACACACAGCCCAGCAATGAGGACAGGTTTTCATAGACTTTTCAGGCGATCTGTCAGAATACTTTAATTTCCCCTTTAAGCCTTTTAAAACTTTCTAAGCAATACTGATAACTTTTGCAAGAACTGTGGAATATTTCAGTTATTTTCTGAGCTGTGAACTTTTAGAATGCTTAGGAACTTACACTTCTGGTAACTGTGTAATATACAATTAACCCCACCATTAGAGAGAGATGCAGCTACTCACAGTAGCTGATTTTGGGTGCCAGAAAAGAAAAATAACCAGAATGGTTAGTTTGTGATAATTAAGCTATAAAATCAGCCCAAGGTGTTGTATTGCGGAAAGTGAAAAAAATACTCATCCTGCAACTTATATTAACAATTTCTTTCTGGCCCCCAGTAAGATGATTAGCTGGTTGGAAGTGATAAACCTATCTTGGGTGATTTAGATGTAGTGCAGTCTGGTCCAGAGTAGATTTGACTCTCATACAGGCTTCATCATGGTGGATACATCAGAAGATTTCAGCTACAGTAAGTGGTCTTATAGTGGTCAAGATGCCAAGCCTTTGTGAGATTTGGTCTGTGATTCATTCAGGAAGAGTTCCAGTGGGCTTGTCTCAATCAGGACATGGTTCTGGTATCTTTTAACCCATTCCTTCAATGCAAAAAAAAAAAAATGGAATAAGCCATTAAAAATAAAAGTGCAAACCCCCAATATATCAAACATCTAGACAGTAAGTAAATAAGTTAGAGAGGGAAAAAGCAGTATTATCTCTAGAGTTTGGGATGCCCAAGGATTAATTTCATGGATTTTATCAAAAGGATTTCAATAAGAGTTTAGTTGTATTAGAGGAATAAGGAACTGAAAATAATTCAATACTAAACTTATATCAAAGCTGATATGGTTGTTTGGGAAATGATGGAGCTGTCAACATTCATAACTTCAATAATTCTCCATTGATAGGCAGTATATGTTTGGATTGCATGAAGCTCAATTTCATAGGGCTTTCTTCAGAAAGAATTCTCATTCCACTGAGTTATTTTTAGGCTGAAATTTCAGGATCTGTATTCATTAGTGTTCACTCTGTCATGTATACCAACATAATTGCCACTCTAACCTTCTAGAATAAATCTTCTGATGCTCAAAAGACCTCTCTTTAGAAGGGCCTTGAAAATGAATGGTTTTAAGATGAGGCACTAACTGCTTTTTGCCAAAGGACTTTAGTTCAAACCCAATGTAAAGAAAAATGAGGAGCAAGTTCCTTTATTAAAACAGACCTGACATATACAATTTAGCTCTGCCTTCACAGCATGAGCAATAAAATTAAATTTCACATTAGAATTATCTCTTCTCAGACAGAAATAATCAGTACATGTTATCTTAATACTTTTAGACTTTGAGTAAATTAAGAAAAATGTTTTCCTTTGAGATAATTTCTTTTTTCCTCAACAGAAATACAGCAGCATGAGTAATCATAATGTATAAGCTATAATATCTCACAAAAATATTTATAATGTGTATTAATTTGCCCCTTAGAACTAGTTCAATGATATGCATACCGATATGCGTACGCTGGAGTTTGTGATCTCTACTCCTCAATGTCAGTAAGATTTCTTACCACTGAGCTTGAACACTTGCACAACAGAAAAATAATAAAGTCAAGTCTGATGTGACTCAACATTCTTGTTGATGGTTCTAGTTGTATAAGCCATTTCACTTAAAGAGCAAAAAAGGTACCGCAAATCATAGAAGGAAGATTTATATGAACAAGATTGGATTTGCAGAAATAAGTTTTTATTTTAAACTTAGTAACTTTAGTAAGTAAAGTGTTTATTTTAAAAATCCTAATGGGACAAAAATTGCAGCACAGTATTGGTTATCTTTGGACAATAGCAGTTAGAAAATGGAAAGTCAGAATAGGAGTAGAAGGAAAGTATTCTGGAAGAGGTTATCATTGGTTGGATGGATCTCTTAAAAGGAAAAGTTATGCTGTGATGTTTTCTTGAAGGCAATATTTGCTTGACATTTACTGGTTCGCACATGCCTGAACATAGTGTGATTGCTCTCCATTGTGCAGTTAGTTTTACTTTATAAATTCTAGTACTTGGACTATCTACTATAGTCTAAAATGTCAAAGTGGTTTTGAACAAATGAATATAATCCCCAAACAAATAAATCACAAAGAATACATCATTTAATTGCACAAATGATTCAAACTGAATTATCAAGTCACAGTTTGACTAAAGCTTCATAAACTTGATAACAGATAGTCCTGCTAGTCGTCTCAGGAAAATGGATTCAGAGGAATTGGAATTCACTGTGAATGGAACCTGGAGTTTTCTGACCACCCATCTTATGTGGTCCATGTCTTGTAAATAGAAATGTGCTTCCTCGCTCTCTCTCTCTCTCTCTCTCTCATACACACACATAGTAGAAGGCTTGAACATGTATATATGATTTTAGAATTCAACATGTCTTCTTTTGCTACAACTACCAATAGCATACAGTTGGGGAAAAGACTATGAATTGCCACCATCAATAAAGATGAACAGATGGGAGAACAGCATCCAAGTTCCCTTTTGTGGTAGTTTTGGCTGGTTTGGGTACAAGCTTAGTTTTTAGAGTTCTCTAATGGTTGTGAAACCTTACCATATTTTCTCTGCTAAATGTCCCATTAGATTTAATATTTATGAAATACTAAAGATGGGCTGTCGCTGTTGTCCAACTGCTCTGTTTTTCCCTTTGCATTTTGAGCAATGGTCTACCCCACGTTCACATTTATGTCAGAACGAACCAACTAAAAACAATGGAATTTTCTTCTGAGTAGACCAGAACCTTTTTGCCTTGCCTTTTCCCCCTTCTTTTATCTTTCTGCTCATATTCAAAATGGCAGGGGTTTTGTAGAGAGATACATCATGTGCTATACTAACATTTGGCTTTTTGGAAATATCTGCACTGAATTGAGTTGTGTGGAAACACATGTTTTGTATATGTGTAAGAATTTTGATTTGACTTCCCCATTCTGACTCCACATGCATTGGACTGTAAGACACATCCACTCACTCACCATTACTGTTTGCTGTCCTAGCTGAGGATAATCAGAGATATAGACCACTTAGCTGGAAGGCACCTGGCTGCAGAAAGCTGGTTTTTATGCAGAGATTCTCTGCATCCAGATTGTGCAGCCCTGAGGAGATGAAAATGGCTGTGAGTAGGAACACACATGAAATGATACACAGAGTGAAGAGACAAAATGGATGAGAACTTCATCTGTACAACTATTCTAAAGCAGTTTAATTGAGCTTGGGTGTAAGTGTGTGTGTGTTATTTGTGATGTAAATGCATTTTTAAATTGTGTATGAATTTACAGGTAGAACTAATTCAAAGCAGGGAAAAGCCATTATGAATCAAGGTGAAGAGGAAAAACAAGAAATTTGCTCTGAAAACAGAGGCTTTCCACAGCATAGAAGCTGAAGAGGCTTTTGAGCAAGTGTCTGTGAGATACCTCTTTTATGAGAATACTGTGGCTTTGGTTGAGGGGAAAATTTAGTTTAGGTTTGTGCATAAATAAACTGAGATTTCTGCACAAATAAAGTCTGTTGATTGATCTACTGTAAGAGTTCTGCTTGTTGCTTTTTTCAAGTCACAAAGCCAGAAACTGAATAAAGAACCTTGTTTATATAAGGCCTGTGGAATTCAGACTGAAACCTGATTCAACTGTAAACTTGCTGTGACAACAACTTGGGAATCCTCATCAAAATATTCATCTAGAACATAATATATGACTGTTCTTTGAAATGGATTCACACAAGCTTAATTCCACTTTAAAATGGAAAATTCAGCACTAGTGTGAAATACGAGGAAATCATAATTATTTATTCTACACAAACACCACTACTCTCTCCATGTAGGAAAAAAAAAAGGAAAATTCCAGCCCAACTTTTTGTCTAATGTGTGTCATTATTTTGCCCAGAGCAACCCAGCTGTGTATGGGATTGTAGTCTAAGTCTTCACACTAATATTAATTAAAGATATAGATTTCCTCAAGTCAAGCTTAACTCCTGGTGGCTTCACAGATATGTCCATCTTGGTTTTTTTGGCAGCTATAGGAAAGTAATTTGCCACTGCTTTCTTTTGAGATTATTTTTCAATTTCCTACCCTAGCCTATAGTCCTGGGATTTCTTGATAGTGTCTCATCCAAATACTAGCCCAATATGTTTTATAAATAAATAAATAAATAAGGCTGGGCGCATCTTAATTAAATGCCTTTATATGAGAAAAAATACATGTTTTCCTTTAAGATTATTTTCTGTCCCTGAAATACTTGGCTGGTTGTTAAAGAAAAAGATTCCTTAGATCCTATTTTTGTACTACTTGGTAAAATGGTAATATAAAGAAGGAAAAGAAGAAGAGAGAGAGACACACACGTTTTCCAGTGCCATACTGCAGTATTTCTTGAAAGGATACTGTAGAAATAGCCCTCCAACTATAAAATCCCTTCCCGCAGAAAGTAAGGGAAAACAGCTCTTTAAACAGTGTGTTTTTAATGCCTAGATGGGATTGCAATAAATGAAGCATATCAAATTGTGTGCCTGATTCTTCAGGTTCCAGTCCAGAGAAAGCAAAAAGGAATAGCTTATGTTTGAAAAATGTAATGGTGCTAAAGTCTATAGAAGGATAAACTCCTGTACTTAAAAATGAGATTGCAGAGATAAAATTGATGCAGATGTAACACTTCCCCATCTTGTTGCTGTTGTTAAGTGATTAAGGGTGAACTATTGATTCTCATGCATGTCTTTGATCTCTCTTCTCTTTCCTGACCCTTCCTTCCTGTACTTTACATGAGGGATCAATGCATGATACTAACCATAGTTTGATGCTGCCCATGTTCCTCTCTGTAACTCCACCACTTGACCTGCCCTTCCTCAGCTGAGGACTTGTCTGGTTACAGAACATGACTAGGAAGGAAAGGAGGGATTTCAGTCCTAAAAAAGTTCTGTTACCTGCAGGATTCAGACAGAGACTAGGGATGGGTAAATATGATGGCCCATGCAAGACTCTGGGCTGTCTGAAAGTCATGCCGTACCAGACTACTGGACTGTGAGGAGACAACTCTGCCTGTCTAGTGCAAACTCTTTCAAACTCTGTTGCTGATTACAGAGTATTTAGAACAAGGAGACCTTGTTTATCTGCCCCATACTTTGATATCTCATCATCTTCTTTTCCGTTTGGTTCCTATTCCTGTTGTGAAAATTGTGTTGTTTGTGAGATTGGCCTGGTGTCTCCCATTCTTGGCTGTTCGTTTTTTCCAAGTTCTGTCAATTGAAGAATAAAGCAAGCCTGCAGACCAGCTTGTGGTGGTGGTGGTGATGGTGGTGGTGGCGGCTGTTTTACTCCCGAAGTCTCAGCACTAGGTACCTGCTCTGCTAGCTTCCTGAACAATGGGGCAGCACTATAGTATGTTGATAATGAAATCAGGAACAGAGAAAATAAAAAGAAAGATAACGTTAAAGGATGTGAGCCTACATTCATGAACTCTCAGCCATTGTTATAAGATCAGCACTAGTAAATTTGTGCTGCACATTTTATAAATAGCAGTATAATAGACACTGATTTTTTCAGTTACAATTGGAGCAAGCATGACTCCTGAACGACTGCTGGAAATATCAGCTGTTTCAATGCCATCTTATTCTAACCATTTGCTGCTGGAGATCTTACCATCACCCCACTGACATTTTGGATCAATGGGTAAATGGGAAAATAGCAGTTAAAATAATTGGTGAAAGAGGTGTGTAAGATCTGTCCAAGTTAATGGATCTGCTTAATAGCAAACAAACTTAAATTCTTATTTTTTTTTTTTTTCATTTTACCTTTCCTATGAGTAATGCCATAATCATGAAGTTCAGTCTTTTCTTTGTAGGAATTTTTGATCTTGCTTTTCTTGAATAGTAGCCATTAATTATGCATTAAAATGTCCTTTTGAAAGCTTGTTTATGATTTTTCAGTGTGCAGGAAAGTGCTATTGTTCAGAGAAAGAAAAGAATATGACTAGCTGTTGCATTCTATCTCAAAAAAAAAAAAAGTCCATATAGTTTAATACCATCCACTGACTTTCCCACTATTGTTAGAAAATGGGTTGTCCATAACTAACAGACTATAGGAGGTCCCCAAATCCTAGCCCTTGGTACACCCTGTAACCACAATACCGAATTTCAAATCAGTCTTGAGGTCTGGGTTACTCCTTTAATGCTGTTGTGTATATTTGTATTTTTCCATTGTTGATTCATTTAGCATGATAATATGAAACATATCCTTTGTAATCAAATCTTAGTGGTTCAGCTTGTTACCAGAAATCAGCCTCAAAACTTTCTCTTTATTTTATTTTTATTTTATTTATCAAATTTGTTACTGCCCACCTCCTCCCACCTATAGGTAAGAATTTATGTAGAAGTGAAACCCAATACAACTGTTGTGTAACTCCACATATTGGAAAGTGAACAAAGGAAAACTCCCAACCCTTCCCCACAATAGGAGAAATGGGAAAATTCCAGTCTCGTTCATGTGTATGCTGCCTACTTCTTACCTAATACAGTATATGTTATACTATACCTAATACAGTATAAGACCGAATCTGACTGAACACAAGCTAGAGCCGCTGTTAAGGCCTACCTCGTGGCGGTAAGAGCGGCGAAACCGCAGTATTTCTCCACTCTTATTGCATCCGCAGATTGCCATCCGACAGCCCTGTTTAAGATCACACATACCCTTTTGGAGAAGGTGGGCTCAGTGACCCACCTACAGGGCCATGCGGAAGAGTTTTCTGAGCAACTGCAGGATAAAATGACTCCGATCCGTTCCAAGTTGGACTCCACACATGAAGCATGGTCTGAGAAGATGCCAAGGGAATGTTTTAGCCTTGTTATCTGGGAGCAGTTTGATCCTGTTGGACCCGAGGAAGTAGACAGGATCCTCTGGATTGTGAATGCCACCCCCTGTCAGTTAGATCCATGCCCCTCCTGGCTGGTGAAGGCAGCTCAGGAGGTGACGTGTGGTTGGGTCTAAGCAATGGTAAATACATCCTTGAGTGAGGGGGTGTTCCCGGCGGCCTTTAAAGAGGCACTTGAGGCACCTCCTCAAGAAGCCATCGCTGGACCCAACTGTGCTGGACAATTTTCGTCCAGTCTCCCACCTCCCCTTTTTGGGGAAGGAGGTTGAGAAGGTGGTGGCATTACAACTCCAGAGGATTATGGATGAAATGGATTATCTGGACCCCTTCCAGTCAGGTTTCAGGCCAGGATATGGGACAGAAACTGCATTGGTCGCACTTATGGATGATCTCTGGCGGGAGCGGGCTGGAGGCAGTATATCCATCCTTGCTCTTCTTGACCTCTCAGAGGCTTTCAATACCATCAACCATGGTATCCCTTTGGGATGGCTCAGGGAGTTGGGGGTGGGTGGTGTAGTTCTGCGCTGGTTCACCTCCTTCCTCCATGGCCGATCCCAATCGGTGGTGATAGGAGAGGAGAGATACGACCCTTGACCCCTCTGTTTTGGGGTGCCGCAGGGTTCGGTTCTCTCTCCTCTCTTATTTAACATCTACATGAAACCACTGGGTGAGATCATTGGTCACCATGGAATGAGGTATCATCAGTATGCTGATGATACCCAATTATACATCTCCATCCTGGGTGAGGTAAGTGATGCAGTGACTGCCCTCTCTCAGTGCTTGGGGGCTGGGGGGTCTGGATGGGGAACAACAGGCTTCAGCTGAACCCTGGTAAGACAGAGTGGCTGTGGATTGATGGTGCCCTGCCTTCCGGGAAATTGCCATCCTTAGTTCTGGATGGGGTTGCACTGCCCCAGACAGTGCGTAATCTGGGGGTTCTCCTGGACTCACGACTCCTGCTCGAAGAGCAGGTGGCAGTCGTGGCCAGGAGGGCCTTTGCGCAACTTTGGGTTGTGTGCCAGTTACACCCATTCCTGGAACGAGAAGCCCTCCGAACAGTCACTCGTGCCCTGGTCATCTCCCATATAGACTACTGCAATGCACTCTACATGGGGCTACCCTTGAAGAGTATCCGGAAGCTTCAGCTGGTCCAGAATGCAGCCACGTGGGCCATTTTTGGTGCCCCTAGGTCGGCACATATAACACCTTTGCTGCGTGAGCTGCACTGGGTGCCAGTTTGCTTCTGGGTCAAATTCAAGGTGTTGGTTATCACCTTTAAAGCCCTACATGGCATGGGACCAGGTTATCTGAGGGACCATCTCATCCCCATTACATCGGCCCGCCCCACCTGATCATCCAGAGAGGGCATGTTATGGACCCCATCCATAAGAGAATGGTGGGGTCCAGGAAACGTGCCTTCTCTGCAGTGGCCCCGCCCTTTGGAACATCTTGCCCCTGGAGGTGAGTCAGGCCCCTTCACTCCTGAGCTTCCAGAAGGCCCTGAAGACTTGGTTCTGCTGTCTCGCCTGGGGCAGGAAAGTGGGTAACCATTCTTGGGGGTGGTTCACACCCTAGAGGCCCTCCCACCAGCTTGGAATTTTATACCCTCTTGGATTTTATATGTATTTATTGCATTTTATAATAATTGTAATGTGTCTGGTTTTATGAGATTTTAACGTTTATGATTCTAGTTTGATTTTATTGTAAACCGCCCAGAGTCCCTCTTTTGGGGGAGATGGGCGGTAATTAAATTTGAATAATAAAAATAAATATGTCAATCCATGTCTGGGCTCAGAAATATAGTGTGTCAAGAAGGCTAGTATTTGGATGGGAGACCTCAAGGAATACAAGGGCTGTAGGCGAGATAAGGAAGCAAAGATATTGTACAAGAAGGCGCTGCATGGCAGACCACATCCATGTTGCTGTGAAGAAAGCTACAGTACATGAATGTGTCACCAGGGGATGATCTTGATTGTAATGGTATTGGAATCCAAATTATGAGTGCTTAAATACAGTAAAGACCAAGAAGCACTTTGAGATAAATTGAAAGTTTTAAATTTTATAAAAGGTTTTTTTAAATGCTGCAAGAGAGGTAAGATAATCTGGTGACAAGTTTTAAAGAAGCAAGTGCTCCAGAGGTAGAACATGGAGTGGACACCTTTTTGTTTCCCTCCTAGATGTAAAATGTCATGGACAAACCCTGTATTGAATTGAAATGAAAGGTCATTAATGTAGAATTTGGAGGCACCATAAAAAGCACCATGTCCCCAAGACAGATTCTATTTGCATGCTTCCTCCTTTAAAAAAAAATGGGAAAAATATCATGAGAATACTAATTTTATGAGAGTTTAGATAAAAATGCTGATATGTCACAAAATGGGTTCTTACACACTGATTTATTTAATGGTGTCCACACTGCAAAATCAAGTGACAGCACCCTGTGCTGGTCCCTGCTCTGGTTTTAGTGTACCGAATGGGTCCTCTGTACCCTCTGAGGGAATCTGATGATCTTAAAGTCACTCTTCCCTGGGTTTTGAACAAAGTGACAGTAGCAAAGGTGAGCCTTTAATATAATGTGCCTCTTCCCAAATATAGAAATTGAGCTGCCAGAAATTGAGGCAAGCAATATTTGTCTAGAAAATATCACAAAACAGCAGAAAGCAAACCACTAAAGACCAAAACGCCCAGATGCTACATTACATCTTGCTTCAAAATACTTGGCTTTCTCTAACAAAGCCAACTATAAGACATAAAGGTATTTTTTCCCCTTTAGGGTTCCTGTTCTTGACTTTTCATTATCCAAGATTCATTGTTAATATTAGTCAAATAAGCACAGCTTGATTAGTGTGGCGTATAGTTTACTGACCCTAACAAAAAAACAGCAAAACCATTAGATATAAATTTCTATTAATTGTGTATGGTGATTGATGAGTCTGATTTATTGGTTACCATTACTAATGACTGATTATTGATTCTGATAGTTAAAACTGGTAAAAGATTATATGTAGTATTAATCTGATGTTACTTTGAAAATTCTTGTTCAATTACACAGACTATAAATCTATTTTTATTTCTTTTTTGTTCCTTCCTTGATTTCATGTAGCCCTCCAAATGTTTCTTTCCAATAATAAACATAAACAATAATAGTAATAATGATAACAACAACAACCCCTCCAGCAGGAGGCCCACAGTTTCCTACCAGCATTAACCTAAAATTTTCAGACACAAAATCTAATAGAACAATGAAGAAAAGATTAATATTTACAGCAGTCAAGGCACAAACCATCAGTATTTTGTTGGAAGTAGTAATACATGTTTGCTACTTTTTTACTGGGAATAATAGTAAATTGTTTACTCATATGAAAGTCTTTACTAGTAAGTAAGGATTTGGTTTAACAAAGTTACAGTCTAACCTATGTCCTGTTTTTTGCATGAAAGTGCTGGAAAATTCACAACAGTTACAATTTATTATGCATGTTATGTGCAGAGTTTTTCCATCTTAAGACAGCTGTGGTTTAACTGATTATCAGTTTAGTGGTGTGATGTTTAGAAGTATTAATTATTTTACTGTAGGTAAGAATTTGGTTTCCAAATGTTATTCGGAAGTGCTATCAACGTGCTGTGATGCTAAGTGTAGATGAACAGTTCAAATCTTTTATATAAGTGGACTTTCACTACTGCTACTGAAAATAAAGAGTATATTATAACAACAGCTGTGTCTGCTTGGATAGTGGGGAAAAGAATCACTCATTGCTTTGGCTTTTTGTTTTCAGCTACTCCACCCTGTAGGGTTGCAGTCTATTATAACTCTCACCAGAGATGTAAGCCTCTTGCTGCGCTGTCTCTGAATCAGTGTTTACAGAGATGAAGCTCTTTGTCTTTCTCATTTTAATAAGTATTTGTTCGTCATCTGTAGCAAATGTTAGCACCTGGCTTTTAATTTATTACTTTTTTTAAAAAAAGAAAAAAGCCAAAGGGTTCTCCAAAAAAAAAACAAAAAAAACATGCAATGAGATGGGAAGGAATAATAATCACTAACAAGTTTTTTTTCCCATCTTTTTTTTTGGTCACTACATTGTTGTTGTTTTTTGTCACCACATATCACAAAGACTCAGTGAATTGGAGCTCATGCCATATTCACCCACTTGGTAGATTTTCTCACAATATATATCAGCTCAGTATGTACGGACTTGCTCTACTATTGCTAACGATTGATTATTGATTTCAATAATAGTTAAAGCTGATAAAAGAATATCCTTATGTGTAGTATTAATCTGATGTTACTTTGAAAATTCGCATTCAATTACACAGACTGTAAATCTATTTTTATTTCTTTTTTGTCCCTTGATTTCATGTAGCCCTCCAAGTTTTTCTTGTAAAATTTGATGATTGGATCATTGTTGGACTTTTTTTTTTTGGTCTCATACTTGCATTACTTGATATTTCACAACCCTGTCTTGTAATCTGAATGGAATGGAATTGTAATTCCATTCAGATTACAAGCCAGGGTCATGAAATATCAAGTAATGCAAGTGACTCTGCTTATGTTCCCAACTACCGAATCTCTCCTGGTGCTTTAGACATTCTCAAAGAAGCTTGGAGATGGCAGGGAAATGAGGAAAAATCAAATAGAAGCAGCTTTCTCTTTGAATTCATAGTAGAGAAGATAAACATTTCCGTCTGTCATAAGCTGAAGCAGACATAATATGGAACAATCTGTAATCAGATCTTCACTCTTTTGAAAAATGGCAATTAAGTTGGAGCTAGAGAACAAAAACTACCCATTTCCTAATTGTCTTGTGAATTGTTTTCTGCTTTATAGGCAAAGCATAAGGACAAAATCTGCTGCCTGCTTTGATCTCTAATACTTTTTTATTGCTGAAATTCAGTTTAAGTCATTCTGTGAAATATATTATTCACCTTTTGAGCTCGGTATATCAACATGTTCCTGTCATGAGTAAGGATGGCGAGCAGGGGGCTCCCATCCAGGCTGTAAAGTGCATGCGTAGTACTGAGGAATTAGGTGGTCATTCAAAGAGACACAGATCGGGCCCGCCTTAGTCTTTGGGGTTATATGTCTGGGTTTTTCCCACGCTTCTTCAGTTTGTTAGGATTTCCTGTTATGCAGCAGTAATAAAACACTAGAGACCTATTCCTTGTCTCAGTGTGGTTCCTGGCTGTTAGGACAGTTCCTAGTACCTTCACTCTTATTCTTTCAGTGTTGACCCTGGAGTTTTAAAAACAGCTGCACATTTGCTTAAAGAGATATAGAGTTTACTGTGTGATGGAAATCTTACTTTATAAAGTGAAGCCCTGTTCAGACATTTTGGTTCAGCTGTGATTGTACAGGCGCAGTGAAGGCATGGGTATTGGGGGATCTTTAAGATGAAATCAGTGCTGCGTCTAGACCGGCCTTTCTCAACTCTTTGACACTGGAGGAACCCTTGCAATATTTTTGAGGCCTTGGGGAACCCCTGAACATTTAGGCTCAAATATAGACCAGAAGTTACAAAATTATTATATTTGACAGTGTTCTTAAACTAAAAATAAAGAATAAAACTTACCTCTTTAATGTGAAGTTGCCCAAATTTGAAATATTTTTTTAAATAAATCATGCTGTCCCACGGAACCCCTAGTGACCTCTTGCAGAACCCTGGTTGAGAAACCCTGGTCTAGACCAATGTCTATATGTCCTCTACAAGGATTGCTATTTTTTGCTTAGGTATAATACCCGTACTGGTAATTCTTAAATCAAAACAGATGTTCTCTGACTTCTTGTTTATTTGTTGTTAATTATTTATGCTGCTGACTTCTGTAGACTCACAGCAGTTTACAATAGCTACATAGAACAGAATTAATTACATTAAAACTGAGTTAAGACTATCATCACTTAAAATATTTTTTAATGTACTTCTAACACTGTAATGCCAACATCTAGGGGTACATTCAAAAGGGTAAGTGTTAAAGAGAGAGCTGAACTCTGAGTTGATGTAAGAATAGCCCATGAAAAATGTTACTGTATCTCACCAATGACCATAATGAGCGTGGAGGAGAAGTCATATAGAAAAAGATGTTTTCCCAATGACGCTGACCCAAGTCATGGAGGCTTTCAGATGTAACAATCTGTACTTTACGATTCATTCAGAAATAAATTGACAGCTTCTAACATAGGTGAAATCTATACTAAATTCTTACCACTGACTTTTATACTAATTGAAGTTTATACTAATTGAAGTTTAGGATCTGAGGCAAAGATCATCCTATAGACAATGCATTGTTATAATCAAGCCAGGAAGCTATCAATGTATGCATTTCATTTTAAGGGCCCTTTTTCCCCAAGAAAGAGCACAGCTGGCATAGCAATGTAATCTGAAGCTTATGAAAGGTGTTCCTGTCATAATCTGGAGACCAGAGAGTTATACATAGCCAGAAGCATCTCCAAACTATATCCACTTCTTGTGGGGAAGTTAACCTCATGTAGCATAAGAAGATGTGCCACATTTAAGTTTCCTTAGAAGCTTTGGTTGTAAAGGGCTAAAAATACTTCAAAGTAGAAATATAAATATGGTATTTACAGAAATGTTCCAGAAACATAGACCATAGAAATATTCAGAATAATAGATTTATCTATGGAGATCCAAATTAGCTGGGATTTGCTATTTGTATCTGAAAAGCAAAAGGAAGAAGCAAAGACTGGGTAAAATGCTTGAGAGGGTTCACACATAAAGCTAAGTGTTCATATTTGGCTCAGCTTGGAGCTGCTGCAAGGATAGAGCAATGAATCAAAACCATCACCAGATGAGGAGCATCTGAAATCTGCAGGTTTATGAACTTAATTTGAAGTATCCAGATCTGTGCTGGAAGGAGTATAAGAATATATATAGGAAATGGAATATGGATAAGAAGTTTTATCTAAAGAACTGATATGCAGAACAGAAGGTAGGAGAAGGCATGTAAAGAGAACAAGAAAATAGAACAGGAGGATGGTTGCTAAAAACAAAGTGGATCATATTATTCCATGAAAGGTTATTAATGAGATTAGATGGAACTGCAAAGATGTTCAGTCAAACCAGTAGAAGAAGTAGGTCTCTGAAAGATTCAGACAATGAATTATTGCAATGATGCACAGGCATGAAAATGTCTATTGAGATTTTTAGCTCAATCAGTAGAAAGTAAAGGATGGATCTCAAAAATAGATAACGTGGGTTAGAATATTTCTATAATAATAGAAAGAATGAACCTAATCAAAGGTAATGGACAGAGAAAATGAGTAAAAATGAGTAAAAGTAAAAAGAATTAAGTTTTGATTTTGGCTTTTGGTGATTAAATGATTTGATAGAAATAATATTACTAAGGTTTAACTAACGGCAAGAGATTATATTCGTAAATGCATTTATATCTGTATTGGAGAAGGTTGGAAGTCCCTTTCTTTTTCTATCTTCTCTCCAATTCTGCACTTCTATAGTTTTCCTTTTTTCTTTAGTTGTTTTCTATCTTTTCTGTATTCTACATTTTGTATTTTAACTACACTTTGAAAAATTAATAAAGTTCTTGGGAAAAAAAGAAAGTAAAAAGAATAAAGAAAAGTAATAAATGAAGAAGAAAGAAAAAGAGAGAAGTAGAAAAGAAAGGAAAAGAAAAGAAAAGGTTACAAAGAAGTGGCTTCTGATCTTCTTAACAGCGGTTATATTTTACCCTCTCTCTCTAAGGTTACATCATAACTTCCTTCTTTTCATAATCTACCCTTTCTAATCATCAAATTCAAAAATCACAAGTTCATTTTTTTTCTTTTTTTCAGCAAAAAAAGTCCATAAGGGGTTTCCAGTCACTAATAAATGTAGCAGGTGATCTTTCTCTAAGCAAACAGTTAATTTTGCCATCCCTGCTAGTTCCATCATCTTCACCATTCCTCCATTGTGGGTATTTCAAAGTCTTTCCATTTCTGTGCACATAATAGTCTCACAGTGGTAATCATATATAAGAATAGTCTTACATGGCACTTTTCTAATTGTTTATCCATTAATCCCACCAAAAAAAGTTCTGGTTTCAGTTGAAAATTAATTTTTAAAATTCTTTGTATCATTATATATATTTGAACCCAAGATTTTCTGGCTTTTTTACAAGTCCACAAGGCTTGTAAAATGACCCTTTGTGTTGTCCACATTTCTAACATAAATCTGTAGTATCTTTACACATTCTAGACAATTTATCTGGAGTCATATACCAGTGGTACATCATATAAAAATTCTCTTTTAAGTTATTTCTTTTATTATTAATCTGTTAAGTCGTGTCCGATTCTTGGAGACTGCTTGGACAAGCCCCTGCAGTTTTCTTGGCAAGGTTTTTCAGAAGTGGCTCGCCATTGCCTCCATCCTAGGGCTGAGAGAGAGTGACTGGCCCAAGGTCATGCAGTTGGCTTTGTGTCTAAGGTGGGACTGGAACTTCCTGGTTTCTAGCCTGATGCCTTAACCACTACACCAAACTGGCTCTCTCTAAGTTATAACATAATGTAAATTTCAGTCCTTTTAACCACATATTTTCCCACTACTCCATCAATATGTTATATCCAAAGTTCTTAGCACATTTTATTGTCCAGTCTTTCACTTGTTCTTCTTTCATTTCAAATTTCAAATAAAAGCTTGTACATTTTAGTGATTACATGTTCATCATTTGTACTTAGTTCACATTCTGTCTTCTGCTGCTCAATTCCAAATGTCCTATTATGTACCTTAACTCTTCCTTTTAACTGTGCATACAAAAGCCACTGGGAACGAAATCCCTCTGCTGCCAGCTCTTCTTTTGGTTTTTTCTTATATTCTCCATATTCTTTTTGTTGGAATGCATGACTCTTCCAATGTTACTGGGTCACACTCCCATCAGCCACAGACATTAATGGACAAGAGTCACAACTGTTAGAAACTGTAGTCCAACAGCATCAGTTGGGTCACAGATTCACCATGTCTTGTTTGCAGAGAAAAAACATGCAAGATTCCCATATGTTGGAAAGGGAGAATTAGCATCAAAAGAAAATGTTCATTTCTGCAAGTGTTTAAAAAGTGTCTACATGTTAGCAGGGACATATAAACAATAAACTATGCTTAAATTTAAATAAAGGGCTAAAACAATTGAACAAAATAAATTTTCAGTAGCACTCTGGTGAGTAAATTTTTCTGCCCAAGTGATGTTTGCTTTAAATTTTAAGAAGTCATAGATCTGCCATTGCAACAATGGAAAAGCCATTAAATCCACAGATTTAAGACACTGAAAACATTAATATAAGACTGCCTCTGTAAAATGTGGAAAGAAGCAAAGAATTTTAGAAAATAAAAGGTTGCTATAAGAATATTCTAGAGCATAACAGTTTTGCAATCACTTTGAAACTTGATATTAAATTATTATTTATATTGGGGCCATTGTTCATGTAAGTAAATTGGGATAAATCTAAGGGGAAAAAAATGGACTTCCTCTGAATCTGGTTCTAGCAAGCAAACAAAATCTGAATTCTTATTAATGTTTAGTACTTGCTTCACCAAAGGCTGCCTAACAAGATCAACTGCTTTCTTTATTAATTCCATCTTTACAAAACAATTCCCATGTTGTTTAGGGAGAAAGGCCTTGGTTCCAGAGTAAAACACATGAACCTCCAGCTCAGTTTAGTTGAAAATTCAGGCCACCATGGGAAAAGGTGTAAATTTAAGATGACACTTCCCAAAAAATATGAGAGACATAAGACAAAAAATCCTGCACAATGCCCAGTGTCATCATTCTGTCAACTTGTGGTTATGGGTTCCAGCTAAGTCCAGTCCTGAAGATCCCCTCCTCCCCAACAATTTGCATTTATTTGTCAAGAGTTTTTGTGTATATTAGGACATCTGTCCATATTTACTAGGATGCAGAGTCCAAAAAGGGGCAAAATTAATAGCTAACAATTAAAATTAATTTTGTATAAAATAAGCCAGAATAAATACTTCCAGGGGTTGATCTTGACTGCTGATGGCTACATGGACAAAAGAAAAAGAAAAAAGGGAGGGGAGCTCAAAATTAACCGAAATAGGTAAGTACATTGGGATAGAAGGAAAGAATATCTTTTATTCTTCTTTTATTATGTGTGAGCCCTCTCAATTCACAAGTAAGTATTTGGGTAAATCAAATGAATATGATTCTATCCTTATGTTATTACTTGGATCATAACACATATACCTGAAAATCAGTTGCCTTAGTTTTAATAAGTTTGAAAGTACTATTAAATAAGCATTAGAATTATAAAATGTATATCCATTCTTAAAACTTAATTTTTCCTTAGAGTACAACATCTAAAGTCAAGAGTGCCTGCATTAGTTATTCTCTCTTAGGAACACAAGTCCTAACCATCTATTCAAACAAATCAGCTTCTATCATGACTGAAATTTTCATTATTCTAAACTGTAACACTCTGCTAGTTTTTAATATCTTACTTTTCAAATGATGATTTGCAAGAGCTGTAAATTTTAAAATGGACTGTAATTTCTTTTGATCCTGTCACAGATTTGGACTTCTTTTAAACCATTCTTTTCTCTATTAATGATTTTCAGCAGTAAGCCAGTGTATCTTGCTTAAGCTATCATAGCTAGTATTGTTCTCTAGAAACAGGCATATTACATTGGCTATTTTATTATGGTTGTGCATTATTTAGACAGAATCAGGTGAGAAAATAGTGAAATTGTGAATGGAACTCTGGGGAACCTATTAGACTTTGCAGTAAACTTTATATTCAAAAATGTCAAGCACTATTATGCATAATATAACTCCAAGATGCAGCAAAACAATGTTCTTAGGCATTGGATTTCCTTTCTCTTTCTGATTTCATGGTCTGTACATCTGATTAGATGGTTTTCTACTTTTTTAAAAAAGGTACTGGAATAATAATAAAAAAAGAATTGCTTTTGTAAGTATCTGAACAGTAAGGAAGCCATACCATGGCCCTTTTTATGTTGTTATTATTCATGACTTGAAGTATCCAGCAGAGTTGGATTGTGAATGGAAATATCCAACTACTTAAATGGATTTCCACTTGGTTTCATGTTGGTCTGGTTGTTTAAATATATTTTCCAGTGAGTTTGCTTCACTAATCACTCTCTTTATAGCAGTCTACCTATTGATGTAATATCATAAAGAACATATTTTAAAATTTAAAAGACCTGGTCTAAAAATCCCTCTTCATTAGTCGTACCATAATGAATAGAGCTGTACAGTAGTTTAGATTCAAAGGTGCTACGTTTCCTTGAAATCCGCAGCACTGTACACCCCTGTGAATGAATGAGATATCTTCCCAGTTTATTTAGCTCTGGAACTATCAGCATGACTGGTGTGTCACCTTGGCTTTCGTAGATTTCAGTGGCAAATTGAATTGGACAACTAATTGAGAGAAATAGCGGTGAGCTGCATTTAACTGCAGCTGCAAAATTTATAGAGTACATACAGTTTTTTCCCCCTTCTGTACTGCAAAAGTAGGACTGCTGTACACGTTTCTCATTTAATCTGGTGCATGATTAGGGACCTCATGGGAAAAGGGAAAAATGATTATTTTGTGGTTTCAGAAGTGGATTAAGAGAAACCTGCCAATAAGCCTGCTTAAATATACTTTCTTGCTGCTGCTGCTGCTGCTAGTTGAGTGACCAGTTTCTTTGCATTTAGCTATTTCAGATCAGTAACTTCATTGATGGACTTTTTCCCTGGAGATAGGCCACAGATACAACGATGTACAAATATGCTTGTCACCACAGCCACTTGCCACAGCAATCTAGTAATAGCTGAGGATCAAGGAACACTCTCAAGCTGCAGTTGGCCCTGCTTTTTCAGGTGTGGTGCAATCCCATCCAGAACAGGCTAAAGGAAAGTCCCCAGATCCAGTTTCCTATTGACCAAAAACACCTCTGTCATATCAATTTAATTTTGACTTGTTTCCACTTACAAACCTTGGTTTCCAAGATGTATCTTTGCAGATCCCATTTCTGCTTATTTTTATTTATTTATTACATTTATCAATAAGGACTGAATCAAAACATTCATAAATGGAGTAGATCTGTTGAAACTGGTAGAACTGAAGTTAATTTAACTTTACTGATTTCAGTAGGTCTTAGTTTAATTATCTCTAAACCTTGATCCAATCCATGACATGCCATTCTTCTTACTAAAGCATTCCTTTTATATACAGTAGCTTAGAATAAAGATACAAGATGACAGAATATGTGAAACAACTTTGTACCTTTGCATTTGTGTGCTATAGTCAGCTAACACTGAAATAGGTCTCCAAATATTCAGAAGAAATTGGACATATTTCCTATTTATAAGAGAAAATGTTTTCCAACATTTGCTCAAGAAGATATAACTGCCTGCTGTAAGAAAGGATCTTTCTTTATCATTGGCCATTACAAAGTTTATTTTGTGTTTTCTGAAGGTGATACTTTTCAGTGATACAAAATGGACTAACATTTTAGTGAGGAAAACCATTTTAAAGTATTTATAAAACAATATATCTATATCTATATATATCTATCTCAACACTATTTACATTGCCAGTGTAATTGGTCTTTCTAATTATTAGCAGCAGTGTAACAGTATAGAAGTTAGCAGTTTTTGAAATTTTGCTTTCGATGAACAGAGCTTCACCATGAAGAATACACTGATTTAATTTGACAGTTGCATTTGATTTACAACTCCTATACAGAAATGGCATGTTTTGTGGTGACATTAGCTTTCCTAGAATTTATATAGAAATAGCTCTTGTCTGGAGATGCATGTGGATCTTCAAGGGATGATATGAAAGGTATTGTTCTTTAATGAGATCTTTTCTTTTTCTTTCCTTTTTTTTTTTTTTTTTGAGTAATGTTGTTTAATGATTTTATTTGTACAAAAATGGCCTCTGGTCTTCAGTGGAAATGGCTTTTATCCAGTTACCCCTCAAGCCTAGCTGCCTTTGTCTAGGCATTTTGATCTGGAAGTAAATAGCTTTGAATTTGGTACAATTTACTGCCATTAAGCAATGCCACCAAATCATTTAACAAAGTATCCTTTACTGTGCAGAATAGATTCCCACTGGCCTTGCTGTCTGTGAATCTTCTCTGTCATAGTTGCTTTCCATCTCTTGCTGCTACAGGCTGGAATAGATCGATTCCCCCTGAAAAATTCTGCTTATTTTATGAAAACTCTTCTTTCCTCCCAAATGACTGAAATGTTTTGCCTGAGGAAAAACTAAGCAGTTGTTACTATGCCATATATTTATTGCTTTGCCATCTTTATCTTAACCCTTTTCTTTTCAAAGTTACTAATATCTTCAGTTTTTCAGTCCTTCAATGTGCCTGGTCAGATCTTTCTTCACCCTAGAGCTAGCGCTACCTGGTTCTGAAATGCATTCAATTTGCTGTTATGGTATATCTGTCAGACAGCTCTTATGACCTTAAAATTAATACTTCATACTCTCACCTTTTCTGCCTGTGAATTAAGACTTCCCTCCCACAACTCCCTTGTCCTGCAAGTAACTTATAATATCTGGTACCACTAAGTGACCACATATAGGCTACAAAAATAACAGCAGAAATATAGAAAGAATTGTGACTCTTTGCTGCTATCTATCTATTGAGATTCTGATTTTTGTAGCCCAGAACAATATGGGCTACAAAATGAAGGTTTGGGCTACAATATGGGCTACAAAATGAAGGTAAAGGATGAAGCTGATGAGGAAAGAACCAGCTGATCCCAAGCTAGATGGAACTTTGATGTAAACCCATATTAGCTGACTCCCAAGGTCTTCAAGAGAACAACCACGAACCAGTTAACTTGAAATTAAAGGAAAAAGCCTAGAAGTTAGCTGTGAAGCACAAATGTATATAAAGGCTTTGACCTTTTTCTCCCCATTGTTGTGGGTAAACTATCTGTTTATAAAGCTTCATTCTTGTCAGTAGTAAAGATTTAAATCTAGCCAAGTTGTGTTGGAGAATCTTCCATGAGGTTAAGCCAACTGATGAATATAGGATTGTGTGCCTGATTTTACTAAAATTTACTGCTAACTCCTGGTCTGAAAACTGACAGAAAACTGAAAACTGAAGAACCTAAAGTTCTTCAGATCTTGCTCAATTACAGTTCCCAGCAGCCCCAGCTACCATTAGCTTGCCGGTGATATAATTCTTCCAATTATATGGCAGACAGGAAGGACCTTCCTTCATTGAGCAAATGCTTGAGGTTGTTTGCGCTGTCCCACAGTCTGTAACTATTCCTCCCTATATGGCACAACTATGATAGTTTAAATGGACTTTGGCTGACTCTATCTTTACCATTTTGTTCTAGCTGCAGCCGTGAAGTACACTGGCTCGAAAAGGGGAGATATGAATATTTAGGAAAGCTTTGGAGGCAAGAAGTGTTGGTGTGAATTGCAGCTTTTGTAGTTCATAATTCATACAAGCTACTTTCTGGCATTTCTTCTGTCTTCTGCAGACCCCAAATATTAGGTGTATATAGGCAACTTCAAAGGCAGAAACTTGCTTGTGAATTCTTCTACACTACAAGTTTAGCTATTTTCTTTTTCTGGAAAGCACTGGGGATTTTTTTCGGGTCTCTGACCTTTGTCTTCTTACTAACAATATCATATACTTTCTGGAAGAACCAATTGCAATTTTTAAAATCTTCCCTTTCCTTTTTAGTTACAGTACATAGAATAGATCCATGTAGCGGCTTTAGCAGCCATATATTTAATAACAAATTGTGCAATACTTTATATAGCTTATAAATTAATATACAGTATATGTATAAGTGTGTGTGTGTGTGTTGTTGCTGTTGTTTATGGACTAAGGGAGAAGTTGTTAGAAAAAAGTTATGTAAGAGTTAATGTAACAAATCAGAAAAAAAAATATTGAATAGAGCAGGACATTTTTGGAAAGAATCTGCAGTACTTCAGTGGGATTTTCAAAAACCTTGTCCAAATAACTTTTATATCTACTGTGAATTCTTAATATTATATAAGACCTCAGTAATCTCAGACAGTTGCGTCAAACTCATACCCAATCCTGTTGACTAAAATATTCATTCTAAAAAAAAAATTAATATGGTAAACTAGTTTATCTTTATTTATTTATTTGTCATATTGCTCTACCACCCATCTCACATGCAACAACTCTGGGCAGATTACAGATGATAGAAATGACAAATTGGTAAAAGCACTACAATATACATATACATATAAATACTGATACAAATATAAAAATACAAAATATAAAATTCAAAATGGCAAATAAGATCTTATTCTTGGCACCATCACGGTGCCAACCACCCCCATGAATGGCTATCTCCCCTCCCATCCCAAGCAAAGTGGCATAACCATGTCTTAACCCCCTTCTGGAAGGCTGGGAGAGTGAGGGCCTGTCTTACCTCCAGGGGTAACTTATTCCAAAGGTCAGGTGCCATGGCAGAGAATGCCCTCCTGGATCCTGCCAGCTGGCAATCCCTCATGGAGAAGGTCCATAACATGCCCTCTCTGCCTGAGAGGGTCAACGTAGCGGGGGTGAGGCGGATCCTCAGGTAACCTGGACCCATGCCATGTAGGGCTTTAAAGGTGATAACCAACACCTTGAACTGGACCTGGAAGCAAACTGGCACCCAATGGTGTTATATGTGCCCTCCTTGGGGCTCCTAAGACTGCTTGCAAGGCCACATTCTGCACCAGCTGTAGCCTTCAGATACTCTTCAAGGGTAGTCCCATGTAGAACACATTGCAGTAGTCTATGCAGGAAACGACTAGGGCCAAGAAGGTGACTGGCCCAAGATCACCCAGCTGGCTTTGTGTCTAAGGCAGGACTCACGGTCTCCCGATTTCTAGCCCAGTGCCTTAACCGTTACACCAAACTGGCTGTCTAATTTATATTTATATTGGGATCATTCATGTAGTATCAGTTTTATATACAATTGTTATTGTGAATTTGATACTAAAAATTAGATTTAGGTAATTAGCAGAAGCTGAAGTCTGATCCTTCAGTATGAGTACTATCCAACCCCATCTCCCTGAATAAATATATCTCCCAATGGCATTGCGGAAGATTCACTGAGTTCACTCCTAGGTCTGGAATACAAGCTTTTATCTGGGAGAACAGCTAAAGATTACTCCAAAATGAAGATAAAACTATTTTCCCTGGTGCTTCTTCCCACTCCAACACCTCCAACTTGCTGGGATTAAGCTTTAGTTGAGACAATCTTATCCAAGTGTCTCGTCTCATCTCATCTCATAGCTATAAAACTCAGGTTAATCACTGTGGTAGTGTTGGCAGTGGTTTCTATATTTATCTCTGTTTCTATCTGTTTCTTAGGTGATGGGTAAAGGATAAAAAGAATCAGGGGAATAAAAAATATACATATTTGCTTTTGGTGTGGAATATATTCATTTGTTTTTAGAATAAAAAAAAAATTAAAAATTCCATTCAGTTGAGCTCAACTCCTGGTCACTTCATAGATTCCTCCATGTAGCATTTCTAGCAGCAATACAGAAAAAAATCACCTTCAATTATGCTTTCCTGGCTTACAACCCTGGTATTTTCATCCAGTACTAACCAGCTCCAACTCTGTTTAGCTTTTTGAGAACGCCTAACTTTAACTTA
This sequence comes from Candoia aspera, assembly GCF_035149785.1. Classification (NCBI taxonomy): domain Eukaryota; kingdom Metazoa; phylum Chordata; class Lepidosauria; order Squamata; family Candoiidae; genus Candoia; species Candoia aspera. The sequence goes on from NC_086158.1 coordinate 76,925,444, forward strand.
TTGGTAGCATCCAATTAGAATAAAGCTATGGTTCTGAATAAGGTCACTGAGTTATAGCTAAAGGAAAAGAAGATGACATTTTAATGACTTGCCTCACTAGAGTATGACTTTAGAGAGGTTTCTGGGTATCATTAAAAATAGCTTTAGCCTCAGACCTGTAAGCTGGCTGGAGTAGCACACACCAATTCATAAAAAATGAATCTGGTCTACAGTATGAAAATAAATTAGCCTTTTACTTGTGTTTTACAAACAGCTTTCTATTACATATATACTCTACAATCATTTTGTCATTTTTCAACCTGGAGTAGCAGCTTGCAAAAAATAAACCTTTTACTTGCACGGGCAAACATAATTTTTGTGTTGCGCAATTTTGGTTCTTTTCTTCAGATGGCACTATTTTCTCTTTTTATTTATTTATTTTTAATTCAGGGCCCATGCTGGCAAGTTGTCACATACAAATATAGATGCTGCCCACTTCATTCTTCATACTGTTTTAATGTCCTTAAAAATTACTATATTCTGGCTTTAGATTGTTCTCTGAGATAGATTATCAAATCTCACCCTTTTCACAGTATTCAGAAGCAAATTTACACAGCAATATTTTAAATCTGAATTTTACTGGAGAGAAGAAATGCTCTGAACTTTGAAATAAAAATACCTATTTTTATTTTTACATGATTCTAAAGGAAAATTTTACTTGATTTGTACTGAATCTCTGACAATAATCAAAATTAATACTGAAACAAAATGAAGTGAGGTAATGAAAGAGAAACATGAAGGGACATACATATACCTTGAAGTGACCCGAGAAACTTGAGAATGACCTTCTTTGCTCAGCTTGCTAAATTATGGCATGGCTAGATCTAGAAAGATCTACAAATCTAGACCATCATGTAAAGCAGTGTTTCTCAACTTCAGCATTTTTAAAATGTGTGAGCTTAAATCTTAAATCAATTAAATTAAATCAATCTTGAAGTTGTTGAGGTTGAGAAACACCGGATTAAACCATGGTTAAAATATCTTAATCATAAGTTATACCCATGATTTGTTATAAACTTACCTCAGCCATGGATTCATATGATTTCTGAACCCATGGACGGGAGAGGAGGGATGTTTATTTTATTTTATTTTATTCCGCCTTTATTATTTTTATAAATACCTCAAAGTGGCGAACATACCTAATACTCCTTCCTCCTCCTATTTTCCCCACAACAACAACCCTGTGAGGTGGGTTGGGCTGAGAGAGAGGGACTGGCCCAAGGTCACCCAGCTGGCTTTCATGCCTAATGCAGGACTAGAACTCTCAGTCTCCTGGTTTCTAGCTTGGAGCCTTAACCAAGTTGCGTTCAATAAAGGCATGTATTGAATGCATCTCCTAGAAGTACTGAAGCATCCATTTTCTCTGGATGCCTCACATGGCTGCTTCAAAGGCTGTCGATCAGTTATGTACCAAATTGTTGTCTGTGTATTCACACACTCAAAGAGGTTAACTGAGGAAAAAAACCCAGGCAGCCTCATTGAGCCTCTTTGAGGATGTGGCTATTTTAATGGTTCTTCTGAATGATTTGCACAGCTGTTGTAATCATTACACGTGATAGACTACAAGCCAATTTAATCTGTCTTTAATAAGTAGTCCATAGATGAGCTGTATTGGCATACGGTTGTACAGAAAAGCAGAAGGCTTGTTTCGGGCAGAAAGCACATTAGAAAGAATTCCCTGGGGTTTCTTGTGAATGACATAATAAAACAAATGTCAGCGCAGCAGGCACCATAGAGCAGTGACCCTCTGAGATGCTTTTTATGATTGGGAGAGAAAAGGAAGTAATATTTCATACACTTTTGCTGATCAAGGAGGTATGAATGACTGTGGGTTATCGCTTCTGCCTGCTTCCCCCTAGAGACTATTTTGGAGATAGATAATATCTTCACAGGCATTGATAAGGGCGCATGAATCAAACTGTAGCACATAACATTTACTTTCTAAGCATTTTAGTCTCTTGTATCTAGTATTGATACCCTAATCATTCACATTTACAAGCTTGTAAATTGTAAGTTTATAGACGTCCATTTACATTTAGGAATTCTAACACACACTCAGTTGAACTTTCTATGGCAAGTTCACTCCCCATTTCTGTCTGACCAGCAAGGAAAAAAAAAACTTCCTAATTATTTTGAGTTATAAAATTGTAATAAAATATTGCCATGCAAACTTTAAACATGTATTCGGAGATCCATTGATCTGGAGATGGGAGAGAGCAAAAAAGAGTTAATATTCACTACCCATTTCTTTCATCACACTCATGTCTGTAGAAGCTTTCCTTATTATTCCTATTTAAAACAGCTCCATTCATGTACCTGTTACTGTATCCATTAGCTTTTCTGTTGGGTAAAGTCTAGTTTCAGAGTAAAACCTTACAGAGAAGCTGCTAATACTTCTCTATTTTATGTATATTTCTGTCTGGCAAAGTACAAGTAGAATATACATTTTAAATTCAGAAGTGTTTATTATGGATGCCCATAGAAGTAGTTATCGAGATGCTTCAAGGACTTTGGGGTAATGGTTCTAGTAATGACCATTAAATGCAGAGCTGTTTCTCTAGGAGAAGAACCATCATAATATGGAAATACAGTGGTACCTTTCCTGGGGAGAACTAATGAAAGGAAGGCAGTCTTCTACCTATTTCTTGTTCCCTCTGCGTCCACCAGCCACATAGTTTCTTACCTGGAATCTAAGACAGATTTAGAGTTAAAATCTAAATGTTTTAAAATTACTTTAAGGACAGAAGATTTAGAATTAGCCAGGGAACACAAATGCTTTATTAATTTGTGGATTTATTTAAAGTTTAACTCACCAAATCACCATTATTATGACTGGATTATCATTTTTGTACAGAAAAAGAAAGTAATACATCAAGCTACAGTAATACATCAACCCTAATTCTGCCCTGCAAATGCTCTTATTCACATTGTATTAAGACACATGCTTTGGAAAAAATGTAATCTGTAAACTTACACTTTGTTTTTGATTCTATTGAGAGCCAGTTTGGTCTAGTGGTTAAGGCAACCGGCTAGAAACCAGGAGGCTGTGAGTTCTAGTCTTGCCTTATGCATGAAAGCCAGCTGGGTGACCTTGGGCTAGTCCCTCTCTCTCTCAGGGTTGTTGCTGCAGGGAAAATAGGAGGAGGAAGGAGTATTAGGTATGTTCCCTGCCTTGAGTTATTTATAAAAATAACAAAGGGGGGATAGAAAATAAATAAATAAATAAATAAAATAAAATATAATAAACCCAATCTAAAATTATCCCAAATTATTTGGGGATAATCTTTCATTTGTGATAACCTCATAGCTATGAAACTGATTATTTTTCCATTTGGTGTGTGTGTGTGTGTGTGTGTGTGTGTATGAATGGATGGATGGATGAATAGATAGATAGATAGATAGATAATCTGTCCCCTCCCCTGACCTGAAGTGATTTATTGAAGAATGCATGAAAGTTTTCTCTATTTTAAAGAAAAAAGTTATACGAAACATTTGGCTTCATTTCTTGATTGATTTAGACAATCAAGAAAAAAGAAACAACATGACAAACTCCACTGGCAAATGTCTAAGTGATTACTTAAGCCAGCTTTAAACTCATGACAGCAGACTTTCTGAGTTCATTCTGTATTCATTTGGTCATCTTACATGCCCCTCAGAGTATTTGCTATGCAGCACCATGCATCTGGTGATGCATTCATTCAGGGTACTGAAAATCCCAGCGTGAAAAGATAAATGGCAATCAAAACATCTAATGCAGACAGCTTCCAAATTGCATATGAAATCATTGGAATGTTTGGCTGTTTTTTTGTTAAGCCTCTTGTGCTGTGTGTCTATTCATGTTTTTTTGAAAAATTCCATCCTCTGCCTGTCCTCCCCCCATTTCTGATGCATTAGGCAATTTTCTTTCAAGGAGCAAAAAAATGATGATTATGGTGACAGTGATGGTGATGATGGCAAAAATAATATTCTTAGGGTAGGAAAAACCTAGCCTCGTTTAAATTGTTATATTAAATTTATTGATATATATACAGGATAGATAGATAGATAGATAGATAGATAGATAGATAGATAGATAGATAGATAGATAGATAGATAGATGGATGGATGGATGGATGGATGGATGGATGGATGGATGGATGGATGGATGGATGGATGGATGGATGATGGATGGATGGATGGATAGATAGATGATAGATGATAGATGATAGATGGATGGATGGATGGATTGATGGATGGATGGATGGATGGATGGATGGATGGATGGATAGATGATGGATGGATGGATGGATGGATGGATAGATAGATAGATAGATAGATAGATAGAACCGCTTTGGTGGGATGGTAACAGTGTTCCGTGCTTGTCATGCCGGCCACATGACCGTGGATGCTTCTTCGGATAGCACTGGCTCTTTGGATAAGTAATAGAGATAAGCACAGCCCCCTAGAATCGGACATGACTATGCAGGGGAATCTTTACCATATGTATGTATGTAGCATTCCATTTCTTCTTTCCTCAGAGTAACACCAATAACCAAATGGGACATACGAAAATGTCAGGGGCTCTTCGGATCTCAGACAGAGCCTTTTGCAGACCTTCTTTCCTGAGATCCTTTCTGCTAAAGATAAAATCTGGGATCTTCTGAATGCTGTTTTATGGCCTCTTACTAAAAGAGACGAAATAATTCCCTGGAGTTCTTATTCACTGGAATCACAAATGCTAATTCAAATATGCTTGTGGTCTTTTTAACAAAATATGTGCAGAAGACTTCCATTTAGTAGGACAATTGTTCCAATTTGCTTAACTAGTAGTTGCTTCAATAGAAAAACTAGAATTGGGCATTCTTTCCTTCATTTCTGATTTAATGGATTGTTCATTTTTTATTTTATGGTTGCAAACCTAAATGCATTAACCTGCAAGTCAGCCTCATGAGATGCAGTGAAATCATCTTCTCTGTGGTTATGGATACAAATGCATAGTAATAATATAACCCAATTCTGTCTATGGTTATTCAGCATTAAAGTCTGTTAAATTAAATGGAACTTTCTTTGTAATATGCATGCATAGGTTAGCTGCCTAGGGTTGCAATCCTATCTTCATTTATAAAAGAAGGAACTGTTGTTGTTGTTGTTGTTAGTTGCTGTCGGAATAAATCCCATTAAATACACTGACTCGTACTCAGCATTTCATTCATTTCTCACTGTATGTGATCTCCAGCCAACAAATCACCTCAGTGGCTGTACTTAGCATGTAGACCAATTTATCAAAACCATTCTTAAAATGACATGCTTGGAACCACAAATGCATCTTGAGCCAAACAGACTTTCTGAAATAAAACATATTCTAGAAAATATATTTGATTACACAGTTAGTCTGAACCCATTTAATAACTGAGCATGTGCTTAACTGTCTGAAACTTAAAAGAGCTCGTCTTTGGCTGGATCGTCTTGATAACCTAAACCAAATAATGCATTTGGGACTGATTTGTTTTCTGATTTCTAAATACTGAAGGGCATAGACATCATCTTAGCCTGTTACAATCAGAACAATGAAGTCTAAAATCTATTTTCTAAAATCTCAACCAACAACAGCTAACAGCTTGGACAGGAAGGTCTGGAGTGGAGAAAGTGTGACTAGATTGCATGTTCCCTCCATAGGTTTTTGAACACCTGAAGATAAAAGAGAGTGCCTAAAAGATTAATGTGAAGTGATTGGTTTTGGGTATTCATTAAGAAAATTATATTCCTGTCTGTTTTTTTAAGACATGATTTCTCCATAAAATTGCATCCAAATTTAGGATGAATTATTTAAATCAAATTATAATGATGAATTTATGTATACAGACCATAATATTAATTGCCCAGTAGATTTTGTTTCTCTTTTCTTGATTTGAAAACATAGAAAAAGCAAATAATATTTTCATGTTTTTCTCATTTGTTCTGCAATTCGCAACGTTTTTCTTAAATAAAAAAAATTGCTAATCAAAATTCCCCTTGTCTTGTTATATTTTCCAGCTCTCGTAAATGTGAAACTTTGGGCTATTGATCGGCAATGTTTTCAAACAATAATGATGAGGACTGGCCTCATCAAGCATACAGAGTATATGGAATTTTTAAAAAGGTATGGCACTGGTTTATTTGTTTGTCTTTTGGAAGCACACTAAATTTACTGCCATTCTTGGGGAATTTTGTTTGTATATTTTTGTCTTGTTGGAAGTGGGCTTGCGAAAGCAATGTAATGAGTGCTCATTTCTACTCATCACTTTTAATTTGCTGCTTTAACCACATGTATGGCATAAGAGGGGGCAATGATTGAAGATCTCAGCCTCATTACTGTTTGCTTTTCCTCATAGTAACAATTTCTCTGTAAGGTTGTTAGTGGAAAAATAAGGATAATCTGAGAATAAATACGGTAATCACAGAAAGAGCAGTTTTTACAGGTCAGTTAGGAATCTCTCTTTTAAGAAAAGCCTGATGGAAGAAATAAAATAATTGTGTTTCTAAGAAAGGTAATATGGCTTAATTCTTCTTTTCAAATAATATTTAATATTTTAAAATAATATATTTTAAAAGGTATGCTTCTGTATCTCGCAGATAGAGGCATCACTGTTTGCTTTGGACATCTACAAAATGTAGTTTAAATGAGTTAGAAAGGAAAGGAGGTTTAATGATGTGTATTTTTATTTTTTTTAATTTAAATGTAAGTCCTTGAAATGGATTCAAGTAGTTCTGCTCTCCCTAATACAGTACAAAACTGCCAGAATGTTGAGGTACATAATTATTCAAGAGTGAAGTATATTAACATAAATCTACTTTCATTAAAAGTTATTAAAAAACCAGAAATATAAGATCCTTCATTCAAAAAAGAAAAAGAATGCTACTAGAAAGCTTTAAGTAGTTGACAGGGGACTCATGTTGTCCGGGCAACAGAGTTCACATTGTTCTTCAGCCCTGACCTAGTGAGTCTGTTTCTCTTACTGCAGTCATGGAAAGAAAACAACATTTTGAATGTAGATTTAATTTGCAGAAACTGTTCCCAAATGAAGTTTAAAAATATTTTGCTTAATTCTGGAATTAGGAAAAGGAGAAGTCGTTAACAATAAATACACATATAGGTCAGCTTCATTTGGATTGGATAGACATATCTCTGTGTGAAAGAAGATTGATGAGTTGTGGAACTCATTGCCTAACAATTCCATGTGTGGAACTGTTAGGCAATAAGTTCCATTGAAATCAGTGTGCTGCGCTCCATTTTTGCCTTAAACCTAATTGATTGTACTGTATTTGAGATTGCTGTTCAATGGTGTTGGGAAAAGGGGGGGATATTACATAGCACTGATATAGCAATGCCTCTTTCATGGGCTGAGGACACAATGAATGCAGTATCATGGGTAATTACAGAAAAACCATGTTGACAAAGTAGGGTTCTGCCATGATTAGGTACAAGTAGGGACATGGCCCTGTCATGTTCACTGATTCAATGTAGTTTATACATCGTAACGTTTCACATGCCATGGCGCTGACACGTGTTTCTGTTTGGGAGTGTCATGAGTGAGGATGGCGAGCAGGGGGCTCCCATCCAGGCTGTAAAGCGCAAGCGTAGTACTGAGGAATTAGGTGGCCATTCAAAGAGACACAGATCGGGCCCGCCTTAGTCTTTGGGGTTTATATGTCTGGGTTTTCCCATGCTTCTTCAGTTTGTTAGGATTCTCTGTTATGTAGCAGTAAATAAACACTAGAGACCTATTCCTTGTCTCAGCGTGGTTCCTGGCTGTTAGGACAGGGAGGGAGCTGCTGTGAGACCTTGTACCAAGCTCTGTATGTGAAATCAGTACAATGGAATGTGTTTGGGTTATGCTATCTGTTCAAGGCCTTTTCCCGCAGACCATCAGAAACCGTTAGGAGCACCTGGGATTGTGAGCCTGGGAAGATTCTATGGGGGGAGGGATTTCACTTGCACCGAGGGTTTTTAGTTTGAATTTGGCGCACTTTCATCATTCTCAGCTTTCTCTGTGATCCTGCATACTATTCTTCAATAAATCAGATATCTTTGAATTTCTGCTCATGAGTCTGATAGTGTTGTAGAATAGGCAACCATTACAGGCCCTTAATAATATAACCCAGTTATAATCTCATAAAAACTTGTTTAGTCTTTGAGCTGGTCATTCATCCATCCAAACTCTCAGCAACTTTTTAAGGCCTTTAAAAAGAACTTGAATCTGTTGAGAAAACTATTACGTTGAACAATTTTATAGCCTTTTTTTTCAAAATAGATTATGGATTCTTGATGGGAGTAATAAAGTTTGGAAGAAAGCCAATTTGGGGGGAAAAGTCCATTTCTCAAGATGATAGCTTATCCTGGTATAGATTATCCAAATGCATTGAACCTGTTTATGTGCAGAGAATATAATAATTTAGTTTTATATTATACTGATAATATAATGAACAACGAAAAAGCTGTCCCCAAAAAAATCCCTGAATGTTGCTGCTAGGGGTAATTATATATTAAAAAGTCCTGGCGTTGGACTGTCCAGCCATTGATGCAGAGCCATTAAATAATAATTGGATCAATGTACCGCAGGGATAGGAAGCAGAGATTAGAAAGCATGGAGCCACAAGACACTTTGGCTCACCTTTCATATTTTTGGATTATTTTGCTGAAAATGGGAAACTGGCAGGGTGAAAGCAAACATCAACCTTAAGTATCATCTTTATTTTCAGAAATGTTTCTGAAACCAACCTAAGTCCCTAAGTCCCTAAGTCCCATTAATATTATTCAAAAATAAACTACTGCTATCAGTATCTGGGCTGCAAAAATCCAGATGACTACTTGATGGAAGCCAAGAATTTTATGTACTGTATCACCTTACTGTCACCTAGTGGTCATCTTGATTCTGCAGCTCAAATCAGGTAGCTTTAAAAAATAAGCAAGAAAGCTACCTTCAGCCTATTGTTCTTCTGTCAAGAAAAAAGACAAATTTTCTGGAGAAGTACATAGCAACCTTGGAGATTAGGAGGGGCCAGAAAGCAAAGCTCAGCTGTTTGTTTTCTGGCAAGGGTTTTTTTTTGCATCTGCCCATGCCTGCTGACGTTACCATTTTTAAGGCCCTACAAGGCACAGAAAAAATAGACCAGGCTATTTGTGGCTATCTGTGGGACTGACTGTCCCCCATTGTTTCTGCCCACCCCACCAGATCTAGCAGGAAGGGCACGCTTTGTGTCCCTCCGTCAAACAATACCACCGTGTTGGACCCTGGAGTCAGGCCTTCTCTGTGGCTACACCTGCCCTGTGGATGGCTATCCCTCCAAAGAGCTGGATGGCCCAAATACTTTTAGCTTTCCATAAGACTCTGAAGATTTGGCTGTTCCCCCAGGCTTTGGGGCCAGGTAGTTAGGTGAGCTCTGTTGGTGATGTGGCTTTTTGTTTGAGGGTTCATGTTTAATCAGGAAGTCAAGGGTTTAATCTTTGAATGCCAGGGTCACAGCTGTGAGATCGGTGGCTCAAATAAATAAATAAATAAATTTACCATTTACAAATGGCAGCCTTTTTCTGAAAGGGTGACTAAAAGAGATTGCCTACCCTTGTCGTTTTTTTCACAGATTCAGTCCTTGTTCTGATCATAACAGGCTAGAATTTAGAAAGCTGTAGATATCTGAAAAAAAACCCCACAGGAATTTGTTTGGAGATATATAATACATCATTCATATATATATATATATATATATATATATTTGTTTGGTGATAGACAGACAGACACAGACACAGACACACAGCCTGCATCTCTATCCCCTGGGTTTGGAAATATTTTATTCAAGAATAATAAACATCAATAATTAGGATCATAGTAGTTACTATCTCCTCGGTTCTCATTTTCTTCTTGGCTTTGGTCAATGCTGTAAAAATGGGAAGAGATGGAATGATTGAATATACTAATTAAGTTGTTATCTTGTCTCCCTATTGTGCAAGCAGCAGCTGATAATTACTTTAGTTGAGCTAGGTTTCCATCCCTCTCTAAAAGAGACATGAAGATGTGTGTAGAATCAAAGCTCATTATTTAGCAAAGATCTCAAAGGGACATTATTTTAAAGTTGTATTGTGAAATGTGTATCATACGATGACAAAAAAGCCCTCTTCTATTTATATGTTGTACAAGATAAGTTAATCAATTCATCTCTTTTACTAGTATTTGCTTCTTCCTTGAACAAATTGAGTTAAACTTCCCTTTATCAGAGAAACTATGGCATGTCAAGTTTAGGAATGGATGGATCAACCTGTTTCTTTTTCAGTTCCACATGCATTCATTCATAAGACACTTCCAGCCTTTTTTACATCAATCTCTGAATTAGCAAATCCATTAACAATATCCAATTCTGTTTTTTCACTGAGAGAAGAGCATGAAACAAAGAGAAAGATTTCCTTTCCCCTTCATTTCCCATGTCCTCTAAATCTACTCTGGTGGGTAGACTTCAGTCATCTCAAGCAGTTATGATTGAGAAGTGGCCTAGAGGACTTTCAGGGAAGAAGAAAGCAGAGAGTGAATCTATTTTATGAGTTCAAGTCTGTTTGCATAATATTTTATTATTTTGTAACATGTTATACAAAATGGATATTAGTTCACATTTTCTCTAAAATAAATGTGCTATCCTAAAATATGTATTTTAATAGAGTCCTTGCTATATTGAGCTGAAAATCACAATTGCAAAATCTTGAAAAAGTGTGAAAAAGAAAAGATAACTGTCTTCTGATTCTCATATTATTTCAGAAAGTATGAATCAAGATTGTTTACTTTTAAAGAAGTGAACAAAATTGTCAATCATCCTATTAGGATGAAGACATGACAGTTTTCTCCAACCTAATATTCTTCAGATATGTTACATTACAATCTGCCTTATCTTATGATGGCTTTGAATTAAGGAAATTTTAGACGAATAAATTTCAAGAACTCTAGGCTGGGTCAACTGTACTAATGTTAGACATTGAGAATAATGATGGTTACTGCTGAACTAAGAAAAGTGAAATAAAAAGTTGCTCACCAGCCTGGAATGGTGCTCGACACCATTTTTTTCTGTTTCTGTTCAGTTAGACCTGCTTTCCAGATAATAACTCCCAGAATTGCAGGTAATATATCCATCAGATCTTGGCATAGACTAAATATTATTAACTATCTGTGTTTCTCCATGGTTTCAGACTATAGCTTTCTCCATTCCTACATAAAGATACAAGAGATTGAATTTAAGGCTTTAGGATGCTCTATCATTGTCTCACCACCCTTAATCATCATATTACTTTGACTTTTAATAAAGAATTATATATTAATTATTAAAGTCATATAAGAGTTTATACAGAAAAACAAAATTAAAAAACACAAATGCTTAAAAATATTATTTTAAGACATTCATCTTCAAATCCAAGAGTTCAAAAGGATCCAAAATTCAGGGTAGATCTGCCACCTGATTTAGAGAAAATTTGGAAAAGTATGATTTTATGTTGCAAATATATACGTATTTGTTCTTATCTTAGTGTTCAACTTTATTTTATTTATTTTCTAGATTTATATCCTCCGAATTCAAAGTAATAGTTGTTCTTTATTCAAAATGGAGCGAATGTGCCGAAGTGTCATTACACTGTCAATTTTATAGTGCTCATTTGAATGTTTTATTTTCTTGATCAGGTGGGATATGTCTGTGTCTATATTCACATACAAACAGACAGGTTGGATATATGTTATTTATTTAATATGCAAATATCAGCTAGTTAACACAAAATTATTACTAATAAAATAGGCAAAATCATTTATGGCATCTTCTCATATACAGGAAACACTTAATGAGGACTGATTTTTTCTTAGGAATTTTTTCTGAAATATCTCTTATAGTGCTAATGTGCCCCAAGCAAAAAAGGAAGTCAGCAAAAAGGTTTGTTTATTCCTTTTCTGTCACATTTTTAAAAATGAATAACTGATTTTATTCATTTAAATATTGGCAGCTTTTCTTTTCTTAACAAGCCCATAGCAATTTATATATTTTAGGCCTACTTACAGGTAGTAAAGTGATTTTAAATTTTATATTCACTATATTCAATATTTTTATTAGTAGTGGTTCTGCTGAATCTGTTTTCTCATCAAAAAGTTCAGGGACCTCTAGGCAGCTGATGCAAATAAGATTTACTGCTGAAGAATCCTTGCATAGCAATAAGATTTTACCAAAAGCTAAATATAATGCAATGTGAAAATCTGTTAAATGCAGATTTAAGCAAAGAGTTTTTATCATTTAAGGACTATAAAATAAGGAACAGTGAAGTAAATGATCAACCCTTAGTGGCTAGCAAAATAATGTGCTGAAAACTACATCTAAGTTATTATGGATAATGGGAAAGAGGAATTTGATCTGTTCCATGAACAGTATCAATCTCAGTATACTTCTGTTGTCATTTAGTTGCTTTCAACTCTTTGTGACTTCATTGACATCATCTCTCCAGTATTCCCTATCAGTAACTGTTTGAGTTTTTATAAGTTTATGCTTGTGTCATCAGTGGTAGAATCTAGCCAGCTTGTCTTCTCTTGGCCGCTTTTTTTATTGCCTTTAATTTTTCAAAGCATCTTCTCCAGTGTTTCTTTTCTTTACATTATGTGTCCAAAATATTGAAGCTTTAGCTCAGGGTTTCTCAGCCAGGGTTCATGGAACCCTGAGAGGTCACTAGGGATTCCCTGGGCAGGGCCGCAACTAGGGTCTGTGTCACCCGGGGCAAACATGGATTCCGCGCCCATTTTGGCACCCCCCAGCACTCATTTTGGCACCCCCCAGCGCTCATTTTGGTGCCCCACCAGCGCGGCACCCAGGGCACATGCCCCGGTTGCCCCCCACACTAGTTGCGGCCCTGTCCCTGGGAGATCATGGTTTATTTAAAAAGAATATTTCAAATTCGGGCAATTTAACATTAAAGAGGTAAGTTGCATTCTTTATTTTTAGTTTAAGAATACTGTTAATTCACATATGCAGGCCTACTGTCATGAGTAAGGATGGCGAGCAGGGGGCTCCCATCCAGACTGTTAAGCGCATGCGTAGCACTGAGGAATTGGGCAGCCATTCAAAGAGACACAGATCGGGACCGCCTTAACCTTTGGGGTTTATATGTCTGGGTTTTTCCCACACTTCTTCAGTTTGTTAGGATTCCTGATATGTACTAGCAATAAACATTAGAGACCAGTTTCTCAGCGTGTTTCCTGGCTGTTAGGACATCTACACATGAAACAAATATAATAATTTTGTAACTTCTGGCCTATATTTGAGCCTGAATGTGCAGGGGTTCCCCAAGGCCTGAAAAATATTTCAGTGTTCCTCCAGGGTCAAAGAGTTGAGAAAGGCTGCTCTATTTTCATTGTTAGTGCTTCCACTAAGCAGTCTTCTTTTACTTCATCTCGAACTGAACGATCTGTTCTTATTGCAGACCAAGATATTCACAACAATTTTCTCTAGCATCACAGTTCAAAGGCATATATTTTACTTTGTTCAGACTTTCTGATGATTCAACCTCCCCAACCCTATTTTACAACTAGGAAAACCACAGCCTTGACAGTACATTGCCTTTATTGTCACAATGTAATATATCTGCACTTTAATCTTTTAGCCCTATCTATGATAGTCTTTCTCCAAAGTAGTAATGATCTCTTTATTTCATCAGCATCAGCATCATCCTCATTCTCAGATTAAATTTATAGCCCACCTTTATTTTGCACAATTGAAAGTGGCATACATAGTGCTCCTTCCTCCTATTTTCCTACAACAAAAATTCTGTGAGATGGGTTAGGCTGAGAAAGAATGATTGGCCCAAAGCCACCCAGCCAGCTTTCATGCCTAAGGGAGAACTGGAATTCATAGGGTACTGGTTTCTAGTTCAAAATCAAAACCACTTAATAGCTACAGTCACTATCCCTGTCTGTTAGGAAGATAAAGTCCATTAATAACTCAACTTTTTCTCTATCTCTTGGCATTGTCTGTTGACATAATCTTAGTTGTTGTTTTTCAGTTTTGAGCAGCAGACTAGCTTTTGTACTCTCAGTTTCAGTGAGAGATTACTTAAGCACTGCTCACTTCCAGCCATCAGAGTGGCATCATAACCCTATTATCATAATTATAAATAATTATTATTATTTAAAATCCCGTGCAACCCAATATGTTAGATCCATCTCTCATTTTCTTCCAACACTTTGAATCTCAACCTCTATGTCTTCTAACCCTAGTACTATACACACTATTTTCACTTTTATGCATTTTAATGCATTTTTAAGATTTGTTTATGTATTTATTTCCACTCCAATCCTGATCCTGAGTCTTACATACCATATTTTTGTAAATGAGGTTTAAAATATAGAACATCTATAATAATCAAACCACATAATATAACTCAATTTAGTGCCAGAGATAAATATAATAACTCTACTTCAATTAGCCTCCCAAACTATAAGACAGAAGAATTCACCCTTCCTTCCTTAAGGTCTCCTGAAAAAAGCAGGATTTGAGGGCCTCCAGCAGAGTAGGGATTGTCTCGGGGGACTGCTTTTCCAAGGAAGAAGGTGGGGGGACAGCCATTGAAAAAGGCTCACTCCCAGGCCCCTGATGATGCCAATCCCTGAGGTGTTCTCTCATTGTCCCTTGCAGAAGACTTCACTGAACTCTATCACACAGAACTGATTGCAAGCCATCGCGGTAGAATAGCCATCCACCCTCCTTTATCTTGTCATTTTCACCTCCTAAATGTACATTGCTCCCAAAGCAGAGGTACAGTGGGGAAAACACCTGTTTTTTTGCCAAGCTGCTGGATTGGGGAGTGGGGGGGCTCTTTTCATGTGTACCACCCCAAGACTGCAAGTGGTATTGTAAAAATGTTGGGATGTCTCCATAGGCAGAAAAGTATTTTCTGCATGAGGTAAGCCTCACTGTTTCTCTGAACGGACTACCTGGCAAATCATTCTGATTTTTTCTGGCTGTTCAGGGGCCCTTACATACTTCCTTGTTTTATGAAGGTTGAATTATCTTTTTTATGCACAACACACAACAGGCTAGTTTAGCAGATGGTAGAATGCTATGTTGTTATCTTAGTAAGAATTGAAAACAAATTTTAGTGCTCTCCCATCTGTGATTCAGTAGGATGATCTACAAAGCTCTTGAAACATGGGCTTCTCAAAACCACATGTACATTCTCTTTCATAACTGTTCCACAGTTGAACAGGATTATACAGTTTCTTCCTATAGTAGCATTATCTTCCTATAGATGTTAATTATAGTTATCTAATGATAGTTTCTGCATCAACTGTTTTTAGTATTGAATATTATCTGCTAGTTCTTGCTTCTGGTGCTTTCGTGTAGCAATATAAAGTTTCATGTTCCCATGTATCTCCACAGACCTGCCTAAAAGCTATAAAAGAGGGAAAAAAGATATCTGGTTCAAAACATACAAACACACACACATACTCATGCTTGTAACAATATCATTTGTAATTTCAACCTATGAATTCAGCAATAGATAATTCATGAAAGTCAAATGGTTGCTCTTCTGTTCTGTAATGTACATCTGTGGGTTAATTCAGGATTTTAGTGAATTGAACTGATATCTCTATCAGGATCAGCTTGCTGTATAGAACTGTACAGTTGTGTTTAAAAATGAAACCTATGCAAGAAATGTCACAGGTGGTAGCTAGTAATTAGCCATCTGTGGATGTTAAGGATTTTACAATATTTGACTAGTGTACAGATAATCAGTACAATCAAGAGGTTTCTTACCAAGGTAAGGTTCAATTGCCAGAAATATTCCTCTGATAGAAAATGTAATATCTGTAACTTTTAAAATATGTATACACTCTCTTCACCAATTTATCCCATTAAATTCTAATAGAGAGAAGGAAACAATACATTGTCAGCAAAAAAGCAACTGCTCTTCATTTAGGTAAATATAATTGTTTCATAACTTAGACTGATAGTTTAATGGGTCTGTACATGTTCATATGAGAAAATCATACTTATATAGCAAATACTGAATGTTGATCAGTATTTAAAGACCACACAATTTATGTCATTCCCCTCAACAATTCAATAACATCTCAAATAACAGTTGGATATGTCTTTACAGATCTTTAGATTACATATCTACAACTCTGAAATTTCTAGCTAAATATTATAGAAATATTAATACTGACTCTGAATGATTGTTTCATTCAAGTTGTGATGCTGCTGCTGCTGCTGATGATGATGATCCAAGACCAAATCAACAAACATTAAAACCTTTAGAACAGTTAAAATGTATATATGAAAATTATAGAAAGCTAGAAAGAAACTGTGAGAAAGGTACCACTCAATTCCTATAATGTAAAGCTGTAGATAAAAAATTCACCAGTGCTCTTGATACATCTAAAAACTGATCACTTAAAAGGAAAGCAGTGATCTTCTCATTGTGAGGGTAATTAATTTTTTTAATAACTAGAGTTGTGAGTTTTGATTGCTATTGCATATACAGTGGACACTTTAATCGAATATGGAATAGAGATTCAACCTCTGTATTACAACATACACAAATATGGGAGGTTGAAATATCTTCCAGTTGTCACTCTGGAAGAACCCCCCAGTGGAGCCTGCATGATCGTAAGAAGTAGCCAGGGAGAGTCCAGGAGGATGGGACCATTCTACCATAATAGAGATGGGAGATTTGGGCCCTATATCTAAGTCGCAGACCCCCTGCTTGAATTCTGCTAAGGTTTTTTCAAAGCCTAAAGTCAGTAAGCCTGGTACTACCATACCACAATACATCAGATCTTGGTCAATATTTGAAAGGCTTTGTCATGGTGACAAGTGCTGCTACCCTTGCATACACTCTCCCAATGTTTATCATCTAGATACATGTTTATTTAATAATTATATTTATATATTGTCATTATCAAAAGACTGACTTCTGGTGGTTGTCAGTAAGTACTGTTCTAACAGACTACAGTAAGTAGAAAATAAGAGGCAGTCAGAAAATGTACCCAAACCTGTTTGTTAAGCTCCAGCAGATTGCTTTTGTTTAAGATCAATCTAAAATGAAAAGATAATCCAGTTAGCATATTACTAAAAACCAAATTTTGGGGGCGAAAACGGTGGCAATATAAATTAGGATCAAGGAAAGAAGGTGTTAAAAACCAACACTTGAAATTGCTGCGAACAAAAGCCTCATTAAGTCTATAGTTTGCATACTTGAGCATTTCCTACTACTTCATGCAAGCAATAAAATAACTATTATTATTAAATTTGGGCAACTGATTAGCTAACAAATCAAGCTATGATTGTTTAATCTTGGTTGATTTTAACAAGCCACATTGGAACAAACCAAAGACATAATAGAGACCTGTGATTATTTCAGAAGTGAAAGCTTTTGATCTCTTGTGAAAGAGAAGATGGGAAAAAGGAGTATCAGATATTCAAGCTTGTATAGACCTATCTTTATGACAATATATGGATTGTCATTATTTATGGAATTGGGTCAGTAGGTGGAGATTTGGGGATGCTAGAGAGATATCTACCGTATACCCTTCTTCCCATATAGCAGCAGTTAAAACACATTTCGTCTCCTTTCCCCAGTGAACGAAGGCAATGGACTAAAGGAGTTACTTTAAAACCTCTTTGCTTGTAAGAACAACAACAAAAACCTCTAATTCTTTAGTTTCGATTCTCTATTTCTCTTCTGGTCTTTTTCAAACTTAGAAAGTTTGAAGTTTTATTTTGTTTTGTTTGTTTTCCTCCTCTATGACTTTGAAAAACTCATGAAAAATACCCAGGAATCAATGATGATTTACAAAACTGAAACATCTTTAAAGACAGAATTCTGATAATGCTAACAGTGCTTTCTGTGATCTTCTGCAGAAGCAACCTATGTTGGAAGAAAGAATAATTAGGTAAAGTAGGTGATCATCAAATGAACAGATGAAAGGGTACAAAGCTTCTCCAACAATAAATTGACTCAATTAGGAAGCAATTTTCTGCAAATCACATTGGTCAGCTCTGTCTTCAGATGAAAGAATAGCTGTCCCAAACTATAAACAAGAAAGATGGAATTAATATTCTTGTTTCCAAATACTTGCTCTTAGGTTTTCCACTTCTTTGTATTTACAGTAATGACATCATATTTGATTTTGATGTCCAAATAATCTTTGTATTATTGAGTAATTTTATTGATTTTTTCTTCTTTCAGTATAATTAAAATCAAGGAAATGTTCATTTAGTAAATGCCCATTCAAACGGGAGCCACACCAATTTCTCCCCATCCCTATTCATTCCTGTGTACCTTTACTTTTTCATTAAACAAACTAGTAAATAACAATCTTTCTTATTTCAGTGTCTCTTTCAAACCCCTTTACATGATTCAAATAGAGCTTGGTGCTTTTAAACAGTGGTCAGGTTGACTCTCAAGAGGGACTTCATGAACATTATAGCATGATGATGATTTTAACCTGTTTATTAGCACCAGTATATTCCAACAACTTAGTATTTGCACTTGTTGTGATTAGGGGCTGCTTCAGTCTGGTTGTTCCTCTTCTGGTTGCTACCGAGCTCCAGCCCAAGCTCTAAGCCAAGCTCCAGGCAGGAATTGCCCCACAATGGGCTGCTTACCATAGCTTGTGGTCCTGGCAATTGACTAATAGCTCTCTTGCTTGTACTGTATTGTATGATGGTTTGTGCACTCTGTTAAGTCTCCTTTCTTTAGTGCTGGTATGTAGATAATCCTCTTCTACTCTGTTAGTCACTATTCCACTCTCCAGATTTGCTGGCATAGCTTGGTTAGAACCCTTATTGATTCTTCTTTTGTTGCTTGCCATATTTCTGTAGCTTTTCAGCTTAGTAATAACCAGCATGCTGATCTTACTTCATCTTCTAGTACGACAGGTTTTTGTAAGTAGAGAGTATCTTCTAAGGTCTCTTGGATGTTGACATCTCTGCTGTACTAGTAGTGACTAGTAGGGTCCTTTTTTGTAGCATTTTCACCAATATAAGTTGAGCAGGCAGTGTTCCAAAGACTGGGACTATATGAGCATTTATTTCATTATATAAGAATAAAAAAACATTCATCAATTAGTCTGTAAGTGTAACCAGTAATCTCTCAAACTGCTGACAAAATGAAATCGTTCTTGCAGAGGAACAATCCAAACCAGGGAACCTTGAACCAAATGTTAATACCAGCTTTTGGGGAAATGCACATCCTCTGTCTCAAGAGGCTTTTTTTGTTTTGTTTTTTACAATTTTTCTAGTTTTCAAACCCACCTTCAGTTTAGTCCTCCTGAAACAGACTCTGGAGGAAACTAATCTCTTTTTCTGTTAGGAATGAGAAGGGCTTTGTAGATATTAGTCTTTTTTCAAGTTAATAAATTAGCCATAACCAAAGTAAAGGTCTTTGGGCAGAGGATAAAAAACCCTCTAACAGATGGCAAATTCATGGGAACCAATTCAAACAGGAGACTCAAATAAATACCTGGGGTTTGTATTTCAGGCTAGCAGTAGGAAAAGCTCAGGCTGAATACTCTGCTGACTGTGCCCAAGGAAGCATGGATGCTATGGTTTTCTCTATATACATAATGGCTTTTACGTTCTAGGTGTCCTCAAGATATTTGAGACCATGTTGCTCTTCAAATTACTTTACTGAATGCAATTGTATTCCTATTGGGAGCATAGACAGCTTAATTGGTACAGTCCAAGTTTTTATGATCTATATTGGTGTCTCCAAATGGCCCACTAATAGGGCACTACAACTAAATCAGGTTTTGTCACAGTTGAGGTCAGGATAATAACCATATTATTTATGGTTAGAATGTAAATTCACATCAGCTGGCCTAGCATCATTCCCAAAGGAAGAAAATTCAAGTTAGTTTAGTAAAGGACACTGGAATAAAAGCTCCATTCCCCCCCCCCCCCCCCAGTTCTTGATGTTTATTTTTGCATAGGACTTTGACATTTGTAGAAGATCCATGAAACAACAGACCTCAAATCTGTTGTACATCTGAAGCCAGATTTCCAACTATCTATACACAGGAAACATCTGTTCCTGCTGGTACCCTCACCTAAATTGTAGTATGAAAGCCCTGCCAAATTTTCATTTTGTACTGAATAAATACCATTATCAGAAGTCAAATATTTAACCAGTATTTCTGTCCATGACAGGGTAGAGTGGGAGAAGGGCACTTTGAAACGATGAGTTATGATCTTTTACACTACTCATTTTGTAGAGTTGCCTGTACAGTGTTGATTACATAAAAAAAAAAAAAAACTATTCCATGCAGGCAGATAGAATTTTATACATTTTATCTTCTGTTTCATCAAAAAGTGAACATTTCCAGAAGCATAGTCCAATTTTGTGTAATTGCCTATTCTATCTGTAGTTAGTTGATCAGTAAGTAATAAGCAATAAGAAATAAAGTACTCGTTTGTGATAGCAAGGTTTTTAAGAATGTATTGTTGGCAGATTGCTGGGAAAGCCTTTAGCCCAGGAGAGATCAGAAAAGTCACACACACCAGGCATTTCTATAAAAATAATTTTTTATTTACAGAAAGCAAAACATATTTAAAAAAAGGCTTCTGCATTCTTGCAGCCAGCTCAGAGCAGCTACATGCCTACACAGAAGGGAAACAGAAACTAAAAAAGTCCAAGCAAGTTCCTTCCCCCCAGGTGCAAAAATCAACATCTGAAAAGGGGACAGTTGAATTCAACCTCTGCACCCGGCCAAAATGATTAGTTACCATAGTAACCTTAATCTGTAGTAGAAAACATTAACATGTATAGTATATATTTTTTAATCTTGGCTATTAATCTAACAAGAGATCTGTATTCTCTTCTGTTCTGTTCCTTTTCCCCATCCCTATTTTGCAGTAGAATCTTACCTGATTTTAATATCTTGAAGCCAAAATCCTTCCCACCTACCTACTTAACTACCTGTGTATGTTCTCATGAAACTTATTTTGACTTTTCTTCATGTTATATATAATATGGCTGGGCGAAAGCTGGCTGAATTTAGATTATAAATTTTTCCATTGGTATTAACTGATCGATTGATTCGCTGAAGGCAGTGAATATATATATATTATTTGAACTTTCAAAGCCACAGATACGGCCTTTGGGCTTGAAAATACCTCAACACAAATAGCAAATTGTAAGTGAATACTAGTGATTGGGGAGTAGGTAATTAATTATCATATAGAGATAAGTAAATTGGAGGATTAAAGGATGGCATTTTATATAAACATCTAGTGATGAATTGAAAGTGAATTAAAGTCACTTCTTTCTTCTCAAGCATCAAACTCGTTAACCTGCCAGTTAAAACATTACATTTCAAGAACATTAAGGGGGGGAAAAAAAACCCTAACTTACTTTTTCTCTTATGATACTGAAATGTTTAATCATGCAGACATTATTGTTATTGATATTTTTTCCAAGCACCTTTCAACCTTTCTGTTGTCTTTCTAATCTTACATTTAACACAACAGATTATTTTACAGATTTGTCTTCTGAATATTGGTGGTTTGTTTTTCCCTATTGGTCTATGGATAATGGAATCTTCAAAGTTCTAATGGAGATTCCTTTACAAAATGATAATTATAACAACAAAAAGTCTAAAACAAATCAGAAAATGGATAAATATCTTAAAAATAATCTCATTGCTTTTTCTTCCTTCCTGTTTCCCAAGCCTGTTTCCTTCCTTTTTCAAAACTTTTTACTGGTAAAAAGTGACATTTGGGTCTACTTACATAATTATATATAGCTTTTTTTCCAATTAGGTACAACTGATTCATGGAAAATAGTAGAGTGAGGATGATGACCACAATTAGTCAACAGTCTACAGATGGTTTGTTATTGCGTTGATTTAATATTTGGTTTAAAACAGCCTGTCCTAGCAGTGAGGAACCATGCTGAGATGAGGAATAGGTCTCTAGTGTTTATTACTGCTACATAAGACAGAAAATCCTAACAAACTGAAGAAGCGTGGGAAAACCCAGACAGATAAACCCCAAAAGTCAAGGCGGGTCTGTTCTGTGTCTCTTTGAATGGCTGCTTAACTCCTCAGTACTACGTTTTCCCCCCTGGATAGGGGCCCCCTCCTGCTCACCATCAGTGCTCATGTCATCACCCTCCCCTCCAGATTTACATTCCATTTCAGCCCTCTCCTCTCTAGAGTTCCTTCCTCCCTCCAAAGTCTCATGAGAGTCCATCTCCCCTCCAAGCTCCAGTGGGAACTGGGCAATGATGGAAATTCTTCAAAGGGAAACTCCTCCAAGGATGAATCAGTGCTGCTCTCCAGGTCTGATAACGCTTCTGGCCCAGGTGGCTGCCGCTGGAAAATAACTAGATAATTAGACGATTCTTCCCCCCTCCCCCTTGGGAAATGCAAGCCAGAGGTGGAGGGCTGCGGCTCCCCCTCCTCCTCTCGCTCTGGCCTCAGAGCCTCTGGCGGGGGTGGAGATTGCCAGCTTATGAACTCCTCTGCTTGAGATTCCTCTGCTTGCTCAGTCAAGTGAGGAATCTCTGGTAGAGTGTGAGGCTTGGGTTTGTGAGGGAAAAGCTGATGGAATTGTTGAACCAGCGCTGGTGCATGCATATCTCTGGCATTTTCCCACGTACGCTGTTCCTCAGGGTACCCTTTCCAGTGTATTAAATATTGGATGCCCCTTCCCCTCCTCCTAGAGTCCAGAATTTCCTCGACTTCATATTCCTCCTCCCCCTCCACAATTACTGGAGCTGGGGGGGGGCATTTGTGATCATAAGGTACTTGGGGGAGGGTCTTTGGCTAGCAAGGCTCTGTGAAACACTGGATGGACTTTCATGGATGCTGGCAGCTTTAAGCGATAGGCCACTGGATTTATCTGCTGTACCACAGTGAAAGGGCCCACAAACTTCTTGGAGGGCCTGGTAGAGGTCAAAAACTTGGTAGAGAGCCATACTTTGTCTCCTACCACAATGGCTGGCCCCTCTTGTCTGTGAGCATCTGCAGCTCTCTTGTAAGCACTCTTTGCCCTGTTCAGCTGCTCCTTTAACAACTCCTGTGCGGCTTGTTGCTCTTTAAGAAAATCAGTCATGGCTGGAACAGTTCCCTGCTGGGAGGAGGTGGGCAACACCCGAGGGTTAACCCCGTAGAGTGCTTGGAAAGGAGACAGCTTGGTCGAGGATTGCACAGAGTTGTTATAAGTAAATTCTGCCATGGGGAGCAGGGCTGGCCAATTGTCTTACTGATAAGTGGTGTAACACCTGAGATACTCCTGTAACCATTGGTTAATTTTCTCAGCTTGCCCATTACTAGCTGGATGATGCGATGATGATAGGTGGATCTGGACCCCTAATGACTGGAAAAGGGCCCTCCAGAACCTGGAAGTGAACTGAGGGCCTCTGTCACTCACCAAGTAATTTATCATGCCTCTATACCTAAAAACATGGTCCATAAACAACTGCGCTGTGGCTTGCGCAGATGGGAGGCCCTTGCAAGGAATAAAATGCACCATTTTAGTGAAAAGGTCCACCACCATTAGTATGGAAGTCAGCCCCTGGACCGGGGGTAAATCAGTGATGAAATCCATGGAAATTGTATCCCAAGGTCTACTGGGGGTGGATAGGGGTTGCAAGCATCCTGTGGGCTTCCCTGGGAGAGGCTTGGCTCATCTACAGGTATGACAAGAAGCAACGTAACCCTTTATGTCTGCAGTCATCTTAGGCCACCAGTAGTCTCTCAGAGCTCTATGGAGAGTTTTGAAAACACCTCCATGGCCTGCCGTTTGATGGTCATAGCAAAGTCTCAGTACTTCTTCCCTCAATGAGCGGGGAATGTATAATCGCCTGCTATGCCAGAGGATTCCTGCTTCCACATTAAATGGGGAGGCAGTGTCTTGCGGGACCCTCTGGAGGTCATCCATTCTGGCCCTGGCATATGGGTCCTGTTGTTGCGGAGCTCTGACTCTTGTAAATAGGTCCTCTGCTTGTCTGCCTGCTGCTAAAATCTCTGTCTGGTTCCCCCTCATAGACTGCTCAAAGTTGTAAGGTTGTAATATAGTAGCCTGTACCTCCTGGTGAGTAGCGGGGGTTGCCTGAATGGATCGAGATAAGGCATCTGCCAAACAGTTCTGCACCCCAGGAACATAAGAAATAACAAAATTGAAATGGGAGAAAAACTGGCTCCATATGGTTTGGCATGGGGTGAGGGATCTGATGTTTTGTAGAAGCTGTAAATTCTTGTGATCAGTGCAAACTTTCACAGGAAAGGTTGCACCTTCTAGCCAGTGCCTCCACTCTTGAAATGCTGCTTTAATTGCCAGCAACTCCTTGTTAAAAACATCACAGTTTCTCTCTGCTGGTGAGAGCGTGTGGAGTGGTGAGAAAAATGCACAAGGAAGCAGTGTCTTCCTTTCTTTGTCAGTATATTGCAATAAAACAGCAGCAATAGCAAAATCTGAAGCATCTGAATGCATTATGAATTGCTTCGTTGGATCAGGATGCTTCAAAAGCGGCTGGGATGCAAAGAGATGCTTAAATTCTTGGAAGGCTGCTTGCTCCCTCTCCCCCCAAATGAATTTTGATCCATTCTTCAAAAGCTGTATGAGGGGTTTAGCCCTGTCACTAAATTTATTTATGAATCTTATGTAAAAATTGGAGAATCCTAGAAATTTTTGTACATCTTTCACATTTCGGGGGGGTTGCCAAGGGAGAATTGCCTGGACCTTTGAAGGATCCATGGATATGCCTTCTGTTGATATTCTATAGCCCAGGAAATGTAATTCAGTTAAATCGAAGGCACGCTTCTCTAGCTTGGCGAACAGTTTGTTCTCTCTCAGTCTTTGTAAGACATTACTTACATAGGTTACATGAGTTGTAGCATCCTCAGAGAATATTAATATGTCATCTAGATAAATGACCAGATACTTATCTAGTAAATCAGAGAAAATTTGATTCATAAATCGGGAAAATATGGCTCCTGCATTAGTCAAGCCAAAGGGCAAAACAAGGTACTCAAATTTACCAAACCTGGTATCGAAGGCAGTCAGATATTCATGCCCCTCTTTCATCCGGATCAGATTGCATGCATTCCTGAGGTCCAATAGTAAAAATGTGTGCTTTCTGTAAGTGATCCAGCAGATCAGATATTAGGGGGAGTGGGTAATTTTCCTTGACCGTGACTTTATTGAGCGAGCTGAAATCATGCACCACTCTCATGGGTGTCTCCTGGGTTGCCGGTGCCAACGGGTCAGGCTTCTTTGGTACGAAGAAGGTAGGAGCAGATGCTGGGGAAGTAGATGGTCGGATGAAACCCTTTTGGAGATTAGAATCCAAGTAATCCTTTAAGGTGGCTAGTTCCTTGGTGGACAAGGGATATTGTTTCCTTGCTGGAATCTTGGCTCCTGGTATCAACTCAATGGTGCAATCACAGTCCCTATGGGGGGGAGGTAGTGCTGTGGCCTCTTGTTCGCTGAAAACATCTGTGAAATCTGCATACTTGGCTGGCAACTGGACCCCCCCTGCTTCCATGACTTCATTGGTTGCTGGAGAGAGGAGAGCGGCTTGAATCTTGTGGTGCTGGCATTCCTTGGCTGGGAAGGAGATTGCTCCCGTAGTCCAGTCCAAC
This sequence comes from Candoia aspera, assembly GCF_035149785.1. NCBI lineage: Eukaryota > Metazoa > Chordata > Lepidosauria > Squamata > Candoiidae > Candoia > Candoia aspera. The sequence goes on from NC_086158.1 coordinate 76,951,096, forward strand.
AATGGGTTGTGGATCTTCAGCCAAGATGTGCCCAGGACTATAGGCACATTAAGTGATGCAGTAACGTAAAGTTGGATCCATTCAGTGTGGTCTCCCATTGTTAGTTGCAAATGTTCTGTGAAACTTCGAATCGGTCCTGCCTTGAGGGGCTGGCCATCAATGGTCTCAACTTCTATGGGACGTGGCAATTCCATGGTTGGGATGTTCAGGTCTTGTACAGTCTGTACATCAATAAAATTGGTGGAAGCTCCAGAATCCACGAGGGCCTCTAGCTTGACCTGGTGCTCTGGGTTTACGTGCATTATGACTGGTAAGTAGTAAAAGGATTGCCTGGAATCCTCAGAATGAGCCCTTCTGTCATGAGTACTGATGGCGAGGAGGAGGGGGCCTCTATCCAGGGAGGAAAATGCATGCGTAGTACTGGGGAATTAAGCAGCCATTCAAAGAGACACAGATCAGACCCACCTTAACTTTTGGGGTTTATCTGTCTGGGTTTTCCCATTCTACTTCAGTTTGTTAAGATTCTGTCTTATGTAGCAGTAATAAACACTAGAGACCTACTCCTCATCTCAGTGTGATTCCTGACTGTTAGGACACCTTCTTAATTGATTGATGGTCTCCCTGCTGAGCTCTGTGGAGGAAGACCAATGGAGTTTCCCTGGTTGGAAGTCGAGGTTCTTGGTTCTGCTGCTTGCCCTGGGGCTCTTACGAAATTTGCTTGGCTTCTCACTGGGCAAGCTCTCACCATATGCCCCGGGACTCTGCAGTAGAAACAGAGGGCTCTCTCTCTCCTTCTCTGTCTCTCAGCCTCGGAAGTAAGCCTCCTGCTCACCCCGATCTGCATCGGCTCTTCTGGTCCTGAGTAGAGAGATGATGCAGAGAGAGATGGAAATCCTGGAAGCGCTCTGAGGCCCCTGCCTCTCCCCAGCTGCATCTGTCTGAGCTCTTCTAGCTCTCTAGTCTATGACCACAGACAACCGATATAAACCTTCTAGGGTAGCTGGTGTTCTCTGGCACACTAATTCATTCTTAATTTCCTCATCCAGTCCCTGTTTGAATTGGTCTTTCAAGGCACTCTCATTCCAGTCCAGATCTCCTGCTAACAGCTTGAAATCAGCAATGTAAATTCCCACCCTCTTGTTGCCTTGCTTGAGCTTCTGAATTTCCTGGCTGGCAGTGACCTCTCTGATTGGGTCGTCAAAGCATGCTCAGAACCCTGCCAGAAATTTCTGGTAGTCGTTGAGAATTGGGTCGTTGTTCTCCACCATGGGAATAGCCCATTTGGCTGCTGGGCCCTTTAGCAGACTTAAAATGATGGTGACTCTGGTTCGGTCTGTGGGAAACTCTGCGCGTCTGCTGTCGAAAAACGTTGTGCACTGTGTGAGAAAAGTTCTCAACTGTCCTGCTTCTCCTCCAAACTTCTCTGGTAGACTGCCCTGGGATCTCAAGACTACTGGCGGAGCTGCTGCTGCTGCTGCTGCTGCTGCTGCTGGCACCGGTTGTGGGTTAACCAGAGCTAGTTGTTGTAACTGCTGTAGCATAGCTGCTTGTAATGTGTTGATCTGGAGATCTACTTGTTGGTGGTGTTGTTGCAGGGCTGCTGCCAATTGTTGGATGGCTTGCCAAATTTCCTGGTTTTCCGAAGACATTTTCCAAATGTCTCTCCTTTATTTTTCTTTGTTTCTCCCTCTTTCAATGGGAGTAAGAGTTTGTTAGTATTGATGTCCTAACAGTCAGGAATCACGCTGAGATGAGGAATAGGTCTCTAGTGTTTATTACTGCTACATAAGACAGAAAATCCTAACAAACTGAAGTAGCGTGGGAAAAACCCAGACAGATAAACCCCAAAAGTCAAGGTGGGTCTGATCTGTGTCTCTTTGAATGGCTGCTTAACTCCTCAGTACTACGCATGCATTTTCCCCCCTGTATAGGGGCCCCCTCCTGCTCACCATCAGTGCTCATGACACAGCCTGAAGGTAGCTTAATGTGGGGGTCACATTTTTATGTACATTCATTTTATATAAAATGATATTGATACAAAGCCCAGCAAGAGTTCTTTAATGTCACAGCTATTTTTATAGCTAGTGGAAGTGATAACAACTATAATTAATAGCAATTAATTGGTTGGCTAATTTTTTTTTTAATCAGGTACCATGTTAAAATTAATTTTTGAATGGCATTCTAAATATAATTATAGGATGGACATATAGGATTGCCTTAAAATCATGCAGAAGTGCAAACTACCCAACAGAATCATCTTTGGAATACAAAAAATGTTTTTGGTAGTCCTAATTTCAACACCTTGGTTACTAAAATATTTTTGGCAATCCTAAATCCAACATCTTAGATTGTAGAAGCCATGTTTAAAAAAATGAAGCCACATTTGAGAAAATTAGTTAGCAACAAGGAGGCTGAACTTGTAGATATAATAAGTGAAAAAGTGATAATCTATACCTTATTTATAAAACTCATGAGAATTCACTTAAGAATTATGAAAAAACTAATATAGCTACTTCTAGTATGGCATTTTTGGCAACTCCAACCTGTGCCCTCTTTTAAAGACCTTCTGTACAAATGATAAACTGAAGGCTCAATCTTATCATTTATGAAAAGATTTTAACAGATATTTTGACCTTTATGTGTTGCACAGAGCATGATTTGCAATTGATTTGAGACTTGGAATTTTGTCAAAAATTATCTATAATAAGACGAATAACATTAAATATGATGAGAAACTAAATTATTGAAAATATTGATTTAAACAAAGAGGTGGGTATATAATTGATTGAATACACATTTTCAAGAAAAAAAGCAATGTCTCAAATATACTTATTTAAATTTACATTATTGTAATTGTAATTTCATGTCTTGCTGACTGTGACAAATCATAGATGAAATTTGGCAGAGCCCAATTCTTTCATTTCTATTCTAGAAAAAGGACTTGATTCTTCCCTTTGGAAATCTGTTGTAAATTAACAATTGTCAACCATGAGTGCTTTCACAGAGTTGTTTGTGTCTCTTCTGAGAAATCCTGCAGCAGGAAAAGAAAATGGACTGAAAAGATAAACTATGCTGTTACCCAATTATTATGCTTGGAAGTGATGCAACAAATTAGATGTAAAATGATGAGCGATGAGAGTGATGGGACAAATAAATTACTAGACCTTGAAAAACTTACTGTCAAATTACAGGGAGTTCTAATGAACCAAGTTTGCACAGGTAGGTACCCCAGGACACAGAGCTCAAACCCATGGTTTGATAAGGAGTATATACATATAGGCAAAGATAGATTTTGCCCATAATTACAACCAATACAAGAATAAAACTGGCTCCATAAACTCCCAGATCCTTCTGCAACCCCCCCCCAAACAATTAATCACAGATTTAAAAAAAAGAACGCAACCAGAGAAAGTTGGTCTCAACTCACTGAAGCAGTAAAGTTGAATTCACACACATTGAGGCATCATGTATCTCAAAACCTATGCACAAGGCTTGAATGCTGTGTTCCAGCATCCATGTGGGAAACCTACTTCCAGTCTCTATATGCTTCACAAAGCAACATTGATAGATGCCAGCACTCCACTGGAGTCCATAATAACTCTTGAAATGCTACCACACTCTCCATCTGTATCCATTAGAGAAATAAGACAATTAATTGAGCAACTGAAGCCCAATAAAGACCCTGGTAGTGACCTTCCTGATGAGGTTTTCAGAAATAACATTTTTTTTAAAAAAAGGAATTCCTTTTTAGAGGGAAGCGACAATACTCTTATTCATTTTTATGCAGTAGAGACTTTTGCATCAATGTATGAAAATCCTCAGTATTGTAGCCCTTAGGCTAATGAACATGTCTTCATGAAGCTCTTATGACAATTGAGTTTGAGACCCCTGCTTTAAAATATGGCTTTATGGAAATTAAGTATACATACAGATATTGAAAAAGAAAATCACATTGGATTGTTATATCTGGGGGGACAAACTGTTTTCAGTACAAGATACAAGCACCTGAAAAAAGCTTACTTAAAATACAGAATATTAAAATATCTCCTTAAAATCTTTCTAAATGGAAACCAGTTTTCTAGTACGCATTTATTTGATGATAACATACCACAATATGTGCCCATTGCAGAAAATACTCTGGCTTTCTAATCTGTTTTTTGTTTAGTTGGTTTTGGTTTTGCTTATGAGCAAAATTTTCTCCTGAACATGACAAATCTCAGCAAGAGAATATAAAATGTTATATTTCCTAATTAAATATAAGAATCCAGTGTGCATATTCAGGAATCCAGAAGTGTTTTATTTCATAAGCAGTCCTGTGTTTTACTTCATTCATATGCACATGCAAACTTATACGTGTATGGCAACATGTTGGAATAAAGGAATTTTTCACAAAAGAGCTTTGTGCAGTGTAGAATAATGCATTGTTGTTTCAATATTTTGAGGATTAGCTTGTACTGATGTCTAAATGGAGATAATTATACTCAAATTTTCACTTTACTCTAATGGAGAGGCAGTTCTCAACTACTCTGATTTACAAGCAACAGAAAACAATTAGACCGTACTATCAGTAAAGTATAATAGAATTGGAAATTTGTTTTATGGAAACAAACACGCATATAAACAACATCTTTTACTTTACAAAAGAGAAAAATGGGTTATTTCTTCCTCCCAGCAATAGAAGCATGCGCCAGTTAATAATTCTCATCCAGTAACCGAAAAATATGGAAGTAATGTATAGCTTTAAATCAATTTGTTCTCAAATAATATAGAAGATAAATCACATTTGTGCTGTTCCCTAAATTCTTAGTTTGTAAGATTCAAATTCACAAGAGGCTGAATGCCTCCAACCTGTCCTAGGAATGCTCAAGAATTTAGGAACTGTATCAAACTGGGCTTTCGAATCAGAGAAAATTCTATGAGGGGATGAACTTTATAGCAACAAACGAATCACTTTGGATTACGGAGTCAGCAAATGGTTACTGAAAAGAATAATTCTGGGACTGAAAACAGGAGCTTGGACTCAGAGATTGTGCTTAGAAAGTGTCAGGGAGAATGGTCTTGCAGACCAACTGAAATCTTGGAAATATCAGCCCAAGAAGAAGTTATGCAAGGTAGTCAGAAAATAAGTGATGCAATAAGATAAGACAGCTTTTGCCCAGAACCCTACAGCTGTAGGGTTTGGGACAAATACTATAGAGCAGCCTTTCCAAACTTTTTGACCCTGGAGGGACCCTTGAAATATTTTTCAGGCCTCAGGGAACCCCTGCACATTCAGGCTCAGATATAGGCCAGAAGTTACAAAATTATTACATCCATTTCATGTGTAGGCCTGTATATATGCATTAACAGTGTTGTTAAACTAAAAATAAAGAAACTTACCTCTTTCATGTGAAGGTGCCCAAATTCAAAATAATGTTTTACATAAATCGTGATCTCCCAGAGAACCCCTAGTGACCTCTTGTGGAATCCTAGGGTTCCACGGGACCCTGGTTGAGAAACCCTGCTATATAGGAATAGATAGTTCTCTTGGGAGACTGACCAAGAGGAGAAACTAGATATTTAGGGCAATGAGAAGAAACTCAGGCTGGTTTGACTCAGAGAAATCTGCAAAATTTCCCAAATTGTCACATTTGCAATAAGATTTAACTCTACAGAGAAGTGGTACGTTAATTCAGGGAAGAGTTGTAATTGATGCCATGAATTATAAGGAAATACATTCATAGCTTGACCCACAGATCACCCCAGCCAGTGGAAAACTAATCTAGATGAAAATATAAATGAGATAATAATCATATAAAATGCATCTGTTCTCAACACCAATTATGATTATGAGTATGAAACTGTGAATGAAATGGAAAACTTATGGAGAAGATCCAGTCTGCTGTAACTAGCACCAAAGGCTTCCAGCCAAGTTTCATTCTATTAGAAGATAGCATAGGAACTGTGATAAAATTGTATAGGGACTCGTAAGGCAGTAGAGAAGCTTAAATTCTTGAAAGTGGAGAATAAAATTCCAGATAAATGAGCCACAATGCATAGCCACCTACTTTCCAACAGTAGTGGGTCCAAAACGTTGCCCTGTTTCCCTTGAAAAAAATCAGGAGATTGGTAGCACCTTTTCCAACCAACAAATGTTATTAAAAGGCATACACTTTTAATGAAAGCCATTATATGACTCCTGATTTTTTGCCACCATTGGCTAACACAGCTCTCCTCCTACAAAGTTTACCTTGACAGAATAATTACACTCAAACTTTGCGAGCCAAGTCTCTGCTTCTGAGCTAACATGTGACTTTTATTGTCAATTTTACTGTAAAGAATGGGGGCTCTATAGTACCCCATTGTATTTTTGACTGTGATCATAATAAAGTTTTGTCTGTCTGTCTGCCTACCTGCCTACCTATCTACCTACTAATTCTCCTAAAGGTAAAGGTAAAGGTTTCCCTTGACATTAAGTCCAGTCGTGTCCGACTCTAGGGGGCAGTGCTCATCTCCGTTTCAAAGCCGAAGAGTCGGCGTTTGTCCGTAGACACTTCTGTGGTCATGTGGTCGGCATGACTACACGAAATACCATTACCTGTCCGCCAAAGCAGTACCTATGAATCTACTCACATTTGCATGTTTTTGAACTGCTAGGTTGGCAGGAGCTGGGACTAGCAACGGGAGCTCACCCTGTCACGCGGATTTGAACCACCGACCTTCCGATTGGCAAGCTCAGCCGTTTAACCCGCAGCACCACTGCGTCCACCTAATTCCCCTACTGTGCTATTAATGAATCAGAACACATAGAACAATGTTGTAGCCTGAATACTTCAAGCAAGTTCTAGATTCTTCATTGTTTTTTTTTAACTTTATTTAAGAAACAATCTGGAAACAAAAAGCAACTTAAAATTAAATTAAAATTACTGTAGGGTGCTTCTCTCAAATTCACCTGTGCAGAGGACAGCAGTATTTTAGTTATTTTTCTAGCCAGGGCTGTGCAATGGTCAGTTAGGGGTTTTTCCCCTATAAGTTTACACAGGGCTGCAACTAGGGGGAGGGCAACTGGGGCATGTGCCCCGGGTGCCATGCTGGTGGGGTGCCAAAATGAGCACTGGGGGGCGCCAAAATGAGCGCTGGGGGGGTGCCAAAATGGGCGCAGAATCCATGTTTGCCCCGGGTGACACAGACCCTAGTTGCGGCCCTGAGTTTACAGGTTGGTGAAGATAAGTGTTATCTTATATATTATATTAAAGAATATATTATATATTCTTTATATATTAAAGAAACAAAATATATTAAAGAAACAAAACACAGACATTTTTTTTTATTGGCAGAACACTTGAAATGAGATGATATTCATCTAAGACATAAACTAATGAAAATTAGTTATCTAGAGATAAAAAGATATCTAGAGATATTCCTTTCTTTTAAAAAAATGTAACTACAGTATCTAGACTCTTTGTAACTCTAAATTCTTCTTCCCAAATCACCCATGCTGGATAATTTATTTAAATTCAAGTTTATTATAATCTTACAGAAAATAATTATTATTTGAACTTTCTGTTTTATGTCATACTTGCTTTGCCTTTAAGACTATTCTATATTTGTTTTGTGTTTGATACTTTGGATCACATTTTGTGCTGTATTAACATATGTTATTAATATGCATAGGAATTTTTTAAAACTTACCAAGTAACTATGAAATTATACTGCTGCTGCTCCATTAGAGAAAAAAGTCATCTGTTAAACCTGCTACTTTTAATCAATGGAATTTTCTTCCAAGTAGGTATTAAGAGTTTATACTTTAAACAGCCTTTTAACAAATCTCTTTAGACAAGGTAAAAAAAAAAAAACCTGCAAAGAACCTCAGATATAAATTGAAGAGTTGGAAGAGTTGGAAGTCAGAGTGAAATCTGAATGTCATCTGGTAGTTATGCATCACATCTTTGGCGTTCCCTCCAAATGGTTTTAAGTACTGTAAAATTTACTGTAGAGTTCAGTGCAAGAGATGAGGCATGAAACAAAAACTAGATCACGGACCTGTCAATGTTAAGGCTTGCTTTTCCTATGGAAAGAAATGGGCCCATGGTGTTTCACAATACTGGATGGTGTCTTAAGCTCTGACGCCACTTCAAACAATGGTAGTTTCTCTATTCTTTTAATGAAATTCTTATCAACCTCTAACCCTGTGGTTATGATCTTTACATATAAGATAAAGTAAGTTACCTTGAGGGGCAAAGTAAAGGAGAATTCATTTGTGAGAACAGTGTTTATGTTCTATAGGAGAGAGCTTTAAAGTTTTCTGCAGGCATTGCACATCCTCAGCAATGAATGGCGGTGGACAATTTTAATGCTGTTTATCTTTCACATGGCAGGGAGGTCATCGAAAGCAATCACAGAACAAATGAATTCTCTTTTCCCGCAAATTAAATGGCATTAGGGAGTTCCACATGGGAAAGGCAGTCCTATAATTAGTGTATGAATAGTCATTATCCATATTTCTATATCATGTTTTCAGATGCATTAGCCAGAAAGGAAAATATGCTGGAATATATAGTAGAAGAGTGCTTAGCTGCTGTCAGTAAGAGTTGTTAACAGTTCTGTTGAGTTCCATTCTTACAGCTTTTAACAACTGTGTATGCAGTCCACATCATCTTCATATACAGTTTTCTAGGGCATTTTTAACAGTAAAATGCTTTGTCGAAATACACAATAAAAAGAAGCCATTTGAAGGGCAAGCTCTTCCTTTGACACATTAACACAGGGTAAATGTATTAGTCTAAACTTACTTGAGTCAAGCATGCTGAAGTAATTACGTACATTTGGCATAGACCTCTGTGATAGAAAATGCTATCCAGGTAGCATTCCCATCCTTTCCATCCCTTTTGAAAAACAATTGTAGGACAGATAGATTGCCAAAGACCATAAAGCTTATTGGTTTCTGCTGTCAGTATTCAATGTTTCTAACTCCCTTGAGTAATGAAGAAACTATCCATGCAGAAGTCCCTGACGACAAAATGTAACATCTTGTTAGGAACAACATCATTCTTAGGAACTGGTTTCTACTTGCCAGGTAGAAACCTGCAGATCCAGATGCTGATTTCTGTCTATCATGTAACAATGACACTGACCACAAATCATTTTTGTTTTGAGGTTATTTACTTTAAAAGTATATTTTCAAGGGATCCGGAAGGCATTTATTCTTTTCTAGTGTTCTTTAGAATGACTTTACTACACACACACTAAAGTAAAGACCACTGAGGGGTAATAGATTTCTTTGTGATAAGGCCAATATGTTTGTCAAGTATGATGAATGTATTGTTTATAAAAAATTCTAATACTACATTTCTGCAAAAATTATAGACACATACACACACACACACAAGATAATGTAAAGACCATTGGGAGGTAATAAAGGGGAGTTAATTTGGGAGAACAGTGTTCATGTGCTTACAGTCCTATTTAATAGTACCAAGTAATAATTGTTTCTGCCTGAGACCAGACTGTAATTAGGAATACATTTATAAATATTTATAAATATTTAAAACAACCTGAAATAAAGCAAATATTAATCATCCCAAAACAGAATAAACAGCCGCAAACATGCATAATTCCAAGCACGTACATACTCAAGTTATGTTATTGCCAGAATATAAACAAATATTAATACATTGAATATATATGCGGTCCATATCCTTGGATGGTCATGGATAGTACCTAAAGATTTTCCACTGTCTAGTTCAGACTATGAGGTGGCCAGACAGAAGTATTATCAAACTCTTTATTTAAAACAACTATTTACAACAGTAAAAGTCTATAAATGAATGAGAAAGCAATCTCAATCAGGATCACCCAGGCAAGGGCGAATGAACAGACAGATGCAGAATCAGACTTAGGTAGAACAGCAAGGCAGAATTCAGCTAACTCCCTGATTGAGGCTGTCAGACTTGGTAATGCTAGATTATGTGGCAAGGCTGAAGGCAAGGCCCCATAGACTGGCACGCAGAAAGGATCAGTCTGGAACATGGAGGCTAAGCAATATTGGACTGGAACTCTTAGACAAGGCTTGGCTCTGGAGGCTAGGCTGGACTGGTCAAGGCAACACTGATTTCTGGAAACAAGGTTGGACTTGACTGAAGAATCTAGGCAAGGCTATGAGCTGGAAGCAAGGCTGGACTGGACTGGAGAATCCAAGTGAGCTGAGGACTGGGAACAAGGCTGGGCTGGACTGGAGAATCCAAACAAGGCTGAGGACTGGAAGCAAGGCTGGACTGGAGAATTCAAGTAAGACTGAGAGCGGGGAACAAGGCTGGGCTGGGCTGGAGAATCCAAGCAAGGCTGAGGACTGGAAGCAAGGCTAGAAGCATACCTGGACTGCGCTGAAGACAAGGTCCAGAGCTAAATGCGAGACTGTGCTCAGCAGGGATGGCAAGGAGAGAACAAATTGGAGCAACTTGTGCAGAAGGCAGATCCGCGGAGGTAGAAGACGCTAGCTCTGGTTCCACGCTGGCTACAGGCAAGGCTTCTGATGCGAGTAAGGACTCTTCTGCAAGTGCTGTGAGCTCAAAGGATCGGTTGTCTCCAGCAGCTTGCTCTTCACGTGTCTGCCTTTTAGGGCGATCCTTTTCATGCCTTTTCTCTCCTGCAGCCAATTGGGCTGCTTTCTAATTCACACGCTTCTCTGCTCTCCTGTCTCGAGCACTGATTGGAGAATTCAAATCCCCCTCCGGATTTTGACCAATCCGCATCTGCACATTCTCCCACTCTGCTGAGCCACTTCCTGATTCTGCTTCTCTGAGTCTCTCCTGATGAGTTTCATTTTCCCCTTCTGACTCTGGATAAGTTTCATTTTCGGATTCAGAAGTGGGCTGAAACCTCACATCCACACTGCAGACAGTTGTGTGTCATACATGCAGTGATATCACAGCACAAGTCTGGAAGGACCGGTCTCATCATTCCTGCTTGATGATAAATTATTGTGCTAGAGTACTGCTAATATCTATTATGTATTTCCTGGAATCAGAAGTAGGATAAACTATATTTCTATTATGGAATGCAGATGTACAAAAATGATATTGGGAGTAACATTAGCAAAGTAACAATAGCCTTATGAAACAGTGAAAGAAATCTTCATTTTTTTTTAGATTTTTTATCCCACCTTTATTATTTTTATAAGTAACTCAAGGTGGGGAACATACCTAATACTCCTTCCTCCTCTTATTTCCCCCACAACAACAATCCTGTGAGGTGGGTTGGAATGAGAGAGGGTGACTGGCCCAAAGTCACCCAGCCAGCTTTCACTACAGCTCATGGTCTCCTGGTTTCTAACCTAATGCCTTAATCACTACACCAACCAGGCTCTTTATTAAAAGTAGTCTTTATTTAAGACTACTGGATGTATGGATTCAAATTCCAGAATCTAACAGCTTTTTTTTTAATACTGGGACCTGCTTGGATTCTGAAACCCTTAATCCATTTTTCAAAAATGAGCTTAGCTTACTGAAATCCTTCCCCAGTGGCAGTTCAGATCTGCAGCAGTAATTTTACAGCAAAGTTCCTAAATATGTATATTGGAAGATACGGTGATCTTACCCATATTTTATTTTTTGGGAATTATGCATTCTTGTAGCTCTTTACAAGAAAGGCTTCGCAGATCATCTTGCAATGGTGTCGGGGAGTGGGATTGTGATTGTAAATGCCAATAGAGATGTCATAACTGCACATTATTACCTAGGTCTGTGCTTTTAAACTAGGAATTGTAAGCTGCCTTAGTGAAATCAGTAGAAAGACAGCTTTCCCCACTGTTATGAATTGTGTCCTTCAACAGGTGTAAGAGTCTTAGGGCACAATCTAGGTCTTATCTTTCTGAACAATGTAGTTCATGTAAAATGTATTCCTAACAATGAAAGAAATAACCTGACTGTGACTTATATGCATAGATGTCGCATAGAGTTTTATCTATCTGCCATTGAATGAAACATTGTCATGTCTTTAGTTATCACAGTGATGTTGCCATGAACCTCATGTTCATTTTTATTTTTGCTTACATATGGATTTTTCAATTTCTGCATTTCTACAAATTTTAATTTCCCCCTCTTTCCACTCATTCTGGAGCATATTCAGCCTCTCTGTGTTCTCAGTAATGCTTATTAAAAGCTTTCTATTTACCACTCTGTTAATTTTGTAATCTCTGAGGTATCATTTATCTGGATTTATGCTTTGTCAACATTTCTAATTGCCTATTTATCTGCTTTCTGGCTGAAATAACACTTCAAAGATTTTCCCTTCCCATTTTCCCTACTTATATGTGAACTTCATTTGTTCCATACACTAAGTGTTCAGTACTAAAATTAAAATATTTTTTGTCACTAATGCCAGATTAAGGAATTGATTGAGATAAATCAAAGAGAAGCCTGCATAAAACATGTATCTTTTTGTACATGTTTCTGGTACTTTTATCCCATACACCTCTGCAGAGAGCTAAGAGGGTAGAGGAGCAAGGGAGAACACAATTTGTGTTATGTCTGTCCAACATAAACCCTGTGGTTTATATATTTGTATCTGACATCAAGAAACAAGTATGAAAAGGTAGGGTTTTATCATGATGCCTCAATGGAGGTATTGTCGTACATATATCATCATGATTAGTAGCAGATACCTATGTATTGTGCTTGTCCATTAAGAATAATAGAAATATTGTTCCACATTCAACCTGCAGTGAGTTAATCTGCTTAAATTCTGTTAATTATAATTTTTCCTCTATTATTCAGAGCAGGATGGGGTGAAAATAACCAATGTACATAACAAATAGTACTATAATGTTTAATTGTATATACTTGATTTCACTAAATGGAGAATGGAACTTACATGAATATGTACAGTAATCTATAAATGGAGCTGAAAATTGTTGATTTCTTGCTTTGTATCTTTTCCTTGTGATACAATAGATTAGAACAATATTGTTGTAAATATTCCCCAAGCTGAAATAACTATCCTGGCTTTTTAATTTATTTATTTATTCAATGTATATACAGTAGCTGCCCATCTCAAACCAGTGACTCTTTTATATACTATTGAAGACATTTTTTATATGCACTGATTGCAATTTACAATTGGCTTAAATATATATTTTTTAATTCTTAAAAACTTTTGAGGTTTTTGAAAGTATTTAAATTTGAAAAATTTCTAAAAAAGTTATCTGCAAACTTTGTATTAATCATAACTCAATAGAAATGTAGCTGACATTTATTAAATAATAATATGTCATGTTCATTGCATGTGTTAGATTAGTACTTTGTCTTTCAATAGCCCAAAGTATTTGACTTTTTAATTTTTTTTTAATTCAGCATGGGATCAATAAACAAAATTGTGTAGCTTGTTATGGTCAGACAAATACAATGTTTAGAAAATTTCCAGATTAAGATAACAAAGCTAACGACAGGCTGAAGAAAAGTTTGTATGGATTGGGTATGTTAACTCTGAAGGACCACAGTTTTAACTACATCTTGTATTCTGCATTTAGGATTAATTTCATGTCTGGAACATCACAATGTAGCATCAAAAGTGGTATACATGCATCGAGTTCTTTCCCTTTTCACTTTTTTTTAAGGATTTTCTGCCATATATATTGAGCATTATGAGCTGCATCTCTATTTCCATTCTGAATGCTAGTAAAAAAAATCACAGTGGGAAAGTATCAAACCACACAGTGAATTATCTTATATAATACAATATGTAGCATATCAACTCCATGAGTACATATAGTTAGAAATAATATTGAGAGCATACACGACATTTATTTTTTGACTCTTTAACATTGTGTTCTTTTATTGTCAAATAAAACACACACATACACATGCACATACATTCTCTCTCTCTGTTAAATATGAAGTTTTCTTACTGCATGTGTTAAAACGGACTTATACATTCTACAGGTTTATTTTACTGTTGTGGAACATTTCTTAAGAAATAAAAATTTAGAATTATATCGACTCACATGATCTTTCAACTTTCTCTTACAGTGTTCCAACATTCCAGAGCCTCCCTGAAGAGATACTTAGTAAGCTTGCTGATGTCCTTGAAGAGGTATTTGATTTTAATTTGGGGACATAGTTTAAGGAATGAAACTATGATAATAATAATGGTTTTTAGTTGTCAGATGCTATTCTGAGTTCATACTCAGCTGTGGCATTAATGGTGATGCCCCTTGTAATTAGGACTTTAGAACTATAAATTTTGGAATTGACCTTCCACCCCATCCCACCCCACACATATGCACACATTATATAAATTCAGTCCAAAGCACTACCAAAATTGGGGTGGGCTACAGCACTGAAGAATTCTCATGATAACACAGGTGTCAGCCATAAATTATCATAACTTCATGGTAATTGTACATTTTAAGTTCTCTTGGGTCAACAGATTAAGTTGGGCATGATTGTTTTGCCAATTGATATCTTGGCTCCCAGATTTCCTAGTGACAATGAAATTTCCCAAGCATTCATGGAAAATCAAGTGCTATCAAGAAACGTAAGGATTAGGCCTCTGTTATCCCAGGTCTTCCTGTAGTTTCCATTGTCCTATCTTGCAAGATGGAAAAAGGGGAGGGAAAGGGATTATAAGTGTCTAGAACAGCTTTTTTTCAAATATTTTTTTTTTAAAAAGCCAGAAAGATAAATTCCCTTTAAACCAAACCCAGGGGAACTCATCTGACACTATTTCTAATTTTAACTACAAGCTGATTTGGTGATACAGAAATTGTGAACAGTTTATTGGAATAAGTAAGTAGCTTATTTGGTCCAGTAAATATTTCCAGCTAATTCCTGCTGCGCGAGCTGCATTGGGTGCCAGTCTGCTTCCAGGTCCAATTCAAGGTGTTGGTTATCACCTTTAAAGCCCTACATGGCATGGGGCCAGTTTACCTGAGGGACCATCTAATCCCCATCACATTGACCTGCCCCACCCGGTCATGCAGAGAGGGCCTGTTATGGACCCCATCTGTAAGAGAATTTCATCTGGCAGGGTCCAAGAAATGGGCCTTCTCTGCAGTGGCCCCCACCCTTTAGAACACCTTGCCCCTGGAGGTGAGGCAGACCCCTTTACTCCTGAGCTTCCGGAAGGCTCTGAAGACTTGGTTCTGCCATCTCACTTGGGGCAGGAAAATGGGTAACCATTCTTGGGGGTGGCTCGCACCCCAGACCCCCTCCCACCAGCTTGGAATTTTATAGCCTCTTGGATTTTATATTTATTTATTGCATTTTATATTTGTAATGTGTTTGATTTTATGAGATTTTAACATTTATTGTTGTAGCTTGATTTTATTGTAAGCTGCCCAGAGTCCCTCTTTCGGGGGTGATGGGCAGTAATAAAATTTGAATAATAAATAAAATACATATTTATTTATTTCATTGGAATGAACTTCAATACACTTCAAAATGTGGTGCCTCTTTCGAACTTAGTCTTACTGGAAACTGATGTGTGTTCCACTGACTTTAATGAAGTTAGTTCCCAGTTCATATTCATTTCTCCTGTGGCATTATAACTTCCTTCTGCTCTGCCACGTGTCAATGGAATTTTGATGAGTTTGGTTCCCTGAAATCCCTAACAATTAAGATACATTGATGTTAGAATTCTGATGAAATATTTTCATGAACCTCAGCTCCTTAGGGAATATGGCAAATTTGTGCTTATTCATTTAAAATGTATTAAAATACATATTAATTTCACATCAAACAACTTGTATTACTTGTCTCCCTAATTGCTACTTTTGCACCTGCAAAATTGCATACTTGTAAATCTTGCAGGCACAATTAAAGGCCATTAATATGTCATCTTGTATCTGTTAATTATATGATATCTGTACATGCAAAATTGTGTGCTTTTCCTGTATGATTATAGATTTTCACATACACTTGACCAATGTTAGCTAATGTTAAAGTGATGAAAGAAAATAACTTGGCTTTCTTAAACTACCAATTCTCTTCACAGGGATTGTTTTTTACACTTCAAAACAAGTTCCATTTTAGATCTGACATTTATTAGTATTTATCAGTTGCCTTTTCTACTTTTATTGAGCACATGGCCAAACCAACAATTTAACACGACAATGACGGCTTTTTCTTGGTTTCTTTTACATTTAGTTTGGCAGGAAGAAAATATCAATAACCTGTTTCTTTTCAAAAGTCAGGCATAGGGAAAAGGAAAAAACCCACAGAACAAAACTATGTTTGTTTGGTTCAAAACAGCAAATAGCTGTAATCTGAAGGTAATTCTATATAATCTTCAAATGGAAAAGTCAATAAAATAATATAGCAGTGCAAAGCATTCAAAAGCCTTGGGAATGAAACATACCTTCTTGAAAGATTGAGGCAGCCAAATCTCCCATAAGGATTTGTTTCATTTTATATGGCTTCCTATCTCATCATAATGACTCTGGGTCAACAATGGTTAAACAATTTTTACATTGGTTAAAATCCAGCATAATAAAGACCACAACAATAAATATTTAACTGGCAGCAGAGGTAAAACCATAACTCCCCATCATCATAACCATCTCACCTGCAACATGTTCTGACTCCAATGGCTGGTGACACAGCCATAGTTTCAAGGCCTTAGGAAAGGCCAACAGAGTTGCAGATAATCAAATCTCCAGAGAGGACCAAAATGGCTCTCTTCCTGGGTCCTGCCAGATAGCATGCTTTAATAGAAGCAACCTATAGCAGGCTTCTCCTGCTGGATCTGATGAGATGTATTGACACAACTGGGGAGAGATGGTCCCTCAACTAACCCAGCTCCGTGCAACTATAAGCAGTTTGAATTGAACCCAGAAGCATATTGTCAACCAATGCAGCTTGTGGAGCAGAGGTGTAGTATGCGTAGATCAAGGAGCCCTGATAACTGTCTGTGCTACTGTATTTTGAACCAGCTGCAGTTCTAAATGCTCTTCAAGCATAGTCACATGTAAAGCATATTGCAGTAGTCCATTTGGGTGGTGATTCATGATTCACCGTGAACAGAGTCTCTTGGTCCAGGAACAGATGCAATTGTCACACAGCACGAAGTTGTACAACAGCCCTCCTAGCCACAGCTACCATCTATTCTTCAAAGCCACATGTTCAGGAATCCCCCTCCCCCCAAACTGCACACTCCTATGTGTTCAAAAGCAGAATAATATTTGCATAAGATCATAAATGTGGAACATATCTAGATAGTGTCCATTACGTCACATGCTAGAGATTTTTTAGGTTTTTTTTTTTTAGTATTTCATTTAGAATTTCACTACGTTTGTAAAAACATTCAGGGAAAGAGATTCACATTAATAACATCTCTAATGCCTTTATTCAATTATTACATCTCTCTCAATTAGCCTTGCTAATAATTTTTGAACATTTATACTTCATTTTTCCACTGCAGCTATAGCTCTTAAGGCAGCTTATAAAAATTGTAGAATATTCACAAAGTGGTAAATGTAAAAAATATGAACAATAATACTGCTTTTAAAACAAAGAAATAGACACAGGAGAGTCCTCACACTGTTGATGTTACCTAGTTGGGTAATGAAACATCTGTAAAGAAACAACCAAGCTCAGAGAGCATCAAGAACTCCACAGTGGGTTAAAGGACTGGGATGGCTTGGATAACACCCATTATGGATTTCCCACAGGAAATTAGACTGGGAGGACTGACAGAATTCAGCAATATAGATTGCAAAGAAAAAGGGGACTGATAATGAAAAATAAATTCAAATGGGTATTTCATTTAACTAATAGTAGCCCAAATAACTTGGAGGGCATGTAGTAAAAGTAAGGAAAGTTCAGGAATTCCAGACTAAAGGAAATAAGATAAAAATTACCTTATTCATGTTTAAAAGTCTGGCTAGCACTCTACAAAGCTACAGCTAAAGCCCAGACTTACCATATTTCAGTCTAAATAAGCAAGACCTCTGTGTACCATCAACAGAGGAATTTTTGTTACTGTGACCACAAATATACAAACCAAAACCAGAGACGCAAAATATACAACATTGGTAAAATTATTTAAACTATGAGCCTCAGTAAATAGACAAAGCTGACCTTCATGTGGGATTTTCCTCTATCTCTCTTCCTGTATTGCATTGAAATGTGCTGATGACATGGCTCTCCAGTATTTTGAAATTTTAATTTGGCTTAAGTGTGTCACTGCATTGGAAAACTAATAGAAAGATAAACCCCTCTTGGCAGGCCAGTCTGAACTTCTTGCTCCTCCATAAACAAAAGATATGGTATGAAGGTATACATAACAACGTATGCACAATGTTATGTATGTAACATTATCTACAAAAAGATATATACAATGAAGGAAAAAGATCTCATGAAGTAATCAGTTCAAGAGAGGCCTCTCCCACCCAAAATGAACAGCTGACCACTAGGGAAGTTCTCTTAATCTATACTTCATATTATGTATGTGGAGTGCAAGTTAAGTCTTCACTTTTTCTCTCCCTTTCTGCTATCCTGATGATTGCTTCTCCTAGCACAATTTATGGTAGTGGGGAAAAAATCCTCCTCCAATAAAGCTCTTAGTGCCTGTGGCCTTGAGAACAATAAATTTCCCTGCACTTAGATTTAAGTAAAAAATAAAAACATCAGATAGATATAATTGTATACATTGCATTTAACTAAAAATGTACTTGGAACCTAAGATAGGAAATTATAACTGCAGTCCTGTTTTGATTTAGGATTAGTTCAAGTAGACTTCCTCCTATATTGGAACCTATTGTTTCTATTGCCAATTAATTCTATCAAGGAAGTCTTTACACTAAAATAATTTTTTTGAAAGCATATAGTAGCTTAGCAAGAAAGTATAAATCAGATATGAAATTGAATTCGACTCAGATTACCTAAGCATAGTTAAAACACTTCAATGAATCCTTCTTTCTTTTGTGTGTTTTCTTATGAAGCATTTGAGCATTAAATAGTGCAAGAATATTCAATTAGCAAGTAGTGTATAAAAGTGTAACTGGATTTCCACATAGCAGGCAATATTCTCTTAGTAGTTGTAAATTAATAATAATGAGCTATTTTGTATATTATCAAATTAAATGTATCTTTTAAAATAAAACTCACTCATATCACAGTTTTTGAATTCCTAATTCAAATAAATTTCGAACAAATTACTCTAACAAGTGTTTTTATTTATTTATTTATTTATTTAAAAGGCCCTGCATATTCCAAACTTTTTCTTAACTGTAGTTTTTCTTCTTTGAAATTGTTTATGAGTTTTTCTTTTATCATCTTACAATATGATTTTAAGATCAATAAAGTTATCTACAATAATCTGAGTATTTATTATAAGTAATATAATTATTTCTAGGTTATTTAAAGGCAATACTTATCTCAAGGAGGTTTACTACAATAAAATAGCATAAAAACATGCAAAATAATGAATTATTAATAAATCCTTGAGCCAGTTTGATATAGTGGTTAGGGCACCAGGCTAGAAACTGGAAGACTGGGAGTTCTAGTCCCACCTTAGGCACAAAGCCAGCTGGGTAACCTTGGGCCAGTCACTTTCTCTCAGCCCTAGGAAGAAGGCAATGGCAAACCACTTCCAAAAAACCTTGCCAAGAAAAATTCAGGAACTTGTCCAGGCAGTATCCAAGAATCAGACACAACTGAACAGATAAAAACAAATCCTCATTTGGCAAACAGTTAAAACATCCTCCATTATAAAATCCACCCAGTAGTAAAGTCCAAAACCCAGCAATTAGATTCTCTCAGAAACTGTATTTTATTTTATTTTATTTTATTTTATTTTATTTTATTTTATTTTATTTTATTTTATTTTATTTTATTTTATTTTATTTTATTTTATTTTATTTTATTTTATTTTATTTTATTTTATTTTATTTTATTTTATTATTTTATATTATTTTGGGTTTTTTTTTTCCCTTTAATTTATATGGCTGCCCATCTCAAGTGCTTGACTTTGGATAACTACAAGTAATTAAAAACAGAATAAAAACAATATAACAAAATTATGAGTAACAATCATTCACAACAGTTAATACAATACAATACAATACAATACAATACAATGTATTTCTCTCCTTTGAATACAAATTTACTTATTTGTATACTGTTTGCATGGAGCTTTATCCTATTTGGAAACAAATCCAACTGCATCTGATAGATCTTCTTTCAGAAAGGTTTGCATAGGATTGTCTCTTTGTGCAATGGGGAGAGGGGTAGTTAAAAACAATAAAATCTGTTGGAAAGATAAGGATAGCCTTCAGCTGAAAACTCCCACATTGGGCTACCCTTGCAAATTGTCTTGTAATTGCACTTAGTGTACAATGTTAACTTGTTGCAAGATCCAAGGATCATAGGATGCGTACACTGAAAGAATTGCACGGGTTGCCAATTGCCTACTGGACATGATTTAAGGTGCTCCTATTGACCTTTAGAACTGTCAATAGCTTAGGGATAGATTAGCCACATGGCCACTGAATGAATGAATTTCCCCAGGGGCCTTCTTGAAGATCCCCTGCAACGAGTTGAGTTAACTACTATGTGTCAGAAGTCCTTCTGCCTGGTCCTCCTACTATGGAATGTCCTGCTCAAGAAGTATCTTTGTGCCCCATTCTCTCAGTATTTAGGAAAATGATAAAGACTTATCTGTTTTGCCAAGTTTTTAATTCTTAGTGGAAGTAATTTTAATTTTAACAATAATTATTTTAAATTGTTCAATTATTATCCAAGGTCCCTTCCAACCATATGATTCTATGATTCTATACCTTAATTTTCATTGATTTGTTTTTATTTTTGTGCTTGATAATTTCGATACCTCTAATCCACCTTGAATGCTGTATGGAGAGAAATGTGGGATTTAAATTCAATACAACCAAGCAGTTTTCTTATCAGGGGTATATAACTGGTTTGTCATTGTTTTCTTCCAAGATGTTTTTGACTTCCCAGTCTTGCCTACAACCTTGGTACTTCCTACTGCAGTGTCTCCCATCCAAGTACTAAGCAGGCCTGATCATGCTTAGCTTCTGACACAGACAAGATTGACAGCCAACTGCACTCTCAGTAGCACTCTTCTGCATCAGAAACATCAAAATAGGGAAAACAGCTCAAGCTGAAAACTAAGTGAACATTTTAAAAACTCTCTATACCTCATATGAAGCTTAAAATACAGGAAGAGAAAGTTTGACAACCTGGAAGCAAATCGGGCCCACATTGTGGTTTTACTCATCATGAGGAAAAAACGTGCTTAAAACCCACCAAGCTCTACATTTTCTCAGATGCTTTTTTGGAAGGTCTGGGAAGTAGCTAAAGAGAGGTTTTAATATGCTGATACTTGTAGAGAGGTGCTTAATTTTGTGTTTTTCCCAACCTATCTTTCCCCACTACGCCGCTGGAATAAGGTATAGCCCCCACTAATTGTAGGAAAGGTGAATGAATGCGAATGCATCATGTTCTCAGCTACAGCATTTCAATGTTCATCAATATCCTAGTTAAGATAGAGTTGTGTATACACAGCCTAATTAAACCTGAAGAAAGTTAAAGCACTTTAAAATCCCAGGGGATCAATTTCCAGAGCTAACCTCTGAATTTATAAAATGACTCTCAGGCTTAAATTGCAAAGTTTGCGTTAGCATACTTTCTACAGAATTTGATATTTGGCTTTCAGCTTCATGGCTTTGTTTGAAGAAAAAGGTTAACGAATTATGATTAAGTGGGTCAATAATTTTGTCTTGGCCAACATACATGCTGTTTTTCTTAATGTCTCTCCATAAGGTACATCCCTTGGAAAGGATAAGTATTAAAGAGGGAATTATCTATGTGTGTGCATGCATATATATAAATAATATAATGCTGATTTTGTACACACACACACACACATGCACACACACACACACACATACTGTGTGTGTGTGTGTGTGTGTGTGTAAATAAATAAATAAATAAGCTACCGTTGCACTCCTGTATATACTTAGCATGACAGTCAGCTCCACGAAATTCAGTGAAAATAGCTTTCTTAGATCTGCACCACAGTGTGTAAAAGCAAGAGCCAATGTACCATTTAATAGTGTTATATTGAGTTCAGTTCCTTGGAAATAAGCCCCATCAAAATAAGTACTATAAATTACAGATGTGAAAGCTCAGGGGAAAGTGGGAGGGAAACAGATTTTTTTTTTTCATTTTTTTCATCAGGCTTTCCTATCCCCCCATATAGAGATGGAGCTCCTATATTCTTCTTTATTCCCCCAAATTCTCTTAATTTGTAATGGGAAGACTTCTGTCTAGAGTTTCAGTGCGCTGCAGTTCTGGTTCACAGAGTACAAGCAGCAGAGAATAATTCCCCAATCAAGAGATGCCGCATTTCTGCCCCATGGACACAGCCTCTTTCATGGACAGAAGGAAGGCAAAGTACGTGCCTTGCTTGTGGGTTTTTCCATTGCGGACTTCTTATCTCGAGGGCAAAGACAAGCCCTTGATTAGGCCTCGAACGGTATACAGTCAGTTCTTGTTATTAGTTGCTGTGAATGCTGAATTAATGAATATTGAAACCTCAGCTGAGAATGTGTGTTTCGGGTGACTCAGTCTTTTCGCCACTCTGCATATCCACAAATGACTGTGAAAGCCCCATGAGTATTGATTTTGGGGTTAAAAAATTTAATGAGTAGGCAAATTCACAAATACAAAATCCGCAGATAACGAGAATTGACTGTAACTCTATTTTATTACCACACTGATGGTATTTCTGTCTTGACTTCTATTATTTTTGAATTGGTCAAACCAAAGAGAAGAATATTAGCATTCTTGGAGCATTGCATGCTATAAAAAAACATTGGTAAAAAAAGGTTTAAGACCATTTTAAAGCAAATTCAGTTAGTAAGTCTGACTGACTTATACTTTTACTTTTCATGAATATACAAAGCATAATAATCGTAATGCACATTGCACAGTTTTGAAAACAGCAAAGTGAGCTTAGATTAATACAGGATGGTCTAAAAATTAAAATATATTTGCATATATTTCCGTTTTTTCTCCAGCATGCTTTTAAAGTCCTGAGAATGTTGCAACTCTCAAGTACAGCTTCCTTACATTGTGCTATAAATATAAAAATAAAGAACTGTACTTCTGGGGAAAGACATTTAACAGAAGCCAATTGCAGGCATTAAGTGCATGACTCCAGATACAAACCTTTCCACTATCTTCACTTCTGTCTCTTGGCCCTATAGGTTCCAATAGCTACTGTGCTAAGTAACAATCAAGAGACACAACTGGACTATGTCAGTCCTTGCTCTCCCCTTTCCCCATACATTGTGTAAGTCAGTTTGGTTTAGTGGTTAAGGCAATAGACTAGAAACCAGGAGTCTGTGAGATCTAGTCCTGCCTTAGGCATGAAAGCCAGCTGGGTGACCTTGGGCCAGTCACTCTCTCTCAGCCCAACTCACCTCATGGGGTAGTTGTTGTGGGGAAAATAGGAGGAGGAAGGAGTATTAGGTATGTTCGCTGCCTAATAAAGTCGGGATAGAAAATAAATTGTGAACTGCCCAGGGTCCCCTGCATGGGGGAGATGGGCGGTGATAAAAATATGAGAAATAAATAAATAAATAAATAAATAAGTAAGTAAGTTAGAACTGCAACAATATGAAACATGGAAGCCTAGTCAATTAGGATAAGGGTAAAATAAATAAATACGTCCAGTAGAAAGCAATTAATTATATCTCACTGTAGATGAGGTAGGGTCACCACGAATGAAGCAACCCCTACATGAATTAGCCCAAAGAGGTGCTGTTAAAAGAGGACAGACTTTTCAGGGTTGATATGAGAGCAAACATTCATTCATTCATTCATTCATATCTAGCAGCCTTGGCCTGTTTGTTTAAGATGGTTGAGTTTTATGTAGTTTACTTGCTGTGATTTTTTTTTTTTTTTGCTTGAATTTCTGCCATTAGGGTTTTTAATTTGATTGCCTAATGTTTACAGTTACAGTCTGGTGATAATGTGTCTGGTAAATAAGAAGTTGCTTTTATAAGGTTTCTGATTTTAATGCAGTTTAACATCACTTCTATTTGTTTTCATGACTTTATCGTAAGCCATCCTGAAAGTGTATTTGAAGAGTGCGAGATAAAGTTTAATAAGCCGCCCCGAATCCCCCCGTTGGGGAGAGATGGGCAGTGAATAAATTTATTAAATAAATAAATAAATAAATAAATAAATAAAAACGATTACTACTGCTGCTATTACTAGTGCTTGAGTGACCAAAGAAGGAAAAATATGGTATGAAGATTGAAGTATATAGGATTTAAAAGGTTGATTCATAAACCTGCCTGTAATGTGAGACCATGATTTCATAGGTTTCCCTTCTATCTGCTGAGTAATAATGGCATACTTTATACTCCAATCAAGCTACTTGGCATTAAGTGTTAGCCAATAATCAAATTCATGGCAGAAAGATTAATCTTGAGTTTCAGTAGGACAAATAATCCTGAATGTGTAATCCTGATGTATGTTTTCATTACCTTATGCTAAAATTTTTATGTGAACAATTTGATTGATCAAAGCTAAGAGGAGTGGAAGAGGGCAATATTTATCAGACCATACAGTGATGACCAGAGCAAATGTAAGATTGTAACTTGGAATGTAATGGAATGTAATAGCAGTAAATGGCAAAGAGCATGAATTAACAAATTAAAGAAAAAGAAAGAAAAATAGGTGTGTTTTATTCCTGTGAAAGAGAAAGAGGAAGAATATAATAGAACTGAATGAAAGCAAACTGATTTTCTGGAGTGCAGTTAATGAATACCTGTAGGGATGTAAGTTTAATTATCAATTTACAAGCTAAAATATACAGATTGTAAATTGGACTGGTGTCATCTAATTTGTTGGTGTACATAAAAGTAAAAATTCATAAATTGGTGGTAGCTACACATGTTACATTTGAAGTCTATTCATGCATGCACATGGCAAAGGAATGGATATAAATTTAAGAGCATGGAAAAATTATTGAAGAATACAAGGGTGATAAGTTCTTCTGAATGTGGGCAGGCATTTCTAGGTAATGTCAAGAGCTGATCTTAGGGAAAAAATTGAAAGAAAAAGAGAGAAGTGAAAGAAACATGAGTGAAAGTAGAGCAACTGACTGAGGAAGTATGAGTGCAGTTTGAAAAAGTGTTAGAACATAGAGAGCAAAGGTAATTGCTAAGAATATAGTGAAAGAGAGCAAGGAATTCCTAAGAATAATAGAGAAAGAAAATGCAGGGTGATTTTGATGAAGGTTAATTGTTGTTTCAGAAGTCAATAGAGAGGGATGAACAATGATCCTCTAGCAGTATGAATGGGATTAAAAAAATAAAAAAGATAACATGGTTTTGGATAAAACTGAAAGGGAATATTGAAGAACTGAATGGGAAAGTTAATGACATGTTGATGAGTGGAAGTGAATTGAATGCTGTAAAGATTAGTGTCCAAGAAAAAAATTGATGAAAAGGAGGTAATAAATGCTGTGAGAATGTTGAAAAACGATAAGGCTGCAAGTGTAGATAGCGTAACTGGAGAAATGCCAAACTTTAGATGTAGATGTGGTTAGCTCATAATTTAACATATTATTATTATTATTATTCAAATTTTTGCCACTGCCCATCTCCTCCCACAGGAGGGACTCTGGGCAGTTTTACAATAAAAACGATCAATTAAAACAACAATCATAGAGTATAAATACAATTGTATAAAATATAAATACAATCATCACATATAAATATAAAATAAAAATAAAATCCAAGTCCATGTGTGTGAAGAGCACTCTAAGGCACCAGTCATCCCAAGGAGTAACTATTCCCCTCCCTGCCCCAAGCAAGGTGGCAGATCCAGGTCTTCAGGTTCTTCCGGAAGGTCAGGAGTGATGGGGCTAACCTCACCTCTGGGGGCAGAACATTGTGGAGTTTGTTAGATCCTCACAAAGAGAGACATGAGAAAATTGAAGAGCAATAGGCAACATATGAAATGTATGAAACATGTATAGATATGGTACAAACAAAGCCTAGAAAGATATGGAGGACTATAGTGAATTCTGTGGGTATAAACTAGTTTTTGCTGTGTTTTCTTTTCTTAATGCCATTAATTTCTTTTATCTTACTATTTCTTACTCCTTTTCTTTATTCTTCAGAATATTCCTTACACTGAAAGATAGGTAGGAAATAATAAAAGAAATTGGTTTTGGAACAGTATATATTTGCTGAAGCTTAAATGGTGTGCTTCATTTGATTATTCCTTTTTTCCCTTTACATGGGCAGGAAAAAACAACAACAGGAATACCATGTTCAGTGCATATTTTATGTTCCTTGATATTTGCAAACAGCTTAGATTACACTTAATTAGTAAATACTAATTAACTGTAATCTGAACCGTTTGCAAATATTTCAATTTTCCCATAGTTGGTTGCCAGTTCCTTACCATGTTTCTGACATCCTGTTCTATATTGGGTTTTGTTTTGTTTTTGCCTAATGAGGAAGTTTGATAGAGGACAATTATATAGAGGGGGGAAAAAAGCAGTAGAAAAGGGCATGTGTTTACTTTACCAGAAGTTAGTAGAATTAACTACTAACTTCTGGTATTAACATGAACAGATACAGTATCTGCATGGTGATTTATAATACAATTACCATACACATGGTAGTATCTGTAATATCAACTGTGGATAATAGGAATGTACTCTGTACCTACATTGATTTCTCTGTCTTTAAAGCAGCCATATGATACTGCTAATTCCTCCTCTCTCTTTTTAATGCAATACACCCTGACCAT
The DNA here is from genome assembly GCF_035149785.1 of Candoia aspera. Taxonomy (NCBI): domain Eukaryota; kingdom Metazoa; phylum Chordata; class Lepidosauria; order Squamata; family Candoiidae; genus Candoia; species Candoia aspera. Next base: position 76,977,870 of record NC_086158.1, read on the forward strand.
ATAGTGATCATGACCACCGATCACTACAAAGCTTCAAGGGTCAAGCCATATAAGAAACAAGTCTAATTAAAGATAATGTGACATTTCCAAATAAAAATGTTTAAGCATAGGCTGAAAGTCTTATATCATCTTCAGAGTTATTCTATTTAAATAATGCAGGAAAATTATGCTTACATGAATAGATAATTACGATTTCATGCTTTTCAAATAAAGGGGAGAGATGGAGGAAATAAATATTGCACCCAAATATTTCAGTGGGAGAGGAAAATCTTTGTGACAATGAAGGAGAAATGTTGGGGTCCTCACTTCAGTGAAGTGTTGACTCTGGAGTTCGATTATAAGAGTTCTATAATGCAGTAGGTCTGTTAGGCACATCTATTCTATAGAGACCAAAGATTTATGTGTTGTATATGTACACCTACACATATAAAAGGATGAGGCATCTATCCAATTTGTGGTTGCCTGTATATATTGAAAGTGGTTACTTAAGATTAATTCTCAGGTTTACTAGACAAAGGTGCAGTTCCAATTTTGACACCAGATGGGCTCCTGATGGTCAAATTACACTGTACCTGGAGGTTTGCATTGTGAGTAACTCCAATATATCTAAGTATTTTTAAATGGTTGGGAAATGGAAAGGCTGGTCATTTAAAAGTTCTTATGGAATAATAATTATAAGACTCCACGTATAAGAATATAGATGTCTGTTATAAGTACTTTTTGATTAAGAGTAAGACAAAAGAGCTAACTGCTACATCTTTATCTTGGATCTCACTGGAACTGCTTCATTAACAATCAAACCAATCCACACATTTCACAGTTTACCATCTAGAATAGGAAGTCTCATCCTATTTCAGCTCCTTGGCATGTTATATATCCTTTGATGACTGTGTTTCCCACAGATGTATGTTTTTAGCAAGTTTTAAATTGGTATTCACATTAACAAGGTTTCATGTAGTTAATTGTCAGCACATAGTTTGCATTACTTGTGATTGTCACTTTTCCTGTCATCTCTTATATGTTTTCTGCATGGCAGATCATATTCTTTCTGTTGTGTTGCCAAATATCTAAAAAAGAATACGAAACAAATTCTGCTGGATCAGATCACAGTGCTATGGAGTTCAGCATGCTGTTCCCATGGGGACCAACTGGATTTATATGGGAGGTCAGATAAAGTCTTGAATATAATAGTCTTCTCTGTTGTTATTTCCAGGAACTAGTATTCAAAGTAATAATGCCTTTCTAGTCATAGTCTTTAGTAGTTTTTGATAACCTTATCCTTGAAGATGCTAGCAACTGTTCTCTTGTTTTATGATGCAGAAGCAGCCAGTATGCTCTATGTATCAGAGCAAGAAGGAAAATTGTGTATGGGGGAAAAAAAAACCATTGCAGATTTCCAGATAATTAAATAGCTGCTGGAATCCTCATCTGTAGAGTTTGTAGCATAATATTGTAAAGATTTCCATGAAGAGGAGAAATCTCCTCCCATGTCATACTGACTCTGCCTGTAAGGGCACCCTTAAAACATGTGCCACTTAAAACATCTGTTAATGGGTAATTCATTTTTGCTAAATGATCTTGAGTATGTTGCCCTACCAATCAGTAATTCTTTAATCAGATTTTGGTTAATATTTATTCTCATATTAACTTGCATTCCTAATTTTGCAAGGAGTTCCGAATAGCTGGATTCAGTACTGCAATCGACATGTCACACTATTTCAGCATATTTTATTGTATGCCACACTGTCCCACTGCTTTGTTTGCTTCCCTGGCTGACTGACAACATTTCATCTCGGATTTATACCTTATATTAGAAAGGTTTATGTAGTGCTGTGCAGTGTCATTTGACCCAATCATGGTGATTTATCAGTTGACCCTGGGTGCTTGTAGACAAATCTACCATTATATCCTTTTGTATAAGATTTAGTAACTATAGGAATTTTGCTTCATCTTGGCTTCATCTCCTTTCCCTCTGTAAATTGATTACTGCTGTTTCCGTCCTAATTTATATGGTGCAGAGGATTGAACAGAAGTGTGAAAAGTTTCAATAAATCCTATTTAGCTATTTTTTTAAAAAAAATTACATAAGATCTGTTGTTGCCAAATACAGTTTAAGAAATAAACGGGTTAGTTTTGAACAATCTTGTTACTGCAGGATCAGGGCTGCCTCCCTCCTCAATCTTCCTTCCAGGCAAGATTGAAACCTACTGTTAAAAGGGTATTTCTTTTATTTCAACTGATTTTTTTCTTATTCATTGAAGGTAGTCATGAATCCATTGTTCTTGTTTTTGAATTACGTCACTTATGAGAGTGGCATAGGCTTCCCAACCCAGTCTTGCTTTTTCATGGCAAGAAGCTAGTGATCTTCTCCCTCAAAGTGTGGAGTAGAATAAGAATTGTGAAAGAGAGAAAGAGGGAAGGAGGGCATATATGAGGGTTTGAGATTTGTCTGTGTCTGCATATATAGTTTATGGCCCAGCACCATAAACACCATTATGGACAAGTAGAAACAAAAATCTTTATTTTTATCTAAACTGAATAAATCACAGAATTATTAACTATGTTTCAGATGGGTAATAACTTTGTCCTGTTTCTCATTCAATCTACTATCTTCCTTATTTCATATTAGATGAACAGTGATTCATAAAAACTCTAGGTTGTCATAAATACCCATTTCTTAACCTTGAACCATTGCTTTGCTAACTCAGTCAGGCACAATTTAACTGTGATTTGTAACTTGTGTGCTTGGAACTTTTAGTAGCTATTAACTTTATAAATTGTCTGATTTATGACTTTAAGGCATATTGTAATAGCTGCAAACCGGACATGTACTTAAATTTAAAGGAGGAAGCTTTTGATGGTCATACCACACATGTGACCCATTCTTATGGTATATATTACACTGAGTGAAATAGTATTTTTTATAAGTTATAAAGTAAGAGCATCTCATCTAATGCTGATTTGCACAACACTTAACAGTCAGGTGACCTTTGCTGGTGCTGCCTTCTATATACTGATGGTAGGCATAGGTGTTTCTATGATGATTTCCCTTGTCTACGCTTCTCCTGGGTCTCACTTGATTTGTCTGTACGTTCTTCCAGGCCTTAGCTTTCCCTTTTATCTTACCGCTAGGCCCATGAAATACGCATATAGCAAATCCCAGGCAGATGCAATAGCCTCAAGATGGGGTCTCCTTTAGTTCTGAACTGGTTTTATTTATCTATTTATTTATTTATCAAATTTGTGTGGATGGCGGTGGCCCATCTCCTCCTACCGGAGGGAATCTGGGCGGTTTACAACACAGAATAAATATACCATAAAAACTCAAATAAATACACGATAAAATTCCAATAAAATCCCATTAAAACCAAAACAGTGGTTTTGAACTGATAGATTATATGTTAAAGAGTCAGAGATTCATTAATGTTCATTGCCCACTTCTCTACATTTCTGGGATTCCTAAATCCTTTGCATTGAAATTGTTAGATTGAGAATAAGAATTGTGAGTCTGTGTGCTTGTGTGTGGGTATGGGTGTGGGTGTGAGAGAGAGAAAGGAGGAAGATTTGTTCAAGTAAAATTAAAGAAGGTATCTTTAAACACTACCAGTGTATGTACCACCCATGAGCATGGGTATTTCTCTTTCTTGTTTGTTCTGCATATTCTTTGAACATGACATTTAACAATTCAATAAAGTGTATCCTTATTTTGAAATTTTAGTCAGCTTCTAACCTTTAGCTGAAAATCTTGATATTACTGACATTTTGTTTGAAACTTTTAATTTTTATTACATGGAATCAGGGTTTTCTATTTCCCATAGTTTTAAAATATGCCATTGAAAAGCCACGTGATGGTTAAAATGTCAGCCAGTGTCTGGCAAGTACTGACACACTGATGGCAGCAAAAAGGGACATTAAATCAAAGGTAACAAAACCTGTTGGGACAAAGGCAGCACCCCTGCCTAATCTTAAAGAAATGGGTCTGATTCCTCAGTTGGGAGCATTATACTGAGATTCAGTCTCTGGAAATTCTCTGTTTAAAATGAAATTGGTTGTAAGGCTGGAAAGGTCTGTTAGAAACCAGTGGATTGATCAAGTATAAAGCCCTTGATACGTTTACATCTAAATTCCCAGAAAGTTCATAATTTATTAATTTATTAATTTATTCAATTTCTATAGCCACCCATCTCGACAAATGACTCATTCCAGTGAATGCCAAAGAGCTTTTCTTTCTTTGTCACTTGCCGGTTAAAACAGGAAACCAACTTTTCCGTCCCTTCCCGAGAGAGATTGGATAGGAGGAAAGAGACAGACTAAAGCAGTTTTCCCCACCTGTTTTCTCCCAATTACTGGGCTGCAATTCCCACAATTCCTACATAATTTTCTAACATGTAGTACATATTGGAAAGAAGCAGTATATGTTCTGGACCTTCTAAAGGGAGCTTTAAGAGTTTCTTGTTTCACAGCAGCAGAGAGATCTAGCTGAATAGTGTGCAGTTCTTTTATGTTATACAACAGCTGCAAGGGCAAGTGTTAGATTTGACTGAATCATGTTCAGGCACTCTCTCTGAGGGCTTTTTTATAAACAATAAAGGGAACTTTAATCCCTTGATTCATGATATTTGATTCTTCATCAGCAGTTTACAACTTTGATAACAGATGTATAGCTTTAGAAGTGAAATATGAGCTGTCACAGTGGCTTTCAGTGCTTGGAGGCTACAATATGACCCGCCTGAATCATTTTTCTTATTTATTGAATCTCTATAGCTGGGTCAAAATTCAAATGGTGGTGGAGGGAAAACCTGCGTTTATGGACTATGGAGCCAACTCTGTATTTGGATTCAAATGAAGGGAAAATCCTTGGATTTGCTGGGTAATAGCAAGTTGGCATTTACAGCTATTGTACGTGCCAAAATTGTGACCGATTTGGAAAAGATACTTCAGCTTTCAAAAATAAAATAAAAAATACATCCATCTGATTGATTATTGAATACTGAAGTGTATGGGTGGGGTAAAATTGCTTAATAATATAATCCACCAATCAAGAAGCTTAAGAAGAGTTTCTGACTGTTAATCTTTGTTTCTCTTTTCATGTGATCAAGTTTTATTACGGATTGGGTTGATAAACTAGTAATTCCTACTGGTATACATGGCATTAAATATAGTTTGATAAATTAATGATGGATCGGTTTACCAATGGCTATTAAACATAACTAAAAGGTAATTTATTTGGGAAATTTAAGTTCCTAAATACAAAGGGGGAAGCTAAGGCCTGGCTGGAATTACAGAATCCATTTACGGAAAGTTCCCCCAGGATTGCAGAAGTGGGTTGTATGGCCATTTGGCAGATGCCAGGAAGAAGATAAGGAAATTGATTTCGGACAAAGAATGGAGCCAGCAGTGCAATGTACCAATAAGGATTTGAAAGGTGGTGGTAGCTATCACCAACTGTCATGCCTGTAAAAATCTAATCTAGGGGTGGGCCATGTGTGATATTCCAAATACTGTTGAACTCCAATTTTGATCAAGGATAGTGATGGCTCATTATGTGATGATGAGCATCAAACAGTAATCAATAATTACTCTTTTCCCTACTCACCCACCCAGCAGTAGTTTTGGGGGGTTGACTTAAAATTCATTGTAAATATCTTGTACAATGGATGTGCCATAAGGTCATTTTTTATTAGAGACCTTTTAAAATCTTCAAAAATAGATACCTACCATCTTAACTTAATAATCCAAATAGGTTGATTATTTTTTCATATTCTATACTTAGGTCACCATTTGTTCTTATCATTTCTATGCCTGCAACCCAGAGATATATGTGAGATTTGCACATTTATTAAAAAAATCCTCTGCCAGCAAGGGTTCTTCTACCCATTTTGATGGATGATGTACAGTAGATTAATATTCATAGTAATGAAGGGGCAGTAAAGTAATGAGTACCCAGCTTCTGGGGAAGGTGATGACTGGGGAAGGCAATGCAAACCACCCCGATATAGTCTGCCAAGAAAACGTCGCAAAAGCGGCATCCCTCCAAAGGGTCAGACATGACTCGGTGCTTGCACAGGGGGCCTTTCACCTTCACCTTTCACAATGAAGGGGCAAAGCTATTTCATAAGAATTTAACAGTCTGATACTGCCCAGATCTACTTAAGAATTAGAACATAGATATCTCTTGAAGTTTGTATTCTCATAATTTGGCAGTACAGTTTTCTAGAAGCAAAAGTACATAGAATATGAGGAGATGTGCATAAAAAAAGTAGATTACTGAAAAGCACATAAAATACTGCTTTACTTGCATATATTACTCAAGTGCATGCATAACTCAAAACTGAATACCCAAATATGAATATCAGGAAAATTGTGCATAAAAATCCAGATTAATTTTGGTATATGCTTTTCAGTAATATGGTAATATGAATGAATGAATAACTTAACTGATTAGTCAATTGACCATATCAAAAAGTTGGGCATCAGCCACTATAAGATATACAATATACAATATAATACCATGAAACAGATAAAATACGGTAAGATAAGATAAAATATACTATGGTAAGATAAAATACAATAAAATACAGTAGGGTAAAATAGAGATAAAATTGTGAGATAAAAATGTAAGATATAATAAAACCAATAATATTATACAGAAACAATGTGACTTTAGGTGAGTTCATCACCTTTACATGCCACCCCAATGTGTTCTTTAAATTGTGTTCTCAGTTGGACAGCCCTAACTATAAACTTAACAGTTCTATTGACCACATATGAATTTGTACCCTGGAGGAAGTAACATAATCTTCTGTTAGTTGGCAGTTAAATAGGACATGAGCAATGTCTTCTACTTCAGATGCTCCACAAACACATGTCCTCTCAAGGTAAGGCACCTGGTGGAATAGTCCGTATTTGACCATAGAATCTAGCTGCTCAAATCTTGCTCTAGTAAGAGCTATCCTATGGTATTGAGTCAGACCCATTGTCAGGTATTTTTCTATTTGAAAGGACAGTTTATTCTTGGCCAGCCATTTTGATGACCTATTGTGTGCAAGTGACTCAATGTCTGTTTGGGCATTAACATCCAAGACTCTTTGTTTGAATATTGCCTTGGCCTGGTCTCCGGCTGAAAGTAAATGTTGTGGTGAAAAGCTGAGGAATGCGATAGTTTGGAGGAGTTGATTGATCCATGTGGTGGGTTGAGGTGTGCCCATCTGTTCTTCAAGGCACATTTTTGATAGTCTATCATGTTCCATTGGGAGAATCCTCCACCAGTAGTTAAAGACTTTGATTACTGATAGACTGTAAATGGAATGGGTGCCTGTTTCAGCTCTTACTGCTGCTGCTGGTATATTCCTGTTGGTAATATGGTAATAAAAGAAAAGAAATATAAGGTTGAAAAACATTCACCTGTTCACCCAGACTGATGGATGCATCTATACCTATCACATAATGATGTAGATCAAACATTGCTTTCTCCATGCAAATGAACAAGATAGCCTTTGGGTTCAGAAGCTCTTCATGCTTAGGCTTATTGTTGTTGTTGTTTATTTGTTCAGTCGCTTCCAACTCTTCGTGACTTCATGGACCAGCCCACGCCAGAGCTTCCTGTCGGTCGTCAACACCCCCAGCTCCCCCAGGGACGAGTCCATCACCTCTAGAATATCATCCATCCACCTTGCCCTTGGTTGGCTCCTCTTCCTTTTGCCTTCCACTCTCCCTAGCATCAGCATCTTCTCCAGGGTGTCCTGTCTTCTCATTATTTGGCCAAAGTATTTCAGTTTTGCCTTTAATATCATTCCCTCAAGTGAGCAGTCTGGCTTTATTTCCTGGAGGATGGACTGGTTTGATCTTCTTGCACCTAGAAATACAAAGTCTTTCACTGCCTCTATATCTGAGATTGTTAATGAACTTGCCACAATTTGTTATGGTCCACACAGTCAAGCTTAGGCTTATAGACTCATTTAAATCTCTGACATGAGACTTTTCCCCCCTAAATTCTATACCTAAACTATTTTCAAAATGGCACAACACCACTGTACTCTTTCTTCTATCCTGGCTTAAGTAAAACTCTGTGGATACCTGCATCCCTTCAGGGGCTGGGATTCTGTGGCAAGTTGTACACAATCTAGGTTCAAGGAATACAGCTCTATTGCTGTACATCTGTGAGACACTCTGAACAGCTTCAATTAATCATCTTTAAGAAATAAAAGAGCAGAAAATTAATATCGTTTCTCATGGCAACACAACAAAAGTGACAGAAGTAAACAAATGAAGTATGTCCCAAATTAAGAAAAATACAGGCAGCAATATGCTGATTTATATTGTTCATTGCATATTTGTTCCTTACATGATAAGCTGATTTCCTATTTAGTATTAGCAAGAACTCATTCAAGAATTAATGGGAGGTATATTAAACTGTGATAATGACTATATACCTGTAATGGTTGCCTATTGTAAAACACTATCAGACTCATGAGCAGGAATTCAAAGATATCTGATTTATTAAAGAATAGTATGCAGGATCACAGAGAAAGCTGAGAATGATGAGAGCGCACCAAATTCAAACTAAAAACCCTTGGTGCAAATGAAATCCCTCCCCCCGTAGAATCTTCTCAAGTTCACAATCCCTGGTGCTCCTAATGGTTTCTGATGGTCCGCGGGAAAAGTCCTTGAGCAGAGCACATAACCCAAACACATTCCATTGTAATGAACACAGATACAGAGCTTGGTACAAGGTTTCACAGCAGCTCCCTCCCAAACAGAAACGCGTGTCAGCGCGATGGCATGTGAAACGTTACGAGGTATACTGTACATTGAAACAGTGAACATGACAATATCTTTTGAAGATGAGGAACTTATGAAATAACAAATTAAAATAAATAATGAAACAGTGGAGGCACTACATCTTCAAAACACAATATAGATGCTCTTGAGTTCTTACATGTTGCCCCTATGAACAGGGTGCGTGTTAAGCTCTCCTGTCACGTCCTTGCCAAAAACGCATGTACCTTCAGAGCAGATGTGTACATCTTTGTCACCTATTAGGTCTTTTGGATAAGCTCCTTGTGGACAGCTTATTTTTGCTTTGTTGTGAGAATGAAAGGGACTAGCTACCGGCATTAGACAGAAGAAAAGGTGTGAGATCTGAGAATCCTTTTGTCAAATGTTTTGTGATGCGTGCAGAGCAGGAACAAGCTTTTGCGGAAAATTAGAAAATATTGTTGATACAGCCAGATTGGTATAGGAATTAGATTAATAACTCTTTTTAACAAGTTTTATTGATTGCACTTTATAAATGTATTTTTTGTAAGCCACTTTAAGGGCCTCTTGATCTGTTTTTTTTTCTGAAGACAGAATTAAAATGTAAGAAACAATAATAAGCTCACAGTGCAAAGCCCTACTCAAAAGTTTCTCAATATGAGATACAGTCATCACTGGCCTCTGCAGAGTATTTGCTACCAAACAACAGGTATATTCTTTGAGCTGTCCCATTTTGCTCCAGTAATCTTTCTGATTACAAGTCAGTAAATAAATTAAATTATCAATTTGGAAGCAAATATAATAAAAACAATTTAACTCTATTTGATTAGTTGGTTATTGGTTGTCTGGTCACTGACTTACTCTTGTGTCATTAAGTTCTGCCCACTATTATATCCATGCAAAAATCATTGGCAGGGCAGTATTTCAGCCTTCTAAAATTTCAGATTAGTTTTTCTAATGGCCTGAGGGTCTACTAATCTACTTAGTTTATTGTTCTGTAAACAGCTACTGTAAATTATTGTTTTTGTTCATGTTCTCTAGGTTTCAAATCCACTACCATTATATCAGATGCATTGGTGACTTCTAAAAAGAAAAAAAAATCTTGATCTTCTGCATTGTTGTTTATTCATTCAGTCGCTTCCGACTCTTTGTGACTACATGGACCAGCCCACGCCAGAGCTTCCTGTTGGTCGTCAACACCCCCAGCTCCCCCAGGGACAGGTCTGTCACCTCTACAGTATCATCCATCCACCTTGCCCATGGTCGGCCCCTCTTCCTTTTGCCTTCTGCTCTCCCTAGCATCAGCATCTTCTCTAGGGTGTCCTGGCTTCTCATTATGTGGCCAAAGTATTTCAGTTTTGCCTTTAATATCATTCCCTCAAGTGAGCAGTATGGTTTTATTTCCTGGAGGATGGGCCGGTTTGATTTTCTTGCAGTCCAAGGCACTCTCAGAATTTTCCTCCAACACCACAGCTCCGAAGCATCGATCTTCCTTCTCTCAGCCTTCCTTATGGTCCAGCTCTCGCAGCCATATGTTACTACGGGGAACACCATTGCTTTAACTATGCAGACCTTTGTTGTCAGTGTGATGTCTCTGCTCTTCATTATTTTATCGAGATTTATCATTGCTCTTCTCCCAAGGATTAAACGTCTTCTGATTTCCTGACTGCAGTCAGCATCTGCAGTAATCTTCGCACCTAGAAATACAAAGTCTTTCACTGCTTCTACGTTTTCTCCCTCTATTTGCCAGTTATCAATCAAGCTGGTTGCTATAATCTTGGTGTTTTTTTTTTTTTGAGGTTTAGCTGCAAGCCAGCTTTTGCACTTTCTTCTTTCACCTTCCTCATAAGGCTCCTCCATTCCTCTTTACTTTCAGCCATCAAAGTGGTATCATCTGCATGTCTGAGACTGTTAATGTTTCTTCCAGCGATTTTAACTCCAGCCTTGGATTCCTCAAGCCCAGCATGTCGCATGATGTGTTCTGCATACAAGTTGAATAGGTAGGGTGAGAGTATACAGCCCTGCCGTACTCCTTTCCCAATCTTAAACCAGTGCGTTGTTCCGTGGTCTGTTCTTACTGTTGCTACTTGGTCGTTATACAGATTCCTCAGGAGGCAGACAAGATGACTTGGTATCCCCATACCACTAAGAACTTGCCACAGTTTGTTATGGTCCAAACAGTCAAAGGCTTTAGAATAGTCAATAAAACAGAAATAGATGTTTTTCTGAAACTCCCTGGCTTTTTCCATTATCCAGTGGATATTGGCAATTTGGTCCCTAGTTCCACTGCCTTTTCGAAACCCAGCTTGTACATCTGGCAATTCCCGCTCCATGAATTGCTGAAGCCTACCTTGCAGGATCTTGAGCATTACCTTACTGGCATGTGAAATGAGTGCCACTTTTCGATAGTTTGAACATTCTTTAGTGTTTCCCTTTTTTGGTATGGGGATATAAGTTGATTTTTTCCAATCTGTTGGCCATTCTTGTGTTTTCCAAATTTGCTGGCATATAGCATGCATTACCTTGACAGCATCATCTTGCAAGATTTTGAACAGTTCAGCTGGGATGCCATCGTCTCCTGCTGCCTTGTTATTAGCAATGTTTCTTAAGGCCCACTCAACCTCACTCTTCAGGATGTCTGGCTCTAGCTCACTGACCACACCATCAAAAGCTATCCCCGATATTGTTATCCTTCCTATACAGGTCTTCCGTATATTCTTGCCACCTTTTCTTGATCTCTTCTTCTTCTGTTAGGTCCTTGCCATCTGTGATGCGTAGCTTCTCCCCAATAAGGTGCAGACTCGAACTTAGGCTTGCTAAGGAAAGCTGGTTTATTGAGAAGGATACGGTCACTAGAGAAAGATGGGAATGAGCACGTGTTGGGCTCCTTTCCTTTATATACATGCGTGTAGGCCTTGCCCCTTTCCGCCCTCCCCCCTGTCCATGTGTCTGTTCCCGGCCCTCTTGATGGGTGATTAAGGTGGGGCCGTCCAACTGCCATTATCCTCCTTCTGAGTGCACCCCAGGTGAATGCCCTGGGGTCCTTTGGAGTGGCCAGTGATTAAGTTGTTGGCTGCCCGGCCTTGGGCATGCCACCCGTGCAATCTGTTCTTGAGGGGGACAACCTATGCATGCTTCCTGCCCCTCCCTTCCAGCAGGAAGGCATGATCACGTTGTGAGGCATGTATGCCTTAGAACGGGGCATGACACCATCTTTCTTTTTGATCATACCCATTTTTGCCTGGAATTTACCTCCAATGTTTCTAATTTTCTGGAAGAGGTCTCTTGTCCTTCCTCTTCTATTGTCTTCTTCCACTTCCGCGCATTGCTTGTTTAAAAATAATTCCTTATCTCTTCTGGCTAACCTCTGGAATTCTGCATTTAATTGGGCATATCTCCCCCTATCACTGTTGCCTTTTGCTTCCCTTCTTTCTTGGGCTACTTCTAGTGTCTCAGCAGACAGCCATTTTGCCTTCCTGGTTTTCTCTTTCTTTGGGATGTATTTTGTTGCTGCCTCCTGAACAATGTTGCAAACTTCTGTCCATAGTTCTTTCGGGACCCTATCTACTAAGTCCAGTCCCTTAAATCTATTCTTCACCTCCATTGCATATTCCTTAGGATTATTAGTGAGCTCATATCTAGCTGATCTGTGGGTCTTCCCTAATCTCTTTAGTCTGATCCTAAATTGTGCAAGAAGAAGTTCGTGATCGGAACTACAGTCAGTTCCTGGTCTTGTTTTTACCAATTGTATAGATGTCCGCCGCCTTTGGCTGCAAAGGATGTAGTCAATCTGATTTCGGTGTTGTCCATCTGATGAAGTCCATGTATAAAGCCATCTCTTAGGTTGTTGGAAGAGAGTGTTTGTTATGCAGAGTGAGTTGTCTTGGCAAAATTCTATCAGCCTATGTCCTGCTTCGTTTTGTTCTCCCAGGCCATGCTTACCTGTAATTCCAGGTGTCATTTGACTGCCCACCTTAGCATTCCAGTCTCCTGTGATGAAAATAACATCTCTTTTAGGTGTGTTGTCCAGTAGGTGCTGCAGATCCTCATAGAACTGCTCTACTTCAGCTTCTTCAGCATCTGTGTTTGGGGCGTATATTTGGATCACTGTGATGTTAGATGGCTTGCCCTGAATTTGAATTGAGGTCATTCTATCCTTTTTTGGATTGTATCCAAGCACTGCTTTAGCCACTGTACTATTAATTATGAAGGCTACTCCATTTCTTCTGTGGTCCTCTTGTCCACAGTAGTAGATCTGGTGGTCATTTGATGTGAAGTGGCCCATTCCAGTCCATTTCAGTTCACTGATGCCCAAAATGTCTATCTTTAATCTTGACATCTCACCAATAACCACATCCAATTTGCCCTGGCTCATAGATCTTACATTCCAGGTTCCAATGGTGTGTTGATCCTTACAACATCGGATTCGCCATTTTCCACCAGCACCGTCAGCCGCTAGCCATTCTTTCGGCTTTGAGCTAGCTGCGTCATCACGTCTGGGGCTAGTTGAACTCATCCTCTGTTCCTCCCCAGTAGCATTTTGACCATCTTCAGACCTGGGGGTCTCATCTTCCGATGGTATACCGACATATCTCTGGTTGTACTGATCCATTTAGTTTTCATGGCAAGAATCCTGGGGTGGGTTGCCATTACCTTCCCCAGAGATCGCATTTAGTCTGACCTCTCTGTCATGACCTTCCCGTCTTGTGTGGCCCTTCACGGTTTAGCTCATGGCATCACTGAGGTGCTCAAGCTCCAGCACCACGACAAGGTAACGATCCTTTGCTGAAGGATCTTCTGCATAGTCACACTAAATTATTTTCCTAACTCCCAGGTTTTTTTGCTTATGTTTTCTGATTTCTATATCTATTAGAGACAGTACCTCTTTCTTATGTTTTCCAGCCCTATGTTATGTCTGCACTGTGCTTGTTTTCTTTTATGTGGATGACTTCTATAGCCTTATGTACTGTGACACTTCACTGCCTTGATAATTTTTGTGAAAAATAATAGGTTTGCATAATTCTCTATTCTTTGAAACAAATCTTGTTGCATAGTGGGTTTTTACAAAATTATCTTTTCTGAGACTAGAAGTCAGGACTGTTTTTCTGCAACACTATGATAATTCATTATGAATTGTTCCAATTAATGGGAATAAAATAAACAGCATAATGTGCAAGAAATGTACTAATGGAAAACAACATGGTAGAAGTCATTAGCTCTGGGGATGCAAAATCACAGCTCACTTAATCCCTTTTCCTAATTTTTTGAACTTGATACTCCCTTCTAAATTTCCACATGGAAACTGTAGCTTTCTCTGCAAACCATCTTTTCCTCCCTAGCTAATAAAATCTGGAATAGCAGTAACATTGATTCTGGAAAAACCGAACAATATATTTTTCCAAAATGCCGTAGTTTTAAAATGTAGACGTCAGTCATTCTGGAAACAATACATCAAAGGCTATGTTGTCTTTGGATGCAAAAACTCTGCACTGTGGTGTAGGTTGACTTAAATTTATGCTGAACATCAAATCCCTGTAAACTGTACATTTACCAACATGCCTCTGCCCAGGGTACTGTTAGAACATCAGTCAAGGATCTATGAAGGAAAGGCTTCGGGTCTGAAACAGTTAACTCCATATTTCCTAATTTGTGCCTTGCTGGCACAAGTTGTAGTATCAGGAGACCTGGAAGGCCTCAAGATGAGGAAAACCTGATCACCTGGTCCATGGTATTTGAGCTGTGAATTATGTCATCTTCGTCATAGCTGCTTTAAGGTAATATGAAAGATATGTCTCAGTGAATTGTACTTACTTTAGATATGCAGAAACTGCAGTCAGATGGAGCAAAGAGAAATAAAATTATCTTGATTTACTTTTAAAAAATGAAAACTTCAAAATATATTTATAATATATCTTTCCTGAAGATTTAGAGTCATGATGCTGGCAGAGCAAAAAGAAGGTATGGACATTCCCTAGGTTTCCTTTCTTTCACTGCACGTTATGATGAAAATACAGCTGTCTAAAAGGTAGATGCAAGTTATGTTTTACTAGATTTTTCTTCCCAAACTTCATCAGTTGTAGATAGAGCAGAGTCTGATGGCCTGAAGCCACAGAAAATCTCCCAACTTTACAAAAAGTATTCTAAGATTAGATCATTTTCCTTGGCTGCAGTCTCATTGCCTCATTTGCCTGGTGGGAAAAAGCAGATCTTTGCTATGCTTCAGGATTTTTACATGCACACAGATTGTGTATAAATACAAAGATTTTACAATGCAGACAGCTTTTTACCAAGATAGACACATCAGCATCCAGTACTTGTACAAAGGCATTTAAAATTATTGCCAAATGTTCTGTGAGTACTAAAACAGAAACATGATGAGATACAAAAGTGGACTAAAATTCAAATTCAGTCATAGAAAGAATAAGGAAGGAACAATGTGTGGTTTTTCCTTTCCCTCAAGCCAATATATATTACTCAGTTTCTCTGATTTGAAAGATTGGAAGTTGACAAAAAAAGAAGAGGCTTCTTAAACAGTTTAGAGTGTGTTTGTGTGTTTGTCATCACCAGAATCCTGTGTTTTTGCCACATACCAAACCAGTTCTGGAAAAATATGTGTAGCAGAAGCAATGTTTAGTATAGTAAAAAAGATCCAAATAAGTACTGATCTACGACTGAATGACCATTTAGGTACATACTCTTGGCATCTTGAGAAAATATTTCATTACCACTTGGGGTATAACAATACTCATATCGGGCAGGTATATGTTGTAGTTTTTGGAAAGAGAGTGTGAAGCCATATATCTTAAGATGGATACATAACCTGTTTTGGAAGCTATTGAGATCCTGTTTGGAGAGACTTGAGCATATTTTCTTTCTGTAGCCTGCTTCAAATGTAATACTTCTGAAGCTTTTGAAATTGTACTGTGAGGTTCAGTTCTTCCTTCTTATTTCTTCCTTCCAGGATTCACTTGTATAATCACATGTTGAAAGCAGAGTTTGAACTGGGTTCAGAAATCCTAGTTGTGAGGAAATACATCCAGTGTTACATTTCACATTAAGGGATAAAATGGCAAAAAAAAATTAATTTTTTTTTAGTGGGATCAGTAAATCCAGACTTGTTTTTGTAAAGAAGCTTTACAGTTTAGTGTTATGTGTGAACTAGGTTGTTGTGGCTCATTCAACAAACCCTGGCTAAAACAAACCACATTTTCATACCTTACGTAAATTCATGATTAGTACTGGAGCAAGTGTAATCCTTTGTCATGATACAACAAATCAGGCAAGGGAAAGAGAAAGAGTAATATTCATTACTTTTATTTCTCTTCCTTGTGATTTCCCAGCAGTGTTGCCAAAAGAAACCTCAAAATACTGTTCTGGGATAGCGAATTCTCATGCCATATTACAAACTGCTTATAAAGCACTTAGGGGTTCATGAAAACTGTCTTTCATTTCACTGAGCTCTTCCTGAACAAGGATGATTCTCAGACTCTGTGCTTAATTTGAAATGCTGCCAAGGAAATAGGGTTTTAACTTTTTAATAAAATAGTTACGTATTTTTAAGAAAACAATTTTAATGGCTATACATGGCTTTTAATGGCTTGAGTATGCTTCCTCATAAAGGAATGACAAAAATGTGTCACACTCAACATTAATCCTCCAAACATCTCTAATGCAGAAAGCCACTGAAGCAACAGTGAAGGCTCCTGGAACTATCTATCATTTTTAAAAAAGAAAATGATCATCCAAGGAAGGCTTAAGCAGATATTTAACTATGCTTCTGAGTTGTGTTTGATTTATTAAGAATAGCATTTCCTGATTAAGAAAACAAAACACTGGTGAAATACTCTAAAATGTAATATTTGGATTTTGATGGATACATAATAAAAATGGCCCATTTTGAGTTTACTGTACATATCCAAACTGCCATTAAAAATCAGGTTGGCACTTCCATTAAGGAAAAAATTGTGGCTTTGTACGTCCTTTGAGGAAAAGGGATAGAAATAGAACATAGAAATTGCTGACTACATCTGTGCCAGGACAAATTATGTTCCCCAGTTTGTTCATTCATGTGTGCCATAAACTTTTCTACTTAACTTAATGAGTGATCATTAATGCTGCAAAAATGTCTAATGTTTATGACTTTTGTGATTTTTGAGTTTTAGTGACAATTGTCCATAATAGACTTCATTATTCTTGACAAATGATGTTAGGTCATATCACATAAGAGTTGTAGCGGAAAGCTTGTGGTGTAGTGAAAAAGGAAAATAGGGTCATTTGAAAGAACAGGAGCCTGCAGGTCATAAAATTGTGAAAACTGTATTAAAATGAAGAATGCAGCAAAATAATAACTTTGTAGTGTGCTTCATCTTGTAACTTGCTCTTTTTATGATGCTGTTGCCTCCCAAGCTAGATCTGAACCCTTTTAAGGCACTTCGGCATATCTTGATTCTAAAGTATTTAAGCACATTTGTACGTCCTTTGAGGAAAAGGGAGAGAAATAGAAAGCACATCTTCCCATACTGAATAGGGTGAGAAATACTGAGAGCTCCAGTTCAGAAACATCTGGAGAGACCTGGTTCTTTGCTATTTTTTTTTCTCCTCCTTAATGTCAGACTAATTCTATTGAAAAGGGGAATTTCTAGCTGCTTGCTCTTTCTCATCTTAGCTATTCGACATCTCTAGTGCACATGAAATTCAGTCTCTATTACAATAACATCATCCCACATTAGCAGAATAAAAAATGTAAGCTAAGTATGTTGCACTGCTTGCTGAAGTAGTTTGAAGCTTGACTGAAATGAAATAGGATGGAGGAGAATGTTGAAACCATCATAATACTATTAAGGAAGCCAGTGGTTCATTGTCACCTGAAATAAAGCGTGACAAACTGCTGACCTCATCTCAGAAAGGATATTGCATGACTGCATGGAGTTCAGGGAAGGGCAGAGAGAATGATTAGGTCTATAGGGTCTGAAAAGAGGGCAGCCATCACTTTCAGAGCAGATGCAGAAAAAGGCAAGAACCATAAAAATGTACAAAATAAAAAAGAGCTGGGCTGAGTTAAACATTGGAAAGGAAAACAGTCTGGGCGATGAAAAACAGAACAGGTTGCCTCAATGTGTTAACATCATCTATACATTAATTTTCATGTCCTTAAAAATATTCTAAGCACTGAAGTAGTATATTCATAGACAAGGTACCTCTAAACACTTTTTTTTTGGTGGAAAACAAGAAAAGGGACCCAACAAAGAAAATTCTCCAATCATTATAATTATATATTATTTATTTTTATTATACAGTCTTGATAACACACCTCAATCCCATAAGACTCTTGGTAGCATATACCTTCAAACAGAAGGAAAAAAGCATAATAATAAAGAATTAATATTAAAAAAATAACCATAAAAGAAAAGCAAAGATAAAACTCAACATAAAACCCAAGATAGGCTGCCAAAGTCAGTCAGCTGGGATCAAAACCACACTGAAATAAAACAGCTTTAATTTGGTTATGGGTTGTGTGTGTGTGTGTTTAAATGAATTATGGCTAACTATAGTTTGAATTTCTATTTTCAGATTAATGAAACTCCTACAAGGAAACTGTGTTAGTTACATTAAACCATCAAACAACTTTTGTGGATAGCCTACCTAAAATTAAAAAAAAATAAATTAAACAAGGCAGGTATTCAGACTGTTCTTGCGGAGCTAAAATGCACAAAGTGTTTCTCTCTACCTAGAAAGATCTAGGATTAAGAGGACAAGGGGTCCAAAGATCTACCTAGAAAGTTCTAGGATTAAGAGGACAAGGGGTCCAAAGATCTACCTAGAAAGTTCTAGGATTAAGAGGACAAGGGGAGAAACTGTAGTTTCCTCCACATTTCATTTGACAAAATTTCTAACCCTTTCCCTTTCTCAGTCTCTTAAACTTCCCATGGATTATTTACAGTGAGTATATTTGAGCCACAGTATCAACCCAGAGATTAGAGTCAGAGGTAGCATGCCTAAAACCATTGATAAAAAATACTGCTAAATAAAATGCTAGAAATCCCTTATTCTGATATCCGTAGGGTTTTTTTAAGCGGCATAGGAAAAGAAGGAGCTAGATTGGTTGAGGAAGGGGATTAATCCTTTCCCTTACACTATTTTGTTGATCTAAATTCTCTCTCCCCAAAATTATGTATATGCCTTGGTAGGACGAAGATGTACTATTACAGTATGTGAATGTGTATAGGAGCTATAATATATATATATATAAACCCATCATTCTTGACAACCATCTTTCTGCCTGAGAATGCTATCTACATAAATAAGTGCAAGAATGCATGAAATTATTACTTTTCTGAACCAAAGATTTCAGAATTAGTTTCTGAACTAGTTTGTGACTCAGTAGCAATACTGAATATTGCAGAATGCTACCTATGATTGATACTGTGAGAAATTCCTAGATCTTTCTCTGCAGTACAGATTTACAGAATAAAGGAGGGATAGATGCCCTCCAGATATTTTTAGTCTTCAATTACCATCAGCGCAAACCTACATGGCCACTGGCAAATGATTGTTGTGTTTGAAGTCCAAAATAACTGAAGGGCAGATTAACCACTCCTTGAATAAAATGGTTATGTTTGTGGTGGTAAAATGAAATCCATGTGGCAAGTGTATGAATAATTTCTATGCCATTAACAACTACACCATGGTCACTGGTTTATATGACTTGGATCTATGTGGTTTTATTCTGTATTGTTGTAAAGATTTAGTTCAGCTTTTTAATGAAAATGAATGAGTCCAGAACACCTAGGATCCATGCTTTATGGATTTTTTCTTTCACATGCAGAACAGACAATCCAGCATAGTTGGTATGGCTTTATAAATTGTTAAAAAGAATGAGAAATACAAATCAAAATCCTTGCAATGCTTTGCCTCATGGTAATACAAAATTCTGTATCTTCATGTAAACACTAATTCAGAGTTATCAATTTACTTTTGTTTCAGGGTGAAAAATAAAGTAAGTAAAATCAGAATAGCTTGGAAACCAAAATACACACAATGCATTGCAGTTAATGGGTGTAAATTTTATTGTTATTATTTGCCAATTAGTATTGGCAAAATATATAAAGATGTTGATACAGTGCATTCAACTTGCTACCAAATAAATAGTAGTAATCTACATTATTACAAAATTAGGTGTTGTTTTCACATAAACATTTTCTCAGGAGTTTATAATTCTCTTTGGATCTCAGTGAACAAGGCTGGGTATAAATCTATCATAGAAGTTCATTTGTAATTTCTAGCTTTTAAATCAACAGAGCAGCTTGGAGATTGATACCAATGACCAAGTTAAACTTTGATTGATTTAGAGAGTCCATATCCATTGGAATATGTTTTCTTGTTTTCACAATACCTCATTAATTTCTCTGTTACAGCTCTTCTGGAGTAGCAAAAATTCATTTTAATCAATTGCTCCAACTGATTTGACAAATGTGAAGGACAAGGGCCATTCCTACTGCACAGGAGATTAAAGCAATCAAACAGTGATGAGGATGTGTTGAGATAGGACTGTTCAGAAACACTAGTGATATCTCCTGGTTAACAGAAAGGAATGTGATGTCATGTGACATTTCCACTCACAGACCTAGCGAAGCAAAGTAAGAAAAATACATGAGAGATATGATGCAGTCAGAATGTAGTCAAAGAAAATTGCCTGGAGACTTTCTTCAGTTGAAAGAGAACAAAGCAAGAGGGAGAAATGGAAACAGGTGAACAGTGAACCTTATGTAGAAACCATTATTGCTGAATGGATTGCAGCATTTTCTGAACAACAGCTATTATATCATTGAGAGTAACAAACAGTTCTAAGAATAATTTGGGGCACCTTAAAAAAGGCAAAAGCACTATCATAGACAATAGAAATAAAATCCAAAATAATGTTGATAGGTTAGAGAAATGGACTGAAAATAAGAGAACAATATTTAACTGAGACTAATGCCTTTAGATATAGAATCAAATGTACCGATATAGAATGGGGGACACCTGGCTTGGCAATGGCACTTGTGGAAACCTACAAGCTGAATGTGGGTCAGTGTGATGTGGTTGCAAATAAAGCAAATGCAATTTTAGGTTTCATCAACTGAAATACAATATTCAAATTAAAAGACATAATGGTTCCATTTTATTCTACTTGGGTCAGCCTGTCTTTGGATACTGTGTTCAGTTGTTGGTATCAGACAAACTAGAATAGTTTCTTAGAAGGGCAGCCCAAATGATCAAGGAACTATGATCTAAATGTTATGAAGAATAATGGAAGGAACTAGGAATACTTAGCCTTGAGGAAATAAGACTAAGAAGGGATCTGATACCACCCAGAAAGGATGTCATGCAGAAGGAGACCCAGGCTCACCCTCTTATCCTATGTAACTTCCGTTCAGTGACTTGAAGAAGGCTAACAATGTCCTCCAGTCTTCTTTTCTAAATTTCTCTTTTAATAAGATTTAATTTTTAGTCCCCTTCTTCACATCCGTTTCAGTATATCTTTCTTAAAATGTGGTGCCCAGAATTGTATTTACGGTAAGATGAAGAATATATTGGAACAATTACTTCCAGTGATTTGGAAACTAGTATTGATATAGTCTAAAAATCCATTTGCCTTTCTGTTAGCCATGTCTCACTGCTCAACTCAAATACACAATTCTAAGAACCTTTTCATGCATGCTATTACCAAACCAGGCATTGCATACCTTCTATCTGTGCATTATATAGATGCATTCCCCAAGTGAACAACTTTGCATTTCTGTCTATTAAATTTTTTCTGTTATTTTCAGCTCTCAAGATCATTTTGAATTTTCATTTCATCTTCTGTTATTTTCTACCCTACTTAATTTCATGCCATCTGCAAATCTTATAAGTGTTCCCTCCACATTTTCTTCCAAGTTCTTGTTGAACAGAACCAGAGTCAGAACTGAGTTCTGTGGCATTCCTCTTAATACCAAATTTCTGCTTAATGAGAAACAATTAATGAGTGTTGAGTACAATTTTCAAACCAGGTTTGAATCTCACTCAATAGATACACCATCTAGCAATACTTAATTAGCTTGTTGATCAGAATACAATAGTTCATCAAAAGCTTTGCAAAAGTCATGTTATTTTACTCCCACAACATGTCTGTGTGTGTGTGTGTAGTTGAGCCTGGCAAGCCCACATAATCCCCCATTCCAAATGTCAACTTTAGGATTATTATTTTTAAAAATATAATTTTTATTGAATAAATTTTTAACAAGATAAAAACAATACAAATATTAGAAAAGAAACAAAGAAAATAAGAAAGAATAGTGAATAAGTACAAAAGAAAAGAAGAAAAGAAAAGATTATGAAGAAGTGGCTTCTGATCTTTTTGACAGCAGTTATAAATGCATTTATATTTTACCCCCGCTCTCTCTAAGGCTGCATCATAATTTCCTTCTTTCCATAAGCTACCCTTTCTAATTCTCAAACCCATAAATCACAAGTTCATTTTTCTCTCCTATTTATCACATCGAAATGGTATCTTTTTCTGTTGGAGCTTACCTGTCCAAAAGAAGTGCTCTTTTCGTTTGCTATTCTGATAGAAACTTCTTTAAGAAATGTCTTTAAGAAACTTCTGCATTATTGATCTTCAGTCTAGTAGTGAAATGCTGCTGCAAAACTTGATCTCTGGCCTTTCTGACAAAGTGCACAAGAATATCCCTTGGTACATTTCTTAATTTTGCAAATCACATGTTTTGGCAAAAGCACTTTTGGCGTTACTTGGAATTAATTTAAAAAACAGACTAGACTTTCCTGGGAATGTTGATTGTTTGACAACAAACAGAAAAAGATAATTGGTGGAAGTTACAAAATATGGAGATAAGTGTAATATGAGATGGATTGTGTTATCTAAACTATGGAAAGAAAGATTGGACTAGATTATAAATTAAAAATGGTGACCACCAGAAAAGCTGCAAAGCAAGGTGAGGGAGGTTGAGGTTTGTTAGAGCAACTGCAAGAAAAAGGAATTACCCCAGAAATATTACCAAAAAAGTTTTAAGAAATGGGAAAGCAGGTCTCTGAATCTGTCAAATCTGTCAAAAGTGAGCTGGTTGCTTTTGAAGGGAGAATGGAAGAAAGGTTGGTAAAGATGAAAGAGGAGATAAGTTACAAAAAAAATGAAGAATCTATAGGGCATCTTACGGGATAAGTTAAATTAATGACAAAGTGGAAACTTTAGAAAGCAAAATAGAAATAATAAACAGAGAGATGGAAAAGGGCCTAGACAATTTGGCATTATTGGAATTGAGAGAAAAATAATTCTGCCTTAGATTTAGGGCAATTCCAGAGGATCTTGGTGAGGACACCAGAGAAAAGGTTGTTCAGTCTCTAACAATGTTTTGGGAATGGGATGAAGATGACATGGAGGCAGAAAAAGCCGAAGTCAACTTTAGGATTATGTGGGTCATTTGAAGCATCTCATTAAACCATTGACCTCTTTCCTTTTTCCAGTGTCAGTTGTAATTCACTGTAATGGTGTGTGGGAATGACTTTGGGATACAAGCCAGAAAGACACAGCCAAGGGAATGGTCAGCTAAAAGGCATTTGAGCCTGCATAATGGGCAGGGCAAGAGGCTCAGAAGAGACCGTCCCTAGTTTTGGGGATGAAAAGGGGATGGGGAGAGAGAAGTACTTTCAGACTTGCAAGATTCTGTTAAAGTAGCTTTACAAAAAAGTAGAATTAGCTCATCTGGTTGTGTTTCCTTTCTGGTCTACCTCATAAGGCTGACATCAATCTTACAAGTCTGAAAGTATTTCTTCCCCCCCCCCCATCCCCTTTACAGCCCCAAAACTAGGGAGGGTCACTTCTGAGCCTCTTGCCCCTCCCACATTCCTGCTGCGAGCTCCGCTGCCTTTTATCTGACCATTCCCTTGGCTGCATCTCTTTGCCCTGTCTCCCAAGGTCATTCCCACATACCGTTACATTCACCCATAAGGAAGGAAATAAGGAAGGAAGGAAGGACTCCCCAGATAATATGAGAATCTTTTTCAACATAGCCACAGAATGTGAAATATAAACTGGTGAAAGGTGGTTGTGATCAAGGTGGAAAAAATGTCTTTTTAGGAGCTTTCTCCAGAATGTAGTTAAAGGTGACATTTACATAGGTTTATTAGGGTTTATTTATTTATTTATTCGATTTCTGTAGCCGCCCATCTCAACAAGTGACTCTGTGACACGTCTGCCTGTATTTTGCTCATAAAACAATATAGTGACAGCCTAGGTGACACATTCTGATTTGATTCCTTTTGTTTTTGCATTTCCCCCCCCATAGACACACTATGAAAATGGAGAGTACATTATTAGGCAAGGCGCTCGAGGAGATACTTTCTTCATAATCAGCAAAGGAAAGGTAAGCTTTTCTGACACTGTTTAAAGGAAATGTCTTATGGGGTTGAGATACCAGCCATTGCTTTTTCTGATGCAACACCAAGGGGATATACTCTTTCATATTTCATTAAATGTGTGACTTTGTGTTTGGATGAAGATTGGGCTTCCCAAGTTGTTTGTTTGTTTAAGCCTATTCACCGCTAGAGAGGAATGGTTATGTAGCTGTCAAAGCTTATTTGCGTGTTACATTTTTCCATCCATTATTCTGTAAATGCTTCCTAACCTGAATAAAAGTATTTAACTGGTCCTTTTGGAATTTAGTGCTTTTTTAAGCAAGATACAAGCTTAAATGTTGAATCTCAGTCAGTAAAAACACTGAAAGCTAAAGATGCCGTTGAAATTCTCTGAGTTCATCCTTGGACTTCAGCTCCATAATTAAGTGTAAAATCAAATTAAGAGAAAATGACATTTGCCCCACTAATCTGAATCTACAAAGCAATCTTTCCACCTAGTTGCCTACTTTTGCCTTAATTTCCATTCACCAGGAGGTATGATAGGAATAATATTGGTGACAGCCGCAATAAGAAGACTTACAAAAGCCCTTGGAAAAATGGCAACTTTTGAAGGATACAGATGTTTTGCATCCTAGAATTTAAAGCTTACCACATGAGACAGATCCGGTCTCCATCCATACCATAATCTTTTCCACGTTGATCCTGTTCAGCCATTGTGTTTATAATAATAAATTGAATGGTCAAATGGATTTGGGATGGGCCTGTCATATCTAAGCTGGGTGACCACTAGATGTCAATAGTATATACTTGCAAATCAGTGTCACAGCCATGGGCATGCTTATGGTCCACAATATGCCAACATCTTCATGGCTGATCTAGAACAACACGGTCAGCTCTTATTCCTGGAAAAACCTCCTTTACCTGAGATTCATTGATGACAATTTAATCATCTGGACCAATGGAAAAGAATAATCAAATTTCATCAAGACTTCAGTAACTTCCACTCCACCATCACCCTTAGCCTTGACCTATCTATAGGACAAATCCACCTCACAGATGTCATAGTAAGCTACACAATGGACACATAAATGCCACATTCTATAGGAGAACTACCAATCACCTACATTCTTCCAGCTTCCACCCAAATCTGTCATCCATATCCAGGCCTTATGCTACAAATACATTTGTTTTGACCCACTTGACAGAGATCCTCAACTGATAGAATTAAACCAGTCATTCAGGAGACTGAATTATCCAACCAAGATCAAAAGACAAACTAAAAGAGCCAGATCGATTCCCAGGAAGAACCTATTAAAAGACAGAACAGAAGAACATTGTTGATTGTCACCTACAGCTTACAGCTCAAACCACTCAACCATGTTTTTAATAACCTACAATCCATACTGGACAATGGCACTGCATTTTCTCAGTGGCAGGTCCATATTTGCAGACAGACAACTGCCCAACAGATTCTCACAAGTAACGAACAACAGAACAGAGATGCTAATATGGGAATTAAACTGCAACAAACCCAGATGTCTACTCTGTCAGCACATCTATGCCAACAGACCATCACAGGCCGCAACATGTATACAAAAAAGGTTAGAGGTGCCTTCACATGATCTTCCACTAATGTGATATCTTCCAACAATCCCCTTCTGGGTTCTATGTAGGAAAAAAACAGGACAAACTTTTTTCAGAAAAAATTAATGGACACAAGTCCATCAGGAATCAAAACAAGGACCATGTAATGTCACGGTTTTTCAGTCTCCCAGAACATGCTATTGCAGATCTCAATGTGACCATTTTGGAAAAAAATAGACTTTAATACCATGGCTGAATAGGAGATTGCTGAACCCATATCAAAAGGTTTCAGGCTATTTCAAAAGTTCTCAACAAACACAATGATTTTTAGCACAATTCAGTTGTTAATTGATAAAGTACTTGTAATCTGTCTTCCCCTCCACATCCCAATTTAAATCCCAGTTTAAATCAGTTTAGCCTCTCCATGCATGTCATGAAAGTGAACTGTAGCTCAAAGAAGCATATGCCTCATAACATTTATTAGTTGGATAAGATGCTACCAGGCTTCCAAAGTTTCCTTAATCTTTTTGCTGCCACCTAGTGGTCACTTGGCCCAGATATGGCAGCACAAATTTGGGTCTGATGCCTGGCAGATGGAGAGTGTTGGGGGTTGAGTAGATAAATAGGGCAGAAAATAAACCAAGTGACTTTCAGGTCTTTTTGGAGAGGCTGGGAGATAGCTAAGTATTTCTGAGTCAGTCTAATAGAGGCTGAAGAGATTTTACCCATTACTTGGGCAGAACAAAAGTTATTACACAAATATCCTGCAGTTAATGCAAACATCTTGGCAATGTGCTGAATTTGGCCCTGCTGCTTGGAGGAGTACAAAATTTCCTCCAAAATAGTTGGATTTTGCATGTGGTTTTTATGTAGTTGTAAATATTTTACAGTGGCATTGAGTTGCTGATAAACAATGGCTTATCTTAAGCAAACTACTGTATATTTTATAAGAAACGCACAAGTTCTCCATCTATACTTACTACTTTTTTCTTAAATATCTGAATATAACTTAATATTACATGAGATTATAGTATTCTTTCAGATGAGTAGGACAATTCATAATTCAGTGATATCCTGTATTGTGTGCTAAGTATTTCTATTATTATGAAGAAGGAAGTTCCATCCAGCGTTATTAAACTATAGAGGATGTGAAGTTCTTCTGAAGAAGTATCTTCTGAAGATAGGTTCTTTTCAGAGAAAATGTTATGGGTTTGTAGAGTCCTGCTTTTAATCCCTCAAACTTTAATTTAAAATCTCATTGGGCATAGAACTGCTGACTTCTCTGGCAGACAGAAATTTTACACTGTTATGCTTGGTCAATAAGGGATCATAACAACCAGGTTTATTTGGCTGACAAAGATGTGCAGAAATCTTCTAAAACTGCCCCTGTGGAACTGAAATTAAGCCTAATTTTTGGAAGTTCAGCAGACAAGTTTTGTGTGTGGAGGAAAAGCTTCTCCTATCCTCAAAGTTTATCTTTCCTACACATCTTAGAGAATTGAATGGAGCTGATTATATTCTGGAAATAAATAAAGAGCTATCAAAATAAGGACAAGTTTTCTAAGCTCTCAGATCCATTCAGAATAATTTTCTGATTTCTTTGGAATTGGTGAGATTAGAAGAACTCAGGTAGTTTCTCAAGTAATCCAAGCTTATTATATGCAAGTAGTCTTGTATTAGAAGGATGCAGTGGCACTGCGGGTTAAACCGCTGAGCTGCTGAGCTTGCCGATCAGACGGTTGGCGGTTTGAATCCACGTGATGGGGTGAGCTCCCGTTGCTAGTCCCAGCTCCTGCCAACCTAGCAGTTCGAAAACATGCAAATGCGAGTAGATTAATAGGTACCACTTCAGCGGGCAAGTAACGGCATTCCGTCCAGTCATGCCGGTCACATGACCATGGAAGTGTCTACGGACAAGCTCCAACTCTTCGGCTTTGAAACGGAGATGAGCACCGCTCCCTAGAGTCAGACATGACTGGACTTAATGTCAAGGGAAACCTTTACCTTTACCTTTACCTTTACCTTTACCTAGTCTTGTATTAATGACCCTGGATCATGCTTTGTATCAAAAGATGCTTTTAGTATTTTCAGATATCTAACTCTTAAGACTTCCAAAGATAACAACTATTTAAATATGTTTTAAATGCTAGTCTTATATCTCAGTAATATTTCCAGAAGCTATTATCTAGTATAATTTATTAGTCCTGTTTTCCAGATGGCACCTGAGGCTGGAAGATAGTTATTTGTTCTTACTACTACCAATATCCTATATACATGGGGGGAAGAGAGAGAGTTACACATACACTAACTTACTTACTTACGTACATTACCATCTAATCAGGTAAATGTCACTCGTGAAGATTCACCTGGGGAAGATCCTATATTTCTCCGTACTCTAGGAAAAGGAGATTGGTTTGGAGAAAAAGCACTCCAGGGGTAAGTATTAATGGACAATGTATATTTGCTTTAAGTGATATGTAAATTATGTATCTTGCGAAATTGAAAAAAAATATTTATTGCTTCAGTGCCACATTATTATAAAGCTGCATTGAGATTGGAAGGTGGAGATGAAGAAATAGACTTTTTGGCACAAATTCACTAATTCAAAGAGAAAACTGATTTCATATTACATTTAAGTCCTTAAAATCACACACAAAGAAGTTTTATTAAGAGGTAAATGCTGTTTCATGCATTCATGTTCTCCATTATTTTCATTTTCTGTTTTATTTTCTTCTAGCTGACCTTGGTCAGATCTGCTATTTAGATGGGAAATCATTACAAAAGGGCTGTAGAGTAGGCTGGGCTATGGACTAGACCTGAATACAAACATGTACACATCATACACACACACACACACACATACACACATTGCCAAGAAAACAATATAGATATGTCCATGTAATCACCAGAAGTCAAGCTTGACTCAAGGGAAACTTCACACTTTTAGGAAAACCGTAACCACTGCTGAGGGCTATTACTTGAGAATAACAATTCTCAACTTTTTGGGACTCACTTAGGAAGCATAAGATGCCATTTCTTTATGAATGTTAGATCAATTCATACTGGAATTAATGATTATTAAATTCCATACATCCCTACTTGAAGGTTATGCATTAGTATCAACCACACTGAATATTTTATTGTACCAGCCCATTAATGTATTCTAGGAAATATTTAATACATATCCTCACGAAAAATTTTACTACACAAACTGTATGTTTCAGTGCTTCTACTAAATATTCATCCCTTTGGAAAACTTCTTAATTAACTTAAGATGTTGTAATATCTTATGAGAATAGACAAAACATTTTTTTTCTATCAAAGGATTGCTCAGCAGTTTGATATTACCTATTCCATAGTGACCATTCCTATTATAATTTTTTATTCAACTTTTCAATTGTAGTTTTTCTATGTTCAGTTAAAATGAATTCATTTGCAAATGCACATAAAATCTCTATATTATAATACTCGATTCAAAAATAATTCATCTTCCAGAACTCAGGTGGAACTTTGGGATTTTTGTCATCAACACGCAAATGAAAATATATTGCTGAGCTCCCACAGAGCTCAGGTTGCTAGCAAAATTTGTTATGCTTGAATAAGACTTGATTTTATCAATAATGGTTAAACTGCTGAGATAAATCAATATGTCAGTGAAATATGCTGGCGAGTAGTGTTTCTGGATAAGCAGCTGGTATATTATTTTCACAAATTAGACCATTTTTCCACCTGTGTTTAAGGATGTAAGTTTCAAAGACTGGCATTTTAGTTGCTGATGTGTCCATTCATTCTTATACTGAACTAGTCCTCCAACCTCTGTTGTGAAGATTTACATGGTTGATCAAAAAACGTTGATTTATAAAACTATAAAAATGAGAATTCTGATGTGTGAATTTATTCATGGCATGGAGGTTGTGGCAGTGTAGAAACCTTCTACAGTGCACAAGTTATATGAGAAGGCTTGATCCATGTAAGATCATCATACTATAAATTTTCCTTGTATCACTGCTAATCTAGTTTACAAAGAACCTCAGCATGGAGCCCTAGTTCCCTCATTCCATGGCCATCATAATATTATCTGCCAGAACTTAGTTTACATTAATATAGTATATAAGTTTCACATCTGTACCTCTAACTGAATGAGGAATACTGTATGCATGGAGCTTTGTGTACAAAGCAGATGTGTTTTATTCCATTGGAGATGCAGCCTTTGCAGACTCTGATATGAAAATAAAATATGGCAGTACCAAGATTAATAAATAACCATGGTACTGGGTGTGTATAGCATCCTGTTATGTTTCCTGTCCTTGAGGAAGTACACTATGTATTCCATAGGCAACACAATTTGGAGGCATGAACCATCTAAAAGTATGCCTTTTAAAGCCTTCTAATGTCAACATAATATGGTGAGTGAAATGAATGGGACTAAGTGCTCAATTTTGGCTAGAATATGCTCAGAATTGGAATTTACTTCTAAAATCATACATTACTTCTGCAAATAACCTGTCATCTACAAAAATGAAATTGTTAGAATGATCTAAATACACCCTTTTTTGTTTTGCTTTGTTGGCCAGGTTGATATACCTCCAAATTCATAATGATTACTACCAGTTCACAGCAATAAAAAGAACCATATAGAAACAACTGTAAGAAAAAAAAAACAATATCATAATATTCCCCAAATTATTAATAAAAATAGAGCTCAAATAGGGAGAAAATAACAGTAATAGGTGCCTACTTAGCTAACGACAACACTATCCCTTAAATGTTCTACAAAAACTTTCAGTGTTAAAAGCCTTTCAGAAAACCATCAACGAAGGTCCCAATCTGATGTCAGGGGGGAGGTTATTCCACATCATGGGAAACCCCTGCTTCTGCCACTCTACACCCTCATGTACGCCTGGGGTGTGAAGTATCATCAGTTGAGATAAGTGCACATGATGGACCCATTCTGTATGGAAGAGGTGGTCATGGAGAAACCTGGGAGCTAAGCCATTTCAGGCAATTTCCAAGCAATTTCCAAGCAATTTCATTACAGGCTGAAATTGGAAGTGTACCTGGTAACCTCTTAGTAACCAATGAACCATAAATATGTGATTATGACAAGTCTCATCCGCTAACATATGGACTGCTGCATTCTGTACTAATTTTGTATTTTCTGAATTGTTATCAAAGGAAGCCCCATATAAGTTCATTGCAGTAGTATAGTTTAGTGGTGGTGTAATTATGAGTTTCTGTTGTCAGTTGTGGTGCAACATATAGTGGGAGGCCCTGACAACAGGAGCTCATGTTCTGATCACCAATGTCTTTGTGGTTTTATGAAATAGGTATTTGAACAGTTTAATGTGAACATACCTTAAGTTAACTACATGTCACAATCTTAATGAGACTGAAATATGCTACTAATATAAAACAAAACGTGTTCTGTAGGAATTTCATTCATGATGAATTTTCAACATGTAGTCATCCAGCTAACATTTAGTTGGAAAACAATGCTGCATTTTTCATAATATGCTAATTTTTCTATTATTCATTAATGAATTGTTTGGATACTAAGTTAATTAGATCAGGTGGCTTTGCAATATTTTAATAATAATCATAAATAAATAATAATAACATATATTTACTTTATGAAATCAAGTGAGTCATCAGCCTTGTGAGGTAGGATCATCTAAGTGGTCTAAGTGATTGCTGTAAGTCGTCCAGTGACCTCTGTGATCACATGGAGATTTGGACTTGAAATTCCTTAGTCCCAATCTAATGTCTTTTTTAAATAAGAATTTATTAAGTTTAAACCAAAGATAAGAACTACAAAAAGAAAAAAAACCACAAAAAGAAAAAGGGGAAAAAAAACTAAAAAGTGTGAAACACAAGAAGAAAAGAATTTTAAAGATTCCAGAAAGAGTTAACTTCTGAATTTTAACAGCAAGAATATACAGCAATTTCCATAATGAAACCCTTACTCTAAATCAAACCAAAATCACATTATTTCTATAAATCATTCCATTAGCACATTATAAAAATCACTAAATACAATTGTTCCTCCCCTTACTCTGTGTGTGTGTGTTTGTGTATGAAATATATAAACCTCCTAATCAACTTCCTCCACCAAAGACATTTACTTAATTATTTCCTTCCTACCACTATTCTATGCATTTCTGTCTACTATAATAAAAATCAAACTAAAAAAAAACATATAAATTGTCTACTTTTATAATTAATAATACTATAACAATCTTAACCCTACTAAGCCTAAAACCAAACAATTATTATTATACCTTATAAATCTTTATAAATTGTTAAGAAGGGATAAAAACAAGCAAACCTTAAAAGCAGTCCAATTAATCTTAATCCAAATCATTAAAAAAAGAATAGAATCATACAAGCCTTAAAAGCAGTCCCGGGATGGGGGGGGGAGGGAAACATTCTTAAATCTTTACCCCACTTCAAAGTATACCAGATCATTTACATATTTCCAAAATACACACAAGGCATTTTTCATAAAGGAGTCAAACAGCCCAACTGCCCCCCTTAGCAACTCAGACTTCTCAACAGAAAATTTCCCACAGAGCAAAGTCTCTTCTTTCCCATAACATTCTTCCAGAAAAGCAGGTGTGGCTATTGGTGGCCATGAAGCAGAATTCTAATTGTATTTTTACATAATGGCCATCTTTGGTTCCAACCTCAATTCTGGCAGCTCCAATCTGGGAAGGAAATTAGAAGTAAGCAAAAATTGAAGCTGAGTGAGCTTCTTAACCCAGATCAACAAAACAAATGGAAAAGGGTACCTAACCTCTGAGAATCTCTTTGCAAAGTTGACAGCCTAGCTCTTGATATTGTAAACTATACCAACATTGTAGTTCAGAAAATAATAGCCAATCAAAATAATAGCATAAGAATGGCTGTATGTAGTACTGTTATGATTGGCTGATAACCCATTGGTTTATGAAACCTAAGCACTTACTTGGAAGGCCAATAGGTAACACCTTTCCAGAGGTGCCCCTCAGCTTCTCTTCTAATGCTGCTGAGGATACTGGTTGTGACTATGTAAGGCCCATATTGGCATTACAATTCTGTCTTTCTCATAGTCAGTGTTTACAATAAGGCTTTGAGCAGAGGAATAGGTAATGTGGGACAAGAAACAATGCCATGGAGAAAAGGTTTCCCAGAAGTGATAATGCGTATTATTCACCTAGCATTGTAATGCTTTCCTTGGGTCTTGTTAGATTCTGATTTTAATTAGAGATGGATGTTGTATAGTTAAAGCTGCTGAACATCTAACAAGATATTTGCATATTCAGGTACAGATACTGGAGTACACAAAAATTGCTTTTTGCAACTGATATGAGGAGTACTTGCATGTATCTTTTCTCTTTAAAATATGCGCATTGCATCCGGAATCTACTTTTTGAGACCCATTCTCATGTATTTTAAGCAGCAGAGCTAATGCAGACCGATGTGTACTCTTCATTACATAGACAATATGCACATATTTTGTGCTTAGCTATCTGTAGCCCAGGTATGAATCCAGAGTTTATGACAGAATTGGAAAGCTTACAATAGAAGCATGGTTTGTGTTCTCTGATGTTTGGAAATTTGTTTTGTGGTTTCTGCGGCAGCCCAGGAAAACATACAAAACCAATTTAGCACATGATCCTGGGATGATATATTCACACCAGGCATTAATAATAATAATAATAATAATAATAATAATAATAATAATAATAAAAAATGTATGTTGCCCAATTCTCTATGACTCTGGGCAGCTCCCAACAATTACATAAATGAATTACACATTTACAATAAAATAATCTGCTTCTAACCTTATTTTCATGGGGCAAGAGGAAGTTTACAGTTGGTCACTTTAATTTTGCCGTTGGGAATTTCATCTGTTTTACTAGTTGAGGGAAAAAAATCCCTCGGTAGCATAATTCTGTTTGCTGGTATTTCCATAGATGCATAGATTTGTTCTTTTTAAATATCTTGTTGATGCCCTGTTGTCCATAGGGTTTGTTATACAGCTACATTTGTGACGTTTTCCATTATAATAGCTGTTCTTTGTGAGCTGATAAGTATCTTCAATGTGTTTTATATCATTATTGCACACTGGTAATTGAAATGAATGTCACTGTCATACTTTGTGCTTTCTGTATGCAAACAAGGGAGAGGGACATTTCTAAATTTTCTCCAAACTAGAAGACTGCAGTCAGTGTGCTGTTAACTATTTCACGCTGTTCAGTGGTGCCATGGAAAAGCAAAAGAAAACCAAATATAGGCCTGGTATTGGGGAGGGGGGACCCTTTTTACAGTTCTCTGTCTCATGTGCTGTTGCTTCCTTTGTATTCACTGGTGTTAAAAAATTCAGCTCTGGATAATCAGGAAAAACGTGTTGGAAAAGTCTAGAGGACTTTTGCGTTTAGAACATCAAAATCTATATAACATTTTATGAATTAAAGAGCCACAGTCATTCCCTTGAAAGTTTATACATGATGATCTTTGCCCTGAAATCAATACAGATCAGAACACTAATGCTTTATCGGTTCAGTAATGCAGCTGATTTTTAGTCAGACAGAGACTTGTGTTCATTATTCATGAACACATTCTGATTT
Organism: Candoia aspera; assembly: GCF_035149785.1. Lineage (NCBI taxonomy): Eukaryota > Metazoa > Chordata > Lepidosauria > Squamata > Candoiidae > Candoia > Candoia aspera. The sequence continues at coordinate 77,012,213 of NC_086158.1, forward strand.
GTATTATCTGTAACCAGGACCCAGGAAGACCTTTGTGAACTACAGACGTATCATTTTTCTACCACGTTTACTTCACACCAGACACCCAGAGCAAAACTGGATATTCTTTTCCACTGTATAGAACACCGTCCCGCAGCTTCAGCCCAAAGGATTTAACTCACCATCCACAAGATCAAAAAAATCTTGTATTGCAAATGTAGGTCTTGTACGGCTGAACAAATAAACTGTGTGCTCGCCTCTGAAGAGTACCCAGCCTTTCTCACTCTGAGAGCTCATTCAGAGACACTGAGTGGATTCAGCCAAATACATTATCTGGGAGCATGCTTCAATGGTGGATTAGAGGTAAAGTAATCAGAGAGAGAGTCTGGATCTAGGAAACCCTGTCTGAATTCTTATGGGAGAACTGCCTTCCCTGCCCTACTTATTATCTTAATTGGATCAGCAACATAGAAGTGGAATAGTACTGTTGTTTCAAAGGTTTAGCCGAATCATGGTAGACAAAACCCCCGAACATATTGCAAACTGCAATCACAAACAGTTCAACTTTGGAATGTAACATCCAGCTTTTGGTACGCAAATCCATCACTACTATTATTTTGAATTTCTGTAAGAGTTGGGTGAAACTCTTCTTGTCAGTGACTAGCAGAGTGGAGGGGGTAGGGCAGAGACTGATAAATGATCTTTTGAACTGTTTTTATCAATTAAGATTTCAGAATATATGTTTAGTAGACTGAGATTTTTTTTCTTATTCTTTTTACCCCTTCCTATTCTGTATGGCTTTTTGATTGGTTTCCTTGCTTCACCGCTGTAAGCCCTGCAATATTCTCCAGAAGGTTAAGTTTATTTTCATTTACACTGAGAATATGTTGATCAATCCTGCTAACATGCCTTTATGGAATGTTGCAGCATAATAAACAATAATAAAACCTGTCATGAAAATAATATGTAACTAGGATCACAGCAAACAAATAATGTACCCTAAAAAGCAACAGCTAAACAACAATAAAAACACACACTTTTAAAAATAATTTAACTGATTTTAATTGCAAATTAAACATACATGCTTGGTCACAAGGAGAGAGCTCAGCTTCTCTGAGAAGCTCTGCAAAAGTTCCAGTACAACTGTTACATCAGGGATGCTGTGTGTGTGTGTGCGTGTGTGTGTGTGTATGTATGTGTGTGTATGTATATATATATATATTTCAAAATGACCAAGACTGTGCAAGTCAAGCCTCACCCCTTTTTTGCATGCATCACATGGTAAAGGGGTGGTGCTTTGATCAAGCAGTTGCAGCCCCCATCCCAACTTTTTTTACTATCCCCCTCCATGCCCATGGACCCTTGTGTCACAGCATACTGTATATTTCAGGCAGGCTCTGACTGTTGTCAAGAAATGTTAAACCACTTGTTTAATTTGTTGTTTATTTGTTTAATACAGTGTTTCCACACCTAATGCAGGTTTGAGGGCTTTCCAAGAAAGTGCAGCTTACATTAGCAAAGCAGATCATTGGTAACATGACTGATCAGAGAAGAGTCTATGATCATTTGAATTCCAGTTAAAAATCCTCCAGGTCTTTTAGACTATGGCAACTTTCATCCTGCAATATTCCCTTACAGGTTTCTTCTCAGGCCAAATCAAGTGCTTAGTTATATTTAGAAGCTTTGTACCCTGTTCACTTGCATGCAGAGATAGATTGCCCTTCTAGGAATAAAAAAACTGAATAAATACACTTTGAAGCGTGAGCCAAATTAGAGCAAAGACGCTTATGCTCTTATGTTTTCTTCTCAATCAACTTAGTCACATCTAAGGATGCACTGCAACATTATAGCTTTTTGTTTTCTCTTCATTTTAGTACACACAGATGTTTTAGTTTATTATGAATCACTTGCTGAAGTCTTGAACTTACTAAATTCATTACCATTTCAGTAAGCTTTGTTTTGGATATCCTTCCTTCCTTCCTTCCTTCCTTCCTTCCTTCCTTCCTTCCTTCCTTCCTTCCTTCCTTCCTTCCTTCCTTCCTTCCTTTGCTTGGCATATAATTTACAGACTAGTATATTGAACTTGAAAATAGCTTGATTGTATAATGCAATGTCTGAAGCTCCATGGTTGCAGTTTTCTTCACGCAAGTATCTGTGGAGGATATTGTTCTTGTCTTAGAATAGATTGGAATGATCTTGCTGAAGTATAAAATGGGACAGCTGCTGGAATTGCTTGTCTGTAGCTTTCAACTTTGCAGAATGTTGAATGTGTGTGATGAAGAATTAGGGAAAAACTGAGATAACAGATCTTGTGGAAGATGTCATTTAGACATTGCAAAAAGGGTTTTGAGATGGAAATTCAAAGAGAATCTGTGTATTTATATGTTTATTTCATTTATTACCTGCCTTTCATTCAGCATCTCAAGGCAGCATACACAGTGGTCTATCCTCCTATTTTTCCCCACAGGCAACAAGCTTCTGAAGTAGGTTGAGCTGTGAATGAGTGACCAAGCCGGTTACTTGGTGCATGTTTGTTCAGAACTTTCTGATGGCATTAAGAATTTTTGTGAATGTATGAATGCAGCTTCATGTTCTTCAAACAGAACAAGGGGGCAGATTAGGAATGTGTCTATGTATCAGCAGAAAGGATGAATGAGAAAGAAGATCCTTAATGATATTTCCTATGAAAAAAAGTCTCACTGAAGTCCTCTACAGACTTTGAAATTAACCAAAAGCAATGCTGTGCGTGGTATTATTGATTCTGTTTATGGGCACATATGATTGGCTGTATATTTGGCTTTATGTTATTATGTACACATACTCCATGTGCAGTCTTGTTGCACTCCAGCAAATAAGACTTTTCAAAATAAGAGACACTTGTTAGCTCAAACGTAGTTCTTTAAAAAAAATCATAATTTTAATAGCTCACATTATAATGAAGACATTAAGAGAAATTACATCTATAAAGTGGACATATTACCTTATTATTTTTATTTAAAAACATCATCTAGAGCTATGGGCAGGGAAATTATATTTTCCTTTTTCTTGTATGAATTCAACACAGATAATACATTCAGTTTCTGGAATTAGGCATCCAAATCAGCTTCAACAGCCCTGCTGACATTTCAAATAACATCAGAACCTATTTATAATATCACTTGTCCCAAGGTTACTTAGGTGTTGTCTTATTTTAATTCTTCCATGGTATATGATTCACTAAAATATTTACCTGATATCCAACATGCTATATTTGGGGTGAGGGATTTATTTCTGATATATATAGGCAATTTGGAAAGTAGTAAAAATAAAGACAATTTTTCAATAATGACTAGTTTATATTAGTTGAAGGTCATGATCTAGCTGAAGTTAAGCACTCCAGTGTACGATGGAGTTCTGTAAGACAGTTGACACCCCGCTACACGCGCAAAACAAATAAATTTTGGAACATGAGTCAGGATACGTCTAGCAAAGCTATACAGTACTTCTTTCACAAGAGATCGTCTCAAAAAAGAGGTAGAACATGATTAATATCCAGCTGGAAGCAGTGAGACACAGCAGTGCTTGACTGGATATGTTCAAACTGCGAATTTATAATCAGAGCAGTATACAGTTCATTTGCATTGCAATATCTGGGTCTGACTATCAAAGATATTTTCATGTTTTAGTTAGCAAACTTAAGGTGCTGATACGCTGGAGGGTTTTTTGGGACAAAGGCTTAGAGCCAGCATAGGAAAAGTCAAATTCAGAATGACTAGAAATCTCAAAATAATACATGGACGCTGCACGTAGAAGCCTATCAAAATACAGAGTATTAAAACATATTTAGTCCTGTGAGATTTAGGCAGTATGCATGTGTTTCCAGCTCACATCTTCTGTGTGGGCACCACCCTATTAGCAGAAAGAAACTATTCAGATCTCATTTCAGAAACATTAATTGCAGCAATCATGAAGCCACTGAAGAAGCAGCTCTTTCTTGATGTTCTTCTTGTGCATTTGTTTCTGTTTCTCCAGCTAAGCTTGCAAATCATGTAAATTGTAGGCACTAATGTTTTATACAGTTTATTAAGCCTTACTAATAGAAACTGAACTCCAAGTCATACTTTGGGCTTGTGAAGAGATTCATGTGCCAATCTTATACATATCACAGCTAACAAGAAGTAAGCTCTTAAGATCAGTTTTTCAGAAAATGTGCATACCTTGGCTACTGAGTGTACCTGCAGGGGAATTTTTACTCTGAAGTTTTGGAAAGATGACTTGAGTTAGCTTCTCTATATTCATTTTCTAAAAACATTCAAAGAGCCACGTTGCATTTAAAGAAAGAAATTATTTTTCTGCAGGTGCCTTAAGTGAAGACTGAAATTATGCTTAGCTGCCTGTGTGATTTTTCTGTAGCTTTCGTGTACAATAAAGCCGAACCACAGTAATTCATTCCAGTTGAAGAGCATTAGGAAATAGAGCAGTAAGACTAATGAACAAATGAATATAATATACACTTTAGCTGGAAGATCAATAAGCACTAAAACTGGAATATTTTGTGCATTATCAACTGTCTACCTTCTGTTCTGCATTTCAAATTGCCACTTTGCATTTCAAAAACATGTTTACATAAAACACGAAATAATGAAAATGCATTAGATACTCAAAGGAAACAATCATGTTAATAAGAATTCTGTGAATAAAACCTCCTTTCTATGTATTGTACAAGAAAAAATGCCAATGTTTAATTGACTTTCTGATAAAAAAGAAATAGGTCCCTTGGCAAAAGCCTATTAGGAGATAAATTATATGTCTATTTAACCTGTGCAGGGAGTTCATGTTTCTTTCTAGAAGAAAGGAATAAAGTTGCCTGTGCAGTAGTCTTTAGTGTAAAAACCAAGCACTTTATAAAATGAAGTTCAGAATCCACACACAATCTTAAAGTTAGAGCCATTCATTTTAGGATACCAATTTTTGTTGGCCTTACTGCAGAACATTTTATATTCTTGTTCTGAATATTTTTGTGGATTCAGTGATTGTAATCCTTTATACTGTATGTTTACCTGACAATGAATGCTATCCAGAATACATCTATAAGGTAGCTCTGTCAATTACCAATAAGTGCCCAACAGCTTCTCCCTTCAATTCCACAGGCACTCTCAGTTGTTCTACGTGAAGTGAATGGGAAAGATGTGTAGAAAATCCATAGGAATAACCCACAACTGGTCCTTGAATTGAATCCAAGAGAGAATTCCTTCTGATGCCATTCTCGAGAGAACGAACAATATAAAACTTAGTTTTGGAAGGATTATGCTTTTCTTTTTCCTTAAATGTCCGATAGTACATGTGTAACTCCATAATTTATTTTTATTTATTTATTTTTTATTTATTTATCTATCAGATTTATCATGGCGACCCACCTCACATAAAGTGACTCTCAGCAGCATACAGCAGTTAATTAAAACAATCAATGATATACAAACAATCATTATTTTAAAAATGTAAAAAAAGCACAGGGCACAAGAGAAGATGAATGTTAAGCACAGTAATGGAGCACATCAGGAACTCACTGGTCCCCTGGGAGCCCCAGACCTGATGACATACTGTAGCTTGGTCTTGAGGGACTTCCAGAACGTTAACAGGGATGGAGCTAACCTCACTTCCGGGGAAAGAATGTTCCATCAGGTGAGTGCCATGGTAGAGAAGGCCCACTTCCTGGGACCCGCCAAGTGTAGTTCCCTAACAGATGGGACCCGAGCATGCCTCTTCTGCCAGATCTGCATTTGGCGTTTTATTCACTTATACATGTAAGTTGTACTTTAAATACGCACTGTGTCACACATAAAGGTCAGGGTTTTGATCATGTGACCATGGCTACCATTTTGAAATTTTGACTCCACACATCTGTGTAGACACCCCTTGAAACCAGTCATCTTCTGCTGGGAGCCAACAAATTGTGCAAAGCCTTTGAAAAAGGTGATTCATAATCTTCAAGAGCTTTCAAATTGCCACTTTGCTTTTCAAAATATGTATTTACATAAAACATAAAATAAAGAAAATGCATTCGGTACTCAAAGAAAACAACTGTGTTAATAATTTCAGATAATTAGAGCAGCCATATACACAGCTACGAGAGACAGCCAGGACCAGGTTCTGAAGCAACAATTCAGGCTTTGCAAACAAGATGGCTGCTTCAACAAGTTGAAGAGAGATGTGTTATCGGAAAGTACTTCTTTCAAAGGCTTTGCAGAGCCCTTCTTCATTTCCTGAAACTATGCTAGCTGTCAGCAAACATGTAGTATGGCAAACTATGATTAAGAATTGTTAAGTGTAAGTGGTCCTTTATATTAGCCGCAGCCATTATATAATAAGCATTGTGTAGACTGGCTGAAACAATTGAATTAAATAGTTTATTGAATCCATACATGAAGGATGTGTTTGCTGGGAGCTGAATGTACCTAGATGTCATATGGTACTTTGAAGGAACAAGACCTGTGAAACTCTACATGTATATTAAAAGCCACAATGCACAATATTTTTCCTCAACTCACAAAATAAATTAAAAGTAACAGAGAGAAACCAGGCATATAAAATAAAGTGAAAATAATGAGTTATATAGGAAAAGCCAATATAAACTCACCTATTCAGCAGGTTTAAAGGCTGCCAGAAAATGAGGCAGGGGCATAGTCTTGTGTGTGTGTTATCAAGTCAGCATTGACTCCTGGTAACTGCCTGGACAAGTCCCTGCAGTTTTCTTGGCAAGATTTGGGAAGTGGTTTGCCATTGCCTGCTTGCTAGGGCTGAGAGAGAATGACTGGCCCAAAGTAACCAAGCTGGCTTTGTGCCTAAGGCAGCACTAGAACTCACAGTCTCCTGGCTTCCAGTCCCTTGCCTTTGACCACTATACAAAACTGGTTGTCTTGGCATAGCCTTAATCAGCCTATAATCAGAGGAAGAACTGAATGTTCCATGGCAAAGCATTCCAAAGATTGGGAAGAGTAAACATAGTGGTAATTTCAGACTGTTTTATATTGTTGCCTTTTATTTAAAATGTTGTTAAACTTTTACATTCATATAATAAATATGGCATACTTGCTTTAGAAAGCATTTTCTTTTCAATACTAAGAATGGTTTTCTTGAAAGGAATTAATGGAAGTACTGTCTGAATAAACATACTCCAAACCAGGGTGAGAAGCACGTGCAGAGATGTGATAGCCTGTTAGGAAAGAAATAGGTTGGTTAAAGCCAATTGAAACACACAGGGGATGAAAGAGTAGCTATTCTTTCATTGGTTTTGCCATAAGAACTTTCCAAAAAGGTCCAGAGAAATTGTGGTAAGAGGTACTGAAAATAAGAACTTTCTCAGTTGCTTCCCTGATAAGAGAGACCCTGGCATGTCAAATTAGGAAAATAACTGAATAAAACAGCACCTTTATATTTTAGCTGTAGGTATATCTTGCTGCATCCCCCTCTGATGGCACTCGATCTCTGAGCCTCTTCTGAAATTCTGTGGTATGAATGTAAATTTATCCCAGAGAGCTTTGCTCGTGCTTATGAAAGTGGCTGTCAAAATTGCCTGAGGTATTGACTACTGTAGACAAGTGGGAAAAATATGAGTATTACCTCGAGATTATTCTCAGAGGAAACTGGAAAAGACAGTAATAGAAATGTGTGGAATGTTTAAAAAAATAAGGAGTGTGGAATGAGTAAATGGAGATGTAGCAGGGTAAGCATGTTTTTCAGTTATTTAAATTATACTTTTATTATATATTAAGATGGAACTTACTGCAGAGGAGTTAAAACAAACACAGGAAAGAGTGTTGAATTAAGGATTTATCTAGGTATTTGTGTGTTGACATTATAGACACTAAAAGACTATTTCCCATATTTTCTGAATATATGTTTGTTAACCATAGTGCTGGAAAGGATCAAATCAAAAGCAACTTCTGCAAACAAAGAATGTTTACTCATAGGTCCCCCTACGATGCTTTGGATTATGACTGAATGAGAAGTCAGAAACTTTGCTTATAATATTGCTCAGTTGGAGCCAAGCCACTGCTAAAATATCATTTTTGTTTGTGTTCTGTGTTCTGTTATACATCTCTGCTAACTGGATATTAGTCCTTGACTGCTGTAATTCAAAGGTAGAGTTTGATTCACTTGAAGGAACTGGATGGGTCCTTAATTATATTTAGGGTTAAAACTGTGGAGTAAATTCACCCCACTCCTCCATGTATGATGCATTTGGCAGAACATGAAAGTTTCCTAAGTTGTCCTTAAATCAGGAGGAGTCTGGTAGCATCCTTCAAAAGCTTATGCCTTTTAATAAAATGTGTTAGTCTCAAAAGGTGGTACTAGACTCCTTGGGATTTTTGGCTACCATGGCCAAACACAGCTTTCCTCCCACTGAGTGATCCTTGTGACATTAAAGGAGTTGTTAATTCCTAAAGCTATAGATAGCATATTTAAGCATATTCACTCACCTAAGATAGTTTTTGGCTATCTTAGGTAACAGGGATTATCTCCAACCTTTTGAAAAGAAAAAGCACTGCATGTAGAAGGAAAGGGTAGGATTTGTCTTTAGGAAGTTTGAAATGAGTAACAGGTGAGCTGGAAGTTTTTAAAACAATAGATGGGCTATACTTGTACAAAGCTGTTATTTCTACTGAACATATGTAGCAAGAGGAAACCATACATATGGTGACATTGTGGGTATCTGATTAAGTGGATGCTGGTCCACAAAAGCTCATGAAATAATAAATTAATCTTTAAGGTGTTGCAAGATCTATAGTTATTTTGGTTATAATAACATTAATACAAGTACCCTTCTGAAATGGTAGGATGGATTTTCACATGCATGGTAAAAATTCACATTCTTAACATTATCATTTAGTTATTAAAACGTGTCATTGCTAAGTGATGTGTTAACTTAAAATTACTTAAGCCATTGACACAAAATTCCTGCCCACTGCAGGATGTGAAATTAATTAATCCAACTTGCCACATTTCAATTATTTTTTAAAATGTATTTAGAATTCATTCTTGTTTCCTAGAAGAGCTACAATTGTGCAGGTTTTGTGGGTTTATAGAATCATGTTGCACTGCCAAGTTCTGCTGTAACTTTCATACAGCATAAATAGTGGCAGAAATGTAACCCAAAGGAATATCAGTGTAGGGGTTGCCCACTCGACATTATTGTGGGAAAGGGTCTCAGCAGTTTTCTTCAAAATTCTACATGATAGATGTGTAGAAGAGCAGAAAAGCAGTATTTTAGTTTCAAACTGTCATATACATTTCTTAATAGAAATTGGTGGTTTTCTACTTAGGACTCCTGCATGAAAAACAGCATTTTTTTAAAATGTTGCATTTCAGATTAGGCATACAGAGCTTTAGTAATATGAAATTCTTGTGAAATGATAGAGAGAGAGAAACACACACACACACACACACACACAGGTCAAATATTGTAGCCATTTTGGTTGTTCCACATTTTAATTAGATTTCCTTCATATTATTTCCTAGGGCTACAGGAGAAAATATCTTATAAGATAAATAAGCAATAGGCCTATTAGGAGAAACCTTCCACTGTTGGCATTTGAATTGATAAGAATCATTATTGATAATTGATATTATTTTGCACAACAGAAATCATCTCCCACTCAAACTGTTACCCAAGTTTAATAGCTTCCCTAGATACTGATAATGTGGGGGCAAGTTGAATCTCTGGGTCAAATGGTTAGCTGTATTACTAAAAGAAGCCTCACTTGAAAAACAGAAACAAACAGAAACAAACAAAAAAAAGCATTCTTAGCATGGTTGGGAGGTTTATACATTACTCTTTAAGCAAAGTTTAAACAGTTGGGCAATGTGAAGGCATGTGTTGAAATAGAAAACCACAGGTAACCAGATATTGCACGCAGAAGTTTCCAGCTGAGGTATTTCTACATCACTGTTGTTCATCCCTCACAAAATATTTGGAAAATGACCCCACAGTCTTTTTCACTCCTACTGTTCTTGCAACACCAGCATCACCATAAGCTTATCAGGGTTCACCCTTTCTGTTCAACCAAAGGAGAACCCAAAGAATGTCAATCAATCCACCTCTCACCTCCTAACTATCACTGATCATGGAATAATAAATGTCCCCTCATTCCATTCAAAAAAGAAGTAAAAGTAAGTACTAACATACATCCCCTTCACCCTTTTCAGTCTACTATATTATGCATATTTTGTCTGGAGGTTTGCAAGAAAAGCTATGTGAGGAAAGGTCATTTGAAAAAAAAAATAACCCAAAGCACTGAGCTTCTCCCAAGGTTTCCCACCATCTTGGCTACATTACCAGGCTTCACGAAAAACCTTCTGAGTTGCTAAGGCAAAATGCTGGCAGTTTTGCAACTAAATGCTTTTCCAAATAGTATTGGGAAAGCTGAGAGGTAAGTTCTAAACAATACATATAAGAAGGGACGTAGTCCCAGAACAGGATACTGAATCTTATATGCAGAGAAAGTGATGGTTGACTCAGGTCCAGGAGTCAGGACACAAGGTGAGGCAACTCTTCCTGCCAATGGGGAGATGGACTACCCACAAGACCTGCAGAGATTCATAGGAAAGTATCAACTTGGTGGTTTCCAATAAACAGGAACAAAGCCAAAAACAGACTCAGCTTCCCAAAACAGACATTATTGTGATCAGATCTAGATAAGCACTGATGTGTAAGTGCTGTTAGGATACCCACTGCATTCTCTGTCTCCCCCTGATTTTCTCTCCATTCTTCCTTTAGAAATCACTATTTCACACCCTCTGGGTGTGTTTCATTCTCAGTGAGCTATTTTTTGTTGGGGGGTGTCTCCTTAGGGATTATTTTTTTTTTGCCCCTGAATTCTCACAATTCAGTGAGTGGCTAATTACTGCTAACCTTGAAGAATTGAAATCATTTTATTATATGTAAGGGACATATTCCTGAAAAGTATAGCCAAAGTAAAACAATAATGATTTAGATTTACTTCATACAGATTTGGAATAATCTCCAATTTTATTATACAGAAGTAGTTGTCTTTTATACCACTGAAATGTCTCTCATGGCTAAAAATCTTGAGACTTTTCTGAAGCCACCATTGCATTGTTGTTTTCCCTCTACCTTAAGCTATGAACTGACTGACAGTGTAATTGTAACAAAGAGATCTCTCATTATTTTTACTCCAGTCACATGGTTAGCTTTAGGACATAACATCAATGTGGTATCAATCTATCTGTCTCTATAGTCTTGCAGAACGTAACAGATCCTTTGGGAAGTCTAGAAATAAGAGTCAACCAAAACTGTCCAGCTGATTTCATACCTGTGTCCTCTTACTTGAGAGGACTTCCTTCCTTCCTTCTGTCATGTTCACTGTTTCAATGTACACTATACATCGTAACGTTTCACATGCCATGGCGCTGATGCGCGTTTCTGTTTGGGAGGGAGCTGCTGTGAAACCTTGCACCAAGCTCTGTATCTGTGTTCCTTACAATGGAATGTGTTTGGGTTATGTTCTCTGTTCAAGGCCTTTTCCCGCAGACCATCAGAAGCCATTAGGAGCACCTGGGATTGTGAACTTGGGAAGATTCTACGGGGGGAGGGATCTCATTTGCACTGAGGGTTTTTAGTTTGCATTTGGCGTGCTTTTATCATTCTCATCTTTCTCTGTGATCCTGCATACTATTCTTTAATAAATCAAATATCTTTGAATTCCTGCTCATGAGTCTGATAGTGTTTTAGAATAGGCATTCATTACACCTTCCTTCCTTCCTTCCTTCCTTCCTTCCTTCCTTCCTTCCTTCCTTCCTTCCTCCTTTCTTTCTTTCTTTCTTTCTTTCTTTCTTTCTTTCCCCCTTCCTTCCTTCCTTCCTTCCTTCCTTCCTTCCTTCCTTCCTTCCTTCCTTCCTTCCTTCCTTCCTTCCTTCCTCATTTCCCAGAATATCATTTTGGGATATTCCCATTAGATTGGGAAAAACCATAACCCAAACTGTGAAGGAGACATGGGAACATGTGATGGACTCATAAAGGGTTTTATGACTGAAACGTAGTTCACTGGCAAATATATATTGTATATCACCAGTTATTGGAAATATTACATTTCCCTTCATTCTTTACAGCACCAAAAGTAGCTGATTTTTTAATTAGCACTGGCTTTCCAGAGTTTCAGGCAAAGAACTTCCTAAGGTTCTTTATCAGGATTGGATTGATCCTTTATCTTATGTACCACCCAAGTTATGGTAACCACTTTAGCATTGTAAGAAAAGGTGTAAACCTGAATAGCTTTCTTGCCACTTAAATCAATACCACTTAGATAAGACACTCTTCATTCCCAATGCAAGATGGGAATCCTCATGTGCAGTAACATGAGTTCAAAAAGAGCCAATTTGGTGGAATGGTTAAAGGCACTGGACAAGTAGTTGGGAGACCATGAGTCTCTAGTCCTGCCTTAGCTAGAAAAGCCAGTTGATAACTTGGGGCCAGTCACTCCACTTAGCCCTAGGAAGAAAGCAATAGCATACCACTTCACTAGATGTCGTCAGGAAAACTGCATGGACATGTCCATGTAGCTGCCAAGAGTCAAGACTGGATTGAAGGCAACCAAGATGAAAAAGGAGCCAACATTAGTTCAAGATATTTATGCATTGTATTGTATATGTCAATATGTTTGCACCTTCATCAAATGCTATTGACTTCATTCTTCCTTTTAAAAGAGTGCCATTGACAATGTTGCTAGGCCACAGGTGTCCTTTTGCATAGGATACATGACTTTCAGAAACACAGAGAGTCTCATTCTATGACAAAAGGTTCCATTTGTCTTTGAGAAATAAATTAATAGCTTGGCATTTTGTAGAAGGTCCTTACATTAGAGGCTCAGCCATATTTTCAACATAAAATTCTTTTGTAGTTGTTTGTTGCCCTGCTGTTACAAATTAATTACAAAATGTTTAGGTATCATACTAATGCCATTGTGTGCTTGTGAAAGATCTGACATTTTTCAAATACCTTTGCAAGCACAGAGGAATACAAACTAATTTAGAAAAGAATGTTACACCATAAACACAGTTGTCATGTCAAAAGCATCTTTGTTTAACCTTCCACAGAATCGAACTCTCATTTTTATGATCTAGCTAATAGAATATAGCTTCCTTTGTATGATGCACTGAGGATTATTCAGGGAAATTGTGAATTATGTAAGAGAGCCAAAGAATGTTCACAATTTCCTGACTCCTTTCTATATCAGTAATCACACTGCAAATTTATTATCAGAGGCTGAAGCTAGATTTACTCCCTCTGCTTCCTTTTTAAAGGGTTATTATGACTTTAGTTTGTATAATAGAGGATTTGAGAGAGAGACTTTTGGGGAAAAGGTCAGTTTCCAGACATTGTCTGGGTTCACATCTTATGCTAAGCTAGAATAGGCAACTATGTTTTTGCAACAAGATGCCAATTTTCCCTTTTCCCAGCATCCAAGAGTTCCCAGCATCCAAGAGTGGTTACCCAGTGATGTAATTGGAGCAGTGGGCTGGAATACTTGGATGATTCTTTAAAACCATGTAGGATTTGGATTTTCTAAAATAAAGCAGACGGGTATTGGAGGTTCAATCACCTACTTATTACTTCTTTAAACACTGTAAAAGACAGTAAAGTACATACTAAAAAGAAACTTTCAAAATATTTACATTCATATGCCTGAAATTTGTCACTTTCCCACCACTTGTTGACCTGAGATGGGGCAAGCCATAAAAATAGGCTGAGGGTCACATAATGTCCAAGGGTTGCCTATCTCTGAACTAAGCCATCAGCCAGGGGTGCCTCCAGCATGTCATTTGTGGCCTTCTACAACACAAAAATCTGGCAACAAAAGGCTGGATTTTGGCTCAGTGAAGTTTTGCTTCTCTGCCTCAAAATGAGGGGGCAGTAGGAATGTAATGGCTTTGGAAGATAAGTTCTCCCTCCCCCACAACTGGTACAAAAAATAGGTCAGACAGTTTTGGCTTTATCTTTTCTAATGAGTCCAGCTGGTCATTGGATAGTTTCCTGCTGCATTGCAGCCCAGCCTGAACCAGTAGAATTAACCCACTGTCTCCATAAGACATGGTTTTCAAATTTCACTGTTTAGACTCATACACTGCAAAACCAAACTATGTTTCAGCTTACTATATTATATGTGTAGAGAAAAGCAAAGAGAATGTTGGCAAAGGAATGTAACGATTGCTAACAGATGAGAGACAGTAAAAGACATCTCAGCCCTGGGAAAGTCAGAATAAATCTGCCTTGATTCTTTGTAAGTGGGGGTAGAGGAAAACACTGGCAGGTTTACAAGATTCTGTTATTATACCCTACAACAATCAAGTAGAATTTCAGTAGTCCTAGTGGTGTGTGTTTCCTGACCTGGCCCTTCTCAAAGGGCTGACATCAATCTTGAAAGCCCCATTACTCTCTGGGAAGAGAGGCATTGAACCGCATCTTTGATTGTGGAGATGGCATAAGATCCTTGGGGCACCTGACTGTCTGCTGAACAATTTGCTGAAGCATTGTTACAACATCAACAGCAAGTGGATAAAAAAATAACAAACCTGAACAATGCCACAGTACAACAAACACAGCATTTGGACAAGGCTTATTTCAGTCAGGAGCACCTCAACAGCCTGCAGCCCAACCAGTATTTCTTCACTCTCATGGAAGTTTGCTGGAGACATTATGATTTTTTTACTTTCCTGACTCAGTGTGAATTGTTTGTGGCAGGTTGGCCAGTAGAATTTCCGACAGATCACTCTAGGATGGCTTTTGTTCTGAACTGCTTGAAGAAGGGGCAGCAAAATGGGCAGTGAGATCAATGATTCATTGTGAGATAATTATTAGAACTTCATGCAAAGATTTAAGAGTTGCATTTGACTCTTTGGCAAAGAGCAACAGCGAATTGAGAGATCTGCAAGCTGAACAAGGCAACTTACAGAGTTTGTGAGTACATATTGGATGTTCAGTTGTATGCCAGAGATGTGGGTTGGAATGATCTTGCTCTGACTGACCAGTTTCAATCAAATTGCTGAGAAATGCGTTAGTGAGACAAGGCATGCCAGAGAATTTGAAAGAATGGTTCAAATAAGTTTGTGTGTAAATTGATGGGCAATTGCAAGAGTTGATGGATGGAGGAAATAATAAGGGGAGGAGGTTTACAGCCTCCCTTCGCCTCTATAACCCTTTCCCTGTGGTCTAACTTAGACACCGGTGCCAGAGAACCCATGCAGATAGGAACAATAAAGAGACCTCTGTCCCCAGCAGAGAAACAAAGAAACATCAGTTTATGTTTCTACCATGGAGCTCCTAGGCAAGATTTGCACTGCCGAAGTACAGACCTCTAAGGCAGCTGCAAAGTGTTGCACCTGTGGAGCTGCAGTCACATACCAAGCAAGTGCCCAGATCACTCCAAAGCCACTTCTTTGGGAAACTTTGTAGACTTCCCTCCCAAGAGTTTGGCAGGGGAGCCAGACAGACAGTTACGAAGAGTTCAGGCAACCAGCTACAGACAACTGCATATTATTATATATCTTACTGTTTGTAGACCGCAGGTTTAGAAATGCAATTCTCTGCTCTTGTGGACTCAGGTGCAAGAGCCAATTTCAAAGAGGAGAACACAGTATATAGTTCAAATTGCCCACACAGTTATTAGAGAAATCTAAGCTTGTGGACATGATTGATGGGCAAACACTTTGAGCTGGTACTATTTTTCAATGCACAATACTGTTGCAACTGACAATAAATGATCTTACAGAATTCTTCCACTCTTTGTCACAGCTTGCTTACATGCCCCCACTGTTCTGAGCATTAATTGGCTGCAAACCTCATTATCCAGAAACTTTCCATTTCAAATATGTCAGCAGCAACGTTTGCAAGCATCTCAATCTTACCCTTCCTTTCCCCTTTCCTGCTCAACTTTCTGAATGCCCTTCCTTGCCAGAAAAATATGCAGAGTTTGCTGATGTTTTTTAGGAAAAGAAAGGACTCACTTCCTCACTGAGCAGGTGACTGTACCATTAACTTGAAGCTGGGGAGCTCAGATTCCAGGTAGGAGAAGATATCCCATGTTCACTTAGGAGTTGGGTATTTTAAAGGAGTTTCTGGATAACAATTTGAAGAAAAGACTCATTTACTGTTCCGCTTCTCCAGCATTGCACTTAAGTTTTCCATACCCAAGGAAGGTAATTCCTCAAGGGCTGTTCATCACAGTAAACTTCAGAACTCTGTAACCATTATGAATCACTACACACTGCCTCTTATTTCAGATCTGTTGGACTGCCTTCAGAATGCATGCATTTTCACAAAATTAGACTTGAGAGCCACTTACGGTTTGATCAGAATGAAAGAGAGCCATTAATATTTAACTGCCTTTAATATCAGGTCTGGCAAATTTGAATACACAGGAATGCCCTATGGATTGGTTAATTGTCCTGTGGTCTTCTCCAGATTCATGGATGCAATATTCTCTGATATTTTGGACAAATGTGTACTGGTGTACTTTGAAGATATACTGATTCTTTTTTCAAAAGGCCAATCTTTGAATGAGACTCATGCTAAGGGTATCTTAGAGTAACTCTGCAAACATGAACATTTTGCTAAGATTTGTTTTGTTTTGTTTTATTATTTTATTTATTTTATTCCATTCCATTTATATGGCCACCTATCTCATCAAGGTGATTTTGGGTAGCTAACAAGAATTAAAACTAGCAAAAAAAAAAAAAGAACCAAATAAATACATACCCAGAAGCTGCAACAGACAATGATCAACACAACCACTTCATGGAGTCTAACTGACACTTCAGGGCCTTGCAAAAGGCCAACAGGGTCAGGGCCAATCTAATCTCCTGGGGGAGGGGGATTGATGTTCCACAGGACAGGCACCATAACAGAAAAGGCAGGCTTCCTGAATCCTGTCAAATACCCTTTAATTGACAAGAGCTGTAGCATGCCTCTCTGCCAGATCTGATGGGACAGATGGACACAATCAAGCAAAGGCAGTCCATCTCACAACTAACCTGGCCCCATCCATGAAGAGGTTTATACATGACCCCAAGTACCTTGAACTGAACCCAGAAGCATACTGGCAACCAATGCAGCTTGTGCAGCAGAAGTATAATACTCACAGATCAAGGAGTGTTCATAACTGCCTCCATCACCACTGCATTTTGAAACAATTGCAGCTTCTGGAGGTTTTCAAGGGCAGCCCCATGTACAGCACATGCATTAGTCCACCTGGGAGGTGATTAAGGCATGTGTGACCATGAGTAGAACCTCTCTGTCCTGGAAAGGGTACAACTGGCACATGAACCGAAGCTGTGCAAAAGCCCTCCTGGCCATGCCTGCTCCCTGTTCCTTGATCAGGACCTGCAAGTGCAGGAGGACTGCCTAATTGCACACCTGTTCTGTTTAAGGCAGTGCAATTCTATACAAAACAAGAGATGGAGAATCCCTGGAACTGAGGGGCCACTGACCCCAGAGTCTTGCTAGGATTGAATTGAAGCCTGTTCTGCTCCACCCAAACCCTCACAGTTTCTAGACACCAAGACAGAACTTCCACAACATCACTTGGGTAGCCCACGCTGGAGACATAAGGCTGACAGCATATTGATGATAGCTTGATCCATGCTGTCAGATGACCTCACCCAATACCCTCTTGTGGTTGTTAAACAGGAGTTGGGAGAATGTCAAACCCTGTGGCACCCCACTCAGCTAGACCTCTCCCTCATCAACACTGACTAGGACCCTGGAGGAAGGAAGAGAACCAGCGCAAAAACAGTGTTGACCATTCTGAATTCCCAAAGCCAGTCCAGAAGAATATCATAATTGATAGAGAGAACAAGGACAGCAAGGATGGATGCACCACTCCCCGTAAGAGGTTGTCTACAAGTGCAATCAATGCTGTTTCAGTCTTGTACCTTGTCCTTGGACCCTGACTGGAAGGGGACCACGTTATCTGCTTCATCCAGAGTTCTCTGTACTTGCTGCACAACTACCTTCTCAACAACCTTCTCTAAAAAGGGAAGTTTGGAGATTGGAAAAAAAACCCTGCCCATTTCATCAGGAGTAACAGATTCAAATTCTTCCCAGATAACCAAGCCAGAGCAAGCCTCAGTCAGATGGAAAAATGTTTGCTTGATTTTCTCCAACTGTACTGTTTGAGTTCCTGGATCTCTGCAGAAGGAATATGAATAGATTCTGCAAACCAGTAGAGAAGGAGAAAGCTATAGATCTTATGAACTGGATTATAGGGGTCTTTTGGCGCTGCGGGTTAAACCGCTGAGCTGTCGATCGGAAGGTCGGCGGTTCGAAACCGCGCGGCGGGGTGAGCTCCCGTTGCTCGTCCCAGCTTCTGCACACCAAGCAGTTCGAAAACATGCAAATGTGAGTAGATTAATTGGTACCGCTTCGGCGGGAAGGTAACGGCGTTCCGTGAGTCATACTGGCCACATGACCCGGAAGTGTCTATGACAACGCCGGCTCCAAGGCTTTGAAACGGAGATGAGCACCGCCCCCTAGAGTCGGACACGACTGGACTTTACGTCAAGGGAAACCTTTACCTTTACCCTTTTCCTAATATAAAACCATACTACTTCAATTTTGCAGGATATAGTAGCTCTCCTTGGTTTCCTATAATTGGATCTACCAATTCAGAGATTATGTTCTGTAGTTGCAAACTACAGGATTATCTTCTCTAATCTCCAGGTTACAGGAAGCATTTCTATTCATTTTCTATTGAAGGAAGATTAATTCATTGTTGTCACTATTGTATATTGTAATCAATTCAAGAACAGCCAGTCCATAGAGTCCTGAATAGTCTATTTTTGGCAATGTCATAGAATAATAGAACTAAAGTGAAACTTTGAAGCCATGAAACCCAACCTTTCTCAGTCTAGAACCCAAACTGGAGCATCCCGAACAGATGGCTGTCCAGTGAAAAATTGCTCAGCAGCTCCCTCGAAAATTGGTTCTACCATCCAATTGCTGTTAACAGCTAGGACGTTTTTCCTAATACAATATTCAACTACAATCTGTCACTTAGAACCATTTTTCTATGTTTTTTTTCTCTGCGAATACAGAATAAGTCTTGCTCTTCTGTTGAATGGTAGCCATTATGGTTTCTGAAAGTTCATATCTCTTCCTTCAGTCTTCTCTTCCAAGGACACAATGGCCACTGTCCTTAGTCATTCCTCATATTGGTTAGTTTCCCATCCCTTAATAATTCCCCACTGTTGACCTTTTCTGTGCCTTTCAGTTTTTCTGAAACCTTAAAGTGTGGAATAAAGGATATGTAATACTCAAAGTAGTATTGGTTCAATGCAGAATATAGTAGAACTATTATTTGTGATCAAATACCATTCCTTTTCTCATGTACAATTACCAAGCCAGACACCCACATTCCATTGAAGAACTTTGCCTTTGTCTCTGTTAAATCTGTTATCCTATCAAAATCATTTGAATTGCTTCTTTCTTTTAGAGTATTAGCTAACTCACCCAGCTTCACCTTGTCTGCAAATCTGATAGACATACTGTTTAATGTGAAACTACCTAATATAACACCATTCAGCCCATACTTAATTAGTTTCCAAATGGGAGCGTCAAATCTTGGTATTCCAAACTTCAAATTACCCTGTCCTCCTTCAGTTTTCTTGGCACACATGCCTCTCTTTCTCTCCTTCTTTTGTCTGAGACAAAATACAAACTAGTATTTAGTTTCTACCCACACCTAATAACTTTTGTGGACATTCTTTCTTCCATTGTGCCATGCAAAGCCCAAGAAAAGGCCCATTTTGCATAGCAGCACTATGCTGCACAACTTCTGTGAATTCAAATTAAATCTTAATATAAACCTACTTCTCCAAGCAAAGCGTAATTTTCCTTTCCACTGTTCGCTGTCCCACAAATTCCTAAATCCATTGTAATCTTCCTAATTATAGGTAGGGGAGGAGAAAATCATGCTCCTAACCTGGCTGTATTGTTCTATATAAATTATTCCAGAGAGCATCTGTTCACCTTAGCCTGTCTTTGAGCTAAGACTTTCTTCCTGCAATGTAATTACATGAAATCCAGTTGTTTGCAAACTCATTGAATGCATAATAATAGGCTTTACTTCCATTCCATTAAAGCCTTTGACTGTTTAGCCATATTTAGTTATTATTGCATCCTAAGGTTTTGCAATTTATCAAAAAAGATTGATTTTTATATACCTTCATTGTACAGGCTGACACAAAAAATGCAATTTTATATACAGGGAAGAGAAGTCTCCACTGTAACTTATTTCTTAAATGCTTACATTTCTCTTTCTCAGATACTTCTTTCCCAAGCTCATGAGTTTCCTTATATCTTTATCAAGTACCATCTGACAAATCTGTAGAAGACATTTTCAATACTATTCATGTCCTTATGAACATCTTTCTGCATTTTGAATACTATTTATATCCTTATGAAATGGGCAGTATGGTAGTGTTTCTCAGGGAATTAGGGTAGGACTCAAAACGATTCACCTCGAAAGCCAAGGCAATACTTGAATGAAGCATTCAATGAGAAATAGATCATGGCTAAAGAAATAGTTTAGGGGCAGAAATCTTACATAATTCTAGCCGGATCCCAGGCTCAGAATGTAACAGGCACCACTTACTCATTATTTCTTTATCTGCTAACACCATTCAGTAAACTATTTGTATTCTTTTCCCAGGTTTCAGTTTGTCTATATTTCAGGACTTGAAAAGAGGGAAGCAGGGAGAAATTAACTGGTGGGGAGGGAGGGAGAGAGAATATGACAAATAAAAACAGATTGTTTTCTGAAATTATTCCCTGTACTCTGCCAGAGAAGAGAAAAGTCTAGCCTTTCACAGGAGGGGTGAGAAAGATCTCGCCAATTTGCATCTAAGGAACTTTTTTTGTAAGTTCTTAAAAATATTTGCTAGGAACTATTGCTCTGAAGAAAGATTGCAAAAAACAGATGGCACTGAAATGAGCCAAAAAGGTTGTGTGCTCCTAATTAAAGGGAAAACGGGATGATGTGATGCTCCTGTTAAGCCCTGCTAGAATTTTTTATTTTCATAGAAAGTGTATTCCAGTTTCCTTTCCTTTCCTTTCCTTTCCTTTCCTTTCCTTTCCTTTCCTTTCCTTTCCTTTCTGTTTTATGTATTAATCCAATAGCATTACAAGTTCACAACACTTAAAATATTTCATTACTACAACAGTGTTACATCTTATTGATATATAAAATGTAATTTGACGAAGTTGTGATTCGGACCTCTGTGCACTTAAAATTCAAATTTTATCCATCATTCTTTAACCATAGATATAGACCATGCCTTTGAATGCTATTTTTCAAGTTATCTGGAAGCCTCCGTTGTTGACTTATTATAAATTTTGCAACTAAGAATTAACAATATATACAGTATGTAATAAACCAACTCAGGGACACATTCTACTTTTTCTTTGATTATAGATCTTACTTCCCTGCCAGTATGATGCAATATTTTTTATAGGTCCACCACATACAAGGAAATATACCTTTCTGTCTGCATCCCCTCCAACATTTTATTGAGTAATTACTAGACATATGCATTACTTATATTGGGATCAAATACCATCTATGTATTACCTACAACTGCAATTCTTGCAAAGACGCTGATAGGTATTCCTCTGATTTCCATAGATTCTGCCAGTCCCTCTTTTCCATTTTTTAACCCAAATCTATATCATTCCATACTTCCTACAATACAGTAGAGGCATCACCTATCTCTATCTCCAATAGTACCTTGTACATTTTGGAAATCATACCTTTTGGTTATGAGTGATAATTAATTATTAATTTCTCAGAATTGGACAAAGGACAATTTGCTGTTTCCCTGACTACTTTATCATTCAAAAATGATTTGAGCTGAAGCCACGTTAACCAAGACACCTGATGGCCTACTTTAGATTCTATCTCTTCCTTACTGCATAACGAATTGTTGTTATAAAAATCACTTACTCTATATAAAACATATTGTCTCCATAGCTTGGATGGAATTGTCCATTCTATGTATCATAAAAATCAGGATGCACTATCAAGGGAGTTAATGGGGAGATACCTTTGATCAATTATGGACTTCTTTTCATCCAAACTTTAAACATAGCTAAACAAATTCTTTACATTGCTTACTTTGATAACACACACACACACACACACATATATAATCTTGTACATCTTGTATCTGAATCCATTGTTTTGTTCTGTCTTCCAAATATGAATGGAAAGCTTTCAAGACACTTCCAATGTCACCTTTCCCTCTCACTTTCTTTCATTAAATATTCAGAGTAATACAGAAATGAACCTGTTTTCTAGCTAACAAATTCCTCCTGCACGAAAGAGAGGAAGGGAAGGTCTTCTTCAGAGTGAGCTCAACTCCTGTTGACTTCATGAACCCGTTCTTAGAAGCAGTATGGAAGTGGTTTGTCACTGACATGTTCTGGAAGGGATTTTTTCCCCCAACTTTTCAGCATAGCCTACTGCCTTGGTAGTCCTTGGAAGTCTCTCATCCAAAGACTAATCAGGTCCAACTCAGCTCCTCTTTGGCCCAGTTAAGGCTGACCAAGTACTGCCACCTGCTGAGATGAGAGAGCAAAAGCAGCAGCTGTTTCTGTGGTGTATCTGCAGAAGCCTTTTAAATCCCCAAGTGCTTTGGGCCACTTTTGATATATATATATATATTGATTGATTGATTGATTGATTGATTGATTGAATCTATATCACTGCCCATCTCCCCAAATGGGGGACTCTGGGTGGTTTACAATAAATAGCATTAAAAACATAGCCACATAAAAATTACATAAAAGTATACATAAAAACAAATGTAAAATCCAAGTGGAGATGGAACACAATCACTAAGAGGTGCTATGGCACCAGCCATCCCCAGGTGGAGCTATCACTCTTCCCCTCCCAAGCAAGGCGGCAGAACCAGGTCTTAAGTTTCTTCTGGAAGTCCGAGAGTGAGGAAACTCCAGGGGCAAGATGTTCCAAAGGGCAGGCGCCACTGCAGAGAAGGCTCGCCTCCTGGACCCCGCTAGATGAAATTCCTTTGCTGATGGGGCCCGTAACATGCCCTCCCTGCATGACCGGATGGGGCGGGTCGATGTAATAGGGATGAGACGGTCCCTCAGATATCCTGGTCCCATGCCATGTAGGGCTTTAAAGGTGATAACCAACACCTTGAATTGGACCCAGAAGCAAACTGGTACCCAATGCAGCTCGCATAACAGTGGTGTCACATGGGCTGATTTTACAGCCCTAATAACTGTCCACGCAGCTGCATTCTAGACCAGCTGAAGCTTCTGAAAACTTTTCAAGGGTAGCCCCATGTAGGGTGCATTGCAGTAGTCTATATGGGAGATGACAAGGGCATGGGTGACTGTTCAGAGGGCATCTCAGTCCAGGGCGTAGCTGGCGCACTACCCAAAGATGTGCAAAGGTACTCCTGGCTGTGACTGCCACCTGCTCTTCGAGCAGGAGTTGCGAGTGCAGGAAGACCCCCAGGTTCCACACTGGTTTTGAATAGGGCAGTGCCACCCCATCCAGAACCAAAGATGACAACTTCCTGGAACCCGAGGAACCATCAATCCACAGCCACTCTGTCTTACCAGGGTTCAGTTGAAGCCTGTTGTTCCCCATCCAGGCCCCCACAGCCCCCAGGCACCTGGAAAGGGTGGAGACCACATCACTTACTTCACCCAGGATGGAGATATATAACTGGATATCATCAGCATATTGATGATTTCTCATCCCATGGTGATGGATGATCTCACCCAGCAGTTTCATGTAGATGTTAAATAGGAGAGGAAAGAGTACTGAACCCTGAGGCACCACATAATGGTGGGGTTGAGGGACGGATCTCTCCTTTCCTATCACCACCGATTGGGAAAGGCCCTGGAGGAAGGAGGTGAACCAGTGCAAAACTACACTGCCCACCCCTAACCCCCTGAGCCACCCCAGAAGGATACCATGGTCGATGGTATCGAAAGCTGCCGAGAGGTCCAAGAGAGCCAGGATGGATGCACTCCCTCCATCCCGCTCCCGCCAGAGATCATCCATAAGTACGATCAATGCAGTCTCTGTCCCATATCCTAGCCGGAAACCTGACTGAAAGGGGTCCAGATAATCCGTTTCCTCCAAAATTCTCTGGAGCTGCAATGCAACCACTTTCTCAACCACCTTTCCCAGAAAGGGAAGGTGGGAGACAGGGCGAGAATTGCCCAGTATAGTAGGGGTCAATGATCACTTCTTGAGGAGGTGGTATACCAGTGCCTCCTTAAAGGCAGCCAGAAACACCCCCTCTCTCAAGGATGCATTAACCATCACCTGGACCCAACCACAAGTCACTTCCCAGGTTGATTTTATCAGCCAGGAAGGGCATGGGTCAAGCTGACATGTGGTTGCATTTACAGTCCGGAGAATCCAGTCCACTTCCTCAGGCCCAACAGGATCAAACCGTTCCCAGATAACAGGTAAGTACATTCCCCTGGCATCTCCCCAGACTCTGCTTCACACTTAGAGTCCAACTTAGAACGGATCTGAGTGATTTTATCCTGCAGATGCTGTGAAAACTCTTCTGAACGGCCTTGTAGGTGGGTCCCTGGATGTACCTGACCCAGAAGAGATCGAGCGATCTTGAACAAGGCCGTCAGACGGCATTCTGCGGATGCAATAAGAGCGGAGAAATATTCACATTTCGCCGCTCTTACCGCCACAAGGTAGGCCTTAATAGCGGCTCTAGCTTGTGTTCGGTCAGATTCAGTCTTCATCTTCCTCCAGTGACGCTCCAGACATCTTTTAACCCTCTTCAAAACCCTCAACTCCTCTGTAAACCATGGGGAGTGACGGGTCGAGCGAGGCAAGAGAGGACGCACAGGCGCAATCCTGTCCAAGGCCACGGCCACGGCCCTATTCCAGGCCATGGCTAGGACCTCCACTGGACCATGCAGCAGGCCCTTGGGAATAACCCCCAGCTCCCTCTGAAACCCTACTGGGTCCATCAGTCGCTGGGAGTGGACCAATTGAATGGGTCCAGCCTCCCTGCAGAGCGGGGTGGCACAACAGAATCTCAGGGTCACCAGGGTGTGGTCTGACCATGACAATGGGGACAGATCTAACTCTCCCCTCAGATCACATTGCCACTACTCCAACAAGAAAACTAAGTCCGGGGTGTGACCACTGTCTCGAGTCGGGTCCCGGATAATCTGGGACAGGCCCATGGCTGCCATGGTAGCCATGAACTCCCGGGCTGTCTCCGAGGCATGCCCCAGGGATGGCAGATTGAAGTCCCCCAGGACCATAAGCCTGGGGAACTCCACTGCCAACCCCGAGATGGCCTTCAGCAGCTCGGGCAGGGAGGTTGCTACGCAGCAGGAGGCTGATACAGCAGCAACACTCCCAACTGTTCTCAGGATCCCAGCTTGAAAAACAGGGTCTCACAACCAGCCACTTGGGGAGCAGGGCCCCTGAAGGCCACTAGAGATTTTCTGATGACAACTATATATATTTGCCTTCTTCTTCAGATGTTGCCTGACAAATGCATCTTCTTTGATAGGGGCATTAAGTGTACCATTCCTGGCCACAAGGACATTGTATACATGGAAACAGCTGAGAAAAAGAATTCTGGGGGGAGGGGTGTGCTGATAAACTGATAATTCTGATGAACCAGTGGTATCCACAATGAGAGATCAGTAGATCATAGAATACCTAAATGAAGTAAGACTCATTACAAGTGAGGAACAATTGCAAATGTCAATAGCTTGAATTTCAGAGGATTAGCCATAATGACAAATCCTGAACAAATACCTGTGATCACTACAGATCTATATACTTAAGAATTCATAGTAGTGACTCTTTACATTGTCACCAATGCTGCAATTTGAATTTAGCTTCTATTAAATGTGATTGTGTGTTTGCCATTAAAGAATATATTAGGCTAGCTAAATCCTAGGCTAAATCTTGTTATTTTTCAAACACACTTAAGTAAAATACTGTTTCTTTAGCTTAGCCTTCCCTAACTTGACACCCTCCAAATGTGTTGAAACCTGAAGTCCCATAATTCTCGGTGGGAAATTTTAGGTGTTGTAAATCCCAGCCACCTTCAGGTTGGGAAAACTGCTGAGGGTGATTGCATATATTAAAAGACTTTTAATCTGATAGCTATACCTGAAGGAATGTTGTACCGATTTTCAGAATATTCTTAATGAGATTCCTTGGACTCTGACACTTTTAGAAGGCATCGGGTTGAAGAAGACTGGACTTCAAAGCATTCTAACTAAAATACCCACCATTGCTAAACAAAATGAGGAAAGTACTGCCTATATTCATAATTCTCCTGTTAATTCAACCTACTATGGTGTTTGATGCCTAGTCTCACTGAACTGGACATGTCCTCCTTAACTTTTAATAGTCTTATTTTAATCTGAATTTAATCTGCTTTATCAGTTGTGACAAGTACTATTTAGGATATTGAGAGGCTACTGATGACAGCACAAAATAATGTAGTGTGCTGTCAAGAAGCATATCCAGTGCAAAATTCTTCTGTGGATTTGCCTATTAAAAAACGCATGGTTATTTGAGACTTGCTGCTAAAAATGGTGACTTACTTAAACAAAAAATCAGAGAAGTAAAATGTTTCCATTCTCTAAGTAGTTATATTGAATTTTCATATTATTACCATGGGGACCTGTTTCGTACTACTACTGGGAGCAAGAGGAATACCGTAGAATTGATAAGACCTTTTGCAATTAGAATACTTTCAATTCGATAACCTGTTATGCATAGGTTGACAGAGAAAAGGGAATCTGTTTTCACTACTGTTGAATTTATATTTATTCAATATATCCTTGCATTATGATGTTTTTTCCTAGGCTGATTTTATCTCTGCTATTTTGGTGCATGGTTGTCAGAATCCTAACTTGATGGAAACCAAAAAGAATACATCACTGAGATATAAAAAGCTCAGACCCAATAAGCATCCAGAATTGTATAATCTGCCTTCGTTTTTTAAGCTGCATTTCAACTATTTGAGAGATGCAGAAAGAACATTGAGATGACAGTTTTTGTTTTTCCTGGTTTTCTATTTATCAAGCACTCATTAACAGTCATTCTCTGGATGATGTGCAAAAATGATAAAATCTGTATAAAACGACTATATCCACATTAATAACGTTTTGTAGAGTAGAGGGTACAGTCATTAAAATCAATAATTTTAATTTTAAATCACAGTAAGGCCTAAATGATATTCTAGAGGTGACGGACTTGTCCCTGGGGGAGCTGGGGGTGTTGACGACCGACAGGAAGTTCTGGCGTGGGCTGGTCCATGAAGTCACGAAGAGTCGGAAGCCACTAAACAAATACACAACAACAACAAGGCCTAAATATAACAGGCCTAGCTGATTATTTGGAGATGGGAAATACACTTGGAATTAAATCCAAATTGAGTCATGCTTGGAGGGGATCCATTAAAATGAATAGCCCATAGTCATGGCTAATTCATCCCAATTATTTTAGTAAGTCTCCTATCAGAATGATAAGCCTTGATTCAATCCATGGTTTCCCATTGAGTTTGGAGGCATGTCTGTCATGAGTACTGATGGCGAGCAGGAGGGGGCCTCTATCCAGGGGGGAAAACGCATGCGTAGTAGTGAGGAATTAAGCAGCCATTCAGAGAGACACAGATCAGACCCGCCTTAACTTTTGGGGTTTATCTGTCTGGGTTTTTCCCACGCTTCTTCAGTTTGTTAGGATGTTCTATCTTATGTAGCAGTAATAAACACTAGAGACCTATTCCTCTTCTCAGCGTGATTCCTGACTGTTAGGACAATGTCTGTGGTCTTAGCTGGACAGGGACAATTGTGTTTTAAAGTAAGCTGCAGCAGTATATCTTTGGTAATATCTACTATGGATGAATTTAATATTGTTTTACTCTGCAACTGCTGTTGTTCCTCAGCGCTTTTTCCTTAGGTCTTTGCCTTCATTGTTCTTGTCCTATCAGTCAGTTTAGGCATTGACATCCAAGTAGGTTTGGGCTGTTGGTTCCTCTGATCTAATGATACCAACAAATGTTCTTTCAAAGCTTATGAGTCTCACAACTGATCTGATGAAACAGCACTAAGAATGCAGAGGCTGAGCAAAGAAGAAACTAAAGAGCATTGAGAAAAAGCAGCAAACAAAATAAAAAGGTTAGGGTTAGATTGTTGCAATGTTACTTTTGCTTGATTGATGGAACAAGAGAGTGAGTGGTACAAATTAGCAAATGAGATCATTCAGGTTTTAAAACCAATCCAGATGGTTTTCATAAGTAAAAGACTACTGGGTCACCAGTACAGAAATGCACTCTTCTTAAAATAGCTGTTCAGTAAGCATTATTGAATCATTCATTTAATCACTTAATCATTCCTTTAATCATTCATTTTCATTTTTCTGTTATCCTCCTTTTCCAAATTACCTTCAGGTTTCCTGAAATATAATTAGAATGTTCCAAGCAGACTTAGTTCCTCAGTTTCTGAGATGACATCAAAGGCCTTTATAATTTCCTTGCATTATGACATTTTTTTTTTTTGTAAATATTTTGGTTCATTATGTGTTCGGCCTATGCAATGCTTTATGTTCAGTTGACAGTTATTGATTTAGAGCACAGGAGAATGCAAATGCAGCCATGGCTGTTCCCAGGTGTAATCTTGAAACTACATGATCTTGAAAGCAGACACATTTGCTTTCATGGCTTATGGACAGGTGCTGTATTTATTATCTTGTATACTCAAAAGCAGTTTTTCAGACTTAAATTCAAAACATTGCTACTATGCATTACACTTTGAAAAGGTTTGTGGAAATTGGATGAAATGAGAATATATTATTTTATAATATATGGCAAATATGTTTACTTACTAAAATCTAAGGTTTTGATAAATTAATCTATATTAAAGAGCAATGTATCTGATTGATCAGGTACTCTAATTCAACTTCTCAGGAATAATATTAATTACACCCATTCTTACAACCTTACACAGAGCTCTTGTAATATTTAAAGATGGGTCTTTGCTCAGCTTTACTGGATGTTTTGTAATAGGAGCAACACTTTAGGCATCCAGTGCAAATGTTGTGTGAAACAGGCTGGTTGTGATCAAACTGAAGGGAAGTTTGAAATGCAAAGTGGTATAGTAGCAATAGAATTGTCAGCCCTTCCAGACAAGAAGCACAAGCCATGAGTACTAACACTACCTTTACTGTAAGGTTATAGCAACACAATCTTGCAAGGCTGAAAGCACTTCTCCCCTCCTTTTCTTTTACTTTCCAGAAAAGTAGGGAGGGTCCCTTCTGATACACTTCCACCCCCCTTTTCCTTTTGTGGGCTGAGATAGCTTTTGCATGACAGTTGTCTAACTGCAGCTCTTCCTCCTGTCTCCCAAGGTCATTCCCCCAGTAAACAAGTACTACAGGATAGGATTTAAAAGCTGCTATAAGCATTTTAAATTCCTGTAATGAACATGTGCATAGTTTTAAAAGTTGCCATTTTATCTCTCTCTCTCTCCCTCTCACTTTGTCTCTCTCCATCCATCTACTACATCTACCATGTAGTATTTAAGTATCCTTTCTCTAGAGCTCATAACAAAAACTATATTTTGCCTATATTTAGTCTGTAATATTTTTCAATGTGTGCTTGATCATGTGTCCCTGCTGATTATAATTATTGGCTATTGTTAAGGGTTTCCTGCCCCACAACCTATTTATTTGTTTCCCAGGATTCATTAGAATGCCCTCTTCAGTCTGCAGCACATTAATAGTGCCTGTGGGGCAGCCTTTCTCAACCTTTTGACCCTGGAGGAACATCTGAAATATTTTTCAGGCCTCAGGGAACCCCTGCACATTCAGACACAAATATAACCCAGAAATTACAGAATTGTTATATTCATTTCATGTGTAGGCCTGTATATATGCACTAACAGTGTTCTTAAACTAAAAATAAAGAATGAAACTTGCCTCTTTAATGTGAAGTTTCCTCAATTTGAAATGATCTTTTAAATAAATTGTGATCTCCCAGGGAAACCCTAGTGACCTGTCGTGGAACCCTAGGGATCCATGGAACCCTGGCTGAGAAACTCTGCTCTATATTAGTTATACCATCTTTGCACAAATATCTTGCTTTTGATACACTTCTGTTTCCTCCCCTAACTTTTTCCCAGGATTGCCTCAATGTCTCCTATTCAAATCCTCTCCATCCTTTTCATTCCCAGGGCATAGCCCAGGCATACCTGAAAGGCAGGTTGATCCTGCAGTATGGAGGAAGATGAACCATTTGCAAAAGTGGTGGAATATATATTTTCCTTTTCCAGTGTTTTTTTTTTTTTAATCTGGTTATATTCAGCCCACAAAAGGAAAAGGGGGGTGGAGGTGTATCAGAAGGGACCCTCCCTACTTTTCTGGAAAGTAAAAGAAAAGGAGGGGAGAAGTGCTTTCAGTCTTGCAAGATTGTGTTGCTGTAACCTTACAGTAAGGTAGTGTTAGTACTCATGGCTTGTGCTTCTTGTCTGGAAGGGCTGACAATTCTATTGCTACTATACTATATATATCTTTCTTTCTTTCTCCCATTGCTTTCAGTGGGAGGGAAAATAATACCAGGATATTTTTCAGTTCCAGGGACTAGCGTAGTTTCCCATTGTTCTGAAAGTCACTGGAGATCTCAAGTCTCACCCAATAA
Organism: Candoia aspera; assembly: GCF_035149785.1. Lineage (NCBI taxonomy): Eukaryota > Metazoa > Chordata > Lepidosauria > Squamata > Candoiidae > Candoia > Candoia aspera. The sequence goes on from NC_086158.1 coordinate 77,042,921, forward strand.
ACCAGGCATTCCATTTTGTATTCCCTGAGTTGTAGATAGGCCTACTGTTGTTTACAGAGGACTTAATCTTAGCTGGACTTCTCTTTATATCTAGATCTGCAGGATCGCAGCCTGATTTTCCAGTAAATGCCATTCTGTTAATAAGCAAATCATCTTGTTTATTTTCTCATAAAGTTCCCTCAAGAATTTGCTTAGTAGGGATATCTGTTTCTGCTCAGCAGCAGCTCACCTCTCAGCTTTAAAGTGAGAAAAAAACTGTATGTAACAAATATGCAATGCAAGTAATCATTCTTAGTTGCCTATTCTCATTTTGCCTTTGCAAAAGACCTTTCCTGATTTGCATTTTAAATCACTTTATCAGCTTCTTTAAATTCTAAATAATTCTATTTATCTATTTGAAACTGATACAGTCAATGTTATTTTTAATACAGAAAGAACTTATATTGAATGTTTGTAGATTATATAACAAGAAAATCCAGTAATTTAAATACTGAGGGGAAGAAATTTGATGAAAAGTAACAACAATTCCTATTCTTGGCTCAAATATTATCAAGATTAATTTAAAGGTGTGTGTGAACGTGTGTGTGTGAATGTGTGTGTATATTTAACATCACACATTTCTAAATAGATATAGATATACATATGAAATATGTATGTTTCATATGATGTGAAATTATTTTTTTAAATGAAAGAAACAAACTCTAAAGATGCTTATAAGTATTAAAATGTGAATTTTCATGGATGTTATTTAAAATTCTCAAGGGAATTCAGAATCAGCAGGAGGAGTTTCTGGAAATTAACTAAATCCTCCATCCTTATCTATATAAAACCTCAGGGGTCTGCATCTTTTTCAGATAGCAGACATCACTGCACAATTTCACATGATGCTCCTACTGCTTAAAAATAAATACAAAATATTAATTCTCTATGACATCCTCAGGAAATGGTGGGTCTCTGCTGAATCCCCATATGTAGACTGTAATAGGCTGGGTGTAGGATAATCCAGACAACACAGAGGTGCATATTGTGAGCAGCTGTAATGCTAGAAAGGGGATATATCTGCTTTCCTTAAATGAGAATACACATTCCTAAAAGCAGTAGCTATGCTATTACACATGGCAGATGCCATGACAGAGAAGGTACCACATGGCACTACTATGACCCAGATGACATTGTTTAATAGAAGGGACTGAGACCATGCTCACTCTGTTGGATTTTGTAGAAGGGGCAGAAATCATTGGAGGTAGGCCTCAGTAATACATACCAAGTCCACCCTCCCACCCATTATTAAATTCCAGATGAGGGACACCTCATAACAAACTGGGATTCAGTAGCAGCAGCTGGAGATCAGAGCCACTGAGGGTTTGATGACCAGGCATGGGGTCAGAACCCAGGGGGCTGAGAGGCAGAATTGGTATGAGACATGGAGACCTCCTTTTCTGAGAGTGCAACACCTTTTGTTTCCCATCTTTTCTCCCTCTGCCCAACACTACCTCTCTGCCCATTATGTAATTGCCTGCTGCTTCTCCTTGACACATCACCCGCCTCCCAAGGTCATAGGGCCTCAGCTAACCCATTGATGACACAACCACACCCAGCTAGTCTGGTTCTTCAGGTTGCTTCTGCCCATACAGACAGGCCTACAGTTACCACATGGTCATGTGGCAGGGACTTAGGGTCAAGCCTTTTGTATTGCTACCCCAGCTCTTTGGAACTGTTGGATTTAATTGTTAATTCCACTGCTTTCACTTGTTGTTGTAACTGCTTTATGCTTCAATTTTAAATTTGTTTTTATTGTAAACTGCTGAGAGATTTTGGTAGCTTTGGTAGTACAGTCTATCAAGTCAACTAACTAAGTAACTAGCTAAAATATTATGAAGTATATAAAATATTTATTAAAAGCCACTCTGGGAAAACTTGCTTTTGAAAGATGGAATTCACATTTTAATTTTTTAATTTTTTTTAAAATTTAAAATGCCCCCAAACTCAGGAGTGAACAAAGATCAAGATTTGACTGCCTTGTGAGATTTTAGCTCTTTTTTAAAAATTATTTCACTGAAATCTGAAGGCTAGTGGATGCCATCTAAGGTCTCATGGTTCTGTGTCCCTGGTGGCCCAACATTGCTAATCCCAGGTTACACTGACAGGACAAGTCAGACTTGTCCGCATAAGCTGCTTAGATGGACTGCTTTAACTAACGTTTTCTCATAGGCTAAACAATAGATTCTTGAATCAGGGATTCTAAAATAATTGCTAATAGATATTAATACCTTGTTTGAACTGAAAGATAAAAACATTTTGTTTGGTCTAGTGAAAAATACAAACTTGTCCCCCACATCTTTTTTTTTAATGGGACACAGTACAATGTGGAAAAAGAAAGATAAATAATATAGATAAACAAATTAGGGATTTTCAAATGTCATAGAGTTATAGCTTTATAATATATCATGAATAATTAAAGAAGACCTGTGAAGACTTGGCTATGGGCTAGGATAGAAGTAAGCCTTGCAAATGTAAGACTATGGGGAATCTCTGTGATGTTGCAGCTCTGTGCTTCAGATACGTGGTGTTGTTGTGAGGTTGGTTTGTTTCATTTATTTTGTTTCATTTATTTTGTTTAATATTATTGTAAGATGCCTAGGAGTGTCTTAGTATAGGATAGGCAGCCATATAAGTTTCAGAATAAATGCATACAGTATACATATTATGTCACATTAAAGGACTATAAAGTTACTATTCAACTGAAGCTAAAAATGGGTATCAAAACCATGGTCAACACAATATAAATCACCATATGGAATTGTGTGCTCCAGTAACTTCAAACTGTATTACTAAAAATCTTTTCTGATCTCATAAAATAGCTGTATAGATTCTATGCAAAGATAACCCCAAATTTTGGATACGATTCCAATCCATGTTTTGGATTATAAACCAAAAATAGCTTCCAGTTTGAGTTGACATTAGGCCAGATTTGTTTTTAAGGTAGGAAGTCATTCAGACATCAAAGCATATCCCCACAGCCATTCTTCCATTGAAGGAATCAGATGACCTTTTCAGTAAGAATCATGATTGTTTATACATACAGTTTAGAGCCTGCCTGACTCCTAACAAGTCTGGGCAATTAAAAAGCACAAAAGTAAGAACAGTATAGCAAAAGAAAAAAAAAATGAGCAGCCTAAAGGGAAAGATAAAAATACAAAAACCTATCCAACAGAGGCTCAACCATCATTCTACTGGAAGACCTGGAAGAATAGCCAGGCCTTTAATACTTTCCTGAATGTCAGGGTGGGAGCCATCTGGATCTCTGGAGGGATATTATTCCAAAGGGCAGATACCATGACAAAGACGGCACACTTCCTGGATCCCACTAGTTGTTACTGCTTAATCTGAGGGACCTGAAGCTTGCCCACTCTGCCTGATCTGTCCACTGGGCATTCTGGACCAGCTCCAGCTTCTGAGTGGTCTTCAGGGGCTGCCCCATGTAGAGTATGTTACAGTAGTCCATTCATGAGGTGACTAAAGGGTGAGACTATCTGAAATGATGCCCTTGTCTGGTGGACTAGATGTACCTGTGCAAAGGGTTCTTTGTTACAACTGTCACATGCTCTTGAAGCAGAAACTGTGAATCTTGCAGAAAACAAACACACTCTTGTTCACTTTTGGGTATGTTTAAGGAAGAATAATATTTAATAAGTAGGAATTATCTATATAAAAAGAAAATTTGCCTTTTTTTCTGGAAATATCCTGGATGATAATCCTCATTGCTTTCTCATATACTGTACGCAGCAACATGATTTCCTACAAATTAAATTAATGTTATCCCCCACTGGAACCAGAAAGTAGTTAATTTGGTTTCAAGCCAGATCACTTGTTTCAATGGAATTTTTAAGATGATGAAGTGATTTGAATAAAATACCGATGCTGCTTTAGAAGGTCTGCCAAATTTCATTTTACAGTTCATGTTTTTTTTAAAAAAAAATTCTCACAATGTATCATGTGTTTTTGACACTGATGCCTGCTCATAATTATGGTATAGGTGTTTCTTCATTGCCATAGTAGTAATGATTCTATTAATGTACCTTTTTAAACAATTACAACAAAAAGTAATATGTAACCAAATATACTGTATCTGTAATAACCTTGAGAGACAAGAGGAAAAGTCACAGCCTGGACAATGGTCTGATAAGAGAAATCTGAGTTGAAACCAGAAATGTAATTTGAGAAAGCGTTTCAGAATTGACCCTCCCTAGTTTTCTGGAACCTGAAGCCAGGGGAGGGAGAAGTGCTTTCAGCCCTCCAAGGTAGTCAGACCAGGAAACCAAAATCATGCACACTAATTCTATCTTTATTGTAAAGTTACAATAACAGAACGTTGCAAGTCTGAAAGCACTTCCCCACTCCCCTGCCTTTAGGTTCCAGAGAACCAGGGAGTGTTATAGAAAACCTAATCAGAGAGCCAAGGAATTGCAGAGAATTGTGAGGCTTGGTTTAAAGGATTTCCCCACCTGTCACATTTCTTAGATTGCAAAGATGTGATTTCCATGGTGTCCCAGGACAGGCAATTGGCTGAGAAGTTTGCTTATTTGCTTCACTGATTTATATAACTGCCCTACTCAGCGCAATCCCTATTAAGAATCAATCTACTTTCTACCTTTTGCAGCTTTGCCCTTGATTCCAATTACTTAGTCCTGCTAGAATGGCAGTACATTAAGAAGTGGCAATGCATGGGCTCCAAATACAGATGTTGCTTAATTTTAGACATCACCACTATATAGAATTTATTTATGGTTTTATTTGCTGGCAAAATATTCAGAATTGGATTTTCAGCACAGTTAAGAGAAGGAGATAGCAAACAAACTTTTCCTGAAAAACTGGTTTCTATCCCAATTATGAAATAGCATTGAAACATGAGTTCAGTTAATATTCCAAATAAAAGAGAAAAGCTGTGGTGTCAAATTCTTTAATTTGAAATCCTTTGCAATCTCAGTTAAGGACTTTTTGTGAGGAAAGCCTGTATTTCCTTCTCCCACTTCATACTGAGAGATTTTTTTAAAAAAAAAACATTGCAAGTAATTGAGATAATCAAATAAATCCTTTATTTAGCAAGTTAAAAAGTAGCATGCTATATAACAAATATGGTCTAAAGGTAGGGAATGGATTCTTTGGGGCAAGATGTGCTTTCAACCCAATGTTTTGCCACAGTAACAAAATTAGGGATACAGATAGGAAAGTTGAAGATTAGTGTGGAAGATGTATTTGGTTTATTTTGTCTAATATATTTGCCAGGCACAAGATAACATGTTCCTGCTAACACATGTAAAAGAAAAATAAATACAGTTTGGCACTGTAGCTTCTGTGATGTTATTCAGCGAAGGAGTTTAGAAAAATATCTGACAGCAGAGAGTTGCTAAAAAGGATCACAAGGAACTGCTTGACTAAATCATGATAAAGGAGATATTTTAGAAGCTTCTGATCTTGATGGCTGGCTGATGGTTATGAATTACATACCACTGTCATAATTTCCTTCTACTGACTGTATAATCTGAATCTGATTTGGTGGATAAAAAAAATTAATACTGTCAGTTCAGGGATAGCCACCTGCTTTGCACAGATTGTGTACAACAGAAGACTAGAGCTTTACTGTCTTAATCAGGAGTTCATTTGAAGAGCTACACTTAGCAGGGCTTCGGTGACAATAAAAATGTTAGAAAACATGGCATATGGTGTCATAAATTATATACGTTAATGTAATGAATATACAACCCTTTTTCCTTCACTACTTCCTTCCATGGTTCCATATGGTACTGAGCAATGAAAACCTTGGCTTTACAGCCTCCGTTACAAGATAGTTGCACATAATGTTCTCCATTAGTCTATTTCCCCATTGTTGCACTGCTTTTCATAGCTGTGTAGTCATAACAGTGAATAGTGTAGCAACATTCTGTATTATGAAAGTTTTTTTCCACCAAGTTGCCTATTTCCCATAAAAATGACTACATTCTTTTTTTCTTTTCCAAGTTTCTGTCATACACACACACACGCACCCTGCTGTACTGCTTCATTGTGGCAGGGGGCTGTTCCTGGGAGGGATGAGTGAAGAATATCAGGAGCATATGCCAAGAGTATATATTCCCAGCAGGGTCATCCCAGCTGCCCAGCTAAAGCAAGCAGGCATCTACATTATTGGGCAGAAGTGATATAGGAAGATGCTGGAGGCAGATGATCACCTCAGTGACAGTGGCAAAGGTATCAATTCATACTGCATGGGAGGACTTCCAGTGGGGACATGGCGGTCTGAACAGCTGTGCCCGCGGGCTCAGTGGGCAGAACTGACAACGTGGCAGTTTTTTCAGGCTCAGGCAGGTTTTTCCTGAAGCCCAGGAATATTTTACTGGAAAAAGAAAGACACCTGGAATCACCCCATCTGTCCTCCAGATGGCTGCTTTCAACCAGAAGATCACAAACAGCATTTGCGCTCAACTAGTAAGAGCAGCCGGGAGGCAGAGATGTCACCATTTTCCAAGCTGTGTGAAAGCCTTAAAGACTGCCCACCCCATTTTCTAAATCACCCGATTTATATTTCTGTTAAGTCCACATGCCCTAAGAGAGGCTTTTACAGCAAGGAGAAGCGGGTTCTCTTGGTGCTTATCATTATTTTTGGGATCATTTTTTTAAAAACTTTAAGTTTTGGACTTTGTTTTCCATCCAAATATTAAGGACGATTGAGCATAAATAATTGCTCCCTGTTATTATTTTTGTATTAAATTTGAAGATATTAGCATTTTCCTACACATTGAATCAGCTGTTTTGAACTTTCAGTTTTCTCTTTCTACTTTCCCTGGGAAATTGTCTGCATATCTCACTTTTGCTTATTTAAACACATTCCAGAATTCTTTCATGTCTTCAACTTTCACTGGTTAAGTGTCTAGGGGGCGCCATAATCTACTGCTTGAGACATGGAGGATTTTAAACAGACTTTCTCTGACTTCCACTGAGATTTTAAACAGATTCATTCTGATTCCTACCAAATTTTTATGCAAAGCATTCAGGACATTGTGGAAAATATGAGGTCTAAAATATGTCATCTGGTTGGGGATGTTGTGAATGAAATTGAGGAATTTAACAGTGACAGAAATGTCTTTTCAACTTCTATTGAAATGCTGGATGAAGATCGGATAGTCAAGATGAAGAAATTAAAGGGAGAGATCAAGTTGCAAGCCATAAGTGAAATTGGTCTTCTGATGGAATGCCCTGGAAAAGAAGGGGTTATTATGTATGGGAGAAAAAGCTCTGTGCGCATTGGGGGATATGTAAATGCTCTGGTTTATTTTGAAGTGGGATAAGGGTTTAAGAATATTTATCTGGATTGCTTTTAGGGTTTGGTTGACTTCATTTATCTTTAATGATTTGGATTAAGATTATTAAGGTATAATAAAAAATAAATGTCTGGTTTTGGGTTTAATATGATTAAGATTATTAAAATTGTTGTATTATCAAGTATAATGGCAAATTTATATATATATTTTAGTTTGATCTTTATTATAGTAGACAGGAATGTAGAGAATAGTTGTTGTTTATTCACTCAGTCACTTCCAACTCTTCGTGACTTCATGGACCAGCCCACGCCAGAGCTTCCTGTCGATCGTCAACACCCCCAGCTCCCCCAGGGATGAGTCCGTCACCTCTAGAATATCACCTATCCATCTTGCCCTTGGTCGGCCCCTCTTCCTTTTGCCTTCCACTTTCCCTAGCATCAGCATCTTCTCCAGGGTGTCCTGTCTTCTCATGATGTGGCCAAAGTATTTCAGTTTTGCCTTTAATATCATTCCCTCAAGTGAGCAGTCTGGCTTGATTTCCTGGAGTATGGACTGGTTTGATCTTCTTGCAGTCCAAGGCACTCTCAGAATTTTCCTCCAACACCACAGTTCAAAAGCATCTATCTTCCTTCTCTCAGCCTTCCTTATGGTCCAGCTCTCGCAGCCATATGTTACTACTGGGAATACCATTGCTTTAACTATGCAGATCGTTGTTGTCAGCATGATGTTTCTGCTCTTGACTGTTTTATTGAGATTTGTCATTGCTCTTCTCCCAAGGATTAAACGTCTTCTGATTTCCTGGCTGCAGACAGCATCTGCAGTAATCTTTGCACCTAGAAATACAAAGTCTGTCACTGCCTCTACGTTTTCTCCCTCTTTTTGCCAGTTATCAATCAAGTTGGTTGCCATAATCTTGGTTTTTTTGAGGTTTAGCTGCAAGCCATCTTTTGCACTTTCCTCTTTCACCTTCATCATAAGGCTCCTCAGTTCCTCTTCGCTTTCAGCCATCAAAGTGGTATCATCTGCATATCTGAGATTGTTAATGTTTCTTCCAGAGATTTTAGCTCCAGCCTTGGATTCCTCAAGCCCAGCACGTTGCATGATGTGTTCTGCATACAAGTTGAATAGGTAGGGTGAGAGTATACAACCCTGCCGTACTCCTTTCCCAATCTTAAACCAGTCCGTTGCTCCGTTGTTTTCATGATATGACCTTGAGCATCAATCCACCATTTTCAAGAATCAAGAATTTGAAGATTCTCAATGATAGAGAACCATATGAATTGTGGAATGAAGTTAAAGAAGTAGTTAAGGATGAATGTGAAAAGAGATTGCCAGCAATAAAGAAACAGAAGAAAGTAACTGGATCAAACTGTTGATACTGTACAGTAGAGACGCCAATATCCAAGATACCTTAGAAGATATTCTCTACTTACAAGAACCTCTTGTACTAAAAGATGAAATTAGACCAGTACCCTGTTCATTGCCAACTTGGGGAGCTACAGGAACTAATGGAATACCGACAGAAATAAGGCAAGGAACAGAATAAGAATCAGTAAAGGTTCTAACCAAGCTATGACAGCAAATCTGGAGAACAACAAGTGGCCAACAGATTGGAAGAAGTCAATCTACATTCCAATACCAAAAAATGAAGACTTAACAGCATGTGCAAACCATCGTACAATATCCTTAATTTCACATGCTAGCAAAATAATGCTTAGGATCATCCAATGCAGATTAGAGCCCTACATGGAAAAGGAGATGCCAGATGTTCAATCTAGCTTTAGGAAAGCCTGAGGAACATGAAGCATTGTTTCTGATACACACTGGATAATTGAGAAAGCCAAAGAATATCAAAAAGACCATATGTGCTTCATCGATTATAGAAAGGCCTTTGATTGGGTCAATCACATCAAGTTGTGGAATGTGCTTAGAAAAATCAGAATCCCAGAACATCTTTCTCCTCATGAGAAATGTATATACAGGTCAGAAAACCACAGTACAGACAGAACATGGAGAAACAGGCTGGCTCCAGGTTAACAAAGGAGTGAAATAAAACTGTATACTCCCCCTTATTTATTCAACCTATATGCTGAATATATACTAAGGGAAGCTGGATTGGGAAAAGATGAGTGTGTTTTTAAAATTGGAGGAAGAAACATCAATAACCTGCACTATGCTATTGACAAAATAGTTAAGAGCAGAGACATCATGCTGACAACAAAGGTCTGCATAGTTAAAGCAATGGTATTCCCAGTAGTAACATATGGCTGCGAGAGCTGGACCATAAGGAAGGCTGAGAGAAGGAAGATAGATGCTTTTGAACTGTGGTGTTGGAGGAAAATTCTGAGAGTGCCTTGGACTGCAAGAAGATCAAACCAGTCCATCCGCCAGGAAATAAAGCCAGACTGCTCACTTGAGGGAATGATATTAAAGGCAAAACTGAAATACTTTGGCCACATAATGAGAAGACAGGACACCCTGGAGAAGATGCTGATGCTAGGGAAAGTGGAAGGCAAAAGGAAGAGGGGCCGACCAAGGGCAAGATGGATGGATGATATTCTACAGGTGGCGGACTCATCGCTGGGGGAGCTGGGGGTGTTGACGACCGACAGGAAGCTCTGGCGTGGGCTGGTTCATGAAGTCACGAAGAGTCGGAAGTGACTAAATGAATAAACAACAACAACATGCTATTGACACTACCCTGGCACTATCCAAACAAATGGATCATCAAACAAATCAACCCAGAGTTCTCACTCAAGGCACAAATGACCAGGCTCAAATTAGCCTACTTTGGACACATTGTGTGAACACCCAATTGTCTGGAAAAGGCTCTAATGCTGGGAAAGGTAGAAGGAAAGAGAATAAGAGGATGACCAGTAGCAAGGTGGATCAACTCAGTGACAACGGTTATGAGTGCATCATTGGAAGACCTGAAAGACCAGGTTAGGGACAGATCTGGAGAAAATCTGTCTATGTGGTTGCTGAGAGTTGACAATGAGTTGATGGCACATAATACAAACGCACACACACACACTCAACTAGAAACCTCTTGTGCTATTCTCTGAGATAGGATACAGAAGAACTAAGCCTATTTTAGTAGGATTTGGCAAGGGAAATGTATTTCTAATTCATATTTGCCTGGAGTTAGTGTTAGAAGGTATTGGATGTAGAAGTTAACATTATTAAGATACTGTCTCAATGGTCTGAGACTGTTAGAATAATTTCTTCCCTTAGTTCATTCCTTGCTCAGGTCAAAATGCCAGATGCCGTAATTCTGAGTTCAAAAGTTTTATTTAGCACACAAGGCAAAAGCATATAGCACTGAGTGTGGCTGGCCCTCTGCGATGGATGGAAAGCCATTTTATAATCAGGTCTAAACAACTAATCTGCACATCTTTAGTTCTAGAATTTTCAAGTTTTACCTTCCTAATAAGGAATAGCCTAATTTCTCACTTTCTAATTGGCATGTTTTATCTCTGTTACTATGAGGCTAACATTAGTCCATGCATTGCTTTCTAATCTATGTACATGACTCTCTTCCTTCTGTGTAATAGCAAGGCACTATTTTCCCTTCCAAAATGGCATTAGTTTAGCTTCTTAATAATTACTTTCTAACAAGACCAAGCACAATTAGTTCTTATATGGACAATCCCTGTCAACTGTTAGAAACTTTGGCCCATGTCCAATGTAGCCTTAAGGTCACTAACCAGTTACCTCCATAATTATTGAAAGAGACACACTTCAATTTCATCGGGATCAGATATGGCTAATTTGCCACATTATTTTCAGTGGGACTAAAGCCTGATCGTCTCAGCAGAACATTCTAAGAATGGGACCACCATGGAAAAGACCCTATTCATTGTCATTATCTGTCAGAATGAATTTCAGCATTTTTTCCTACTAACTGTCCAACCTTCCCAGCACCTGTAGCCTTGGCCAGAAATCCCACATTAGGAATTAGGGGTGGCTTCAATATACTGTATATTTGCTGAATGTTAAATGCACCAAAGAAGTCGTGTACAAATGCAAATAAACAGTACAGATCATTCAAGCAGTGATGAGCTTTCAGATTGAATGGCCTTGGTCTAGTTCTCCAAGGTCTGGATGACCAGAGGCAGGCAACTGAACAGAAACTGATTGGACTTTTGTAACTGAACCTGACAAGCTGATCTCTGAATTGTGCATGTCACAGGAATTTGAGAAAGCTGGTTCCTGATTGGTTCCTCATCTAAGTAGCCTTCTGATTGGTCCATTTTGAAGACATTCCAAGAGAACCGGTTCTTGATTGGCTTATCCCTGACAGATCATTTTTATTCAAACTATACTGATTAGCAATATAGCCAAAGTTATACTAAGTTATTTTGTTCTGTGCAGTCTTGTTATATCCATATTGCATGAAGCATTCCCTGCAAGTGGTAAAGACAATACTAGTTGGTTTTAGCACATGTTGGCCTGTATGCCAAAAGTGTAACCAAAACCCAGTTTTACCTCCAAACATGGCCACATTATTCTGTGTAAGCTAGGATTCCTTATGTAAAAGCTATCTTGGAAACTACTGTCTTACCTTAGCAACTAAAAAGTACACCTACTGTATATACTGATACACAATCAAGATGCCCCTATAAAATAAAGTGTTCTACTGTATTTATAAAATTAATTGCCCCATCAACAAAAATGAAAGCAATTTTCCTTTGAATAGCTTATTCTAGCCTTCTCAGGAAATGTAAGAGCATTCCCTCAATTCACAGATCACTTATTGGTAGAGAAAAATACACAGTCCTTTTAGTAAATATGGTAAATGCAAACTCACATGTTATTATCAGTAGTCCAGTTTATTCATTGCTTGGTATATTTCAATTGCCAAATGTTAAAACAGGCTAACCATATCCAAGCATTTTCTAACAGTTCTATGAATCATTAACCAATTCTGTTTTTTTTTTAATCTTACGCATTCTTTTGATTATATCAAACAACTTCAGTTTCATGAAGAACGTTATCTAAGGAACTAGGAAATTGCTGAGCTAGAGGGGAGCATAACAAAAAAAAGTGGTATTCAAATTTGTTTGAGCCTTCTTGTGGACTGGCAAGAGTTAGGTGGAAGTATGCTCGTATGAAGCATTTGCATCATGAAGCATGATGCGCGTATGAAGCATCTGCTGCTCTGCTGCTGTCAGCACACTCATCTGTTAGAGGAGCACTGGTGATCAGAGGTGCTCTCATGTGGCTTCCAAATACTTAGCTTTCATTTTCCAGTGATACATACAAGATACCTTCAGAGCAGCTGTGACCTTTTCCAAGCCTAGAGGTTTTAAACGGGAAGGTCTGTAAAATTCCAGAGTGAGTATAGCCCGTAAGGTAGAGTCTGTGGACAGAAGGCAGCAGTACTTTCTTCCAGTAGGAAAATGGGAGACGTGACCTCACAGCCATGGGTTATTTAGACAGTGACAGCGATTCTGAGAAAGGCTTCTACCTCTCTGGAAGTAGTGATGAAGAATACAGCCTTGAAGCTGAAAAAATCTCAGAGTTAGTGACTGCCAGATTACATTTTCATAGTGTTTTTAAGCTGGGCTGTAGCGCTGGAGCTGTCTCAAGTACTGCATTATAACAAAAATTTGGCTTACTCTAATAAATACACTTACTGCATGCTTACATTTTGTATGATTTATCACATCTTAACCTACTGGTATTAATCTTGAGAGGCATAACTAAGCGAATTAAAAACCATACATGGCATTCTGTGGTGAGGAGTGATTTGATCAGATCAGGAGTTGTGTGTTGTTACAGCTTTGCTGATGGTATAATATCATTAGCATATATTCTTAGCAATGACTGTAATGTCACTTGGAGTGATACTGCATTTTGATATATAATGCCACGACTCAAATTGTATATTTCCTCTTCATGTCAAATTAGTTGGTCACGTAAAAGTGAAAAGAATCCTCTGTTGGTTAAACAACACTTCTATATAAAACAATAGCTTTCCAGATAAATGTTATAAATAATCCTTGAATGGCATAATAGAAATGTTGCAATAGCGTTACAGGAGCAACGGAGGCATCTTTTTAAAAAGGGATAAGTCTCTATCTGTACACATATATCAAGATTTAAAGAATTAGATTTTTCAAATATGATGGCAAATAGGGCTTGCAATAAAAACTTGCATTATTGGGAGAGATCCTGGAAGCCAGCCAGCCATGTCTTTTTCATTATGTTTTGCCTATTTTGTATTTATTTCTTTTGCTTGTCCTCAGCAGACATTAGTGTTCTGTGGCAAAACCCAAAACCCACTTAGAAAATGCAAGTGATAAGATTTTTCTCTATTACTGTCTCTCTCTTCTAGGATGCGTTCTAGCACTTCATCTTGCTCTGACTAATTTTCTTGGCAGTGGGACCCACTTCCAAAAGAAACACAAAGCCACAATCATTTATTGTTTTGATTATGTAACTGTGCCTTTGGGCCCTACATGAGGCACAGTTATGTAAATTAAAAAGTTACTACATTTTGCTTTGTGACGTGCTTGTGTCCTATTTATTTGTATATTCAAAGAATCTTTGTAAAAGGTGAGGGGGAATAGGGGCCTGGTATGGTGCCAGCAGGAAGTGTCTATGGTGTCTTGGAAGCTGCACAATTTGGTGGGAGATTGACACTTTCAAAACAACATCTTCCAGAAACTTTAGTCCCTCCAGTCATACAGTACATATCCTGAAAATTTTTTCTTTATATAATTGGGATTCATGCCAAACTGAAACCTACATAGGGATATGTAGGGATAGGGATGCATGGGCATAACCAAAGTAGAGAACATATTGGTACCTATTCACCATTTCCTTCACAAACCCATCTTCTGAACAGAGCAGGTCCACATTAATTAGTCTGCCAGCATCTCATGTAGCTTGACATGTAATCTAATTAATTGTTTGTTTTGCCTTTCTCTATTTATAGAAATGATAGATTATGTTGATGTCACTATACTAAAATATCCATACTTCTTTTATGATTATAGTAATGTATAAAGTGGTCTGCTTCTGCTAGGTGAACTGCAAAGTAAGAAGAGGATGAATAAAATGGTCTTATGAAAAGGCATTAAAATGATGGAGCAACATTTCTACTGGGGAAATGACTACCTATGTTAATATTGTTTTGTAAACATTTCTCAAGAGCAACAAGATTAGAATAGCATTATTTGCTGTTAATGGTTTAAAGTATAATAAATCAGTAAACATAATTCTCATTTGCAAGATGCATTTGTGTGCTAATGCTTTGTATTACTACAGAGATAACTGCCTGACTATTTTGTGTAAAATGTATGCTGTTGTCCTTTCAGGGAAGATGTCAGAACGGCTAATGTTATTTCTGCTGAAGCCGTGACGTGTCTTGTCATCGACAGAGAGTAAGTATGCCACTTTTCAGCATCGATACTAATTATCTCAAACTGCCACTCATTTTAATTGTGCATTAGCAACTGACATTGTTTAATCTTTGAACACTTGGGGGAAAATATTTTACTGACCTGGCCCTGGGATCAAATAGATCACAACGGAGTCACAGTTTATTAGATGTATTTGATAATGACTCCAATTTGAATAAAACCATAAAAATGCTTGAAAGATTATTGTATAGTGGAGGAATGCAGTTATTCATAGGTTTTCTCTGGATCTGAAATAACTCAAGGTTTCTTTCTATTGAGGTTTTAAAGTTCTCAATTCCTGGTTCAGTCATTGCTTTCTATCTGTCCCAAACATGCCTGGGATATGAATAAAAGCACTGATTAGTTACCACTGAACAGGTAACAATTCTATTATTTAGCCGCTGCACCACTTTGAAAGTATTATGGTGTTGCTAGTGAGAGAGCTGTCATTTAGCCTACAACAGACTGGATGTGCAATGTTTCATTTCCTCCTCCCCTCTATTTCACTTTAAGTAGGCCGTAAATAACCCCTTTTAATGAAAAATTCAAATTAAAGCTTACATAGAAATTAACCGAGGACTTACCTTTGGCTTTCTTAATGGGGAAGGATTCATGGGGTACAACAACAGTAACAACAGGAGAAGTTGTTTTCTGTTAAAAAAAAATCTTCTTCTGTAAAAAGCTAGAATGCATGGTTATGCCTCAACTATCTAGAAGAGAAGAGAGAGAGAGTTGAGTTGAGTTGAGTTGAGTTGAGATGAGTTGAGTTGAGTTGAGTTGAGTTGAGTTGAGTTGAGTTGAGATGAGATGAGATGAGATGAGATGAGAAGAGAAAGGGAGGGAGGGAGGGAGGGAGGGAGGGAGGGAGGGAGGGAGGGAGGGAGGTTTGACAGTACCCTTCACAATATTTTATATTATTGAAATGTTTCCTGAATGCTCAGTTGCTCTCTGAGTGAGATGGGTGGGGAATAAATTTCATAAATAAATAAATAAATATGGAAATATCCACTATTGAATTTGTGATCCATTGAAATTATACTGAAGCTTATCTCTTATAAACAAACAGAAGCTGTTAGATTTGTCAACATCTTAGGTGATGCATATACAAGAAGACTTCTGTCTTATAAAACAGCCGTTAAAATGTATAAATCGATGGAAGAGAATTAATGAACCTCAGACATGTTATTGAGGAAAATGTATTTAAATAATTACTCATATTTGATTGAATAATCTGTGCAAATATTTTGCCAGTGGAATTTAAAATTATAATTGAAATAAAAAGGAAGAATTATTTCAGGATTAGTGCTTACTTATGGTCTAATTGATCTCTAATTGTATGGGATCAACTGAATGTATGTTTCTTTTGCTGCTGACAGTGTCCTTGTAGTAGCAAGTGGGTGTAAATATAACATCTAAGACTGAAGTTAATCCAGTACATGCCAGAGATTTCAACAGTCTTGTGCAGTTGAATGTGACTGCATTAATGCTATTTATAGTGAGTGTTTTCAGTTGCATTGTGACCCTAGAGATTCTGACTTTGTTGTCAGCATATCTGTTTCCAACTCTCAGTTAATTATATACATGAAGCTAAGTGGAGCAACTTGTAAATTAGTGGAAACCTATTAGGTTTTGGTAAAAAGTTCACACTTAAAGCCATAGTTAATTGCTTCTGCCAATACCTTTGCAGGTTCATTTCAGACAATACTCAAGCTGTATGTTATGGATGCAGCCTTGAAGCTATTGATATCTTCACATAAGTCCCATAAAAATTGTCTGTGTGTGCACACATGTGACTTCAAGTCAGTTTTTGACTCCTGGTGACTGCCTCGACAAGTCCCTGCAGTTTTCTTGACAAGATTTCAGATGTAGTTTGCCATTGCCTCCTTCCTAGGGCTGAGAGAAAGTGACTGGCCCAAGGTCACCCAGCTGGCTTCATGCCTAAGGCAGAACTAGAACTCACCGTTCCCTGGTTTCTAGCCCAATGCCTTAACCACTACACCAAACTGTCTGTAACTTCAAGCTTAATGGTGTCTGAACGTCTATCAGTGACTATCCATCATGATAGTTGTATGCGACCAACCAGTTTGGAGGCTGGTTGCCACTGAATATCATTTGCTGGGTAGCACTAAGCAACAAATCCCTGCTTCTAAGCTTTTGGAGGTCATTGCTAAGCAACTGGATTTTGAAGAAACCTTCTTGTTTTCAGTTATGTAAACCAGTTCTTTTTCTGGCCAAACCTTCCATGAGCTTTATAATGTGGCCAGATTATACTGTAGACCAAGTGGGGATAATAGTTTGTAAAACATACTGGCATTTTAGGAGAAGAGCTCTGTTAATCTGTGGTGGCAAAAATCAGGAGGAGTCTGGTAGCACCTTTTCTGACTGACAAATTTTATTAAAAGGCATAAGCTTTTGCGAGTGCAACTTATTACCAATGGATACAAGCTATTATGTCAGAAAGTCTAGTAGCATCTTTTCTAACAAAGTTTAATAAATTTTAAATTAAATTTTATTTAGTGAATTTCCTAAAATTTAGTTGGAAAAGGAGCTATTAGGCTCTTCCTGACACAATGCATTGTATCCATTGGTAATCCTTCCCCCCCAATGCCCATCTTTCTAGGCAGCGTCCATATCTACTTTAGCAAACTGGGAAACTCTTCAAAGCAAACTTCAGGGGTACGTGGATAGTGTGGACAGAGGGAAGAGAATAAGAGGAAATCCTGTATGGAAGTCCTGTGCAGAAGTCTATGTAGAAGTCTGTCTAACATTGTGGTAGTCCAATAACTGCAACTTAACTATGTTTAGCATCCACATCAATACTGTGAATTTCTACAATATTGCAGCTCCAGCGTAAACAGATCCACATGGAAATATATCCTATTGACTCCATGGCTCTTCCATGTGCTCTATTATTTTTGATATACTAGCTGTGGATAAATATGAAATCTGTAATTTGATTAATTGTATTAGTCACTGATTACTCAGTGCTGTATTATTCTCAAGTATTGATCATTTTCCATTCTATTATGTTTTAATATTAGATCTACAAATTATCTGTTTGAAAACATCATTTTCTCTTCAGTTGGATGTGAGAACTTGGTCATTGAAGTACAAATAGAAAAGCAAATAAGTAGGACATTTAGATGCTGTCCATGTGGTCATGGATGGCAAATGGCAAATAGACTTTGAATGCAATGTAGAAAGTGCTCACACTTAAAGCAAATGTAGCTTGTATGAAATAAAGTGAACAACCTGAAAAGCATTTAAGTATTATACTTGCTTGGAGAGTCCATTTCATTGTATAGGCTGTTTACATGTTGATGTGTTCATCTTATTTATGCATTGCCCCCAACAGCCAACTGCTGTTGGATTGCCTCCTACTTAGCCATATATTTTCTGAGTCAGGCCAATATACTTACTTCAGTGGAATCTTTGCTTTGCAGCATAGTTAGGACTGGCAACAAAGCAAGGCAAGAAATATACAGAACTAGCAAAAGAAATACTAACACATTGTATAAGATTCTGTTGTAATGTTTGTAATTACAAGAACTAATTTCTTAACTCTTAGATCAAACATCTTAGTCCTCTTCAAGATTTATTCTTGGAAAATTAAACTCAAAGTTAGGGTTGAAGCCATGTTCAGGCAAAGAAGTTCTGGCTGTGTAATATAATTTCATATTTAAACCTTTAAAATTAAAGGTTATGAAGTGAAGACTCACACATACACTGAAGGGGACTGGAACTACTCCATTTTAATGGTAGATGTATGTGATAGGCAAGCTATAATTTAAAATAGCCTAGCCTATTGGTCAGTTGATACGATATAACACTAATGGCTCTACTGATTATTCTCAACATTGTTTCTATTGTTTTGGATTATTTTTAAAATGAAAATCTTCATTATTGCTGCAAGAATGCTGGATATGGAAACTGTAATACTTTTCAGGCTTAAAAAAAAGTTTGTCAAGGAGATATTTCCATTAATCCAGTTAAATGCTTTCATTTACAAATAAAATGGATGGAACAGTTGAGTTCAAAAGAGCAAGTATGACAAGTAATATAAGAGCCTTGCTAGATCAGATGAAAAATAATCCATCTGTTATAACATTGTTGATCCAGCAGTGGTCATCTCAAAGGTTGGAGTGAGCCAACAAATGGGGTGTAAAGTCACTAACTGTTCCCATTTCATCAACTGACAGAGCTACAGTATGCTATCTCTCAGTATGGAAACAATGAGCTCTGGACATTTTATTTATTTATTTTATTTATTTATCATATTTTTATTACCCCCCATCTCCCCCACTCGGGGGACCCTGGGCGGTTCATAATAAAAGTATAAAATACAATAAAATCAGAATAATATCAATAAATATAAAATATAATAAAATCCCAGTGATGGCAGATTCAATTCCCCCCAAAGGGGACCGGAACCGGTCCTGGCAGGACTAGGGAACCAACCAGCCCCAAGAGTGACTATTTTGACTAATATTTGCTTGAAAAACATTTTAAAGGAGAATCCATCCCTAATGAAAATTAATTTCAGGAAAGACTCTATATTAGGAATTCCTCTGACTTTTACCATAGTATCCAATGTTGTTTGAGTGACACAGTTGAGATCCAGACATGTCAAACTACATTTATTTGCAAGTTTCATTTCTTCTGGAATATTCATTATGTCCAACGAATGATCTATTTTACTAAATCAACGTCCACAATTTACTTCTCTTAATTACCATATGATAATGGTGACAGAGAGCATTCTGTTTCCTAAGCACAGATTATGGCAAAAACTTTGGAATAGATACTATAGTTTATTTTGTCCTAACAGAGATAACAGACGTATCTCTCATATTGCTAACCAGTTCTGTGTCAATATAAGACATCTTTACCAGATGATAAGAGTAATTTATTAGTTTCTTCCCTCTATTTTCAATAGCATCAGTTCCTATCAGTTCTATTCTAATCATCTAAGCACTTAACTGATTGTTGAAATATCAAGCATATTCTATTTATGCAATATGGGTTTCAGTCACAATTTAGAATTCCAGCAGCTCTACATATTAGTATGATGGGTATGTCTCAGTTTCATCTCCTTCAATAACTATTTTCTCCTGAAACTCCAAGTTTTATACAAAAAGGGTGATTATAGAACTAACTATCTACCTTCAAGTAAGTCACCCCCAATATGTTTTAATAATTACTGATTTCAGCTTGTAAAATTCCCAAGTTTCTCTACCTTTTAAGAAATTCTTGCTACAACAGCCAACCAGAGTATTTTATTACTTCCTAGCACTTAAATGCTGTAGACCAGAGATGGCCAAATTTGTAATCTTGTTCTTTTCCAGCCAGTTGTCCTGACTTCTGATTGGCCTTTAGCTAAGCTGGTTTCTGATTGGTGCAGGTTGGTGAGAGCTGGTCTCTGTTGGTTCTTTGTTTGTGCCCAATCCTGATTGGTCATTTGGTGGTGTTGGTTCTTGATGTTGGCTTCTGCCAGCATGAACAAAGGACCAATCAGAAGTCAGGACACCTGACTATAAAGGGAGCCCAGTCAATTCCTGATCATTTGTTTGTGGTCTGCATAGCAGACCACTTTGCCTTTGAAATTGCCAGCCACAACTGCTGGCAAAAAGTCAGGAAATCTGCGGTCTAGACCCCATTCCCTAAAGCCTGAAGCCCAACACTGCCCGGCAGATCCCAGCCGTGAAAGCCTTCACCAGTATAAAATTGGTGTTATTTTCTTACACCTTTCCTGGGAGGGGTTGCAGCAAAGGTAATATGTAATTATTGCCGAGATCCTTATAGCAATTGCACCAAAATACGGTTGCACATGTTGGACAGGAATAATGCCCTCGGCCCAGAGACCATGCTTTGCTGGAAGAGTCCAGCCAGCTATTATTATAAGAATGCTTCTCTGTGTTTCCATTCTTGGATTTCTTCAGAGGATTTTGAAGCTGACCATGTGATTGCCTTTACTCCTGCTAACCTTGGAATGCAGGGAATGGTTGGTGCACCATTGCTATGATAGTTTATGGACTACAAAAATCCCCACCTCCTGTCCCAGACAGAAATGGAATTGGTAATTCTTCCTCCCCAATGCCCATCTCTCTAGACAGAAATGGATATGTATGTGTGGACAATCCACACATAAACACACACACCCTGGTCTCCTCCTCCTAGTGTTTCAAAGACATGCTGATATATTTGACCATTCCAAAATCGGAGCTATTGAAACAAGGGAAAGCTGCTGTCTGGCCACAGATGCATCATTCCCCGGACTATGAGCTTCCATTAAAAGCAGTGATTGTGGGATGATCCCAAAGTTTATCAGCTAGATGCTTTTTTCAGCAGCTGTAACCAGTTTTGTAGGCAAGAATTCAGCGCAGACTAATTTATACAAGCAGGGACAATCAAGAGTGAGAATATTGAATTGAGTAGAAGCTGGCTCGAAGGATTAAGATTGGGTTTGCTGATAGAGACTGCTTATTTGACTGGGGAAAATTAAGTTCTTTACAGGGATTGTGAAACAGGTGAAAAACTGACTAGAGAAATTAAGATCATATTGGCTGATATGGCTGATTGTGATATCTACTAGAAGGCTCAGGGCTGAGGAGAAAGAAGCAAGGATTCCCACTAATAAAAGAACAGACTGTTCTCCATGGAGCTCCAGAATCTTATCTTTTTAAATGGAGCATTTGTGGTGAAGGCAAGCCAAAACTCAGCTCACTTTCCAACACCCCAAATGCTGAGAGAACATGGAGCTCTGGAGCATCTTTACAAATGGCACAGAATCTTCATATGGAAGTGCCCTCAATCTATCCAGATACATTCTAAACCCCAAATGTTAGTCAAGTAAGAGCTCCCTTACCCATCTTCTATAACTGCCATGGTGCTGACATATGTTGAGTATTGGTGCTTTCTTCTTACTTCCATGCACTGTTCTTGGTACTGAAAAGGAACATCAGTATATGGGGTTCTAAAATCCTGATTGGTTGTACTGATAGGTTTTTTTCCCCCAATGCTTCTATTAGGTTCTTCAGAATAATATTCTTGCCTTTAGTTCCTTTGTTTAAAAAAGTAATGTCCAATATATCCCTTTTCATTGATTTGTTTGAAAGAATATGATATTCTTTACAGGAAATTATACTGTATATTGTGTATTATTTATTTATTAGTTAAGAGTAGCCCGCTTTCAACAAGTACTTAACAAAGCACACATTAATGCTTCATCAAGACTAATGGGAATTATATTCAAACATTTAATGGTACAATATATTTCCTGGAGTCACTATTTATTAAATGTAATTCTGAGACAAATTAGCTGCCTGCAGTCTCCATCAAAACTGTATCTTTAAACCTGGTTGTTGAAATAAGTGGGTCTCAGAATAATAATTATTATTGCTGCTGCTGCTGTTGTTACATTACATTTATTACAGCTGCCTACTCCTATAGACTCTGGGTGGCTTAAAAATACAAAACAATAAAAATAGCCTTGTACTGCAGCTAATATATCTGTGGATATATCTGCTTGTGCAAATTATTTGTTCATGTCACCGATATTATGTCATAAGATATTTTGAGCACCAACCTTTAACCTTACAGTGCTTATAAGTAAGCTAATCATGGTGCAGTAATATCTGTACCAACATATCTAGCGATTTTGTCAGTTAGGAATGCCATAAGATTTAATTAGAACTTCAGCAGCTTAGCACCAGAACATGAAAGCTATAATTCAGCTGTAGAGCACATGTTTTCCTTTCAAGAGCTCCCACATCCAGTCCCTGGAGAACTGCTGCCAATCATTGTAAACTCAAAACTGTTGAGCTAGAGGAACTAGTAGACTTAACTCTGTATAAACCATTTCCTAAGAGAGTTTAAAGAGCAGTCTTCCATTTCATAGTTGGTTAGGTGCCACTGAGTCAGGCTGAACTTCAGGTCACTGCATGGAACAATTTGTGGCACCTCAACTTATCTCCATTAATAAGTAATAGATATTTCAGGGATATTCTGTAGTATTTTTAAACTCACCCATCCACCTAATTTGTTGTCTTCCCATTTTTCTACTTCCCTTCTTAAGCCTGTTTTTCTGTTCTTTATTATACATGTTTAAGAAAAAGGGAAAAGGAGGAAAAAAGACAAGACACACACCAAAGAAATGAAAAGGGGAAAAATAAAGAACAAACTAGAGAAATGGGAAACTTACAAGCATTGTAGATTAATTTTTCAATATTTCATTAATACGTTTATGACTTTTTTCGACTTCATTCGCTTGTTTCAAATGCACAGAGGTTTGTGAGCTTCTGTTTGTTGATCATGGCATTAAGGAAGCAGACAGTCTTTATTTGATCCAGGACTGATTGATTGGTTCCTCTTGCTGTCCATGGTACTCTTAGTATCAGTCTCTTGACTCATACTTCAGATATGCTTTGTTCTTTTTCTCTCTCTTTGTCAATGTCCAGCTTTCACAGCCATGCTTTCTATCAACTGGGAAGATCTTTGCTTTAACTATTGTCATCTCTGTTGTCATAAAAATGTCCTTATGCTTTGTGAACCGAGGTTTGTTATTACTTCCGCCTAAGATTAATCTTTTCTTTACTTCTCCAGTACATACTGCTTCTTGATATCATCACCTTCATTTCTGCATCGTTTAAGTTAACTGACTGTGGTAGCTGACTTTATCCCCTTAACTCACATTTTTCACTTTCTATATTTACTCTTTAAGTCCTTCTTACTTTTTGCTTTTGATGGCATCTGCATTTCTCAGATTGTTAGTGTTTTAGTCTCCTATAGGTTTCCAATTATCATCTCTTCCAATACTGCTTTTCTTATAATATGTTCACATTAACCATAGAGGGACAATACGTATTCTTGTCTCACTTCCTTTCCTATTCTGAACCAATCTGATTTTTCAAATTGTTGTAAATATTTTTTCAAAAGAATGGTGCCATAGGAATTAGTGCAGTGGTATGGTAATTTACATATTCTGTTGTATCTCCTTTCTTTGTTATAGGCATTTATTTATTTATTTATTTTATTTTATTTTATTTTCTATCCTGCCTTTATTATTTTTATAAATAACTCAAGATGGTGAACATACCTAATACTCCTTCCTCCTCCTCTTTCCCCCACAACAACAACCCTGTGAGGTGGGTTGGGCTGAGAGAGAGGGACTGGCCCAAGGTCACCCAGCTGGCTTTCATGCCTAAGGCAGGACTAGAACTCACAGTCTCCTGGTTTCTAGCCCGTTGCCTTAACCACTAGACCAAACTGGTCTATATGCCAATCTTTTCCAATTCCTTTTTTTAAATAAAATTTTATTAAGTTTCAAGACAAAGACAAAAGCTATGAAAAAACAAAAAAGAAAAAGAAAAAGAAACTTAAATGGTGTGAAAACGCAAGAGAAAAGATTTTTTTTTCAAAATTACAAAAAGATGTGGCTTCTGACGTTTAACAGCAAGGATATACAACATTTTCATAATCAATCTCTTACTCTATATTAAACCCAAACAACGTTATTTCTATAAGTCATTCCACTTTAGCACATAATAAAAATCACTAAGTACAGTTACTCCTTCCCCTTATATTAAAAAAAATGAATATAGACCTCCTAAACAACTCCCCCTCCCAAAGATAACACATATTTAATTATTCCCTTCCTACTACTATTCTATGCATTTTTGTCTTATAATAAAAATCAAATTGAAAAGCACATAAATTGTCTGCCATTATTCATAATAGTTAACATCAGTCAAACCCTTAAAGCAAGCCAGATAAACATTCTTTAACCCTTATCCTACTTCAAAATAAACCAGAGCATTTACATATCCCCAAATCTTTTCCAATTTCTAGGACACACATTTGTGACTTAGAGCATCTTCTAGAGCAGGGGTCCCCAATCCCCGGGCCACGGACTGGTACCAGTCTGTGGCCTGTTAGGAACTGAGCCTCACAGCAGGAGGTGAGCAGCGGGCAAGCAAGCAAATTTACAGCCTGAGTATTTACAGCCACTCCCCATTGCTCGCATTACCGACTGAGCTCCTCCTTCTGTCAGAGAAAGCAAGCCCATTGGCTGCTATCTCCAAATGGTGCAAAGAAAAAAGAATAAAAGGTCGGGAAAAAGAGGAAGCACTTGAATTATCCCGAAACCATCCCCACCTGGAAAAAGTGTCTTCCATGAAACCGGCCCCTGGTGCCAAAAAGGTTGGGAACCGCCATTCTAGAGTCATCCAACCATTGTTGTACCAAAAGACAATAATGAGCATTAGCTTTATATCTTTTCAATGATGGCTGGGTGATGTTACAAAGATGCTATTAGTCAGTAGTGGTGAAGACAGATACTGTCTTGTTCCATACTTGTTGACACAGAGCTGTTAGCACTTTAATTGTTATATTAATGTTTCAGTTACTTTATCACCCCCTTGTACGTATTTCAGTATAGTCTTTCCAACTTCCTTTAATCTCATTTGCTTCTACTAAGTCATTTTCCTGATTATTCTACTCCCACCTGAGCTGTAAAATTCCTTGTGGTTTTGCTGATTATCTTTAAAATATCACATAGTTTCCTTTTCTTGTTATTTTTCTCAATTTCTTGACAAGTTTGTTCTTCTATATTGCTTTGGCTATCATGATAGCGTATTCTGAAAGCTACTTGGCTCTTATCTTTTAAAGGAGGGGAATGTGTTTTCCATTTCAGTTTTCAGTTTTATCTTTCTACAGCTCCTTAGCTGGGGCGTGGTTATTTTTTTTCCTTTAAAAGTGGAGGTACACATTGCCATTATAACTTACAAGATTTACTTTCAGAAAATCTATTAACATCTTTGCAAAATACAGTCTCCACATCATATATAACAATAAAATAACAAAAATATCCAAAACTGGCATAAAGGAAGAAAAAAATCATAAAATAACCCAAACCATTAGTCATGGACTAATAATAAAATATTGACATACAGAAGAAGATCACCAATGGACTTAGCTCTCTCTGACCACCTACTGAAATTCAGTTGGAGGGCTTTAGGTGATGGTTTTATGAGTCAAAAACTTCCATTTGAACCAGAAATTATGATGCACTAAGGGTAAGAAAAAAATGACATCTTACTACTGGTATCAGTCTTGTTCCCATCTTGTCTGTATTCTAGTGAGGCAGAGTGTTAGTCCATTTCTTATGCACTGAATACATTTGATTGGCGGCAGTTCTCCAAGGTATAAAATAAGAATCTCTGGAATGGAGAGGAGTTGGTGAGGGAGAGCGAAGTAGCAAAAATATGTAGAGCATGACTTGTGGAATCCATTCACCAGCAGTGGCCACATATATGTGTCTGCTGCGAAGCAAAGGGTGGCTGCATGTGTTCTGCTCTGGGTCACATGACAAGAAGACAGGAAGAAGGTGGTCTTAGACTGGAGCAGTTGCCAACCTTCTGAATTGCTGCACAACGGCCTTTGGATTTTTAAATGATTTTTTTTCTCTGCAGTCTCCAATCTCATCTGGCCCATCTTTAAACTCAAATTGTGGTTTGCTGGCTTCTCCTCACACACTAAATTTGGTCCTGTGCTGTTCAGTTTTCAAAGAGTTATCTTGCTGATGCGCAGAAGGACGGACAGTCCCAAATCCCTTGACATATTTGCAGAATTGGCTTCTGGAATTCTTTCCAACTTCTTTGCCAGGAATGTTTATAGGATCTCTCTCTCTCTCTCTCTCTCTCAATCTCTCTCTCTCTGTTAGGAAGTATCTGTATTTGTGTGTGTGTTTGTGTGTGTGTGTGTAATTTAGGAGTATTTTTTTCTCAGAATCCCACTGGCAGATCTGGCCAATCTTTGAACTCCACCTTCTTTTGTAGGCTTCTCCTGCCATACCAAATTTGGTCCCGTTCTGTTCAAGACAGATACAATCTCAATCCCCTTTGCATAATTTTTTCCAACTTTCAGTGAGGTTAGAAGGAATAAAAATAATGTTTGCTGTAGAGTAGTGGACCACTGAACTGTCACTGAGGGCAGTGTGCTGAAAATTTCTCTAAGGAGAGTTGGAAATTTCCATGCAAGCCTGCATCATAAAAATGGGATTGTTCACTTGGATGCACTTTTTGGAAAGAGCAGTAAGTCAGACAAAGATGCAGTAAACAGCACGTAATGAGCACTTTGTGATGAAGAGAACTGTCAACAACTGTAAGAAGTGAGCCAGAGAATCAGAGTTGAGGGCACAAGCCAGGAATTGGAGCCAGGTCACAAACTTTGGGGTCAAAACTGACAGGAAAAGCTTAAATTAACATTAAGGAATGCAAAAACAAAACAACCCTCCCTCCCTCCCTCCCCACCACATGCACATGCACTCCATTCCCGAGCCAAGAAAAATTGCTCAATCAGGTCCCAGCTCAAAAAGGGTAATTTTTAGTACTCCTTCTATCCAGGAGTACAGTTAAACATCACTGCCTGGAGGATCATCTAGCCCTCTGAGGTGTCTGATATTTTGGCACCCTGTTTTTAAATCACCTGATTAGTTCATGTGTTTATCGTATTTGCACACTTCACGCTCCTGGCGAAGCTGGACGATAGCAGTTAACAAAGAAATCCAATCAACACATATAAGAACAATAAGCACAAAATTAGGAGAGTAAATTTCATGAAAGATTAAAAGCAATAAACAATGATAACAATAATGTCCAACAACACATAATACATGACATCATGAAAATTCAGTATACAGAGTAAAAGCAGAGCTATTTTATGGGAAAAGGCTAGTATGTTAAAAAAAATAGTTTTTAAAGCTTTTCTTCTTTTTAGAAAAGAAGCAGATCAAACTATTATATCCCAGTAGACTGAGTCACAGAAATTTCACCCTTGACACACAGTTGTTTCTTTTCCCTTCCATCTGCTTCTGTAAGGAGATTCACCAAGAAAGCATGCCTTTCAGATCATCAGGGGAAAGTATTTCGAGTTGTCAAGCATTTTATTTCAAGGTTAATCTCTGTAAGTGCAAAAGGAAAAGCAGATTATCTGAAAAGGTAAAAATAAATGTAGTCTGTGCTATCTAGGCAAGAGGTTAAACTGTTGTAAGTTTAATTATTTATTATATTCATTTGTAAAAAAAAAAAAATCCAAATTTTCTAAAAACAACTCTTTCCCTGAATCGTTTTCCTGAAAGTTAAATAAAATTGTGGTAGGAAAATCTAAGACGTTTAAAGTAACGTAATTAAAATACAAATGCAAAAATAATTTCTCAGTATCTTTATTTGGAGCACCCTATCTTTATCACATATTTTAGCTAATTGAAATGTTCTGTGTGAAATGTTATTTGATGTGTGGTTTAATATTACTGAAATGCAGATTTTGTTGTTAATTAGACAATATCTATGGTGTGCCCTGATTATTTAGGGATGTAAAAATCTCATAAAACTGTATAGGCTTTAATTATGAGGCGTGAGTGACAGGTAACACAGGAAATATAATTGAGTGGCTAGAGAAGATATGAGGAGGATGCAATTCTATATTCTGTAACTACATAAAATCAAAAGTTGTTAAATCCTTTTTCTGTGGTTTTGCATTTTAGAGTTGAGTATTGAATAGGACCAAGCAACAAGCTTTATTAATACAGAGCTATCACTACAAAGAGTTGCTGATTAATTTAGTTCCATTTCTAACCATTTACATTGGCGTCAGCTGTATTAAACTTTTCTTCTGAGTAAATGAGTACTTGGTTCAGGACCATTACCTCTTCCAAAATTATTATGAGTAGCTTTGGAAATGAACAACTTCCTGAAATGGTAAGCTGCTTTCATAATCTGTTGCCCCAAAGCTTGCATGGATGTAGTTACCAGCAATTGTGTTCAATCAATTTTTAGTTTTCTCTAAGAACTGACTTTTCTGGACCACATTCCTATGATTCTCTCCTTTCTTCTTCATATTGAAAAATATGAAAGTTCAGAACTGATCATCTGCTGATAATTCATTTCCCTAATACTTCATTGTGAAAGTATTAGAAAGCATCCTATTTTGGCTAGCAATATTAGCAACTAATTTTTCAATTTACCTGTTAAAACTAATTTTGTCAGATACCCATCTATTCTTTTTTCATTCCTTCTTTGTAATATGTTACAAGTTACTTAATTAGATATGAACTTCCCATCATTCAATTGATTAACGGATGGAAGCCGATCTTGATATTTTGAACAAGCATTAAAACATGCTTTCAGCACTAGTGGCAATCAATGCTTACATGTACAATTCGAGCTGAAACTTGGTTTCATTGTTTTTCAGCCATTTACTGTGTTATTCATAAGGAATTAACTGTTCATTCACCACTACTGGAATTAGATTCAATGCTGGTGTGGTATACAAATTCAGGATTAGAACATATGCAGGTGATTAGTGCCTGGACACCAAGAAAACCCCCTGATGTGACCACCTAAAGTATTCATATGGAATTAGGACTGTGCAAATCATTTGGAGTGATGTATCACTCATCAGTCCCAAAGTACTTTTGATGATGCTGTTAGCCTTTTAATAGCTGATTAGACCTGAAAGCAAGATTCTCAGACTTCTTTAACCAGATTTATTGAAAGTGAAAACAGATTAAGTTACAGAAACTTGACAGGTGATAACTTTTGCTTTAGTACTAAAAGTATATCTTTATTCTCTTCTTAAGAATCTTTTGCTGGACAGGAGTGCTAGCTATCCATCTTGCTGATAATGAAAACATATATAGGTTTTCCAAGCTTGTGAAGTTTTCCAAATGACTGTCTTCTCTCCCAGGTTCTGAGAAGACCGTTACAGAGACATATGTATGTGCAGTACAGATAACCTGGGAAGGCCCTTGAAACTGCTTTGACGAACTTTTGGGATCCACCTGGGATCTATCATAAGTCATGATGTTGCTTCATATGAAACATTCCTCTGAATGATTTATGGAGCCCTATACTAATTGCTTCATTCTGTTCTGAAACTGGCAATACTTGTTCTTCTAAATTAGTGTGAAATATTTGGGGGCTTGGCAATTAGAAACAAGGTATTATTTACCCAATTTAACTAAAAAGGTAATAAGTGGTAATCTTTTAATTATTGCCCCATCAGTCTTTTGTATGTTTTCTCCAAACTATGCACTCAGTACCTTTTAAACAAGTTAGAGGATTGTGCAGAGAAAGGAAAGCTTCACTCAAACTAGGCTGGCTTTTATGAGGATCATTGTAGAATACAACATTGTGTAACTTTGAAGGCCATGATCCATAAATATAGTAGTGGCCATAAAAACATTTGGTTCTTGATCTCACATGCATTTTTTAATTCTATTGATAGGCTACATTGTGGAGAAAATGTGAGACAACTGATAGTGATAGAAGGTAGCCTAGGCTAATGTTTGAGTTGCATTCTAATCTTATACCAAAAGTGAAGGTAAAGGAGGATCAACAAGCATTTTTATCTGACTGTATTTTGCTAAAAAGGGGAGTCAAGCAGGGCTACTGTTCTCTTAAATTTCATATTAATTATTTTGTTCAGGGCATAGAATAGCAATATTTTTCTCCCTTCCTAAGTGGACACAAAATCTTCATATTGATGTTTGCCAGTGAAACAGCATTTCTACCTTACAGTGTGATTCAGCTAGAAGGATGCTGCTTAGATTTAATTATTACTGTGAAAAAGAAAATGCCAATCAGTTATGACAAGTGAAAATGATGATCTTCAGCAGTAAAAGCATGAAGCATAGATGGACAATTAATGCTCAGCAAATAGAACAAGGACATATTTTATACATTTAGATGCCTTGTTCCAGTTATCTTTATCTTAGAAGGAACACTTTAATGTATTGTCTTTCTCCCATTTGGTGGAGGGGGGGAAATTAAAATGTTGCTAATCAAGGAGGAAGGGGCAGTTAATAGGCTTTGTTCTCCAACTATTTCCGGGGAAAAGGTTTGCGTATCGGGCAAGGTTATGGGGGTGAAATAAGAAGTGATGCTGTTAAAATGTTTTCAGAAACTTAACAGTCTCTTGGAATAACATTTAGTAAAATTGTCTTTAGTAGAACATACTCTTTTCCTTTGTTAGAGGAAGTTAAATCTGGAAGCAGAGAAAACAAAACAGTTGTTTACTTGAGTAAGACACCGGCTGAGAGACAAGTCTGGTTTAACACTTGAAATTTTCTTTTTTGCTATCCCCACTTTAGATACATTCCAAAATAAATATTTTTCCCTTAATCTTAGTAATTTGAAATGGAATAGAATGGGAAGGCAATCAGCAAAGACTACCAAGAGTTGGGCGGCATACAAGATTAATTTATGGTTGGTCGCACAATCAGCCAGATGTTTAGACTGGAATTATTATTATTATTATTATTATTATTATTATTATCATCTTCCCTCTTCCACCTGCTGAAAAACTCTGAGCCTTCTGCTTAAAAGGACTTGAGTTAATTAACTTCCAGGAATTGTTTTGGTTGTGGTGGGATATAAATACAATAAATGAGCAAAATAAAATAGAAATACGATCAATATTAATAATGATTCCAAGGCCAAATGGAATCCTTCTGTTTATGGGAGGTAGGCATTGAATCAAAATCACTGGCTTGGTAATCTACTTGTGGTGTATCTGTGTGTTTTGTCATGGTATTTTATAAGACCTTAGGCAGATCTTACTTAATAGGGAATATTTGCAGGACTTCAATTATACCAGAAATATTTTCTTTAAAATGTGTCTTAATTTTACAGCTCTTTCAAACATTTGATTGGAGGCCTGGATGATGTTTCCAATAAAGCATATGAGGATGCTGAAGCAAAAGCAAAGTAAGTCTCAGTTAATGTATCTAATTTTCTAATATTCTCTTTATTATTCTTGCTTGCATGCTGCCTTTTAAGAAGAGGAGAAAATTAATTAAGGCATTTTTCCCCAAGAATTCCTTCTTTCTTTTGAAAAGAAGAAACCATAAAAAGATCAAATGAGAGAGAATCGCTCCTAATAATTAATTACTTTGTTATCATACCATCTTACAAAGGCACAGAGCAAATAACACAGTATTCTTGAAGACAGTGGATAAAGTCATGCAAATAAAAATTGCCCAGCCATAATATCCAATTCAAGGACTATATTTAACTTTGTGAGTTAAGTAATGTAGTTCTTGGATTGCATTTGTTGCAACAGTTTTTCCATTCCCATGACCATCCTGATATAGGGAGAAAGTTGTCCTGATGTCAACTTGGAAAAGGCCAGACAATTGGATTCTCTGTTGTCCTGAGAGATCAAGAAGTTTTCTGCAAATCAGCTTAACGAAAATGATGGACGACAGGCAGACCTCTTGTTGCTACCAAAGCAAAGTTATTATATTCCAGAATCTTTTAGACTTTTATGGCCCCATTGAAGCAGTAGTTGCAGACTTTAGAACTTGTGGTCCATAAGGAGCTGCATGTGAACAGAAGGATATGAACACTCTACTTTCTCCAGCTGGTTCATTTCCTCCACCCCCATTACATTATTTTATTCGTTTTGTATTTATTTAATAAATATTTCCAATCTACCCGTGTCACTGGTTCTCAGGATAGGATGCAAATAATAAAACTATAGTACAACAACAAGCCAGCAAAGAAAATGGTAAACTATAATCAGCCAACATGCTGCAGCTGACAAGGCTCTGTTTTGCACTA
The DNA here is from genome assembly GCF_035149785.1 of Candoia aspera. Lineage (NCBI taxonomy): Eukaryota > Metazoa > Chordata > Lepidosauria > Squamata > Candoiidae > Candoia > Candoia aspera. The sequence continues at coordinate 77,075,264 of NC_086158.1, forward strand.
CCACCATTTCTCTCAAGGTTCAGCTTCATTTCACAGAATATACTCTGCAGACTGTAACTGCTAAATATATGAAGAAAAATGATTAGGAAGATTAGTTTGAAAGCCTATCTACAGAACTCCGTGTCAAAAAAATTATTTATTAAGTATGAAATAAAATCTTGTTGGAAACACTACTCCTAAGACTTGGGCATCTATTTTAATCCACATTTGGCAAATTGAAAAGGGCTGCTATAATTGCTACTTATATTTTCTTCTGCCTGAATGATCTCAGTAGGACGTTTTACAACTGTGCATTATAGTTCAATCTTCTCTGTGAATCCAGAAAGTATTCTCTATCAATTTTTGAACTAAATGAACAAAAGCAGATTCTTGAAAGGCAGAAATGGTAGATTTCCACAATAGTATAAAGTTTAAATGTTATTATTTCTATAAACTTGCTAGGGTATTGTGATTTTTCTATAGTATTATGGTAGAATAAGAGAGCATTCTGCATTCTTTCAAGTCGTAATATTATGAATCTAGGTGTACAATCTAAGCAGCAGAATGGAGAATCACACACACCAAACTGATGTGAAATAAATATTCACACACACTTTTATAAATAAACATACATGCACACATATATATGATATGCGTATTCACATATATAATATCTAAAAATGCCTATCTAGAAGAAACTAAAGTTTTGTCCACGGATGAGTAGAAAAAAAGACTCAGCCTCACTTCATCAGTTTTGTGTTCCAGTTGAATTATTTTATAATGAATCAAAACCAAACTTTTTATTTTATTTATTTGTTTATTTTCAAGATATATAAGGCTGCACGACTCAAACAATGTGGCTCTGGTTAGCGTACAGCATAAAAACAAACAATAAATAAAAGAAAACTCACTATACACAGTATGTCTTTACAATATACAAATACAAAACTTAAAATGGCAACCAGCATGTAACAGAACAACCAAAAGTGAGGACTCTCACTCAGTTGCCCCCTCACTCCTGAAGAAGATCTAGGTCTTGACAGCTTTCCTAAAGGTGAAAAGAGTTGGGGCCTGTCATATGTCAGGGGGAAATCATTCCAGAGATCAGTCACTAAAATACTTTTAAGATAATCTATAGCTTTGTGTTACATTTCTGTACAGTATCTACAATTTGATATAAATAAATCAGTTAAGGCTCTGAAGTTACTTCTGTTTATGCTTCCAGTAGTTAAGAATTTACAATAGGAAGAAAAAATATTAATTAAATGCTACTTAAATGGAAGCCGTAGTGAAATCAGCTTCATAAAAAGTTGCACTTTTCAACTGTTTTCAAAAAATTGCATATGGCAGAGTTCCTCCTGTAAGATTTTTTTTTTTTTCATGTGGCTCTAATAAACTCCAACTAATTGTAGTTCAAGGGAATATCTTTCAGAGTATCAAGCTATGAAGTGACAGTGGGAGACAACATTCTTTCTAACCAAGATGGATAAAAAGCATGATGATGTCATTGCACTCTTTTGTCAGTTTGTGCTGAAAATAAACCGTATTGTTAGATTGTTGCTATAGTATACTAGTTTACTAGAGCTGTGTTCCAGTGGGATAAAAATTCACTTGAACACAGCCAATTTTCTGTCATTAGAACTTTGCCTCTTGATCATAGGTTCTGAGACTTTTTTTTTTACAAAAAAACTAACGGGTTCCACAGCCTGAAAAGTTTGAAAACTCTTGTACTATATGAATGTGAGTGTTTGTGTGTGTGTGTGTAAACACACATAGATACAAATTTGATATTGGCTACAGTGTGTACACATCAGCACTCTTCATGTAGAGATGTATCTCATTTTTTTCACCAGAAAGAAAACTTCCCGTTTTGCAGTATTACTTATAAAAACATGAATCTCCCTTGTGCACATGGAACTCAATATATGCATTAGCTCAGAACCAAGTTTTTGTCTCAGCCTGTTCTCTCCAGAAACGATAGGAAGAAAGTGTGGGTGCCATCAAGGGAATTGCACAGGACAAATTCATAAAAAGTACCTTAATTTCTAGAAACCACAGAGTTCCAGCAGTGGGGCAAGACAGGATACTTGCAAGTGCCCTGTCTTGTAACTTTCTAAGCTTGCTGCTCTTCTGGCATCACCAATCAACTCTATTTGTACCCCATTGAATATTTTGTTTTGGTTTTTCCTCTATAACACTATCAGAATTGAACTTTTCTGAGTAGAAAAGAGTCTTTGTGTTTGCATAGCCTTAGAAATCTTTCCTATCTTTATATAGACAAGCATCCACTTCTTGTCTCTATAAATGTGTGGATCAATGTAATTGGGTTCATGCTGAAATTTCAGGATTTTATATAGTTTTCTGTTCTGTCAGTTTTCCGTAACGTGTACCCTTTTTATAATCTACCTACTGTTCTATGTGCTTTTTACATCTCTCTCTCTCTCTCTCTCTCTCTCTCTCTCCCCCTGATATTTGTGTACTCCATTAAAGATTCACTTTTCTGTGAGATGGGCAGCTATACAAATTTTATAAAGTGCACTATGCTATGGCAGACCACACAGTTAATCTTGATGAAATGTGCCCATTCTCTTTCTTGTAAACTATGGCGGATTTCTTTACATGTTTAACAGCTACACAGTGCAGGCCCAGCCTCCAGCCTCCAGCCTCCACTGAGGCATAAAAATGTGTTGTTTCTTTCCTCCTTAGTTGTCACTCAGCAACTGGAGCACAGTATTACACTTGCTATGCCATACACATGCAAACACAAATATCGCCTTTTCAGAAAGCAACGCCATTAGGAAAAAAGATAGCAACCTTACATGAAAGTTTTGTGAAGCTGCTCATGCAGTTCTCATTGATCCTCCTTATCCTGATCCTGGTCCTTGTTCAGTTTTATAAAGAAAAGTCCAGTTATTTGCAATAAGAAGAAGCATCAATTTTGCCCATCAGAATTAAACGTGGCTTTTCAATACCCTTCTTTTTTAACTGCCGAAGGTTTGGTTCCCTTTAACTAAACATTCTTTCCAAAATAAGGCTTTTTACCCCATCTTCTTATATCTGTTTTCCATGCATTCTTTTTTATGGATTGCTCAGGAATCCCTGAGATGGCACAGATTTGGGATATACAGCTAGAGGGGAAAGATTTACCATTTTCAGTGCCTGAGAAGACAAGCACTTCTTGGAGGTATAGGGAAAATAAATAAAGGCATGGAGCTGTTAGCCAAACTCAGATAGACCAGTTGGGTCTTTCAGTGAATAGAATCTTGTTTTCAGAGGACTTTAGCTATCCATGACTTCCACTTCTGCTTCGATATGCCTTCCCTCTCCCATGTCAGAGTCAAATGATGCATTATAGGTTTATGCATTATATCACAGTTTATGTTCTTGACTGAGTTTGACACCATTATCATTATTACTAAAAAGGAAAAGTGTAAGTGGACACTGGATTTATGATTGACGATTAAGTTAATGCAGGAAGGGGTAGCTGATACCTTCTCTGTCAGCTTGTTATTCTCACTTTTCCTGCTGTAGGTGGGGTAACAGGGTATGGAGAAGAAGCCTTTGATTTTAGCCAGATAAGCTAAGGAAGCTGTCCTCACCCATTATCTTCTCAAGCTTCAACCCTGTCCTATATATAAATAATTAATTCTGTGCTCATTTAACTAGGAGTAATCCTTTTTCAATTCAATGGGACTTATCTTCAAACAGATATGAGCAGGATTGTACTGTATTTTTCTCTTCTGCAAAAGCAAAGATAAATATCAACTTCTCTGTGATTCATATGCTGTATTATCACAGGTTATGTGCCATAACCTTCTACAGTTTAAGAATGATTGGTGGGAACAAACCCTGTGTGTACCAAGTGTGATTATATGTGGCTCAGACTGAACTCCTTCCATTCATTTCCAATGTCCACTGCCAAGTTTCTGATGTTATCCTAGGCCACTTCTTTGTTTTCATTCTTCTGCTTTGTTTTCTTTGCCTACCTGAAGAATTGGGAGTTTGGTAGCTTTTGGCTGCCTCCCCCACCCCTTTTTTTTTTCTAAACAGCCACTTTCTCGCAGTAGATCTTTATAGGCACTAACAACCATTAACTAAACAGGCTAATCACAATTATTGACCCAATTTGCTCTACCTACTGCCCTTGGGATCAAGCCCTACAGCAACAGATTCCATTCTCCTTCCAGATCATTTGCCATGTCCCAAATGTTTCTTGGGGACTTCTCAAGTGTAACTGAATTCCCTTCCAGTTTCTGGAAATCCATGGGCTTCTGCCACACTGCTGTTGGTAATAGAGTCCTAAACAGTCTGAGACTTCAAAGAGATCTCCCCACCTGATCCAATTAGGTCAGAGAAAGAAATAAAACCCTGTGCCCTCCAAATACTGACCCCAAATCCTCTTTTTCTGCACTGGCTAAGCCTTCTGAATCCATGGCTATTGCGTCCATTCACCTCCTCTTATGGAAGATGGCATTTTCCGTAGCTGTTACAAAAGTTGGTATAGTGGGAGAGTTATGTGCCCTATGCAGAGACATCTCCTTATTATTCATAGTGATAAAAAAGGTCTTCATCTGACATTTCTGTTTTCCCTACATCTATCTCTGCATTCCTTTTGAATCAACAAGTTATTCTCCCTATCATTTTTTCCCAGCCCATGTACATCTCTAGACAGGTTGTACAATTGTCTCTGTAGCAAGTGCCTTCCACTTGACTAGGATGGTATCTTTCCAGAAAAAACAATACCTCTTACAGGAAATGCCAGTCTACAGGGTTGTGACTCTCTGCCCAACATTAGACCAGATCGATAGTAGGAACCATAAAACTTGGTAATTAGATGGTTAAACAATTGTCCTCCCTTTGGATCTGGGTTCATTCTACAAAAGGAATGGCAATTTCTGCAGCTTTTCTTCATAGGCTTTCTCTTCCAGAGCCATGGCTGGATGTTCTCTTTCAGAAAAATGCAGCCTATGGAAAACCAATTCTTTCTTCAGTCACCTTATGAGTACCAGACCTTTCTCCAGGTAATAAGCTAGCCGTGCACCCATGTATAAAAACCACAAAGACTACAGTGGCAGGAGGGGGAAAAAAGTCCTTTTTTGCATTTCTCTGAATGGAAATATGTGAATTCACAGTCATCTGTGAATTCATATAATCTGCCTGTCTTCTCTGGTTGGTGCCAAATGATGCAAATATTCCTTCTAAAATTGGTTGTGTTGAACTCAAGAACAAAGGAAGGAGACATACCTCACCATATATGGTATGCTTGGAGAACAGGGCTTCAGTACAGACACATAAAGTATGTGAATTCACAGATGATCAGTGGAAGAACTGCGGTTGCACATAAGTAGCCAGCTCTTTTTAATCGCTCCAGAACTCATAATTGGATGAGATCTTTTTCTGCCACTTCACTGGATGAAGAATTTGGAAGCTTGTATACAATTTTGTAACAAGTTGGTTGATCCTTCTAAAGATATTACCCAAATTAATATTGGAGGGAGTTTCTTCTCCTAAACTAATGGCTATGTTTGTTTTGTTTATCTGTCTTCTCCCATTAGGCTAATAAAAATATATATAATGTTTAGTTTTCCTCTCATGAGCTTCCAACTGCTTGAGTCCTGTTTGCTTCCATTCAGTGCCTATCCTCCTCTGTTACAAAATCTCTGATTTTTGTAAGTCCTATCTTATCTCTCTGCCTTCATCCAGGTTTTCTGATTTCTTTTTTTCCTTTTTCCCCTCTTTTTCCTTCTTTTAAAATTGTTGTGCTTGCAACAGAAGCACTGATGTGGGTTAAGCAGAAAAAACAGTGACTGACTGGATCAAGGTCACCTCTTAAATTCATGGCAGAGCACAGGCTTTAAACTCAGATGACCTGTGTCCATATTGAAATCTTCTATCCAAACCACATGGGTTGCTCATTGCATTAGCTAAGCCGTTTCCCTCAATGCCAAGGCAGCTGAAATCCTGCTGCAAAAGCCTCAGGATCAGTGCAGGGTGGGTGGAAAGGAAGGCTTAGATTCAAAGAAGGGAAGTGGGGTGTTTTAATCATTAAACAAAAGAAATATCCAAACGAGAGCAATGCTTACATTTTAAAAGTTCCAGCAGCTATGAACATACCTGGAAGGCTAAGAATATTTTCTTCATTGCACAGGACATTTCAGCAAATCTGCCAGTGGAAATGAAGAGGGAAAGGCTGATTCAATTAATTCAAGGGAAAGCTATAATGAGAAGTTTAATGTGTTCCCTTTTCTTCCCAATTAAATGATTTTCCAGAAATAATGGAGCTGCTCATTACGCTAATTCCCGAAAATAATAGAGATTTTATTTCTTTATTTAAAAAAAAAAGCTTTTTCTAGCGTATGTGAATACAGACGTTGAAGTAGTTATGTTGCCTGAGTTGTCAGTTCCAGGATTTGAAGCTCTTTTGACGTATCACTATTGTTTAGATAATCAAGATTTATTCAGAGTTCAGAAGGTCATCAGGATCATATGAATGGAGTTTATTCAAGCTCAATAGAATAAAGAAAATATTTTTTAGGCCACATTAAGATAATTACTATATTTTAGCTCATTAGTATGAACTGTCTTTTTTTTTTCATAATGTAAGCACTGTGAACTACATGAGACACTCAGCTTTATACCAAAAGATGTTAGGCAATGCATTTTCCAGCTTCTAGAGTACCTTCAAGTTCCCACTGTAACCATCAGCCTTCCCAAGTAGACCAGACAGGAAACACGACCAGGTGAGCTAACACTACTTTATTGTAAGGCTCCATTAACAGAATCTTGCAAGTCTGAAAGTCAAATCTCCCACTGACTCTTTTACAGCCTGAGAAGTTAGAGAGGGCCTCTTTCTCTATCCATTATGCAGATGGGGACTGTACCCTTCCTTATCTGATTGTTCCCTGGGCAGCAACTCTCCCTGCCCCTCCCCATCTCCCAAGATCATTCCCACATACCATTACAGTAGCTTACATGCTTTTTAAAATTATTTGCCTGCACTCACTGAAACTGCAAACTGTAAAGAAAAAGGTCATACGGAATTGACCTTGGTCTGTGCTCACTTTCCTGTTCTTCAGATCCCAAAGCAGCAAGATCTGAAGAAAATGTCTATGTTTATTCAGCTGAATTTGAGTAGAAATCTTCTCATAGACAGCAAAGAGAGTTCTATTCATTTTCAGCCAAACTTCAGTAGAACTCCTCTTTAGAGCTAATTATGCTACATGAATTGAGGGTAAAATTCCAATGGAAATGAGAGTGAACATGACTAAGAAGTCTACCTTGGTTGCATTCCAGGAAATGGTAGCCATAATAGATAGATCTCAAACTCTCAGCCTCTTTAAAGACTCAGATTGCATCTCATGTCTAACCCTCAGAGTATCTGTTGATGATGGATGCTTGTTTATATACTATGTATTTCTGCTTTCCCCTTCAGATAAGTCCACCATTTTCCACCTAACTGAGCCTTGATATAAGGCAGGGGGAGGGACCAAGGTGAATGGTTTCATCACTATCCAGAATTTATGTATTCATTGCAATGCTTGCAATGAAGTTAGAAGCAATAGAAACAGTCCTAGCAATGACCATTTTATTGTCTGTCTGTCAGTCAGTCAGTCAGTCTGTCTGTCTGTCTGACTGTCTGTCTATCTATGCAATTTAGATAGACAGTCTTAGAACAGTAATTCCAGATAATGGACAAAAGATTAAAACCACCAACAGCACAATAAAAATATAACATCCAAAAGCAAAGAATGCAATATTGTGTATGTATGATGTTTAAAATTATCCACTTCTAATCCCAACCCAGAACTAAACAAACCGGTATGGCTCACTTAATGTCCTGACCGAAAAGTTGCAGGGAGGAAAGGTCTTCAGTGCATTGTGAGAAGCCAACCGGATCAGGGCCATCTGGATCTCTGGGGAATGCTGTTCCCTAGGGCAGGCACTGCAACAAAGGTGTTCTTTGACCATAGAAACTGAGGAAGAAAGTCAGGTGAGCCTTGGGGGAGTTTCCCATGTATTCCTCGATCTGAAAATGCAGCTATGTATTTGAGAATGCAAACATGCAGGCCTGAGGCCTGAGTGTGGGGAGATGCACTCACAATATATTAACAAGTCTGAAGCAAAACACCATCTGGATTCAGAAAAAGAATGAGAGTTACTGTGCGCTTGTATTAGTTATTCATTTGTTGCCTCCAGGAAAGACAGGGATTTAGTTGGGGCTTCAGTGATGTCATTGGTATGGACAGTAATCATTTTTTTTGGCCTATTTGGTGGAGCAGAATTACTGTATTGGATAAAATGAATGCTTGAAGTTTTCCAGGAATTTATGGCACCATTTTTACTCCTTATTTCAGCAAAACTGGGCCACCAAAATTCAGTAGTACAAACTGGGAGTGCTCTGAAGGCCTCAAAATGAGTGCTAGGTGGCCATCCGTGGCCACAGGTTGCCCAGCTTCACTGCATACCAGGAAAGTATCAGTAGGGATGTTGACAATGGAATATTCTTTGGCTTGAATCCATATCAAAGGATCATATTGTCAGGTATTCTCTCTCTCTCTCATACACACACCCTTATTTTAGATGAGTAAAAGTTGTAATCTAAAGTGGCAGAAAATAAGCAATAAAGAACAGGGTGATCAAGCCATTCCCTGAAAGTAATGTTTCCTCTCAAAATCACATTTCTGGTTACCTTTTCTTATTCCATTACAGGAATAAAGAAAATGGGAATGTTTGTATGTTTGTATGTTTTCCCTCATCAAAAGAAAAGGGATCTATCTATCTATCTATCTATCTATCTATCTATCTATCTATCTATCTATCTATCTATATCTATCTGAAAAGATGGTGGCCTGTCTTAAAACAACTCTGGGCTGCTCACAACAAACTGTAAAAAAAAACACCATAAAAACATATAAAACTAAAAACCCACCCCCTCGATCAATCTCCCAGGGTACCCCACCAACTCTCTTCAGGCTCTACCACTCTACCACATTGGAAGGGTAAACAGCCAAGTTTTAATGACCTTTCAGAAGGCTAAGAGGGTGGGACCCTGCTGTATTGCTGGGGGCGGTGTATTCCATAGGGTAGGGGCAGACATGGAAAAGGCACACTTCTGAGGGTCCCACTAGGTGGCAATATTTCAGGGAAGGGACCTGGAGCAGGCCCATCCTATCTGAACTAGAATAAATAGTTGGGAGTGTTTTGTGAGGGACATTATTGTCTGGTAAAGAATTACACACTCACTATCCTTCTCCACCCTTGATTACATTCCACTGACAGAAGAAAAAGTAAGTGGAATTCCTTATAATATATACAATTCAGCCTTCCCTAACCTTCCCCACTAGTGTGGCCAGCTGACTGAGCCATGACTATGGTCAAAACAAGCTATTGTGTGAATTGCAATTACATCAGAAAGTGTCAGTAAATTGACAACCTGAAATTCTTTCAAATTCATCATTATTCTTAAAGTCTGATTTCGTTGCTGTTGTTGTTCCTTGTTATTACAAACCAATTCCTCATAGATTTACACATTTAGGGGTAGTTAAAAGAAACTTAAAAATGAATGAGGATCAGTTAGGACAAGCTGAATTAAGCAAGTATGTCTTAGAATATTCCCACATAGGATTCAGCACCAGTTTGAAATAGCTCTGGACTTCTGTGCTTCCATGAAATCAGCAGTCCCTCACAAAACACTCCCAACTATTTAAGAGTTGAGCTGAGTTTCACCTCTTAATTCCTGAACTTCAGGTACTGTAAAAGAAATGCTAGTTGGTGCTCCCACTCAATAGCTCCCACTCAACAGCTCAGAGTGTGAACACATGTTTTCTCAGAGTTCCGTATCTCGTCAGCATGGGATGAGTGAGCATGGAGAGTATAAAACTACTTTTTAAATTTTCTTTCCACTTTATCAGAATTAAGGATGCTGGAATTTTTATTGTTGCAGGATCATGAACAGCTTGAGGCAGGGCAGTGAATCTTGCTCCTTGTTTCTAGCATTTCAGGCTAGCAGAGGAGAATACAATCATGGATCATCTGCAAACTGCTTCTGAGGTAATGGCATGGAAGTGCTTTAAATCCAGTGCTGGAACAGAATTAACTAGCAAATGAAAGGGTATGTCTTGGTAAAGAGAGATGCAGGTGGAAAGTGAGGAGACTAATCTTAGATTTTACTAAAAAATGATACTTGTGAAATGAAAAGTCAAGATAACATTAAAAAGAAGGGAAAATAGAGCTAGAGGAGCCAAAACACATTTGAAAAAAGATGATATGCTTAAAAAGAAGTCAAAAGGAAGGAAGTAGCCAACAAAGGGAGTAGTAACAACTATGTTGTTGGTGCATGACAGGAAAATGCATCATGGTGAGGGAATGTGCAAGTGAAGTACCATGGAAAATGGATGAGGTCATTGGAGATGAATGTATCACTTGGTAAAGGAAAACAACGTGGTCAGATGAAGAAGGGTGGCCAATTCCACATTTCCAACCTGTCCTAGAGAGGTCAGCTGCTCAACACCCCCAATGGAGGGCTCAAAGTGAGCACTGAGGTGGGCATAGCTTTCCCTGGGGCAGCTGCCTTCTTCACTACCTCACTCTGGGGCTTCTTCAAACAAAACTTTAGGGCAGTCATTTACTCCAAAAGATCTGGGCCCTCTCATGTCCTGCTTTGTGAGCTAAGTCATTTAGCCACCAAGCTAAATACCTCACTTTGAGATGTTCTCAGATATGAGCTTGAGGAGACACAGGTAATAAAGACCAGCCCATGACCAGCACAGTAAGATGAGCAGAAATCTCTTACAAGGCCAATGGCCCTCCCAAATGTTGATACTGTGACCACTCAGTCAATTACTGCAGCCACTGCAATCTAAATGTGCTTTATGTCAGAGTTGAAATTTAGTCTTTAGACTCACAAAAAGCAAATTAACTGTATTGCTCATTTAACCAAAACAAAACCTTCTGAAATCCTTTGAAATCTGATTCATGAGTTAGATACAAAACAGTTTGCATGTTTTTAAACAAAACAAAATGAAAACAACATTTCACTCTTCTGATGCACGTGTACCATTCAGAGTGGGTTTTGAGTTGTCTAGAACTTTGAATCAGATAAAATGATAAGTAAAATCAATATGAGGTGTGGGATTGTAAATGGGGCTGCTGTTAAAACCATGACATCTGCTTTTAGTTACAGTCTTAAAATAGAAGGTGGGAAGGGCTAAAGTCAGTCAAGGTCCTGAGATGATATCACTGTGTCCAGGACTCTTCCAAGGGCAAGTGGGCTGAAGAGGCAAGCATACAGTAACTGATACTTTATACAAAATCCAGCTATCCAACTGTTTGCAGGCTACTCATAGAAACAATGGTAAAATTCATTAAGTCTTCCCATTTATTCTTTCTCCTTTTTGCTTTGTTTACCCATCATGCTAAAGAGTTCTGAAGAACTCAAAACTCTCCATGCTATTTTGTGACTCTCAGGTGGCCTAACAAGTAATATTGGTTTAATGTGCATTTTAGACTTTAGAACAGGCAACACAACTTTTTGCAGGGTAGATCAAGAGCTACACTTGGCTTCTGACTGACATGTCAGGGGCTGTGCAGTAAAAATACATGTGGGGCCAAACAAATGCTGAAGTTTCGTTTAAGTCAACTCTAAGGATGAAAAAGAAAATTTGGTTGCTTTCCAGGTATTTAATTATCGTGCTACTCTGGCATAATGTTATAAACCACAATTTGCTGGCAACTTTTGGAAAGCTGAAAAGAGGGATATAGTGCATTCATTCTGGGTTTAGAACATTTAAAGCAGAAACAGAGTTGTGAAGAAAACTGCTGCTTTATTTGCCAAGTGTGCAGGAAAAATAAAATAACTCCCAAGTTAATGTAGTAAAAAGACAGAAGGTCCTCATATGGAAAGTTGTCTTATTGCAAATGCTCCCTTGGTAGAAATTGAAGATAACACATGAAATATTGGATTAATCTTCTCTTAGTGAGAAGCTAGGCTAAAAAGAAAAGAAATTTTTAAGAATATTAAGACTCCTAAATGAGCAGAAAACTTTCTAGCTGGAAAATTCTGCACTGCAGTTTCTGTGGCAAATGAATGTGTGATTTTAAATCTACATAAATGATGGACTTTATTTTTAACTTCTTATTTACTTATTTATTTATTTAACACATTTCTATCCTGCTGCAATAATAATAATAATAAACCTCTCAGTGGCTTATGTAGAGTATATTAGGAAAAAAAAACAGAATGTCCATGGTACCAACTTCACAATAAAAGTGCTAAAAACAACACTACCAAATATAAAAATGAAAATAATAAAAATAGAAGCTGAAGATGGCATTATAAAATCGGGGACAGGTGGCTGTTGAGTTCAAATATGTTTATTTGTTTCTTGCAAGAAGCATAACTGTGCCTAGAATAAGAAATGTGTAAATGATATGTAGCAGACATGAGCTTCTCTGGTACATGAATATAAACTAAAGAGGGACAGTATTGGTAGCATGCAGTGTCTCTCTCTGTCTCTCTCTCTCCCTCTCCCTCTCCCTCTCAAATGCCCCAAATCTCATGTGATGTGATCAACAAATCCTGCATGATGTTGGTGTTCTCACATGATACAGGTAGTCCTCACTTAACAATGATAATTGGGACTGGAATTTCCATCACTAAGCGATGCAGTCATAAAGCACAATGTCATGTGACTGCATCACTTAGTGACAGCAGTCCCTGCAGTCTTTAAGCAAGGACTGCAGGTTGTTAAGGGAGTACCTCACATGACTGTGACTTGCAACTTCCTGCCGGCTTCCTACAAACAGTGTCAATGGGGAAGCCAGCAGGAAGTTGCAAGTCCTGGGTAGCTCACAGGGAAGTGGGTGAGTACTATGGAGTGAGGCAAGGTGGTGGGGTGCTGTGGCGCCACGTGCATGCATGGTGAGGAGGGGGTGCAGTGGCACTGCTTGAGTGAGTGGTGAGGAGGGAGTGGTGTGGTGCTGTGTGTGTCCATGCAGGCTGGGGAGAGGATGCTGTGGTGCTGCACAAGTGCAGGGAAGAGGGTGCTGCTGCAAGGCACAAGTGCGGCTGAGCAGGGAGGGGATGCCATGGCCCAAGTGTGCGTTATGGAGTACAAGACCTATAGTGGGGCTCCTTGGGAGAAAAAGGGGTGGGAGCAACGTGCATCTTTCCCTGCCTGCTTTCCCATTGACTTTGCTTGTGGGAAGCCAGCAGGGAAGTTTGCAAATTGGCAGCCACATGATTGCAGGACACTGCAACCATTGTAAGTGCGAGCTGGTTGCCAAGTACCAGGATTGCAATCACATGATGGCAGGTGTGCTGGGACTGCCAGAACTTCAAGGACCAGTCATAAGTACCACTCATTCAGTGCTGTCATAACTTTAAATTGTCACTGAATGAGTGGTTGCTAACCAAGGACTACCTGTATTTTAAATCACTAGTTAGTGCAAAATGCTGTGGTCAGCTTGTTGATTAGCGCTAATTGCTATGATCATATAACATCCAACTTGTGGGTTTTGCATTGGTTACCAAATGGGTGCAGTTGAGAGTCTAGTTTTGACTTATAAAGCCCTGCATGGCTTGGCACCAAGCACCATCTACTCCAACCAGTGTCAACCAGTCCAATCAGGACCCCTTGGGAGATACTGTTAGTAGTGCCCCATTATCATGAAGCAAAGGGGGGTGGAGGCTAGAAACTGTTAGTTTCCATCAATGGTGCCTATTGTTTGGACAGCCTTCCTCTTAACGTTAGACTGGCCCTCTCAGTCAAGGCTCTCTGGAAGCTTGCAAAGACTGAATTCTTCTGCAAGCTGTTTCAGATATGGTCCTTTGTCATTTTCACTTGCTCTTTATTATGGGTTTGTTTTCTTCCTTTTTTAATAGTTGCTGTTGGTTTTGGTTTTTGATTGGTTCTGGGTTCTGCTTTGCAGGGGATGTGTAGTAAATTTTGTTAATTTATGCCCCACCTCACCGCTTGTTATTATGGAGCTTTTTACTATATTTGTATTTGTTTTTGTTATGGTGGATGCTTTTATTGTGTTTTCCTTAGTTGTAAGCCACCAGGAGTCAGAATGATTCAGTAGCATACCAATTTAATTAACAAAAATGAATATAATAATAAATAAAGGAGAACCATAAAATTTTGCAAAATGTTGGGGGTCTTGCATGAAACCATGTGGCATGTCAATACTTTCACTGAAACCATCTGAATTTGCATGGCGATCTCTCTGACATGAGATTATGGCAAATGTTTTAGCACTTACGCAAAATCATTTAATAGCATCTGGCATCTAAAACTGTTGCTGACTCCCAACATAGGCCGCAAGGAAAAGAATCAGACAACAAAAACAAAATACCACTATTATCTCTGAACTCTGTGTGCCAAGTTAAAAGGATATTTCCACAAATGTCCTGCAACACTCACGTTATCTTCTCCCTAGGTAATGGGTGTAGATGGATGGGATGAGAAGTATGGTTATCTTCCAAGGATAATAAATTTGAACAGTTAAAAAGAAGAGCCACAATACAAATTTGTACTGGGGATGGCTTTACTGCATATTATTAAGCAAGTTTTATTTGATACAGAAGTGTAGTGTCAAATTCCAATCTGCAGGTGTAATCTTGAATGATGTGGAAGCAATCTGAGCAAATAAAACTCCAAGGATTTACTTCAGACCATCTATCATTCCATTCAGAAAATTTGTCTTAAAGAAATATAATCACAATATTTGTCTTACTTGTGGTATTTACCCACAAACTCCAATATTAAAAAGTATTTTGGATATTGCCAGAGCAAACACTAGAGAAAGTTAACTGACTTTTCATAATACTTAACATGCACTATTAAATTTGCTATATTGGAAAAAAAATGCTTAACATGCTTTTGTTAAAATCAGACAATTGATCCATATAGGGAAGTATTCATAGTAATAATGAATGTCATCTAGTCCAACCCCAAGCATCCCAGACAGATGGCTATCCAGCTTCTTTTTAAATGTCTCCAATGACGAAGAGTCTACCACTTCCCAAGGAAATCTGTTACACTCTTGAACAATTCTTACCTTTAGGAACGTTTTCCTAATGCCCCCATGAAATCAGCATCCTTGCAATTTAAGCCAACTGTTCCATATCCTATCTTTTGGAACAAGTTTGAACAAGTCTGTCCTGTCTTCAACATGTCAGCACATCAGGCACTTCACAGTATTCTCTTCTCCAGGTTAAATATATCAGGGTCCATTGGAGTTGGGCAGCTATAATAAATTTAACATAATAATAAAAACTACTACTACTGCTACAAGAACAATAAAAATAACTATTGCTTGCAAGTTTTTCCTTCCAGGCTCTTATCATCTTGGTTGCTGTACTCTGGACAAGCTCTAGTTTGTCAATCTTTTCTTAAAATGAGGTGCCTAAAAATAGATGTAATATCCCAGGTGTGGTCTGACCAAGGGAGAATATAAAGAAATTATTATTGCTCTCAATTTTGATTGAGACAACCTGGGATTTCATTTGCTTTTTTCATAGTGCATCATTCTGCTGGCTCATGGTCAGGTTGTGACCAACTAAGACCCCCAGTTACCTTTGCATATGTTGTTACCCAATGTGGGCCCCCCACTATATCCTATACTCATGCATTTGATTTTTCCTACCCAGATGTAGGGCTCTGGATTCGCTCCTGTTGAAATTCATCTTGCTGGTTTTTGCCCATTTTTCCAACTTGTCAAGATCCTCCTGAATCTTGATACTGCCCTGTATGGTATTTGCTATTCCTCTCCCATCTCTATATCATCCACAAATTTCATATTCGTGTTTTCTATCCCCTCATCACATTATTTATAAATATATTGAACAATATAGGGCATAGGACTGTACCCTGTGGTATGGCATTCATCATCTCTTTCCATTTTCTTGGACCCATTGATGTACACTACATTAAAACTGCAGTGTCCACATTGGTATGGACTCTAAGCAGAGGGATGTCTGCTTAACAGACCATGATGATACCAAAATGACAACATGAATGTGATGATGTCATCATGCCAATGCCACAATTATGTACAGTACTTGCATCACAATATCTAACACAAATATATGCATTGTGGCATCATCACACATTCATTTCCCCTTCTACAGTGGTGCTTTGCAATGCCCTGGAACAAACACAGAGCACCACTCTTCAAACATGAAACCAGCTGCATCTTTTTCCATGCTTATGCTGCATATGTATGTATGTATGTATGTATGTATTTGCAGACCACCAGAAGCAGCTTCCAAAGTAGCTGTAAAAGCCTGGAATAAGAGGCAGCTGCTTTAATTATTTGAAAAAAACTTGCTTTGGGTGAGCTCCCTTACACTGTGATGCATCTCTTTTGATGGTTTTGCATTGTACTAATTCTCATTACCGTAATTGTAATGAGTCTGAACTGCATCAATTTAACTTTACTAAATTTCTGTATTCAAAAGTTAATATATTCACCAAATCACTTTTAGTTTCTTTTAAAGTGATGAGAGCATTTTAAAAAAAAACTATAAGAGAAGTTTCTGAGAAAAAAAAATCTGCTAGCAGAAATGGGAGCTGTTGCTTCAGCCAAAGTAACTCATTTACATATCAGATTAAATGAGGCCATATGTAAGGATAACTCAATTATGTTTGCATCTGTTCCCCTAAAGACATCCAAATGAGTCTTCAATAGCTTACTTCTTACTTAAAGAAGCTCTGTTAATGCCAGTAATACCCTAGAGAAGTGATTAGCTTGAAGATTGCATTCTTAACCTGTATTTGCAGAGGTTAAAATTTTCAAGTTGATTGCATATTAGCAGTTCTACACTGAAATGCAATATAGACTTAACTATGGTGCAGATTAGGAATTAGGGCTGTGCAGTATGGCAAATGAAGGTCCAAAATTTCTGTGTTTGAAGTGCACACAGTGGTGGTAAGTGCCACATCTGGCTGCAACTCTTTAAAGCAGCTATGTCTTTTTCCAAGTCTGCATTTTAGGAATCAGATTTTAGGAATCAGATCCATGACACTGCACAGTCCTATTAGTCATGCACTGCAAGAAATGTTTTCTCAAAAATTATGCTCTGCATGTGTAGAGTGTGCTTGCACAGCTGCCAAAAACCGATTGTATATAAATTTGGCCTGCACCAAATGATTATTAATACATTTACTTTGATGGGTACTGAATATGAATAGTCAATATTTGCTTTGAAATCTGCATATTTATTACTTCCAAACAACTGCTGCAGAAATGTTTGCTTAATTGCTTTATCATGGTCCAATCTCTTTCCTTCCCTTTTTGTCCCCCTTGCTAGTCCATCTGATTAAGCAAAGCACTTGATGTGAGTTTGTTTACTGACATATGAGACGTCATAACAGTAGGCTTGTCATCACTACTGGCACAACCTCAAGAGTCAGCAAAGCCAATTTTACTAAATGCAGTTGAGACAAGGAAGAGTGCTAACACTGAGAGCAGCAACATCCCAAACGGAAACAGTAGCTGGCACCGGAGGTATCTCAGAGTTGTATCATAGAAACTAGGAAATGTATTTGGAATGAAACAATATAGCTTTGACTCGGCCAACCCTAAGATAAATAAATCTGGTGGCATGAACCATGCTCTTTCAGTCTTGAGGAGTTTCAATCTTCCTATGCTTGATTTTTACACCAAGCAAGAACAGAAAAAGGTATAATAGTGTTGCTTGCCTCTTTCTTCCTGTGGAGAAATACTGATTTATTACAGACTACTCAAGAATTATAAAGGTTTAATCAAGGCCTGCTTCAAGCTGTTGTGGACTCTGATGCAAATGTCACAGGCTTCAACCACAAACAATGATAGGAATATCTGCAAGAGATATAGCAGGGTCATTTGTGACTGCATTCATAGAGTGTTTCATTTTAACAAGTGGATACTATTGCAATAACGTTACTTTTTTAAAAACCTTCAATAGATAACCAATTTGGGATTTATCTACTGTTCATTTTTGCAACTATGTTGCTTATTTGCATTTTATGTTTTATGAAACATAAGATTGTCAACTTGGTCCTGTTCATTTGGATTTTACAAATTCCCTAGTTCATCTCAGTTTCCATGGCAACTTGAACTCATGTGACAACAAAAGAATAAAGACATAAAGACAGTTCTTCAAGGATATAAATAATCTCAGTATTCCATGGATTATGTACCTGTCAGAAACAATGTAGGTACTAATATTTTCAGCTGTGTGTTTTCTTGAACTAAAAATTGCAAAATCCGGGAAGAAACAACCAAAGCAGCAAGGTCTAATGTTATAGTCTGTTTTTGTTAATAATCAGTGCTTTTAAATTCAGAAACCACCTTAAACGTTGGAAGAATATTAGGAACATAAAGCTTACAAATAGAAAAAATGTTATGATAGAAGTTGCCGCTACAGGCTGCCCCAAGCTTTAAAGAAATTAAGAGCCTCTGTCCTATCTTAAACAGAAGCCTGGGAGTTGCTAAAATCCTCTCATGCAACTTTTGACCTCTTTTCCCTACTATATCTTGAAATTCAATATTACAACAATGATTTCACCAACTCTCTGGTAAATTATCTATGGGAACTGGGCCCAACTTCATTTGTTTGCCAAGGAAAATGCTGACTAATATCCTAAAAACAGAATTTTATTACCATATGGGTGTCTAGAAAGCATCTACTCCATTATTACCTATCAAAATATATAATTGTTTCCAATTAAAATACAATAATAAGAGAGAAACAAACCCACCTTACTTTGACATCATGACTTTGGACACACAATATTTATATGGAGAAAGTTACAATCATTCTTACGAATAATATTTAAGCACCTTAAGGGAAAGGCACAACAGATCTTTCCTTGAAGAGCACATCAGATGTTGTGCAATATATTTAAGACTTCTTTAAAGAAGTGGTAGTGTTAGTGGTCTTTAGAAGTTTTAGGAAACGAAATAGCTCCCTTTATTTCTGGGAAGTTTAAGGCACTAATTTTGCCCCCTAAAATCTCCCAAACTCTCAAAAAATGGTTCAGTTTTGTCTCCACTCACTCTGAAGAAGGATCTGGGGCTACCAAAGAGTTTGCTGCCCTGCCATAAGGATTCATGACTGTGTATGTTGTATAGATACAGTGACATGTTTTCTTGGGGGAAAAAAATAAAGGACAAGCCTGGAAAAGGGGCAAATCTGAAAGAAAATCTGAAAATGTTTGTTTAGAATTTTGCTTTACGAAGGAAAATTCAAGAGCAAAACCCAGAAAAACTTTACAAAAATGCACATTCTAATAAAAATATCTAAAACCAAACAGTATATATAAATTTATTTTAAAATTTGATTGCCATATTTTTCACCTGAATGTAAAAGACTGTGCATTAAATGGTACCATTTGTGTGGTAAAAGTTAAATTACTAAAACAGAGGACAAAAGTGAGTTTTTGAAAAATAAATAAATCTAAAGGACAGCTTTCTGAAATAAAGGACTGTCCTTTATAATAATGGATGCATGGTCACTGTAGGTATAGGCAGACTTTGGCAGTATTTAGGTTTGCCTCATAGAAACCAAAGCAGAGTGTATCACTGTATCACTCAGATAACATGTGGTTGTTTTAAGGTAATTTCATTCAGTTAAACAGTAACACTATCTTTTTATACTTTGCTATTTTATCATTCATTAATATGAAACTGAGTGAAAATTTCATATACTGTAGAAATAATGAAATCCAGCTTTTTTCATCATAGACCAGCAATGTTTTTCCCATGATATTGAACATATGTTTGCATGTAGAGACTCCTAGCTTCAATTTCTAGTATCTACAACTGTCGGTGATGGGGGGTGGGGGGGAGAGGAGGAGGAGGAGGAGGAGGAGGAGGAGGAGGAGAAAATAATTAAAGAACCAGGGGAGAAAGAGATGAATCAGAAGATAATGACAATCTTTGCATGACTTCTTGGAAAGTTACTACTAGCCAGAGTAAAGAAGATTGGCTTAATGGGCACATACATTCAAGGCAGTTTTTGTGAAGAAAAGGTGAAATATGTTCCTGATAGTAGTGACTGGCCAGATAAAGGATACCAAGGCAAATTCAGATAAAGGCTTTTTTAAACAAGTGAAGTTTCAATAAATAATTGCAATAAAGTTGAATACAATTTACTCTGGGAACTATCATACAATAGGAGGCCAACTACTGTATGCAGACTGTTCTGATCCCTACATCTACTTAGCTTATTCAGGTCCTTCACTGGCCACATGACTGATATGTCCCATCATGTGAAATGAAATGGGAATGGCTGTAATGTGAAACAGCCCCATTTTGGAAGATTTAAGGGTGCCCAATGCAGAACAGTTTGATATATTACAAATGGAATTTTTTCCACATCAGAGAAGAAAGCTTCACATACTTAGCCTGCTCTCACCCTTTTTTGCATTACAACTAATATAATTGATTGATTGATTGATTGATTGATTAAATGAATGAATGAATGAATGAATGAATGAATGAATGAATGAATGAATGAATGAATCTATCTATCTATCTATCTATCTATCTATCTATCTATCTATCTATCTATCTATCTATCTTAGACTTGGGTAGGTCTTTGTCATGCAAAGGAGATGCACAATCCCTAACTTAGGCTACAGAATTCCCCCTCCCTGGAAAGGAATAGTGATCACAGAATTTGAACAGAATATTGCTTTTCTAGGCCATGTACTATATTTATTACAGCATAACCTAATATTTATTTTAATTGTAAATTGAAAATGTAAAGTGAAGTTTGATAGCATGCAAGATAACCTTGGATCTTGCAAGATAGTTGGGGGCAGTGCTAAATGTAAATAATTTGGTCTTGGACTTTGATTTACTCCTGCATATGGCAAGGATGACCCTCTATCTTAATATTAATGTCCTAGATGTCCTTTAGCCTATTCTGATAAATGAAACTGTACAGTAGCTCTTTTCCAATTACTACTTGTTTTTGTCTGTCTCCCATGCTATTTGTTTTCAATTCATTTGACATATTGTTCTGCATTGGTTTTGACTGTGCTCTTGATGTCTCTAGCTTATGTACAATTATTATTTTTCTGACTATTTTCTATTCAATTAAAGTGTAAAAACTGTCACAAAGCATTTTTCTTTTTCTTTTTTCTCTTTAGAAGCAGCTGTCTAATAGACAATAAGGGAGACAGATTTTCTTAGCAAAGTTCCTCGGCAATGAAATTGTATCTTTAAATAAAATTTATATTATCCATCACTTGTTACATGATTTTCTTACCAGATACAATTGCATAATCTTTGGGGATAGTCCAAACTTTATAATTTATGGGACAGAAAGCAAAATTAAGCCAAATTCAGAATATTTTGCCGTTCATAGTGTAGGCTAAAGGAACCTTTTGTTATTATGGGTGGAGATCAGAATTCTAAATGACCCTCCCTTCTCCTACTGGCATATAATAGTTGGTGAGACTGTTTTATTTATTTATTGTTTGTTTGTTTTCCTCTTTTCTTAAGAAGATTTCCAAATTATTAGCACAAAGTGACCACCCTCCGATACTTATTCAGAGTAAACCAGGAGTGGTAAGCTTTCCTGGTAGGATAGTGCACCTGTCTTTTAGGATTACCAGTTGTCCAGAAAAAGGCTATATTATTTCTGATTGGTATTGGCAAAAAGGGTGTGTGTGTGTGTGTGTGTGCTTGTCTCTCCTATGCCCACACTTCATTTACCTTGTGCCTATGATCTCTGGAGCAAGACAAAATCTGTTGAAGTTGGAAAGGTTAACATTTTGCTTATGACCAGCCTGTTCTCAACCATAGTTTCTCACTAGTTCTTCACATATACATGTGTCCATCCAGAAAAAAATGTTCCAAGGGGGATTGGTTTGTGGCTAGGAATGCTGTATGTGGCAAGGCACAACTAATCTGGTAATCTTCACTAACTTACTCCAAGCATTATGTGAAAGCTTGGATTGATCAAAGCTGTGATGGAGTGTGGAAGTCAATATTTGGTGACAACCATGGGATATGTATTATTGCAACTTGGAATATAAAAGAAATACATTATAAAGAATATGAAAGAAATGAAAGGAGATAAAATAGGTTGTGTGACAATGGGCTCCTCCTCTTGGCCACATTTTTTTCCCTCCATTCCTTCAAGTCAAGAAGGAAATGTATCAAGATAAATTGGATGGCCCATGTAGCCTAACTTTGTTATGCTTCAGCAGTGAGGCCAGACAAGGTTACTGCCCTTCAACAATTAAATATAGGGTAATTTCAGGACAGTGATTGGTGGATTCCCTGCTGTTCTTTCCTCTCTCACCCAGAGTCACATACTAATGGGGAAAACAGATTTCAGTACCACTAAACAAAAAGCAGCTGTATGTTTCCATGAAGTAGTGTTCAATAAATTCAAACTTTTCAGGCACATTTCCCAACTGTACCTTGTAGAAATTGAGACTAATGTCTAACAACTATTTCTAGTAACAGGAATCACAGAAGCCATTACGATTGTTGTAGAAATATTAATTATCACTGTACCCATTTAATGCAGTGTTTCTCAACCTTGGCAACTTTAAGATATCTGGACTTCAATTCCCAGAATTCTCCAAACAGCTGACTGGGGAATTCTGGGAGTTGAAGTCCAGACATCTTAAAGTTGCCAAGGTTAGGAAACATTGCATTAAATGAAAGAAAATACAGAAGAATTTGATGTCAGATGAAAAACAAAATTACGAGTTATCCCAAACTATATCTTACCTACGGCTAAGAGGTCACTCCTTCACCAAAGCTAATGGGAATGTCAAAGAATACCTTTTCCTCACTGGGCCATCAGATCCCAGAAATATTTCAATGTGCTTCATGAAAACCAGTGACGTATTTCCAATGCAAGATGCAGTTAAACATGTAGCTTACACCCTTTTAAAAGAAAGGAACACATTTAACAACATGCAGAGTTATAACTAAAATCTGCTCTTAACTGAAATCAAAGACTGTATCTATTCCCCAAATATTTTTTAAACTACTCCTGTGTAAGTTTTGCTGCTGTTCTTGCTTTCACTTTTTAATTTTTTTTAGTTTTATTGGTCCATTGTTTGTATAAATAAAATATGTAAATAGATATTTGGGGGAGCATTATACTGAAAATGTAAAACATAGAAAGAACAATCTGATCTCTGTCTATTTTTGAAAGAGTATTTTAGAAATGACACAAGGATGTGGAATACAGTGATTTCTGAAAAATTCTAGTTTTTTTGAATTGGTCAAATTATTTACTGGAACAACTTTCTTAAAATGAAAGTATATCAGTTGAATTAAGTTTACAGGCGGCCTTATATTTTCTTTCTAAAAGCCTGGAACATGTTTGCCCCCAAGTGGAAGTTTAGAAAAGTTCCCAGGGTGGATGTTACAAGACAGCTTTCTAAAGAATGTTCACATAATATTTCAGAAGCACTAGCTCACCATGTCAGCAACTATATTTCATTTTGTATCAGTTATTACTGTTCCTCATTTATTTTATGCTATTATCTTATAACAGGTGGATGAAGAACACCAATACAGCATTGCCCAATTTTAAATGGATTAAAAAATATGGAGATTTTGCCTCCTGCATTCTGAACTTCAAAAGGAAAAAAAAAACCTGTCCTGCCAATAAGCTACTTAACAAGAAACCAAGAGGGCTGCATTACTAAAAATTCACCCTTCAATATCTCAAATCCTAATTGCTCTGCTTTCATTTTTCTTAATGTACTCTTGTGAACACAAGCAAACCTTCTCCTGGTGGTTTTAGACAAACCCAATACTAATTTAGAAGCATACTTTCTTATCTAAAGGTACAGACATGGATGCCCACCTCTGTTAATTTTTGAAATCCTGCTTCTAAGGCAGCTGTTTTCTCTGCAGTGTGATTCAGTATAAATGTGAGACAGGACTAATCCTAGGCTTGCAGGCTGAAGAGAAAGGGAAGGGAAGAAGTAAAGGAACGGGTTGAACTTTGCAGGGTTATATCCAGTTGGACCAGGCTGAGCTTCCTTGTTAGTGATGGTTTTTAGAAGTGCTATAATATTTGATCTGGCAGGTTTTCTAGTTGATAGTAGACATGAGGATGTGTTTCCCTTTGCTTCTGCCTTCTTTCGGTCTCAAAATTGTAAAGAACACTTCCTGAAACTGATCCTTCACTGATCAAAGGATAAGACTAGTTTCTTTCCCTTGAGTGTGAATGACATTCTTCCCAGATGCAGTGGTTGTCATCTTCCATTAATTCCTGGTTCACAGCCAATGTATTTTCCTTCAGTGAAATAGTCCCAGGATAATTGGCAATAACTGAAGTTGCATGTTCTGTCTGGCTAGAAGGGAAAAAAGCTTCCTGCAGATACTCTTTCTACCAAAAGAGGAAGCTACTTTTTCTAACCCTAATGCCTTCTCCCTGAGAACCCGGAGAGCACTCAGCATTATTTTGAAGTCTCAAGGAAATTGCTTCTCTGCATCATTAGGCTATAACTATAAGGTTTTATCTGGGTTTTTTTTTAAAGTAAGTACATTCCTTCCTTGGTTATTGAGTGGGAAGGCAGAGAAGTAGGAACATCTTTAATGACAATATTTTCTTTTTCATCTATACTTACGTTGTCTTCAGAATGACTAATTATTCCCATAGGGAAATTATTGCTTCTTAAGATCCACTCATATGAAGTGGATAAAACATCTCAGTAGAGAAATAGCAGAACACAAACTTAACAATAGATTTTGGTGTGTGACTGTTTAAAACAGCTGGTGATATCAAATCAAAGACATACTCATATTTTCAATGTTGGGAAATATATTGGAGTTGGGTGGCATATAAATGCAAATAAATAAATATTGCTCAATTCTTTGATAAAGTGGATAATCAAGGGGAAGGAATACAATAGTACAATCATATTTTATATGGGGGGAATTTTCTGGATAAGTATAGAAACATTAAACTTTTTTGGTTCTTTTAAACAGTATACTATCGAAGACGGTATATGCATGTTTATATTTATATTTGTCAGAAAATAAAATCTGAGTTCTCATCAGATCTCATTACAACTTAAATGTAGCCAAACTTGTGTAGTGAATTCTGTCCCCAGGTTGAAATGCTCCAGCCCATCTCCTAGGAATTCAGTATAATTTTAGCAAAGTTGTTCCAACTGATTTTAAAAGGAATCGTTGAACCTGGAAAAGTTAGTATGAATGTTTCCCAAAAGCAAGCATTCTAAGCAATCCAATATGATTTGGTCTTGCTGCAATTTCAATCAATATATAATTATTAACACAAAAAGCAGGACAAATAAATATGTAGCATGCCGATAGGTTATGCCTCACAGGCAGATGGCATGTGATTTTTTTTTTCCCCTTCGGTTTTTGGCCTCTTCTTAAAAAGACAAAAAAAGAGCAATTAAGTTATTCAGCAGAGCATTCCTGTTGCTGTGGTAAACATTCAGTTATGCAAGCCATGTCATTTTTCAGTCTCCAGGCTAGAGACAAGAGACCCATCAAGTATTTACATGCTTAGATGATCAGATTTTTTAGCTTCATGGCCTCTAATTAACAATGCAGAACACAGCTATGTGCTCATGAGACTTGACAAAGACATAGGGAAGCTTTAAGTATACATCAAGAATGCAGTCGTCCAATTAGGTGCTCTTTCTAAATATTCTAATTTCAGTGTATCAGCCATGTTTTTTTTATCTAGTAAATATTTAATTAGTTCAATTTATTAAATTGATTTGTATGATATTATACAAACATATACACACACACACACAAGCAATCACCTATAGATGAAATAGCAAAGAAGCTACTGAAGATTAGCACACGTTTGTCAAATTATTAGATGCCCTGGTTTCTTTTCCTGGTGTTATTATGACAGGCTAGCATAGCCCTCCGGGGAATAATACAGAATAATTCAGAAATGTGCTTTCAATAAAAAAGCATTCATGGAAAAATGTAGGGCTTTGAAGGAACTCTGAAGAGTCAGTTACTTGGGCTTCCTTAAGTTTTCCATAACAATGCAGACAGATATTTGGGAAGGCCGTATAAAGATCCATAAATCTCATTGGTAACACAGACCTCAGTTTTCCAAGGATGCCTGAACAGCTTTGTGGCATAAGGTAGCTTCCATGCCTAAGTTATCAGCTGCTGAGTAAGAATGTTGCCAAATATTAAGATGATAGGGGCCATTACAGCTTTCACATCTGCTTTTGGTTACCAGAAGTCCTTGTATACAGTTGAAAGCTTTAGTGTATTTTCATCAGATTGGATCCAGAATTAGCCATGCTTAGAACAGAAGATCCATTGAAATCAGTGTAAAATAGGCTGGTCATAACTTATTTTCCATTTATTCTAATGGATATATGATTTTTTAGCCTAGGAGATGCCCATGGCCTTTGGGATCTGCCTTGGTATGCCTGATGATATCATCACATTTTTTAGCCTTTTGTTAGTGTTTTTAGGATTTGGAAGCACAGGCTTAAGGTACTTAATTTCCCCTTTTACTCTCCTCCTCACTCTCCAAGTTCTTCCTACTGCAGATAAGAATTAATATTTCAACTGTACTTATTCCAGAGTGACTCTGTATCACAAATAAGATTCTGGCAACCATATGTAGCCCAATGATGATAATTTGTCCTGCTCTGGCCTACCTTAAGTATTTTATTTATATACAATAGTCAATTCTTTTCAGTTAGAATCTAAAAACCTTATACTGAAGTTTTTCTCATACTTCCAAATGCAGGGAGGTATATTTAGTCTCATTTCCTCACAAGGAACTGATGAAAAGTTAAATTTTAAAAATATCAGATAATGTTCACAATTTCCCTTAAAGAAAATTGCATCCACATCTAAAGTTTGAAGAGAGATGACTAAAAAAAAGTATTAGTTTCTAACTGTTTCCAGTATTACTGCATTTTTTTAGCCCAATAATGGGATATACAGCATTGACTGATAGATGTACTTTCTTGTCTGTCTATTCTTATTGATATCACACACAGATTTTTTGTTTTTGCTGTTGCTGTTTCCCGTTTTTGAACTTAGGCAACATTTGTATTTCTTCGTAGCCTTATAAATTCTAAATCAGATTACCATATCCTGAAATGTCAATGGAATAAAATTCATCATTTGTGATTCAGAATTGGTATGACAATTTGAGAGATCTTAATATCTGAACTGAAGAGAATATGAACCCTACAGAGAACAAGTTATTGACCTAGAATTTGTTCTGGATCTGTGAAAAGACAGTATATCTATCATAGCCAAATGCAATTAATATATAATGCAAATCCATTCGCTCCTCTTCCTTTTCCTCTGTGTCTCAGTAGTATCAAAGCATTGTGCTTGGCAGCTTAATGTTTGCTATTTATAACTTACACCTGCATTCACTCAGAACGAAACAAAATACCTAATCTGAACCCTCCTCTCTCACTGACACCAACTACACCAATCAATCATTCAATAAACATCCACGCACATACACACACACTGATTCTATTAGCTTTTTGAGTTAAACTTTGGATTCTTCTCTCTTTAGCATAGAATTTTAAATAAAATAAGACAATGTTACTTATAAAAGAGCTATAATCTGATTCTTTGACTCAGTAGAACTCAGTTATATCATGCTTTAGATACTAATGCCATAATTAAACTTAACTTAAAAATATAATTGCAGAAACTGAAAGTATATTGGAAAAAAACCCACTGCTTTATTTCTTCCAGTGATCTTTTTTAATGGTGAATGTTAAAGCCTTAAATATGATTAAAGATTTCAATTGCTCATATATTGTCTATTTTCCTTTGGAAACTAATTTGACACTGGCCATTCTTCTGCTGCTACAGTTTTTATTGTATTGTATTTTGTTGACTGAATTCTTCATCTAAGAGACCCAGTTTGGTGTAATGGTTAAGGCATCAGGCTAGACACTGGGAAACCATGAGTTCTACTCCCCCCTGAGGCACAAAGGCATCTGGGTGACCTTAGGCCAGTCACTCTGTCTCAGCCCTAGGAAGAAGAAGGCAATGGCAAACCACTTCTGAAATCTTGATAAGAAAACTGCAGGGACTTATCCAGGCAGTTGCCAGGAATCAAGACTGCTGTAAGGATTGCCTATCCTAAAACACCATCAGACTCACGAACAGGTTCATAAAGATATCTGATTTATTAAAGAATAGTATGCAGGATCACAAAGAAAGCTGAGAATGGAAAAAGCGCGCCAAATGCAAACTAAAAACCCTTGGCACAAATGAGATCCCTCCCCCATAGAATCTTCCCAAGTTCACAATCCCAGGTGCTCCTAATGGTTTCTGCTGGTCTGCGGGAAAAGTCCTTGAGCAGAGAAAATGACCCAAACACATTCCATTGAAATGAACATAGATACAGAGCTTAGCACAAGGTTTCACAGCAGCTCCCTCCCAACAGAAACGCGCGTCAGCACCATGGCATGTGAAACGTTACGATGTACATTGCACATTGAAACAGTGAACATGACAACTGCCTTGAAAGCATGCACACACACAAAACCCTTCATCTGGTTATGCAAAAGGGACCAGATAGAATTAGACAGAATAGGATAAGATATGTTCTCATTATGTCAACACATACATTCTTGTTGAAAAAGTTGAAAGCACAGAAAGAGAGTAATGAGGAAAGGAGTTTCATCCTTCATAGACTCATAGAATCATAGGGTTGGAAGGGACCTTGGAGGTCTTCTAGTCCAACCTCCTGCCCATACCATCTCTGACAAATGGTTGTCCAATCATCTCTTGAAAGCCTCCAGCAATGGAGCACCCACAACTCTGGGAGTCAAGCTGTTCTACTGCTTAATAGTTCTCACTGTCAGGAAATTCCTCCTTATTTCCAGGCTGAATCTCCCTCTGATGAGCTTCCGCCCATTGCTTCTTGCCCTACCCTCAGGTGCTTTGGAGAATAAAGCAATGGCCTCTTCCCTGTGGCAGCCTTTCAATTATTGGAAGACTGCTATCATGTCTCCCCTCAGTCATCTCTTTGTTAAGCTAAACATACCTAGTTCCTTTAGCCATTCTTCATAGGATTTAGCCTCCAGACCCCTTATCGTCTTTGCTGCTCTAGGGCCTCAGCAACTTTTTTGTATTGTGGTGGCCAGAACTGGATGAAGTATTCCAAATGTGGCCTCACCAGTGGAGATACTATCACTTCCTGTGATCTTGATCCTTGTCTCAGCCAACCTCCCAAATGCCAATTGACAAATTATAACTAGCTGTATACTAAACAATATGAAAAGGGACCGAGCTACTTCATGTCTAAAAGTCCAGATACAAGGAAGGTTATTGTTGTAGCACTTTTGATCAATCATTACACTGATCAGATAATTTGCAAGAATGTGAGATGACCTTTTGAAAACTGGATCAGTTTTTAAAAGTTAGAATAGAAGAGAATATATGTAGCTCAGGATTGAACTGTGTATTGAACAGGGTTGAACTTGGTGCTCTCTGAGCTTGGTTGTTTGCTTGCAGACGTTTCATTACCCAACTAGGTAACATCATCAGTGCTAGTGAGTGTGGGGTTTGCTCCCTGTTTATATGCAGTAGCTTGCCCTGCCAGTGTTGGTGGGGGTGTGGTTTTCTCCTTGGTAGTTCCTTGATTAGGCTATTGTTTTCTGCTTGATTGTTTGTCTGATGTTAATCCCTGCTTAAAAGTTAGTATATGTTATTCTGAATGGCTCATCCTCTCAACTGGTCACAATTCTTCTACATAGTAGGCTACTGCATAGCCATGTTAAGTTATGCTGTTTGTCTAACAGGGTGCAATTCAAAAGATATCTAACTATCTCATTTACATATTAGAATCAAATTTATAAATCTAAAGCAATGGTGTAATGATAAAGTTCAGGTCTTATTTATCATGTTTTAGGTAATTAGGTTATTAGAATTGGGATGCCTCTTAAATAATATGGAAAGTTTAAACATAGGATTTACAACCATGTGCCCCATATCATTTGGCTTGTGTTATGCAGTTTCCTACTCTAATAATGGCAATAGATAAAGGTCTGCATTGGAACATTATTTGGGGTTCTTCTGGCATCAGCTGATTAGCAGATCTGTTACATTTTGATCAGCTACACTCCAATGTATTATTCACAATTACCTATTTGATGTAAGATGTATAAAACTAGAAGCTGGAATCAGGGCAAAGTTATGGGAATCTGTATCAGGAGAAATGAGTTTCAGGAGTGTATCAGTGGAAGGTCACCCCATACCACTGAATTTGCCATCAGACATGAGAACTAGCCAGAATGTCAGAAATATAGGCCTGGGTGTAATTCCACATTGGGAAAAATAAAATTGCACAAGCTCTGTCATTCCACCTGCAATTCAAATCCCCAGCCCTTACACATTTTCTTTTTTAACTGTGGCACTTGTTGAAATCACAGATTCTACAGCTTTGATTGGCAGATCATACAGAATTGATAATACTAAATTGTGTTTAAGTATGCTGTGTTTTTTTCAGGGTTCAGACAACTTTTTTCAGAGTTGTCTAAAACCAAAATAGTTTTGATAAGATCAGTTAAATTGCTGTACATTTAATTATTCATTTATTCAATTCTGATGCCACCCAGTTCCAACTGACATGGTATTGTTAATGTGTATCTAACAAGCGTGTTCCTGCTCACTAGCTGTCAATGCTGTTCTTTAACACTTTTTTGTTTGCCAGCTTTCCTTCCCCCAACTCTGAATGCCTCCTTTTATTAACATCAAAGGATGGCCTCTATCATTATATTCAACCTCAATATTGGGAACACACACACACATCCTAGCAGAGTGGTTAGCTTCTAGCTACTATCTAGATATGATAGTATCAGTCCACTGACAGAATATTCTTCTTCTGGAGAGGCTTCATGAGTGGAAAGAGGTGATTTTCAGGCATTCCTTCTGTTCACTCAGCTTTCTGATTGGGGGATTGTTCAAATAGTGTGCAAAATCTCATTCTTTTCACCTCCTATTTATTTGCTACTGCTTTTCACAGCTAGACTCATTCATGGGACATAAACAAAATGTGGCCCTTTGTATGCATGGATAGCCAACATAAACAAGGACCATTTTGTGACAGCAGTGAACTTCTGAGACTTCCAACTTTTTTGAACTGGTTTGAATTACCTCCAATGATATATACAAGATATTGGTGAAGTAGTTAGCTGTGATAAGGCCTTCCTAACTGACTGCCATTACAATAATGGAAGATTAGATTCTGATCTTTATTCAGCTATGCTTTGGATTTGGACCCTAAAGGGATTAAAAATTAGCAGACAGGCTATAGTGTCTAAAATCCAGATCTGTGCCATTTTTCCAGGATGATTCAGCATTATCTATACAGTCCCCATCCAAATGTTTCCATAAAATTGGAATTTATAATGTGATGGAAAGGAAGGAATTATGAAATCAACCACTATAAATTAAATCAAATTTAATTTTCATCCTAGCCCAGCCATTTTTCATGGCAGGGGGGGGAGGGTGCATCATGTATAGCTTTCGGCATACAAAAAGTTGTGCACTCAAGCACTAGACCAGTGGCCTTTCCTATAAACAGACTGAAGATAAGGCTGTCAGAGAAAGAATATCCAGATGGGACAGCTAATATTGTCTGTGACAGAGCTCACAACCAGATTAATAATTATAGCAAATCAGTGTGACAGTTGTGACACTGCAGTTAGAAATAACACAGTATCACAGATGGTAAGAAATAACAAGTAGAATCATAGGGCCATACAGTTGACACTGGGCCTTTAGGACATCAAGTCCAACTCTGTCCTCAGTGCAGGAACAAAAATCAAAGCACCCACAACACATGGCTGAATAACATGTGAATGGGAACCCACCATGTCTCTAGGTAATTGAGAACTCCTCTTGATGTTAGGAAGGGTTTTTTCCTCAATATTCAATCAGAATCTGTCTTTCTCTAACTTAAATCCATCTGAACTTTGTGTGACATGTTTTCAGATATTTGAAGAGTGCATCTGTATCTCCTCTCAGCCTTCCTAAGGCTAAACATTCTTAGCACCTCCACTGTCTCTTCATAAGGCTTAGTTTCTTGTCCCCTGATGATCTGAGTCTTTCTCTGGACCTATTCTAGTTTGTCTGAATTTTAAACTGTGGTGCCCAGAATGGAATACAGTGTTTGAGGTGGGATCTGACCAGTGCAGGTTACAGCAAAATGATTTCTTCCTTTGAGCGGGAAAGTATACTAAGGTTGATGCAGCTGTAATTTACACAATCATAGGATTGAAAGATTTCTTAGAGGTCTTCTACTCCAACCCTATGCCCAGGGCAGAAATCCCAGACCATCCCAGACAAATAGGAGCCCATTCCTTGACCCATGACTCCAGGAGGCAGGCTGTTTCACTGCTTAGTAGCTCTCACAGTCAGGAATTTGCGTTTGGATCTCCCTTTGTAAACATCCACCCATTAACTCTGGTCTTACTCATGGTAGGATTTCTCTCAGGTTTCCCCTTAGCCTTCTCTTCTTTAGGCTAAAGATACACAGTTCCTCATAGGATTTATGTACACCACTCTTCACAGGACTTAGCCTTTCATCATCTTTGTTGCTCTTCTTTGCATTCCTTGTATTGTTTATTTGTTTAGTCACTTCCGACTCTTTGTGGCTTCATGGACCAGCCCACGCCAGAGCTTCCTGTCAGTTGTCAACACCCCCAGCTCCCCCAGGGACGAGTCCGTCACCTCTAGAATATCATCCATCCACCTTGCCCTTGGTCGGCCCCTCTTCCTTTTGCCCTCCACTCTCCCTAGCATCAGCATCTTCTCCAGGGTGTCCTGTCTTCTCATTATGTGGCCAAAGTATTTCAGTTTTGCCTTTAATATCATTCCCTCAAGTGAGCAGTCTGGCTTTATTTCCTGGAGGATGGACTGGTTTGATCTCCTTGCAGTCCAAGGCACTCTCAGAATTTTCCTCCAACACCACAGCTCCGAAGCATCGATCTTCCTTCTCTCAGCCTTCCTTATGGTCCAGCTCTCGCAGCCATATGTTACTACGGGGAACACCATTGCTTTAACTATGCGGACCTTCGTTGTCAGTGTGATGTCTCTGCTCTTGATTATTTTATTGAGATTTGTCATTGCTCTTCTCCCAAGGATGAAGCGTCTTCTGATTTCCTGACTGCAGTCAGCATCTGCAGTAATCTTTGCACCTAGAAATACAAAGTCTTTCACTGCTTCTACATTTTCTCCCTCTATTTGCCAGTTATCAATCAAGCTGGTTGCCATAATCTTAGTTTTTTTGAGGTTTAGCTGCAAGCCAGCTTTTGCACTTTCTTCTTTCACCTTCATCATAAGGCTCCTCAGTTCCTCTTCGCTTTCAGCCATCAAAGTGGTATCATCTGCATATCTGAGATTGTTAATGTTTCCTCCAGCGATTTTAACTCCAGCCTTGGATTCCTCAAGCCCAGCATGTCGCATGATGCATTCTGTATACAAGTTGAATAGGTAGGGTGAGAGTATACAGCCCTGCCGTACTCCTTTCCCAATCTTAAACCAGTCCGTTGCTCCGTGGTCTGTTCTTACTGTTGCTACTTGGTTGTTTTACAGATTCTTCAGGAGGCAGACAAGATGACTTGGTATCCCCATACCACTAAGAACTTGCCACAATTTGTTATGATCCACACAGTCAAAGGCTTTAGAATAGTCAATAAAACAGAAATAGATGTTTTTCTGAAACTCCCTGGCTTTTTCCATTATCCAGCGGATATTGGCAATTTGGTCCCTAGTTCCTCTGCCTTTTCTAAACCCAGCCTGTACATCTGGCAATTCTCGCTCCATGAATTGCTGAAGTCTACCTTGCAGGATCTTGAGCATTACCTTACTGGCATGAGAAATGAGTGCCACTGTTCGATAGTTTGAACATTGTTTAGTGTTTCCCTTTTTTGGTATGGGGATATAAGTTGATTTTTTCCAGTCTGATGGCCATTCTTGTGTTTTCCAAATTTGCTGGCATATAGCATGTATTACCTTGACTGCATCATCTTGCAAGATTTTGAACAGTTCAGCTGGGATGCCGTCGTCTCCTGCTGCCTTGTTATTAGCAATGCTTCTTACGGCCCATTCAACCTCACTCTTCAGGATGTCTGGCTCTAGCTCACTGACCACACCATCAAAGCTATCCCCAATATTGTTATCCTTCCTATACAGGTCTTCTGTATATTCTTGCC
The DNA here is from genome assembly GCF_035149785.1 of Candoia aspera. Lineage (NCBI taxonomy): Eukaryota > Metazoa > Chordata > Lepidosauria > Squamata > Candoiidae > Candoia > Candoia aspera. Next base: position 77,109,430 of record NC_086158.1, read on the forward strand.
ACCTTTTCTTGATCTCTTCTTCTTCTGTTAGGTCCTTGCCATCTTTGTTTTTGATCATACCCATTTTTGCCTGGAATTTACCTCCGATGTTTCTAATTTTCTGGAAGAGGTCTCTTGTCCTTCCTATTCTATTGTCTTCTTCCACTTCTGCGCATTGCTTGTTTAAAAATAATTCCTTATCTCTTCTGGCTAACCTCTGGAATTTTGCATTCAATTGGGCATATCTCCCCCTATCACTGTTGCCTTTTGCTTTCCTTCTTTCTTGGGCTACTTCTAGTGTCTCAGCAGACAGCCATTTTGCCTTCCTGGTTTTCTCTTTCTTTGGGATGTATTTTGTCGCCGCCTCCTGAACAATGTTGCAAACTTCTGTCCATAGTTCTTCCGGGACCCTATCTACTAAGTCCAGTCCCTTAAATCTATTCTTCACCTCCACTGCATATTCCTTAGGAATATTAGTGAGTTCATATCTAGCTGATCTGTGGGTCTTCCCTAATCTCTTTAGTGTGATCCTAACTTGTGCAAGAAGAAGTTCGTGATCTGAACTACAGTCAGCTCCAGGTCTTGTTTTTACCGACTGTATAGATGTCTGCCACCTTTGGCTGCAAAGGATGTAGTCAATCTGATTTCGGTGTTGTCCATCTGATGAAGTCCATGTATAAAGCCGTCTCTTAGGTTGTTGGAAGAGAGTGTTTGTTATGCAGAGTGAGTTGTCTTGGCAAAATTCTATCAGCCTATGTCCTGCTTCGTTTTGTTCTCCCAGGCCATGCTTACCTGTAATTCCAGGTGTCATTTGACTTCCCACCTTAGCATTCCAGTCTCCTGTGATGAAAATAACATCTCTTTTAGGCGTGTTGTCCAGTAGGTGCTGCAGATCCTCATAGAACTGCTCTACTTCAGCTTCTTCAGCATCTGTGGTTAGGACGTATATTTGGATCACTGTGATGTTAGATGGCTTGCCCTGAATTCGAATTGAGATCATTCTATCGTTTTTTGGGTTGTATCCAAGCACTGCTTTAGCCACTTTACTATTAATTATGAAGGCTACTCCATTTCTTCTGTGGTCCTCTTGTCCACAGTAGTAGATCTGATGGTCATTTGATGTGAAGTGGCCCATTCCAGTCCATTTCAGTTCACTGATGCCCAAAATGTCTATCTCTAATCTTGACATCTCACCAATAACTACATCCAATTTGCCCTGGCTCATAGATCTTACATTCCAGGTTCCAATGGTGTGTTGATCCTTAGAACATCAGATTCGCCGTTCACCACCAGCACCGTCGGCCGCTAGCCGTCCTTTTGGCTTTGAGCTAGCTGCGTCATCACGTCTGGGGCTAGTTGAACTCATCCTCTGTTCCTCCCCAGTAGCATTTTGACCATCTTCTGACCTGGGGGTCTCATCTTCTGATGGTATACCGACATATCTCTGGTTGTACTGATCCATTTAGTTTTCACGGCAACAATCCTGTGGTGGGTTGCCATTACCTTCCCCAGGGATCGCATTTAGTCTGACCTCTCTGTCATGACTTTCCTGTCTTGGGTGGCCCTTCATGGTTTAGCTCATGGCATCATTGAGGTGCTCAAGCTCCAGCACCACGACAAGGTAACGATCCTTTGCTGAAGTTGCATTCCTTAGTTTCCTTGTATTGTGGTGATCGGAACTGGACCCAGTATTCCAGATGCAGTCTGACCAGTACAGCTTAGGGCAGAAGTATGACTTCTAGTGATTTCAACATTATACCTCTCTTGATGCAGCCAAGCTTGCATTAAATTTTTGGCAGCTGCAGCACACTGCTTAATCTTTCTTAATCCTTCTACTGCCAAGCGTATCATGTACCTGTGCATCTGTTTTTTCCTACAGTGCAGAACCCTATATTTCTCCCCACAGAACTGCATTTTATTGGAAAAGGCCCACTGTTCAAGTCCGTCAAGACCTTTTTGAACCTTAAACTTATATTATGTTGTCTGCAGATTCAATGAGCACCCTTTCCTCATCTGTGTCGTTATGAAAATGTTGACCCCTTTTGCATTGCCTTTTTTGCAGCCACATCAAACATCTGACTCAAATTCAGCACATGTTACTGGATGGGCTGTTGATTATTCCAATTTTAATTTCCCTAAAGAACTACTATTAAGCCAGGTTTCCCCCATCCCCATTTGATTTGTTTCCTAAGTTTAACACTTTGCATTTCTCTCTGATAAATTTGCTTCTGTGGTTTTCAGTAATTTTCTTGACCCTATTATTTTAAATGTTATTTCTGTCTTCTAGAGTATTAGCCATTAATAAAAATAATGAAAGAGATTTATGCATATGACGCTTCTTGGCTAAGTTTCAAGCCCGTAACCCTATGTTCTTTACAATCCAGATATAAAGAGATTTGTAAATTGATATTCCATTTGATAGCTCTTTAGCTGTCTAACCCTTTAATATGCACATCATGGCAAGCATAAAATGATCAATAAGCAGCAATGTCAAACAAGGTTATTCTCTGAACTAGGTGAGGCTCAACACTGACTCGCTTTGAAAATCAGATGCAACACAATGCCCACAAATGCAAGGTGATTGAAAGGCTGTAGTAGAGAACCAGAATTGAGCAGAGCTGTTATTTCCTCCCAGAGCTTTTGAAGCAGTGCCCTGCAATAATTCCTTGTTTTGTCTCTCACAAATTCTCTCCACGGTCATCACAGGGTCATAATTCCACATAGCTAAGCTTCTTCCCTGGTCATAGCACAGCAGAAGCTGGGAGCTGGAGCTTCCAGCGTTATGACCTGACCTTTCCATTTTGTGATGGTTGTGGCTCATAAGGCTTAGGAGGAGAATGGGAGCAGCACTAGCAGCACCCATCACAAGATCTAGGGCCTTTTCGCTCCAGGCCCACCAGGCAGCAAAAGGAAAGGGGCAGTGAAGAAGCAATAGCTGCCCGTGTTGCGGTTCCAGACACAAAAGACTGAGGCTGTGATGGTGACCACTTTCACGCCTTTCCAAGAAAGCTCTCTCTCACTGAGATCCCTGGAGAAGAGAGTCAGGAAATAGCAGCAACCATTAAGAAAACTTCTGTCCCATCATGGTTAGGCTCTCATTCAAGTAGCCCTCGCTACCTGGGCTGCCACCCGTGTCTTAACTCTCCCTCTCTGTGCTGCTGGTTCCATGATGGTGGATATGCAGAGTTCACCCTCCCCATGGGCTGCTCTTTCCCATTTTAATCATGCTTTTATAGCCTGCCAACCCACTGCAGGTAGCCCTCAGGTTACGACAGAAATTGGGACCGGAATTTCTGTCACTAAGTGATGCGATCATAAAGTGCAATGTCACATGACCACATTACTTAGCGATGGCAATCCCACCAGTCCTGGTTGCTGTAGTAACCCCACAACCACGAGATCATTAAGCAGGAAGAGGCGGGAGCCCAGGCAAGGAAGCTGGCAAGTCTATGGGGGGGCAGAGGGGTGCCGTGGGCAGGTGCTGTGGAGTGCAGGTGGGTGCACAGGTGCTACAGGGGGTGCCACAGGCAGGTGCTCTGGGGAACAGGTGGGTGCACAGGTGCTGGGGTGCCAGGGGTGCTGTGGCAGGCGCATCAGAGCACAGGCGGGCGAAAAAGTGGCAGGAGTGGGAGTGACTTCTGACTTCCTTCCAACTTTCCCACTGACTTTACTTGCGGGAAGCCAGCAGGGAATGTTGCAATCACATGACTGTGGGGATGCTGTGATGGCTAGAACTCTGAGGACTGGTTGTAAGTCCCCCTTGTTCAGTGCAGTCATAGCTTTGAAGGGTCGCTGAATGAGTGGTCATAACCCGAGGACTACCTGTTATTTGGCAAATTTATAAATTTGTTCAAGAAATAAAAAAATAATAAAAAGTTGTCAGGAGCGTGACTGTGCCAGGTATACTGAAGAGCTCCTCCCCATTTATGGTCTTTCTGATGTGAGTTTCTTGCTTCCCCTAAGCATTTGAGATTTGGGGAGGGGAAGGAAGTGGGGTGAGTGTTCCTGAGCACACACTAGGTACATACCCAATCTGCTACCTACGGTGCATGTCCAGGACCCCAAAAGGTTGCCTGCTTGCTCTTTGACACCAAATACCTAGTGAGTGAGCTGCCATACAAATGGAAATAATAAATAAATTGTAAAATGTCTATTTTTTACATTCATACTGAAAGTTTCAGCATATTTGCAAGGATTCAAGAACCATGTCAGCAGCTCTGGATGCCCCGTGGTTTTCCTACAGCAGATAATTCTGCCCACTCACTCTGGACGCAGGGCTAGGGATTTCTGACACTGATGCCTCTGAGAGGGGATAGCTCCTACTTCAGCCTTGTTCCAGAGGGCACACACACTCACGAGTTATGCCAGTCAGCCACATGGTGGAGATTCCCTTGGTGTCAGCCCTTTGACGTAGGCCAGGTCAGGAAACAGATTCCACAGCTAATACTGGAACTATAGCTCTATCTATCTCTCACAGTCTTACTGATATAAGCTGCAGTGACAGAATATTGAAAGACTACAGCATTTTCTCCCCCTCCTTCTTATACTCCAGAGTTAAGACAGAAGTAGTTGGAGATTTTTTTTTAATGTCTATTTTTTTTCCTGTCCTGGACTTAAATCATGTTTTGCTAACAGCCATCGCATAGTTTCTCCAAGGTCATCTTTATTGTTCTCTACACTTGGTTAGGAACAAAAACATTTTTGTTTGTTTTTCTTTATTTCTTCTTTTTTTTCTTTTACTTATTCTTTTAGTTATTTAACTTTGTGGCTGTTTAGGGTACTCAGAGCCAGCAAACTCACCGTAATTTGCTCTCTGTGGTTTCTTCAGAAGATGTCTCTGATGGTGGGGCTAAATGTGCCTCTTGAGCACCTTACTATGCCCATTACAAGAGAATTCAACACTACAATAGATCCACCTCATTGTGGATGTCGCTTTTGGAATGGGAGAACACATTTTCTAGGCCAAGTAGCCCAGGGAGTCTGGACAGAAGAAGCAAATACAGCATTAACCTCCTGGGGTTCAAGTCCCAATCTCTTCTAAAAGGTCAGTCTTCCTAATGGAAATCTTGATTACCAAAACCCTCATTAAGAGAGAAGGAGGCCCTTCCTGCAGGCAGGTCTCAGCATCTTTGTCAGGCCTCAGAGCACAGAACAATGGGCAACTCTCTTAGCCCATCTGCACTTCAAGAAATTCCAAAACAAGGTAACCTACAGGATACAGAAGAAACTGTCCCAGTAAAGGACATCTACAACAGCCATCTTTGACTCCTATGCCCCCTGGAGACATCTGTAGGCCAACTACATCATCCTCCATGTCCTGCTTTATTAAATACTACAAATTTAACTCATGTCACGGCCGAAGTGTCTTTCAGCAGGAAGGTGCTGTATAAAATAATTCAAAGCAAGTATCAGCAGCTGTCTGAATGATAGATCCCACTTTCCAGGGACTTCTGCAGTATCTCCCACTATGGAATGCCCTTTCTTTGCTGTTAGAAAGTTATACAATGGGCTTATTGTGAAGGTCCATATTCTACAGTGGAGATAAGGTGTCCGGTTCACCCAGGCACCAACCTAAGGGGAAGCAGGAGAGAAATGTATTGGACCCCTATCAGTACCCGCAGCCAATTGTGCATAGTTCTACGTAATTCTTTCTCTACTCAAGTTTTGTCAAGTGTTCTTTCTCTAAGGTCCAAAACTGGGGATGGAGCTATCCCTTCCCACAGGAAGCAACCTCAAAAACTTCCAGGTAGGAGGGTAGGAGATACCTTCTATGGAATGTCATATTTCCATGGTAGAAAATGAACCTTCAAAATAAGTAGAGTGTTCTGTATTCCCAAACAACATTCATCCCACACTGTTGGCAACTTCATTTTGAGACCCAGAGACCCAGTATTTATAATCTCTGCCTTTTAGGGTAAAATATAAACAATTAAAAAAAAAAGTAAAGCACCATTTAAAAATCCTACCTGTGAGCATGATGGGGGAAAAAAATCTACATTCCTTTGGAATAAGTGGAGCTAAAAGGATGTAGACAAAGATTTTCACATCTTTGTGCCCCTTGGTTAATCTGTGAATCTTATGAATAGCCGGTTTCAGAATAATGAAAAAAAAATGTTCTCTTTCTACATGTATTTTGGATCTCTCCATTCAGAAGAACAAAGGTGTCATTAGAAAAATTGTATGTGTATTTTGCCTCCCCCCTCAGCAAGTTACTTCCCATATCAAAGTTCAGTGAGTAGATGGAAAATCCTCTTCAGTTTACCCCCATAGCCTTTCTAAAAATATCACAATCCCTAGCAAGACACTATTTTAAGAGATTCATAAGTTAATGGGTATATCCATGGGAGGCTTATTTTTGGCATGTGTGCATGTGTCAGTTTCAAATGGCTTGCATAGCTAGTACTGTGTACATTTTTATTCTGAGCTGCTTCATATACAGACTAAAGGGAGTGCTTCTGGATTTGAGGACCACAAGCTTGCATGTACAATCTAAAAATGTAGGGTATAGGAAAATATTCTTTTAGGAATAGCAGTGTGTGCCTGAACCAATTCCTTTCTGAGGTCTCTATACCAATTTCTCAGCTTATTGGATCTGATTTCATAAAACCAGCTGAGGTTTTTCTCCAGGGACCTTAATGATCTTGCCACGTTCAGTAAATATTTATAGAAACTCTGCCAGCTCATGGATACGGGAACTCATATGAAAGACGTTATCTTCCCAAAATACTAAAAAAAAAAAAAATGAAAATCTTCACCAGAAGACTAATAGAAACTGTCAAGATATGAAATTCCAACGATAAGTGAAATTGAATTATAACACAAAATGTTTGCATTACAGACATGCTGTTGGCACGTTTGGTCTTTTTTTCTGAAAAAAAGAAATAGCTAGACATAGAATGTGGATTTGGGACCAATGGGTGAGAAAACAAAGGCTTTTTAAAAGGAAAGATGGAAGTTAAGATCATATCTCCCAACAGACGCATACTTCATTTTGGAACAGAATTGCCTAGCACGCATGTATACACCTCTAAGAAATTTCCATTTTTTCACATAAAAAAATCCAGATATGAAGCCGAAGCTGCCTTCTTCGCCAACCTGAAGCTGTCTGACTTCAATATCATTGACACTCTTGGCGTTGGTGGGTTTGGGAGAGTTGAACTGGTAAGTAACAGTTCTTTATTTCTATGCAAGCAAAGTCTGTGTTTTTGGTTTTGCTCACTTGAGTAAATAGTGTAACTCATTACAGCAGTTTTTCCCAACCTTGGCAACTTTAAGATGTGTGGACTTCAACTCCCAGAATTCCCCAGCCAGAATTCCCCAGCTGGCTGGGGAATTCTGGGAGTTGAAGTCCACACATCTTAAAGTTGCCATGGTTGGGAAACACTGCATTACAGTAAGGAAGATAAATATTAGTAAAGAGAGGTTGATAAAGTTATCAGCCAGTGGAAAACTAGTATTAAACTTGGTAGTATATAAAAATGTAACTGAAAAAATCCTGTGACTGGGATGCATGGATTTACAATTTTTCAGTATGCTTTTATTCATACTAAAATTAGATGAGAAACATTTCAAGAAATATATTAAAACAAGGACTCCTTGGGTTCTGATACAATTTAAGAGGATGGCTGACTAGATAGGTAGGTAGGTAGGTAGGTAGATGATAGATAGATTTTACTTAATGCTATTTGCTTTGTTCTTGATCTTTACAACTAAATCAAAAATACATTTCCAATTTGCAAAGGAATTATGAAATAAATGACAATATTTTAGTGAACCTTTATCTTTACTGAACTGTCAGTTCAGTTTCACATATTCTGTTTTTTAAAGTATTTATTACATTTTGTCTATTTACCTAGCAGATGTAAAGATAACATTTTGTTAAGCATAGTGGATATGAGCTATAGGGATAATGTAAAGAAAGTTAGGTTGAGTTATATGCACTTGATTGTTGCCAAAAGGTAGAGAAGGAAAATATCAGCAATCAAAATGCACAGTTTTCTGTTCTAAATCAAAGCCTTTGGAAATATAAATATAAATGTATGAAATGTGTGTGTGAAATGTAGCTGAGCAATGCTTTCTGCAATTAAGTAAACCCATAGATTGATATCAGCAAGAGGACTCCCTGAATATGACACCAGCCAGAAGTTAGGCAATCCCTTTAAGTGAAGGGATTTCCTTTCCATAAAGGTAGAGCAAGTAAGCATACCTAACATTAACTAATACAACAAGAGGCACAATTGTGAACATACAATTAATCAACATGCACCAGCCCCATTGTTATTTTTTTAGTGCAGATGTACTTCTGGAATTAAACTCAGCCACCACACTACCTAAAACAAAACAGAAAGAGAATAAACATAATGGAGCAGAGCGGGGGGACCATATAGCACAGCAAACTCATATAGTAGAAGCTGGGTCAACATGCCCCAGCCTATCACAGAGCTTTGGGGAAACACCAGGTTTTCAAGGCTGGTGAGAGGGTTGGGCAGTTCAAATCTCTGGGGAGATGCTGCTCTGGAGGGCAGGCATCAACAGAGAAGGCACACTTCCTAGCTCCCATTAGATGGCATTCTTGAAAGTTGGGAAAGGAAGTGTGCCCACACTGGCAGTTCTTATGAGATGGACAAAAACAATGGAAAAGAGCTAGTCCCTCAAACAACCTATGCCATTAAGGGCTTTGAAGGTAATAACCATCACTTTGAACTGTGCCCAGAAGCTCACTGGTGAGCAGTGCAGCTCATGTAGCAGAGGAGTTACATGGCTGCACTGAGGTGCACACAAAATTGTTCATACCACTGCATTCTAGACCAGCTGTCCACTGTCCATCCAACACCCATAAACCAAAATTCCACCTACTCCTGTGTCCACCATCAACTTCAAAATTCATAGACAGAGAGGTAGATATCCGTGAGCCAAAAAACCCTGCATTCCTAAATGCACTTGCTGAAAAGAAAGTGAGCTTAACATAATGCAACTTACTTCTGGCAGAAAATATCTAGGGTTGGGCCATAATTCTGTGATATTCAACTCTAAAAACACCTTCTGAAATGGGCTGGGACTTTAAAAAATATATAATGAGGCAGCACCAGCTATTTAAAAGAGGTCAAAAATGTACAGCCAGATAGCTTAATCATGTAACAAATAGCATTATTTCCATTTCTGAGTGAAAACAAAAATTTAACCTATTAGATGAGTTCACAGGTATAGTACATAGCTTCAAAGGGTTGGCTGACATGGGCAAAGGACAATTACTAGGTATAAAGTCAACAGGAGGTGATAGTAATAAAGACTGAATAGTAAAAGAGCAGGGAGCAGAATAGCAAATGTGACTGTCATTGGCCTGAGTTGTAGAATCTGTAAAGTTATTTCTTTATTAGCCCTACAAAAGTCAATCCTTACCTTTGGTCTATATATCACTGTGAACTGATGGAATCATGTGACTAGAAGTAACCAACACATTCTGATTCATCTGTAACTTCCTGTTAGATCCTCATAGGAGAACAATAACTTTAAAATGTGCTGCTTGGCTCATGTGAATCCCTAGCAGGATTTGATGTCTATAATCAGAAGTTTTGTCTTCCTTGACATGGCTGCATCTCCAGAAATGACCAGACTATCTAGGTCAGTGTTTCTCAACCTCAGCAATTAAGATGTATGGTTGGGGAATTCTGAGAGTTGAAGTCCATACATCTTAAATTGCTGAGGTTGAGAAACACTGGCCTAGATTAGTTCCATGTTTCATTAATAGAAATATTGGCCAAAGGAGAAATATAAAATGCATGATTTAACATGTTTGTTGTTTGTGAACAGATGACATGGGGACCATGATGTATAAGAAATGGAATATAATTCTTTCCCCAAGCAGGAAAATGCCTCCTTGCCAAGCTGGGTGATATACTTTGGAGCTGCGCTGTAGACAAAAGTGAAAACTCCACTCTACACATCACCATGAACCTTTTCATGTACAACCTAATTCCACAAAATTATCAGTGATGAATTGGTATCTCCCCATTGGGGGAGATGGGCGGTGACATAAATTTAATAAATAAACAAACAAACAAATAAATATTCACAGTTTATCTGAATTTTTACACTTATAGTATCACCTATGCCCAACAAGGAGGCAGGACTTAACCAATCTTGGCTGATCTTAGAGAGTTAAGCAGGATCAGATCTGGTTTGTATTTGGATAGGAGACAAATTGTGGGGCTGTAGACTAGACTGAGAAATAAAAAAAGAAAGAAAACAAAGGAAATGATAAATAAGTTCCATACTGTTGCTGAGTAAACTGCATGGATGTTTCCATGAAGTCACAGGAGTCAAGCTTTACCTTTTAAATATTATCTTTCTTAGCTGTCCAAACTACAGAATAGATTAAAATGAAACCAGGGCAATTACGCAACATATTCTTCAGTAAGTTTGCCATTTTTATTTTCCTCTTTTGCTACGGAAATACAGCTGCGAGAACCATAAGCTTATTAAAGAAAACCCACCTTCATCATTTTCACAAGCACAATAACATTAAAAAGTTAGAAAATATTCCTCTAGCCTAACAACAGTGAAAATTGGAGCATAACACAGAAAAAATAAAAGTATTTATTTAAATACTGTTTATAGCTGATACTAAATTTTGTGGAGGGAATTTTCCCATCCCCAAGGTGTAACTTCAATACCATAAAATCAGTGAGAAGGGTGAAAACAGATGTCTATGATTCAGACCTAGTACTTTGGGGCTGCCTGTCAAGAATGCACCAGACTGTGGATTAATGTTCAGGTCTGGCTTGCGTAAATACATGGATGGTACATCAGACATCCTTGTGGGTATCCATTGTTTTTAGAATGCACTCTCTGAACTAATTTGGATGGAGGTAGATGCCTATTAAACGAGACCGGCATTTAAATAATTGTCATTTCTGGAATGATTAGAATCGAATTGATGAGGAGAGCAGGATTTAGGGTTCTTCAGCTGGAAAAAAACAAAACAAAACCATAGGAAGCCATATCTTAAAACCTGTGTGGTGAAAAATGTGAACTGTCACACAGAGTAATGGGGTCTTTCTTGTGTAATTTGGTTGTCTTTATAAGTTAATGGACATTCCCAGAAGACTCGAATTAGTATTCATAGAGTTTCCCAGCAATTTTTAGGAATCTGACCTTAGTCTCATATTACATTATCACTATCTGGATACTATTTTTGTCCTTTTCTTCATCTCAAATGGTTGGCAGTATCTGTTAGACTAGGAGCTATGCAAGTAATATACGGATAAAAGGAAAGGGCTGAATTCCTATCCTTGGTTCTTTCAAGCTAAATCCCTTTTACATTCTTTCTGAAAACTTTAGGACAACAGTAAAACCTAACTAAAGGACAAGGAAGCCCAAGATGCAATATTTGTGTCAGGATAAATAGCTTTATACTTCTACTTTACTCCTCATATCTAATGTTTTGTTTGACCTGAGATAACTAGAGGTCAGAGCCCACTCTAGATTGCAGCCTTGTCTTCTGTAATCTGAATGCCTCTTGATGTGCTGGCTACAATTTCTATAATTTTCAGCATGTCTGGAGTACAGCAAATTAAACCAAACTGCTTTAAAATGACCAAGTGCGTATAACAGCAGGATCCATTCTTAATCTCAAGGTGTACTTCCTAACCTAATGTATTGCAAAGTGGATACCTTTGTTTCATTCAAGATAGAAATATATATGTTTTTTATGCATGTAACATTATTGCCTGACTATTCTAGCACTGTCCTCTGGTTGGCAGCAGGCAGGCCCTATCCCATCACCCAATGTATGATCTACCAAGCTATAGTCTCAGCCCAAATGTGAGTGGCTACCAATTTACAGTTACGGGGAAGATCTCCAGTCATTTACCAACCTATGTCCTCTCTGAATAACAATGACTTGACCTGCTGGAGGACACCAAAGATGGGACTTGTATGAGATCACTCAGCATCATTTTGACTTAATATTAGTTTAGGCTGCTGCTGCTGAAACTGTTGGAACGATCAACCAAACCACACTTTAATTTTGAAGTAAAAAACTAGAAACTGCCACCACTCACTTCTTTTGCCAAGCTTTTTCCTTTTCCATGAAATGTATTTAAAACTCTGGCAATCCATCTCCAAATCATATTCCAGTTTGAGAGCCAGAAATCAGATACTTTTTCTAAGAAATGTCTGGAAAAATCAACTTAATTGCCATGCACTCCTATGGAGAAAAGCAAAGTGCTGCCCTCAAGGTGGGTGTTCATTTTTGCCCTCTACATTTATCTAATGAGAAGACAGGACAGCCTGGAGAAGGTGCTGATACTAGGGAGAGTGGAGGGCAAAAGGAAGAAGGGCAAGGTGAATGGATGATATTCTAGAGGTGACGGACTCGTCCCTGGGGGAGCTGGGGGTGTTGACGACCGACAGGAAGCTCTGGCGTGGGCTGGTCCATGGAGTCACGAAGAGTCGGAAGCGACTAAACGAATAAACAACAACAACATTTATCTAAATCGGTGTTTCTCAAACTCAGCCACATTAAGATCTGTGGATTTCAACTCCCAGAATTCTTGAATTCTGGGAGTTGAACTCCACACCTATTAAAGTGGCTGAGGTTGAGAAACATTGATCTGAATGATGCAGCACAGCATTATGTTGGGGGTGCAGTTGGCCTTTATATCTTCTAATCCCCTTAGGGGGAGTGATACTTTGTTTCTCTGTTTCTTACTGGTATTTCTATGCCATTTTGCTCCAAAAGAGCTCCAAGGGGTGATATATGTACATTTCTGCAGTTTATCTACTGCCTCGACTCCTAAGTAGTATACACATACAAGTCACCTGATGTCAAGCTCCCCACCCATCTGAATCACTGCCATTTTGCCAATTCACAATTAATGCAAACCATTTGGAAAGATTAAAGCATACAGCATTGCTTATATCACCAGCAAGTAGATATCAGTTCTTTTCATAAGATAAAGAAAACAAGCCACCCCTTTTGTGTCTCTTATTCTCCATCTTAAGAACAACAGTATAAAAAGGATAACTTGTCACAATATACCCAGATACCAGACTTGGCAGCATCCCCATCACAAATCTCAACTCAGGTTCCAACTAAGTAGGGGCTATTTCAAGAAATATCTGTCTCATGCTTCTCTCCAAGCTGAAATAAAAGGTGCAATATAAGATCATCAGACATCCTGTTTTAACAACTTAATAGCTTCACAGAAATAAACAGATTATTCTTGACTTGGGACTAAAATTAACTATACCAGCTACCTCAGTCCAAAGTCCTCCAAAGAATTCAAGCTGCTTCAAAATTCTTGGAGCTGTTGTCTGCATAACTATGGACAGCACCAGGTTGAGACAAGCTAATACAGATCCTAATGGCATCTGTGCAAATTCCCATTGGAAATGAAGCTGAATAAATCTTGAAGGTGGATATGGATCTGTATTATCAGGGCTGAGCTCTAGAAAGCTATTGAATGAGCTGTAGTTGTATCAGGGCATTGAAGCCAAGGGACAAACGGAGGAGGCAGAGCCTATTAACGTATCAAAACACACCCGAGCCTGGAAAACTATTGTTGGAACAGTTAGAGGAACATTTTGTTGCAAGAACTTACTGGAAGCATTGAAGGTTCCAGACAAAGCTCTTATTGTGCAATTACTCTGACACAAGCATGGCATTTTATGGGTGTTCCAAATGATGTAATTTTCCATTCATGACACACACACGTTCTTTTTCTCACCATTCCTCTAAACACCTTTTCTTTGTAGAATAGCTGTTGATTAATTTTACTAAAGGCTACTTTTCTGGAAGTACTTTGAAACAGAGATGAGGAACCTATGGTCTTCCAGAAGCTGCTGAATCAAGAACACATCCACATCATTCCTGCTTTTATTCCTCAGACTGGCTTCACTTCTGCCAACTTGAAATGCTGAGAACAAGGAGTGAAACCACTGTCCTGCCTTGAGAGTCCAGTAAATGTCCTGGACAGTACATTTCGTGAAAGGTTCACAGGGATGAGTAAGCTAGCTTTGGAAGGATTGTCTTACATTACTGATCTTGGAAATTGGTTGGCATTCCACGGGAAGAAAAATCTTCCCGGTACCAGTGTCTAGCATTATTTTGAAAAGCGATCTCAGATGCTGAACTGGAATTCCAGTCTCAAAATTCAGAAAGCAAGCAATACTTTACTGGCAAAATTGGACTATGTTTCTGTTAGATCAATAAGGCCATATGGTAGTTTTGATGAGAAGTGCTATGCTCTATTATGCCTTGGCCAGGTTTTCAAAAATGATTTTAGAATGTGAGCACCGTGCACCTCCCTGTTATTCTCAGAACACAAAGTATTTTCTTTGTAATAGGTATTGCACTGTGGCCTTGTCAATAAAAGAAGGACAATAGTAGAAAGGACATATGATCATGATGTTTAATGGAAATTTTGCAAGAACTCATTTTTCCTCCAACTTTTGGGGAAACTTAGGGACTGTAATGGAGAAAAGGTTACAAGTTGTGGATGTTTCTAAAAACATACAAAGAGATGGAATACAAGAAACTTCTTTGGCTGAAATTATAGCCTGTTTTCCCAGTCCAACAATCAGTCAAAGCAATTGATTGGGAAAAGCTTTCTATTTAGTTCTGTGCTCATGGCACATTAGATGGTAGCTATCTGGCATGATACCAATTATTAAAGCATAACATACTGCTGGAGAGGTTTTGTCATTTCTTTGCTCTGTATAGATTTTCTCAATATCTAGATGCAAAGTACAAGCTTCAACTTAATAGAGCTTTTTTATCTATACTCCCCAAAATTTATTCACATATCATGTGTTATTTAGTAGATGTTTCCAAAGATATATTTCAGCCATCAGCTTTTCATGTTTGTGCTTCCAAAGTAGTTGCCTAGGATTCAGGAATGTGGACAAACTTTCTATAGCTTTTTAGTCATAATTCATTTTGATAGCCTCTCATACCACCTGTCATGAGCCTCAAGATCAATGGAGTATCTTGTTTTTAGTTCCATTAGAGCTTCGAGTTTAAAATAACAAACTTTATACTCTCCCTCAAAAAAGCTTTGTTATAAACTACGGTATCCTCTCTCTCCCTCCTTCCCTCCATCCCTCCCTCTCTCTCTCTGTGGAAGAGAGAGAAAGAGGCCTTCTCTGTCATTAT